>NC_090930.1:649774363-650974363 GCF_040938575.1 Ambystoma mexicanum | reverse complement strand
ATTGGGCCACGTCGGCACGGTGCTCTTCGTGATGATGTGCGTGCTCCTCCCGGGAAGCACGCACGTCATCACGAATTGCACCTGTGCGCATCGCAACCCCAATCAGGACCTTCTCCATACGGACACGGGTCCCCTCGTCCGCAGGTGGAGGGGAGTCAGGTGACATGGACATCCCCTCTACCTGCGGACGGGCCTGGGACGGGGCATCCCTGCTGGTGCATGGTGGTGCACTCACAGGGTCAGGGACAGCGACATGCACAGGCCCCTCCACGGTGACCTGTGCTGCCTCCTGCCCCTGGCCCTGAACTGCACCACTTGCACCAGCAGGGATGCCCCCACCAGGCCCCATGTGTGCCCCTGTGGCGGCCTCCTCCTCTTCTATGGAAACCACCAACCTGGATGGCTCCTCACCGTCTTCCACCGTAGCCGGCCCCTGTGGGGGCTCACCCACCCCTTCCGCTGCAGCCGTGGGGGCATCCCCGCCGCCTTGCTCCACAGCGCCGTCTCCGCCCTCTTCTTCACTAACCGCTGCGTAGAGGGAGACAAAGAACACAAGCATCAGGGTACTGTACAACGGTCCCCTAGACAGGAAGCAATAGCAGATGAGTACCACTGTCAAAGTACACTTCCATCATGTCCCTCCACAACATATAGGTCAGTCCAGGCAAAACACACACAGTAACAGGCATGGTGCATTCCATGGACATTTCCATACATGTCCAATGGACTCTTGAAACATACAATGATATGGAACTCTCATGGGTCATGCCTATCACATGCACACACTTCACCTCAGTCACATCCATCTGGCCCCATACACCCCAAACACAGCGGATACAAGGGTAACTAGGCTGCATCAGTGAATCTGTGCATTGTCACACACGTGTGTCATGCATTCATGGAATGCACAAGTCACAGACACGCAGGTCAGGCACACAGACATGGCTACCATATATGTACCTGGCATCAGCACCCATCCCTCACCCCCACCCATGTCCAGGAACAGAGACTGGCATGCTCTCATGTTTAAAATCTGCATAGGGCTCCCCATGTGGCATTTAAACACATGCAACAACCATGTGGGTCACACATCACTGGTCGCACATGCATTACTATGATGTCCCTGCACACATACATGCATACATGGCCTATGTCACACATGCAGGCAAGTATCAGACAACCAGCACACTGCAACATGCCCTGTCTCACACAGCAATGCTTGGCCACTTACCGCTCAACTCCAGACGGGTCTCCCTCTCAAGGATCTGGGCGTGGAGCGCTGGGCGTACGCGTTCCAGGACCCTCATCTGGATTGAACTCATGCGGCCCCGGCCCCCCTCCACGAGGCGCCGGGCCTTCACGAGGGTCCTGGACCTCAAGTCCTCCCAGCGCTTCTTGATCTTCTGGACGTCGCGGGTTGCCACCCCCTCCGCGTTGATGGCAACCACACAGTCGGCCCAGATCCTCTCCCGTCCTTCCTTGCTGGTCCGGGACGATCCAAAGAGGGCATCATACTGCCCCAGGACATGCTCCACCAGGACACCAACTTCGGTGGCAGTGAAGCTGGTGCCCCTCTGCCCCTCTGGCCTGGGGTTACCACTGGTGCCAGATGTGGAAGTGCCCGACATGGCAACCCCAGAGGCAGGTGTGGGTGGGCAACTGGGTCCTGGGGCTGGGCTGTGGAGCGATGTAATCCCAGTCGGGAGTCTTCAGTTCCAGCAAGGGTGGACACAGCAACTGGACCCCTGCAGATGGCTGATGTGCAGGCACCAAATGGCAGGGCACGGTGGCAGCAGGCAGGCAGGCAGCAGCAGATGGCACGTGGGAGGCTGCTCGGGGCACTGGGGGGCAGTAATTCGGCCTTCTGGGCAGGAGCGTGGTCTTCCGTGTGTTTTCGCGTGGCCAGCTTGATACGGAGTGATTTGGCACGTGAAAATCCTGCACGTCAGCGTGAAATTCGAGGAAAGGCCCTTAGCGCGTAAGCACGCATACGCGATTCTATTGGACCAAAGGCCCTCAGCGCGTAAGCGTGTCTGTGACGTGACCCGCACGGGTGTTTCCCACACAGCACGTGATGACGGAGCACACGTGGAAAGACTGCACGTCCGAGTGTCATCGCGTGTAATTGGACAAAAGTGCGCGTACACGCGATTGGCCTATGTACGTGTATTTCAGGGGTGCGCGGGCACTTAAACACGCAAGTACGTCAGCGCACCTGTATCCCGGGGTGCGTGGGAATTTCCACACGCTATTGGACTGGGTACTGGATTTCAGGGGTGCGCGGGTCACATGCTCGCCTACAACACGCGCAACGCATAAATTTGCGCGCTAACAAAATAACAAGCTCAGACCCAGGATGAACATACCGTTCCTAGCAGCAGTGGCCGTGGGCTACCAAAGGAGGAGGAGGAGGATAGTCGGGGCCAGAAAATTCACACCCAGAACCAGCCTTTTCGGGATGCCTGATGACCAGGTGTATGGGAGGTACAGGTTTCCACCACACATAATACTGGACCTGGTGAGTGAGTGGGAGGATGACCTCACATCACCCACCCTGTGCTCCCAAGCACTCAGCCCCCTGGAGAAGGTCCTCAATGTACTGCACTTCTTAGCCACTGGATCATTTCAGCGGACAAGTGCCATAGTGGGTGTGGTATCACAGGCCACCCAGTCACGCTGCCTACACCAGGTCTTGAACATCATCACTGCACGCCCATCAGTCCGCAGGCACATATACCTGCCCAGAACACCTGCAGAAAGGCATGCTACCGCCCTGGATTTTTACGGTGTGGCACGATTCCCCAAAGTGCTAGGTGCCATCGACTGCACCCATGTGGCTCTACGTCCCCCCAGGGCATCAGAGCACATCTATAGGAACCGCAAGCACTGGCATTCCATCAACGTGCAGGTAGTATGTAATGCCAAGGGAATCATCACCTCCGTATATGCCAACTATCCCGGGTCCACCCACGACAACTTCATTTACCGAATGTCCACCCTAAGCCGGGACCTAGAAGCTGGGCGGCATGGCGATACAAGGCTGCTTGGTGAGTATGAATGCCACTGCACATGCATGCATGTCCGATACTGAGCAAGGTCACAACCCCACCAATGATACCAATCACCACCTCCACAGGGGACAGTGCCTACCCTCTCAGCCCCCACATGATGACGCCAATTCGGAAACCCACCACGCCACCCGAGGTAAGATATAACACAGCCCACATTACAACCCGGGGCATAGTGGAGCGCACATTCGGAGTGCTAAAGTCACGCTTTCGCTCCCTTGACCGTTCTGGCGGGCAGCTGTTATACGCTCCCCCAGTAGTGTGCAGGATCATAGTGGCAGCATGTGTCCTGCACAACGTTGCAACACGCCTGTGCCTGGCCGTGGACATGGTTGTGGCCCCACATCTCCAACCACATGCACAGCCGCTGCGCATGGGAGTGGAAAGGGCACGGGGGGAGGCAGCCCGTACACAGCTAGTGGCTAATTACTTCACATAGAAATCACACCCCTGTGGAGTGCACACTGCCCTGGCACATTCCATCTGACAATCAATGATGACTCAACCTGACACTGATCCTGAATGTCTGGAGAATCAACCGTGAAAACCATATCAGCCTGAGATTGTTCACCTGGAAGTGTCACAATGTGTGCATCCCTACCCACACAGACACCACCAAGGCAGTTTCGTGAAGAAACACATTCAAGCAGCTAAAATGAATACCCACTTGCAAAATGCAACAAGAGGACAGTGCCATGTCAGCCAACCCATCCCCAGCACCGCCACACGACACACCGTGCCATGTCATGCTATTTGCAGGTAAACAAAGTAATCCCCACAACATGACACAAGTGTCACAATGTACAGTGTCCCTAATTGAAACTTGCAACACCTGAAATGCTCACAGTAATGCAGGACCAACAACAAACTTGAGCAGGACATCACAAATGTAATACATTAGTAGTCTCACCACCTGGAAATGCCTGCACTCCCACCACTTCCAACTGTACAGTGTTGGCGCCATGTAGAGTTGTAGGTGCACTGCTGCCAACATGGACCCCATCTCCAAACTAGAGGGCCTTGTGTAGACATGAGTAAGGGACCTGCAAATTGGGAGGTAGACACAGATGATGAGTTACACATCAATGCAACATGCAGTGTACAACACAACAGTAATATGCACTAGGAATGTATACACAGTATTGACTAGACTACCCACACATGTAGTGGGAGTCCAATGTCACCATGTACGTCAATGTCACTTGGGCACACCCTTTGCAAGCCCATGGTAACGGGAAGCAGGAGGGGTGTGTGTGACTCAAACCCAAGCATCTGAACCAAATACATGACAAGCCTGCATGTGCCCAGCCACAATGCAGCGTATGCCCACAGGAACCACGGAAGGCAACAAATTGTCCCAAAAAAATTGGGAAAAATAAAAATAAAAAAAATCAAAAATGGCCATTGATGGGCCCGGGGGGGGGCGGGGGTTGGGGAGGCCACCCAGGAGGTCCGAGTGAAAACACCTCCATGGGCTCATGGCCCACACGGCTACCCTATTGTGGGAGTATCACTGCTGTCGCTATTATCACCCTGTGCAGCTGCATCCGGAGGTGGTTGCACTATGGGAGGCAGCCCACGCAAGGCCCTAGTCTGCTCCTCCATGGGTGCAAGCATGCGGGTGTGGTAGGTCTCGTTCTGGAGGATGTGTGCGGAGGTCCCCATGCAACAACTCACGGGATGCCCGGACCTCTGCCCTCGTTGCCTGCATCTCAGCTGAGAGCGTACGGGTGAGACGCTCCAGCTGCTGTTCTGTCCTTTGGTGTGTTGAAGCCTCAAGCTCAACAAGGGTCGTCCTGAGGTGAAGGAGCTCCTGCCTCAGGGCTTCCCTGTGGCCCTGGGACTCTATGGAGATGGCCTCCTGCAGAGTCGCCAGTGCTGCCCGCCTGTCCCTGTTGGACGCCAACATGTCCTCCCTGTGTGACTGGCAGATGGAGTCGGTTGCCTGCTGTAGTCGCTCCATCAGCCTTTCAGGGGGGACAATGGAAGTGGCCACCCTATCCATGGCCTGAGCCATCATCTCGGATGATGCTGTCTGTTGGGTTGCCATACCGTAAATGGATTGCTCCCATGCGGTATTGCCAGGTGGCGTATGGCCACCACGTCGGCGGGCACCACACCTGTCTGGGGCAAGGCGAACTGCGCCTTGCTGTGCCGGCACTGCCTGAGGCTGCAGGACTGCATTCCCCCTCTGATCTGCTGGCCCCGGAACAGGATCAGATGTCGCGGAGTGTGACCCTGCATCCGTAACCACCAAAGGAGTAGCTGCCAACACTGACATCCCCATTGAGGGTTCTGACCCTGGTGCAGGTGGGTGGGACAGAACAGAATCCCTCCCTGGAACACTCACCTGCGACGGCACGTAGGTCTCATCATCCGAATCAACACCTGAGTACAGCTCGGGGGAGGTGCAGCCAGAGACACCCCTTGAGAGCACGACCTGCAGCACTTGTGGGTTCTCACCCACCACCACACCACGTCCCTCACTGGTGGTTGGTCGGCCCTCGGACCCCTCCTGGGTCTGCACCATCTCCACAACCCCAGCACTATCAGGTGCGTCTTCCCCTGCAAAGACATAAAAACAAAGAAATGGAAACAGGCATTAGCACCATGGCACACAATGAGGGCTGAGAAGCAAGAGAACCAGTACTTGATTGACACATGTCCCACATGACTATAACCCTCCCATGCATGCACCCTCACTGCATATGAAGGGCAGGCAAATGGCACACACTGATGACACCAAGATGGAAGATGAACACATTTTCTGCATGCTGCCTGGCAGTGGCATAACACATTGGCCTGTGATTGCCAGGTGAAACACACATGCCATCGCTATTGAGTGAAGATGGGGAGGAGGGCAGCACCTATTCATTCAGTCCAGTTCCCGCATGTAATAGCTTTTCTAATTCAAACAGGTAAGATTTTTCACCTGGAGCAGTCCAAAATGGTCCAATTGCACAGGGACATGTGTGAACAAATGATATCCAGGTAACAAAGTCACTCCACTTTACCATAGCCATGTCAGACATGTGACTAGAGGACTGAGAAATGCCTAGTAAAAGTGGTGGAATGCAAACAATCTGCCTGAATGAACAGAGAAAAATAAGCAACAATGTTGTGGCAAGGTGACACTTCAAGGGCAACTGGCGTGCTGTTGGGCTAGATGTCTACTGTTGGCAGAAGGGCTACTGCTATGGCCAAATGCAGCTGCGCAGGATGTATTGCATGAAGCACATGGCTGACCCATACGTCTCAGGCGCACACACTCACACAAACAGAAGCCCTCACACACACACCATGCACATGGATGACACACACATGCATGTGCACTCACCGGACAATGTCTCGTAATCAGGCAGATCTCCCACGCCTTGGATCTGTTCCTCCGTGACGTAGGTCCCAGCGACTGACTCATGTGGAGTGAGTTCCATGTCCACTATTGGAGACCCACCTCCAGTCACTAGAGTTGCGGCATGACTTGAGGCCAGCTTATTCTTTGCCCTGCGCTTTAGGTCATTCCAGCGCTTATAGCAATCATTGGCTGTGTGCCTCACGATTCCAAGGGCACTTACGATGTCCGCAACGGTCTGCCAGTGTGCCTGGCGTTGTGCAGGTGTGGTCTTGGATCCTGCAACAATGACCATCTCGTTGTCATGTGCGGACACATACTCGACAAGTGCATTCAGTTTGTCATCCGTGAAGCTGGGCTTCCTCGACGGGCCGGACTGTGTAGCCGTGTCTGGGGCATCAGCCTGTGCCGGACGAGCACTCTTCCTCTTCCGCTTGGAAGGTGGTGGTGATCCTGAGTGTCCTGCGCCGCTCTGGACACTAGGGGCAGGAGCCCTGGTGGACTCTGTATCAGGAGTGTGGGATTGCACACTCAGCATGGGAGTTGGTGCAGGCATTGGATCAAGTGTAATGGTGTCAGGGGGAATGTCAGCATGATGGACTAGGACCGACACTGTCCTGGCTGGGTGTGTGAGAGCTGGGGTGGATGGAGCTGCAGCTGCCACTGCAGCCTCTCTGCCCTGCCTACTTGGGGCAGCAGATGACCTTGCTGCCCCAGATCCACGTGGCATGATGACATCAACGTGCACCAGCGCACGTGTCATAGGCCTGCTGACCTGGAAGTCAGCCATGGAGTCAGCTAGGTCTGGTGCCACAATGGGCTGGTCCAACAAGGGCTGAGCATGGATGGTGTCAGCCACATCAGCCTCAACGGGAGGGGGGGGGATTATGGGTGCCCTTGACTGGTCCTCCACACATGGGGGGACAGGCTCACCCTGCAAGTAACGACCACGTCCCCTACCGGATCCACCACGGCCACAACTTGTGGCTCTTCCACCTTTGCCACCCTTACGGAATCCTCGCCTCCCAGCCATGGCACTGATGTTAATGTGCGTATGGGAGTGGCTGTAAACTATTGTTCTGGGCAATTGGGCGTCAAAGGGGTTGGGTACCAGATGGTAATTGTACCCTAGTGCTCTAGCAAGGCTGAATGTAACCCCTGGGGAAAGATGACGGGTCACGCTACGCACAAGAAGCCCAAAAAAGGGAGATGACGTGCACGCAACCCCTCCTAGACCACGTGTGCAGAAAGAAAAACCTGCACTACGCTGTGGCACCCAGTAACACAAGAATGAACGTATGCGTGTCACACGCAGCCTAGAATGACCTCTGAAGGGGTAGGCTACACACGGGGCAAGCACAGATGTTAGATACGTGCGTGACTCACCGTCTGCCAGGTAAAAGAGCGTGAAAAAGGAGCGCGTTTGGTTGGCAACACCCCCGCCAAAAGAAGATTTGTACGCTGTCTGAGGAGACAGGACAACAGTAGAAGGGAACACTGTTTGAGGGAACAGACCCAGGTAAACCAGTAAAAGAGAAAAAAGAGAAAAAGCTGTCAGAGGTAACAGGGAGTACGAACTTGAAACGCCGTGAAGTAAATCTCGTGTGAAACGACAAGTACAGAATTCACCCACTCGCTCTCCACGAAAAGCACGTACAAGGAAATGGTGTTCTACATGTACCTTTTATACAGGCCCACACGTCCAGCGTCACTTACGCGGCGTGTACGCGCTAGGGCCATTTCCACCAATTACACGCTTTGTCACTTCTGCGTGTAGGGCCATTTCCACCAATTACACGCTTTGTCACTGCCGCGTGTACGCGCTAGGCCCATTCCCTCCAATTACACGCTTTGACACTCGGACCTGTCTTTCATTTTTTTCACACGCAACATTTTCCAATGTGTGCCCAATTCAACGTGCACGTGACTTCATAGACGCGCATACGCTGGCGACGCGTTTACGCGCTAAGGGCCTTTCCTCGAATTACACGCAGACGTGTTGGATTTTCACATGCCAAATCACTCCGTATCAAGCTGGCCACGCGTTCACACACGGAAGACCACGCTCCTGCCCAGAAGGCCAAATTACTGCCCCCCAGAGCCCTGAGCACGCTCCCACCTGCCATCTGCTGCTGCCTGACTGCCTGCTGTCCACGTGCCCTGCCATTTGCTGCCTGCACATCACCAGGGGTGCTGTTGCTGTGACCACCCCTGCTGGAACCAAAGACTCCCGACTGATTTTCCATCGCCCCACAGCCCAGCCCCAGGACCCAGTTGCCCACCCACTCCTGCCTCTGGGGTTGCCATGTCGGGCACTGCAACATCTGGCACCAGTGGCAACCCCCGGCCAAGGAGGCAGAGGGGCACCAGCATCACTGCCACCGAAGTTGGTGTCCTGGTGGAGCATGTCCTGGGGCAGTATGATGCCCTCTTCGGAAGGTTGCGCGCCGACAAGGAAGGACGGACTCGGATCTGGATGGACATCGTGACTGCCATCAACGCGGAGGAGGTGGCAGTCCGCGACTCCGAACGTGTCAGGAAGCGCTGGGAGGACTTCAGGTCCAGGACCCTCAACAAGGCCCGGCGCCTCCTGAAGGCAGCGGATGCTAAGGGGCGCCGGGGCCACTTGTCGGAAGATCAGATGAGGGTCCTGGAACGCATATCCCCAGCGCTCCACATCCAGGTCCTTGAGAAGCAGACCCGTCTGGAGTCGAGCGGTAAGTGTACATGTATACTGATTGTAAGCTGTGCGTGTGGTGGTGTGCCAGGAGTGTGCAGGTTGAACATGTATTTTTATGTGGCCAAGTAGGGGGGGTGTACAGGGCCGTGAGGGTGACACATGCGAGGGGTCTCATGTGTGACACATGGATGGTGCTTGTGTGTGTGGGCTTGCATGGCACAGGATGTGGAGGAATGATTGTCAGGTGTGACATGGATGTCGATCATGACACTGCGACAGTTGGCTGAGGTGTACACATGCATGCAAGTTTGGTGTTGTGTGTGCATGTGTAGTGTACTCCCTATGTTGCATGTGATGTGTGGATGACCTTTGGCTGCTCATGCTGTTGTATGTGAATGGATGGTGCTGGCTGTTGCATTATGGCTGTGGTATGGCTTATGTGTGCAAGTTGAAATGACATGTGTGTTGGGGATTGTGATGCCATGTCTGAGGTTTACCAATGCCACTCATGTATAACTGTCATGTGTGTATAAGTCCATTTTACAGTGCCCTGATGCCTGTGTTTTCTTTCTCCCTGTCTGCAGCGTCAACTGATGAAGAGGGCGGAGAAGGTGCTGTGGAGCACAGCGGCAGGGGTTGCACCACCAGCCGGAGACGCAAGGCCCGGATCCACTCCCAGGTTGTGATCTCGTCGGGGAGTGAGGAGTCCGATGCCGCGTCCGAGGCCGCAGCTGCCGAGGGGAGGTCCAAGAGGTGGAGGTCGGAGTTGGACTCCTCGGCAGCAGAAGGGGCAGCTGGGACCCCACAGGGCCCAACGGGGGAAGATGGCACGGAGTCATCCAGGTTGGTGGGGGGGTTTGGTGGAGGAGGAGGCCGTGCAAGCGACAGTGGCGGGGTCTGGAGGTGGGGATTCCACTGGTGCTAGTGGTGCAGTGCAGGATCAGGGACAGGAGGCAGCACAGGCCGCCGCGGAGGTGCCTGTGTGCAATCCTGTCCCTGCATCATCTTGCACCTGCGGGGATGCCTACCTCCAGACCCGTTCTCAGGGAGAGGATTGGCTTACGACACCTGGCCTTCCACTCCCTGCGGATGTGGCTATCCTGCACAAGGTTGTGCCTGTCCAGGGTGGGGTGGCGTTGCGTCAACGGGCCATGCCAGCTGACCTGCAGTCTTTTCATGATGAGTCTGCACGTCTTCTCGCATGGCTCGTTGACTGCGTTGACCCACTGGGACAGCTCACCAGGGCTGGATTCCTCCGTTTCCTGGACCTTGTTCCGACCCCCTTCTCCACAGAACCCCCTATGCCCCAGTCGTCCTCCATGCCATCTTCCCACCCATGTGTCACCTGGGTGCCCTGTGGAGCTGCCTCCGACCGTGCGGCCAGGCTGGTGGACAACAGATCCCTGCCACCGTCGGGAGTTGGACATCCAGCAGGGGTGGCCACGTCAGCGACTGCACCCCTGCTGGAGGAGGATGTGCAGGCACCATCGGACAGGGCACATGGACAGCAGCAGCTGCAGCAGCAGGAGGCTGTAGGTGGGAGCCACGATAGCTCGGGGCCTTCAACATCGGAGGGGCAGGCATCGGCCGGAGGGCAGGAGGACCCTGGACGGGAAGTGTCTTCCGTGTGGCAGCGGTTGGGCCACGCTATAGATGCGGAGCGGCGGCAGGCAGAAGAGGCGCGGCTCACGATGGTCAGGGCGGAGAACTCCATGCGGAGGGCCCTGAGGCGGGCCGAGTGCCTCGAGGCAATCCGCAGGGAGTTGGAGGTGAACATGTCGGCGTCCCTGCGGACCCTCGGGGCCATGGAACAGGACCGCCTCCGGGACATAGACGAGGAGTTCGATGATGCCCTGGCCCGGAACACCACTAAGTGAGCCGCTGGACTGGCCCGCCGCCATTGTATATAGTTATTTAGTGATAGGTTTCCTTTGCAGTTTATTTTTCTTTGGAGTCGACGGACACTGCTCCACCTTTTGTATATAGTTCCATTTTAGATAGGTTTTTTGGTAGGTTTCATTTCTTCTCTTGGGATGATGGACCCTGAGTACTTTGTACATAGTTGGACTTTGGATTTGGATATTTTTTTAACTATGAATATTTTTTGCCATGCAGAAATGGTTTTCTATTTCTTTTTTACCTTCATTTACTTTTCATGGACTTGAACTTTGGAAGATATTTTTTCATATTGTCATTTATTGATTTCATTTTGAAAAGAGACAGCCTGCTTGATTTTTTAATTATTTTACTTGTGTATTTTGGTTGATTTTGATAGCCATTGCTGTTGTTTTTAATACATTATTTTGATTTTTTTATTCTTCATTGTGTGGTTTCATCTCATTGTTTTCATGCATGTCATGATATGGGTTTTCAGGTTCCCTTGCAACCATTGTGTGTGTGTGAGACACATGTGTTGATTTACATTATTTCCATTGGAGTAGTATCATGGGCACATGTAATACTTGGTTGTGTCTTTGGGCTGTGGTGGCTGGCCATGAGGCACATGCTTGAGGATTGTCAGGGCCTGTGGGCAGGGGGACATGAGTGGAGGCCTGGTGGAGGCTGCCCCTGCACTGCTGGGGGGTGGGGGTGGTGGTAGACATGAGTGGGGGCCTGGTGGAGGGTGCCCCTGGATGCCGGGGAGTGGGGGTGATAGGGGACATGAGTGGGGGCCTGGTGGAGGCTGCCCCTGGTGGCTGGGGGTGGTGGGAGACATGAGTGGGGGCCTGGTGGAGGCTGCCCCTGCACTGCTGGGGGGTGGGGGTGGTGAGAGACATGAGTGGGGGCCTGGTGGAGGGTGCCCCTGCACTGCTGGGGGGTGGTGGTGCAGGGGGACATGAGCAGGTGTGCAGGGTAGTCCCCTCTTTTGTGGGCTGCCTGCAGGGGCCGTGGAGGGTGTACAGGGAACACCTGTGAGGACCCACCCAGCCTAATCACGTGTGTAACTTCCCAAGCACCCCTGTAATACACGTACCAAGCCAAATCGCGTGTGATAATTCCCGCGCACCCCTGTGATACACGTACCTGGCCAAATCGCATGTGAGAATTCCCGCGCACCCCTGTAATACACGTACCCAGCCGAATCGCATGTACAACTTCCCGTGTACCCCTGTAATACACGTACCCAGCCAAATCGCGTGTGATAATTCCCGCGTACCCCTGTGATGCATGTGCCCTGGCTAATCGCGTGTAAAACTTCACACGTACCCCTGTAATACACGTACCCTGGCCAATCGTGTTAAACTTCCCGCGTACCCCTGTAATACACGTACCCTGGCTAATCGCGTGTATTACTTCACGCGTACCACTGATATGCACGTTACCCGCTTTGCGTTCCTTGTTTGGCAGCCCTGTAAACTGGTCCAGGGTTAGCGCAGCCCTTTGCGATGATTTTGCGATTTTGATGGCTTTTCCTTGCGCAAGGGCGTTCTTGGGGGCGTTACTGGCGCTGCTGCAGGGTCGCTGCGATACTCTGCGCCACGGCTGGTTTGGGAGCCTAAAATCCATGAATACGCTGTGCGCGGAAATCGGTTTTAGCGCACGTGCCTGGCGCAGACAATCGCACGCGGACACTCTACGCAAGCCGCTTGCGACACTTTTCTGCGAAATTCTATGAATTACCCTGTGAGGGTCTTCTTAGGGAGAGACCAGCCAAAATGGACTGGGTGTTACCCAACCATGGTAGGTCATACATCAATATCAGTTTGGCAGCTGTGGAAAGTGCATTATTGAGTACTAAGGGCCATAGGGCCCCTGGCCTTGATAAAATTCTGGTCAATCTCCGGAAAGACGAGTCTGATGTCTGGGTACCCATATTAACGTGGCTGTTCCAAGCAGTAGTTAGCCTCAACAAGGTCCCAAAATCGTGGCGCCATGCAGAGCACCTATATACAAAAAAAGTTGGGAGAGAACACCTAATACATTTAGGCCAATTTCATTACTCGATGCATCGGGGAAACTGTTTGCCAACAACTGTTTCTACAACAACTGCAGTATTGGGTGACAACCAATGGCCTCATTTCCCATCTCCAGGGCGGGTTTTAGCAGGTGCTGAGCACAGTAAATCAGTGCTTTCACTTAGTCTTGCAGAAATACACTATGCTAAAAGGGATGGGTGTTTACGCAGTATTTATAGGCTTACAGACCAATTTTGATAGCGTCCCCTCCCCCGGCCCCATTTATGGCAGGTCTTGCTGAGGAATGGGGGTGCCACATCAGTTTCTTTCTGCGATTACAGCTTTATTCAAGCGACACGGCAACTGCAAGATGGAACCCGCAGGAGAGATTACAAATCAGTTCCCAGTTGAGAGGCGTTCAGCTAGGCTGTGTTCTTGCCCTGCTTCTGTTTTGTCTTTATATAATTGAGATTATTCTAGACTTGGTGGCAGAATGCCACAGGTGCAACCTTGATCCACCGAAACTGGGTGCTGCGGTCTATCGGCACCATTTTTTGCAGATGACTCAGTTTTGCTGGCCACGTCCCATATGGCGGGATCAGGTGGGGTCTGGAGCACTTTATGTCAAAATGTTCCCAGTTAGGCCTGATCGTCAACAGGAGCAAGACCATACTGATGGTGTTTAGACCACGAAAGTCCAGGGCTGTGGCACTTGGGTTGGATGCTGTGGGACAGCCATGGATCAAGTTACTTACTCTGATTTTTTGGGGGTAAGGTTTTTTGAAAATGGAACATGGGCAAGCTAGTGCAGTAGGTCGCAGACAATCTTAGAAAAGAACAGCAGTAAAGGCATTTTTTGTCTCCCATGATGAGTAAGCAACTTCACCTGCTATTAGCATTTATGCAATTCAGGTCACATCAGCAGTATTGCATGGAGCCGAGATATGGGGCCACTCCAACTGTTCAAACCTGAGGGTGGCAGAGAACAAATTCTTAAGCTAGTCAGGCTACCACGCAGCTCCCCAAGTACTCCACTATTATTGGAATGTGACCTAGAACCTATAACTCTCCAACTACCTGGAAAGCTTTTTTTTTGCTGGGTCAGACTCTGGGGTTCACCAGAGCTTGGAAAGTACCGACATGCTGAACCATCTAGGAGGTCGCTCTTTGTAATGGCCGAGTCACGTAAAACACCAGCTAGAATTGGTGGGTTTGGATGAACTCTGGAAGAATCCGCTAAATATGCCCCGTAGCTCAAAAAGAGACGTCAAGTTGCTCACTAAACGTGTCAACCGGGAACGTCTTTTAAGTTCATGCCTAAGGTTCGGAAATCAGGGTTGGATTTAATTTCCTTGACATTCGTCCAAGGCGTGGAGATTTATTTAGATATAATAACCCCTGCCTATTATGCGTACCCTGTTCATCGAATTCAGAATTGACAACCTCCAGGTTTTACTCGCACTTGGAGGGGTGGCAATTCTGCAATGTGTCCGGTTTGTGGTATGGTTCCCGAGTCTGTTGTCCATTTTCTGTTATTCTGTGAATGCTACAACGAACTGAGGAAAATGTATTTGGTCCCATTATTCAGGAAAGCACATGTCAAAAATATCTTAAAAGCAGTTGCTTTGTGTCGCTCTACAGAAATGACCAATTATATTTATTTTGTTGCTAAATGTATTCACTGTTCCTGGCTTCGTAGGAAGCTCTTCTGTGTTGCCTCACGACATTAGTGTTCCTCTCCGAGTATCTTTTTTGAGTCTATGATGCGACTATATGAATTTAAAATTTTAACATTTTTATATTTTGAACTTTTTTAGAATGAGGCAATGACG
This sequence comes from Ambystoma mexicanum, assembly GCF_040938575.1. NCBI lineage: Eukaryota > Metazoa > Chordata > Amphibia > Caudata > Ambystomatidae > Ambystoma > Ambystoma mexicanum. The sequence goes on along the minus strand of NC_090930.1, from coordinate 650,959,535 downwards.
CTTTGTAATTTGTGTGTGCTGATGGCAAATTTGCGGAATAAAGCAATTTCTGACTGACTTTAATATCGCCTTCTCGAGTCCAAACTCGTTTTTTTTTTCAGGACATTTATTTAGCTTCACTCTGGACTGCGGTGCCATATCATGTGGTTAATTACCACCCAATATCGTACAGGCAAGATGTAATATGGTCTAGTCTACTCTTTTGTCTGGAACACTCTCTTAACAGGAATAGAACACGCTTAGCGAATGCCATAAGAAAATGTGATAGGCCTCTGAAGTCTGAGGGGGTGTTTGCTACTGGTGCTGAAGAAAGCGAGTCCCTTCACTTCATGGTTTCATTTGGGTTCAGGGTTTAGTTTTCTTAAAGGGACATTGTTTGCAAATTCGATTGCTTCAGCAATTCATGAAGTGTTTTTTCTTTGGGATTGTTGCAGCTCCCCAGGTGTAGGTGCTAGCCCCCTTAAAAGGACAGCAACCTTTAACGGCTCATATGATGGTTCCATGCCGTAGGGAAAAGGCTACATGTGGGAGAGCAGGGGATCCTTCATGTACCCCTAGTACCCACCTTCCACAAGCTAGGGGAGGTACCAGCCCCACTTTGGTTATCCCATTACATGTTCTCAGATTTAGGCTGGGGACTGCCTCACTTGAGAACAAAACCCAAAGCTGTTAACATTGTACATCTGTGACTGTGGGATTGGCTGCTTGTTTTAGGGCTCACTTCCTCCCTATGTGGTTTAGGTGGCCTGCAGCACCATGGACCAAGGGTATAAGATCGGGGACGTGCATCTTGCAGTCAGGTGGTCTTGTCCTGGTGCCTGCCTCATTCCAACATTGAGCTGTGGCTCTGTTATGCAATGTACATCTGGTAGAGGTCTGTGGTGTGTAGTCTTGCTTGCCCATCCATGTCGTCTTTCAGAACTGTTCATTTGACCCAGATGCAAGTGCTTGTTTTCATTTGGGAGAAGTGTTTAGACTTCCCACTTACATTGGTACTAGTTGATTGTTCCTTGTAAACTTATAAATCTGGGGGCATTCCATGCTGAAGAGGGACAAACATGAGGACAGAAGAGGAATATCGTTAGAAGTAAATGCGTTTTAAATTTTCAGCATTGCCATGCAAGGTTTCATAGTTCTCCTTGCCATGATCACCAACCTAGCCCTTCTCAGTGATGGCAGATTTCGCCATAAGTATTCCTGGAAGATTAAGGCCTCCTGTGATTTAGTGCCATTGATCTAATGCCAATAAAGATTGAGAATAGGTTATTGCATTGTTTCTATGCCAGCAAGCTGTCAACGAAACCAGAGGTTATTACTTATCCTTTCAAGCTTGGTCAATATATCCCACTATAAAAGTTCAGTATCGTGACTTTTGTTCAAAACATTCCTGTTAAGTCAAAATATCTTTACGTTTGGCACACCTTTGCCATAAATTAGTAACAACTGTTGACTCTTTTTTCTTCTTTTGTGTACTCTCCGTTGCTGCCCTCTCAAGTTATACAGTAGTAGAATGTAAAACACAACGTCCATCTGATTGCTGTCTAAATGCAGATAGTTCAAATTCACGAACCTGGCTCCCAACCTTTCAGTGTCCTTATTCTAAAGCGTCCCCACCCTTGCCTGTGTCAAGGTGGAAAGCACTTCGGGCCTGATTCACAGAACGTTTCCTATGGTATTGCACCATTATAAAAACACTTCCATGAATCAGGCCCTTCGTCTGATACAAAAGGCCATTTTCCAGTTTTGTTGTGAGAAATGTGAAAATAGTGGGAACCGGATCTCATGAAATATAGGTGCCTGATCTTAGATATTGCATGTAAGTAATTGCTGAGTACTTTAGTCCTTCCCCACATTGTTTTTAAAAAAATGTATGTATTTATTTATCGAGGAACAATACAAACATAGCATAATTTCCAAAGCAATTACATGATGATATATAACCCCCCCCCCTTCCCTCCCACCCCTTTAGACCAAGACCATAACGGTAAGCTGCAGCTATCATTGTAATAGATCGTCGGAGGTGTCCATGTTTTGTTGTCTTTGTGCCAGTTCCCAAGCCCTCGTTTCGGCTGTGAACCATCTGTGTAGGTCCGCCCACCACGTCGTGATACTGGGGGCCGTGGGGCTCTTCCAGGCCACAGCGATTCGCCTTTTTGCCAAAATATACATTAGATCCTTAAGTCTATTCAGGGGCCTGTTCTTCTTGCTCCTGGGGTATGAGCCCAAGATGCAAGCTTTGGGTGATTGCACGTCCAATGTAACGTCCGCTTCGGCCTCTTTTGCTTTGATTAAGGTCCAGAAGGTATGTATAGCCGGGCATCCCCAGAACATGTGAGATATTCCAGCAGCAGGTTCGTGGCATTTGGGGCATGACACAGCACTTGTACTACTGAATCTGGAAATGATGTCTGGAGTAAGGTATGTCCTATGAATGATGTAGAATTGTATGAGCTGGAAGCGGGCGTTCCTAGATACCTTTTTGTGGTAATGTGTTATAGCCTCCCACTCTGTCTTCAAAAGGTGTGCCAAGTTCTAGTTCCCATTTTGCCTTGCTCTTAAGTTCGTGTTGTGAGGCACGGCTGAGCAGGATCTCATAGAGCCTCGAGGTTTCATGCCTGCCCTCTGCCGCGCTCAGCAAGTTCTCAATGACCTCATGCCTGATGTTGAGGGTCTCCATCTCAGGCCATCGTTTCGTAAGTCTTTTCACTTTCGCCCCATGCAGGAGGAATTGACCTGGTGGCATTCCCGTGGTCTCCTGCAGTTCGGTGAACGTGAGGATGCCCTGGTCGTCTACTAGATCCCCCAGGGTGGCGATGCCGAGGGGTTCCCATAAGTTCCTGATCACCTTCTGGCCCTCTGGTCTGGTTGACATGGTGGCGGCTATCGGGATCTGAGGGGAGAAAGGGTCAACCAATTTGGCGGTTTTGCAGGCTCTTCTCCAGATTCGGGTGCCTAGGCTGACTAAATATGGGTTTTGGTTTGCGTCCGGCTCGATCCAGAGTAAGTCTCTAAGCAGCTTCTGGTAGTTTGTGGGTCGTAATAGACGTGTGTCTGAGGTGGTGCCATCAGCCATCCATTGGATTACATGTTTCAGTTGGCCTGCTAAATAATAGAGTTCGAAATTCGGGATTTTGAGGCCTCCTTTATCGTACGGTCTTTGCGTTACTTCTAAGGCGACTCTGTGCCTTCCTTGGTGCCCTAGGAATTTTCTGCAGAGTTTGTTTAGCTCATTGAAGAATTGCCGGGGAATGTTGCACGGTACATTGGTGAAAAAGTACAGGAGTCTCGGCAACGCCACCATTTTGAGGAGCCCCGCTCTGCCGGCCACCTAAATGGGCAACTTGCTCCAAAAGTCCATTGATTTAATCAAGCCTTCTTTCGCATTCTCAGTGTTCAGCGCATGTTCAGTTCTGGGGGTCACGGTGGATCTTAATGCCCAGGTATTTGAATGAGGTAGGTTCCCATTTAAGAGTAAGAGTGAGGAGGAGTTCCGTCTTGGTCGTGCCTAGGGCGGCAAGGGGGTACAGGCAAGACTTGTCGTGGTTGATTTGGACCCCCGTGCATCTGAAACCCCTCCCCCCCCGTTGTCTCCAGTATGTAGGGTAGTATATGTTTGGGGTTCTTTAGGTAGAGCAGCATGTCGTCAGCGTACATAGAGACTAGATGGGTCACTCCATTTATTGTTACGCCCCCATCACCATACTCCTGCCTGAGGTATGCCGCCACTGGTTCGATGGCTAAGATGTAAAGTAAGGGGGATAGGGGGCATCCCTGTCGGGTCTCTCTGGAAAGGTTCCATTTGTCAGAGAACGTGTTATTGGTTTGCACCCTGGCCATGGGGTCTGTGTAGGTGAGTTTGACCCACTTTAAGAAGGCAGGCCCAATTCCCATCTTGGCCAGTGTGGCATGGAGCCATTTCCACCGGACAGAGTCAAACGCTTTGGAGGCGTCCAAGGACGCCACCGCGCATCTTTCTGGCTCGCCATCTGTGCTATATATAACATGCTGCAGCTTGCGCAGGTTTTCTGTGATGGATCGGCCCTACACGTACCCTGTTGGGTCTTGGTGGATTAGGTGCGGGATGGCGACCTGTAGTCTACTAGCCAGTAGCGTTGTTGGTTTCTTATAGTCCACGTTCAGCATGGACAAGGGCTTATATGAGCCACAGTCTGAACTGTCTTTGTTGGGTTTTAGCAGGGGGATGATAATGGCCACGCGCATGGTGTAGGGGAGGCAGCCCCACTCGTACGCCTCATTGTACACCTGGGATAATAATGGTGATAGTATGTCCTCGTAGGTCTTATAAAACTCACTAGGGAGCCAGTCAGGCCCTGGTGTTTTCCCAGAGGGTAATGTTCTGATGGTGGCCATGACCTCGTCTGGGGTGATGGGGCTGTCCAGGGTATCAGCCATGTGTTCGTCTAGGTGAGGCAGCTTAATGATGTCGAGGACATCTTCAATATCAGTGTCAGTGGGGGGAGTAGGGTCTGAGTATAGGGCCTGGTAATACTCTTTGAACGCTAGGTTTATCCCAGCTTGTGTATGGGTGTTTGGGCCGTCTTTGCCCCTGATTTGGCAGATGGGTGATCTGGGGATTTCGCGCTTGTATAACCACGCTAGCAGTTTCCCGGGTTTATCACCCAGAGCGTGGTTCCTTGCGGTGTATTTCGCATTACTCCGTTTCCCCAGTGTCTCCCAGTGTGTTAGGCAAGATTGTTTAAGTTCTGTTATTTTACGGGTCTGAGGATGGCGTTGATTCTAGGGCTTTCAGCTCTGTTTCAGTTCCCGCAAGCAGGGCCGTGGTATGTCTCTGGGCTCCTCCTGCGGCTGCTATCATTTCACCCCTTATCGCTACCTTGTATGCCTCCCATGCTGTGCGTATGTGTTGGATGCTGTTAATGTTGGTTTGCCAGTAGTCTGTTGTACCTTGTCTGATTTGCTCTTTGAAGGCGCTGTCTAGTAATGCCTCGCTTCTGAGCTTCCATGTTGGGACTGGGGGCCCAGGGACGGTTAGTGTCCACGTGGTGATCGGGGGGGGGGTGGTCTGACAGCACCCTAGTTTGGTATTTTTTGTCGTCAAACCGTGCTGTGTTCCTCACTCACGAATAAGCAATCGATTATGGTATGGACTTAATGTGGAGGCGAGTAAAAGGGATAGGCTCTGGTTTCGGGATGCTGTGCTCTCCATAGGTCTTTCAGGGCAAATTGGTGTGTGAGGGTGTTTAGTATTTTGGCAGGCGGGGAGGGGCAGACATGTTTGTTGTCCGATCTATACATGTGGGGGTCTAGGGTGCAATTGTGGTCTCCTCCCCATATTGTTATGCCTCCTCTAATTGAGCTCAGGCGGGTGTATAGTGAGCGGAAGAAGACGGTGGCGTTGTGATTAGGAGCGTAGGTGCTAATCAGGCAGAGGTCTCTTCCTTCGATGGTGCCTTGTATCAGGGCCATTCTTCCTTCATTGTCTGTTTTAGTGAGAGTCAGAGGGTAATGGGAATGGAAGGTGCGATCCATATCAGAACTCCTCTCGCATATGGGGAGTATGCAGATCCTATTAAGGTTCCCCTCCAGACCTTGGCCAACGGAGCGAGTTTGGAAGCGTTTAGGTGTGTCTCTTGCAGCCGGTGTGTCTCTTGCAGCAGGGCGACCCCAACCTTATGGCGTGTCATGTAGAAGTGGATACGGTGCTGTTTGACATAGCTATTGAAGCCTCTAACGTTCCAGGACATGATTCTGATTTTGTCAGCCATGGTCTGTGTCTGGTTGAGGATTGGCGGGCAGTCTGAGGACGAGGTCCCAGGTGGGCCCGTTCGGATGGGCCCGTTCGGACCCACAGTGATTCTGCAGCATTTGGTCTTGGTCTGTATTGTGTAACTTTAACTGGGTTCCCATCTTGGGGTACCCTTCCCAATGAACAACCTTTAACTTTCCTTCTAACATAACACGTCTAGCGAGGTTCCCCCCGTTCTCACTTTCCCATTTCTGCTCCATAGACCTGGGTCTCTTGGTGCCCTACGGGCGGGTGAACTACCCAAACAGTTCCTGGGGCAGGAGTTGCTTCAACTTCAGGTGGTGCAACTATGAAGTGTTTCGTGTCAGGTGTGGCTCCGGTTGCATCAGGGTTGCCGCTTTACGTAGTGTAGCGCTGAGTTTCAAGTTAGTGCTGCCTGGGTGTGGTGCGGGTGAGCGCCTGTATCGCTGGTGGTTATGGTTTGCGCTGTTTTGGTTCTAGGACAGGGACCTGCTCCCTGTCCATCCATTCGCTTACTTGAGCAGGGGTATCGAATAGGTGGGTGTTATTGTTGTGCCGGACCTTCAATCTAGCCGGATATAGAAACAAGTAACGCAGACCTGCGCTTTTCAGTCTGGCTTTGATGTGGTTAAATTGGGCCCTGCCTCTTTGGCCCTGCAGGGTATAGTCGGGATAGATGGCGACCTTCGCGGATTCCCTTTGTATGGAGCCGCCCAGCTCAGAGAAGGCTAAGATAGTTTCTCTGTCCTTGTAGTTGAGCACTTTGGCAATGATGGGTCTGGGCGGGTTTCCCGGGGGCGGTCGCCTGGCGAAGGATTGGTGGGCTCTCTCTATGGTGAAGCTCTGGGACAGCTTCCCTGCTCTGATTTCTTGTACGAGAAGATTGTCGACGTAGTTCGTGTGGTCGCTGCCTTCAATTCCCTTGGGTAGGCCGATGATTCTGATGTTATTTCTACGGGCCCGGCCTTTGGCCTCGTCGGCTCTATCCTCCAGGTTCTTCACCTTCTGTGCTAGGATGTCTAAAACTTTCAAAAGTTGTGTTTTTGTCTTGGTGTTGTCTCGCACTTGGGTCTCCAGAGCTTCCGTTCTACCGGCAATGGAGCGCACATCCTGCCGCAGTAGGTTCAAGTCTATCGCTACGGCGTCAGTCTTGTTTTCCATGGTTCTTTGGAGAGTTTGAATGGCCTCTAGGAGCTGTGAGTCTGCGGGTTCAGGAGTTTCCGTATTTGGTGCCTCTCCGCAGGTGTGGCCAGTGTCTGGTCAGATCGCCGCAGGGGCTGCGAAGGTCTCCATGGTAGTTTGCTTGTGTTTACTACGAGCGCCCTTAACAGACATTGCCACAGGAGTGGGCCTGTTGGTGATGGCTGGGGCAGCCTGCCCCGCAGTGGCGTGGTATCGAGGCAGCTCGGGGACGACCCAGCCCGGTTGCCTCTCCCACATGCTTCAGCGGCCTGCCAGGGGCGACCGGAGGAGTCCAAAGGGTGCTGCAGGTGGGTGAGCCCATGTGGTGTGCAGGTCCCGCGGGGCCAGCCCTCCGGGTTTGGTTGTAGGGAAGTTCCAGTGTTGCTTCCACCAGTGCGCTAAGGGTGAAGGGGTAGCGCACTATTACAGGGTTCAGGCCCGGCTACTGTTCCAGTGAGTTGGTGACTTGCCTTCGGATAGCCGGGTGATATGGCGCCGTTAGTGTTCAGGGTACGGGGAGAGCCCACAGCACACAAATATCGGTCCACAGGGCTCCCGAGGAGGAGCCGCCCCTTGTGCGTTGCGTGGGGGCAGCTTGTGGTCACCTGGCCCCTTGCCTCTAGTCACCCCCACCTCGGTCCCTGGCTGCACCCAGAGACCTGTAGAAATGCGGGCCAGGGGTCGGTGGCTTACTGGTCTGTCTTGGTAAGGTGCAGAATTTTCTGGGCCTATCCTAGAGGCCCCTATGGGTATCCAGGGCCTCCTGGTTCAGACGTGTGCAGCTCAACTCCGGGCACCGCGGCCACTGTTGGGCATGATCAAGACCGGGCTGGGGGGACACGGGGGTCAGGGCGCTATGCGCGTTGTGCTGGAATCGTGGTGCCCCCGGAGCCCCCTCCCCCCGGCTCCTTACCGCCTGTCTTCGGGCCGCTTCACAGGCCCTCTCCGCGTCTTGGTCTGTGTCCAGGCCTCTTTGTTGATAGACCAGCTGGTTGCGGGAAGCTCTCCCGGCTCCACTCCGGAGGCATCACTGACTCGCGCGGGTCTTGAGGGGTGGCCGTTCGCGGCCCAGCGCCGGAGCGGCCCGCAACCGCAGGGTGCACACATCCACGAAGGCAGCACTGTTCAGCTATCTTGCATCGGGATGGCCGCTGCCGGGCCTTTGTCGGACCACCCCTTGCGCTGTCCCCCTGCCGCACCGCAGGGCCTGCAGGTGCTCCAGCCCAGGGCCGCGCTGAGCGATCGATGCGGGCCGGTTATGCTCCGGGCCCTGCACTTCTCTTCCTGTCCATGCCGCGCGGGCGCAGCACCGTGTCCGTCGCTCGAAGTCTGAGGACGCCGCAGGCTCTGTCGCCTCCTCCGGCTCGGGGGCACCAGTCCCAGCTCCCGACAGCGCAGGTTGCTGTAGCGCACGGATCTGTTGGCGCCCGACCCCCCGACCATAAGAAATTGGTCTTATGACGTCCGCCATTTTCTGGCCGAGGAGTAGTTTCCTTTCCCGCAACACGGAGGGATGAAACCGCACCAAACTTCTGCTACACGTGTCCCAGGCATTCGCAGACCGTAGAGGCGGCTATTTAGTCTGTTTTAGAGTTAAAAAGCTAACGATGGTGGCGGATCAGTGAACGTATCATACGGAGCTGGCTAAGACACGTCTCTCCTACATGGCGGTTGACCACGCCCTCCTTCCTTCCCCACATTGTTACTGTTGCTAGTTTAACTTTGTTTTTTTCATGTACATTTGTTTGACACTGTGAACCTGCAGGGATTGTTCCCTGACATAACACACAGAGACTTCCAGGGCATGGAAATACCCATTAGTGAGTTAATTTCTTTCCTTACGTGAGACCAGTACTCCTGAATTTTGGGCAATGCCCACCTCAGATGTATCAATCTTCCCTCACCTACATAGCCTCTACAACAGTTCACTTAGATTTGTTAATCTTCTTGAGGCATGGTGGATACCATTCACACATTGTATTGTATGCCCCATTTCTTTCTGCTGGACACAAACCAAACATTTTGTTCATCTCCTCCTTTAGTGCTACCTTGCTCAGATCCTTTCCTCCACCACCTATATATTTCCAAAGGGTGACATTTCAGCTTTTTGCATAATCATGTTGGGACAGGGTCAAGGACATGACCGTGTCAGGGGTTTTAGGGACCTCTCTCGACCTGGAGTCTCCCAGAGCCAGCCCTACCCCAAAGCTGAGTTGTGAGAGATGGGAGGGCCCCACTCTCTGCCCCCTCTATATTGACCTTGCTGCATGTGGTAGGTACCACTGCAAATCACGCAATGCCTTGTGTACCCTATTCTGGCCAGAATTCTATTTCTCTTTTCAGGACTACTTGTGCAAGGAGTATCAGCAGCAGATGGAAGTCGCTGAATGCTATGGAACGTAATTGCAGCTTAACAAATTAGATGGAAACACCAGCCGTGGTCCAGACTGAGAGACGAGGCAAAGGATGGACGATGGAGCAGGGCATTGTGAGCACTGTATTGGAGATTGTTGCATGTGAGGTGTTGGTTGTAAGAGAGAATGCACAAATGGTTACTGGAGGCATGACAGGTGTTGGGAAGAGAGTAGTTGTATACTTGAGTGAGAGCAAGAGGAGTGACTGAGGGAGTGCATGAGGTGAACTCGAGTGGGGGAAAAAAAGGGGGGGCAGAGAGGGGAGAAAAGAGGACCATAGAGAATAGAGGGGAGAAGAGAGGAAAGTGGAGTGGTGGAGGTGGGAGAAAGTAGTTGAGAACAGAGAAAGTGGAGAGGAGATTAGAAGATCAGAGGTTGAGAGAGGATCCGGGCAGTGAGCCTAGGAGACTGTTTGACCATCAAATGGTTAAAATAGGGAGGATCGAGAGGGACACAGAGGGAGCGGTATGAGGAAGAGGGAGGCGAGAGCGAGTATGGGAACAGACATCGAGAAAAGGAACACAAGGTTTTGAAAGCCCAGAGTGAGGGGAACTGGGTGTTTGTAAAGGCGCAAGACCACTTACAATACAAACCCTGGGGATTTATCAGGCTAGATGGCCCCTAGAAGAACCCAGGAAGGAGTAAGATGGGAAAGGCTTAAGGCATTTAGGCAATTTCGAGGGGATTGGGTCCTCCGACGTATTCCATATCTATGACAGTAATCACCACAGCTGTGCTGCTTCGGAAAATCTTTCTGCGTCCTGCGTCAATGACGTCGATACGCTGTCCTCGAGGGCCTCCATCGAGCCGACGTCACTGGATGTTATAAGTAGGACGCACGACGCCCGTAGCCTCAGATCCGTTTTTTCCACAAACGTGTTCGTTTCGGAGATCTCTGCGTGCCTCGGTTCTTCGAACCTGTTCATTTGTGTATTGTAATGATGTCTTTGGCTTCTTCCACTCTGCGGTCGGGTTTTAAGAAGTGTCGGGTGTGCGGGTCCAAGATGTTGTTGAATGACACGCACAACGCTTGCCTCTGGTGCCTCGGGGAGGACCACGATACGGATGACTGTGTCGACTGCCAGTCGCTTACATTGAAGGCCTTGCGGGAGAGTAAGAAGAAGCTGTCGGTGGGTAAGGTGGCCAAGCCCCAGAAGTTGCGATCCACTGGACTTTCGATGGACGAATCGAGGGGCGACTCCACATCGTCGTGAGTCCGGGGGGGTCTTGGTCCAGGAGTCGGTCTAGCCATTCCTCTGACTCTTTGAGGCACTCACAGAAGCGCCGTCACAGGTCGCCTTCCCTGTCCTCATCCGAGGACTCCGCCCGTCGGCGGGTTGCTTGTCCCAACAAGCATTCCACTCCGGAGGAATGAGATTCCTTCTGAAAGGAGATGATGGCGATTTTTCACAGGGCTCCGGTCTGTCCGTGCCGTCGAAGGACGAGGCCGTGACCGTACTTGGAGACACCACTTGTACGCCTTCGGGTTCAAGCGGTTGTCGCGACCACCGGGCGCCTTCGAGGTCCCGGTCGGACAAGGATGGTCGTTCTAGACATGCCCGTTCCAGGTCCCAGTCCTCAACGCCCTCGAGACGGCGTGAGCCTGTGAAGTCTTCGAGGAAGACATCTAAGCCTGCGGCGCCAAGGTCGTCGAGGAACTCTCTCGAGGCTCCGCCTCCGAGGACGTCGTCGATGCCATCGGTGCCCAGGCTGTCGAAGGACACGCTAAGGGCTCCGCCCTCGAGGCCTGTGTCGACACCGTCGAAGTTGTCGGCGCCTCGCTCGACGCCGATTCCATTGATGCCCTCGACGCCTTTTGAGGGTGCTTTGTCGGAAGTACCCCGTGGCACGTTGGAACCCCCCCGAAAGGCTCTGGCCAAGGCTAAGAATGTCTTTGTCCCTTTTTCTGTGCCCTCTTTCCAACCTCTGGATTTCTGAGGGGGATGAGGGATCTGAGGAAGGTTTGGTGCCTGATGAGATTTTGTCTGGTCACAGCCAGATTGAAGACCTGCGTCAGTCACTGCACGACGCCAGTGGTCTGGACACCTCTCCAGAGGTGGAGTTCTGTCAGCCTGAGCCTGGCACCCATGCAGAGTCCTCGTACCGGCACCTTATGTCGAGGGTCACGGAATACTTGGGGTGCAAAGAAGGGTGGCTGCAGCTTGGACTGCTCTGGAGAGTCTCCCGGCAGTGAGCAAGTCTTTGCCGCAAAAATACCGCCCAGCCAGTAGTGACCACTGCTACTTGACCACGCACCCCACTCCGGAGAGTTTGGTGGTGCAGACGGCCCCAGCAAAGCAGGCGTCGTACCCTACCATCCCTCCTTATAGGGACGACAAGGCTTTAGATGCTGGCCGAAGAAAGTGTTTTCTTCGGGGGGTATGGCTTTACAGGCAGCCAACTCTGTGTGTGCGCCTTGTCACGTTTCACGCACACTCTGTGGAACTGTATTCCCTTGGCGGCTTAACATATTCCCAAAGGGGAGGAACGGGATGGTTTTCTTGCTACTGTACAGGATGGCAAGGATGCCATGTGTGAGGCCGTTCAGTCGGGTTTGGACATGGCAGATTGTGTCAGCCGGTCCATGGCGGCGAGCACCGTAATACGCAGGTTTGCGTGGTTGTGGAAGTCGTGGTTTGCTCCGGATGTGCAGGCCCTGCTCCTCAACATGCCCTTTGATGGTGAACATCTTTTTGGCAGCAAGGCTGACGAGAGCCTTGAGAGGTTGCAGACCTCCAAAGCTGCAGCAAAGTCATTGAGCGCTGCAGTTTGCCAACCTCCGCCTTTTCGTCCCAGGAGACAGCAATGGAGGGGAGGTTCCTTTCCATATTACTCCTCCTTTAGTAAATCGAGAGGAGCTGCAAGTCAAAGGGGCCACTGTAGGAGTGCCAGAGTTGGAAAATAGGGTACTCGAGGTGCCAAGGCTGTTCACGCAGTTGCCTCTTTGCCCTCAGGCACTGCTGCAGCCGCTTCAGCTCAGCCATGTGGCCATGTCCCATGGTTCGCCGGTTGGGGGAAGGCTGGCGCAGCATCTTGTAGAGTGGCGTGCCATTACTTCAGATGTGTGGGTTCTGGAGATCATAGCCCACGGCTACTGTCTTCCTTTCTGGCAGAGGCCTCATGACAATCCACCAGGGAATCTCTCTTTGAAGAGTCCGGATCCGCTCCTTGCGCAGGAAATTCAATCCCTGCTGGAGAAAGGGAGAAAGGTGCCATAGAACTGGTGCCTGTAGCGGAGAGGAACAAGGGATGGTATTCCCCTTATTTTTTGATTTCGAAGAAAGACGTGAGATTGAGACCCATCGTGGACTTGCACGGTTTGAACAAGCTCCTCAGGAAGGACAAGTTCAAGATGGTTACTCTTTCTCAAGTCCTGCAGGCCCTTCAACTTCAGGACTGGTTGGTGTCTCCCGATCTCAAGGATGCTCATTTTCATGTGCCGATCCCTCTAAAGCACAAGAAGTACCCGAGGTTCGCGGTTGGCGACTCGCACTTTCAATTTTGGGTCCTGCCATTCGGATTGACCTCCGCCAGAGGGTATTCACCAAGCTCATGGTGGTGGTGGCAGCGTATCACGGGAAAGGGGGGGATTCACGTCTACCCCTACCTGGATGATTGGTTGATCAGGGCGCGCTCTCCCGAGCAAGTACTGGATCATCTGTCTGTCACCTGCCACTCCCTTCACAGGCCGGGCTTCTCCCTCAACTTAAAGAAGTCCCATTTGATGCCAACCCAGAGGGTCCAGTACATCGGAACAGTGCTCGACACTTTCCCGGGGCAGTGTTTTCCTCCCCAGGTGAGGGCTCATCACATTCAGCAGATGGTGCACAAGTTTCAACACGCCCAGAGTCTCTCAGCGTTCAAGTTCTTGAGGTTGCTCGGCCTCATGGCATCCTGCATTCTTCTGGTGCCGGAGGCCAGGTTGTGGATGAGATCTCTGCAGTCCTCCGGCAGGACGTCGGACCCCGTTCAGGTGCCGCCCTCGGTCGCCCAGGACCGTCTGTGGTGGGCCGTCGACGGCAATCTGTTGAAGGGGGGCTCCGTTTTGGCTACCCTGGCCGGAGGTGACGATCGTGACGGACACATCCCTCACGGGATGGGGAGCTAATGCCAATGAGTTGACAGTCAGCGGTCGTTGGTCTCCGTCAGAGTCCAGACTCCATATCAATCTGTTAGAGCTGCGGGCTGTCAGGCTTGCCCTGAAGGCTTTTCTGACGACTGTGCGGGGAAGGAATGTCCTGATTCTGACGGGCAACACAGTGGCCATGCACTAGCTCAACAAAAAGCGGGGACAGTGTCACTTCCTCTGTGCAGGGAGGCGATGCAGCTCTGGTTCTGGGCCATCCAGCAGGAAGTTTCGATCTCGGCAGTTCATCTGGCCAGAGATGAAAACGAGATGGCGGACGCTCTGAGCAGGCAGGGCGTGATCTCTCACGAGTGGGAGCTGGCTCAGGAGATTCTCCTGGAGATCCTTGCCCTTTGGGGGACCCCTCAGGTGGATCTCTTCGCCTCCAGTGTCAACCGGAAGTGCGAAAGATTCTGCTCGCGGGAATTTCCTCCAAAAGGAGCCTTAGGAGACCCGTTCGTCCTTCCCACTGCTGTATGCGTTTCCTCCAGTCCCCCTCATCCCGCAAGTGCTGCAGAGGTTACGGAGGTTCGGTTCCTGGATGATCCTCATTGCTCCGGCTTGGGCTCGGAGGAAGTGGTACCCGGACCTTATCGACTTGTCCATCTGCCCTCCACGTCATCTTCCCTACCGAGACGACCTGCTCTCACGGGAGAGCGGGTCAGGTTCTCCATCCAGAGGTCAGATCCCTCAACCTTCATGCTTGGCTTCTGAAAGGTTGAGGTATAAGGATTGGGACCTCCCTGAAGACGTGATGGAGTTGTTGCTTTCGGCGAGACGGCCGACAACAAAGTCCCTGTACTGTTACCGTTGGAGAAAGTTCTGCGACTGGTGCAGGGTTAAGAATGTGGATCCTTTTTCATGTGATATTCCTGTAGTTCTGTCTTTTTTGCTTCTGCTTTTGTTGGCCCAAAGGGTCCTGCAAGTGGGTACTGTTAAATATTACCTTGCTGCGCTGTCTATATTTAAGCGCTCGTCTGAGGAGTGTTCTTATTTTAAAGTTCCTCTTAATTTCTCAGTTTCTCAAAGGACTCACTAATGTGTTTCCGCCGGCACCTTTCCAAGTGCCTGGTTGGGATTTGAACCTTGTTCTGAAATTTCTTATGGGTGCTCCGTTTGAGCCTTTACATTCTTGTCCTTTGAGGCTCTTAACGCTTAAAACTGTGTTTTTAGTTGCGGTCACTTCCTGAGTGAGTTGCAGGCACTTTCAGTTAAGCCACCCTTCACTGTGTTTCATAAGGACAGGGTTGTCCTTAGAGTTCGTCCTTCCTTTCTTCCGAAGGTGGTGTCAGAATTTGATTTGAGCCAGAAGGTTATTCTTCCACATTTTATCCTCCTCCACTTCCTGGTAAGGAAGAGGAGAGGCTCCATAGGTTGGATCCTAGGAGAGCTTTAAGTTTCTACATTTCTCGCATGTCCCGGGCCAGAGTGGACAATCAGCTCTTTATTGGTTACGCTGGAAGGCGTTTGGGACAAGCTGTGACTAAGCAGACATTGTCTAGATGGATTATCTTGGCAATTTCTGAATGTTACCGCTTGGCGGGTAAGGACCCTCCGGTAGGCTTACAGGCCCATTCCACTAGGGGTATGGCTGCCTCTACTGCCCTGCAGAGGGGTGTTCCTATTCGTAACATCTGTGATGCAGCCACTTGGCTTCGGTCCATACTTTTGTACGTCACTACTCCCTCAATTCTGTCCATGGGCAGGATCTGGCATTTGGCAAGGCAGTCCTCCTTTACTCTGCAATTTGATTGGGCATTCTAAATTTCTATATTCTAAATTCTTTTCCCTCCTCCATTCTTTGGTACTGCTTTGGGAGTCTGTCATAGATATGGAATACGTCGGAGGACCCAATCCCCTCGAAGAACAAGTTACTCTCTTACCTGGTAACGTTCTTTCGATGGGATGGTCCGACGACATATTCCATATCGCTCCCTCCCTACCTGTCCCGCTACAGAATTTTTTATGCGATT
Organism: Ambystoma mexicanum; assembly: GCF_040938575.1. Lineage (NCBI taxonomy): Eukaryota > Metazoa > Chordata > Amphibia > Caudata > Ambystomatidae > Ambystoma > Ambystoma mexicanum. The sequence continues at coordinate 650,944,091 of NC_090930.1, read as the reverse complement.
GCAGCTTACGTTTCCATAAGGCTTTCTGTGGTCATACCGGCAGTGGTTTGGTGCCACACGTTCTGGGGAAAAAACTACAACTGAGGCTACGGGCGTCGTGCATCCTACTTATAACATCCGGTGACGTCGGCTCGACGGAAGCCCTCGAGGACAGCGTATTGACGTCATCGAAGGAGGACGCAGACGCCGAAAGATTTTCTGAAGCAGCACAGCTGTGGTGATTACTGTCGTAGAGATGGAATACGTTGTCGGACCATCCCATCGAAAGAACGTTACCAGGTAAGAGAGTAACTTGTTCTTCTCCTAGATAGTTAGACTCTAAGTCTTACCAGTCTGTTGGTGCTAACCTGTCATATAGAAAAGCCTGGGCTAAGATGGTGGGAAGCATATAGGAGATTAGAGAAGGACAGCATTTAGTGTGCCACATTTCAGTTACATACCGAAATGATTCTGAATTATTTGAGTTCTAAAAAATAAAAACCCTTGAACCATCCTCTGAAGTATTGGCATACTTAAAGCCATCTGTAATAATGTATAATACACAAATTAGATATTTTGACTTAGTGCGATTCAACTCGCAAGTCAAATGTCAGTTTCCTTATAGCAGTCTTTCCATTTTCTCTAGCGGAGAATTTCTTCTTAAATTCTCAAGGGATCATCGATTGATTCTCAAAGAGGTGCAGTACCTTCCCTCCAATTTTGGAAATGTTATCCTCCCCTTCAATGGGGAATAATCCTGTGCAGAGGTATGTAGGGTGAGAAGAAAGTTGACAATACCTATTTTAATGTCAGACACTCCTATGTTTTGAGAATGAGTTCATCAGGTTTCAAATTTATCTGTATAGAGATAGGCCGTTGCTCTTTTCTAAGCCATAGCACTTTCTATAGGCATTTGTCTCCTCTGTGTTTCTACGACTGTTTGAAAGAACCATCTACAACATTCACAGATAATTCATTGTTTAGTAACATGATCATATCAAATCACATTCAGACATGCCTAACCCTCCTTTTTTTGTTTTGGACCATCTTGGAAACTCTTGATGGCGAGGTCAAGATGATTACTACTAGCAGGGCAGAAAGAGGTATACTAAATACTGTGAGGAGCCTGAGTCCTCACTTCTTTTCCCAAAATATCCTCCCCCAGATGGCCAGGGAAAGGACATCGGTCGGTTCCTGACCCTGGGGGTGGATATGCGAGGCAGGATCACCTCGGAGGAGGAGACTTGGGGAATGGGGATGAGGCACCCCTAGGTGAGACATGGTATCCCCCATTCCCTTTTCACCATGAGTACAAGGTCCCCCAAGCTTTATAGGCTATTGTCAATCCCTTCCTTATTTTTCACCTAAATCATTCTCTAATGGACACCAGTTTGGTACTGGGACGAGGATGAGACCAACTAAAGCCTTGCATCCGCTCTTTATTAACACACTGGCATACACACACTTGTTATGTACTGGGACTAGGAGGAGGCCAGCAAGAGCAATGCAGGCCTCCTGAGTCAGCAGTGAGCAGTCTAGTAATTTTTGGACCAATCAATCTGGCGGGAACCTTAAAAGCGAAAATGGGGTCTGCTGTGGAAGCAGGTCTCTGGACTGCTGGATGAGAGCAAACCTCCCCTGGAAGGCAGCCTGGAAGGTGGAGGGCTCGAGACCAAGTGGAAGATGCAGAGTGTATGCAGCAGGAAGCAAAGCTGAAGGAAGCTAGAGGCCGGTGGCGGAAAGCAAACCACCGCTACCAGGCGAACTGTCAAGTGAGGCCGGGCTGCGAGAGGAGCATTGGAGGTGTGAGCGAGACCACGGAGAGGCCCTTGGGAAATGGAGCGAGGCTCTGCATGATAGATATATATATAGTGGTGGCTGGAAGCCTCACTGGACACCGTAAGCTCTGACCGGTGAGTCAACCTGGGAAAGGTAACACCAGGACGGCAGGTAAGCATGCACCGCATTTAATGAATGCCGATTTGAATGAAAGCAAGTACTTTTTGAATATCAATACAAATGAAAGAAAGACATTTTTTAATACTGATCGGAGTGAAAATAAGTTTGTGGAATTTCCTGATATATGGAACTGTGTATTTGGAGAAAGTAAACATTGGCAAACAGGTATTGGCAAGAGCCATATGAACTGTGTAACTTGAATGAACAAGCATTGGCAAAAGCCTAGAGAGTATGTGAAAGTGCAACAAGTGAATGGTGGTAAAATATGATAAAGCATCAGGAGGATGCGAAGTGAGAACGAACCCAACACCACTGTAAAGCTGAATCTGTGGCAACGTGCATTTAAGAAGAAGCAAGGAAGGTCTGTTGGTTGTGTGACCTGTAATGGGTGGACCGTGTAGTCCGACAACTGCGCCTAGACCGAGTGCACACATCTATGGAAAAGCCACTGAAAACACTTAATAAGAAAGCTGGTGGACAAATCGAAAGGAGAGCGTGTGTGATCTGAAATCAAGGAACTGAACTAAATGATATTAGTGAAAAGAAACTGTAGGGGAGGGCTGGTCCAGGAGACCCCTCTCGCCTGCGTTTCTTCCCCAGGTGAGGGCTATGGCCCATTGGGCGTTCCCTCATGCCACCCGGGCCCAGGTGGTGGAGGGCTCACCCACTGGAGACATTGCCCACACGTATTGAATGCCCACATGTATTGATTACAACACAAATTTAGCTAGGCCCAAAAACCATTCTTTGCCCGGTAAGGATGGTGTGAGCTCAGCGCACTGTAGCGCGGCCCCCACCCTTGGAGAACATCCCTGTTGCCGCAGCACCCTGGCAGATCCGCTGCGAGCACGTTCCCACGAACAAGACGGACATGAGCTAGCGCAATACGCTAACATTGTAACAGTTCACCTCCCGCAGTGTACCATCACTATCAGCATGACCCGGCCAGCAGGCCTGAACAATGAGAAAGAACAGTAAAATGGTCCTCTGATGGCAGACAGTCTTTATATATATATATGTATATATTAATGTCAAGACCTCTTGCATTATTTCTTTCTTCCACAAAATACAAATGCCTGTAGAATGTATTAAAATGAGAGAGTATGCTCCCATGATATAAGCTATGGCGAGTTCGCACCATTGCAGGTGGATGCCAATGATAAAGGAACGCTCCAGGGGTCTGTTCGTTGTGTGTATCACTGGGCAGCCTACCTCACGTGGTTTCGCGCCATAACTAAAGCTAATGCTGCTAGAGTACACGAGAAAGCGGATGCAACTATACTATGAACCCATGAAAAGAATGCGCGAGAGTGCACGTATCATGTGTGAACGTCTGAGCCCCTCATATGCCACCACCGTCACGTACAGTGGCGGGTCGTTTTCTATGTACTCCACTTATCTAACCACTACCTCATTTACTACGAATGTATATGCATGTAACTGAAACACTGTAGCTGCTAGAGTCTAATGTACAAATATGATGCTCAAACTGGGTATAATCGAAACGCACCCAGCAAAGATTAAATGCATGTTTCGAAGTGATTTTAAATAAGTATTATAGAAAGTATTCAAATGTTTGCGATGTCTTTACTTATATTCCGCAACGCACGAGGGAGATACCTTTGTGAAAGTGTACAAGGTCTCGATGTATCCCCCCTCCCTCCATCAGAAGGCTGCCAAGACAGGAGAACAGAGCCCCGCTCTGTGTTATCACGCCTCCCCCGACCCGACTGGAGCCGCTTCAAAGACTTGTAGCCCCACACCAGCACCCAAGGCCGCGGCCAGCCACCTGCATTATTTACAGCACAGCAGTAAACCTCAGTTTAAACTCAAGCGCCCCCTCATAAACCCCACAACCCACCGGACTGTCTCAGACTTATGGCCCTGTGCAATCAGGACACCCAACACTTTGACAACACACAGCGAAACATCCATAATCACTTCTAACAAGACAGAAAGACCTGTACCACCCGCCCCAGTCCCCGAAGCTTAGCCCCTCGACCTATGGTCCCGGTCAACAGATCACAAGTAACCAAGCCACGATATATTATCTCCAGATCCCTCACAAGGTGCATTCCTCCTGTGTTGCATTAACCTATTAAAAGATTTACTAAAGAGAATAAAACTGTAAATGACTGAATGACTGCAGTGTGCACGGCAGAGGGCAAGTAAGTCAGAAAAGGCATTCATCTCTGCCACAGGCCGCCTCGGGACACCAACACCGCCCGGATGAACTCAAGCCGACCTGCCAGGCCCAGCCTAACCCACGAGGGTGACCAGTGACGTCCTCCAGCCAAGACCAACCACACCGCAGCAGCACCTATAGTTAGTCGTCGCCACCCAATCCCAATGAACTTGTGCCCCCTATAGTATGTAGGTTTTGATGACGTTTTTTGTAAATATATACGCCTGTCTTTGCTATTGTCAGACAGAGCGCTCTCTGAGTTTGCAGAGTTCTTTGCATGCCCAATTCTGATTGATAAACTCCCATTTACGTTCACCCGCACTCTGTCTTGGCCTTATTCCCATTTTGGGAGAGTCCTTCATTGTCTCTCATTAAGGGGAGGATCGTGCTGTTTGGGGACGCTTGCTTTCAAAACCAAACCAGAAGAACGTGGAAGTGTCCCAAGGAATTGTCATTTTGGAAAGGTGAACCACTTGAAAGCATGGGGAAGGGAACCTCTTGCATTGTAAACTATTTTGAACTTGTGGAAAGAAAACCTTTAAAAAACCAAGAGCTGGAAGGAGCTCTGAACTTGTATTTGAACATTACTTATTTTGATGCTGACATCCCTATACATTGTATACAATTAGAGGTGAGGGCAAGTATAGGTTTTGTACACAGACAGATATTTGTTTTGGACTTTCTGACACAGACTATCCTTAGTTTCCTCTAAGTAGGGACATCCCACCTTAGCATAGGGCAAGTTAGGCAATTTTTCCAACCCTACAATTGATTTAATAAAAGTTTATAGCCCAAACTTTATTCAGTTGTCTGTGTCTACTTCATGATGCCTTTACAAAAGAAATGCGTGTATTACAAGAAGTGCTAAGGCAGATGGACTGCTGCCTCACTATCTAAAGGCCAAGACCACCATAGCACATACTAGCTACCTTAGAGATGAGGATAGTCCTAGATATTTTGGTATGGGAGCTAAATTCCACTAGTTTGACGTTCATAGTGCCCTTTACATAACCGATTGCTTGAACCCGCAGTAATGGCCGGAACATGTAGACTTAGTGACTGTACCAAGTAGTCCTATGAACCAAAGGCACCTGTGACATGCACGTTGCAAAAAAGTCACTTTTTAATAGCAATGAAATTGCTAAAATCTCGCAGGATAGGTATACCCCGATATTGGTCAAAGACTTTGCCCCTGTGATGAAGTTGCTTCCTAGAGGCAAGGAAATTGGTTGCAAGGGGTGCTGGTGGCCAGGGCTGAAAAAAAACTCCAGCAACCTGAAAGGTAGTATATTGAGGTAACTTGCCAAGATAGTAAGCAACACTTTATTAGCCGTAACAAGAGCTTATTTGTGCTACCATTTGAAAAGTCCTAAAGATCTAAGGATTATTTTCAAATGTTTTTTATTAATGTAGTTTTAACAATGTTCTTTTTATTTACTCCTATGTCTGTTCTTTAATTAGTATTTTTTGTAATTGTTTGAATATTGTGATGTTTCATTGTGTTTTTGATGCTTATTTTGTAACGTAATATTCATTTGTTTTTGCATCTGTTTTTTGGTGTTGGGATTCGTCAGCGGACTGATTCTTTTCTTTTTTTAATGTGTGATACATTACTGGTTATGCATTGGAAAATCCCTTGGGTGGAAAACATGTAGGCATGTTGCTATGACATAGCAATAGCTATCTCGATTGTTCAAATAAAAATAGTTTTCTTTTGTTATGGAAAAATAGAGTACATTGGTGCGCAATCACACTGTATCTTAGTTATATCTATATGTGATAGTTTGTTCTTGGTTATCGATTCATTCGAATATCTTAATTCATCTATTTAACCATGATTAAAACAATACCTCCGTACACTAAGCACATTTTTTATATACTCTGGCCAAGCAGCTGTAGAATAAACACAAATACATCCTACATTTGTAGCCACACGCAGGTGAGAAGCGTAGCTGAGGCCCAACATTTTCTCCCAAACTAAAACCAATTCCACCATGCAGGTGTTCACTCTGAAATCACCACTGTCCCATTCAAGTACAGTAAAAGGATGTTGACAGAGAGAAGTAGGAATTATAGGCAACCCTAACGTTTACAATGCTCTTGAATGTCCGCCTGTTATTACACTTGAGCCATTTTCCCTGTCAAGAGGAACTAGACTGGAATGCCCCCTCTTCCTAACCATTTTTGTTTGCCGTTTGCATGGACCTATTTGCGAGCAGGGTGATGAGTTCTGGGATTACAGGATTCCCATTTCGGGTCAAAGGAATCAAATTGGTGATTTATTTTAGAGGATGAGCAGATGAGCTCACAAGCCCTTGAGCATCCCTTGCTATTTTATATAGGAGTTTCACAATAAATCATCAAAAATCGAAATGTTTAATGTCAAAGAGAGCTGTAATGTCCCCCTGCAGAGGTGCTAACTTCATGTGGGTGCTTACAACAAGATCATAAAGATGATGCATGGGAAAAGTTATCTCATATTGTTTAGCAATGTCATGAATTGTGTGAACATAGCAGCGATGCAAAATATCATGGATGGATTCAATTGCAATGATCAAAATTAATGGCATTCACTGATTGCTATACTTATTGTAAAGCAGACCTCTTGAAAATACATTTTACATATTAAGCAGCTTGGACTGACTTTGTCAAGCTTCAAGATGCATACTATGTCTGCCTACTTAGATGGACCATTGAGAATTCCTCCATTCTATTGTGAAGCATTGGTACTACTAGTAAAATGCTATACCTTTTGGCCTGAACACATCTGAGTCATCTCCACATTGCAGATAGTGTTGATATCCCTACAGGCCACCAGGGGGTGTACATATATGTCCCGACATGTATGCTTATCCTGGCCGAGATAATTCAAATCATGTGACCTTGTCCTACTTTGAAACAATTTGGGGTTCTCCACATTGAAATGTCCATCTTCCCTGAGGAGCAATGAACATTTCAAGTTCTACTGGACACTGTCCAGGACATGGCGTGGCAGCTTCTACTTCAGGATTCAGGCCATCAATAAGACTGTTTTTTTCATCCATGCCTATTCGAATGCTACAGCCTTTTGGTTTTAATTGGCAGTGTTGCTAATTACATTATACATCGCTGTAGTCCTCTAGTTGGACCGTACATGAGGGATAATCGGATCCACTTTCAACTCAATTGGTTCTGAGAGGGTAACCTCAAACCAAGACCTCCACCGAGGCCCCGCTCATCCATGTTGGCAGTTTTTCCTTTTGGCCATCACTATCACTTCTCCATTCTCATTCTTCTAGACCTTTCAACGATCTTTGCCAGTCTAGATCATTTCCTCCTCTTTCCCTTCTTGGCTTCAAGAATACGGTACTCGGTTGAGCGCCCTTCTATCTCTCTGATCTCCATCTCATGGGACTCCAGCACCTCCTTCCAGAGAACACTTCCTCTGGATGTCTGTCAAATATCAGTCTTGGTCCTATTTCTCTTCACCCTATATACTGCCTCCCTCATTCCCCCTTTGGCTTAAAAATCACTTCTTCACTGATACTGTTATTCTTCTTCTCCTCCGTCACTTCTGCAATCTCCAAACACATAAAAAACTGCCTTACAGACATCTGCCACTGAATGGTTCTTAGTTCCCTCATGCTAAACTCTTCAGGCTGAAGTTATCTTTCTCTCGTCTTCCATCTCTTTCCCTACTGACCTTCTCACTCCTTTACCCATGACTAGAAATCTTGGGCTTTTCTTTGACAGCGGCCTGAAACTCAACATGTTCATCACATCCACTGCAGCCAGATTCAACCTCCTAAACATTAGACACCTTCATCCACACCTCGCACACTACTCAACTAAAACACTTCCTCTTGAGCTCAGCTAACTGGACTACTGTGCGAGTCGACTTCTTGCCCACCCCTCTACTCTTTTGCTCCACTCAGCAAAGTCCTTCTCTTTTCTTCACGCACACTTTAAAACCTACCCAGATTGTCCCTACTAACCAGGCAAGGCTTAACTCCATCTGCTAGTAGTGAAAGCAGACACCCAAACCACTCCATTCGCCTATCCAAACTAACCATCCAACCCACCTCTCTTGCATTTTAACTCCAGACTACTCTTTCTCATTTTTAAATATGTCAATACTGGCCTCAGGTTCTCAGTGTTAAAATGTCGTAATCTCCTCCTGTCCCTGGTTTGTTTGTATTCTTACCACATCATCACCTGGTATAAGTCATTCAACACCAAAATGCTCTTACGTAAAGGCAGCTTTCCCTAGCACTGCATCTGTTCTGTTACTACTTCTTTGTAAGTCATTTATGTTTGAAACAAGAGTCTGCTCTTAAATTCAAATAAGATCAAGATCTTACCTCACCGACCTTCTACCACATATGTCTGTCTGTTCTGAGCGAGGGGGGGACCTTCTCAACTCTACTACCAGGTCACATTTCTTCAGGTTCTATTATTGATAGACTCTTCATTACTTGAGGGAGTTGCAGGAGGATACTCTTCAAAAACATGGCCAATCTCAGAGATGGAGCAAGATTATTGAACTCAACTTTGAAACTGTCTTACTGCTCAAAGGCAATATGTCCCTATATACGACCCCATCGCCATCACACCTTTGCTCTACCTAAAAAGTAAATGAACACACTGCTAATCTTTGTAACTGCTAACCACTGAGGCTTTGAAAAAAGCATTTAGCATTTATGTTGAAGAGCTAAAGGATGTGGATGACTTCAGTATGATTCACTCGAGCAAGAGTTAATCTAAAGGTCTTCTAGTGGCTCGTCACAACTTTAGGAACAATATAGGTACAATGATAGATGCACACTCTGAGTTACGCGTTCATATGGGTCAGAGCTAGTTGGGGACATGAAAACATTTTTGTATTCTAAGTATTACAATTTGTTTATCTTTTTAATTGCACAAGATGCAGGATTTTGCTAGACATAATCACCTTTTTATATTAACTGCAATGCACTGCACAGAACTTTATTTACAATTGTTGACTCATCTTCTTGCATCAAACACTATTTAAACGTTCATATTTTTGAATGAGTACTAAAAATGTTAAGTGGGAGGGAGTACAGTTTAGAAAAGTGGAGAAAACTGCAGATATTATGCTGTGACCAGAAAACAGCACAACAAACCCACATAACAGCCCAACGCTTGAGCTGGCAGGGTATCGGATCAAAACAAATATAGTCATAGTTTGGGAGGGCAGGTAACAAAGGGATATAACTGAAGGTTAGTCATTCATATTCCAGATTCCAGCTATACACATATGGGTTTCCTTCTTTTCTCTTACAACGCTGGAGTAAGTAATTTCTCGCTTTCTGTCACCAACCTCTTTCCTCTTGGGTTATCTTTCTCTTGCCTTGCGTGTAAATCAGGAGGTATTAATCATGGGAGAAATTAAGTTTGAAATTGTATCATTACAGTTGTTTGCTATGTCAGAGCCCTCTCATCAGGAGTTTATAGGTAGGGTGATGAAGACCCCTGCCTGACCTTGCAGGTGGATATTGAGGTTGCCAAAGGGACCGGGTGCTGCCACAAGCTATGTGATGCTGGGCCTAGGACAGATCCTCTGGCTACCCACACCATGAGTGGCAGTCGGGGGCTTGGCACCTAGCTACCATAGATGCTCCTGTCCCCTCATGGGAATTGTGGTGCAGCAATCCCACAGAGCTGGTCACATCAGGTCACTCTGCTCCCCTCACGAGAATGAAGAAGCTATTAACCAGTCACTGTCTGAAGGCCCTACCCCCAAACAGCTAATACAAGTTGGGCTTAGGGGGCTCAGCCCGAGGACAGGGCCATGTTTATGCAGTCAGAGAGAGGGCTGTCCCGCGCTAGGGACAAACCAATCCTCACCTTTGAGAACACATCTGAGTCTCCTTACACCAGAGAGAATCTGCAAGTCTCATTTAAAGCACTTTAAAAGGCTGGCCTTATGCATGTGTGGGAGTTGGAAGGAAGAGCTCATTCTGAGCCTGGTGAAGAAGTGAACAGGAGAAGAATGCGGAGCAAGAGAAGGAGAGCCCCTGGAGCCCAGGAAGAGCAGGGGACTGGAGGAGAGGGCCGGAAAGCTGGCCCTCTCCTAAGGAGACAAGAGTTTGCAGGGCAGGCTTGGGTGCCTGGGGAAAGACAGACACTGGAGCTGGCGAATTGAGAGACCTGTTGGCCTGGGAAAGGAATGACCCCGAAGGCCGGGAGAAGGAGTGCCCAGAGGGCAGGGAGAAGACAGACCCGAGGCAAGGAGCAGGCAGATCTAGAGGACTGGAAGGAGTCCGACCCAGAGGGTTGTAAGAAGACAGACACAGAAGGCATCTAGACATAGCCAGATGACTGGGAGGAGACAGATTCAGGTTGGAAGGAGACAGATTCAGGAGGCTATGAGGGCTGGGAGAAGGACCCAGTGGACTGCAAGGAGAAGGACGCAGCGGTTTGGAGGGGAAGGGCCCAGCAAGCTGGCAAGAGAAAGACTCAGAGACCTGGCAAAAGGATGATTTAGTGTGCTGGGAAGAGTTATCAGACAAATAGAGGTAGGCCAGAAAAAAGAAGGCGATAGAGGAAAGGGATAACACGTTTATAGAAGAATAATTAAGGGATGTTGAGGAGTCTAGAAGTAACTGGAAGGAAGAGAGAGTGGTGGTAGAGAACAGTAGCAATGAGAAGGTGGCGGGAATTGTGGAGTTAAGAGTTTACTGAGAACAAGAAGAGAAAGAGCAGAAGATTCAGGCAGGCCCACATAGAAACACACGAGGCAAGATGCCAAGGGTGGCAAAAAGATTGAAGTTGGTTGCTAGAAAACCAGGACCTTGAGAGGAGGGATTTGGTAGAAGGCCTAGGAAATGCCTTCCCAGAATCCTAGTGTGGTCAACAGTATCCCTGTGGCTCCATGCCTTGGCTGAAGGCTAACTGCACTTGGACACAACCTACAGAGCTAGTCAACTGGTTCAAGTCCCATCTGAGATTTGGGAGGAAGTTTCCCATCGTGAAAGCCAGAAAAAGGGTGCAGTTATCCTTTAAGCTCAAAACTGAAAAGCAAATGGAGCGAAACCCTGAGAATCTTATAGAAGGTTCCTAGAACCCCTTAAAGCCTGACTAAGAACCAAGCAGAAAGAACCCCAAAAAGATCATGAAGCAATGGTGTGGGAACCCCTAAATCTGGGACTCAAACCAACTATAGGGATCCCGATAATTCCAGAGAAGGCTGCAAGACCCCCTTAAACCGAAGACTATAACCATACTGGCTATTAAGTTAACCTGTCTGGAGAAACTAGCCCCGACATTTTGCAGAACAAGGGTAACATTTTAATTTTTTACTTTTAACTTTGCTGTTAACCCCTTTTCTTTTTAAATTGTCCTGAAGCACTGCCTCATCCTAGAGAATCACCATCCTAAATACCTCCCCGTTTAACATTGTGGCCCTAATTTCTGTACACAGCTCCTAATAAAGTGTTCATTAATCACATATTTGTGTAGGGCGCATATTTGTGTACAGCCGTGTATGTGTGTTAATCGGTGTCAGCCACGTGACCGTAGGAAGAGGATTTCTATAGAATACATCAGACCTCCACCAGGCTTAAAAATATACCCTTACTTTGGCCTCTGACTAATAGCTCTTCAAAAGTTTTGAAGAGTCCCTTGTTTAGAGCAATTGACTGAGAGCAACTACCACCTGTGACCAAGCACCTCAAACACTCCGTCAGCTGCGGGCATAGTCTGCTCCTACTTTGGGCACTTCTTTTCCAATAAGACAGAGCCAGAGACGTTACTAGAGGAATATATGGGTGGTGGCACTTTATAAAAATTGAAATATATAGAAAATAAAAAATACCCAGGCACCAGCACCCGCTCTAATAAGATCTGTCGGCCAGCTGAGTACACACTAAGAGTAGGCGCCATATCTTGTTGAGGACTTTGCATCCTTCGCCCTTGCCAGGGCTGTTACTTCCTCCTAGATCGTTTCTTAAGTGACTGCGCAGTGCGATTCTCCTTACTTAATACTGAGTCAGCTTGTTTATTTGTCCACAGCCTCTGACACAAATGATTTTGAGTTCCAGATAGGTTTTTTAAATCAAATGTAGCGTAACATTAGGCTACTGTACCATCCCACACAACATGCCCATAAGTTACCCGCTATGCTCTGCCTGATCCTGTCCAAAGATGCAGTCTCTACACTATCAAAAGACCCTTTTGGATTTCTTTTGTTCAGAGTTACAGAAGGTTGTTAAGCAAGTTAAAGCCTAAGACCCAATGCCTTTCCCCATGTTTTCACATTAGGTCTGGCACTATGGTTACTTCCATCTATACCTTATTATTAAACATTGTTTTCTCTTAGTTTTTGCTTAGTAACTGATCTTTTTCTCTGGTTCGCTGTAATAGCCTAGACTTTTGTGGTGACATTTACATATGTTTAAAGTGCATTGGAATGGTGCTCCTACTATCCTAGCCAATCAAGCATCTAGTATCTCTCTTTTTTTTTAAACTGTTTTTCTCTTTCCCTTCTAGCTGGATCTGCAGAATGTGGCTGACCGAGTAAATCTTGGCTTGATTCCTAGCTCTAGGGAAGGCTGGCCCATCGCTTGTAGAGTACTGAGACAGGACACAGGAGGTATTCTACACATCCATGAAAATGTGGAGTCCTTTGGAGGGAAAAGTCATCCGGGTTCTAGCAGCCAAGAGCAATATCATTGTTCACAGCAGGTCCACTCCAAAGGGAAAGTATGTAGTGCAACTATGAAAGCGGACCAACCTGATCAAAATAGTGACATGTGCACCCTGGAGGAGGCAGTGCCTGATATAAAGGAAACCGCGCTGAAGCCTGAATGGCAGCAATGGGCCGAGTCCACAGGGGATGACATTGGGAAAATGCTGTTTGAGCTAACTGGCCAGACATGGAAAACACAGATCCTGCATATTGAGCATGTGAAGTCCTATGCTCCTCATGTGGACCACATGGTATTAGATCTGGAATGCCGCCCTAGCACGAAGTAAGAAAGAAAGCGTTGGTTGCTGCACATCTTGGGAATCTGTTGTGCCATGTTTCGGGCCAGGGATCCTGATCTTCTTTAGGTTATTATATCTGATGTTACTATACCTGTCTGGTACCAAGGTTTCATGCCCACTCATTTCATTTCCTACCCAGTTGTCTGACTTTCTCTTGCACAAGTGTCATCCAACCATGTTCAAATTGACTGCAATGTGTTTTGTCCAGATAAAGTTTGTGGAATGAAGTAACCACTCCTTGTCAAGAATTATCATTTTAGTGAGCTTAATTGTTGCTTCTTTTGTTTTAGCTTTTCATTAATCATTGTTTCATACATCATAAAAGAACAATATCTCTACTTTATTAATTTATGATCCCTCTTAATGCAACCTGCCATACATAAGCGAGGCATGAAAACTTTCTGAACTGAACATTTTTATTTGTATTTATTTTAATTTATATAGCGCTTTAATTCAAAGCCTTTTGAAACCTTTATTTTTATTTATATTTATTTTTACCTGTGTTTATATATTAATTTACATATATTTATGTACATATTTTATATATTTATTTCTAAACAGTGTTTGCAGTACTCTTTAGTCCTCTACTCCCTTCTCACCAAGTGCTGGCCTTATTCTGCGTTCTAAAAGTTGGAATGGACTGAAGATTTTGATGTAAAAAGTTGAAAATTGAAGATGAGTCGAAGATTTCTTTTGACCCACAATCTCTCGTCAATCTTCTTCATCTTTAGTATTTGCTATTTCCAGATTTCAGTGCTCCTCGTATCTAAATACTTAACTTGCAGCTCTTCTTTCTCGAAATGTTTTGACCGTGTTGAGCATTTAAAGCTCAACCTGGCCTCAAGGATATTTCCCACAATGTGGATGGAAGGGGTACACTCTTCCAAGTTTAGGCTTGGAATATTAATAAATAAGTTTGATTGCATTTGGCACACTGCAGCATTAAGTGATACCAGAGCGGAAAACGCTCTCCCTTGTTAAATCCAGGAATCATGCAAAATGTTAATGCACGTTTAGGATTATTAAACAGTAACTAGTAGTTATTGTTTTAGAGCCTAGTGTTTATCCAAGGGAATTGACTTAAGGTGCATAAGGCATTCGTTAAACCTAGAGGTGATTTTGAGCTCTACATAAAGACAGAACCATTCTGAATAAAGCAAACTCTTAAAGGAAATGTTTGACAATAGAGGAACTTTGTATTACTTTAAGCACAACTTATTTTCCGAACCATCAGGGCTTTGTGAAATACAAGGTTCTGGTGCCCTTACTTTGGAGAGCTGTGCATTGATCATATTAGTTATATGTGGGATGAGGGGACACAAGTGAACATATGGAGAGATTTGGCAGACTAGGCATGGGAAAACCATATCCAAAAATGTAGCATTTTTTTAATCTGCTATTGTGATTTAATGGTTTCTGCTCTGTAGGCGTATAAGGACGAGTAGTGGCTAAACGGCCTACCCAATCCCCACACTTCTACAAGCAAACACTGATCCCTATCATAAAGATAAAACAGGCACAGCTAAGACAGGCTGAGGAAAGGTTATATTCTTAGAAGACATGTGAACCTGAGCCAGTAGCAACCCAAACAGCAATATACACAGTTCCAAAAGAAAGAAATATCCAATCAAGGTTGTATATAAAAATATTTGAGGCTTGGCGATCTGCTTAGAATCACATCCTTTGCATAGGCTGTCATCTAGTGTTTGGTGCAGAGTATTATGACTTATTTTCGAATTCGAAATGGGACTCAGCAGGCGTGTTTGTTATACTATCTCTACTATGACGTGGACTGTGCCCATGATCCTTCACGCGTCAAGGTTTTTAGATTGTTTTATTTCCACCATCATGTTGGTCGCATTTCGCAGAGTTCCAGTTCCATCACTCAGCATTTAAATTTGTATTTCTTTAATAATAACTCTTCAGATGACCGTCTTCGGTGATCACACTCGCCACAACCTACGGCTCTCTACAGCATCTTTGCAATGGCCAACGATCCCAGAGACCACCAGGAGACCAAATGTCGAGCGTGTAAGCTCTTCAAACCAAAGAATCTTAAAGATCGACAGTCAATTCGACAGTCAATTCTTTAGGGACCCTATGCAATGCAAGTTGATGCATTGACGGAATACCCGGCCGGTGCTGGGGAATCTGAGGCAGAACAGGAGAGTCCCAGCTCAATTAGTGATTTCGAGAGGACATCTGATCGGAAGATTCCCGAGTGCCAGTCCCAAGCTCCGAACGCCAGGCATCCCACACTACTATGGTGGCTTCCCCTGGAGACAAAGTCATGCATATAAAACACATGCAAGAGTCGGGCCACGCATGGGGTGGCAACACATAAGAAACATTCGGTTGTACAGAAACACACCTTGCCCTCGTCACTTGTATCCACGCCCTTGTTGAAAAGTGCAAAGATGGCAGCAGAACTTGTCCCTTCCTCTGGTGGTTCAGCATCTATTAAAACCTCTGCGCATGTTCCAAAGTCCAAACATTCACTAAACAAAAGTGGTTCTGTGCCTAAAATAGATTCACAGTCACCAACCATCCACGGTAGGCACAGAAACAGACTGTTTCGGCACCTGTTCCAACACCAAGGTCAGGGTACACAGGTGCCACCTCCTCTTCAGTAGATACTCTAAAAAAAAAAAATAAGACACAAATACAGGGAACTCAAGAGGAGGAAGTCCTTTTTCCACTCTAGGACACCCCCTAATGGGGGTGCTTGGACTAAGGATAGTTTTGAGGTCACTCTTAACAAAATGGCTTCCTTTATGCAATTTCTGGAGAAACATCCGATTAAGCATAAGCATATAGTTCAGGAGGAAGAAGAACCTCCATCTAAAACACCTAGATTAGAACCCAATGGTTCTTATGAAGAGTCCATTATTGAACAAGATGCAGATGAGGAAGATTGTTTTTCTATGGGATGATCCTAGCACAGAGCCATTAGGAGGATTATGCTGTCCCATCTCCAGACATCACCAATGATCCGATTTCTTCCTCACCCATTTATGACCAGTTGTTATATAATTCTTCATAAAGAAGGTGGCAGATTTATTTCAAATTGTAACACACAAGTCTGAAGAGTACACTGACTTGTTTTATGACATTCTCTATGAAAAGAAAGAAATAAGTCAGTATATCCCCAATCAGTTAAAAGACGTCTGTTACCGTCCCTTTCAACTCCAGCACAGACAAGAGCTGTCATTCCATGTGTAGAGAAATCCTTCAAGCCAGCACCTACAGACCCACTTTTTATTAAGGTTCAGTTACAACCGGATTCTCTGGAGGTTACTACCACATGCAAAAGGGCAGGTACCCCCTTAGCCACTTCTGCGGCCCTGTGAGATAAGGAGAGTAAGAAAATATAGGCTCTTGAGAAGAAAGTAGCAACATCAGCTAGTTTCCAGATGTACATTGCAAATAATACCACCGTTCTGGCCAGTTTCAACAGAGCCCAATGAGACCATGTGGAGGGGCAAGTTAGCGGGGTACAGTAGCCTTTAAGATCTGAAATACTTAAGAATCTGTCTGTAGGCAAGCAAACAGCAAATGCTATTATTAAAAACATGCTGGATGCTGCATATACAGCTGGTAGGGTAGTGGCAGAGGGGACACTAATTAGGAGACATGTGTGGCTCAGAAATGTAGGGTTTAAACCAAAAACACAGGCCACACTACTTAACATACCATTTGATGATAATGTCCTGTTGGCAAGACAGTAGATGAGGCCCTCAAAACCTCCAAAAAAGAACACGAGATACTTAAGACCCTAGTGAAGATTACAAAAAAGCCCTTTCAGCAGAGGGGGTCATATGCTAACTGCTGCCCTTTTCATGGGCAGGGATACACACAATTCTCTGCCCAATCAGCCTATACTTCAGGTGCAGGGTCCAGCTCTTGGTATACCAATCAGGGACAACTATCTGCATCACAATCGTGCTTTCAGAGATAATTCAGGAGAAGACGCAGCATGGGTGGAGTCCAAACCACTAGAGGTCCAGCTACTCCCACCAAACAATGATTCCCAGCTTCAGGTCCCCTCCCATGTCACCCCGGTAGGGGGTCACATATCACTATTCGTCCACGTATGGGTGGGGAATCACATCAGACAAGTGGGTATTGTCAACTGTGAAGGGTGGATAACGCATGTAATTTCTGCAACTGCCAAGCAATCATCCACCAAGAATCAGGAAGATGTTGCTAGAACACCAACAAATTCTGCAGGCAGAAATAGCTCTGCTGCAAAAAGGAGCCAAAGAGCTTGTCCATTAATTGGAGGCAAACAAGGGTATTTTATTCTGTGTACTTCCTTGTTCCAAAGAAAGATGAGACCAAACATCCAGTGCTCGATTTAAGAACGGTAAACGTATATGTCAAACCTCAGAAGTTCAGAATGACATTACAGGAAGGCACTCCTTTGCTCAAAAGCAGGGACTACATGGCAACACTGCATATGAAAGATGCACATTGAAAATACCTAACATTCAAAGTGGGTACGGCATGCTACTAATTGTGATGAATTTCAAGTATACGTCCCTTCTCCCCAAGGGGGACACTCCCCCTGTTAGGCTAGGGAGGTGAGCCTGCTCCGTAAGACCCTCCCTAGGGGTTGAGGCAAGTGGGACCTCCCCAGGAGAGACTCCCCATTTGGGAACAAGGACTCCCGTTCCTGTGAGGAACTCCCGAAGTCAATTACCATAGCCTCATACTTGGGACTATCTTTTATGAAGAGCAGTGTGGAAACTTTGTTTAGCTGAAGACAATGTGAAAAGAAACATATGTGGGAAATAAAAGGAAGATGTCTGTTTCACCAGAGACATGTATTTAACAGCGACGAGTCGTAGAAGAAGGAAGCAAGGAGAGTGCTATGCGCAGGAGAAGCCCCCTGACATCATGCCGAGTGAAGGTGGAGTCAAGGCAGGTCGCAGAGCCTGCAACTTGCCAAGTATCTGAGAAACACAGTGGGAGATGCCGGAGACCGGTATATGCAACCGCACAGGAAGCGGTACGATAAGGAACAGAGTATAGCAATGCTTGGTAGTGGTGTGAAGACGCTTGCAGAGTGCTGGGCTGGACGCCCAAGGAACAGCGCTGAGACTACTGAGACAGGAATCCTGAACAACGTCCGAAAACGAGCATCTGCAGAAGGCAGTCACCCGGCAAGGAACCGAGAACGGGCATCCCAACAACGAGAAGAAGTAATTGAGTAAGAGCCAAGCCCTGCAACCTTTCCTTGCACAACAAGAGGTAGCAGAGTATAGCAGAGGAATCGGGAATAATGGAAGTCCACTGGTATTAGCAAAAGCAGTTTACAAGGAATTTAAGCCATATATAAAAGAATTAACCAAACTAGGTGGGGAGCCAACAGACTGTGAACCATACCCCTGGCAGGAAGCGCAGCCACCCTAGATCTGCAGAGTTGAAGGCTGGAGAAAATACAACTCAAACATATCATGAGAAAGATGGGATAAAACTCACCAGTGAACAAGATAAAACTCGCCAGTGAACCAGATAAGACCAGACCGCCTTGGAGAGAGAATCCTTGGCAAAGAAAGCTTAAAAGAGAAAAAAGGCAAACATAATTTCAGAAAGCCTGAACAAAGAGACTGAGAAGCAGATATATGTGATGACAAGAGTGTGAGTAACTACTGGAAGGAAAAGTACTCCGAAAATAGAGCCACAAAGCACAAGACTCAAGAGTAATTTTTAAGAAGTACAAGAATTGATAAGAGCGACTGTCCAAGGAGATTACTCTAGGAATTATGCGTCAAAAAGAAACCTGTATATAAAAAAGACTATCCACTGAGAAGAGAAGACCATGGGAAGAAGAGACATTCTCTTGACCTGTTTACTTTAGTTATATTTAGTGGTAGGGTCAGATAGTTAGTTTGGACGGAGGACATGTTTACTTTGGACTTCCTGTCATCTGAGTAGCATCTTTTAGTTCCTTTAGATAGGTATGGTATTCCATTTAGCAATATGTAGATAGGCAGTGTTCTTATACGTTTGGTTAAAGAGTGTATAGAATGTCCTCAATGTACCAGACTCTTACAAAGCTACTAGCAGTAGTAGCGGCACACCTGCGTAGACAATCCCAGTGTACCCTTATCTGGACGACTGGCTAATAACATGAGACACACCTCAAATTTATCAGCAACATAGGCATCCAGTAGGGTTCTCTATCAACGAGAAAGTCAAGCCCGGTTCAGTCAGGTGAAACAGTTTCTAGGGGCAATAATTCGAAAGGAAGACGCTTTACTCTTCCCCTCCAATGAATGAGAGGGTCCAAAGTAGAAGTCAGGAAGGTCATGTTCCTTCTTGGTATGATGGAATCATGCGTCTTCATTGTGACACATGCAAGGCTACACATGCGTCCAATACAGGAATGGTTAGATAAACAATGGTCGCAGGTGCAAGGAAATTGTCATGATCTAGTGGTAGTTTTGCAGACCGTGCTGTCGGCTCTACAATGGGGGACAAAGGAGAACTTGTTAAAAGGAAAACTCATTGTCAACCCACCAACACACGTCACAATCACAAGAGCTGCATCACTTTCACGTTGGGGAGCGCATTGCCTCCAGCATACAGTGCACAGCATGTGGACATAAACAGCTTCAAAAAAAGCACATCAGTGTTCTCGAGTTGCTATAGGTGTACAAATCACTGCAGGATAGCTTGGGAGGATAGCTCAGGGGCAACATTTTCGCCTTTGAAGCAAGACCACATGGAGCAACATGGGTTAGATCCCCGAGTCTGCGCTTAGAAACCTCTGGGTATTAAGCGTGCTATAAATAACATAACATATATCAAGCATTCAAGCATCATCTAGCAGGTAAGAATGTACTAGTTATCACGGACAGCACAACCGCCATATTTTACATCAATAAACAGTGCGGCACACAGTCCTTCAATCTATCCACACTAGCACAGAAGATTGGAAGTGGAGCAGCCAGAGGGGAATTTTCCTGTCATCTCAACATGTTCCAGGGGAACACAACCTAGCATATTCACTAAGCAGAAACACAGGCCAATCTTTGGATCATGACTAGGATTAAAACTCAAACTGTGTAAAGGACGTCTTTTCATGTTGGGGCATCCAGACACAGATCTCTTTTCAACAAGAGAAAATGCAAAATGCCACACCTATGCCTCCAGGTTTCTGCAGAAGTTGTCCAGGGGAACACACTGTGGATCAGTTGGTCAGGGATATTTGCCTATGCATTTTCTCCCATGCCCCTTTTGAACAGAGTAATCCACAAAATGCATCCGGAGCACTTAACAATGATCCTAGTGGCTCCAATGTGGACACGTCGAACATGGTATTCACACCTTCTCAGGATATCCATTTGCCCACCAATGAAGCTAACCTGTCCTTACAACATGTCACAGAATAAAGGGTCAACCCCTCATCCACACCCTTAGACAACACTAGGTTCCTGAGGTAATAGTGTTTGGCCATCTTAATGTACCTACCAGGTGCATGGAAATATTAAAAGAAGCATGTCAACCAAACGCTAGACACTGTTACTTTAACAACTAGAAATAATTTGTATTATGGTGTAGAAAATCAAATGTAAACCCAATTGACTGTTCACTATCCCATATTGTACACTATCTACTCCACTTGTTGGACTCAGGTCTGCACTATCTGCATACACAACATCACAAAGGAAGATTTCATGGTGAGGGATTCCTGTCATGAAAGCCTTCATGGAAGGGGTGAAAAGACTATATCCCCCTTTGCAAATCCACCCCCTGGATGGAATTTAAACCTTGTTCTAAGCAAGCACATGGATCCCCCTTTTGAGCCTATGAATAAGACGAGCCTCAAAGATCTCACAAAGCCTTTTCTTCACGTCCATAAAACGGGGGGTAAGTGAGCTCCAGGCATTGACCATAAAATAACCTTTTTTCACAATGCACCAAAACCAAGTGGTCTTAAGGCACCCACGTTTAACACCAAAGTTAATTTCCAAATTCCATGTCAATTAATCTATTGAGCAACAAGCGTTCTTTTAGGACCCGCAGAACTCTGAAAGGAGAGCCCTCCATACACTAGATGTTAGGAGAGCTGTCACGTACTACCTCAATAAAACACAGCCAATCAGGAATACGGACCAGTTCTTTGTTTCCCTAGTTGCTGGAAGAGGAGACCCTGTCTCAAAGGCAGCCATTTCTAAATGGATAGTAAAATACATACATCAGTGTTACAGGTTATTGTGGAGAATCTGACAGGATTCCCACCAGGAACCTGGTCTGGGACCCTTCTCATGTGGTCAGGGGAAGGCAAGCCCTCTCTGATCCCGACCCTGGTCATGGTGCACTGCCGAAGGATCCAATAAGGTTGGTGGGAGGGGAGGGAAAATCAGAATAGGAAGACTTGGAGACACCCCTTTTTAACTTTCCCGGTAAACCTGGCCTTTTGATGGCCCTTTATCATCTTAAAAAAGTAGAAAAAACAAACATCTCTAAAATGGACTACATGTCAGAGTCCCAGGACAGGCAGGCAGGCCTAATGGCTTTTGGCAAGGTCAGGTAATTAGCCCTAAGGACCTATACCTGAAGCCAAATACCTCACCTGAGGGGCATAAAAGGCTGCAGCAGGAAGGAGCAGTAGAAAGAAGCTGGAAGGTCAGCAGTAGCAGACGAAGCAGAGCATGAGGCTGGCAGTTCACTATGAAGTGTGACCACAGAAGGGATGCTGGAGTAGAGGAAGAGCAGATTTCACCTGCTGGCTCTGAGTTGGTCGTGTGCTCAAAACCCCTGTTTGGCTGTGAAAGCATTGGAAGAGGCTGGAAGAAACGGGCAGTCTTTCCATGTGCGCTTAATTGCTGTGAATGCAGAGCTGAAGTCATGCATCCACCCAAGGCCTGTGTGCAGAAGCAAGATGAGGGAAGCTGGAGAAAGGAAGACTCTTCTTTAAAGAGGCTGGATCAGAGACACCCGTGCAGCAGAGGGATGTGGATCCCAAGCGTGCCTATAGCAGTAGCAGTAGAAGAAACCAAGCCACCTGCATTCACTGTGATTGTGGAGTCGGTAAAGGGAAGCTCCTTACTCCAAATCATCAAGAATACCTTGTTGCTAACTGTACCCAGCTTTTTTTATACCCACGCCACATAAAAGCGAGCAGAGGTTATTCGCAGAAGTGGGAAGTAATTCTAACAAGCGAATTGTATCACGCGTCCATATTAACAAAGCTGAAGTATCCGTGTGTACAGAAAGCATCTCTTTTCCCCTTTGTTAGATGCAACCTGTTCCCAAGCGGTTGCATGTCTCTTGTTAAAGAGGAGAACGTTGCCAGGAAATCTAATGAAGCCACACTTGACTTTCCTGCAATATTACAAGTATATTTAACATCAGGAGAGGTTGCACATGAAAAGGTGTTTCCCAATTGCCTTGGAAACAGTAAAGAACTGGGAGCAGTAAAGATTACCCATAGAAAGAACATGGGGAAAGTAAGGGAAACCTACCGTAGAAAGAACACAAGTTGTCCCACTAATAGTCAGGCAGGGTCAGGCATTTAACAATGATCACTCAAACCTGACTCCACTTAACTGTTTCTTCAACTATAGAAGGTGTGGTTTTTCACAGCGTTAGCTGACCGAAAGGTGGCAACGCTTATCCTTTTGAAGTGGAAGTTCAACATCAGAATGAAGTCGCATAAATCTAATTTAATTTTCATTAAGAAACTTGCTACTTGTAATATACCGAACATTGTTGTAGAAGTGGCTGAAGTTGAATTAAGAACAAGTATTACCCAAGCCAGTAGGCCAAGCCCTGTTAAATTGGAACTAGCTCATTTAAGAACTAAACATCACTACTTGAAAGTCACTGAAGCTGTTTTAAACCTCAAGTCCTCTGATACAAGGTTGTCCAAGGCTGAAAGAGTGGCACTGCAGCCTAGGGGCAACTACTGGAAGAAAAATATATATTAAACTGGGGAAGGGAGCTGGCTACTTGTTAAAAGAAACTTGATAAAATCTGTAGGCTGAAACAGCCTGGAAGCTAAAGACCGATTTTCTGCTAGATGCAAAACAAAAGGAAAGGCAAAGAGGCTGCCCTTTCTTGCCATACAAGGGAGAAGAGTGCCTTACCAACCTGTAGAGTTTGAAGAGTCTGTGGCTGTTGCCTAAAATTCTAAGTTGTAGTAGCAGCAGTAGAACTGTGGTTGTCGATACTTTTGTAAGAACTGTATCAGTTGAATGTAGTAGAAGCAGAAGTCGACTGTGGAGCAAAGGAGCCTGCTTTCACAGTATCATTGGCAGAAGGCAGAGCAAACCCTAAGAAGAAGCATCCTGACAACTGTATTTAAAGACACCGCAGGAGTTGCAAGAAGAAGAGTTATTAAGCAGAAGTGGCACTTTTGTCTTGAACCTTACCCATTCTTTCCTGGAAGGAGGTTATCCAGGAACACCGTTGGTGCTGTTTTCTCTGTGGAAGTTGGAAAGGGAATCTTCATCAGGCAATGAAGGTAATGTTACCAGTGGATTTTTATTTGTGTGAACTTTTGTTTCTTGGGAAAGTTTCAAGACTAGATTTAAAACTTTTATTTCCTTGGAAGAAATTGACTTTGTGACATTCCTGGGGGAGCAGGATCTGCCCAGGATGAGTAGAAGTCATCCAAGACACTAGTTGTTTGGTAACATTTATGGATGTTGTTTATATGTTGCTTTGAATGTTTCTGTTTAGTGTGAGGGTTAGGATCCTAAACCCAGTAGAGAATTCCCTGGTAGAGTAGGTTTAGTTGGGGTTTATTTTCTAATTTTGTTTAAAGGAAAATGTCAAACGTTGAGAAAACTAAACACAGTTGTGAGTTTCACATTACTGACCCCTCACATAATCCAACAAGGAACTACTATTTAAACCTAGAGCACACTACACGTAGTACAGGCTCCCATCAGCCTTGTAGTGGCATGGAATGAGGAGCCGTACCAAACATATATTGATTGTTAAAGACTTTTATTTATAGGATAAGCAAACCTACCTATCCCTAACTAGAGGTGGTTTCCCTACCTCAAACAAATTAAATCTCGGGCAGTCGGGAAGTCTGTATAGTCCAAATCAAACGTTGACCGTCCTAGTCCAAACTCCTTTTCTATCCCTACCACTTAAACGCAAATCCTAATCTAAGAAAAATAGTTCTTTCTAAAACAAAGGAGAATGACTCCCTTCTCCTGGGTATGAGTCTCTCAATGTGCAGCTTTCCCAAGTTCAGGTAATGTTCCAAGGTTCATAAAGGAGAGGTTCCAAAGTTCACAACAAAAAGAAACAAAGTTCGACAATTTCCAAGTGGGGCTAGGAGAATGATTCCTTCTCCTAGCATGCTCCCCAGTTCTCTGTAAGACTCTTCCAGTCTTTTATATCTTCAACTTCTTTAATAAATCTTTTAATTCCCTCCAATGGTTTCCTTGCCTCTCTCGTTTCTCTACCTGGCCCAACTGAGATGAGGCAGACACTTGTTAATTGCTCTTTGATCTCTGGAGGCAAGTATCTATCGTACAGAGTTGGAACACAGACTTCTCTTCCTTCTCTTTTACGAAAGAAGTGTGTCCTATGCGTTTTAAAGGGTACTGACTCTTGGCAGGATCTGATGTTGACGAAGACGAAAAGGAAGACAACCTCTTGCGTACTGCCGCATGTCTCAAAGAGTATCCTCTGGCTTACAAGTGCGTGCCCCGGAGGCTGGCAGTTTACAAGCTGTACTCCAGGAGGATACTGTTCTTGCCAATGATGCTTTTGATGACCCCCGAGGCTGGGAGTTAATCTTCTCGAGGACGACTTCCAAAGAATATGCGTCTTGGATGTTTGGAGGCAAATGTTTTAGCACCAGCCCAGGTTTCAAAATAAGTCTTTTATATCTGTTTCAACTTTCACTTCTATATCCTGCGGCTCCCCCCTGAACTTCCATTCCTGTTACCTTCTCTGGGCGAGGAACATTTCACCGGTTCTGCCTGGGGCTGTTATGTGAGGTTATGTTTCTTCCTTCTTTGGTTGGGGCCCGCTTTATTTTGCAGCCCTCTATCAGCAGTTCGGGTGTTCAGTGCAGACCCAACCATCCAGCCCTTCCAGGTAGCTCAATGTTTGCACTTCTGGCTGTTTCTTGTGTAAACCCCTAGGCCGCTCTCTGGTAGGCCAGTGCTGGAGGTTTCGGTTTTGTTCCCGGACCACACGATCCACTCCACAGGTCACACCAGAACCACACTTTCTCTTGGTTTTAATTATGCTGGCTCTTGGTTGGCTATTAAAATACCCTCTGGGCGTCCCACTCACTTTTCCATTTCACTTGACCTTTTCTGGATAGATTGACCTTCGTGTTGCCTGGTTTCCCTCTCTCGGGCTGGTGGGGCGCTGGACTGGTTTCACCTTTCCTTGGCCTCTCGCTCACTCTCTGGTTTCCACCATCATCATATTCTTCTTATTCTACTACTACTACTAATACTGTACGTGTCCTGCCGACTTGCAAGCCACTCTCTTTACTTTCTACTGTGTGAGACAGGCATGGTATCAAGAGAGACGCACTCAAGTGTTTGTTTCAAAATCTTTGTTTACTAAGGTTCCTGGTTGGTGTAAAGCTGGACTGGCCCTAACCTTAAAGGAGATGGTTTCCTTAACTGATATTCCTAAAGGCTGTTGATGTCTAATAGTCCAAAATAAAAGTCTGTCTGTGTCTAAACCTATACTTGTCCTCACTCTTTACAAAAAAGTGATAGGAAGTCTTTAAAAAGGAAGAAATAGTGTTTCACCAGAAAATAGGAAACCAAGGTTGGTTTCAGGTGGTCTTCTCACCATGTGTAGTTTGGTTAATGTCACAAAAATGAGTTCAATCAAAAAGGACTATAAGACCTTTTCCATAGAGCCCTTGCAATATTATCAAATACCTTCAGTGTCTTTGGATTCCTTGGGATTCCCTTCCCCAACCTTCAACTTGTTCCAAACACCAAAAAAAAGATAACAGTTCCTTTTAGGTTTCTCAGGGTTCCCTTCCCCAAGCTTTACTCAAAACAACAAGTTAGGCCGCTCAGGGTTCCCTTCCGAAAACTCCATTTTTAACTTGTTATAAAAAAAAAAAACACCACAAAAGGAATATAACACAGTTCTTTCTGAAGCTTCTCAGGGTTCCCTTCCCCAAGCTCGGGTCCCTTTCAGTTTTCAACAAAAATTCTGTTTTGTCAGGATGTACTTTGCATAGGCCCCTGTTTGGTTTCAAATACAAGTTTGACTTGTCAGGATGTACCTTTCCTTTTAAACAGTTCTTTCACACACACACTTCACTTGTGGGGCACAATCACAGACTTTTGAAACCGCCTGGTTCTTTGCTCCTCCTAGGGGTGACCACTCTGATCTGTAACACCTCTTTATTCTTTGCTCTTCTTTTTAACTCTTTCACCTTTAGGGGCTTCCTGCACCTCTTCTCATTTTCCTTAGCTTCTTGCTCGTGCACACTTGCACCTTCATTTTGCTATTCCTTTTGTTCCACAGTGCACTCTTTCACTTTCCTTTACTTTCTTATTGTGCCTCTTGTGCACCTCATATCCTTTTGTTTGACCGTGCACGCTTGCACTTGTCTGTTTCTTTCTCGTGCTTCCTGCACGCTTAAAACACTGTCTTCTTTACCATGCACGCTTTGCACTTCTCTTCATCTTACAGGCTTTTCCCTCTTTAAAAGCTCGCTCTCCTCCTTGTGAATAACCACACCTTTTATAGTTTAAAAAACAGTCATGTGGAGTCAGGTGTGAGCGATCATTATTAAATGCCTGACTCTATTAGTGGGACAACTTGAGTTCTTTCTACAGTAGGTTTCCTTTACTTTTCCCATGTTGTTTCTATGGGTAATCTTTACTGCTCCCAGTTGCCTTTTCCTCGTCTCAGTATTGGTTGGAAATGGGGACGGATAATGGAAGGGTTTTAGAAGATAGATCTCCTTCCCTCTCTTCTATCAGGGAATCGACAATGGGCATAGGGAAATCCTATGGCCTTGGTTTTCCCTAAAGGGGATCGTTGCCCCTTCCATATTCCTGATGTTTTTTATTTATTTTATTGTATTGCACATGGTTACAATAATACTGATCAACATCAACCTGCAATATATTGCTTACATGGGTATGTCGTGATACATGCAAACACATTGGCAGCAGATACTCATTTGTCACAACCTTAAACACTCTGGCATGCCAAGAACGAGCAGAAATCACCCCAAATGCTTCTATCTTATTATGCTTCTATCTTATTATATTCTAATGTATTCTTGTTGTTACAATGTAAATCGCTTTGGCGTAAAGGGCTATATAAAATTTAATAAATACAAATATAAATAAATACAAATGTCTCTGGGACGGCACTTAGGTGCCTGAAGGCCAACATATGTTTCTTCAATCTCGTTAGCCCATAGCATATCTTGAGTCCAATTCTCGAGTGTGGGTGCTTCCTTCCATGTCCAGTGCATAAGAAAAGCCCTCTTTGCCAATATAAATCCCAGGTTGACAAATTTGAGCTTCAGGTTTAATTTATTTTAAATATCCCAATAAACAGTCTTAATGGTGACCAAATTAAGGGTTGGCCTACTTTATCATCAATCGTGTGACATATTGTCTCCCAGTATACTGATTATGCCTGACACGCCCACATTTTATGTATTATAGCAGCATCTGGGCTGTTGCATCTAGGGCATTTCCCCTCTGCGGAGAGAAACAGTTTCTTGAGACCAGCCGGGGTATAGTGTGTTCTGTTACGAATCTTAAAATGAATAAGCCTGCCCCTTGAATTCAACTATACTTGTCTCGTTAACCTGCATATCTGTGCCCAGTGTGTGTCAGTAATGGGAGCACCAAGGTCTCTTTTCCACTTGCCCCTTGTGTCCACTGTCTGCAGGTTTCGAGTGCTTGTGCAATTTTAGATCATGACAATCTGGTTTTCTTCCGCTTATCCACGCTGCAACTATGGCAGAACGGTCACAATAGTACTGCAACCTTTGAAGATGCGAGTCACCTATATATACCTTAATCATATCCCATGCCACGAAAACACCTTCATGAAACAAATTGCCCAGACAGTGGATTCCAGCCTCCAGCCAGTGCGCTGTCAGTAATTCATCTCATGTGGGATTCAAAGATGACATGCCCCAGATCGGTATGGCTTTATTATATAATACTGTGTTCTTGGGACGATTTGTTAGTTTAGTCCAGGCCTCATGTGTAGTCCTCACCGGATGCAGCTGGTGTGTGTTGTGATGCATGTTGCCTGCGATCAAACGTACCAAAAGATCGGGAAGAGCACCCTTCCTCTCCAGCCTCATGTTTGATGGCTTCAAACCTCCATTTAACCTGAATATCGCATAATATGCTTGCGCTGTCAAGTAATGTAACTTAAAGTCAGGGTCTGAAAGTCCTTCAAACTCGTATGCTTCTGCAAGACGTTGCCATTTTGCTGTAACCTGTCCCTTTCACACAAAAGAGGAGCACAGTTTAGCTATTTCATTACAAAACGACCTACACCTATACCACAGTGGTATATTGCTAAAGAGATGCTTTGGGAAGATGGTTTCACCTTGCCAGGTTTATGGCTATTTTGGCCACTAGGGTGTCATAGTTGAGCGATCTAGTGAGTGCTGGAGAGCGTGTAATCTCAATTCATAGATATCTAATACTCGAGGATGACCATTGCAGCCAAAAGGTATTATAAAGTACTCATGTAGTTTATAATATTAACGCTTGTTAATGGGAATATTTCCAACTTCCCACTGTTTAAATGCAGGCCAGAGTATCTTCCGAACTCACGTACCGTTATAAAATTCTCGGCAAATGGCATTCTGGGTCCCTTATATATAATATTTCATCTACATATAACGTGATAAGTTCAGAATGACCTTTTATATGGATACCAACGTGATTGAAGCGGGCACGCATGACATCTGCCAATGGTTCTATAACTAAGGTGAATAGTAGGGGTGACAACGGACACCCCTGTCTAGTTCCTCCCTCCAGTGCCAGTGTGGGTGAAAACACCCCATTCGAATGGATTGTGTCCTCCCACGTATTCCTCATCTTAGATATATCCTTACCTTTAGGTTTTGCCTCAGAAAATTTTTCCTCTCTCCAGCAGAGGGCGCTCCACTCGAGGCGGTGACGTCGATGTCCCTCGGCGGCCTCCGTCGAGTGACAACGTCATCCGTAGTATAATTGCCTCGAGCGCGCCCGTTGGCTTCAGTTGCGTTTTGCCGTTAGCTTCGCTTCGGATCGAAATAAAACAGCGCTTCAGTCACAGCGAATTATGTCATCTTCTTAGAACCAGTCTACTCCGAAAACATGGTTTAAGAAATGTCTAAGGTGTGGGAGAAAAATTTTGCTGACTGACCCTCACCGTAACTGTCTTTGGTGCCTCGGGTCCGAACATAGGATCGACAACTGGGGTTCATGCCAATCTATGACCCATAATGCCTTGAAAGAAAGTACGAGGTAAACTGGCGGTGGGGGAGGTATCCTCGAAGTTTTCTTCGAGAGGGAAGAAAGACTCGGCTGAGTCCACCATAAAAAATCCAGATCGAGGAGTAGATCAAGGAAGTACTCTTCTTCTTCGTCCAAAAAGGCGATGAAGAGACTACACTGATCTCCCTCTTATTCTTCCTCGACTTCGGAGGAAGTTATTTCTTGTCCAACTAAACGTGACTCCCCTAGAAAGTGGGAAGCATTTAGAGAGTCAATGATAAAAATGTTTGAGAACGCGGCCCAGACCCTCTCAAAAATGTCTGTTGAAGGTCATGCCTCTACTCACAAAAGAAGTGACAGAGGAAGGTCTAAAACTGGAAAATCCAACAAGAAATTGTCAAGGGTGTCTTCTAGGGACTCTTCCCAGACACCTAAAATGACAGACCTTAAGAAAAAGACTCTAGATGTTGATACATCTTTAAAGACCTCGACGAAAACATCGTCGAAACCTCTGTTGAATGCTGTCGAGTATAAAGGGTCGACGACCCAGCAGAAAAAGTCATGTTGAGTGCTTTATCGACGACCTCGAAGACTTCTTCGGCGTCCAAGTGTTTCGAAGGCTCCTTCGACAACATCGACTGCCTCGAAGATTCCTTCGACAGCATTCGTAGTGCCTTCGAAAACATCGAAGAATACCTCGATAACATCGAAGTTAACGGCCACGACTTCCACGCCATCAATGTTTCTGTCGACGTAGACACCAATTACAGGGTTGAAACCTATTCCTGAGAAAGTATTTCACCCAGAAAGCAGACTTGATTTTTTCCAAACTGTCAGCTGTATATGGAGAAATGTCCTCAGAAAATGAGGAGGATAAAGAAGAAGATGAACCTGAAGTTTCATCAGCAGGAGTAAAATATGGTACAAGAGAAGTTCCTGAGGAATGTTTACAGTCAGCAAGTGGACTAGATATGTCCCCTGAATATGAATTTGAAAGACCAGATCCAGCAGAACATGCTGATTTGGGTTACAGAAAACGTATGAATAAAGTAACAGAGTTTATGGTATGGGGTAGGAATTCACCTGTAAATCAGGATGATGATATGACGGATATTTTGTCAGGAGGTCCTCAACCAGATCCCATACTTCCCTTTCATGTTGCCCTGCAAAGGAGAGTAAATGCTGCTTGGGAAAGACGACTGGAATCTATCCCAGCAGTGAATAAAAAATATGTGGCAAAATACAGACCTTGTAACTCTGATCCAGAGTATTTGAGTAAGCATCCTTCTCCTGAGAGTTTGGTAGTGCAGGCAGCCACATCAACAAAAAATGCTGCATACCCTACAATTCCCCCTGATAGGGATGACAAGAAGATAGATACATGGTCGAAAAAGGTCTTTACATCAGGGGGCATGGCTCTAAAGTCCACCAATGTATCTTGTACGCTGGCTAGATTCAATTATACTCTGTGGGACTGCATGTCAGCGGCAGTTAACACATCCCGGAAGGAGAGGAACATGATGGTTTCCTATCCATAATTAAGGATGGTAGGGATGCTATGGGAGAATGCCTTCAAGCAGGTTTGGACACTGCTGACAGTATCAGCAGGTTCATGGCGTCTAGCATAGTGCTACGCATATTTGCGTGGCTAAGGAAGTCAGGTTTCGCACCAGATGTTCAATCTAGACTTGTTAATACGCCATTTGATGGCTCGAGGTTGTTTGGCAGCAAGGTGGATAAAAGTTTAGAGAAGCTGCAGACCTCCAAGGCAGCGGCAAAGTCACTCAGTGCCGCTATAAGACCACCTCAGCAACGCCCCTACACAGGCTCATCTTCCTGGAGGGGTCATCCTTTTTGTTATTATTCCTCAATTGGAAAAGTAAGGGGACAGGCCAGTCAAAGAGGGCAAAGGAAATTTCCTCGGGGGCGAGGAAGAGGTGCTAGATCCGCCCCGGCAGCGGCATCTGTCCCTTCAGCCGCTGATGGAGCTGCCGCAAAACCACTCTGAGGTTTTAACTCACAAGACCCCAGTGGGAGGCAGGATCTCACAGCATCTGAAAGAATGGCGAGGCATTACTTCAGGTGCTTGGGCACTGGATACAGTATCCCAAGGTTACTGCCTTCCCTTTCTAAAGAAACCTCAGAATCACCCATCCGAGTAGAACCCTACCAAAAACCCAGATCCGTTCCTGTTGCAGGAAGTTTTGACCCTGCTACAGAAAGGTGCAATAGAACATGTACCTGTAGCGGAAAGGAACAAGGGTTGGTATTCTCCATACTTCCTCATTCCAAAGAAGGACGGAGGACTGAGACCCATCTTGGACTTGAGAAACTTGTCCTTCCAAGTTCCTCAGGAAGGACAAGTTCAAGATGGTCACTCGTTCTCAGATTGTTCAGGCTCTCCAACTTCAAGACTGGTTGG
Source organism: Ambystoma mexicanum (assembly GCF_040938575.1). NCBI lineage: Eukaryota > Metazoa > Chordata > Amphibia > Caudata > Ambystomatidae > Ambystoma > Ambystoma mexicanum. The sequence continues at coordinate 650,912,131 of NC_090930.1, read as the reverse complement.
TATCATTGGACCTTCAGGATGCTTATTTTCATGGGCCAATCCATCTCAAGCACAGAAAGTACCTGAGGTTCGCGATTGGCAACTCTCACGGTTTATAGTCATAATGTCGAAAAAAAAATGTCGAAAATAATAATGTCGACATCCTATACTTATAATGTAAAAAGTCATTTTTTCGAAAAAAAAATGTCGACAAAAAAATGTCACTTAAAACTATCAACACCTCACCCAACACCCCCCTGCCACCCCCCCCACCACCTCCCTCCCACCCCTCATACTCAACACATTCTAATTATATATTTATTTATTTATTTATTCTTACAATAAATACAAAATATCGAAAAAAATGTCGACATTATTGTTTTTCGACATTTATTTGTCGACATTTTGACTGTCGACATTATGACTGCCCACCAACTCTCACTATCAGTTTCGAGTTCTGCCATTCGGGTTAACCTCCGTCCCAAGAGTTTTCACCAAGTTGATGGCGGTAGTGGCAGCAAGTCTCAGAAGGCGGGGGATTCACGTCTACCCCTATTTGGACGATTGGATGATCAGGGCACGTTCTCCAGAACAAGCCCAGGATCATCTATCCAAGACTTGCCACTTCCTTCACAAACTAGGGTTTTCTCTGAATTTAAAAAAGTCAACCATGATACCATCACAGAAGCTCCAGTTTATAGAGCAGTCTTGGATACCATCTGCAGAATGTGGTGAGCTCTCTTCGGGAGGCGAGGCTTTGCCCGAACAGAGCTCACCACATTCTGCAGATGGTGACAAAATTCCAGAATGCCCAGTATCTACCGGCCTTCGATTTTCTCAGGTTGCTCGGCCTCATGGCATCCTGCATTTTTCTGGTGCCAGTAGCCAGATTGAGGATGAGTTCCCTTTAATGGGCCCTCAGGACTCAATGGTCCCAATTTTCAGGGGAAATGACATATCTTTTACAAGTTCCAACCAGGGTAGCACAGGATCTACAATGGTGGGATTGCAAGAAACATATCCTCAAGGGAGAATCTTTTTGGCAGCCATGGCCGGAGATAACAGTAGTAATGGACGCCTCACTCACGAGATGGGGAGCTCATACCAACGAGTTGACAATCAGCGGTCGTTGGTCTCCATCGGAGTCCAGACTACACATCAACCTATTAGAGCTGAGGGCGATCAGACTAGCTCTGAGGGCCTTCCTGCCCTCTGTATGGGGAAAGAAGGTCCTGATAATGACGGACAACACAGTGGCCATGTACTACCTCAACAAGAGAGGAGGAGTAGGGTCACTGCCACTGTGCAGAGAGGCAATGCAGCTCTGGTTCTGGGCAATACAAGAAGGGATCTCTCTATCTGCCATTCACCTAGCAGGAGAGCAAAACACAGCGGCAGACGCTCTGAGAAGGCAGAGCTCAATGTCCCATGAGTGGGAACTAGCTCAGGAAGTCCTTCAAGAGATTTCCACCCTTTGGGGAACCCCTCAAGTGGATCTGTTCACGACCATTGTCAACAGGAAGTGCGAACTGTACTGGTAAAGGGAATTTCCTCCGAGAGAAGCTCTAGGAGACGCATTCGTAGTGGAATGGGAGTTTCCTCTTCTATATGTGTTCCCTCCAGTCCCTGTGATCCCTCAGGTAATCAGGAGGCTGAGAAAGTTCAGGAAAACCATGATCCTAATTGACCCGGATTGGGCCAGGAGAACATGATACCCGGACCTTCTCGACATGTCCATCTGCCCTCTAATATCTCTTCCAAAAAGAGAGGATCTTCTCTCGCAAGAGGGAGGTCACGTTCTCCATCAAGAGGTCAACACACTCAACCTTCACGCATGGCTTCTGAGAGGTTGAGATACAAGGATTGGGACCTTCCGGGTGATGTTATGGAGATTTTGCTTTTGGCCAGAAGGCCAGCAACAAAATCCTTGTACCGGTGTCGTTGGAACAAGTTCAGTAACCGGTGCAGGGATAAGAATGCGGATCCCTTTGAATGTGATATTCCAATGGTATTATCTTTCCTGTTACATTTAGCTAATCTGGTGCTCCAGGTTAAGACAATAAAAGGATACGTAGCAGCGCTATCTATCTTCAAGCGCTCTTCAGAAGAAAAATCTTATTTTAAGATACCTTTTAATAATACAATTTCTCAAAGGTTTAAACAATGTTTTTACACCAATACCCTTTCAAGTTCCTGTGTGGGATTTAAATTTGGTACTTAAATTTCTGACATGTGCACCATTTGAGTCTTTACATTCTTGTCCGTTAAGGCTTCTTATGTTAAAAACTATACTTCTAATTGCATTGACATCAGCCCGCAGAGTAAGTGAGTTGCAGGCACTTTCGAGTGGTCCTCCTCACACCATCTTTCATAAAGACAAAGTTGTCCTTCGAGTCAAACCCTCTTTTCTACCAAAAAAAGTTTCAGACTTTCATCTGTCACAGAAAATAATTCTACCTGTGTTCTACCCTCCTCCTCACACAAGTAAGGAAGAGGAAAGACTGCATAGGCTAGAACCCAGAAGGGCTCTTAGCTTCTACATCTCAAGATTGTCAAAAATATGTCAGTGTGAACAACTATTTGTGGGATACACTGGTCGTAAATTAGGACTAGCTGTAACCAACCACACATTATCAAGATGGATTATTTTAGCCATAACAGAGTGTTATAGGCTAGCTGGAAAAGATCCCCCTGGGGGTTTAAGAGCTCATTCAACTAGGGGCATAGCAACTTTAACAGCACTTAAGAGGGGTGACCCTGTACAAGACATTTGTGCAGCAGCTACACGGTCATCCATGCATACTTTCATCAAACATTATGCTTTGGACTCAACAACCTCTCAGGGAGGTCTATTTGCCAAATCTATACTACATTCGGTACATGAATAAAAAGACACCTGTACTCCCGCCTCCAATAGAAAACTGCTTTGGGAGTCTATCTAAGATGAGGAATACGTGGGAGGACACAATCCATTCGATGAACAAGTTACTTACCAACTGTAACATTCTTTCGATTGGGTGTTCCTCCCACGTATTCCTCATCTACCCTCCCATCCTACCCCACAGTACAGTTTGTGGTTTACACTCTACATTCTTTCAGGGCGTGGGTCAATGAGAGGCACGCCTTTGTTTATAATACATGGGCTCTGAAACACGAAAAAACAGAACTGAAGCCAACGGGTGTGCTCGAGGCAATTATACTATGGATGACGTCGTCACTCGACGGAGGCCGAAGAGGGACATTGACGTCGCCGCCTCGAGTGGAGTTCCCTCTGCTGGAGAGAGGAAACCTTTTCCGAGGTGAAACCTAAAGGTAAGGATATATCTAAGATGAGGAATACGTGGGAGGAACATCCAATCGAAAGAACATTACAGCTGGTAAGTAACTTGTTGTTCACATCTACCCTAGCGTAAGGTTGCGTATACAGTATGGTTACCCTCATAATAAAATTCAGTCCAAACCCATAGTTATTCAATGTCCTATATAGGAAGGTCAAATACACAGTATTGAACACATTCTGCATATCAAGTGAAACTGCAACTTCCTGGCTGTCCTGTGGTATCTGAGCGATGATATTATACATTAGATGTATATTTGACGCCGTTGACCTTCCTAGTATGAATCCTGCCTGATCTTCATGGACCACATTTGTCATTAATGGGTTCAGCCGTGTTGCCAAAACCTGCGCAAAAATCTTGGATTCAGTATTTTAGAGACAATTTTCGATACGCATTGATTCTGGTCAAGTCCCCGTTTGTAGGGCTTCGGACCAAACCGGGAGCAAGCGGGGGGATGAGTTTGTAGAAAATTTCTTTATAAAATTCAGTACCTATTCCATCTGATCCCGGGGCTTTCCCTTTTGGGAGATCCCGAATAGCTTTTTCAACTTCTGCCAGATTGATCGGATTTTCAAGTGTATTACGCGCCTCGGCCGATGGAGTGTCGTGGGGATTTTGGCAAGATATGAATCAATTTCTATTGCTTTGGCTTTGCTTTTTGGGGTGTACAAAGTTGTATAGAAGTCATGGAACACTGCGTTCACGTCGCTTTCTAGATTAGCCACGATGCCGTCAGGCCGAATTATACCTGGGATATTCGAGCTTCCCCTATCAGTGCAGATTGTTCGCACCAGTAGCTTCCCTGGTCTATCCATTTCCTCATCAACATAGCGCAATTCCCTGTTGGCTATATCTCGATGATTGTCCAAGGACACCTTAATATCATTTCTGGTCATGGGAGATGGGTCTGCGGCGTAATTTTGCTGTATTTGTGTAAGTGTATCTTCACACCTTTTCTGCTCTCTTCCAATGTCCCCCACTACCCCATGCTCAGTGGATATGGCTGTATCTCTAATGTAGGCTTTGAATGCCTGCCAGAGTATGGCCTGTGTGTTCACTGATCCCTCATTCGTTTCAAAGTAATTCGTGATATAGTCCATTAAATTCGACCGGAAAAACCAGGTCCTCTAGGGTTGCGGGCTTGAAGCGCCATTGCGATCTTGTGGCAGCATTCCCAGGGACGCATATCGTGAGCAGTACCATTGAATGGTCTGATAGTGTTCTAGGAAGTATCCGGCACTCTACTACCCAGTTCAGTGATCTATGAGATACCAACCATATGTCGATACGTGAGTTCATGTCATGCACTGATGAGTAATATGGATATTCAAACTGAATATTGTTTAACGCACGCCACACGTCTGAGTTCTGGATTTTCAGTATGGGCCTGTATTGTGCAGGCTGCCTTAGTCAATGACTGGGGTGTCATGGAAGTGTGATCTAGATGCAAATCCAATATCGTATTGAAATCCACTCCGCAGATGGCAAGCGCAGTGGGATATTTGGCACATTCTTGGAACACATCCCTATAGAATTCCAGATCATCCACGTTGGGACCATATACATTAATCAAAAGAACGTCCTGATTCCCAAGTTTACCATGTACGTAGACAAATCTACCTCATTAACCACTCACAGTATTAAGATGTAAGAAAGGGAGAGAGCGATGTATCAAAACCATAACTCCACGTGCCCTGGTGGAGTATGACGTGTAAAATCCTTGGCTTCCCCAACCAGGGGCCACACGGCACACTTTATGTTCTAACATATGGGTTTCCTGAAGATATATAATCTTAGCACCAAGCCTGTTGGCATATGAAATAACCTTACATATGTTTATTGGTGACCCCAGGCCCTGTACATTTCAGTTTAGCATCTTCATATTACTGGTTCCCTTCGCGGCCATTGCTTAACTAAACTAAATGTGATATTTACCTTTTCCCAATTGCTCATCTCAGCTGACACCTATCTCAATATCTTCACCAGGTGCATTTTATAACTTTTAAAACCAAACTCTTCCCCCTACCTCATAGTACCCCAAACTTTGACTATGCGTTTCCCCCCCCGCACCCTACCCATTCCAACAACTGTATGCACTCGCATTAGGGGGCGACAGTCAACGCTATGAGTATGGAGACCACACATGCCCATCAGGTCTTTTTTTATAGCACGTGGATATGAAGGATTATTACCATCAACACATCGTCACTGAAACATAATAGGTGAGCGATTCAGAAAAGTGTCAGTTCACCGCTAGCTTGCGCCTATTAGTCGTGGGATATGAGCTTCCACATATGTGGTGGCCTCCTCTAGAAACATGAAAAAATAGGTCTTGTTATATTGTATGCGCAGCCGGGCTGGGTAGAGCATGGAGTATACTATCTCACGCTCCCTGATAAGCTTCTTGACACCGGCAAATGTGCGTCTCCACTGTTGCACTGCCAAAGTGAAGTTTGGGAAGATGCACACTACGCTGAACCCCAACTTCAATTCTTGTTTTTCTCGTGCGGCCCGTAATACCAGGTCTCTGTCGAGATAATTCATCAGGCGTGCAATTATTGGTCTAGGGTACCCACCGGGCTATGGTTTCTCCATTAACGCTCTGTGTGCATGTTCTAGTACTAAAAGTGGGGATCATCCTTGGTCTCCCAGTAGCTCTCTTGGCAGATCTTCTACTGCTTTCTCCATTGCGCCAGTGAGTGCATCCTCCGGTACCCGTATAATTCGAACATTATTCCACCTCGATCTTGCTTCCAAGTCCTCACATCTGGGCTTAACAGTGCTCATATGTTATGTTAAGTTATTTTGCATTTATATAGCGCCTTATGTACCATTGGTATGATCTCAAGGCGCTGGTAGCTTGAACGCCCTCGGGAGCCGAGGGTCAAGAGGGTCGAGGGAAGCTTTGCTTTGATATTTTCAGCCAGTTAACCTCTTTCCTGAATTGGGTGATATGCTCTCTGTAAGGGATGTTCAATGCTGCTCTCAGGGCGTTATTCCCCAGTATTTGAATTTTGTCTGTAATATATTTGTTAGCTCCTGAATACAGGGCGTTACAGTAATCTAGCCTTGACCTAATAAGAGCATTAGCTAGTTTGGTACAGCTAGCTCTCGAGAGGTAAGGCCTAGAGGCTCTGATAAGTTTGCAAGTATAAGTTGTGGAAGAGGCAAGGGAGTTGACTTGTTTTTTTAGAGTAAGGGAGGAGTCCAAGTAGAATCCTAAGGTTTTGACTACAGACATCACCTTGATAGGGTTGTTATCGATGTTAAAAGTTGTGTATTTTGGGCTGAGTTTCTGGATATTAGCTTCAGACCCTAAGATTAGTAACTCTGTTTTTTCGTCATTCAGGCAGAGGCCTTGGGATGCCATCCATGCCTGAATGAGGGTGTATATCTTGTTCACTAAGGCTGAGTCCGCCCCAAAGTTGCCCGAAAGGGGTATGAGGATCTGGGTGTCGTCTGCGTAGTTGGTGTAGGTGACACCTAGTCTGTCCAACTTGTCAAACAACGGCTTAGTGAAGATATTATACATAGTGGGGGAGACACATGAACCTTGTGGGACCCCGCAGGTTATTTTGATGGGGTCGGCAGAGGCTGAGGTAGAGAAGACTCTCATGGTCCGGTTGGATAAGAAGGATTGGATCCAAGCTATAGCATCTTTGTAGAAGTTGGCGGCAGATTGGAGGTGATTGCATAGCACTGCATGATCCACCAAGTCAAATGCCGCCGACCGGTCCAAAAGGAGTAGCAAAGACATTTTTCCGTTATCCTTTAATTCTATCCATTCAGTGCCCTCTATCTGTTCTGTGTATTTCATCCATTGCATGCATGTACTCGCTCAGTTCTATGTACACTATCGGTTCGATCAGTTCTATGTATGTATTCCTTCTGTTCAATGGACTTCGTCCGATCTATACATGTTATCCCTTCATCATCCGGTCTGCTCATTTCCACGTTATCCATGCATCATCCATCCACATACTTGACCCGTTCCATACACCCTGTTTCACCCGTTCCATCCACATACGTCATCTGTTCATCCACCTAAGTCATCAGTCCATCGACCTACTTCACCCGTTCCACCCACTTCTCTGGTTCCACCCACTTCACCCATTCCATCCACATACTTCATCGGTTCATCCACCTACTTCATCCGTTCTACCCACTTCACCCGATTCGTCCGTACACTTCATTCGTTTCATCCACTCCACCCATTCCACCCACTCCACCTGTTCCACCCAGTTCACTCGTTCCATCCATATACTCCACCCGTTCCATCCATATACTCCACCCGTTCCATCCATATACTCCACCCGTTCCATCCATATACTCCACCCGTTCCATCCACATACTCCACCCGTTCCATCCACATACTCCACCAGTTCCATCCACATACTTCACACGTTCCATCCACATACTTAACCCATTCCATCCATATACTTCACCCGTTCCATACACCCACTTTCTCTGTTCCATTCACCCATTCTTTCCACATACTTCACCTGTTCCATTCAACCACATCCCCCGATTCCATCTACCATTTTCGCCCGATCCATCCACATACTTCTTCCTTTCCATCCACATACTTCTTCCTTTCCATCCACATACTTCTTCCTTTCCATCCACATACTTCATCCTTTCCATCCACCCACTTCATCCGTTCCACCCACTTCATCTGTTCCACTCACATAGTTCACCCGTTCCAACCCCATACTTCGTCCGTTCCAAGCACATACTTCACTTGTTCCATCCACTTCACCCGTTCCAACCACACTCTACGCCCGCTCCACACTCTACACTCATTCCACACTCTACACCCGCTCGAGACCCTACATCTGCCCCACTCCCTACATCCACTCAACATCCCCACACCCTCCGTCCGCTCAACACCCTACATCTGCTCCATGCTATCAACTCCTCCACACCCTACATCCGCATCACACCCTTCATCTGCTCCACCGCGCTCTCATCTGCTCCACCGCGCTCTCATCTGCTCCACCACGCTCTCATCTGCTCCACGCTCTCATCTGCTCCACCACGCTCTTTCATTCTGCATTCTCATCCGCTCTACGCACTTTATCCGCTCCACCGACTTCATCCATTCATCATGCATTATCGATTCAACTCATGTCACTTGTCACACGCATTCGATTATATTAAAAAAAGACAGTCACAAGGGGGCACGGATGGGGTGGTGTTCAAACAGTTAGGATGCATGCTGAGCAGTCGAAAAGCAGAGCTTCAGGGTATATGGGTATGGACCACTTGGATTCTTCATTTGGTAATGGTTTAATGCGCTCAGTGTTTCTAAAGCATCCCATGTTCTCCATCTGTCGCATGCACAACACCCGTCTCATGCACTTTAATCGTCTATTCTATTAGTTCCAATGATACCATGCACTCTTACATTCAATGCCATCTATCTGTTTCATGCACTCTACCAGTTCCGTTTACTCTGTGCACTTATCCGTATCATGTATTCATCTTTCCATCCTCTCCTCCATTTTGTTCTTCTCTTCCATTACATCTATTTCATCTATTTCATCCATTTCATTAATTTCATCCATTTTACTGCATTCATACAATTTATTCTTTTTATCCACTTTTCTGCTTTGATCCACTTTACTCATTCTATTGTTTGTCCTTTTTAGTTTACATTAGAGGTTATTAGTTTCGATTTCTCGCTTGGATCTTGATGTTGGATTGTTATTTATGTTATTGTTATTTATGACCCAGCCGGTCAAGTGGCACAGCGAGTAGAGCGCTCGCTTTGACATCCATGCAGAGCGTGCTAACGCAGATTCGAATCCACACACCATGGGTAATAATAAGCAGCGCTCAGATACCTGAGGGTTCGTAGCGCTATATAAATGCCAAATTATTATTATTATTATTATTATGAACTAGTAGTTTGGGCTAGTTGAATTGCTGTTATCCCTTGTATTCCTCTCGTCCACTTTGATCCTCTTGTCCATTACATTTATTTAATCGATTTCATTAATTTCAACTTCTTTACTGCTCTCATACAACTTATTCTTTTTTTTCCACTTCATTGCTTTGATCGTTTTTACTCATTCTATTTTGTTTGTCCATTTCAGTTTACCTTAGAGGTTATGAGTTTTCGATTTCTTGCTCGGATCATGATGCTGAATTGTTTTTATGATCTAGCATTTTGGGCTAATGTCATTGAGTTGCTGTTATACAGTTTGAGTTAGGGTGGTCAGTTTAAGGGGAAGAGCCATGTTTTCAGTAATTTGCGGAAAGACATAAGGTCCTTGGTGAGTCGGATGTGGGGTGGGAGTGTGTTCCACAGAGTGGGGGCCAAGGCTGAGAAAGATGATCCACCTAACCTGACTGAGTTTGTTTTTGGTATGACTAGGAGGCCGGCTGAGTTTAATCTTAGAGTACGTGCAGGGTTTTAGTTTGTCTTGAAGATAGTGAGGTCCGGTTTTATGCAGTGCTCGGTGAGAGATGCATAAGGTTTTGAAGGTCATCCTTCGGGCACCCGGAAGCCAGTGCAGAGTTTGGAGTGCTGTGGAGATGTGGTCTCTTAGGCTAAGCGCTAGTAGCAGTTTGGCAGCAGCGTTTTGTGCTCTTTGTAGTTTAGTCAGTTGGTATCTCTTAGGCTAAGCGCTAGTAGCAGTTTGGCAGCAGCGTTTTGTGCTCTTTGTAGTTTAGTCAGTTGGTATGCGTGCACTCCGAGGTAGAGGGGGTTAGCATACTCCAGTCTTGATATAACAATTGATTGGACCGCAGAGAATCTGTTGGGAAAGGAGAGGTATGGTAAAATGTGCCTAAGAGTTTTAAGGTGGTAGTGGCAGGACTTTGAGACGTTGTTGACTTGGCGCGAGAGGGTTAGGTCTGAATCTAGGGTGCATCCAAGGTTTTTTACTGAATACGAAGGTGTCGGTGAGTTGCCCATGGTAGATGGCCAGGGTAGTGGGTGTGGAAGAAGTTTGGCGTTGCCACATATCATGATTTCGGTTTTTGAGGGGTTTTGCAGGAGGTGGTTTGTGGTCATCCAGAGATCTATGTCAAGGAGGCAGGAAGCGAGGTCAGGTCGGCAGTAGGGTTTTGAGTTCAGGAGTTTTAGAATTAGTTGAGTGTCATCGGCGTAGTTGTAGCACAGGATATTGTCCGAACTAATTATTTGTGGGAGGGTGGCCATGTAGAGGTTAAACAGGAGGGCTGATAGGCATGCTCCTTGTGGAACTCCAGTGTCGACTGGTCGGGCTTGGGAGGAATAGGTGGAGAGTAGGATTTGGTTCCGATTATTGAGGAAGGATGCTATCCATTTGAGAGTGGTTCCGCGAATTCCTAGGGAGTGGAGGCGGTCAAGGAGGATTGAGTGGTTGATTGTGTCGAAGGCGGTCAAGAAGGATTAATGCGGCGCATCCCGCGGAATCTGACGTGTTTTTAAGGTCATCCCAGATTGAGGTTAGGGTGGTTTTGGTTCCGTGTCGGGCTCTGAACCCTGATTGAGTGGGGTCTAGGAGATTGTTGGCTTTGACTAAGGTATTTAGTTGGGAGTAGGCGGTTCGGTCAATGGGTTTGGCAAGGAATCTGGTGTTTGAGATGGGGCGGTAGTTTTTTGGCTCAAGAGGGTCGAGGGAAGCTTTGCTTTGAGGTTTGACATGAACCGTTTTGAATGCGTCGGGAAAAATTCCTGAGGGAAGGGAGTCATTTATGATGGTTCTTGCATGTTCTCCTGCGCAGGTAGATGCGAAAATTTCTTTGAGGGTTGTGGCTTAGCAAGGGTCCAGCGGAGAGCTGGATGGTTTGCAGGCAGAGAGAAGTTTGAGAAATTGGTTGTGTGATATTGGACTGAATGCGTCAAACGTTGGTTGGGTAGTGGTCACAGGCGGTGGGTTGGCTGGTATGGAGGGTGGATTGGCTGGTGGGTGTAAGAGAGCTAGTTTGTTGGTTAGAGCGTTTGTTCTTTCGAGAGCTGTGGTGTAAAAGTGGAGAGAGAGTGAGTCGCACAGCGATTGTGAGGGGGTCGGGAGGGTGGTGATGCATGATGGTTTGGTGAATTCGGTGATGATTTTGTGAAGTTCTCTGCTGGGGTTTTTACAGTTTAGGATACGGGAGTTGTAATGGGATTTTTTTGCTTTCTGGATTTCAGCCTTGTACTGATGAAGGTGCCGGGCCAAAGTCGATCTGCTCAGGGGGGTTTGGTCTTTCTGCCATTTGCGTTCTAGGGATTTATATAGTTGTTTAGTGGTCTTCAGTTCAGGTGTGAAAAGTCCACGGCGGGCTGATGGTTTGCAAGAGAGTGTGAGCCGCATTAGTGAGGTGTTGAGCCATGAGTCAAAGGCGTCGGAGGTTAGTTGTTCATTGAGTCGGCAGGTAGGGGGAGGAGACTGAAGGAGTGTGTCGGCTAGGTCAGGAAGGATTATTAGTTTCTTCCAGCATTTGCGTAGATTTGAAGGTTCAGGTTCAGGTTCGGGGAGCGGGTTGGGTGAGCGAATGGCGAAAGAAACAATGAAGTTGTCAGACCAGATGATAGGGGTGGAGGGATTTAGATGGATTAGGTTGTGGGAGCTGAAGATGGTATCAAGTGTGTGTCCTTTATAGTGAGTCGGGCCGTTTATGCGGGGGTTGAGGTTAATCTCGTCTAGGCCGTCAACCACAGAGGAGGGGGTGGAAAATGGGAACCTAGAGGGGGGTGCATGGTGGTCGATCGGAAGAGTAGGCGGGCGGTTGAGTTGGTGGGTTATGGGGGGGGAGGGGTTGGACTGGTGTGACGGGTTGACTGGATTTGGGTTGGAGTATTTGAGGGTGGGGTGTGAGGGGTTAGGAGTTTCGGTTGTTGTCGGTGAGAATTCGAGAGAGGGGTTTCAGGTATGGTGAGGCGGGGGGAGGGTGGTGATGATCAAGATTGGGAGGATGAGGAGGTAGGTCTAGTGCGGAGTGGTGATGAGTACTGAGAGATTGAGGGAGACCAAGTACGTTTTCTCTTCAGTGTTTTTGTTGTAGTTGGAGTGTGAGAGAGGGTAGGGGAGTTGAAGGGGGAAAGGGAGGCGGCTACTGTTCTTGCTAGGGGGAGGCATGCAATTTTTAGGGAGGGGAAGGAGTGGGCTGGGGGAGGGATGGTGGTGGGGGTTGACAAGAGGAGAGGGGGGTGGATGGTAGCGGGGATGGCAGTGCTTGGGAGGTTAGGTTGGTCGGGGGGGTGGAGGGAGTAGGCAGGTGGGAGGAGGGGATGGGAGGAGGAGTGGTCTTAGGATGGTTGGCTTGCCATCGTGCTCCTCTGGCTTGCTGTTTGGATAGGGGATGGGTAAGGGATGTGGTGGAGGGCAGGATGGGGTGGTGAAGTGGAGCATGGGAGGTAGGGCAGTCGGGAAGGGAGGCGGTCGCGAGGGGGTCATTTTCGGTGGTCTTCGGTGGGTTGGGAGGACTCATGCTTGTGGATAGTTTGATATGTGTTATAGGTATTGTTGGGTGATTTTGTTCACACCTTCCCACTACAACTTTACCACCGGATGTTAGTTGTACACACTCTGTGATTAGCTGTACTACCGCTGTACCACAGCGATAATTCGTACTTTCTAAGTTCATCTATATCACCGGGTGAGATTATTCAGTTTCTAAGTTTGACTAAACCACAAGGTAATATTATTCACATATTCTAAGCTCAACTATACCATAGGGTCATATTATTCACCTTTCTAAGTTCACCTATACCATAGGGTGATATTAGTCACAGTTTTAGATTCAACTATACTATAGGGTGAGATTATTCACAGTTTCTAAATTCGACTATACCACAGGGTCAGATGATTCACAGTTAATCAATTCACCTATACTACAGGGTGCGACTATTCTCAGTTTCTAACTTCAATTATATCAAAGGGTTACTTCAACTATGCCACAGGTTGAGATTATTCACAGTTTCTAAATTCAACTATATCACAGGTTTATATTATTCACAGTTTCTAGGTACAACTATAGCACAGGGTGGGATTATTCACTTCTTCTACGTACAACTATATCACAGTTTCTATTTAGATTTTCAGAAATTAACCTGACCACAGATATGCTAATAGGCCGATTTACTAAATGCAATTCCACCGTGGATATCCTATTAGGCAGACTTTCTATGTGGAACTAAACCACGGATATGCCATTAGGCAGTTTTTCTGAGAGTAACTAAACCACCGCTATGCTATTAGTAGACTTTCTGTATGCAACTAGACCACGGATATGCTATTGGTTAGACTTACTGCATGCAACTAGACCTTTGATGTGCTTTTAGGTAGATTTTCTAAAAGCGACTAGACCATGGATATGCTATTAGGGACACTTTCTAAATGTAGACTACAACACAGTTATGCTATTGGGACTTTCTGAATACAGTTTTACCACAGATATGCTATTAGGCAGACTTTCTAATGTAATTATACCACAGATATGCTGTTAGGGACACTTCTAAATGTAGACTACACCACAGATAAGTTATTTGGACTTTTTAAATGCAATTATACCACAGATTTGTTATTAGGCACACATTTTAAATGCAGTTATACCACAGATATGCTATTAGGGACAGTTTTTAAATGCAACCACACCACAGGTATGCTATTAGGCGGACTTTCTAAAAGTAGAATACACCACATATGTGCTATTAGGCACACTTTCTAAATGCAATTATACCACAGATATGCTACTAGGTGGACTTTCTAAATGCAACCACACTATAGATGTGCTATTAGGCGGACTTTCTAAATGTAGACTACACCACGGGTATGCTATTAGGTGGGCTTCCTAGATGCAGTTATGCCACAGGTATGCTATTAGGCAGACTTTCTACATGCAATTATACCACAGAATGCTATTAGGGACACTTTCTAGGTGTAGGTTACACCACAGATATGCTATTGGGCGGACTTTCCAAATGCAATTATACCACAGATATACTATTAGGCAGACTTTCTAAAAGCAATTATGCCACAGGTATGCTATTAGGCTGACTTTCTAAATGCAATTATGCCACAGGTATGCTATTAGGCAGACGTTCTAAATGTAGACTACACCACAGATATGCTATTGGGCAGACTTTGTAAATGCAATTATACCACAGATGTGCTGTTAGGCGGACTTTCTAAAAGTAGACTACACCACAGATGTGCTATTAGGCGGACTTTCTGAATATAGTTATAACACAGATCTGCTATTGGGCACACTTTCTAAATGCAATTATACCACAGATTTGCTATTGGGTACACTTTCTAAATGCAATTCTACCACAGAATGCTATTAGGGACACTTTCTAGGTGTAGGTTACACCACAGATATGCTATTGGGCGGACTTTCCAAATGCAATTATACCACAGATATACTATTAGGCAGACTTTCTAAATGCAATTATGCCAAAGGTATGCTATTAGGCTGACTTTCTAAATGCAATTATGCCACAGGTATGCTATTAGGCAGACTTTCTAAATGCAATTATACCACAGAATGCTATTAGGCAGGCTTTCTAAGTGTAGGATACACCACAGATATGCTATCAGGGGCACTTTATAAATGTAGACTATACCACAGATATGCTATTAGGCGGACTTTCTGAATGTAATTATACCACAGATTTGCTATTGGGCACACTTTCTAAATGCAATTATACCACAGAATGTTATTAGGGACACTTTCTAGGTGTAGGCTACACCACAGATATGCTATTGGGCGGACTTTCCGCTATTGGGTGGACTAAGGAATGCAATGCTGTTATGTCATCCTCTGTAGTACTAATCCAGTTGTCTGCATCTGTTATCCGCTGAGTGGCCTTTTCAGGTTGCGTGCGTATTGACCTGATGTTAGTAGTTATGCCATCTAATTTGTCATTTATGGCAGCAAAGCCTCGTTAAATTGAATCCATGATCCCTGTAGGTCAATGGGTGATGAGGCTTAGGCCTCCTCTGCAATTGCATGGCTACTCTTTCCTTCTCCCATCATCTCCGTGGGCTTGGGGGTTGGCTTCGCGAATTTATCAATGGTGCCGCATTTCTTATGCCCGACTCCCTTAGTCATGATATCCAATAGGCCTGCTTGTAGCACTCGAGATGTAATCTTGTGGGAGTTTTTGTCCCAGAGCTTCCTATGGGTCAAGGGAGATGCCCCCCTCACCACCTTACTATAATTCTGTATATCTGTGGAGGCTTATGTGCGAGAGAGAAATAACATTTTAAAAAATAAAAATGGGAGGGGTGTACTTGCTGCTGTTCCAAAGTGCTTTCTCCCCGCAGGGTATAGTTCACAGCCCTGGGCTGTGCCGTGAAGCCATTGTATCAGGGAATCAAACATTGAGGGCTCTCCCTCCGACAGGACCCAAGCCGGATATTTAACGCCCAGTGTCAATAGCTTTATTACTTATAGACGGGAACCCCAAGGTTACAGCAGTGCAGATTGTATGATGGCCGACCTCAGGACAATGCAGGTTCTTGTGCCGGTCTGATGGCGCCTGTTGCAGTCACCGCCCGCCTTGCCCCGGGTTGCACTCACCTCTGTCTTTTCATATGCCACAATTTGATTTACAAGGTTGCGAGATGGAGGGCGTCCAACCAGCCAGAGCACCTGTGGTCCGACGAGTTCCTCAGGTTGTCGCTGCACTCTGCTTTCACCAACGGTCCATGTTTCTTAATGCTCCGATGCAACGAGCCGGAGCTGGGCGGGACTTCAACGGCGTCTCAGCATCCTGCTTCACATAAGGCGAGCATGCAGGTCCGCAGCTCAAAACACTGCCCCAGCACTGTTGTCACTGAAACACACAAGTGTCCACCCATCCATGGGCTAGAATCTCACAAGTTTTTAGCCAAGTGAGTCCACGTTTGCTGCACAGTATTTAGTGTGGACCCAACGCTGAGCTGAAACACGGCCTGCCATCTTGACCAGCCACGCAACAGTGCCCCCATGTTCCTGATGGTTGATTATATAAACATGAGTGATTTAAATTGGTAGAGGATGAATGGATATTAACTTCAGACTCCTGGCTTTGTTTTAGTTGTTTTTTCTTCCTTCCCCACCTTGGGCTATGACTCTTTCCTTCCTCCCATTTGGGTTATTGATGATGGGATTGGAAATCGGGAAAGTGAAACCTGGATTAGGTCAGATAGCACAGCGAGTAGATCACTCTCTTTGACATCCATGCAGAGCCTGCTGACGCAGGTTCAAATCCTGGCAGGGCTAAACTCAGTCTTTCAACCTTCTGAGGTCGATAAATGAGCACCACACACCGTGGGAAATGTAAAGCAAGACTCAGATGCTTGAAGGTTCGTAGCGCTATATAAATACAAATAAAATCTTTTTTTGAAAGGGTGATGGGAATCAGCCTATCCCACGATGGCTTACGGGACCTCATGCTCCTGTTATGTCACCCTGTCAGAATACCATGTCTCGCCTGGTGTATTCCCACAAAGGCAACCCTGGATTCCCCTACGCATGTGATCCTCCCAAGCTTGTCCATCCCCAGGGTTGGGATCCAAGAGTGATGGCCTCCCCTGGCCACCTGAGTAGAGGGCTCTCTGGGTCTTAATGGGAGAATAACCCTAGGTTTATCACATCTGCTGCTACTGCCATTGCCAAAACCCTGCTGACGTCCCCAATGCGCTTGTGTGTTCCGACCAAGCACACCCTGCATGTCTGTCTCCTTCTCTGTACCCTCTCCTTCAATTCTGAACAGACCAAAGTCCTTATTTGCAGTTTGGTTTAAATAGCGGGGAATACCTCAGCGTAACATCAGTTCGATTGACAACAGCTAGTCAAGCACTCTCCCCACTTGATTGTAACATGCTCGGGATCTTCTTAGTCCATTTACTCATTACAGCGAGATTGTCTGACAGTTTACAATAACACATGGTTTCAGACTGTATCATAGGTAGAGAAGGTTTGGTGTTAATAACCTGTGGGTTTGGGAGTTAAAAGGGCAGTGTCCCGGACTTCCCTCCTTATCCCCAGGAGTTCATCCCCATGACGTCCTCCCGCATGTTACCAGCCCTAGGGCGACTATTGGTTAGCTGCCGCACCTCCATGGCATAATGGAAAGGGGATCCCCTCTTAGGAGAAGTGACGCCATCTGAAGGATCGTTGCAGCCTTCACTACAAATATTCCTTTGGAGGCAATCTGTAAAGCAGCTACATGGAGTTCAGTTCACACCTTTACTCAACATTACACTGTTGACACAGAAGCAAGGAATTACTCATGTGGGACAGGCAGTATTAAAACCTTGTTGCCTCCGTTTCTAACAACCCACCTCCTTGTTTTCTTACTGCTCGCTAGTCTGTGCAAAGCATGTCATTCTAAGCAGATCCACAAGCCTCAGAAGACAAACATTAAATACCTGTAAACGTCTTTCGGATTCTTGCATCTGCTTAGATTCACATGCGCCCACCCTTCCTCCCATCATTGGTAGTAGAAGGTAAATAGACAACATACACCTTCACAATGTTTATCCTTTTACTAAACACTTCATGCAACATCCGGACAGAAATAAAACAATTGGAGGCCCTCGATGTGTGAAGGATCATGGTTGCAGTACACGTCACAGTAGGGATAGTATTACAAACACGCCCAGTCTAGATGCCTTTTCGAATTAGAAAATAAGGGGTTGATTCATGGAATTAATGTGCGCCGAAAATTCCCGCGCAGAGGTGCCAAAACGTGCGATTCGCAGTAAAAGTGCGAAAATCACAGTGCAAGTGTGAAAATTGCAGGGAAACCAGCGCACACCGATTCATGGAAGTCCGTGCACGAGAAAAACATTGGATGTGCGCTGAAAATGTGCGCCGTGCACGCCGGCGCACAGGTCATCTAACAGCGTGCGTCACGGCCACTGCGAAATCACACATAGCGCGGCGCACATCACAAAAGTATGCGGAACACGGGGCGTAACACTCGGAATGGGGAACAACGCGTGAAAATATGGGCGTCACAGGGGAAGTACAGGAGGCAAGTGCGCGGAACGCCCACATGCTCGCCTACAACCCATATTCATGGAATCGAATAGGGCAAACCAGCGCACGGTCAGACGTGCACAGGGCCAAACGAGTACGCCACAAGAAAGCAGGCGGTAGCGCCTCTGCGCCTGAAGAAAATGTGCGCCAAAATGTGTGCTAACAAAAAGCACCCATATACAGCCATGATGAATGGTCCAAACAGTGGCCCTCTAGGACAAATGAGGTGCAAAGGGGTACCGACAAACACGGACGCCCGCTGTGTGAAAAATAGCATGTGCGTGTGTTCCTGGGTGCGCGGGAAGTTCCACACGCGATTGGCCTGGGTACGTGTACTACGGGGTGCGCGGGAAGTTCCACACGCGATTAGCCTGGGTATGTGTGTTTCGGGGTGCGCGGGAAGTTCCACCTGCGATTGGCCTGGGTACGTGTACTTCGGGGTGCGCGGGAAGTTCCACACGCGATTGGCCTGGGTACGCGTACTTCGGGATGCGTGGGAAGTTCCACACGCGATTGTCCTGGGTACTTGTACTTCGGGGGCGTGTGAAGTTCCACACGCGATTGGCCTGGGTACGTGTATTCCGAGATGCGCGGGAAGATTCACACGCGATTTCAGAAAGGTACGTGTATTTCGGTGGTGCCGGGGAATGCTACACGTGATTTGGCCATGTGGGTCCTCCCAGGTGTTCCCTCTACACCCTCCACGGCCCCTGCAGGCAGCCCACACCACAGGGGACTACCCTGCACATGTCCCACAGGTAACCCATCCACCATGGCCATGCCCACCAGCCAACCCACATGTCACCTTGCACTACTGATCACCAACACATGTCTCCCAGCACCCCCAACCCCCAGCAGTGCAGGGGCACCCTCCACCAGCCCCCCACACATGTCTCCCACCACCCCCACCCCCCAGCAGTGCAGGGCACCCTCACCAGGCCCCCAAACATGTCTCCCACCACCCCCACCCCCCAGCAGTGCAGGGCACCCTCCACCAGGCCCCCACTCATGTTTCCCACCACCCCCACCCCCCAGCAGTGCAGGGGCACCCTCCACCAGGCCCCCACTCATGTTTTCCTGCACCCCCACCATCCAGGGGCAGCCTCCACCAGGCCCCCACTCATGTCCCCCTGCACCCCCAAACCCCAGCAGTGCAGGGGCAGCCTCCACCAGGCCCCCACTCATGTCTCCCACCACCCCCACCCCCCAGCATCCAGGGGCACCCTCCACCAGGCCCCCACTCATGTCTACCACCACCCCCACACCCCAGCAGTGCAGGGTTAGCCTCCACCAGGCCCCCACTCATGTTTTCCTGCACCCCCACCCCCAGCATCCAGGGGCAGCCTCCACCAGGCCCCCACTCATGTCCCCCTGCACCCCTAAGCCCCAGCAGTGCAGGGGCAGCCTCCACCAGCCCCCACTCAGGTCTCCCACCACCCCCACCCCCCAGCATCCCGGGGCACCCTCCACCAGGCCCCCACTCATGTCTACCACCACCCCCACACCCCAGCAGTGCAGGGTTAGCCTCCACCAGGCTCCCACTCATGTTTTCCTGCACCCCACCCCCCAGCATCCAGGGGCAGCCTCCACCAGGCCCCCACTCATGTCCCCCTGCACCCCCACCCCCCAGCAGTGCAGGGGCACCCTCCACCAGGCTCCCACTCATGTCTCCGACCACCCCACCCCCCAGCAGTGCAGGGGCACCCTCCACCAGGCCCCCACACATGTCTCCCACCACCCCTACCCCCCAGCAGTGCAGGGAACCCTCCACCAGGCCCCACACATGTCTCCCACCACCCCCACCCCCCAGCAGTGCAGGGCACCCTCCACCAGGCCCCCACACATGTCTCCCACCACCCCCACCCCCCAGCAGTGCAGGGACAGCCTCCACCAGGCCCCCACTCCTGTCTACCACCACCCCCACCCCCCAGCAGTGCAGGGGCACCCTCCACCAGGCCCCCACTCATGTTTTCCTGCACCCCCACCATCCAGGGGCAGCCTCCACCAGGCCCCCACTCATGTTTCCCACCACCCCCACCCCCCAGCAGTGCAGGGGCACCCTCCACCAGGCCCCCACTCATGTTTTCCTGCACCCCCACCATCCAGGGGCAGCCTCCACCAGGCCCCCACTCATGTCCCCCTGCACCCCCAAACCCCAGCAGTGCAGGGGCAGCCTCCACCAGGCCCCCACTCATGTCTCCCACCACCCCCACCCCCCAGCATCCAGGGGCACCCTCCACCAGGCCCCCACTCATGTCTACCACCACCCCCACACCCCAGCAGTGCAGGGTTAGCCTCCACCAGGCCCCCACTCATGTTTTCCTGCACCCCCACCCCCAGCATCCAGGGGCAGCCTCCACCAGGCCCCCACTCATGTCCCCCTGCACCCCCAAGCCCCAGCAGTGCAGGGGCAGCCTCCACCAGCCCCCACTCAGGTCTCCCACCACCCCCACCCCCCAGCATCCCGGGGCACCCTCCACCAGGCCCCCACTCATGTCTACCACCACCCCCACACCCCAGCAGTGCAGGGTTAGCCTCCACCAGGCTCCCACTCATGTTTTCCTGCACCCCACCCCCCAGCATCCAGGGGCAGCCTCCACCAGGCCCCCACACATGTCTCCCACCACCCCCAACCCCCAGCAGTGCAGGGGCAGCCTCCACCAGGCCCCCACTCATGTTTTCCTGCACCCCCACCCCCAGCATCCAGGGGCAGCCTCCACCAGGCCCCCACACATGTCTCCCACCACCCCCACCCCCCAGCAGTGCAGGGGCACCCTCCACCAGGCTCCCACTCATGTCTCCGACCACCCCACCCCCCAGCAGTGCAGGGGCACCCTCCACCAGGCCCCCACACATGTCTCCCACCACCCCTACCCCCCAGCAGTGCAGGGAACCCTCCACCAGGCCCCACACATGTCTCCCACCACCCCCACCCCCCAGCAGTGCAGGGCACCCTCCACCAGGCCCCCACACATGTCTCCCACCACCCCCACCCCCCAGCAGTGCAGGGACAGCCTCCACCAGGCCCCCACTCCTGTCTACCACCACCCCCACCCCCCAGCAGTGCAGGGGCACCCTCCACCAGGCCCCCACACATGTCTCCCACCACCCCCAACCCCCAGCAGTGCAGGGGCAGCCTCCACCAGGCCCCCCACTCATGTTTTCCTGCACCCCCACCCCCAGCATCCAGGGGCAGCCTCCACCAGGCCCCCACTCATGTCCCCCTGCACCCCCAAACCCCAGCAGTGCAGGGGCAGCCTCCACCAGACCCCTACTCATGTCTCCCACCACCCCCACCCCCCAGCATCCAGGGGCACCCTCCACCAGGCCCCCACTCAAGTCCAACTCATGTCCCCCTGCACCCCCAGCATCCAGGGGCACCCTCCACCAGGCCCCCACTCATGTCTACCACCACCCCCACCCCCCAGCAGTGCAGGGTTAGCCTCCACCAGGCTCCCACTCATGTTTTCCTGCACCCCCACCCCCCAGCATCCAGGGGCAGCCTCCACCAGGCCCCCACTCATGTCCCCCTGCACCCCCACCCCCCAGCAGTGCAGGGACACCCTCCACCAGGCCCCCACTCATGTCTCCCACCACCCCCCAGCAGTGCAGGGGCACCCTCCACCAGGCCCCCACACATGTCTCCCACCACCCCCACCCCCCAGCAGTGCAGGGCACCCTCCACCAGGCCCCCACACATGTCTCCGACCACCCCCACCCCCCAGCAGTGCAGGGGCACCCTCCACCAGGCCCCCACACATGTCTCCCACCACCCCCAACCCCCAGCAGTGCAGGGGCAGCCTCCACCAGGCCCCCACTCATGTCTACCACCACCCCCACCCCCCAGCAGTGCAGGGTTAGCCTCCACCAGGCCCCCACTCATGTTTTCATGCACCCCCACCCCCCAGCATCCAGGGGCAGCCTCCACCAGGCCCCCACTCGTGTCCCCCTGCACCCGCACCCCCCAGCAGTGCAGGAGCACCCTCCACCAAGCCCCTACTCATGTCTCCCACCACCCCACCCCCCAGCATCCAGGGGCACCCTCCACCAGGCCCCACACATGTCTACCATCACCCCCACCCCCCAGCAGTGCAGGGGCAGCCTCCACCAGGCCCCCACTCATGTCTACCACCACCCCAGCCACCAGGGGCACCCTCCACCAGGCCCCCACTCATGTCTACCACCACCCCCACCCCCAGCAGTGCAGGGGCAGCCTCCACCAGGCCCCCACTCATGTTTTCCTACACCCCCAGCATCCAGGGGCACCCTCCACCAGGCCCCCACACATGTCAACCACCCCCCCACACCACCCCGCAGTCAGGGGCAGCCTCCACCAGGCCCCCACTCATGTTTTCCTGCACCCCCCACCCCCCAGCATCCAGGGGCAGCCTCCACCAGGCCCCCACTCATGTATACCACCACCCCCACCCCCCCAGCCATTACGGGCACCCTCCACCAGGCCCCCACTCATGTCTCCCACCACCCCACCCCCCAGCAGTGCAGGGGCACCCTCTACCAGGCCTCCACTCATGTCCAACTCATGTCCCCCTGCACCCCCACCCCCCAGCATCCAGGGGCACCCTCCACCAGGCCCCCACACATGTCCCCTTGCACCCCCACCCCCCAGCCGTGTGATTTGCCTGGGTACGTGTATTCCTGGGGTGCGCGAGTAGTCTCCCATGCGATACCAGCAGGCTACGTGCATTACGGGGTTCACGGGAAGTTCCACACGTGATTGCCCTGGGTACGTGTATTTCGGGGTGCGCGTGAACTTCCACACGCGACTGGGCCTGTGAGAGTGTGTTACGTGTATTCCTGGGGTGGGCAGGAAGATTCACACGTTCGCCTACAACGCGCCGAAAAATAAATGGTCCAATCCTGAAACATGTACGCCAGCATGAAGCAGGCATACGTCGACCCGCGCAGCATAAAAGTGCGCACAAACAGCTCAGACGCCAGGATGAATATACCGTTCCTAGCAGCAGTGGCCGTGGGTTACCAAAGGAGGAGGAGGAGGAGGATAGTGAGGGCCCGAATTTTCACTCCCAGAACCAGCCTTTTTGAGATGCCTGATGACCAGGTGTATGGGAGGTACAGGTTTCCACCACACATAATACTGGACCTGGTCAGTGAGTGGGAGGATGACCTCACATCACCCACCCTGTGCTCCCAAGCACTCAGCCCCCTGGAGAAGGTCCTCAATGTACTGCAGTTCTTGGCCACAGGATCATTTCAGCGGACAAGTGCCATAGTGGGTGGGTTGTCACAGGCCACGCAGTCAAGCTGCCTACACCAGGTCATCACTGCACGCCCATCAGTCCCTAGGCACATATACCTGCCCAGGACACCTGCAGAAAGGCAGGCTGCCGCCCTCGATTTCTACGGTGTGGCACAATTCCCCAAAGTGCTAGGTGCCATTGACTGCACCCATGTAGCACTACGTCCCCCGAGGGCATCTGAGCACATCTATAGGAACCGCAAGCACTGGCATTCCATCAACGTGCAGGTAATATGTAATGCCAAGGGAATCACCTCAGTATATGCCAACTATCCAGGGTCCACCCACGCCAGCTTCATTTACCGAATGTCTACCCTAAGCCGGGACCTAGAAGCTGGGTGGCATGGCGATACATGGCTGCTTGGTGAGTATGAATGCCACTGCACATGCATGCATGTCAGATGCAGAGTTATGTCACTACCCCACTAATGATACCCATCACCTCCTCACCAGGGGACAGTGCCTACCCTCTGAGCACCCACATAATGACGTCAATTCGGAACCCCATCACGCCTCCCGAGGTAAGATACAACACAGCCCATATTGCAACCCGGGGCATAGTGGAGGGCACATTCGGAGTCCTCAAGTCACGCTTTCGCTCCCTTGACCGTTCTGGCGGGCAGCTGTTATATGCGCCCCCAGTAGTGTGCACGATCATAGTGGCAGCATGTGTCCTGCACAGTGTTGCAACACGCCGGGGCCTGGCTGTGGACATGGTGGTGCCCTCACATCCCCAACCACATGCACGCCCGCTGCGCATGGGAGGCGAAAGGGCACGGGGTGAGGCAGCCCGTACACAGCTGGTGGCTAATTACTTCACATAGAAATCACACCACTGTGGAGTGCACACAGCCCTGGCACATACCATCTGATAAGCAATGATGACTCGACCTGACAATTATGACGAACAAAGGGACAGTCAACTGTCAGAACCATAGCAGCCTGAGATTGTTCATGTGGAAGTGTCACAATGTGTGCATCCCTACCTACACAAACACCACCAATGCAGTGTCATCAAAAGACACACTTCCATGCTGCAGAAATGAATACCCACTTGCAAAATACTACATGAGAACAGTGCCATGTCGCCCAACCCCTCCATGGCACGGCCACACAACACACCATGGCATGTCATGCAATGTGAGAGCAAACAAATTAATCCCCACAACATGCCCCAAGTGTCACCAGCTACAGTATCCCTAATGGAAACATGGCCACACATGAAATGCTCACAGTAATGCAGGACCTACAACACACATTACCAAATACTTACTACCAAGAAAACCAATCACCTATACAACCTCCAACCTACCTTAGACAGGACATTACAGACTTAAAAATTTGCTAGCCTCACTACCTGATGATGCCAGCACTTCGAACACTTCCAAGTATACAGTGTTAGCGCCACGCTAGAGTGTAGGTGCAGTTCTTACAACATGGACTCCAGTACCAAGGTGGACCGCCTTGTGAAGACATGAGAAATGGACCTGCAAATTAGGAGGATGAGATGGATGCAGAGGCACATATCAATACACCATGCAGTGTACAATACAACAACAATATGCATTATGAATGTATACACAGTATTGACTACAGACTGCCCACACATCGAATGGGAGTCCAATGTCACCATGTACGTCAGTGTCACTTGGGCACACCCTTTGCAAGCCCATGGAAACGGGAAGCAGGAAGGGTGTGTGTCACAAAAACCCAAGCATCTGAACCAAATTCATGACAAGCCTGCATGTGCCCCGCCACAATGCAGCGTATGCCCACGGGAGCCACACAAGGCAACACTGTCCCAAAAAAAAGAAAAAAAAATAAAGAAAAAAAAATCAAAAATGGCCATTAATGGGCCCGTGGGGGGGGGTGGGGAAGGCCACCCAGGAGGTGCGAGGACAGGGTGCACACCAAAACCCACCTGTGCGGATCTTGCGGGAAAAAAAACACCTCCATGGGCTCATGGCCTACACGGCTACCCTATTGTGGGAGAATCACTGCTGTCGCTCTCCTCATCCTCTGCAGCTGCATCAGGAGGTGGTGGCACTATAGGAGGCAGCCCACGCAAAGCCCTAGTCTGTTCCTCCATGGCAGCAAGCATGCGGGTGTGGTAGGTCTCGTTCTGAAGGATAATTGTGCGGAGGTCCCCATGCAACAACTCACGGGATGCCCGGACCTCCGCCCTAGTTGCCTGCATCTCAGCTGAGAGCGTACGTGTGAGACGCTCCAGCTGTTCTGTCCTTCTGTTTGTTGAAGCCTCAAGCTCAACAAGAGTCGTCCTGAGGTGAAGGAGTTCCACCCTCAGGGCTTCCTTGTGGCCCTGGGACTCTATGGAAATGGCTTCCCGCAGAGTCGCCAGTGCCGCACCCTGTCCCTGTCGGACGCCAACATGTCCTCCCTGTGTGACTGGCAGATGGAGTCTGTTGCCTGCTGTAGTCGCTCCATCAGCCTTTTGTAGGGGGGACAATTGAAGTGGCCATCCTATCCATGGCCTGAGCCATCATCTCTGATGATGCTGCCTGTTGGGTTGCCATACCGTATATGCATTGCTCCCATGCGGTATTGCCAGGTGGCTGACGGCCACCACGTCGGCGGGCACCACACCTGTCTGGGGCAAGGCGAACTGCGCCTTGCTGTGCCGGCACTGCCTGAGGCTGCAGAACTGCATTCCCCCTCTGATCTGCTGGCCCAGGAACAGGATCAGCTGTCGCGGAGTGTGACCCTGCATCGGTAACCACCAAAGGCGTACCTGCCAACACTGACATCCCCATTGAGGGTTCTAACCCTGGTGCAGGTGGGTCGGACAGAACAGAATCCCTCCCAGGAACACTCACCTGCGACGGCACATAGGTCTCATCATCCGAATCGACACCTGAATACAGCTCGGGGGAGGTGCAGCCAGAGACACCCCTTGAGAGCACGATCTGCAGCAGTTGTGGGTTCTCACCCACCACCACACCACGTCCCACACTGGTGGTCGGTCGGCCCTGGGACCCCTCCAGGGTCTGCACCATCTCCACAACCCCAGCAGTATCAAGTGCGTCATCCCCTGCAAAGACATAAAAGAAAACAAATGGAAACAGGCATTAGCACTATGGCACACAATTGGGGCTGAGAGGCTACAGAAACAGTACTTGATTGACACATGTCCCACATGACTAAAACCCTCCCATGCATGCACCGTCACTGCGTGTGAAGGGTAGGCAGATGGCACACATTGATGACACCAAGATGGAAGATGAACACATTTGCTGCATGCTGCCTAACAGTGGCATCACACATTGGCCAGTGATTGGAAGGTCAAATACACATGCCATCACACAGATGGCATGTACCCTAGCCATAAAGTGAAGAGGGAGAGGAGGGCACCAATTGTTCATTCAGTCCAGTTTGCTCATGAAATTGATTTTTTCATTGAAATGGTTCAAATGTTTAACCTGGAGCTGCCAGTCCAAAATGGTCCTATAGCACAGGGACATGTCTAAACAAATCATGTCCAGGAAACAAAGCCAGTCCACTGTACCATAGCCATGTCAGACATGTGACAATAGGACTGAGAAATCCTGAGTAAATGTGGTGGTATGCAACCAATCTGCCTGAATAAACAGAGGAAAATAAGCAACAATGTTGTGGCAAGATGACACTTCAAGGGCAACTTGCGTGGTGTTGGGCTGGATGTCTAATGTTGGCAGAAGGGATGCTGCTATACCCAAATGCTGGTGCGCAGAATGTATTGGATGAGGCACATGGGTGACCCAAACCACTCAGGCACACACACCCTCACCTGGCACCCAAACAGAAGCCCTCCCACACACACCATGCACATAGATGACACACACATGCATGTGCACTCACCGGACAATGCCTAGTAATCTGCCAGTTCTCCCACGCCTTGGATCTGTTCCTCTGTGACGTAGGTCCCAGCAACCTGCTCATGTGGAGTGAGTTCTATGTCCTCTGCTGGAGACCCACCTACAGTCACTAGAGTTGCGGCATGACTTGAGGCCAGCTTATTCTTTGACCTGGGCTTCCGGTCATTCCAGCGCTTGTAGCATTCAGTAGCTGTGCGCCTCACGATTCCAAGGGCACTTATGATGTCCGCAATGGTCTGCCAGTGTGCCTGACGTTGTGCAGGTGTGGTCTTGGATCCTGCAACAATCACCATTTCACGGTCATGTGCGGACACATACTCTACAAGTGCATTCAGTTCGGCCTCATTGAAGCTGGGCTTCCTTGACAGGCCGGACTGTGTAGCCGTGTCTTGGGCATCAGCCTCTACTGGACGAGCACTCTTCCTCTTCCGCTTGGAAGGTGGTGGGGATCCTGAGTGTCCTACGCCGCTCTGGACACTAGGGGCAGGAGCCCCTGTGGACTCTGTACTAGGAGTGTGGGATTGCACACTCAGCATGGGAGTTGGTGCAGGCATTAGCTCAAGTGTGATGGTGTCAGGGGGAATGTCAGCATGATGGACTTGGACCGACACTGTCCTGTCTGGGTGTGTGAGTGGTGGGGTGGATGGAGCCGCAGCTGCCCCTGCAGCCTCCCCAGCCTGCCTACGCGGGGCAGCAGATGACCTAGCTGCCCCTGATCCATGTGGCCTGATGACACCAACGTGCACCGGCGCACTAGGCCTAGACCTGCTGACCTGGAAGTCAGCCATGGAGTCACCCTGTGCCAGGCCTGGTTCCACAGTGGGCTGGTCTAACAAGGGCTGAGCATGGATGGTGTCAGCCACGTTAACCTCAACCAGGGGGAGGGGGGCATGGGTGTCTCTGACTGCTCCTCCACACATGGGGGGCTAGAGGCACCCTGCAAGTCACGGCCACGTCCCCTACCGGATCCATCACGGCCACCACTTGGGGCTCGGCCACCTTTGCCACCCTTACGGCTTGTTCGCCTCCCAGCCATGGCACTGATGTTATTGTGCGTATGGGAGTCGATGTGAACTATTGTCCTGGGCAATTGGGGGTCAAAGGGGTTGGGTACTAGATGGTAATCGTACCCTAGTGCTCTAGCAAGGCTGTATGTCACCCCTGGGGAAAGATGACGGGTCACGCAACGCACAGGCACCCCAAAAAAGGGAAGTAAGGTGCACGCAACCCCTCCTAGACCACGTGTGTGGAAAAATAAACCTGCACTACGCTGTGGCACCCAGAAACGCAAGAATGAACGTATGCGTGTCACACGCAGCCTAGAATGACCTCTGAAGGGGTACGCGACACATGAGGCAAGCACAGATGTTAAATACGTGCGCGACTCACCGTCTTCCAGGAACAAAAGCGTGAAAAATATGCGCATGTGCGCATTGGCAACACCCCCGCCAAAAGAAGAATTGTACGCTGTCTGAGGAGACGGGACAATAGTAGAAGGGAACGCTGTTTGAGGAAACAGGCCCAAGAAAAAGAGGAAAAGAGAAAAAGCTGTCAGAGGTAACAGGGAGTACGAACTTGAAACGCTGTGAAGTAAATCGCGTGTGAACCGACAAGAAGTACAGATTTCACCCACTCGCTCTCCACGAAAAGCACGTACAAGGAAATGGCGTTCTACACGTACCTTTTATACACACGTCACAGAGGCGCATACGCGATGAGGCCATTTCCACCAATTACACGCTTTGACACTCGGACGTGTATCTTTTTTTTTACACGCGCCATTCTCTACGGCCATGCGCGTGATGTCATAGCTGCGCATGGGGGCCTTTGGGCCAATGAAATCGCGTTTGCGTGCAGACGCGCTTATGCGCTAAAGGCCTTTCCTCGAATTACACGCAGAAGTGCAGGACTTTTCACGTGCCAAATCACTCCGTATCAAGCTGGCCACGCGTAAGCACACGGAAGACCACGCTCCTGCCCAGAAAGCCGATTTACTGCCCCCCCCAGCCCCGAGCACGCTCCCATCTGCTGCTGCCTGACTGTCTGCTGCCCACGTTCCCTGCCATTTGCTGCCTGCACATCAGCCAGGGTGCTGTTGCTGTGACCACCCCTGCTGGAACCGAAGACTCCCGACTGGGATTCCATCGCTCCACAGCCCAGCCCCAGGACCCAGTTGCCCACCCACTCCTGCCTCTGGGGTTGCCATGTCGGGCACTGCAACATCTGGCACCACTGACAACCCCCAGCCAGAGAGGCAGAGGGGCACCAGCTTCAGTGCCAGGGAAGTTGGTGTCCTGGTGGAGCAAGTCCTGGGGCAGTATGATGCCCTCTACGGAGGTGTGCGCGCCGACAAGGAAGGATGGACTCGGATCTGGACGGACATTGTGACTGCCATCAACGCGGAGGGGGTGGCAGTCCGCGACTTCCAACATGTCAAGAAGCGCTGGGAGGACTTCAGGTCCAGAACCCTGAACAAGGCCCGGCGCCTCTTGAAGGCAGCGGATGCTAAGGGGCGCCGGGGCCACTTGTCGGAAGATCAGATGAGGGTCCTGGAACGTATACCCCCAGCGCTCCACGTCCAGGTCCTTGGGAGGCAGACCCGTCTGGAGTCGAGCGGTAAGTGTACATGCATCATGATTGTAAACTGTGCGTGTGGTGATGTGCCAGTAGTGTGCCGGTTGCACATCTGTTTGTATGTGGCCGAGTATGGGTGGGGGTGTACAGGACCATGAGGCTAACACATGCGAGGGCTGTCATTTGTGAGACATGGATGGTGCTTGTGTGTGTAGGCTTGCATGCCAAATGCAGTTGTGTGGGCACACATGTTTGGATGAATGTGTATGTAAGTAGGCATGTTCGTGATGTCACGCATGTATGTTGTTTTCAGCTGCATGTATCAGCACTGTGTACATATGCATGTGTGTGTATTTGACAAGGGTGCAACAGTGATGCAACATGGATGCATGTGACAGCGGGATGTGGAAGCCTGATTGGCAGATGTGACATGGATGCCCATTGGAACACTGCGACAGTTGGCTGAGGTGGTGTTAGGGAGAATTCTCTGTTTAGGCTGAATTTCCTAACCTACTGAGTCCCCCAGCAGCTTTGCTGGATTTCTGGAGTTTGTTTTTCCATCCTGCCAAGAGAGACTCTTTTTCTCCCACTCTTGGACATGAATGTGTGTAATTCCTTTAAATGTCAATGTGTTCTATGAGCTATGGGGTCTTTTACTCCATAGGGTCTCATGTTTTTCTATGTGTGTTACAACGCACCCTCCGTGCCGTAGCACTGGGGCGTCCTAGCGGACCTCCATCATAGACTCCATACCCGGGGACTGACTACTGTCTCCCCGGGCATGTAAAGTCACCATTGGCTTTACTAGACCTAAATTTACTAACGGAACTGGTACACACCATCTTATTGTGGATGTACTAGTAGGGGTAATTCGATTACTCCTAGGTCTGTTACTCGAGGGGGGCACTGTCCCGTCCCCCCTCATCGAGTTTTGGCTGGTGGCAGTGGAAACTACTTGTTATATTCGACCCCGAATATAACCCTATGGGATTCTTCCCGTTGTTGGAGATTAATAATTTTTCTCTCGTTAATCTCTAGCATACCACCGATTTACTTATCTTAAATAAGTCTATCGGAGGGTATTTTCTGCCAGAACTCGGTTTTTAAAATGGCGTCTGTGTTCGTCTCTGTGACTCCTAAACCAAAGGTTGAGCCCTTTGTTCCACTTTTGGCGAGCTTCTGTACAGAGACCCTCCAAAGTGGTGCCATTCTGTCTGGGTTACCACAGGGGTGTCGGAGGGGGTTTTAGGCACCCTGGACCGAGTTGCCTTGCCAACTCCGGTCGCACTCTAGTGTGATTGGCCCAAGTGGTGAGCCACCCTGCTCACCACTTAGCGTGTTTTGATTGACAGGTAGGCTGAATGAATGGGGGTTTTCTGCATAAAAGCAGGGCTTTTGGGACTGGATCTTCAGAAGTCGCCACAGGACCTAAGAATCCGACGAGGGTAAAGCTGAGCCGACCTGCAACGACGACACCTCTGGTGGAGCCCTGCGGAACTGACTCACCACTTCCCGACGACAGAGGAGATCTCCCTGCCAGAGAGTCTCTTCCCCTGACTGGTGGGAACAACCAGTCCCCTTTGTGTTTTCTTCGCTCCAGGACGCAGTGATCGAATTGCCCGTGCAGAGCACCTCGGCAACCGGATAGCCACTACCCCTGTACCGCGAGCAAAAGGTGGTGCCTTGTGACGGAGCACTCCGCGGCTGGTCTCTTCCCTGGTGGTGCACCGGACTTCACTTTTCTCGACTACAAGATCATCTCTACTCTTGGCAAAGACCCGACGTGCATCCACCACCAGGAACAACTGCCCCCGCCGGAGCTGTCTCTCCACAAACAAGGTACCCTGTCTGCCTGGCTTCCCTTTCTGCCGGATAGAGTGAGGTGTCTTAATCCTCGCCTTTCCATTGGGTCACCTTCAAGCTTTCTTTAACTTGTTGTTCTGAACTGGTCCAATCTTTCCATAACAATTTGCAATAAAGACTCGAAGCGCATTTCCACTGAGACACTTTTTGTGACATATCGCCTTGCCTCTCTCAGAGTGGGTCTGGCCTCTGAACTTTGTGATCTGCAGTAGACCCTGCCTTACTTGCCTTGCATTTGTCCGTAAAGTATTGGTACCGAGTTGACTTCATAACCTGCCTTATTTTTCTCTCCAGTCCTAACGAATACTAGAGTGCCATCTAGGTTAAAGCATACACCTCTGTCTGCAAATAAGTGATGCCGTTGAACCTAGACTTGTCGAACTATTGTTAGGGGGATTGATATTTTCTTCGTAGAGTAATTGTGATTGAAACCGTTTGCCGAATTGAGTGCCAGAGTGTTTTCTATAGATGTGTTCTTATAAATAAATAACTATATATCTTTACACCGAAGCCTTGTTGCGTGTTTGCTTGTCTTACTGTGTAGATTGCCCTATTTTGTATACTCCACATACTGCCTAACTCTTCTTGAGGGAAGTCTGACTGCTCAGCCACAGCTACCAAGTGAATCTGTGTGTTACAGACTGCTACCAAGTGGGTTTACGGCCAAACACCTGTAGTCCTAAATCTTTTGCAGTGGTCCTAGAGGGAACTGCACAGGTTTCCGCCTAACAGGTGTACACATGCATGCAAGTGTGGTGGTGTGCGTGCATGTGTAGTGCACTCCCTGTGTTGCATGTGATGTCTGGCTCACCTTTGCCTGCTCATGCTGTTGTATGTGTATGGATGGTGCTGGCAGTTGCGATGTGGCTGTGGTATGGCTCATGTGTGCAAGTTGAAATGACATGTGTGTTGCCAATTGTGATGGCATGTCCGAGGTTTGCCAATGCCACTAATGTGCAACTGTCATGTGTGTATGTGTCCATTGTACAGTGCCCTGATGCCTGTGTTTTATTTCTCCCTGTCTGCAGCGTCAACTGATGAAGAGGGCGGAGAAGGTGCTGTGGAGCACAGCGGCGGGGATCGCACCGCCAGCCGGAGACGCAAGGCCCGGCTCCCCTCCCAGGTTGTGATCTCGTTGGGGAGTGAGGAGTCCGGTGCCACGTCCCAGGCCGCAGTTGCCGGGGGGAGGTCCAAGAGGTGGAGGTCGGAGTTGGACTCCTCGGCAGCAGAAGGGGCAGCTGGGACCCCACAGGGTCCAACGGGGGAAGATGGCACGGAGTCATCCAGGTTGGTGGGGGGGTTTGGTGGAGGAGGAGGCCGTGCAAGCAACAGAGACTGGGTCTGGAGGTGGGGATTCCACTGGTGCTAGTGGTGCAGTGCAGGACCAGGGACAGGAGGCAGCACAGGTCGCCGCGGAGGTGCCTGTGTGCAATCCTGTCCCTGATCCTGTCACTGCATCATCTTGCACCAGCAGGGATGCCTACGTCCAGACCCGTTTTCAGGCAGGGGATGAGCTCACGACAACTGCCCTTCCTCTGCCTGCGGACATGGCTATCCGGGTTCGGGTTGAGCCTGTCCTGACTGGTGTGGCGTTGCGTCAACGGGCCATGCGAGGTGACCTGCAGTCTTTTCATGAGGAGACTGCACGTCATCTCGAATGGCTCGTTGACCGCGTCGGCCTACTGGGACAGGTCACCCAGGCCGGATGCCTCCGTTTGATGGGGCTTGCTCAGACCCCCTCCTCAACTGAACCCCCTATGCGCCAGTCGTCCTCCGTGCCATCTTCACACCCATCAGTCACCTGGGTGCCCTGTGGAACTGCCTCTGACGGTGCGGCCAGGCGGGTGGAGGAGGCATCCCTGCCACAGTCGGGAGTCGGACGTCCAGCAGGGGTGGCCACATCAATGACTGCACCCCAGCCAGTGGAGGATGTGCAGGCAGCAGGAGGCAGTGAACGGGCAGAGGCACAGTAGCAGCAGCAACGTGGTGGGAGCCATGATGGCTCGGGGCCTTTGACATCGGAGGGGCAGGCATCGGCCGGAGGGCAGGAGG
Source organism: Ambystoma mexicanum (assembly GCF_040938575.1). Classification (NCBI taxonomy): domain Eukaryota; kingdom Metazoa; phylum Chordata; class Amphibia; order Caudata; family Ambystomatidae; genus Ambystoma; species Ambystoma mexicanum. Next base: position 650,878,226 of record NC_090930.1, on the reverse strand, counting down.
GCCCAGTGTCTTCCGTGTGGCAGCGGTTGGGCCACGCCATAGATGTGGAGTGGCAGCGGGTGGAAGAGGCACGGCTCACAATGGTCAGGGCGGAGAACTCCATGCGGAGGGCCCTGAGGCGAGCCGAGTGCCTCGAGGCAATCCGCAGTGAGTTTGGGGTGAACATGTGGACGGCCCTGCGGACCCTCGGGGCCATGGAGGAGGACCGCCTCTGGGACATTGAGCAGGAGTTCGATGATGCCCTGGCCCGGAACATCCCGAAGTGAGCCGTCAGACGAGCCCGCTGCCCTTGTAAATAGTTCTGTAGTTAGTGTTCGGTTTCCTTTGGTTTAGCATTTTTTTTGGACCTTTTGGACAATGGGCCACATTTTTGTATATAGTTTTTTTTTTTTTAGGTAGTGTTATTAGATGGGTTTCATTTCTTCGGTTGGGATCATGGACCCTGGATTGTTTATCTGTATATAGTTGACTTTTGGATTTTCATTTTTCTTATGATTTCCCCATGGAGCAATGGTTTTCGATTTTAATTTTCCATTGTATTTACTTTTGTGGACTGTGACTTTGGACACCTTTCCTTTGCATTATGATTTGTGGTTTTGCATTATTTCACGTACCTGCTTTTTTTTATTTTTTTATTTCCATTATTGTTTGTTTATTTTTGATTCAATTTGTTGCTTTTAATACATATTTTCTCTTCAAACTTCAATGTGTAGTATCATCACATTGGTTTCATGCATAGCATGATATGGGTTTTGACATTCACTGACTCCCATTGGGTGTATGTGAGGGACATGTGTTCATTTCCAAACTTGCAATTGGGTTCTATCATGTTTTTGCCATTTCTAAGTGGGTGGATGCAATACTCAGGTGGGTGTTTGGAATTTGGAGGCTGACCATAAGGGCCAGGGATCTAGATTGTGGTGACATGTTGGCTGGGGGACATGAGTGGGGGCCTGGTGGAGGGTGCCCCTGGTGGCTGGGGGTGGGGGTGGTGGTAGACATGAGTGGGGGCCTGGTGGAGGCTGCCCCTGCACTGCTGGGGGGTGGGGGTGGTGGTAGACATGAGTGGGGGCCTGGTGGAGGGTGCCCCTGGTGGCTGGGGGGTGGGGGTGGTGGTAGACATGGTGGGGGCCTGGTGGAGGGTGCCCCTGACTGCTGGGGGGTGGGGGTGGTGGTAGACATGAGTGGGGGCCTGGTGGAGGGTGCCCCTGGATGCTGGGGGGTGGGGGTGCAGGGGGACATGAGTTGGACATGAGTAGGGGCCTGGTGGAGGGTGCCCCTGCACTGCTGGGGGTGTGGGGGTGATGGTAGACATGAGTGGGGGCCTGGTGGAGGCTGCCCCTGCACTGCTGGGGGGTGGGGGCGATGGTAGACATGAGTGGAGCCCTGGTGGAGGGTGCCCCTGGATGCTGGGGGGTGGGGTGCAGCGGGACATGAGTTGGACATGAGTGGGGGCCTGGTGGAGGGTGCCCCTGACTGCTGGGGGTGGGGGTGGTGGTAGACATGAGTGGGGGCCTGGTGGAGGGTGCCCCTGGATGCTGGGGGGTGGTGGGGCAGGGGGACATGAGTTGGACATGAGTGGGGGCCTGGTGGAGGGTGCCCCTGACTGCTGGGGGTGGGGGTGGTGGTAGACATGAGTGGGGGCCTGGTGGAGGGTGCCCCTGGATGCTGGGGGGTGGTGGGGCAGGGGGACATGAGTTGGACATGAGTGGGGGCCTGGTGGAGGCTGCCCCTGCACTGCTGGGGGTGGGGGTGATGGTAGACATTAATGGGAGCCTGGCGGAGGGTGCCCCTGCACTGCTGGGGGGTGGGGGTGATAGGGGACATGAGTGGGGGCCTGGTGGAGGCTGCCCCTGCACTGCTGGGGGGTGGGGGTGATGGTAGACATGAGTGGGGGCCTGGTGGAGGGTGCCCCTGGATGCTGGGGGATGGGGGTGGTGGTAGACATGAGTGGGGGCCTGGTGGAGGGTGCCCCTGCACTGCTGCGGGTGAGGGTGGTGGTAGACATGAGTGGGGGCCTGGTGGAGGGTGCACCTGGATGCTGGGGGGTGGGGGCGGTGGTAGACATGAGTGGGGGCCTGGTGGAGGGTGCCCCTGGATGCTGGGGGGTGGGGGTGGTGGGAGACATGAGTGGGGGCCTGGTGGAGGCTGCCCCTGCACTGCTGGGGGGTGGGGGTGGTGGGAGACATGAGTGGGGGCCTGGTGGAGGGTGCCCCTGGATGCTGGGTGGTGGGGGTGGTGGTAGACATGAGTGGGGGCCTGGTGGAGGGTGCCCCTGGTGGCTGGGGGTGCAGGGGGACATGCGTTGGTGGGCAGTAGTGCAAGGTGACATGTGGGTTGGCTGGGGGGCATGGCCATGGTGGATGGGGTGCCTGCGGGACATGTGTAGGGTAGGCCCCTGTGGTGTGGGCCACCTGCAGGGGCCGTGGAGGGTGTAGAGGGAACACCTGGGAGGACCCACACGTTCAATTCATGTGTGGTGCTCCCCGCGCACCCCTGGAATACACGTACCCTGATGGAATCGCGTGTGATACTTCTTGCGCACCCCTGAAATACACGTACCCTGCTGCTTTGCGTGTGATACTTCCCGCGCACCCCTGGAATACACGTACCCTGCTGTTTTTGCGAGTGATACTTCCCGCGCACCCCTGGAATACACGTACCCTGATGGAATCGCGTGTGATACTTCCCACGTACCCCTGAAATACACGTACCCTGCTGCTTTGCGTGTGATACTTCCCGCGCACCCCTGGAATACACGTACCCTGCTGTTTTTGCGAGTGATACTTCCCGCGCACCCCTGGAATACACGTACCCTGATCAAATCGCGTGTGTTACTTCCCACGCACCCCTGATGTACACGTACCCAGGACAGTCGCGTGAGGAAATTCCCGCGAACCACTGAAATACACGTTCACCTCTTGGCGTTTGCTGTTTGGCAGCCCTGTGAACTGGTCCAGGGTTAGCGCAGCCCTTTGCAATGATTTGGGGATTTTGAAGGCTTTTCCTTGCGCGAGGGCGTTCTTGGGGGCGTAACTGGCGTTGCTGCAGGGTCGCTGCGCCACGGCTGGTTTCAGAGGCTAAAATCCATGAATATGCTGTGCGATGAAAATGATTTTTTCGCACGTGGCTGGCGCAGTGTATCGCACGGGGACACTGTGCGCCAGCCGTGTGCGCCATTTTTGTGCGAATTTCTATGAATTACCCTATAAGTCTTGTAAAACTCTGCACCAACCACTAGATGTCGGCCTATGCAAAGCATGTGAGTGAATCTAAGCAGATACACGCATCAGAAAGACAATTACAGGTATGTAATGTTTGTCATATTTTAATTACATAAATCAATTGTGCTTTTAACTGTCAAAAAAGTGATTCTTGTGAAGGAAGACAGAGAAATACAGAATGCAATGATGCAGCACTCTGGATACTCAGCAGGGGGGAAAAATGGGCCAGAAATGCAACAAAGAATTTAAAAAGTAAATGTCTTGTAGGAAAAAGGTAGACAAGGGACGCAAACCAGTCTCTAGGGTCCCCAAAGCTAGACCGGGAAGACACGGTCACTTCAAAGTACCTGATTCAAAGTTTTGTTGGTGTAACGGTTTAAAACCAGGCTTTGAGGTACTTGTCATAAGTTGCGCTGGGCACCCAGGTAGGTTTTGGGTGGCTGTGCTGATGTAAGGGGGCAGGTAAGCACACACAGCAGGAAGCTAAACAAGAATGAATAGGCAAGGTAATTCAAAACAACGGAACAGGAAGAAAGGACGGATCTCAATGGTGAACAAAAAGGGATGGGAACCATGCAGTGGACAAACAAGCAGGAATCCCACTGAGGTGCACTAGAGACTGCCCACAGATAGAAGGGAAGCTCAATGCCTCTGTGTAAGTTACTTTTACAGGCACCACTCCTTGCAAGCCCATAGGAAAGGGGAAGCAGGAGTTGCTTCTGTGTCTGGACCCTAGGGCACAAACAAGGAGTATACTTACACAAGACAAGCCGGTATGGGTCCTGCCAAAACCTACAGCGGATGCCCTCTGAGGGAACAGAACACAACACACTGTTATATTTAATTCACTATATACAACAAGTAAAACAAGACAAGGGAAGGGGCAGAGATTGCCTGACAAATGAATAACAGAAGCACAAGTGAGGACAAGAACAGTAACATAAATTACTAGGGACAACTAGGCTGTCAAGAAAGCAAGGTTTAGAAGGGGAAAAGCAAGTAGAAAAGAATCTATTTGCAATAATACAGGAGCCTGGAACTGCATACTGGTAATCAGGAACTGTAAACCTGGACTAGAATAACCAGGGCAGGACTGAAGACAGATAACAGGGAAACTGTAGCTCTGAAGTGGGAAAACAAGGGTAGCATAGAAGACAGATTGCAAGGAATCTGTAGCTCTGAAGTGGGATAACGAGGGCTGGACAGAAGATAGATAAACATAACAAGGGCAGGAGAGACAATAGATTCAAGGAACCCCAGGACTGGAACTTGGAAGCTAAAGCAAGGAAACACAGAGTGAAGAATAGGAAGAAGGAACAGCAGGCAGGGAGCCAGATAAGAGGGTTCTATGTTATTTTGCCGCAGTATTTTTCATTGCGGGTTTTTTCATTGCCTTTTTTTTCAAAAAACTCATCTTTTTTTTTTTTTTGAGGGGTTACTCCCCCAAGCCCCCTTTTTTATTTTTTTTAATTTTTTTTATTCCCTTACACCCACATCCATATATTTAATTTTTTAACCCCCCAAAAAAAACGATGAGTTTTTTTTTCAAAATAAAAACAGCGATGAAAAAACACTCGATGAAAAATACCGCAGTGAAATGCGTGTATACCGATAGGAGGGAGAGAGCAAGTGGCTGCAGACAGGGAACAATGACTGCAACAGAGGAGCAGGGCTGCAATGCAGGAAGCTCAGAAGAGCTGGTCAGAAGGCATAGGAGAGGAGCAGGCTGCAAGGCAGGAAGCCCAAAGGAGCAGGGCAGAAGGCAGAGGAGAGTAGCAGGGAGCACGGGGCACTGGAACAGGAGCAGGATCTGACACCAACAGGAAACATCAGAATATTGTGGCTGAAGGCAAAAAGGGCTGAGCGCGAACTCAAAGCATGAGAACTGTGCACCTGCAGGCAGCTGCTTAAATGCTGCCCTGCACGGAAGCAGGCTAATTAGCAGCACCTGGGGCAGCACACCTGAAGGTAATCTGCCTTCTCCCTCTCTGGTCCTGGGAAGGTGAAAGTAGCACTGATCTCTAGGGCTTCTGGGGATTGTGGTTCCAACACTGATGCATAGGAATAACCAGCATGACAGTACTGCAGATGTGGGTCAAACCAGATTTGAGTGCGGCTAGTTATATTTGTCCAAGCAGCAAGCTCACATCATGTTGGTTCGAAGTGGGGGATCATTGCAGGTTGGAAGCACTGGTTGAGTGATGCTTTTCGAGTGGCTCACCAGGATTGGTTTGAAGGTTAAGTCGGTTTGAGACATTGACTGGTTTGGGTCGAAGTGTGATGCAATACTCCAGTAGTTCGAGTTGAGGTCCTGCGATTCGAACCTGTGACACTGATGGTCCGTTGCAATGTTCGTGCAGTGGTGGTTCGAAGTAGTCTGCAATGATGAGCTGATTGTTCGAGCCGAACAAGTGACATTCTCTACCTGGTTCAATCCGGCAACAAGCCAGTTTGAATGTGCTGCAGCAGTTGTTTGTCTTTGGGAGAGTGTCGAAAGCAGTACCAGTGGGTCCTGTTGGTTTGAAAGATGTAGAACATGGTTCAATATGGCTCAAAGCAGTAAGATGGTGGAAAATGGGGACTCTGGCTGTTCTGGCTCGCAGGATGCTCAGATGCCGGGGGCTATAGGGCAAGGTGCGTTCTTTCAGGTTCTGCTCTCACAGCCGAGGAGAGGTTTACCAGCAGAATGGCAGGTCCTGGTACTCATCAGGGGTCACCTCCAATGTGCCCCAGTAGTTGGTAGGGCGTTTAGCTTGCCTCTGTCTTGGAGCACTGCTCCTTTACCTCAGTGGCTGAGGGTTCTGGAAATAGCAACTCTCCCAAGAGAAGTCCAAATAAATTATTTCGTAAGGCCTGGATCATTCAAACGTGAATCAAAAAAGGGTTGGGAGACCCCCTCTTTTATAGTCCTCATGCCCCACGAGATTGGAGGAAAGCAATCTTTGCCTGGTTACATCATACCCAACATGCTTTCTGCTAAAGAAAGTGTATGAGACAGAAAGGAAGGAGACATACAGAAATGTGTTGTCTTTCCCCAACTATGTTGTGCTCTCTGGCTACTCTAACCCCACCCACTTCTCCGACACATAGCGCCAAATGCCCTTTGATGCTCAACACCCTGGTGGGAGGCATGTTCTTTTTTGGGGTATACCCTTTGATTCCTGTTTTCCAGGACCGCTCCTTTTGAGGGCTACCCTGCTGGAAAGAGGTGGTACCTGACCTTACAAAGAATCAAGATGGGCAGCTCTCCCACTGGCTGTTGTCCTGCTGATTGCAGCAGAGACAGCCAGTCTAGGGAGAATACACAAAGCCTGTGATTGGCTGGCCTGGGCCCACGGGTTTTACGTGTATGATACAGAAAAGATGTGGCTTTAATAATTAAGTGAATTACATTACCAGCCACCATACCCCACCTCGTGTATGGCTTATGTTTAAAGATTAAACTGCAACAAGGATGGTAGTTAATCATAATTATGTAGTTTTGGGACAGAGGTAAAGATTTGAAATGCAGCCTCTATGCTGAGGTGACTTTGCTGTCGTCCTGCCTGTCAGTCGGGACTCCTGTGACCTCTGTACCTCCTATGTGTCATTGAAGAGCAGGCGCTGAGATCAGGATACTGATGCAACAGGACACAGGTGTACACCATGTTTTTGTCATGGAGTTAGTTGAAAGGTGGGTCTGGGTAGCAGACCTCCCTTTCTGAGAAGGAATTACTTGCATCATTTTATTCTTAATAAAAATCAAAAAAAGCTAGGGCTTTTAAACCCTTGCCAGATGGCAATCCTTCACACCAGTTTTGAGAAATGTTCATCCCTGACATTTTTTGCGCTCATTATATATATATATATATATATATATATATATATATATATATATATCCTTCTAATGATACTTTCCTCCCACAAATTATTCATCTTTGAAATATCCTGCCAGGCAGAGATTGGATCAGAAACGCTTCCACAGTCGCTAGGGCTGCAGCTAGATCCACTTGGCATCATTGGTGCCCAGGAGTCACAATGTGACATCAAGGGTACATGTCACAATGTGACATCAAGGGTACATGTCACAATGTGACATCAAGGGTACATGTATGGATTCACCCATGCGCCATTACCACAGTTCCTTTTTCCGGTTCGCTCAGAACGGCCTTTGTGAAATTCTTACTGAACCAGTTCTACCCACAAGGCCTCTGGCTTGCGTGTCTTTTGGACCCCCACCAACACTGTTTGGTGCCATATCATGACACTGACAAATGTAGCTCCTGCCAGTCCATTCATCATAATGCAGTGTGGGAGGAAGTGGCCAAGGTTTTCATGGACAGTCACAAGGCTGGTAATGCTTCGGTGGGTATCACTACTGCATCTGCTCCCTCTACCCCAAGACCCCACATAACTCTGAGAGCCAATCCAAAGAGGGACAGAAGAAGGAAGAAGGCTCACTCCAGAAGATCTTTGTCTGTCAACAAAAACACTGTTCCTCCTCTTCCCGTAGCATAAGCATTAGTGCGTTATGGCAACATTTGAATTTAGGTGTGCTTTCAAATGTGCATCCACCATTTTGTACTGCTTTCTAGTGTGTTCTGGCAAAATTCAAATTTGGGTGTGCTTTCCAATCTGTTATTGATCTGTTGCTCATTGATTTTGTCTGCTTGGCTGCCTGGTGAGATTCTATTGTTGCATAGTGCTTCGAGCCCTCTCCCCTATCATCCGATTTCCCCCCCCTTTTCCCCCATGGTGCTCTCCATCTCTCCTATCTATTCTAACTCCTTCTCCATCACCTATTCTCCCTCTCTCACGTCTGCAAGGCAGAAACAAAACAAAAAAAATCACTCCTCTGTTCCAACCCTGGTCTGCCCATCGCAGACACCAACATCAATGCTTCCTCCAGTCGGACTATCACTGACATTCTCTTTGCTGTTCCTTCTTCTGACATATGGACTCCCCATATGGTTTCTCTCCTCTCCCCTTTCTCCTCCTCACCCATTACTGGTGGCACCAGATGGGAAGTGCTCTTGGCTTACTTCGCATAATCCAAAGGCACCACTGATGTCTATCACAATGGCACTATCATGGGCCGGGGCTCTCAGCCCAACTTCCTCCTTCTTAACAGGCATCTTCCATCTCTCTTCAACCCCTCCCTCCTGCCACCCCCCATCCCTCACCTGCACCCCTCATCCCCCCACTCCAGTGGTGGTACCCCACCCCTGTGCCCCCGCAAATCTTTTAAAGAGGGCGACCAGCTTCACTTGGCTAGCTCTCAATTCTCGCTCTATCAAACACTCCTCTGACATTTGTCACCTCCTTGAAGACCTTGACTTTGACGTCTTTTCTGTCACTGAGATGTGGTTCAAGGCCAGCTCTGTCACTGCTTTTGACACTCTTCTCCCTCTGGGCTACAAGATCGTGTCCAATCTCAGGCCCTCCTGGCCTGGTGGTGGAGTGGCTCTGATCTTCCCAGAGTGGGTTCCTGCCTCCATCACCCGCACTCAAACCTACTCTTCCTTTGAATGCCTAGTCTTCAGGTTTTCTGTCTTGCCTACCTTCTCTTACTCTCGCTACCTTCTACAGGCCCCCCTGGACCAACCTCCCTCTTCCTCTCAGAATGGGCCGACCTGTCCTCTCTTCTTGCCTCCTCCCCAAAACTTATCTTCCTTGAGGACCTTCGAGCCTCCTGATGTGGCTACTGTGCTCTTTTAGTTTAGTTTTAGACCACTGCAACACTCTTACCCTCACTATCCTTCCCTCTGGCCCAACCCACTCTGCCGAACACATCTAGGATGCTCTCATCTCAACAGACATCCCTCTCTCCAACCTTCTTACTACCCCTCCCTCCTAGTCTGACCACTGTAGGAAAGGAATGGTATCACAAGCAGAGACTGACACAATGGGTACAATTTGTAAAACAGTTATTTTAATGGTTGGGATTGGAAAAACTCCTATTCTGCCCTATAACTAAAATGGGAGTAGTCTCGACCATTGAATAATAAATTATCCAGTCTGTCAAATCAAATGGCCTATGCTAACAAAAAACCTAATGCCTGCCCTATCTCTTGTACAAAAAGCATGAAAAGGAAACATTTCTACAAAAGAAAAAATCGGTGTTAAAATGAGAATGTGGTTGAACCAGCTCTCCTCTCCACGTTAGCCTTCACAGATTAAGACCAACCTTGTAGGCAGGATGACACGCTAGAGTATCTTTTTCTTTCGTCCAAAATAATGTCTTATCCAAAACGGGCTTAGATCTTTCACCACACAGTTTTTAGATCTCCCTCTGTCAGGCTCAGATCTCCTATGATAAAGTTCAACACAAGTTTCAATGGGGGTGTTCTTCCCCAAACGTATTTGACTTAGGGTCTCCCTCTGACGGGCTCGGACCATTCACAATAACTTTTAACACAAACTTTGGGTCTTCCTCTGTCGGGCTTGGACCCCTTTCGCACGTCAAAGACTTTCAAATGTGTGTGGCTTATTTGTCAAACTACTGCAGGACCATTTGGACTCAAAGCTCACTCTTCTCTTGGAATTAATCTTCTTCCTTTTACTTGTACTGTTCATTCGCTTTCTCGCTTTAAACAAAGTACTTTTCACAAAGATTTTCGAGTGGGTTACTTTGTTTCACCGGACCACTCCATTACTTAGTATCGCTGATTTCCCAGCTGTTTTTTACATCAAAGTTAATTCACAGGTCTGCCTTTCTTCGCATCTCATCCACACACGTGCAGCCTTCACTTGTGATATGATGTTGCTACTTGATTCACTTTAACACACACCGGTCTCTCAGGTCGCTTGCCAACTCACCGCTGTGTGCGCTTCTTTCTTGTTTGGCGTTTTCCAATTTTCGAGTCCAGGTTAGTAGCACAGGCTTGACCTTGTCTCCCCAACTCTGCCGTTCACCCGGGAGGGTCGCTGGGGTCCTTGAAACACAATGTCAAATTCGCTTGTGGGATCTGGCCTCTCGACACGTTTTTCGTGGCCAGTCGGAGGCAGCGACCTCCAATAGGGAAGCCTTGGGGTTTTCGGCCTGCTGCTCTCATCACTTGGTCTGATGCTCTGCTCCAGTAGGTGTGCCTTCGTTCCAGATGTGCTGCTCATTATCGTGTACCACCTTGCTCAGAGTGTCTCTTTGCTTTCTACCTTTTAATTTGTGTGAGGAGTGCTAATTGGTATCAGGTGTATGCACTTAGGATTATGTGCCTGACTTTGCCTGACCCGATTAGCAGGACATGGCCAGTACGATGTATGCAAGTCAGTGTTGTTATTCTCAGTCCTCTTCTTCCTTGTCCCAGTGTTTGTGTAAAAAAAAAAGGAGGTGGCGAGTTAGGATCTCAGAGCATCCTAGAACATAAGATGGGTTTGATAAACAAAATAAGGGTAAATACTGCGTCTTGCCATCGGCTATCTCATCCCCACTCCTTGAAGACCCCTTACCCAGGTGATCCTCCCGCACTGGCCACCCGCAGGAACTGGATCCAAAAGCAATGGCTGTGTCCTGGCTACCTGGATGACAAGTCCCTGAGGACTAGCGGGTTAGATACCCTTTGGTGTCTCTCACCACTCTCTCTCCTCTCTTCCCACCTTGACCTCCCCTGCCCCCTGATGATGCCTCCGCCTGCACTGCCAGTCTCCTCCGTCATTTGACCAATGAAGCGTGTCAGTCTCTGCATTTGCCTCTTCATCCCTCCTCCCCCTTAATTTGACTTTCCTTCTGACTCTGTTCTAGCTTACCTCGATCTCTCTATCTCTAACACCCTGGACATCCATGCCCCCGTCATGAAGATCCGCATGAAGCTTGCCTCCAAACCCAACTCTTGGTATGACTCCGACTTGGCAACTTTCAAATGCACGTGCAAATCTGCAGAGAGTAAGTGGCAGGCATCCAGCTCAACCTCTGACAAACTGGCCTGCCGCCTACTCCAAAGGTTAATATCGTCTCGCCATCGGCTTCAAGAAGAGGGCTCATGTCCAAGTCCGCATCTTTGCAGAGTGAACCAGAGCTCTGGAGACAGTGAGCTTCTGGGGGAAGGTGAGGAAATGTAGAATGCCCCTAAGGCGGTGCAGCTCAAAGTTGGACTTCTTGGCAAGGTATGTGATGTGTGGAGAGAGAAAGAGAGAGAGAGGAATCAAAGATGATCCCAAGGTTTCTTGCCTCCCAAGTGGGTGAGGGGAGGGGGACCCAAGGAGTCTGGCCAGAGAGTGTGGGGAAACCAGGAGCTGGTGTCCCAATGATAAGGATCTCCTTCTTACTGGCATTAAGACAGAGGTCATTGGCAGAGCACAGCACCATGCTTGAATAGCAGTCAGGCAATCGGGTATGAGGGAGGAGGGAGGAGGGGGGAGGAGGTAGAGGATGGCAGCTTGAAAGAGAGCTGTGTGTCATCTGCATAACACTGGATATGAGGAGAATAGGTGGAGGCCAGGTAGATGTTGAAGAGCCATGGCGATAGGATAGAGCCCTGAGGGATGCCACAGGTTGAGAGTGAAGTGGAGCAGAGAAAAGGACCCATTTGCACTTGGGAGGGTCTTTCAGAAAGGAAAGAGGTAAGCCACGACAAGTGGCCTGTCTGTGATGCCTAGGCTATCACATAACCGGTTTAGGTGGATGCAGTGGTTGACTGTGTCAAAAGCAGAGTAAAGACCAAGGAGGATCAGAACAGAGGGAGTGTTAGAGTCCAGATTATATAGTAGATCTTCTCGGTCATTAACCTGATTCAGCTCCTTGCTTCTTTGGGCTTTCACCCCTTGGCGCATAACCTAACAAGAGTGTGATATGTGGGGCAGCTGACTGTGATTGTGTTTCTGGGCTCAGGACAATATCTTCCTGGGAGCTGCCCATCTGGCTAGGAAATAAAAGGTGGTGAACATGCTGAGCAAGCAGTTAACAGTCTCAAACAAATGGGAGATTTTCCATAAGAGATGTTTACCTTGTGGGGACACCTCAGGGAGATATCTTTGATTCCAGTCTCAACAGGATGTGTGTGTTCTGCTCTAGAGTTTCCCATAAACTGAGAAATGGGGACGTTTTGATTGTTGACTAAACTTGTGAACTCTGTGGCGGAACAACAAAACAGATGAGGTAATGTTTCAACCACAGTTTGAGAAGCGAAGACATAATTGTGAAAAATGTGTGTTGCAAGTAGGGGTTTAACTTAATCTGGTGTTTCTCATCCTGAATGTTCTAAACACAAATGTTAAATGGGGAAACATTATATGTCCCTGAAGACCAGAGTCATCCTGCGCTCCTCGAAAAAATGTATTCTCACAGGGGCATATTTTTTTTGTTCTGAGCAAAGAGGAAGGATATGTAGGCATGTTGATTGGACCTATGAGGATTTATTCTCCAACCGAACAAGGTTTCCTCCTTGGATATGCTCTGAACAAAATGATGCCAAGATAGGTCACACTCTAAAGTAACTGGGTTCTCATTCTAGTAGAGATACTGGTCTCCGTTGGGTTCTCCATTTCAAGTCAGGATCGGGGGTATGGTGCTCAGACACTGCCTGCCCCAAATAACAGTTCCAGGTATAAAGCCTCCATCTGCTTCTTGCCCCAATTCAGAGTCACAGGGAAATAGCAGCCAGTTGCTTTGGCACAATTCACCTTACAGAGATACAGTGCCCAGCTCACTTTTTGTAAGCAAATTGTGAGGGTAGTGTTCTGGCTCAGTTTAACCTTTTCTAGGAATGTATTTCCCCAGTTCGTCCCTCTTTTTGCTACTAAGGTGTATAGGGCCCTTCTCTCTAATAAAGGATAAATTCCCCCTCCCGCTAATAAGGGACATTGTACCCTTCTCACCAACATACAATATATCATTATGATTCTGAATTTATTTTGCATAGAAGTACTGTGAACAATTGTCAGTTCCCACTGTAAGGAAGGCATGGTATCAGGAATAGACACAAATGATCACAGTTCAAGGGTGTTATTAAACTCTATAGGTAGGGTGGAAAAACACCTAATCTAAATCTAAGATGGGAGCAAGCTACAACCATCAAATCAAATAAGGCAGTCCTACTGTCATCTTGTCAAAATAAAAGGGCCTATACTAAAAACATATTGCCAATCCTTGCAACTAAATACCAAAAAGAGTGTGGGATAGGATTCACAAGAAAGAAGTGTTCACAAATAATAAGTCAGGATGTGGTAGCTGGCAGGGGTCTCTCCCACGTTTGAGCACAGGACATGGTGGGAATTTTGAGCACAGCACACGCTTGAACTTTCCCAGCACGAGATGACAGTTCTGCTTCAGGTATCAGGGCTGTCAGTAGTTAAGTCTCTTTTCTACAAAAAGTCTCTTGCCTCAGAGGACCTGATAGGCACCAAAATAACAAACAAAAAGTTCTCTCAACTGTTCGTTGGGTGATGCCTTCACCCCTGGACCCCCCTCTTCCAGGCGCAGACCCTTCTCAACTGTTTGCCTCCCTTCGTCGGGTTCACTCTGGCTTTTGTAAGGATATTTTCTCCTTGGCATTCACAAATCTTAATGTCTTTTAAACAGTTTTCTGTGGACCTCCCTCTGCCGGGTTCACTTTTGTCAATACACTGTTTCTTGGAACTTTAGACTTTGCCCCTCTTTATTGGCCTCCCTCCTTCGGGTTCACTCTTGCCACTTCATATTTCCTTTTGCTTTCTCTTCATGCATGCATCTCTTGGTTTTTCAACAGTTTGTCGGTCAAAGACTTTCAACTGTACAGGGATTTTGCTGGACCCCTGTATGACAACTTTGAAATTTCTTGGCTTCTCCTATGGCCTCCTGGTATTAGTAGTTTCAATCAATATGGGATTAACCAGAGTCTCTCGAACGAGCACCCACATGGTGCCGATTCCCTTCCCTTAATAATTTACAGTTCTTTGAACTTTTCTCAATGTTGTTACGCTCACCTGGTATCCACGCGGACGCCACCCAGCCCTGGTTGGATGATTTGCACTCTCAAACCCTCTCCTGGTCCCTTGGTAAGGCCTCTGGGTAAAGATGGGTCGCAGAATAGGAGAGCTGGATTCAATACCAGATTGTCTTTGTTTTTCCCACCTCCCTTGGCCTCAACTCCTTCCTCCCCCTCGTGGCAGGGGCGCGTAGATGTGGGGGGCGAGCAGCGACCAAGTTACTTCACTGGTGCAAGCCCCCCTGTGGGAATCCAGGCCTGCTGTTACTCCGTACGTATGCTGCTTTCAGTCTTTATATGCAGTTCTTATGTTCTCCAGCATTGGATCTTTCATGGATTCACATGCTTAGAATATTCCCCGTCGTCAGACTGGGAACCCTCGGTACACATATATAGTCGTTTCCTATAGGAAAAAACTTCCGACACTTGTGTGTCCTATCCACATCTACGTCCTCCCCGGGGACGTCCATGCATGCCCCATAGGACGTAATGGTATATAAGCCCCGCCCCCGCGGGTCCCGTCAGATTTCAACCGTCTCCAAAGTTAGTGGGATCTCCTCGCGTAGTCTCTACTGCTAGATTTTTCGTATTGTCGAACTCCTGTGAGTTTGTTAATTTTATCGGAATGTCGGGAAAACCTCTATTTCGCCCGTGTGCCACGTGCGGATTGAAGAAGGTTTACGAGGGGGACGGCCATTTAGACTGTATTTATTGCCTCCACCCTCACCACTCGGCAGACCAGTGTGAAATATGTAAAGGTTTTTCCCAGAAAACCCTGAAGGATCGAAACCGACGGCTGGTATCCTGGTTAAATGACGGTGCGGGAGCGTACCCTCAGTCAGAGGTGGGCTCTGTGCGCAGCGTGGCCTCTGCGAAAACATCAGGAGCCCCTCGACGCTCAACTTCGTCGGATCCCCCGGCTAAGAAGTCACGACCTGCGGACGTTCCACGAAGTCACTCTTCTAAGGACTCTTCTAAAGACTCTGCAAGAAAGACATCTTCGTCCACTTCGTCGAAGAAAGGAAAGGAGAGGCCTAAATCCTCCTCGGGCGATCAACACAGATCAGCCACGAGTAGAGATTCGGATAAACGCAGGGAGAGCGCTGTGAAGGCGGGACCGCCTAAACCACCTGCAGGCCCAACGTCGACGACGACGAACCAGTCGGTGTCCTCACTGTCTCTGACGCAGTCGATTTCACCCGTCATCAACCCAGCGACGACCTCCGCGACGATGTCCTCGTCGAAGGAAGTTCTGGCCTGGAGACCGGAGGTATTTGATATGGGGTTGCCTGACACATTGCTACAGGAACAGGCAGCGTCAATTGCCTCGAAAGAAGACGACGGCTTCAGAATTGTGAGCCCGGAGGACCTCGGTCTACGAGCCAGGTTTCCATCAGGAGCAACCTGCTCTCAGGTGTTTACCCAACCTCCAAGCTCTCAGGCGACCCTGTCCATGGAGGTACTGTCCTCCTTACACTCGCTGCTGAAATCGCTGTACGAAAGGCTTCCACCTGTACCGTCGACACCCCCCGTCGACGAGCCCGGCCCTTCACACCGCCCGACGAGATCGATCGGGGTCCCAACTACTCCAGCAGTCCAGGAGGAAGGTGAGCTTTCGGACTCCCTATCTGACCACGGGTCAGCGTCCGATATATCCCTCTCACCATCTAGGGATCCATCTTGGGTGTCGGATGTGGAAATGGAAACACCAAAGAGTCCCACTCACCCGTCACCACCGGACGATATAGGTGCCTTTCATTCTATGATGGAAAAAGCGTGCAAGGAGTTTGGCCTGGTCCAACAGGAGGAGAAAAAGGACTGTTTTCTTTTTGACCATATGGGCAAGAGTAGACGCTCAATATTCTCAATACCCATTTTAGACCATGTCTGGAAAGAAGGTGTCCAAACCATGCGTCACCCATTTTCTGAGCCGGCTGCCAAAGGCCTCATTGAAAAGAAATTTAAAGTACCAGACTCTACACCGAAGTGTCTTTCGGCTCAACCTACACCGGACTCGGTGGTGTCGTCGTCGGCGGCGACGAGAAAAGCAAAGGCCCAACATAAATGCTCTACCCCTCCAGATAATGAGGCGAGGCGCCAAGACGTGTTTGGGAAGAAGATTCTTTCTGTGGGGGCCTCAACGGTGAAAGCAGCTAACTCCCTGGCGATTGTGGCCAGATATGACGGAGATGTGGCACAGACTGGCACCTATCCTGGACCACCTCCCGGAAGAACATAGAAGAACGGCGATGTCCCTGGTTCGAGAAGGCGAAGAGGCATCGAATCATGCTATTAACATAGCGGTGGACCTGGCAGATTCGGGTTTTAAACAAATAAATAACGGAGTTGTTCTAAGACGCCAGGCTTGGCTTAAGTGCACCAACTTCAGACCCGAAGTACAGTATAAAGTTTTGGACATGCCCTCCGAAGGTGATCTTCTTTTCGGAGAAAAGGTGGACGAGGCCTTGAAGGGCATGAAGGAGGACTCAGATACAGCACGCTCGTTGGGTTCTCTCCAGAGTGGTAAGCCCTTTCGTTCTTTTCGTCCCTTTAGAGGAGCATCTGGAAACTCAAGATTCTCAGCAACCAGAGATAGATCTTTTGGTAGATAAGCGTATCCTTCCCAAGGATGTAGACGCGCCTCTCAGACCTCAAGCCGGCGCAGAAACTTCCAGTCTTCCAAGAGACGACCAACTTATTCGTTGTCGACGAACAAACAGAAAGACCAGCAATGACGGGAAGCGTACCGTTCTGGGAGGAAGTGTGTCAAGCTGCATCGAGGAATGGGAGACCATCACAACAGATCAGTGGGTTTTGGACACTGTGAGGTACGGACATTCCCTACTATTCAAATGCAAACCTCCAAAATGTCCACCAATACACCTATCCCAGCCACATCTAAACATCTTGCGGCAGGAAGTAACACTCATGTTACAGAAAGGCGCCATCGAATTAGTCCCTGCATCGCAGAAAGGCCTAGGGGTATACTCACAGTGTTTTGTGGTAAAGAAGCCAAACGGAAAATGGCGCCCTATTCTCGACCTGCGAGACCTCAACAAGACCCTACAGAGTCAAAAATTCAAAATGCTTACACTGCAGGAGGTGATCAGATCCGTCCAAAGGGACGATTTTTTGGCGTCACTAGATCTACAGGACGCATACTTCCACATTCCGGTGTGTCAAAAACACAGGAGGTTTCTGAGGTTCATGGTAGGTCAGACACACTACCAATTTGCAGTGCTCCCATTTGGTCTAAAGTCCAACCCAAGAACGTTTACAAAATGTTTGGCACCTGTGGCAGCCTGGCTGCGAAGGGAGGGCATCATGTATACCTGTACCTCGACGACTGGCTTGTGAGGGGATCCTCCCCAGCGTCGACCAACGACAGCGTACAAGCCACCTTACAACTTCTGCAACGACTGGGGTTCGCAGTGAACTTCGAAAAGTCTTCTCTAAAGCCCTCAAGGAGCTTGAAGTTCTTGGGAGCTCAATTCGAAACCCACTCGGGAATAATGAAACCGTCCCTAGACAGAATATTGAAGATCGAACAACTGACGAGTCAACTTCGCCTACAGAGCACATTTTCTGTGAGAAAATATGTGGCAATCCTGGGTTCCATGGCTTCGTGCATCCACCTAGTGGCAAACTGCCGATTGTTCATGAGGCCTCTACAGGAGTTCCTGTCGGACAGATGGAAGCAGGCCACGGGCCGGTGGTCAGACAGGATAACCGTCGACGACGAGGGTGTCATCAGATCCCTCCAATGGTGGAAAATCTTTTACAACCTGGACAGAGGGGTTCCTCTACAAGAGCCGGAATTTCAGAACACCATCATCACGGACGCCTCCCTGACGGGCTGGGGAGCACACATGAACGATCATCAAACCCAGGGCAGATGGTCTTCGACCGAATCGCACCTACACATCAACGTGCTGGAACTGAGGGCAGTGAGATGGGCCTTGAAATCATTCCTTCCACATATCAAAGGATCAAAAGTAAGAGTGCTGACAGACAACACGACAGCCATGTTCTACTTGATAAAGCAAGGCGGCACCAGATCCAGGACCCTTTCGGCGGAAGCTCAAAAGATCTGGCACTGGGCGTTGAAACACAACATATCCTTAGTGGCTTACCATCTCCCGGGTGTGAAGAATGTGCAAGCGGATTCCCTGAGCAGGACAATGGCTCAAATACACGAGTGGGAGCTGGACACCGGTCAGCTTCAAATAATCTTCGAAAGGTGGGGGACCCCCTCAATCGACCTCTTCGCTACGAAAGAAAACAGGAAATGCGAACAGTTCGCGAGCAGATGGCCTCAAAAAGGATCCCTGGGGGAAGCGTTCTCGTTTCCTTGGACGGACAAGTTCCTGTACGCCTTCCCTCCGTTCCCCCTTATACGGAGGACAATCCAGGGGATTCGCAGGTACAAATGCCGGGTCATTCTAGTGGCACCGTATTGGCCGAGACAACCATGGTTTTCCGACCTCCTACATCTGTCGTTGGAACAGCCTATAACTCTCCAGAAAGTGCCGAACCTACTGTCCAGGGACAAGGGAACGGTGTGGCACCACAATCCGGACAGCCTCAATTTAACAGCATGGCTCCTGACTTTTCAGAGTTTGGCAGCTTGAAAGTCTCGTCGGATTGCCGGAGAATTCTGCAGGCGGCTAGGGCCCCTTCGACTAACAAATCATACATATGCAAATGGCGAAGGTTCTGTACGTGGTGTCAAACACAGCACGAAATTCAGCCTTTAGAAGTAACCCCTGAACAAATTCTTCCATATCTTCTTCACCTAGTTGAGAGTGGGCTGTCATCATCGTCCATCAAAGTGCACTTGGCGGCCATTTCAAGGTTTACGAGGAGGAGACAGTCTTCACCATTATTCAGTGACAGACTGGTGAAACATTTCATGAGGGGTCTCTTTAGAACTTTCCCCCCTACGAAACGGTTCCCACCGTCGTGGAGTTTAAATGTGGTGTTGGCTGCCTTAATGAAGCCTCCATTTGAGCCAATGTCCTCTTCATCCATGCAGTTCCTATCTTGGAAACTGGCTTTCTTAATTGCCATTACATCGGCTAGAAGAATGTCGGAATTACAGGCATTGGTCATAGATCCTCCATAAATGAGATTCTTTAAGGACAAAGTAATTTTATCAACTAACCCTACTTTCATCCCGAAAGTACCGACGGTCTATCACAAGCACTCGACCATTGCTCTCCCTACTTTCTTTGCGACACCGTCGTCAACGGCGGAAAAGGCTCTTCATACGCTCGATGTGAAACGAGCGTTAAAGTTTTATCTGCAAAGAACGCAAGAACTCAGAACTACCAGACAGCTGTTCATTGCATATGGTCCGTCGACGAGAGGAAGGGCAATTTCCAAGCAAGGACTGGCCCGATGGGTCTCGTCGGCAATTGCTTTTAGTCACTCCAAGGCCGGGAGACCCCTACAAGGGCACCCTAGAGCCCATTCCACGAGATCGACAGCCTCCTCCGCGGCGCTATGGGCAGGAATTCCTCTGACAGACATCTGCCAGGCGGCGGCGTGATCAGTTCCACACACGTTCACACGCCATTACTCCCTGGAAAGGCAGCACGCGGATGAAGTACAGATGGGGAGGGCAGTGCTGCGCCATCTCTTTCAATGAGGTAAGCCAAAGGGTGAAACTGTTGTCTTTTACCTTTCCGACGTTTGGTTTTTTCCTTGAGGTATCGCCTTTATATAAATATGTTACTGCTTACGTGCATATATATATATATATATATATATATATATTTGGACTGGGAATGGTTTAATTTTGTAATATATGTTGCATTGCATTCTCACCTCCTTCTTCTAGGATACTGCTATACAATCTATTCTAAGCATGTGAATCCATGAAAGATCCAATGCTGGAGAAGGGAGTAGTTTCTTACCTGTAACTCCATTTCTCCAGCGTTGGTATCTTTCATGGATTCACATGCGCCCGCCAGCCTCCCCGAAATGCAATGTGCAGAATATGTGCATAAACAGGTTTCCCCCTTTCTTCTTTGGAGGGGTGGAAATCTGACGGGACCCGCGGTGGCGGGGCTTATATACCATTAAGTCCTATGGGGCATGCGTGGACGTCCCCGGGGAGGACGTAGATGTGGATAGGACACACAAGTGTCGGAAGTTTTTTTCTATAGGAAACGACTATATATGTGTACCGAGGGTTCCCAGTCTGACGACGGGGAATATTCTAAGCATGTGAATCCATGAAAGATACCAACGCTGGAGAAATGGAGTTACAGGTAAGAAACCACTCCCTTCCTCTTAGTTCAATAATAATGTCTTTCTTCTTTCCTTTTAGGTATGGAAAGGTATTTGGGTGTTGTCGTGCAGTTTGAAGATGAGCATGGGCCGGTAGGCGAAAGTGCGGTGTGCACGATGCTGTCCCGTGAGTGATGCGCGATCCGCTGCGCTGTTTCACCTTTTATATTGCTAACCTGTGTCTCTTCTCTCCTTGCAGGTCGCAATGTTACTCGCCGAGCGCCGTAATGTTCCAGTGATGATACTGACCAGGAGATGACTACCCAGGTAAGAATTGTGTGGCTTTCTTCGATCGGGAGGAAATGTGAGTAAACGCTTACTAATGCTGTCTTTCTTTCTCCTCTTTCCAGGTTATGATATTCCAGGATGCATACAGTGCCGGATGATGGAGTTCGTACCTTCGGGTGAGTAGAACTGAAGTCGGCGATGGATTGAAGACAGGATACTGTTCCAGGTAAGTTTTCGTAGTGTTCTTTCTCTCTCTGCAGGTCCTTCGTTTCAGGTAAACTGGCATCAAAGAACTGGACACGGTGAGTGTTACGCTGCCCACAGCAGAATAACGCAAAGCATGTTCTGCTGTTTGGGTGCGGTTTAAATAGTCTCAGGTAAAGTAGTCCAGGTAAAATAGTCCCAGGCCTGCCACACCCAAAGAAGTCCCAGGCCTGCCACACCAAAAGACTAGACCGCACAGCTCAGTTCCTTGTAACTGAGCTATGTGTGTGCCTCCATGTTGGCTGAACCCCCCCCCCCCCAAGTTAAATAGTCCCAAGTAAATGGTCCCATTCTAATTTTGGTCTTCATGATGGTTATGAGCCTGACGCCAAAGGCGGCAGGACTGACTCCAAGAGAGTCTTGGATGAGGTTTTAAGGCCTTTGACCTGGCCCTAACTGGAAGGCTGACTTGCCAGTGAGGGCCAGGGGTAAGGGCCATGACAATGTGCCACTTTACGACACAGTTCGGTTTCTTATCAGTTCTCCCCTCGACTCACCGGCTTTGATGAACCGCTTTGCTTTCCTTTCCCTGTATCTGGTGTCAAGGCCGGTACCACGGTAGCAGGTGTCTCCCTCAGTCCTGCTTATCAGTGTAGGCATACTCCGTGTACTGTTGACATCTGCTGCAACACACTTGACCTATTGTCCGCAGTCTTAAGATTCCTTCTGCGGCGGTCTCGTGGGTCTGGGTCAAAAGAGCAAGGTTGCTTCCCTCCTAGTCAGCCTTTCAATATTCACCACCTTTCTCTTCCTCTTGAACTGCTGTGCCTGGATAGCTGTCTCGTTGTGCAATCTGCCTTGCTCGTATTGTGTTTTTGTGCTCCACCTTTTATCCCTGTGGGGAAAGGGCCGTTAGGTGTGTGTGTGTGTGTGTGTGATCCTGGTCAATTGCCTGACTTTGCCTGACCCTGGTGTTGGGACATGTCAGGTAAACGGCTTTGGTGTTTGTCCTTCATCTTCTGTGGTGTTCTAAAGTGTTTGTGTTAGGAAAGGGGGAGGGGTAGAGTTTTCAAGCTTCTTGTATAGCAGAATGCGGAAAAGGTATTAGACAAAGGGGGATACCGTGTCTGACCCGTCAGTGTCCCACTTCCACTCTCTGAGGACCCCCCATCCACAGGTGATCCTCCCTCACTGGCCCACCCCCAGAAACTGGATCCAATAGCGATGGCCTTTTCCTGGTCACCTGGATGACAGATCGGGGACTAGTCAGGGAGACACCTTCAGGTTTCTCACATACCCTTCCTCCATGCGATGTAGCCGAATTTGTTTTGCAGGGTAACCGGGAAAGAAAATCTACATTTCCCTGGTCTTTTCCTTTTCTATGTTCCACAGTCCAACAATAGGGTTATAGGTCTAGAAACAATCGCATGACCCGAGGGTTGGAGTCTGTACGTTAGCTAATCCAAACTAGGGGCGAGTAATCAGTAACATGTGTGAATTTTCGTCCTAATAGGTACTATCTAAGATGGAGTATGGCCCATTTGATGGCCAGGGCTTCTAGTTCCAACACAGAGTACGGTTTTTCACTTGGGAATAGTTTGCGACTAGTGAAAAATATTGGATGTTCCAATCCATCACAAACCTGGGATAGGACTGCTCTTAACCCTGTGGGGGAGGCATCCATCTGCAAGACAAATTCTTTAGAAAAGTCAACTACCTTCAGGATATGGTTCTGGCACAAAGTTTGTTTGACGATGTTATGACATTCTCGTCATTCCAATTAAGTTTCTGTGGTTCGGCATACTTAAGTTTATCTATTCGCTGGGCTGTTTTGTCTGAAAAGTTGGGGATAAACCTACGGTAATATCCTATCAACCCGAGAAATTATCTAAGATCTCTTTTGGTCTTGGGTGTTGGTGTATCTAAGACAGCTTTTTCCTTTTCATGTTGGGGTTGTACCTTCCCATTTCGTACAAAGAAGCCAAGGTATTTTATGGCTGACTGGGTGTAGTGAAAAGAGGAACCCGCACCCCCCCTGGGGCCAGCCCTTAGTACAATATCACTCCTAATCACTTTCCCTCACAAGTAAGAAGCTATGCGAGGCACAATGAACTCAGTCTGGAAGAAAGCCACTCGCTCAGAAGATTTTATGCTTGCATTTATTTACTACAAGGACTAATCAGAATTAAGCAGCAGTTTTCAATAATATGGGAATAAAAGTGCAAGCTGAATAATACAAATTATCAGTTACAGATCAATATGCAATGGATCTTACGCTCCTTGGAATCATTGATGCCGATACGATGGAACCACACCCAGGACCCACGCCACTCAGTGTGTCCGGCACCCCTCAGGGACTGGCCTAACCCCCAAAAGCCTGCGCCAGGGCGGGGATGTGATGCCAGGAGCCCCTGCCCTCTAGTGCTGGCTGGTCATCCAGGCTCTGTTTCTCTCCATGCGAGCATCTCGCAAACAGCCCACGAAGAGTCCTCTCCTAACTGGCCCAGGTAAAGTTCTCTTATTAGGGGCTGCATGTCTATCACTATGACGTGTCAGCTCTTCGAGAATCTTCTAGGCTAAAACCTTCCATGCAGAAAAACATGTTTTTGACTGGAAAGTTACTGCCAGTTTTTGGCTCTTGGGCTCCATGTACGTTGTTGTGGGAAGCGCCTTTCTACATTCCTGTTTTATCAGTGCACCTGACTTGCAGAGCGCAGAAGAGGATAGCCATGCCTGGCTCCTACAAGCTGCGCAGGGCTTCATGCAAAACTAAATGTTTATGTCTCGAAGGGCCTTCGCAGTTAACCCCTCACAAGCAGATCGAGAGGCCTGGCTAGTTCAGCATTTTCCTCCACACTTCGAATAAGCTCTAAATAAATGCAAGATAGCTCAGTAGGTTAATGCAAGTGCAGGTTACTGCAAGTGCCTAGATGCTTTTCATGACATTCCACCCCTTTCATAGTGAGGCCTGAAAATGCTGACTCAGTTCCATGATTTAGAAGCATGTACGGTGTGCTGTAGGCCGATCAAACGTTTTTCTAGCGCAGTCATTTTATTATAGAAAAAGGTAATTCTGCGCAATAGCCCAATGAAAACTATAGCAATCCGTATTAGGGAAATCAGCAGCCACAGCAATGGATGTAGCATTATATTAAGCAGCCTTGTGGAGGAGGGAGACCATCCAGTTAATACCTCCCACCAATGGTGAGTAGTAATTCATTGCATATGATCGGCAGTGTTGATTAATTGATTCCTGTCAATCATCATCTTGCACTCTGCAGAGATAACCGAGGTAGCTAACGTCTGGAAATCCTTCCAAGCGGTTTCAGCAAATTGTCTTATAGCTTGAAGCCTGGCAGTGATTACTCCATAGGGTAGAGCCCAGTTAAGCAGTTGCGTGAGTTCGGCATGCAGAGTGGTGTGAGACCATCGGGTCAATGAATATAAGGTGTGAGTAACAATGTCTAAGATAGTCGCGACCTGATCTACACAAAATACTTGAGGGTTTCCCAGCAACCTATAATTATTTATAAGCAAGGAATGATTAGTAACTATACAGGCCTTGTGCTGGTCTATCTGGAAAATGTCAGTCCCATTAATGTGGTACTGCATCCAGGTGCACTCCCCGGCTATGGGATGCATGCATGGGTCCGGAATCCTCCCATTTTGGGGATACACCGACCCCTGATCCCAGGGCATGCAGGTGTGACTGTGGATGGTGTAGTTTTGGCTATCTTACCATTCCTCTCATATCT
Source organism: Ambystoma mexicanum (assembly GCF_040938575.1). Classification (NCBI taxonomy): domain Eukaryota; kingdom Metazoa; phylum Chordata; class Amphibia; order Caudata; family Ambystomatidae; genus Ambystoma; species Ambystoma mexicanum. The sequence continues at coordinate 650,853,641 of NC_090930.1, read as the reverse complement.
GCAGAACCCACCAGGAACCATTTATTTTCATAGGCAAGACTATAAAAGGGCACCATACTTCTAAAGCATAAGCGGTTCTACTAACCTGCATTAAAGCATGGCATGTGTTATTCATGCAATCAAAAGCAAGCGGTTTAATCCATATGTTTGCTGGTAACTGTAGCTCTGCGTGCCAGTGGGCTGAGGATAGTCGCCCCCACTCAGAGCGAAACGCCAAGCCCTGCTGATTTAACAAGGTTTGCCATAAAATGCATCGGGTGTCTTTAGCAGTCTTATTGACCTGCCCTATGGTAGAAAAGATGTCTTCATAGCTAAAATTCTGCCATCTCCAATGGTTGCCAATACTTGCAGCAGTTTTCCGCAGGGTGGGGCTTACCAATGGGCCCCACTGGGCCAGAAGTTTTATAGCAGCGCTGGCATAAGAACCCAAAGTGGCTGACTTATTGCGCACAGTTTCTATGTCAAAGGCATTTAAAGCTCCCGTTCCCACCCCCGCTGCTCCCACAATCAATGAATCTAACCCCCTAGCTACGTGCAATTTGGGGATGGGCCACAGAAATTGACTCCATTTGTAGCAGCTTGGTTGTAATGCTGAAACATTGCCTCGTGACAAATCTATATCTAAGTGTACTTCTGTAATAATAGAGGCGTGCATTACGGACCTGCAATTTAAATGTTGTCTTACTACTGGAAAATCTAGCATGTGTACAGTTTCTACCTTTTGTGATTTAAAGAACACCATTCTCCAAGTGGCATGCCTGCCTTATACAATATTATTTTTGGATACAAACACCATACTAGCATCCAGCAGTGGCTGTTCCATCTCACAATTGTATGAAATGCATTTAGTCAAGTTATAGTCCACAAAATCTTGGCGAGTACACTCACTGCAGTTCTTGGGGCAGAAAAAACATGAAACATCAAATTGTTGGATCCATTCACTGAAACATTCGGGCCTAGGATTTCATAAGCACCAGTCATGAGTCAGTGACAAAAGGTGTCTAACAATATGCCAAGCCAGTACATTAGCAGTTCCATGTGGATACTCATTGGTAGCGCTTTTCTCACAGGTTACGGTGCGATTTTTATCATCACGCAGGACTGGAGCATCAGGTGTAGTGCATGCGATTCTCAGAGTCCATGTAGCTTCTTGCATCAACCCATTCTTTACAGAGAAAGCGTTTGCTTGGCAGGTCAGGAGCACCCACAGCAAGGCAAGTCCCATCCCCTTCATGTCGCACTATGTTTGCGGTGTGAGCCTAGTAGCAGGGATATAAACAGGCATGTCAACATTCTGCAATAGTACATCATAAGTACTTCCAACAACTTGACTGAACACCTCCCCAGCCTCAGGCTTGTTTGGATGGTGAACCCACACCTTTTTCCCAGTGCTACCGAAGCCTCCTTCACCCCTCATTGTGGTGTCTGGGGCTTGCTTACTTTCAACCACTAGGGGAACAACTGCTTGCTCACAAATCAATTGTGAAATTCGGTCATATTTGGTTAAAGGTACCGCAGCTGCACCAGCATTATGTAACAGTACCGAAACAGTCCCTCTATAATCAGGATCAATCACACCTCCCAAAATGTCAGTCTTTTTTCGCCAGGCTGGATTGTGCAGCAGTGCGTCCATAAGTGCCAGCCGGCAATTTGATGCCAATACCCAGCGAAATGGATTTGGTTTGCCCTGCTGGTATAACATCATCTTCATAGGTAGATAGATCAAGTCCAATGCTACCCACAGTAGCTTGCACAGGCAGCTTTGCTGCTTTGTCTGTTTTCCACACAATAAGAGTTTTTGTGGATTCCACCTTCTCACTTGTCATTCTCACAAAGGGTGTCTGCCGAATTCCCAACGGACGATTGTTCAGTTCAAAGAGTGCTTGTGCCAGGTGTTTGGACCACTCCTTGAGAGTGTGAGTCTTAGTCAGTTTCTTTATTTGTTGCTTGAGCAGCCCATTGCTGTGCTCCACCAGAGCAGAGGATTTTGGCTACCGACTGATGTGCAGTGTCCATTTCATACCTTGATCTAGCGCCCAGTTCTGCACATTATGTCCAGCAAAATGGCTGCCTTGATCTGATTGAATTTCATCCGGAATGCCATAGTGCCTGATGAGGTATTCCATTCCTTGCAAGGTAGCTAGTTGGTCTGCATGGGCAACTGGATAGGCTAACAGCAGTCCCGAATATGTGTCTACCATGGTCAACACATAATGCTTCCCATTCTCGGGCGGCAGAGAGCCAATGTAGTCAACTTGCCATACGCAAGCAGCTCTTTCACCTCTTCTCAAAGCGCCTTGAGGCTTCCTCTCCAGTGGGTAGTGCTTCACTTCGCAGCACACGTAACATTGGGAGGCATCTTGCTTGGCATGATCCATGATAATGGGCAATTGTCTCCTCTTAGCCCATTCATAGGTTCCTGCTTGCCCTAGATGCCCTGAGGTTTGGTGTGCCCAGTCCACCATTCCTGGCAATACCTCAGCTGCTTCAGGTGTTGTCACTGGGCAAATCTTTGCCATTTGATCCACTTCGTTGTTGAACGGGGCAGCCAGTGAGGTGTCATGGGGCATGTGTGCATCGACATGCCCATTGCAGATTTTGCACCTCTCACCTTTGCGCCACATCTCTTCCCAGATGTCCGGCCCTCCCCAGATCGGAGTGTTTTTGATCTGCCAGCCATCTCTTCTCCATGACGGTGCCCAATGCACCAGGCCCTGATATGTGGCACAACTGTCCGTGTATATGTACACCATCTGTCTCTTTCACCTGTTCAATCACAGAGACCACTGACTGCAGTTCAGCATATTGACTGGATCCTCCCACACCTTCTCTCATCAACAGTGTTTCTCTGTGGGGCTGGAATGCGACAGCTTGCCAGTGTCTTTACCCTTTATCATACTTGGCGGTGCCGTCCATGAACCATGCTAAATTTTGTTCTTCCTCTGTCAATGTATCATAGGTGGGTGCGACTTTGATGGGAGATTCTGGCAACGCCACTGGGGTGCTCGTTTCAGGCATCACTTTCAGATCCACTGCCTCCAGCATTTGTTCTTGCAGTCTGGAAACCCCTGTGCGGCCAGCTTTCGTACGTTGCTGTAAATACTATTTCCATTTGACATGAGTGGCGTCTTGTGCCCTGCCACTTTTTCCGCTTGCAGCAGTGTCGCGCACCCAGCCCATGATTGGAATTTCTGTGCAAATTGTCACTGGTTGCTCGCCTGTGATTCTTTCAGTCTCAACTAGAGCCCAGTGCACTGCAGCAACTTGTTTCTCAAGCGGAGTGTATCTTGTCATAGGATCAGTGATTTTTCTTGACCAGAAACCTTGCAGCACTCTTTTCTGTCCTTGCTTTTGCCACAAGCTCCACACAGCAACATCATTGTAGACAAGAATTTCCAGTTCAAAAGGATCAGTTTTCGTCATGCGGCCCAGCGTGATGTCATTCTGCAAAGCGTCTTTAGCCTGCTGAAAGGAAGACTGTTGCTCTAGGCCCTATGTAAAATCATGTTTATTACTGGTGACTTTGTAGATGGGTTTCAGTATCAGGCTTAAATGAGCTATGTGATTTCTCCAAAAACCCATTACCCCAATGAATCTGTGTGCCTCTTTATTTGCTGGTGGACTCATCTGCTGAACCATGTCAATCACAGGGACAGGAATTTTCTTAACTGACCCAGACCAGATTGCACCTAAAAATCTCACCTCTTGAGCGGGCTCCTGTACCTTTTTGGGATTTATGGCCCACCCCTGGTTTTGCATGTGTGTGATCAACATTTCAGCAGCTTTTTCTACATGTTCTTTCTCAACACTGGTTAGCATGATGTCATCAATATATTGGGCAACATACACATCATCCAACTGTACCATCTTCAAGTCTCTGGCAATCATAGTGTGGGACTATGCAAATACCCCTGGGGCAATTTAGTAAATGTAAATTGTCTGTCTCCCCAAGTGATAGCAAATTGGTCTTGTGATTCAGTGTCAATATCAATGGAGAAAAACGCATTGGCCGAATCGAGGACCACATGCCATTCACCCACTTCTCTCGTAAGGTTTTCAATCAGAGTAATGATGTCTGGCACCGCCACAGCTAAGGGTGGCACCTTCTTGTTCAATGCGCGAAAATCAATTGTCAGATGCCACGCCCCATGTGGGCGGCAGATAGGCCAGATCGGAGAGTTGAATGGACTGACTGCTGGCCTCATTATGCTAGCTTTCACCAATGACTCAATAGTTTCACCAATCTTTGTGCCCTCCTGGCAGCCTGTACTGTTTTACGCACACTGGCTCAGCAGGAGGGGGTAAATGCAAGGGGGACCATTTTGCATGCCCAACCACCACAGGGTTAACAACTCTCACATGGATTTTCCGATTGCCAAAAACAAATTCACCTAAATCTGTAGTCACACTTTTGCCCAACAACACATCCATTCCCAGTATATACTCAGGTATGTCTGCAACCAGGACATTTGCTGTGAAGGGCAATCCCTCACCAATTGACATCTTTACATTGAATGCTTTTGCAACAGTTTCTGCTCCTCCATACCCATTGACCAAAACTCTGGGACCACATAATTTATTGGGATTGCCATTCAAAATGGTTCCCCCCAGGTCCCGTGTCTCATAGAGCCAAAACCTGTTTCACTTTGTCATTCAAATACAAGGTAAGTGGTACAAAAGGGCGTCTGTCTCTGTAACTGGTTCTCTTTATTAACCGTACCTCAAAGACAGAGCCAGCCCTTCAATCAAAAATGGGGTCTGGTACCTCCCATTTGTCCTTTGCCAAATCAGGGTACACTTTGGCCTGCACTTTGGGCTTCAGCACCTCTTCCTCAGATGGTGCAGAAGGCTTAGTTTTGCCTGACCCCTGCTTCTGCAATTTTTTCCATTTCTCAAGCAGCACAGGTGTGGGTTTACCGTCTATCTTTTCCTTTGGAATTCCCGCTTTTAGCAGGTCCACCCACATTTGCCTGCGTGTAATTTCAGTAGTGTCAGTTTTCGCTTTAGATTTTGCATTCTTGCCAAGCTTTTTCTCTGAATCATTACTCGCCGCCACTAGGCGCGCAGCTTTGCGCACATCCATCCCTTCTAATTGCCCTAGTAACAGTACAAACTCACCAATGGCTTTACCTTGCGCTGGACCCAGCAATGAAAGCAATGCTCCCTTCATGTGACATGGGGCATTCCGCAACAAGCGCGTGCGCATGCCTGCAGTAAAAAGTTCCATATCAGGCCCTGCAAAATTTGCACTGTACATTGCGCACTGTAAACCCATCTCTCTAAGCTGGTCTGTCGCTTCGGGTAGTGAACCCCAGGGGCCCCACATTTCTTCCATATCCATTGGACTTGCATACAAATTTATGAATGCAGTCTGAAGCCAGTTGAACAAGGAATGCGACCCTTGCTGCCCCCAGTGCGCCGCGCAACATCTGTCTCAGCATTACATTAGTAGTGATTGAACCCATCTTTAATAATTCTTCTGGGGTTAAGAAGATGCCATCTACACCGGTATCCCACCCTCTCAAAAGCCACTTCAAAATCGGTTCACCTGCTCTCTGTCTAAACAACTTGGCAATGTCTAAAAGCTCTGTCTGTGTATAATCGCGGACAATCCTGGTATTGTGAATGTTTCCACCGCCAGCTCGGCCTTTTGATTTGTTAGTGATTAACGGCCGCGCTGGATAAACACATTTCTTTGGAGCACATTCCAGCTCCTCTCCCTCAGAACAGTCTAGCTTTGCAAGTCCGACTTCAATGGATTCGTTCCAGTCAAATGTCTGTTCTGTTTCGCTATCGCTAACTTCACCAGACCATACATTTGGGTCCCAAGTATCTTTCCTAATTAATGCCCGAATCCTTATCTTTGACGGATTGCCTTGCTGCTGTCTGTGCTTGTGCGTGGCTACACGCACAGCTAAAGAGGCACACCTGTCCTCCATCTGATCAGTCCGCTTAACGGACGATTCAAGGGTCTCTCTCATTATGATTTGTTGCTCCTGGTGCAGGGAAATCTAATCATTTAATTTACGAATCTGTGCATCTTTAAGCAATTCATTCTCATGCAACTTCCTGAGCGCTTGCAGGAACAACCAGCCCACGTTTCCTTCTGCTTGTTGCTCCCTTCTGCATTTCCCAAGCGGTAAACTCTCCAAACACTCACTAATTACCGCCGGGGAAACATAATTTTCAAGCATGTCCCATGCCCTCGGTGAAGATTACCGATGCAAAATGTCTGCTACACCCGACCAGGTATTTGTTGCCGGCCATCCTGGAATGTGACAGAGTGCACTATCCCCTTCATTGCATTCATCCTTCCTGTTTCTTCTAAAAAGGCATTGTGCTCGCAAATCCTGCAATCGACTACGCCAAATGTAGTGAAAAGAGGAACCCGCACCCACCCTGGGGCCAGCCCTTAGTGCAATATCACTCCTAATCACTTTTCCTCACAAGTAAGAAGCTATGCCAGGCACAATGAACTCAGTCTGGAAGAAAGCCACTCACTCAGAGGATTTTATGCTTGCATTTATTTACTACAGCGACTAATCAGAATTAAGCAGCAGTTTTCAATAATATGGGAATGAAAGTGCAAGATGAATAATACAAATGGTCAGTTAAAGATGAATATGCAATGGATCTTACTCTCCTAGGAATCGTTGGTGCCGATACGATAGAACTACATCCAGGACCCACGCCACTCAGTGTGCCCGGCACCCCTCAGGGACTGGCCTAGCCCCCAAAAGCCTGCACCAGAGCGGGGATGTGATTCCAGGAGCCTCTGCCGTCTAGTGCTGGCTGGTCATACAGGCGCTGTCCTCCCCTAACTGGCCCAGGTAAAGTTCTCTTATTAGGGGCTGCATGTCAATCACTATGATGTATCAGCTCAGTTTTTGACTGGAAAGTTACTGCCAGTTTTTGGCTCTCAGGCTCCGTGTACGTTGTTGTGGGAAGCGCCTTTCTTCATTCCTGTGTTATCAGTGCACCTGACTCGCAGAGCACAGAAGAGGATAGCCGTGCCTGGCTCCTACAAGCTGCGTAGGGCTTCATGCAAAACTAAATGTTTGTCTCGAAGGACCTTTGCAGTTAACTCCTCGCAAGCATGCCGGCTCACTCGGATCGAGAGGTCTGGCTGTTCAGCATTTTCCTCCACACTTCGAATAAGCTCTAAATACATGCAAGATAGCTCAGTAGGTTAATGCAAGTGCAGGTTACTGCAAGTGCCTAGATACTTTTCACGACAACGGGCCAGTTTGCACTTAGATGGATTAGCAATTAGGCCAGCGTTTCTGAGGACTTTCACAATGGTATAAAGGTGGCAGATTGGTCCTCCCAAGTTTTACTATAAATGACGATATTGTCAATAAAAGCCCCACAGAAATCAGAATAAGGTTTTCGGATTTGGTCCATGAGGCGTTGGAAAGTGGCAGGTGCTCTGTGTCAGCCAAAAGGAAGGAACTTGAATTGAAACAGTCCTAAAGGCGTTGAAAACACATTGTTTTCCTTATCTGGCCCATATACAGGAACTTGCCAATACCCTTTAGATCTAGGGTAGATAGGTGGCTGCTTCAAGTTTATCGATTAGGTTATCACTGCGTGGCGTGGGATAGGCATCGAAGACCGAAATAGTGTTAACTTGACAGAAGTCTATGCAGAATCTCCATGAGCGGTCAGGTTTAGTGACTAACCAGATAGGAGAGAGCCAAGGACTTGAGGAAGGCTTGATATTGGCTTTCAACATTTTGTTGACTTCCTCAATCACCGTCTGTGTACAGGCTTCTGGGAGTCTATAAGGTTTTAGATGTACCACTTTACCCTTGGGAGTTCTAATGTAGTGGTAGGTTCCTTTTACTTGTATCGGTTTTTCAGAGAATACATCAAAGAATGAGTCCACTACATTTTTTAGGTCTTATTGTTTTTGGACAGGTAACTCGGGAGCAATTCAATCTGAGTTATCTATTTCTTCGGGGACCAGGCAAGTATTTTGGCATGGGTGGCTCATGGGTTCTCCCTCCACTCTTCGAAGAGATTCACGTGATCCAAATGGACTTTGTTTTTTATCAGGTGTGGCCACTCTATAAGTACATGTTCCAGTTTGTTCTATGATCTCATTAGGTCTATGACGCTTGGAAACAAGTTTGTTTTCTGAGGTGTGTAAGAAGACCAATACTTTTTGGCCTGTAGAAAATGATCTTAAGTTAACTTTTTTATCATATGTGGATTTTTGTTGGCTATGGGCCTTTTCCATGCGAGTGCGGACTAAGTCACAAACCAATCTCACATGTTCTCGCAATCTGGTGGCGGTCTGTGAGATGGGAATGGGGGCCTCCTCTCGTTCTTCCCAAGTCTCTCAGAACATGTCTAGGACATTTCTGGGCTCTTTCCCATAGAGTAGTTCAAAAGGAGAGAAACCTGTAAAAGCTTGAGGGGTTTTTCTTACGGCAAATAGTGTCCATGTGATCATTCAGTCCCAGTCTTTCCCGTCCTTATCTACTAGTTTTCGTAAAATCAACTTTAAGGTTTTATTAGATCTTTGTACGAAACCTTCAGTTTTTAGGATGGTACACAGAAGTTCGCAAGGTGGTATGTGGAGTAGCTCTTTGACTTCGGCCATAGGCTTACTCATAAAATTTGAACCTTGGTCGGTTATTATTTCTTTGGGAAAGTCAACCATGGAAAAATACTGTAGAAGGTGTTTAAGGATCTGCTGAGTAGTGTTGTTTCGCATTGGGAATGCCTCAGGATATCAGACTGCATAATCTACTATCACAAGGTCATATTTATTGCCTAGTCTGGATGTTTCTAATGGTCCAGTTATATCCATGCCACTTCTTGAAAAGAGGATTTCTATGATCGGTAAGCCGTTCATAGGGGCAGGTACTGGGATATGCGGGCTGGTCTTTTGACATATTTTGCATGTCTGGATAAAGGTCTTTATATCGGAGTGGATACCGGGTCAATAACATTTTCCACTAATATGCGCCTGGGTTTTAACCTTTCCTATATGTCCCCCTGTAAGATGGGAATGTGTGATCTCCAGTACAACCTTTCAGTGGCTTTTGGGTATTACCAGTTGGGTTTTGATTACACGCTCTGTAGATGTCTCGCTTCTATAAAGCAGTCCCTGCTTTAAGAAGAAAAAGTGACTTCCACTCTCTAAACCCTCGCCTTCCGGAATTGCTTGTAACAAAGCTTCAGCGAGGGCTGTATCATTTCGCTTGGTGAAAGCTAGGTCGGGATTGATGGTAGGTTCTTCTCCCCTCCTTTCTTCGATGTTAAGCTGTTTGTCAGCTTCTCCAAAGCCTAAGTTACCCCGTTCTGTTTTTTCTGGTTCACTTTCTTTAAACTGAGGAAATAGGGCTCTTTCTAAAATTCTCTGGGCAATTTATTCTCCCAGGTGTACCTCAAATGGGATTTCAACTTGATTCTGTAAGGGAACTTTTAAATCTCCTTGGAATTCGGGATCAATGAAGCCTGCTAAGACATCTATCCCAAACTTCCATGCTAGGCCAGATTTCAGGGCAAGTCTTATGTAGCACAACTAGGTCTGTAGGAATCATTCCTCTTTTTCCCGGGGGAAAAACCGCTTCCCTACTGTTACAGATGTGAAATCCTATTGATTCCTTGGTGGCGATGGAAGGGTTGGAAGCTCTCGGACTATGTTTTTGAAACTGTAGGATTCCCCAATTTGTTTCAATTGAGTCACATCCGACCAATGCCACCATATGTGAGGAAGGCATGCTATCAAGAATAGACAGACACAAATGATCACAGTTCAAAGGTGTTTATTAAACTGTATAGGTAAGTTGGCAAAGCCCCTAATCTAAACCTAAATCTAAGATCGGAGCAAGCTACGACCACCAAATCAAATAAGGCAGTCCTACTGACATCCTGTCAAAATAAAAGGGACTATATTAAAAAACCTATTGCCAATCCTTACAACTAAAACGAGTGTGGGATAGGATTCACAAGAAAGAAAGAAGTGTTCACAAATAATAGGTCAGGATGTGGTAGCTGGGGGGGGTCTCCCTTCCCCACGTTTTGAGCACGGGGCATGGTGAAACTTCTGAGCACAGCACACAGTCAAGCTTTTCCAGCACGAGACAGCAGTTCTGCTTCAGGTATCGGGGCCGTCGTGGTTAAGTCTCTTTTCTACAAAGTCTCCTGCCTCAGAGAACCTGATAGGCTCCAAAATAACAAAGAAAATGTTCTCTCAAATGTTCGGTGTGTGATACCTTCACCCCTGGCCCCCCCTCTTACGGGTTCAGACCCTTCTTGACTGATTGCCTCCCTTTGTCGGGTTCACTCTGGCTTTTGCAAAAAGATTTTCTCCTTGGCGTTCATATATCTTAATGTCTTTTTAAACCATTTCCTGTGGACCTCCCTCTACCAGTTTCACTTTTGTCAATACACTGTTTCTTGGGGCTTTAGAATTTGCCCCTCTTTATTGGCCTCCCTCCTTTGGGCTCTTGCTACTTCATATTTCTTTTGGCTTTCTGTTAATGTGGGATTCACTTCCCTTGCTTTCCCAACAGTTTGTCGGTCAAAGACTTTCGACTGTACAGGAATTTTGCTAGAACCCTGTATGACCACTTTGACCTTTCTTGGCTTCTCCTACAACCTTCTGGTGTCAGTAGTTTCGATCAATATGGGAAGAACCAGAGTCTCTCGAATGAGCACCCAAGTGGTGCCGATTCCCTATGCAGCTGGTCTTCCCTTAACAATTTACAGTTCTTTGAACTTTTCTCAATGTGCCATTCAACACAGTTCAGTTTCTTATCGGTTTTCCCCTCGACTCACTGGCTGTGATGAACCGCTTTGCTTTCCCTGTATCTGGAGTCAAGGCCGATACCCCTGTAGCAGGCGCCTCCCTCGGTCCTGCTTATCAGCGTGGGCACGCTGCATGTACCATTGACAACTACTGCAACACACTTCAGCTATTGTCCGCGGTCCTATGATTCCTTCTGGAGAGGTCTTGTGGGTCTGGGTCGAAAAGGGCAAGGTTGCTTCTCTCCTCATCAGCCTTTCGATATTCGCAGCCTTCTCCTCTTGAACTGCTGTGCCTGAATAGCTGTCTCATCGGGCAGTCTGCCTTGCTCATATTGTGCTCTTGTGTGCCACCTTTTATCCCTGTGGAGAAGGGAAATGGCTGTCGGGTATGTGGGATCCTGGCCAACTGTCTGACTTTTCCTGAAACTGGTGTTGGGACATGTCAGGTAAACAGCTTTGGTGTTTGTCCGTCATCTTCCGTGGTGTTCAAAAGTGTTCCTATTAGAAAAGGGGGGGGTTGGGGTTAGAGTTTCCAAGCTTCTTGTATAGCAGGATGGGGAAAAGGTATTCGAAAAAGGGGGACACCAGGTCTCACCCATCCCACTTCCACTCCCCGAGGACCCTCCCCATCCAGGTGAACTATAAACTGAGTCTGTGCTATTCCTTATAATGTTATAATGGCATTCAATGGACTCAATTGGGTTTTCCCTCTAAACTCGTACAATGCCGGTACAGTAAAAGTGGATGCTTCTTGATTACCAATTCAGGTTTTAAGAAGGCACCAGAACATTTTGTGTTTGTATTTTATTGGAATTTATATAGCGCTTTTGCAAATGCACTGTAATACAACTACAAAAAATGGTACAAATGAAAATCAAACAAATGACAGCATGCTAATGAAAAGGAGAGGGTTTAGGGATGGAAGAATAATGGAAGAAATAATTTGAAGGAGAAGGGTGGGGAGAGGACAAAGAGAAAAAGAGGAACTCTGCTTTGGAAGGATTAAGGTGCAGAAAATGAGAGGACTTGCAGGTTTTAATTGAGGAGAGAAGGGCAGAAACAATAGAGAAGGAAAATACAATTTGGGAATTATCCGCATAGCAATAGGACCAAAGGTTGAACAATTCAAAAGTGAGGTGAGCGGAATAGTATACATAGGGAAGAGTAAGGGGCCAAGAACTGAACCTTGAACCCTAGAGGGGAGAAGAGGGTTGGCTGTCCCAGGAAACAGTATGTATGCACAGAAAGGTGAAATTGGAAAGGTCGAGGGCATGCTTCTTTATGATAGAAATAAACTTAACATGTTTGCAAATATTAGGAAAGGAAGAAGTGGAGAGGGAGCGATTGCTGAGAGAAGTGAGGTAAGGTGTGCAGGCAAAATATATCCGGGGGATAAGAGATGCTGGGAAAGGATTGAGGGGGAAGTTGTGGCTTAAGCATGAGTAAGAAAAGAGGTAGTGTCTGCATCGGTAAGGAAAGAAAAGGAGAAGAATGCAGCAGGTGTTGGTAGTTGATTCGTAATACATAAGGTTGGTGAAGATGAGGGAGAAAAGTAGTACAAAGAAGATCGTAGAGTGGAAGCCAAATGTGTGGAGGAGATGGAGGGGTTAGGAGGGAGAGGAGAAAATAATGTATTAATCATTTGAAACAAACAGCAAGGGTGTTGTGAGACAGAGAAGGTGAGAGATGAAAAAAAAATTTTGCATTGAGGAGCGAAGTGCTATAGGAAGAGTGGAAAGTGGACAAACGTATGAGCTCCTCATGAGACTGAATTTTCTGCAGCGGCTCTCTGCTTTACCTAAGCAGGAAAGACAGAAGGGAGAGCCAAGGCTGGGGGGTTTACTAGAAGGAAAGATGAGACGAGAGGGAAAAAGAGTCCATGGTAGAGGAGTGAGTATTGTGTAGGTTTGAGACTGCTTGATCAGATCAAAAAGTTGTAAAGAGTTCAATTGGATGAGGAGCAAAAGAGACTGAAAATCAGAAGGAGTGTAAATCCCAGCTGTAACCAATGGGTGGGAGTGGGAGGTGGCATGTCGACATATCCCAAATCTAGGTGTTACCGCTTTTACTGTTGCATCCCCAATTTAGGCTTTCTCCCACTTGCCAGGTATCCCAAAACTAAGTGTCGCTGCCTTCAATGCTGCACTCCCGGCTTGGTATTCTGCCCAATCGCCTGGTATATAAGATACAGGTGCCCTTCGAGTGATTGCCGTGTCTCCAACCCAGACACTTAAACCCACCACAGGTTCCACGTACCCCACCTTTCCACCACCTAGCACGGTGCTCCCACCCAAGGTGCCCTCCCGCACACTGACGTGTTCCCAACCCAGGGGCTGTCCATCCACTCCATTGTCCAACTCCTAGGGGTTGTCCCTCTTCCGCTACACGCAAACCACAAGGTCCCTACCGCTGCAATGGATAGCTAGTGACATAGCCTACCATTCTTACATGCAAACTAGCTTCTTAATAAACCCTTAACAGAACCATGCCTTAGCCAACCCTAATACCCACCGCCCTAGCTAGCCCATTCGGAGGGGTTGAACAGCTACTCACCTGAACCTATACAAAACCTAACCACATAAATGAACAAACTACACTAGGCGGCTCACTAACCTCAGAACAAGACACAGTTAACCCTACATCAACCAAAGGACCCCCAAAATAGACACTAAAAACCACATCAGAGCCACAAAGGTAATACCAGTAAATGACCAAACCGCGAGGGTATACAACCACAACCTCACCAACTAAAAGCACCAACTAACAAAATAAATTGAAGACTCAACCACAGGGACCTGGAAACATGCAAATCCAAAGCGGACGCCCACTCAAAGGAATCCAACACACAACCCAAACACCATGCCTTGCCACAAGAAAGACAAAGAATCTAGAATGGACAACAGAAATAAAAAGGAAACCTCAGCCGTGCAGCAAGGTGCGAACCAGCAAGATCTCCCAACTCCAAAAAAAACTGGGTGAAAAAGAGGCCAGACGGCCCAAGGACACATACAAAGAACAGAGCAAAGACAGACAACATCGCTCGCTACCTCTCTGCGTTCGGCTGCTCTGTAAGTAAAGATGGACCACCAGCAACAAACCCACAGGCAAGAAGCAAAAAAAAAATAGACCCCACCGGGGCGCCAAGCGCAACACGACAATTGATAAACCACCCCAATCCGAAGAACACCATGGTCAATATTCCATCTAGAATCAGGGACAGACTAGAATCCATCACCTTCTACACAACCTACATCACTGAAAGACTGGAGCAAAGGACGGGCACCAACACAACTCACCAGCCGCAACGAACCAAAACCAGTCATCCCTGCCATCAACCTAGTCAGTCTACTCGATGAAGAAACTGACCACCAAAGAACTCCCCCCTCCCAACAGTCACAACCAGGAGAGAACCACCAGCAACAGAAATCCAACCGACAACACACCAAAATGAACCAACAATACAAACAACAATCCAAAAGGAAAATAAAACACACTACAATGCAGCCTACACAACGTTAAATCCATGGTAAAACACTCCATAGAAATCCATGACCTTGTAAACGAAGGAGGCACAGACATGCTCTTTCTTACAGAAACCTGGTTATCGGACAAAGCTGTTGCAAACAAAGCTGTACCGGAGAACTGTAAATTAATACTTGCCAACAGAAAACTGAAGAAGATCCAAGCAGCTCAACTCATCCTAAACAATATAGAAGACTCTGGGCCTCATTACGAGTCCGGCGGTAACCTGCTGGTTTTTCGGCTCGGTTACCGCCGGACTCGTATTACCATTCCGCCTCTGTGATTCCCGGAATTACCGGGGCATTACAACCCCGGTGACCCGGGAATTCCGGAGGCGGTATTCGGTAAATCCCCATTCCCATTGAGTCCCATAGGACTCAACGGGAATGAGGACCATGGAAACACTGTCATCTCCTGATGGTGGCGGTGTTTCCATGCCCGCCTGCAGGCGGGCGGTGTTAAACCCGCCAGGTCATACCTGGCGGGAATGACACCTCCGCCTGCAGGACTCGAGATCAGGCGATTTGGAAACAACGGTGGCGGCGGGTTTACCGCCACTGTTATTTCCGGACCGCCTGACTCGTAATGAGGCCCTATGAATCCCTCATTAAGACTGAACTCAAGGACCAAACCAACATAGTATTCCTCTTGATCTACAGACCACCATCTTACAATCCCAACTTTGCAACAAAACAAGCTGACATGGCCACCCTCTCATCAACCTACCACTACAACCTAGTCATACTGGGAGACTTCAACATCTGGTTCGAAATAGATAACAAAACTACAGCGAACTCACACTGCGCACTCCTGGAAACATTGCATTTTCAAGCAAATAGTAAATGGATCCACCCACACGCTGCAACGTTGGACACACCTTGGACGCAATTTTCTGTAGAGAAGGACCATGCATATCTGCGCCACCTCCACCGATGGTATGGCGTGACTGTTATTTGATACCATTCTACATCACACTCCAAACCCACCTACTGGCTGGAAAGGAAATACTTCATGCCAGCAAGAAAAGAAAATGGAGGAACCTAGACCTGGAGGCCTTAACAAATTAATAGACTCAACCCTAAAAAGCAGAACAGAACCCACCGAAACCATCCTAGACGCAGCAGAAAACACACTCAACACCTGGATCACAGAGGCCCTAGACCATCTGACACCAGTAAAACTGTTCAAAACCACACCAGAAAAACTGGCAGCAAAATGGTTCACAGTAGAAATGAAGAACTCAAAACAAAAAGAAACTCAAAATGCAAAGTTAAAACGGAGAGAGCAATACAACCGACAAGACAAAATACCAAAGACAGCTCATACTATAATAAATCAACAGTTCTCAAAGGAAAGAAATACTATTACGCCACTAGAATAGAATCAGCAAACAATCCACAGAAAGAACTCTTCAAAATCATCAGAGATAAAAATAAATCTCTCATCCTGCAAGATCTCCATCATCCTGACACAAGCACTTTGTGACAACATCACCAACCTCCTGGGAAAAATAGAAACAATCCAGCAGATCTTCAACACAACCTAGGCTAGCACAACCACTGTACCACAGAAAAGGGACGAAACAGACTGCAGCAAAACTCACCTACCTAGAACCAATTACAGAAAAAACCTTCACCACACTGATCATGAACACCAACTTTGCAGGATCCCTAAGGGACCCCTGCCCCCCCTGACATCTTCAAAGGAATCCTCAACCACAGAACACCGTTGACATGCTTCCGTAACCTAACAAACCTATCACTCAAAAGAGGAATCGTGCCTCCCACCTTCAAATCAGCATACATCAAACCGCTGTTAAAAAAGGAATCGGAAAGCGAAGAAGACCCGAGCAACTACAGACCGTTATCCAACCTGTCCTACCCAGCAAAGATCCTGGAGAACCATGTGTACAAGATCCTACTTTGAAGACATTGACCTCAACATTCTCGTTCTTACCGAGACTTGTTTCAATACCAGCTCAGTCACTGCCTATGACTGCCTCCTCCCTGACGGCTTCAAGATCATCTCCAAGCCTCGACCTCACCATGTTGGCAGGGGGATTGCCTTAATCTTCCCTGAGTGGGTTCCTGCTCCATCTTACCTACCTAGCCCTACTCCTCTTTTGAAAGTCTGGTCTGTAAGTTGGTTACATCTCCCACCACCACCACCCTGACCATTGCTACCATCTACCGGCCTCCAGGTGCCACCTCCCTATTCCTCTCTGAGCGGGCTGACTTCTGCTCTTCTTTACTTTCCTCCACCTCTAACTTTCTCCTCCTGGGTGATTTCAACATTCAACTGTACTCCCCTGGGTCTGCATCCACTCTATTCACTGACCCCTGCACCTTGCTGTCCTCTCCACTCTCTCTTGCGGGCAAACCCACACAGCTGGACACACCCTTGATGCCCTCATTCACTCTGAGCCCTCTCTCACCCACCCAACAGTCACCCCTCTCTCCTGGTCAGACTTCTCTTTCGTCTCCTCACATCTTGGGCCTATTGGCCCGCTGACCACCCCCCTAAAGGTCCCACCAACCTTGTTCACTAAAGTCCACCCAATGAAACAAGTGATCGCGGCAGCCTTCACCTCTACCTTCATCCTCCCTCACCCATCCACCTCTGACTGTACCTCTAACACTGTCCTCAGCAACCTGCATCTTTTCATCACCAACACTCTTGACATTCTTGCCCAGTCATGAGGATCCGTTTGAAACCTGCCTCAAAGCGTAACACTTGGTATGGCACTGAACCCTGCAGCCCTGTAACCTAATTGCAGGGCAGCAGAAAGGAAGTGGCTTACTTCAGGCTCATCCTCTGACAAACTGGCATGCTGCCTGCTCCAAAGGCAATAGAGACTTGCCGTCCGTGCAAAGAAAAGAGCCCACATCCAGGCCCGGGTCTTCAGCGTTTCCAACAACTCAACTGAACTTTTCAAAATCTGCAGGGAACTAGCCAACTCCCCCAGAGTCTCCTCCTTCCCAGGCCCTCTGCAATACATTGAACTCACACTTTGCCACAAAAACTCAGGACATTCTGACCTCCCTTCCTTCACTCTCACACCCCATTCCACACCCCATTCAGACTTCCCTCGCCCCTCCGAAACTCCTCCTTCTCTCCTGTGACAACTGAAGAAGTTACCAGAGCTGTCTGCTCCATGTCTCGGGAGGATAGCTCAGGAGCAACATGCTCGCCTTGAAAGCAAGACGACACAGAGCAACACAAGTTCGATCCCCATGTCCGCGCTTTGAAACCTATGGGTATTAAGCGCGTTATAAATGACCTATCGTATCATATCATGAAGGTCTCTTCTGAACACGTCTCCCCTTGTTCTTCCAGGACCATCAAGGACAACATTGGTTCTCTTGCCCCTGCTCTCGCTGGGTTCTGCAAACACTCTTTTGTCACTGATCCTTCCCCTCCCCCTTCAAGCACTCCCTTGTGCGCCCACTGCTGAAAAAACAATATTCTGATCCCACCTGCCCTGCCAGCTATCACCCCATCTCCCTCACCCCCTTCCTGGGGAAGCAGCTGGAGTAACTGGCCTTTCCCCAACTCAACTCTCACACTGAACTTGTTGATGGCCTTCACAAGCATCCATCTGGATTCCAAGCATCCAGAGGCACGGAAACTGCTCTTCTGAACACGTGTGAACAACTGCTTGCATCTGTGGACTCCAACTCTCCAGCTGTCTTCATCCTTCCCGATCTTTCTTCTGCATTTGACAGAGTAAACCATTCCATCCTCATACAAAGGCTCCATGATACACTTGGTATCTCAGAACGGGCACTGGATTGGCTTTCCTCACTAACCTCTCCTCCCAAGTCCTCCTTGGCCCCTCCCATCTCCACCTTTGGTGTCACCTAGGGCTCTGTACTCTCCCCCTGGCTCTTTAACATCTACCTTGCTCTCCTTGCATGCCTCATCTCCTCCTTCTTCTCTAACTTCGTGTTTTGCAGATGAGACAAAGCTTTTCTTCAGACTCCCTGCTGACCCTCTTGCCCCCTCCATCATACCTGACTGCCTATCTGTCATGATCACCAACAGCAGCAGCAGGAATCACCCATACAAAGGCACACACACCCCATAGCTGGGGCCAGGTACACCAAGAAAAGTAAAGGTTGCATTATGGTGCTTTTGGCGTGCAAAAGTTGCTGATCTTTCTGGATCCTGACCCTCCAACATGGCCAGTCTGGTATCCACCTGAATACTACCAAAATGGCCGACAACCTGGCTAGGGGACCTTTCAAGGAGTAGCAGTTTAGTGTGCATGGGTGGGTTTCTATTTAAACCACACCCATGCAAGTTTCCCTTGCTTCGCGTTAATCTGATCTCGTAGCATAACGCTCAATGCTGGTTTTCCGCCTTGGTCCTGAAGAAAGAAGACACCGATTAAAGCAGATCGCTACAGAAGCAACACAAACTTTAAAGGGAAGCAAATACTTACCAGCATGCTGTCCTTCTCGACCGCTTGTTCCCAGCACGACTCGACATCTCTGAAGCTCAAGCTCCTCCTTGTTCCATCATCGGGAGGTCTTCGGTACACAGCACGCTCGCCCGCATGGGAATCGGCACCTGGAGAGGAAAAGATAGTAAGAGTTGAGTTCAACCATTGCAACAGTGGTATTGTGCGCGCCACTGGCAGTATCAAGCGCACAGAACAACACGTCACTATGGCTCCCGCTCTTCTGCACACTGGACAACTACAGAGTGTCCTCAGCAGGAGCGCATTCACTTGTTCTGTATACCAGGTAGCAATAGTGCGCACTGCATTCAAGTGAAAGACTTTCAGCCACACGGTGCTAATCGTGCTGAAGGGCATTAAAAGACTTTCAGTCACAGCAGGTCTGGGCTGTGAACCACCAGTGAAGTAACTGGCAGGAATCCCACGTATAGAAAGAAAGTACAGTAGCAGTAAGCACAGCAGCAGCAGGAGAAGAAAGCGCAGCAGTGAAGGAAAAGCAAGAGAGATCCAAGGCAGAAGCCAGTCAGAAGACAAAGTGCCCCTGCAAGAGATAGCAGGAAGGAGAGCGCCATATTGCAATGCAAGAGGTTAGTTCAGTTGCCACAGGGGGAACCTGGGAGGGGGAACATATTGAGGGTTACAGTTTCTGACCCATGTGTCCTTGTCTTAGGCAGGAGCCCCACGGCAGACTTCACCCGGCAGCCCACAGTAGGCCAGATAAAGACACCTCCACCACATCCCCAAACTCTGATGGTCTTAGCGCTTCTGCAGAATCAAGGTTAGCGTTACACTATCTGCCATCTAGTCCTGGTGTGCCACCAATGATCTCTGCCTCAACACCTGTAAAACTGAGATCTTTCCCATTGGGACCCCTGCTCCCTCCTCCTTCCCCTCTCTGTGGCCTTCCTCCTTGGGGTTTCCCCTTTGCCTTCAACTGAAGCTAGAAACCTTGGAGTCCTCTTCGTCTCATCTCTTTCCTTCCTCCCTCACACTCAGGACATTGCCAAGAAGTCCAACTTTCAGCTCTTCCTTCTCAAAGGAATTTTACCTTTTCTCACTTTCCCTCAGAGGCGCAATGTGACTCCAGCCCTGGTTCTCTCTAGACTTGACTACTGTAACAGCCTCCTCCTGAATCTTCCCTCTTCAACCTTGTGATCCCTCCAACTTATCCATAATAGGGCAGTGTGACTTATCCTTGGCCTTAATCCCAGGGACCGCATCTCTCCTGCACTAAAAAGTCTTCACTGGCTGCCAGTTGTTGCACGGATTAAATTCAAATCCCTCTGCATCATCCACAGGCTGTCTGGGCCCACACTATCTTCAACTTTATCTCACTAAATACTCTCCCTCTAGACCACTTTGTTCCTCTGGTACCAACACTCTGTGTATAAAGCATTTTACTACACAGAGGGACACAGAGGACAGGGGGTTGCTCACTTTCTGCTGCATGCTCCCTCCTCTGGATTAGCCTCCCCCTCCCTCTGTGCCTTGAGCAGGATCTCCTCAAATTCTGGAAGCTCCTTAAGACCTTGCACTTTTCCTCCTCTTTCCCTCCTTAACTCCTTTGCTAATCCCACATTTGCTGAATCTGTGTTCTTGGTTCTTATACATCCTTGGGGCCTTGACCTCCCTCACCAATTCTTCCCAGCTCCTGTCCATCCATAGCACTTGGCATCTGCACACCCTCTGCTCTGGAAGCTCGCACTGTCACCTCCCGCGGGTCAGGGTGTGTAGCACTCAACATTCCTAGCACTTCCTCTGCGGCTCCCCCACGAGCTCACACCCCCCAGCACTTACCAGCTCTTCCATCTTCGTTTCTGCACTTGCACGGTCTGAATACTCGCAAGGCATAGTAGGTTCGTCCCTCCCCCCTCTGTTCTTAAATATTGTTTTGTAATGTATTTCCCTCCCATGCTTTCTCCCTGCCCTGTGGGTGCTTTGAAACAGTATTGTCTTATTGTATAAGCGCCTAAAAAGCGAACAATAAAAAAATAAATCAAAACAAGTAGAATACTCGACAGGTCACAAGTTGGCTTCAAATCAGTGAGAGGAACAGAAATTGCACTCCTATCAATATGGCACGACCTGAAAATAAATGCAGACGATGACGCCCAATCTTCCCTCATAATATTTGACATATCAGCGGCTTTGGACACAATCAGCCACGCTACACTAATAAAAAGACTAATGAAATGTGGCATACCGGAATCCGCACTAAAGTGGCTTACCTCATCCCTAACAAACCAAACCGAAAGAACGTACATACCACCGTTCACATCAAACACCAAAATTATATGCTGCAGAGTTCCACAGGGATTAAGCCTCTCTCCCCCGCTTTTCAACATCTACATGTGCCCGCTGATGAAAATCATTCGAACCCACGGACTAACTGCCTACAACTAAGCACATGACACACAACTGATTGTGAAAACTAACACAACCCAGAATTTGATGCAGGTAATCCACATTTGTACTAGCTGGCCAGCATGGGAACAAAATCGGAGACTTTGACATAGCAAAGAACCTAGGAATACTCATGGACAACAGACCATCCCTGTAACTGCAAGTCAACACAATCAACAAAAAATGCTTCTTCCTCCTAAGACTTCAGAGGATTAC
Source organism: Ambystoma mexicanum (assembly GCF_040938575.1). Taxonomy (NCBI): domain Eukaryota; kingdom Metazoa; phylum Chordata; class Amphibia; order Caudata; family Ambystomatidae; genus Ambystoma; species Ambystoma mexicanum. Next base: position 650,832,274 of record NC_090930.1, on the reverse strand, counting down.
TCCCTTACCTCTCCTTCCCTCATAGAATCCTCACAATCCTATCCCTGATACTTACAAGAATTGACTACGCAAACAGCCTCTACCTAAGGAATGCCGGAAGAACTCGCCAAGAAACTCCAAAGGGTGCCAAATAAAGCAGCCGGGATTCTATTGAGACTAAACAGAAGAGACCACATCCCTTCAGCACTGAAAAGCCTACACTGTTTACCAGCAAAAAAAAATGCATACAATTCAAACCACTCGGCATCGCCCACAAAGCCTTGCACAGACAAGGAGCTGAATTCCTCCAAGAAAAGATCAGCCAGTACCGCCCAAGAAGGGACCCAAGATCTGTCAACGAACTACAAATAGAGCCAAAACATTACGAAAAAAGGAAATTCAGCGGATCAGCGTTCTCAAGTCTAATAGGAAACCCAAGCCCAAAGAAATTGAACCCACAGAGACCACATCACCTTCAGGAAACGACTCGAAACCTGGTTATTCAGCAGACAATGACAACCGCAAAGTGCCATCGGCAGCAGTAACATCACGGACCAAAAAGAAATACACTAAGGGACACGGTTTCACAGATAACAGCGCCAATAGCTTGGAGGACCAGAATACACCACCACCCAACCTCCTGCCCGCACCCCATCCAGGCCCACAACTAGACATAGCTACGAAAGGCGGCACACCAACCTAACAAATGTATTTAGGGAGACCTCCACACCCAAATATACACCAAGGAAATTCAGACAGGTAAACCACTCAAATCGTAGAACCCTGACAACTGGCCCAGCGACAACAACGGCAACCATAACCTGCCCACCTATATCATGGGCCATCTGACAGAGCATCATCCCCACCATACTTAGAACTCATGCAGCGCACCCATCAAGGAACCGACCTGACATCAGGTCCACACCCAACGACCGCAACTAACCTGGACGACCAACAAGGAACACACTAGGTTCAACCACCAACCTGCAACCATAACCACAAGGGAAGTCAGCCCAGACCGGGAGAGGAGGGAGATTGGCCAATGAACGGCAACCAAGAACGTTGGTAAATGGCATCAAGCGGCAACCAAAGAGTCATAATAGAGGCTCCACCAAACTGACTGACTTGCGAATCCACTTCCCATTCCTTCTCCTCCAACATATTCAATGCCACTTCACTAGAACTTGGGCTAGCCACACTACACATAAACACACCAATAATCAATTCAGTGTGTACACCCCAGTATCTCTCTGAGATTCTGGAAACACACCTAGAGTGAACCACCCACTACATATTTCAAGAGTTCAAAAAACGTCAACAACACCAGTACACACCAACACAAGTTAGTCATACACCAACATCCACCTGCAACTCTGGATCCCATATGGACACAACTAACCAGTGCGCAAAACCACAACCCACCCCCAACCTCACACGACGCACACACCAACACAAACACTAGCACACACCTGAGGCACAGAGGCTTACCCATACGGTTAAAACACACAGTGGCCTCCCGAACCAACTCCCACATGCAAAACAACTCACAGATGCCGGTTCCTCCTGGTTCTGAACCTATCCTCTCATCATATCCTCCCTAACACCCCCAGACCCTGTCTCTTGCAGAGCCAAGTGAGCGCCTGTAGACTGCCCGTGGATGGTAGCGGTGCATGGTATAAATCAACATAACATGTGGAAGTTGAAGAGAACAGGGGAAGGTGTGGCACAGGAAGAGGAGCAGACCAAGGTGAGTTGTGTAGAATACCAGTACATCCACTCCTTGCAGGGAGGGTGGGAGAATTTGGTAGTGGAAGATGAAGAGGTTGGAGAAGGATTCTTTCTTTTCGATAAAAACAATTATGCAGTTTCTTAAAGATTTGGCAAATATGTTTCCACCACACCAGTTTATTATTCCTGCATGGAATAAAATTTTCATTTGGCCTTCATTGTGAATGCTCCTTTTGAGCCCATTCTTTCTTGTTTGTTGCCTTTACTCAACTTTAAGGGGATTTTCTTGGTCATCATAATTTCCCCAGACCAAGGCTTTGCCAGTGAAACCTCCTTACTTGCTTTTATCTCAGGGAAAATGTTACCTTCAGGGCCATACACTCTTTCCTGTTGAAGTTGGTGAATTAATTCAACCTACCCATTGATATTAAACTGAGGAATCTGGGGGGAGGAAAGATTTATCCATCAGAAGGAGCATTACCGAAGGTAAGTATATGCTCATCTTTCCAGTCAGCTCTATGGCGGTTAGGAAAGGTTGTTCAGAGTGACAGTAGGATTGATATAGCCTCAACTCGATAACAACCACTGTTTTGACAGACCCAGTGGTTGTTATCGAGTTGAGGCTATACCAATCCAACCGTCACTCTGAACAACCTCTATCTTTCCCATGCTCTGCCCTATTCCAAAGTAACAAGGACAGTAAGCGTGGATGTGTGTTTGTCTTTTCCCAAACAGGGTCTGCCACTCTAGTTGGCAATTCTCCCTGGCTGGGTACTTAGACATGTGTCTTTGCTTTTAACCTAAGTATCCCTAGGTTAATTCAGCTAGTATATTGGTATATTAAATAATTATGTACCGACAAATAGAAGCTGAAATGATGCCATAGGTGTTTCTTTTTTAAATGCTTTTCTTCATGTATACATGAATATGAGTGGCAATGGACACATAGGGTTGAAACATTCTATAAGATTGTAAATGTTTATTCAAAAATAATTTTGCTTTACCTTCTTATCCTGTCCCTTATAGATAAGCGCCCCCATCAGCGCACTCTAGTCCTAGATTGGGAGTAGGCAGGTGTAGCTAGAAAATCATACTATCCTTCTGTCTTCAAAAACAACCCTCTTCTCCATTTTTCACTCATTTGACTGTGACATCTTTTTATGCTGCAACAGACTTACACACAGTTGTAAGTAACAGGGGAGCCAGTACACAACCTTGCTGGACTCGCCTGTTTGTTACCACCGATGCGGAGAAGAGGCCCTCGTTATTTAAACAAAATCTGGCCCTAGTATTACTGTGCAACAAGATGATTATGTGCAATAGCCAATTAGGGGATCCCAGATTTCTCAATTTACTCCAGAGTTTTGCGATGTACTTGATCGAATGCTGAGCGAAAGTATGCAAAGGTTTTATATAGAGATTGTCCTTCTCTGTCGATCCCCGTATATCAGGGTATCCAACATTCTTAAATTGTGTGTTGTTGCCGAACCAGGGCGGAAACCGGTCTGAAAAGGGTATAGGATGGTATTCTTCTCAATCCAGTTTTGCAACTCCTTCAATATAAAGGAGGCAAACATGGTCCCTGTGACCTCCGACATGGACAGCAGTCTATAATTCTCCAGAAGTGTCTGGTCCCCCTTTGTATACACCGGGATCAATATAGTCTGCTGCCATGAGTCAGGGATGTGACCCTTGAAACAAACCTTTTCAAACAAAAGTTGGAGTACCCAAGCCCATCCAATGGGGTATTACTTTAAAGGAATAGTGTGCTCAGAAATGATATTGGCTAAAAAGATGGCCCATAATCAAAAATAAATATAAAAAATATTTTTTAAACAAAATCCCTATGTAAAGTTTTGAGCAAATGAAGCTCAAACTCAAAAATTTGAAGCACTAGGAGGCATCCATTTTGTGAAATGGATGAGCCTCCTGTGCTGCCCTTTCGGCACTAATGAAGCAAAAGCCAGCTAGCTGTAATAAACAAAAACTACGACTGGGTGGCTTTTGCTTCATTGGTGCCAGAGACCAGAGATTGCAGGCAGGAAAGCTGCATCTAGGTAAGTGCTTGCTTCTTTTTTTTAAAGAAGCACTGCAAATATAAAAGCTGCAGGTTTCTTTCTAAGTTTTCCGGGCTGGAGGAGCCTGGAAAACTTGGAAAGAAAACCTCAGCTTTTAAAATGTATTTGTTTGCGGTGGCTTCAACTTGGAGTCCCCTGGGCTCCAAGCTGAAGCTACCGCAAACATAAATACAACGTTGTTGTATTTAAAAACCCAGCGGTTTTCTTTCTAAGTTTCTCGCGCTCCTCTGAGCCGGAGGAGCCCGAGAAACTTAGAAAGAAAACCGCAGCGTTTTTAAATACAACCGCATTGTGTTTCTGTCCGCAGCGGCTTTCACTTTGTCACCTGGGCTCCCCCGGAGAGGAGACTCAAAGTGAAAGCCACTGCAGGCAGAAACACAACATGTTTGTGTTTCGAAATGCCACAGTATTTCTCGCTACGGCCGCTTTCACTTGGAGTCTCCTGGGCTCCCCCAGCCCTGAGGGAGCCCAGGAGACTCCAAGCGAAAACTGCCGCAGTGAGAAATACAAAGTTGTTGTATTTGTAAATGCTGCAGTATTTACAAATACAAGAACGTTGTACTTCTGGATGCGGCGGCTTTCGCTTGGAGTCTCCTGGGCTCCCCCGCGTGGAGAATCCATGCGAAAGCTACCGCAGTCAGAAATACAATGTTCTTATATTAATGATTTCTGTGGTTTTCCAACCACGGCAATCACAAATACAACAATGTTTTATTTGTAATTGCAGCACCTTTGCTTTTTGCATGCATTTTACGTTTTCTGTGCTTCCTTGGGCTTTGGGAGCACCGAAAACGTAAAATGAAAGTGAAGACAGCCTCCTCAGCTCATGCTCAGCTCTGCTCTGGCTGCAGTAAGCAAAAGCTTGCAGTAGGGGGCTTTTACTGCTTGTTTAGTGCCGCCAGGGCAGATCTTAACATGAGCTGAGGATGCTGGCTGAAATGGCAAAATGGATGCTCCCATGTAAACTCTTTGAGCCTCGTTTGCTCAAAGATTTACATTGGAACTTTCATAAAAAATATGTTTAACGTATGTTTTGTATTATTGCCCATCTTTCAAGGCAATAATATTTTTGAGCGCACTATTCCTTTAAGACCGCGTTGGATAAGCCATTTGTTCCCTGGGCTGTAGAGGCTTTTAACTTTTCTATTGTTACCATAATGTCTTCAAAACAGATTTTTCCAAATTAAGTTTTATTAACATTGTATGTAGCACATTTCAACTTGTAGCCACATTGCTACCAAACCTTTAGTGATACATAAGAATTGTACATCCCATCCCACCCCCAACCCATTTGTTATTCAAATCCATTGTTGGCTCGTCCCTAATTTCACACATTTAATTACCATGGTAGTTCTCTCAAAGCTATTTAGTGTCCATACTTCTAAAAAAGCAAAAGCCATGCCCCTTCAATATTTCTCTTTGTCTCATCCAGCAGGTGTGTCAAATATTCCATATCGTATATGGCGAAGGCTTTTGTGTCCCATTCCTTTTCTGTGGGGGCCATGCTTTTTTTTCCAGCCTTGAGCTATGCAGCTTCTTGCCGTCATCAATATGGCACGTACCATGTGTCCCTCACCCTCCCCTACATTTTCTTCGTCCTCTACTCCAAACTGTAGCATTAGGGGGGGGGCATTTTCCTTCTCCTCTCATCCACCCCCTTGAGCCACGCCAGGACTGATTGCCAGTACAGTTGTATGCAAGGACATTCCCACCACATATGATAGTAGGTACTTGGCGTTTGTGTACACTTCCAACATCTTAAATCTGCCACGGTACATCTTGCCAACAGTGAATGAGTTTTGTCGCCTGAATCCTATACTGCAGTGACACTGTGGACCCCTTAAATTCTCTAATAATTACTTGAAATAAGGAGCCTGTAACTAAGAATACAGCCAAGCATTAATTTTGATCTACTAATCCTGGCACATTCACAAGAATATTGGAATGATGGACTCTTATGCTCCCTTTCCCTCTACAGTGCAGATGACTCACAACTAAACTAAGTCCAACCTGAACTACCTAGGGAGAAGGTGAGACATTACTGGAGAACCAGGTCCCTGCTTCTTGCAGGAGCACCTGTAATGATACAACAGACTCTGATTAATATGGGCCCTCTCTCTCTGGTGGATTGCTACAATCCTCAAGGCCCAAGTGTGTAAGCATATCCGGTATAGAATTGCTGGCAGTGTGGCTCCAGCTTTTCCTGCAAGGCTCTGGATCACAGTGAGTGCCATAAGAAGTGTAGCATAACAGCAGCCAGATGGTAAGAAAGGCATGTTTAGCGAATCCTTAAATGTCGTCACTTCTCCCCGAGGGGGAGCCCTTTCCCATTAAGTCAGGGAGGTGAGGCCGCTACCCGATAGTCCTCCTGGGGTTAGTTCTCAGTGGGAGGATCTCATGGGGTGAGGCTTCCCCCTCTAGGGACAAGGATGAACATCTTGGGAGAACATAGTATAACAACCCTCACCCAACACCTTGCACACCTCCCTACTGTTTACACCCCAACACCTTACCCAATACTTGCATGTACTTCTGCAAACCTGAAGATTCACCATCTACTCGTAGTAGATCCAGGTATTGCTGCAGTGTCTGGAAAGCTGAAAAACTAAAAGTACTGAGACAAGGAGCTTCAAGAGAGGCATAACGATTGTCACGTGCCACTAAGAACAAGGGCTGACATACACTATGGCGGTCGCAAGCCCTATAATAGGGGGACTGAAGATGGACTCTGCGTCTTCTACTACGGAAGTGAGGAGTCTGCATCAACTCTGGTAGTTCAAACCAGGCAAAGGGCGAGACATCGCTAACGCTGAAGCAGCAGATGAGCTAGCAGGAGTCTGACTCCTACTGGGACTGCCGAAGGAGTGTCAGTCCCCCACCTGTTATGAGGTGGATCACCCAGTACAAATAGGTATTTTTCTTGAGTGTGGAGTAGGAGGGTGACACTTCATCGGCACCAACGCTGCAGGGCTTGAGGAGCTGCTGAAGAAAGCAGCCGGTCGAATCAGAAGGGAAACCGGAAAGGCTGGCTAGAAGAACCACAAACCCTGGAAGAGCCAGTGACGTATCCCATTTGGGAAACAGGTAATGAGACATGGGGGAGTGGAGAGCCAAGCATAGCCTCAGAGATAGAATCCCTCCTCCCAGTGGGCACGGAAATACCACATGCCACAAGAGAAGGGCCTGGGACCCACACACAGACCTAGCTAGAGTTAGAGGGAGTCTTCCTCATGCTGGGCGTCAAGAAGAGTCACTGACCACCAGTGAAGGGTTGAGTGCCCGAGAACCAAAACCTAACATAAGTTATCTCATTTGTGGCAGTACCTGGAAGGGAAGCAAACCAGGTCTGTCAAATCCACGTAATAAAGCGATATGGGTCTGGGACCCACACTCACAAGGGAAGAGTAGTATACTCAACCTTTCCTGGGGCAGTACCTGGCAGGGGAGTGAACCAGGTCTCCCAGAACAAACCAGTAGAGAGCTGGACAGTGAAAGTAAATATACAAAGGGACCAGGGGAACAGAGACATTCCCCCTGGTGTTGCTAACTGTGATATAAAGCCTGAGAATGGCCAGGGGAAGGGAGAAATTCACCCTGGATTTGTGAACTGTAATAAACAATCCGAGGAACGCCAGGGGAAGTGAGACATTCCCCTTTGTGTTGAGAGCAAAGCCAAAGAAGCCAAGAGAACTGAGTCATTCTCTGGGTAATTGAGTCCGCAAGGTGGATCAAACCAGTGATCGAGGAGAGTTATCCACTGGGATAACAAAATAGTGAAGTATCTGAAACAGTGTTAGTGCAATTCCTTTGTGAATTAAAAAAACCAGGGGAAGGGAGTCATTCGCCCTGGTAGGGAACTTTTAACCAGAACTGTTCCACCCAGCCTAGGAGTAGGGAGTCATTCTCCCGGAACAAGAACTTTGGTACTATTTATTAGTTTAGTTCAAAGTGTATGGGACAGAGATAGGGACATTTTGACACATGACAGTGGACTCTTTAAGTTACTAAGACATCCTGACCGACCCATAAGTACTTTAGTTGAGGCAGGGAAACCCCTCATGGATATAGGCAAATATATGTTTTCTCTTTTCATACCAAATACAAGTCTACAGCAATCACTATGCCACATGTGTCCCAGTCTCCTCCTTCTGCACCCTTTCACAAGCCACTATATGATGAAGTAAGGCTGGTTAAACCTTGCTGGTAGAAATGGGTGAATTTACTGAATTCCTAGGAGGTCCTTAGACGGGCTCCGGTACACAGAGGAAAGGGTTTGCAAGCTCTAACCATGGCCAAGAATAGGAATGTACAGGGAAGGTTGCATGGCAGAATATTACAGCATACACCAGGCTGTTTAGCAGGCAAGTGGGGAGGAGGGGTTGAAGCGAAAGACCATAGCTAGAGTGTGTGGTAGCAAATAATCGGTAAGGCATACATATCCTGAGGAAAATAAGGGCCAAAGATTTTGAGAATACTTCAGTAGCAATAGTCCTAAGTGGCTCGGCAAGTATAGCTCTGTTATTACTGCCTGCTTATTATTTTAAGAGGCCTGTTGTGATCTGGAAGCACTTCTGTCTTCGTGGATATAATTGTAATAGATATCCACCCACCATTTTTGAATAGAGCAACCCTCCCTAGCTACCTTTTAATTGAGTGTTTCCTAGTTCACAATCCTCAGTGTTCCTATATCTCTTGGGCATGCACCTGATGAGTACTCAAGTTGGAATTAATTTTGATATAGAACTCTTCGCTTCCACTTGTAATATTTGCTCATAAACTGCAGGTCTCGTTACTCCAGCATGAGCATCCAGTGAGGGAAATATTTAGGAGGTATAAAAGGCAAAATTATAGAGTGAGGGTTCTTCCTTATTTCCTTAATGACTTTCTAAAGCAGAATCTGTTTTTTAGTACCTTTTTGTTAGCAGCAACTAACTAAATGTATTTCTGCATTTAATCTCACTCCCTCTAGATTGCTAGTAAGACGGGTGCCATGAGTTCTGAAAACCAGAGTACATTTTGCCCCACACAAATATGGTTCTAGAATACTTGAGAACAACATTTGTACATGCCACTTTTTTTTTAAATCCCTGACCGTGTTTCTCCCCATCACACAAATGAGCAAGAAGAAATTCATAAGAAACATGGCAACCTTGAATTGACTTTGAACTGCAGACATGATGTGCTACTCACCAAGATGGTTGCTGTCCAAATGTAGAGCAATTGCAAAAACCAAACAACCACGCCTCCATTTTTGAATGCATTCCTCTATCCATTCATAAATGTAAAGGAACATTTTGTGAATGCCAACAGATTGCAGTGACACTTTAACAAGTTATGCACCAGTGTCCTTTTATCATATTTTTTGCAAGATGCAGATGGAAAAAGAATCCAGTGCTATGTAAATAGAATAGGGAAATAGTTATAAATGCACATGGAATTCAAGAATGCATTATTGCATATGGCAAAGAAATTGAAATACTGTGTATAAAACAGTAGACCGTGGAATCCCCATTCCAAGATGGCCTCCAATTTTCTGCAAGTTGTTTAGCTCTTGTTTTTGTCAGAGCAGCACGACAGGTTACACAGAAAGTCTGTGTGCTGTGAATGAAATGTGTTTATTTGCATCAGGGAAAATGTGAGCAGCCAGAACAGTAGTAGTTTGTGCAGCTCATTTCACAGAGGGAATTAAAAACATTGTGAAGGGCTACTACTGAGTGCTCAGATGAAGTGTACTACGGTGGTTATACAATGGCAGAAACAGACATCAAGAGCAGAAAAGCAGAAGGGCTAATAGTATCTTTGACTAGTCAGTCACTCTACCGTTATAGCCAGTCACTAGAGCTGTACCTCAACAGCAGCAACATTTTCGGGGTTGACCGTTTACTAGTGAGAGTGCTACAGAAGAAGTCTTCTGGGTTCATTCCAGTGCTGTTGATGGTATTGTATCACATGGCACTTCACACAGCTGTGGCACCCAACTTGGATCCATCTTTTCCCCAGCACACTATTTGGTTGCACAGCGTGCAGATGGTAAGATGTTGTCTTTCATTTTCCTGTAGTATCAAGAATTTCCAAACTTTGGACTTGCTTGTTGGAGCAAGAAGATATGTGCTCATACACTCATCTAGCCACAACTCGGCTGGTGGCAGTGGCAGCGTAGGTGCTGTGCCTGCTACAGATTAACATTTTGCACTTTCATATCTGACACACTGTCTTTGAAAGACCATGTTCAAAGGCAGAAGAGTATCTTTGCCATTTTATCTGATCACTATAGCTGTGGCATTATCCTCCTCCTCCTCCTTTTTCTCACTGGCTACCAAAATCATATATTTGAACCTGGACTTAAATGGGTCATTACCTTTCTCTTAGTCTTCATCATCAATGGCTATACGCAGTGGTGATGGAGACCAGGGACATACCACATCCTGAATCACTGCCATTGTTTCTTCCTGCTCATCAATAAATACAATCTGCAACTACTCTACCCTTTCAGTCCCATGGACAGTGGGCTAAACCGTGTCCTCATGCCATCCTCTGCCCCTAGCACTTTTAGACGCTCCGGTCATGTTTGCTCTCAAAATGATCGCCAAAGACATAGGAAAATGGCACATTGCAGATTCAGGGCCACTGAAAGCACTCTTGCCTGAAATGAATTGAATCTTCTCCTGTCTACAAAGAATTATTAGACCTTTTCTCTGTAAATAGTGTTGGGATGGAAATTATTCTATTCCACACCCCTAGGCGCTTTAAGGTGAGGCGAATCCCCCTATGAAATAGTGTAGTGTACAAGGGGGGAGAGAACCGCATTATGAAACTTGGGGTATATAATATAGCGCAAACAGTCAATACATAACCTTAGAAGGCGCATAGAAAGAAACGCCATTTTATTATTGCACAGACACAGGCTTAGCCCTATGGAGAGATTTGACTGGGTCCAAATCATTAAAGAAGAATGAGCCTGCACCTCCAGTTCTCACGGAAGCTCACTTCGCCCCCTGGTCCCTTCACTGTTGTGAATATTTAATATCATTGGAAGGAATGCGCTATGCAAGGCCGAGACAACACCAGGCTCCTCCTTGCAATGCCCATTCATCACAACCAAGCTGCCAGCAGGCCTCTAACCCCCACCCAGCCATTGTAGAGCCAGAGTCCACACCACTGATCTGACCTCTGCACCCCTGCATTCCGTGATAGCAAGTGACCCTCAGCCCCTAGCATAATACAAATGACCATAAAAGATCTAAGCATGTGCGACTTTTTCACCCTCAGCATAAAATACATCCTTTGTAACATGAGGTACAGGGAGGGATACATTATAGATAAAAACAAGGGTGGAAGCCTTGAGTGCTAGAGGTGCAGTATTAACAAAGCCCAGAATGTGTGGGTCAGTATGACTGTATTTCTTCCTCCCATCCCCTTGGCACCAGTTCCAGAGCCTCCCAGGTGCATGCCACAGTGATGTAGTAGTAGGCTTAGCCTAGTATTATAGTTTTTACAATGTAAATTATGAGACCTGACCTTCATTCCATGGAGAGATGAGCCCAGCTGACCAGCGTGGCTGAGAGATGGACCAATTGAAGCCTGGCATCCCCTATGGAGCAGGATCATGTATAATGTTTTACCAATCATCTGTGCGGGTTCAGACCCTATATGTGATGTCATCAAAGATGCTGTGGCCTCTCAAAAGAAAGGCATCCACATTCAGTCTGGAGCCAGAACATTCCAGAGCAACAGTGTCCTTTGCTGATATTTTGTATTCTGTACAATTACACCTTGTTATCCTTGCAAGCTATCTCTTGGCTTCTTTCCCTAGACGGTTGTATTCATTCTGGCGTGTGCGCATAAGGGATTTGCTTTCAATAGCCGACCACAAAAGAAAATGCACTCAAGCACCGCCACTAAATGCACTCTCTTGCCCAAAAAAGTCCTTAGATGTGTTATTCACAACTTAGCTAGTGTTGGGAAAGATTTCTCTTTTGGCAACATTTACTCCATAGTTCTATGGACCCCCAAACATTTTGCTTGTTTTTGAACCTGTCCAGACGTTTTGCAGGGAAGTGAAGCCTTTAGCCTCACTCCCCTGGCCTTTTGCTCATTTGTGATGGGGAGACTGACCAGTCCTTCAAACTATTGGGAAACTGTGCTTCCCTTTTTGTCTTTTACTTTTTGTAACTTTTTAACATTTCACACAGCATCTTACAAATGCAGTGCAATGGGGATACCTTTGTATCACCCTAGTTTTTTACACTTGTGATTATTCATTACTTTTATACGTGCCTAATGACAAATATTTCTATTGTAAACATTCACGTTTACCGCTTACGGCCTAAACCTAGCTAGTGCCCTATAATGGACGTGTCACAAGTTCTTCGCTTGTTCTTTGGCCTTCTTCCTACTTTGCCCGGTCAGGAAATCCCATATAAATTCACAGACCTACCTGGGAAAGCTGCAGCTTTCATGGGATATTGATGCCTTAGAAGAACAGCTGACTGAAGATCCAAAGAAGACCCCTGAGGAGGCCCAGCATTCCTTCCTGTGTCTGCCCCAGCAAAGCCCTGTTGGACTACCTGATCTGCAAAGGTCCAGTGTGGTGCTTCAACTCCTATACTGGTTGGACTGACCACTCTCGACGTGTATTCAAGAATCCAGCCATCCTGAGCCTTTAGAAGTGTCCCTGAACCACTCGGTGGGCTGGCCAGTTCTCCAGTGGGCTACCTCACTAGAACCGACATTCTTCCCTGTTTGCAGCCGGAACCTTTTTTTTGTACAAGTCGCCTTGCTGACGAATTTCAGCCTCCCAGCTTCAAGGGATTCAGCCCTGGAACGACTTCTACAACCGCGACTCAAAGCATGCCTGCCATTGTCTATATGCGGTGGCACTCACCTTTGCCCATCCTGTGAAGTGTCCTGCATTGGTGCATTCTGCATTTCTCCATTGCCAAGAGTTGCATTCTGCTCGTGGACCTGACCAGAAGAATCCTTGCACCGGCAGCTCCTGGGCAACTCTCACCAGAAACAATGGCAGAAAATCCAACCTCCAGCGACCTCTAGTTGACCCATCCAGTCCTCTGGGAAATCAGAGTCAGGGGTAAGTAAAACAAAGCATTTGTCTCCCCCTGTTCTCCATAGGATAACATTAAGAACAAGTCTCTTTGTATACTTCATTCATTTGTGCATTCAGTCATTTGTTATAGCGACTTTCACCATAATTATCATCCCAGCGCGCTTTTCATTGAACACCCTCGGAGGGACCAGAGTTTAAAAATGTTGGAGAATTTGGGAGGTGCTATTATGCGTATGTGCATTTCAGCCATTAAAGTTATGCGAGGGTGGCCAAGACCCTGCTAGTCACCCGTGTCTAAATGGAGTGTGTATGGGCGCAGCAGAGGTATACTATGGACTGAGGGGGGGATTGTGTTTAAAGGAGATAGTTATGTGGGAAGCTGCAGTTGAAATTTGTCGTTAAAAGTAGCTTCATTCTCATGGCAGAAGTGATGTGCAATAGTGTTAGTTATATGTGAGTGTAGGGTGTCTGGAGTGAGCCTGTACCTTCTGCCAAGTTGCCAAGGTGCAGTGTGGGAGAGGAGAAATGGGTAGCTGTCCAAACAACATCTACATCCTGGGTTCGCACTATGTACCTTGCACTATTGGGCTTAATGCAAGATATGGCTGACTAACACAAATGGGCTAAAAGCAAGGTAAGGCTACATTGCACTATTAGGCTAACTGCGAGATTTGGCTAACACAAATGGGCTTAAAGCATGGTAAGGCTACCCTAAACTGTTACGCTAAATGCGTAATATTGTTATTGATGTGTGACCGGCGCCACGTGCTTGTGCCCTTAAATTATAAGTGTTCCAAGAAAAGAAGTTGGAATCCTTGAAGATTACAATATAAGCAATGATAATAGTATCATCAATGGGCCTCATTATGACTGAGGCGGTAGCCATGCCGGTAAATACTGACATGGCTGCCGCCGGAGACATGAAATTACCGGTACCCGGCAATGGGCCCTGGCCCGTTAATTGCCCATTGCTGGGTGCCGGTAATTGTTACTCCCCATTCCTATGGGGCTCAAAGGAAATGGGGAGGCCGGTGCTACTGTGTAGGTGTAGATCTGCTTGTGGGTGCCGTTCAGCCCGGCAGGTGAGGCCTCGTAATTTGCCGGTCCTGTAACAGTACCGGCAAGCTTACTGGTACCCTTGTTACCGGACCGGCAACCTTGTAATGAGGCCCAATGTCTTTATACCACATGATGTCAGCCGACGCGTGTTTCGACATACGTCATTCAAGGCAGTTGTGCTATGTTTAGTGCCCAATTGTGTAGTAAAGGTTGGTTGAGTATTTTCGCCTTGAGAAAGTCTAAAACACTGTAGACGCCAAAGAATGAAGATTCATATATGTTCATGTGTGTCCTTTAAACAATTGCAGAATATAAAAATCTGTAATAGTGCTCTGGCAAAACCCAACTATGCAGTTAAATATTCATAGTGTTGGTACAAAGAATAAACTTCAAAGGGGTTGATCCCTCTAGCGCGTGTGTGCATCCAACAATAGTATAACCTGTAGGTGCTGATGGGTGCACCCACAACGTGACTTTGGCGAAGCAGTTTGGCCCCACATAAAGACAAAGAGAGTGGACATAACGCACATCCCTTGGTCCTTAACCCATACCTAATTTTGAGAGTTAAATGCATAATATGGCTACCCTATCGCCCCAATTAGGCTAACTGCAAGATATGGCTGACTAACACAAATTAGCTATATTATAATAGGTAATAAGAGTGGTGGAATTTTAACGGCGTACAGTAATGGACGTACTCCCTGCCCACACCACGCTTACCTTATCAGTCGCAGTAGGTTGTCTATATCCGGCGTCCCCAACAAACACTGTTAAACAGATTGAAGCTGCTCAGAGTGGAGTTGCCCATTGCCTCTGGCCATTAGCAGACTGGCTGCCCGGGCAGAAGCTGCTCTGGGGAACTTCCTAAAGAGGACTGCTGTTCCAGCCACATTGGACTGGGCAGGCCACAACAGTCTGGGAGGAGAAGGAGGCAGAACAGTGGATTAAAGGGGGGTTTCAGATATAAAAAATAAAGCTAGAGGCTGGGGGCATGCAGGAGGGATACAATAAATATATATTTGCAGGCGGGAAGGGATAAAATAATTTTATAATTGCGGGTAGGAAGGGGTGAAATAAATATATAGAGAAACAACTGGCTGGGAAGAGCAGGCACGGGGAGAGTGGGCAGGAGCGAGGACAGAGGGGAGGGGAGAGGGCAGGGGGGCGCTTACCTGCAGGTGTTTCCACTTACCCTGTGCACTTTCATTTCACTGCTTTTTAGTCATCGCACCTGAGCAGTAAAATCTGAAAGGTAAGAAACTTGGTTGAACTCTGCTCTTGAATAATCACGAACACAATTAACTTCCTTACATCAGATACATTCTGGGGGAAGTATTATGATCTTTGGGCACATGGCCCCACTCTTCACAGGGATTGGATTTCTGAAGCTAGATAACATATCTTGTGACTTGGTTTCATCTCACTGCTTCACTTTACTTACATGTTTTATTGATTTAAGTAATTTTGAATGCATTTTAAGAAACTTTAGTGACTTTATATATGTCTATTACTGAGTGGTGTGTGATATTATCACCTGCTTATTTCATTTTTAGTCTGTGTTTAAGGTATAGAATAAATATTATATTTGTATACATTTTTGTCTAAATAAAGTTGTGTGCTTCACTGTGTGAACACATTGTGAGCCCCCTGGCCCCACTCACGTTCTCCTGAGAATAGGCTAATCTCTGAGAGTTCCCCTGTTCGCTGGAACTATGATGGCCTCCTAGAATCTGTCCACCAGGCCAGATTCTAGTGATCCATCTTAACAACAAGCAACACATCACTAACAGATGGCAAATTGATTTACAGCTACCAAATGTAATCTCCTTCTTGCCTCCCAAGAATTATACGGCTTTTTCTCTTCAGCTAGCATGTCCTTTGGACAAATAAATGATCACACACTCTGTTACAGCCACCAAATGCACTTGTTTGCCTAAAATGAGTTTTAGGATTTGGTATTTACAACTTTGCAAGCAACAAATGTATTGTCTGACCTCTACAACATGGCACACTCAATTACAGCCACTTTAATATCCCACCTGTCTCCATATTATTCAAAACAAGGAGGTTTGGTCCCAACTGAACCATTCAAAAACCTGATAATGGTTGGTTATTTGACCACACGATGAATGAAGCTCCAATCACTTGTGGGCTAGGTCAGAGCAAATTAATGTGACATATACAAATATTTAATAAACAAAGTATGATATTTGTTTGTATTTTGGACAAATCACTCGTCCATAGAGTAGGAGTATTCAATACCTCATACAAAACCTACATAGAACTAAAACCAAATGAATAAGAAAAATATTCAAGGTGCTTATTCTCTTGTGGGCAACATAATACAGAATAATGTAAACATATGAAAGAAAAAGTGGGGCGTAGAGTTTCCCACATTAGTTGCATACATACAAATCAATTGCGCTTTCAAAATTACACTTTCAAAATTACTGTCTGGATTACCCCTACCATAGAAAGGCATGGAAATGAGAAAGAAAAACATCCCCCATCCAAGTCCTAATTTAGAGAATAAGGGAGTTATTTGGGTGTCCAGAAGTTAAATGCCAGCATTTTATTTGTCTATTCACGGGCTAAATACACATCCCAGGTCTACGTCCCGATAGGTGACACCAGGCACCCTGTATTTACAGGAAGTGCCTGGTGTTAGGTATGGATGTTTCAGCAGATAGGTAAGTGTGCTGCCTTCTTCAGGACCCCAGGGAAATTTGAGCACTGTGGATGTGAAGAAACAGACTATTAGAAGATCATAAAATAATGGGTATCCAACCCAAGTTGGATAAAAACGACCCAATGTACAATTAAAAATGAAAGCCCACTAAGTTTGCCATCACCAACAGGAGAAACCATGCAGAAGATGATAGCATGAGGCTCTGTGTTAGGCAAGAATTGATGTAGTAACCCTGTGGGAGACTACACAACGCTTGTCCTGTTGGTATTAGGTAGCCCACCTTTTGGTATAGGCATGTACTACACAAGCTGGTAGTGCGACTGAGCAGCCAGACTTATCTCAAGAGGGGTAAATGTGAGCTGCAGAGCTGTAGCAATGAAATCCACCAATACAAGTATCCAAATAACACTTAACACTCAAGGTTTTTAGTTAAAATAAATATTTATTTAACAATTGTTTTTTAAATAAGCAGTCTTTAAAAATGGCGATATATGCAGCAATCAAATACACTTTAAAATACTTTCTGAGAATCAACAGAAAGCAAGTATATACTCTTTAGAGATGCTTCACACACACTTCCTACACCATGATGTGACTTCAATAACTAGGACAGTAATGGCATTTACATATCACTTGTACACTTTGTAAATTCTGAGGTTGGTAGAAAGGAAAGGTTAAAGTAAGGAAAAAGGTTAAACAGGTCCTCAAAGCATGTGAGCACTTTAAGAGGCCGATTCATGGAATTAATGTGCGCTGAAAATTCCTGCGCAAGCATGCGAATCGCAGCACAAGTGCGAAAATCGCAGCGAAACACGTGCACAGCGATTCATGGAAGTCTGTGCGTGTGTAAATCCATGGATGTGCGCTAAAATCCTGCGTGGCGCACACTGGCGCACACGTCTTCAAACAGCGTGCGCTACACGCACAGCGAAAGCACACATAGCGAAGCACACACAACAAAAGTAGGCGTAACGGGGCGTAACACGCGGAATGGGGAACAACGTGTGAAAATGTGGGCGTCACGGGGGAAGTACAGGAGGCAAATGCGCGGAACGCCCACACGCGCGCCTACAACACGTATTCATGGAATCGAACGGGGCTAACTCGTGCGCCAAAAAAGATGCACTAATCCGGTAACACGTACGCCAGCAGGAAGCAGGCGTACGTGGACTCGCGCAGCATAAAAGTGCGCGCAAACAACAAACAAGCTCAGACGCCAAGATGAATATACTGTTCCTCACAGCAGTGGCCGTGGGATACCGCAGGAGGAGGAGGAGGATAGTCAGGCCCAGAATTTTTACACCCAGAACCAGCCTTTTTGGGATGCCTGATGACCAGGTGTATGGGAGGTACAGGTTTCCACCTCACATAATACTCGACATGGTGAGTGAGTGGGAGGATGACCTCACATCACCCACCCTGTGCTCCCAAGCACTGAGCTCCTTGGA
Source organism: Ambystoma mexicanum (assembly GCF_040938575.1). Lineage (NCBI taxonomy): Eukaryota > Metazoa > Chordata > Amphibia > Caudata > Ambystomatidae > Ambystoma > Ambystoma mexicanum. The sequence goes on along the minus strand of NC_090930.1, from coordinate 650,814,229 downwards.
AAAGGTGCTCAATGTACTGCACTTCTTGGCCACTGGTTTATTTCAGCGGACTACTGCCATAGTGGGGGGGGGTCTCACAGGACATGCAGTCATGCTGCCAGCACCAGGTGTTGGCCATCATGACTGCACGCCCATCAGTCTGCAGGCATATATACCTGCCCAGAACACCTGCAGAAAGGCAGGCTGTCGTCCAGGATTTTTACGGGGTGGCACACTTCCCCAAAGTGCTAGGTGCCATTGATTGCACCCATGTGTCTCTACGTCCTCCCAGGGCAACTGAGCACATCTACAGAAACCGCAAGCACTGGCATTCCATCAATGTGCAGGTAGTATGTGATGCCAAGGGAATCATCACCTCCGTATATGCCAACTATCCAGGGTCCACCCATGACTGTTTCATTTACAGAATGTCAACCCTAAACCGGGACCTAGAAGCTGGGCAGCATGGCAACATGGCTGCTTGGTGAGTATAAATGCCCCTGCACATGCATGCATGTCAGATACTGAGTAATGTCACAACCCCACTAATGATACCCAACATCACCTCCCCAGGGGACAGTGCCTACCCACTGAGCATCCACATGACGCCAATTCGCAACCCCACCACCCGACCCGAGGTAATATACAACACAGCCCATATTGCACCCCGGGGCATAGTGGAGCGCACATTCAGAGTGCTGAAGTCACGCTTTCGCTCACTTGACCGCTCTGGTGGGCAGCTGCTATACGCGCCCCCAGTAGTGTGCAGGATCATAGTGGCAGCATGTGTCCTGCACAACGTTGCAACACGCTGGGGCCTGCCCGTGGACATGGTGGAGCCCCCACATCCCCAACCACAAGCGCCGCTGCTGCGCATGGGAGGGGAAAGGGCACGTGGGGAGGCAGCCCGTACGCAGCTGTTGGCTAATTACTTCACCTAAAATCACACCCCTGTGGAGTGCACACAGCCCTGGCACATACCAGCTGACAATCAATGATTATGACATAAGGGACAGTCAACTGTCACAACCATACCAGCCTGAGATTGGTCACCTGGAATTGTTACATTGTGTGCATCCCTACCTGCCGAAAGACAACCAATGTTGTGTCTAAAAAAAAAAAAAACACACATTTATGCTGCATGAATGACTACCCCCTTGCAAAATACAACATGAAAATAGCGCCATGTCGCCCAACCCCTCCTCAGCTCCGCCACCAGACACACCATGGCATGTCATGCAATGTGAAAGCAAACAAAGCAATGCACAAGACCTGACACAAGTGTCACAAAGTGCACTGTCCCAAATGGAAACTGCCGACAGACAATATGCTCCTAGTAATCAATAACAAACGGCACACATGAACAAATACTTACCACCAACACAATACAGCAACACACCATGAAACATTGCAAAAACATGACAGTACTAAGTCAAAGTAGTGGTAGTCTTACAACCTGAATAAGTCAGCACATCGACCCCTTCCAACTGTAGAGTGTTGGTGCCACATAAATGTGTCGGTGTACTGCATACAACATGAACTTCATCTGCAAAGGAGACGGCCTTGTGAAGACATTAGGAAGGAACCTGCAAATTAGGAGAAAGACATGGATACAAAAGCACATATCGATACACCATGCAGTGTACAATACAACAACAATGCCCACTAGGGATGTACACACAGTATTGACTACAGACTGCCCACACAGCTCATGGGAGCCCAATGTCACTGTGTAAATCACTGTCACTTGGTCACACCCTTTGCAAGCCCATGGAAATGGAAGCAGGAGGGGTGTGTGTGTGTCAAACCCAAGCATCTAACCCAAACTCTGGACAAGCCTGCATGTGCCCAGCCGGAATACAGTGGATGCCCACACAAGGCAACACAATGTAAAAACAAAAAATGGCCATGTGGGGGACAGAGGGTGAGGGGGGAGGCCACCCAGGAGGTTCGAGGACAGGGTGCACACCAACACCCACCTGCGTGGATGTTGCGAACAAAAAAACATACCTCCATGGGCTCATGGCCTGCACGGCTATGCGATTGTGGGAGAACTGCTGTCGCCCTCTTCACCCTCTTCTGCTGCATCAGGAGGTGGTGGCACGATGGGAGGCAACCCACGCAAAGCCCTGGTATGGTCCTCCATGGCAGCAAGCGTGCAGGTCTGATTCTGGAGGATTAAAGGGCGGAGATCCCCATGCAGCAAGTCACGGGTTGGCTGCACTTCTGCACGCATGGCCTCACGGGATGCCCGGACCTCCGCGCGTGTTGCCTGCAGCTCAGCTGAGAGTGAACGTGTGAGCTGCTCCAGCTGCTGTTCTGCCCTAACATTTCGGGAAGCCTCAAGTTCAAGCAGACTCTGCCTGAGATTATGGAGTTCCACCCTCAGGGCTTCCCTGTGGCCCTGTGACTCTATTGATATGGTTTCGCGCAGAGTCTCCAGTGCCGCCCATCGGTCCCTGTTGGACGCCAACATGTCTTCCCTGTGTGATTGGCAAATGGAGTCTGTTGCCTGCTGTTGTTGCTCCATCTGCCTGTCAGGGGGGATAATGGAAGTGGCCACCCTCTCCATTGCCTGAGCCATCATTTCTACTGATGCTGCCTGTTGGGTTGCCATACCGTACATGGAGTTTTCCCATACAGTATTACCTGGTGGCACACGTCCACCACGTCGGCGGGCACCACACCTGTTTGGGGCAAGGCAATCTGCACCTTGCTGTGCTGGCACTGCCTGAGGCTGCAGGACTGCATTCCCCCTCTGATCTGCTGGCCCAGGAACAGGATCAGATGCTGTGGAGTGTGACCCTGCATCCGTAACTGCCAAAGGCGGACTTACCAACACTGACATCCCCATAGAGGGTTCTACCCCTGGTCCATGTGGGTTGGACAGAACAGAATCCCTGCCAGAAGCACTGACCTGCGACAGCACATAAGTCTCATCATCCGACTCAGCATCTGAATAGAGGTCTGGGGAGCTGCACCCAGAATCACCCCTCAACAGTAAGGTCTGCAGTACCAAAGTGTTTTCACCCACCACCACGCCACGTTCCCCACTGATGCCTGGTCGTGGCTGAGAATCCTCCTGGGTCTGCACCATCTCCTGAACCTCACCAGCATCAAGTGCGTCGTCACCTGCAAAAACATGAAACACAAGAAATGGAAACAGGCATGAGCACTATAGCACACACATAGGCCTGACAAGACAGAGATCCTGTACATGGTTAACACATGTCCCACATGACTATAACCCTGGCATGCATGCACTGTCAATGATTCTGAAGGGGAGTCAAAAAGGAAGACAATGAGGACACCAAGATGGAAAAGCAACACATTTGCAGCATGTCGTGTAGCACTGGCATCACACATCAGCCTGTGAGTGGCATGTCCAATACGCATACATGACCCATGCCAGCACACAGATGTCATGTAGCATAGCCATGGTAAATTAGACCACTACAGCCATATGTCAGTGAATGAGTACTGTCACACATCCATGTCACATGGACATGATGAGAAGATTAATGCAGAATAGTGTTGCGAAATATGCATGTGCCGCACACTGCAGCACATCCATTGTACAATTAGACAGTGATTGTAGGCAGATGTACACATCACTGGTTGGTCACTTCAACATGACAGGAAACAACTATCATGTACCACATGCAAACAGGCCCTAAAAATAAATTTCAGCAGGCCAATACTCCCTCGCCCTGAATGGTTTAAACATTCACATAACCAGGTAACTAAAGTGGCACAATGTAGGGTGTAAACAATGAAAGAAGCATGTCACGTATGTCGCTTTAGGGATGAAAAAAGCATATGAAAAATGGGATAATCTAAACGATCAGCCTGAATGAACACAGAAAAAATCAGAATAATGTTGTTGCAAGATGATAGTTCAAGTGCAACAGTAGTAATGTGGGGCTAATTGGCTACTGTGGGCAGAAGGGATACTGTCATACCCAAATCAAAGGCACATGAATGGATTGGATTGGAGGAAGCACATGGGTGACCCATTACACTCAGGAGTACACACCCTCACCTGGCACTCAATCAGAACCCGTCACCCAAACAACATACACATGGATTACACACACATGCATGGGCACTCACCGGACAATGCCTCGTAATCAGGTAGCTCTCCCACGCCTTGGATCTGTTCCTCTGTGACGAAGGTCCCAGCAACAGACTCATGTTCAGTGAGTTCGTTGTCCTCTGGTGGAGAACCACCGCCAGTCACCAGAGTAGCGGCATGATTTGAGGCCAGCTTGTTCTTTGCTCTGCGTTTCAGGTCATTCCACCACTTGTAGCAATCATCAGCTGTGCGCCTCATAAATCCAAGGGCACTTATGCGGTCCGCCATGGTCTGTCAGTGTGCCCTACGTTGAAAAGGTGTGGTCTTGCACCTTGCAGTCACCACTATTTTGCGGCTATGTGCCGACACATAGGTCACAAGTGCATCAAGTTCGGGGTCATTAAAGCTAGGCTTCCTTGACGTGCCGGACTGTGAAGCCGTGTCTGGGGTCTCAGCCTGTAGTGCCAGAGCACCCTTCTTCCTCTTTTTCAAAGGTGGAGCAGAGCCTGAGTGGCTTGCGCCGCTCTGGTCAGTAGGGGCAGAAGTGCAGGTGGACTATGTACTGGGAGTGTGTGAAGGCACAATGACCATAGGTCTTGGTGCAGGCATTGGCTGAAGTGTGATGTTGGCAGGGGCAACGTCAGTTTGATGGGCCAGGCCCGACACTGTCCCAGCCGGGAGACTCAGAGCTGGGGTGGATAGAGCTGCAGCTGCCCCTGCAGCCTCCCCACCCTGCCTACTTGGGGCAGCAGATGACATCGCTGCCCCAGATCCTCGTGGCCTGGTGACACCAACTTGCACCGGCACACGTGGCTTAGACTTGCTGACCTGGAAGTCAGCCTGGGAGTCATCCTGTGCTGGGTCAGGTGCCACAATGGGCTGGTCCAACAAGGGCTGAGCTGGGATGGTGTCAGCCACGTTTCCCTCAACCATGGGGGGGGAGCATGGGTGTCCCCGATTGGTCCTCCACACATGGGGGTCTAGGGGCAACCTGCAAATCCTGGCCACGTCCCCTACCGCGCCCACCACGCCCACCTTTTGGAGGTCGGCCACCTTTGCCCCCCCTTACCGCTTGGTCACCTCCCAACCATGGCACTGATGTTGTTGTGCGTATGGGAGTTGCAGTAAACAATTGTCCTGGGCAATTGGGGGTGAAAGGGGTAGGGTACTAGATGGAATTCGTACCCTAGTGCTCTAGCAAGGCTGTCTGTGACCCCTGGGGGAAGATGACGGGTCACGCAACACACAGGCACCCGAAAACAAAAAGTAACGTGCACGCAACCCCTCATAGACCACGTGCATGGAAAAATGAACCCGCACTACGCTGTGGCAGCCAGAAACACAAAAATAAGCGTACGCATGTTACACGCAGCTTACGACCTCTGAAGGGGTACGCAACACACGGGGCAAGCACAGTTGGTAAATGCGTGCGCGACTCACCGTCTGCCTGGAATAAGAACGTGAAAAAAATGCACGTGTGCGCGTTGGCAACACCCCCGCCAAAAGAAGAATTGCACGCTGTCTGAGGAGACAGGACAAAAGAAGAAGTGAACGCTGTTTGAGGAAACCGGCCCAAAAAAAATAAAGAACGCTGTCAGGGGTAACAGGGAGTACGAACTTGAAACACTGTGAAGTAATCGCGTGTGAACCGACAAGAAGTACAGAATTCACCCACTCGCTCTCCACGAAAAGCACGTACAAGGGAATGGGGTCCTACACGTACGGCGTCACTTACGCGTGTACGCGCTAAGGCCCTTTCCTCCAATTACATGAGCTGACACTCGGACATGCAGTTTTTGGACGTGTACGATGAACATGCACCCGTGTTGATGGAAATGCCCGCGCGCATCATGTCATTTACGCGCGTAGGCCCTTTCCTCGGATTACACGCATTCAGACGCGGACGTGCAGTTTTTTCACGCACGCTGAACCACTATGCCCACGTCACGAGGGAAACACCCGTGCGAGTCACTTCACAGAAGCGCTTACGCGCAAAGGGCCTTTCCTCGAATTACACGCTGACGAGCAAGATTTTCACGTGCCAAATCACTCCGTATCAAGCTGGCCACACAACAACTCACGGAAGACCACGCTTCTGCCCACAAGGCCAAATTACTGCCCCCCAGAGCCCCGAGCACGCTCCCACCTGCCATCTGCTGCTGCCTGACTGCCTGACGCCCACGTGCCCTGCTGTTTGCTGCCTGCACGTCAGCCAGGGGTGCAGTTGCTTTGACCACCCCTGCTGGAACCGAAGACTCCCGACTGGGATACCATCGCTCCACAGCCCAGCCCAGGACCCAGTTGCCCACCCACTCCTGCCTCTGGGGTTGCCATGTCGGGCACAACACCATCTGGCACCACTGGCAACCCCCAGCCAGAGAGGCAGAGGGCCACCAGCTTCAGTGCCAGGGAAGTTGGTGTCCTGGTGGAGCAAATCCTGGGGCAGTATGATGCCCTATTTGGAAGTTTGCGCGCCGACAATGAAGGACGGACCAGGATCTGGATGGACATCGTGACTGCCATCAACGCAGGGGGGGTGGCAGTCCGCGACTTATAACATGTCAAGAAGCGCTGGGAGGACTTCAGGTCCAGGACCCTCAACAAGGCCCGGCGCCTATTGAAGGCAGTGGATGCCAAGGGGCGCCGGGGCCACCTGTCCGACCACCAAATGAGGGTCCTGGAACACATATGCCCAGCGCTCCACGTCCAGGTCCTTGAGAGGCAGACCCGTCTGGAGTCGAGCGGTAAGTGTACATGCATACTGATTGGATGCTGTGCGTGTGGTGGTGTGCCAGTAGTGTGCAGGTTGCACATGTGTTTTCGTAGGGCCATGTAAGGATGTGTATGAACAGGGGCATGAGGCTGCCACATGCGAGTCCTCTTAGGTGTGAGACACATCGATGGTGTATGTGTCGGTAAGCATGCTGTGCAAATGCAGGTGTGGGAGCACACATGTTTGATTTTCTGTGGATGTACGTTGGCATGGTTGTGGTGTCACACATGGATGGTGGTTCCTGCTGCATGTATCTGCACTGTGTACATGTGCATGTGTGTGCATTTGACAAGTGTGCGACTTTGATGCAACATGGATGTACGTGACACTGATATGTAGAAGGCTGAATGCCAGATGTGACATGTATGGCGATCTCATCACTGCGACAGTTGGAGGAGATGTAGACATGCATGTAAGTGTGGTGGTGTGTGCGCATGTCTAGTGCACTCCCTGTTTTTCATGTGATGTCAGGCTCACCTTTGGGTTTTCATGCTGTTGTATGTGTATGGATGATGCTGCATGGTGCAATATTGCTGTGGAAATGCTCAGGTGTGTGAGTTGAAATGACATGTGTGTCGTGGAGTGTGATGCCATGTCTGAAGTTTGACACTGCCACTCATGTGCAACTTTCATGTGTGTATCAGTCCATTGGACAGTGCCCTGATGTCTGTGTTTTATCTCTTTCTGTCTGCAACGTCAACTGATGAAGAGAGCGGAGAGGGTGCTTTGGAGCACAGCGGCAGGGATTGCACCACCAGCCAGAGACGCAAGGCCTGGCTCCCCTCCCAGATTGTCATCTCGTCGGGGAGTGAGGAGTCTGGTGCCGCGACCCAGGCCGCAGCATCCGAGGGTAGGTCCAAGAGGCGGAGGTCAGAGGTGGACTCCTCGGCAGCAGAAGGGGCAGCTGAGACCTCACAGAGTCCAACGGAGGAAGATGGCACGGAGTCATCCAGGTTGGTGGGGGGTTTGGTGAAGGAGGAGGCCGCGGGAAGGGACACACACAGGGTCTGGAGGTGGGGATTCCACTGGTGCTAGTGGTGTAGCACAGGCCGCCGCGGAGGTGCCTGTGTGCAATCCTGTCCCTGATCCTGTCACTGCATCATCTGCGGACGTGGCTATCCGGGACCGTGTTGAGCCTGTCCTGGCCGGGATAGCGTTGCGTCAACGGGGCATGTGAGGTGACCAGCGGTCTTTTCGTGAAGAGACTGCACGTCATCTCGGATGCCTCTTTGACCACGTTAACCTGCTGGAACGGGTCACCGGTGCTGGATTCCTCCGTGTGCTGGACCTTCTTGCGACCCCCTCCTCACCTGAACCCCCTACGCGCCAGTTGTCCTCCATGCCATCTTCTCACCCATGTATCACCTAGGTGCCATGTGGAGCTGCCTCTGACCCAGCGGCCAGGCTGGTGGAGGACACATCCCTGCTACAGTCGGGAGTCGGACGTCCAGCAGGGGTGGCCACCACGACAACTGCACCCCAGCCGGAGGAGGACATGCAAGCAGCAAGAGCCAGGGCACAGGCACAGCAGCAGCAGCAGCAACATGATGGGAGCAATGATGGCTCGGGGCCTTCAACATCGGAGGGGCAGGCATCGGCCAGATGGCAGGAGGACCCAAGATTTCAAGTGTCTTCTGTGTGGCAGCGGTTGGGCCACGCCATAGATGCGGAGCAGCAGGGGGCGGAAGAGGCACTGCTCACAATGGTCAGGGCGGAGAACTCCATGCGGAGGGCACTGAGGCGGGCCGAGTGCCTCGAGGCAATTTGCAGGGAGTTGGAGGTGAACATGTCATTGTCCCTGCGAACCCTCGGGGCCATGGAAGAGGACCGCCTTCAGGACATTGAGCAGGAGTTCGATGATGCCCTGGCCTGGGACATCAAAAAGTGAGCCGTCGGACTAGCCCGCTGCCATCGTAAATAGTTTTTAGAGTTAGGTTTCCTTTTCCTTTTTCTTAGATTTGTGGTGAATGGACTATGCCACACACATTTGTATATAGTTTTTTATTGGGTAGTTTATTAGGTAGGTTTCATTTCTTTCGTTCGGCTCATGGACCCTTGACAATGGATTGTACATAGTTGGACAATGGATTATTTTACCTTTTTCTTTTGATTTCACCATGAATCAATGGATTTTTCTTTTTACGTTTCCTTTGTATTTGCGTTGTTGGAGGGAGAGTTTGGACTATTTTTCTTTCGGATTTGTTTGGATTGGTTATACTTTTCATTTACTCATCTTTTGCACATGCTTTTCATTTCATGTTTGCTGTTTTTTTATGCTTTCATGCCATTGATTTATTTTTTGTACATAATACATTTTCATATTTTAGTTCCATGTGTGGGATTCGCTCATTGGTTTGATGCATGTGAAAATGTGGGTTTACACAATCAATGCCAACCAGTATGTGTGTATGGCGGACATGTGTTGATGTACATAGTTGACTATTGGTTTGTGTCTTGAGATAGGCATGTCATTGTGGGGTGGATTGGGAAATCATTGCATCTCAAGAATGGGGTGGCGTGCTGTGGTATTTTGGTGTACAAGTGGGACATGATTGTGCATCTGTATTTCATGTAGGGGGGACATGAGTGGGGGCCTACTGGCAGGTGCCCCTGACTGCTGGGGGGTGGGGGTGCTGGGGGAGATGAGTGGGGGCCTGCTGACAGGTGCCCCTGACTGCTGGGGGTGGGGGTGCTGGGGGACATGAGTGGGGGCCTGCTGGCAGGTGCCCCTGACTGCTGGGGGGTGGGGGTGCTGGGGGACATGCGTTGGTGATCACTAGTGCAAGGAGACATGTGGCCTGGCTGTGGGGCATGCCCATGGTGGATGGACTGGCTGCGGCACATGACCAGGGGTGCAGGGTAGTCCCCTGTGGTGTGGGCTGCCTGCAGGAGCCATGGAGGGGGTAGTGGGGACACCTGGGAGGACCTACAGTGCTAATTCACGTGTGGGACTCCACGCGCACCCCACTGGATACACGTACCCCGCTCTGACAGCGTAATGGCTTGTGAAACATCCTGTGCACCCCCGAAATACACGTACCCCGCTCGCACTGGGCCAATCGCGTTTGAAACTTCCCACGCACCCCAGTTATACCCGTAGCCCACTCACACAGGGCCTATCGCATCTGAAAGTTCCTGCGCACCCCCGAAATACACGTGCCCTGCTCCAATCGCGTATGAAATTTCCTGCGCACCCCAGTTATACACGTACCCCGCTCCAATCGCGTGTGAAACTTCCCACGCACCCCAGTTATACAGGTACCCCACTCACACAGGGCCTATCGCATCTGAAAGTTCCTGCGCACCCCCGAAATACACGTGCCCTGCTCCAATCGCATGTGAAACTTCCTGTGCACCCCTGAAATACACGTACCCCGCTCCAATTGCGTGTGAAACTTCCAGCTCACCCACGAAATACACATAGCCCGCTCCAATCGCGTGTGAAACTTCCCGCGAACCCGAGTTATACATTTACCCCGCTCCAATCGCGTGTGAAACTTCCAGCGCACCCACGAAATACACATAGCCCGCTCCAATCGCATGTGAAACTTCCCGCGAACCCCCGAAATACACGTACCCCACTGGCACAGGGCCTATTGCGTATGAAAGTTCCCGCGCACCCCAGTAATGCACGTACCCTACTCGCACAAGGCCTATCGCGTCTGAAACTTCCCGCGCACCCCCGAAATACACGTACCCCGCTCGAATCGCGTGTGAAACTTCCCGCGAACCCTAGTTATACATGTACCCCACTCCAATCGCGTGAGACTCCCCGTGCAGCGGGGTACGTGTATTCGGAGGGGTGCGCAGGGAGTTTTACAGGCATTTTCGTGGTTGGGGGCCTTTGCGCCATGTACGGGATTTGTGCCCTGTGCATGGCGCACGGGGAGGTTTTGGGGGCGTAACTGGCGCTGCTGCAGGGTCGCTGCGCCACTCTGCACCAAGGCTGATTTTGGAAGCTAAAATTCATGAATACGCTGTGTGCGGAAATGGATTTTAGTGCACGTGGCTGGCGCAGAATGTCGCACGCGCGCACTGTGCGCCAGCCACGTGTGCCACTTGTGCGCTGAATTCTATGAATTACCCTGATAATCTTCCAATGAAGTTTATATAAACTAATATTGCTTGGAAAGGTTTTTAAAACCAATGCATCACCTATGAGGGACAGTAAGAATCAAAGTTAAATGGAATAGCAGAGTCTGCAGAGAGCCAGGACAGCCAAAGTCAAATCAAGCAGTCCATGGAGATGAGCCACTACTTAGATAGTAAAAGTCTTGCACAAGGTTAGAAAAAGTTTGTTGAAGAAAAATCAATTTAGGGTTAAAAGCTGTTAAACTTGTGAAAGTTAGAGCTGAGATCAACTCTAGAAAAGCAGCTATTGCAAGTCTCAACTCAGAAGAGCAAGCTACAGAAACTGAGGCAAGTACCCCAAGTCAGAACAGTACCTTTGGTTAGAGGAAGAGGGTCCAGCTGACTTCTGTCTGGTTGCAATGATACAGATCCTGTGTTCCGGGGCCTAAATTGCTCCGGGAGCAATTTCAAAGGTTGGAGGCAGCTATGGGCTCTTTTCGGATCAGCTGCACTTTGCGGTTTCAGCACTCGGTTAACAGCACCACAGCGGATCTTGGACACTGGTTGGACTTCCTTCACTCCTTGAGTCCTGCACTCTGGTGAGGTGACTCGAGCTTTGGTCGTCCTGCTTCTGGAGAGTCCTGGGGAGACTCCTGGAGCTTTTGGCCGGCTTACAGACGTTACACTTGACTGTGGATTTCTCGACCCCTGGCACTCTGTTCCTGCAGCAGCAAAGAAGTACATTGAGTTGGGGAAGTTCTTCCAGCAAAGTTTGTCTCAGGGTTAGTTGGTCCCACTAACCCAAGGGAAGAAGTCGTCCCTTCCGGAGCTTCTCTCGTTGATCACAAAAATTACTTTCGGCACAGCAGCAGGGCTTCACTGGGCAGTTCAATGGTCCAGGAGGATGCAGCAAGTTTCGTTCACTGTTTCTTCGTCGGGTTGTTCTTCCCAGTGGTCGACTCTGTCTTCAGTCCCAAAACCCTTGCTTTTTAAGCAGGTTTCTCCAATTCATGCACAGCCAAGCCGTCACTCACACAGCAGGGTGGCTGTCCTGCAAGGACAGCCAGCCAATCAGGACTGGGTGCGTTCAGGTTTCCCTGGAGACAAAGGACAGCAGAGTTTCGGGCACCTCCCTCACTTCCTGCCCTTGCGGACACACTGGAGCCAGAGGCAGGTTTTATTACTGAATCCTGCCAAAGGCAAAATGAATAAAGGTGTCAAACCTCGTTTGGCGCGCGGAGTAAAACCCAAGAAAGACCTCACCAACAGAAAATGGCGATAAAAGAAGACCAGAGCCATTTTGACACAATGGTCACCCATGGGTGCTATGCTGCAGCTGAGGATTCAGCCTGCGGTAGAAAAGCACAATGGTAGGAAAATGAAACCACTGCCACCAGCCATTTAAAGTAGTGAGGGTAACATAAAAAATGTTACATGAGTAAGTAGGAAAAGGGGCTATTGGGTAACCCCCCAGCACTCCACATAAGATGGGGTGTGCTGGACCTACAAAGAAAAAAGGTAAGCAAAGTCAATTTCACTTTACTATTCTTGGTAATTGTAAAGAAAGGTAGTTGGACCTTAAGAGAGATCCAAAGGACTTCTGTGACACTGCATTGTAGGTGCTGTGTGTCACCATACAAAAGTAGATGCCTATGGAGTTTGTCAGGCCTCAAAGACAGATTATCCAAATTGGATCAAAACACATGAGAGAGTGAGAAAAAGGGCTCACTCACTCCAGGGTTAAAATTAAAAAGTCCTAACGTCCAGCAAAAGATCCCGGGGTCTCTATGGTGGGAGGAATTAAGCACTAAAATGAGAATTCTCCTTAAGACCCCAACACCAAACACCTTGTGTAACTAGAGAGGGAGGGAGAGTCACAATCCAATCACCACCTCACCCAAACCCACGTCACCGGGTCACGTGAAATATCAGAGTGGTCTGGGGACCTACCCTAAGTGCCCAGTACCAAGTGGGTTGAAAAAGAACTTAAAGCATTTTATCTAGGAAGATTCTGCAAAAAGGAATAGGTGAGGAGGCCTTCCCGTCCAATAGAAATCCAATTAGGACACGAGAACCATAGGGAGGCTAGAGAGAACAAGACACGTGCTGAGCCAAAGAGACTTATGTAATATATCTAGCTTGATGACACACACAAATCGTGTCTGCATAATGTGAACGAGCGGGACCCCATGTAACGAGGTAATGGTGAATGGAAAAACTGGTGCAGGTATGTAGGGCTAAGAGTACAGGGGGAGATGCCGGACCCGGCTCTAAAGTGATGCCCGGAACACGAAGTACCTGAAGGTAGATGTCTCAACCCTGGAGGGATCAATTGCTGCTACAGTTGGTCCAAACGGTCCCTAGTATTCATATGGTTACGCTAGTATGCATCCAGACAAGTGGAGGCATTCTGTGCCCAAGGTAAGGCAGAGCTCCTACAGTAACAATTCATTGGTTCAAACAATGTGTGGCCACACTCTCTAATCAACTAAGCAGGGTGGATGCTAAGTTTGGAAAGTACTCAATGATCCCCAGTCTGACATGTTATGAGGGGAAAATACTTACCAAGCTCCTATATGGAATAGAAATCCATGCGGCTCGGATGATATATTTCCTTCCATGTTTGGAGGGAACGATCTGGAAGCGAATTCTTAAAATACCAATCTCGATACCTATAGTAGCAGTAAGATATGACCTGGGCCTTTACTCTTTAAAATGCAAAGCCCAGTGGAAGTTCTTATCTTTTTTTACAAAATGTTAGTACCATTCAATAATTCCTTTTTTATTGATTTAAAGACAGCATTGAATCTAAATGGGGATGTTTTTATTTCTGAGTTTTGAGAGAGCTGGGCTATCTAGAAACAATTAAAATTAGAATGCTGGGCGGGTGAAGCAGATCCTTTATCAAAATGATTAGGCCACCACCATGGATGAAATGCATGGCTAGGACTCCCTGAAAAATCTGGTTTTGAAGTATAAAAGACCAGGAATCCTAGCTCCGTACCTTGCAATCTATCCTGATAAAAGTGTAAGGCACAGTTTTTTAAAGATTCAAATGGAACCTGGTCTTAACGAAGTAACTCCAAGAAAGGTATGACCCGCTTACACCGGGCCAGGCTAACTGCAGATTCTGCAAGGATAGTGCTGATCAGGAAACACCTATTTATCTCCTGCCTGGCAGTATACGAGAAGCGACTGATCCAGTTTAAAAGATTCACTACTTCCTTTCTTAATGATAAGGTCGAGGTGTGTGGTGTCTATGCCTGGCTTAAAGAACAGCCTCCTCTGTTCTAGCAGTAACAGGCTTTTTAAAATCATTAGAGCTTGAGCCTACAGAAGGGGCGAAGGCAGTACAGGTTATTGAAATACCGGAATAATGAACTTTACATTGGTTTTACATTCAGGTAGTGTGTCCTTGGAGACTGTAGTAAGTGGAACGAGATAGTTAATGATATTGTATATAATGTTTGTATTTGCCCTATGCCTGAATCTTGGGGAAATGTTTATTTATTTACTATGGATATGAAATGATCGATGACATTTTATATAATCTTTGTATTGTTGCCTGCTTCCATTTTAGGGAAATGTTTGCCTATATGATGTCGTTTTTAGTGGTATTTAAGGAAATGTGTGGGTTCATAAGTATCGTGTATTTTTATCTCGTCTTTTTTTAAATGCTCGTTTCTTTGCAAATTTGATTGATGAATTACTGTCAAATGTTATAAAATGTTAAACGTTATGTTTTAATAACCGTGTAGAAAAAATTTAAAAACAAGTAAAGTTAAGGTTTTCATAAATGGTAGAAAACAATCCATAAATTAGTCAACATTCACTTTCTATAACCACATTCAAGAATTAAAATCAATTAAGTTAATAAGTCAAAAGTTTTACAACTGCAATTACATATTTATTTATTGGACATCTGTATGGCGCCTATACACATGTCTAATAAATAAATACATGGGCAACTTTAAACCCACTAAACAGGTTAAGACACACTTTGTCCTATGAAGTATGGTTTGTCTGACCCTTAGATCATTGAAAGATTTGTTCCTTGTTTTGTTCAGTGCCGGGCAATACATAATAAAATGATTTAAACCTTCTTCAGCATCAGATTGGTTGCACAAATGACAGAGTCGAGATGTCGGAGGCAGTGCATTCCTTATTCGTAAGATCACACGAGTAGGTAATGGGTCAGGTTGAAAACTCATGAAGGTATTCTAATTATTTTGGTAACACTCCCAATTTATTGTTTTCCCAGGCCAACTCCAACTAATATTGTGGTCTGGCATCACAGGTATTACACCAGTCATATTTGTAAAATATTTCTTTTGACTGATGCACAATTCACTGTCAGGTCTTCACTTGTTTGATTTTTCTCTTCAAAGAGAGACAGACTTTTATATTTAAATTTCGCCAACACACCTGTCTGTATAAAGCCATTTGGTTTTTACATCACCATACAACTCCTCGGCGCCTGCTTCTACGATAGGCCTATACAAGAACAAGACTCTCCAGGAATGATGCGTGGTTAGGGAGGATATTCCTGGCTCATATCTCAAAACGGCTGAAGGTACGCAGCTCGGTAGATTTAAGACTTGAGTGCCAAATGTTTGCCTCCAAACGTTCATAAAAAGGTAACATCCAGGTAAAAGTTAAACTCCATTTCATACATCATAATCGGAATAACCTTCTCACTATGGAATTTAATGAATGAATGGTACTAGTGTAAACTGACCATATTTAATCTGTATTTTTTTATTTGCGTTTTCTTAAACAGTGCACCTTTAGGTAGTTAAACTTAACAACTCCCTCCTCTCCAGTTTCCCCCCTCCACTCCCACGTGCCAACAGGCCTGCTATATAGTCATGATTATTCATCCCGTAACTTTCAACTTCTGGGTCCCTTGCCCTTTCATGCCTTGTGTGCCCCTCCTCCACATCACTCGCTCTCATTTAGTTTTTTTTGTTTTTTAATAGAACATTTTATTGATTTTGCAAATAACGAATCCGTACAAACGTTCACAGTATCATAGCATGCCAGTATTGCCATTATATCAATATTCCTTAATCTCATGACGACTGTCTCCAACCTCATTGTTCTAGCGGGCTAAGAGCCTCATCGCTCTCATCTTGAGGTTTGAAAAACGTTTGTTACCAGTATGTGCCACTGCAAGACTTCCCCTTTCCTGGTCTTGTTGGTGTCTATTGGCTGCTGGTTGCCAAACTCCGGTCTCTGCAAGTGTCAATTTTTGCAAATCTTTCCACCATAGTTCCAACCGTAGGATGGTTGCTGACTTCCAAGCCATAGCAATCCGGCGTTTGGCCAACACATAGGCTAGGTCCTTCAATCTACCCATCGTTTTCCCAGTCCTTCCCTCTTTGGTACAGGCCAAGCAAAGAGGCCGCTGGGGATTGGATGTTCAGACAGATCCCCCCACCCTCCATTATCTGGGCCACTTCCTTCCAGAACCTCCGCACTGTAGGACACTCCCAAAGCATATGAAGCATACCAGCATTCACAGTGTTACATTTGGGGCAAACATGTTCACTCGCACCTTTGAATTCCGCAATTTTTTGCGGTGTTAAAAAGGCCCTATGTTTTGAATAACATTTTAACAATTGCAGCCTCGCGTTCCTGGACACTCTTTTGTGATATTGGGCTACTTTAAGCCAATCAGTGTCTTTGAAGGCTTCTCCCAAATCTGTCGCCCATCTACCCTGGACCTTAAGTTCTGTTCCTGATTGGGTTTCTAGGAGTCCTTCATACAGTCTCGAGATGGTATGCCCTCCCTCAGATATGGTTTCAACAATCTCCTGGCTAATCGTGTCCCCACTTATTGTTGGCCATCTGCTCTTTATTGTATTCG
This sequence comes from Ambystoma mexicanum, assembly GCF_040938575.1. Lineage (NCBI taxonomy): Eukaryota > Metazoa > Chordata > Amphibia > Caudata > Ambystomatidae > Ambystoma > Ambystoma mexicanum. Next base: position 650,797,462 of record NC_090930.1, on the reverse strand, counting down.
TGATGGTGCAATGCAGGAGGTATTGGCCTGTATTTATGCCAGTGGACTCCTGAAATTCTTGGAAGCTCATGAAGGTGTCATTTGTCATGAGCTCCGCAATGGTGGCTACCCTGCAGGATTCCTGCTCTTAAGACACTACCCTCTGTAAGCACAGCAGCGAGGGGGATGTGTGGTGATAGTGGGTCCCTCATCTTTAATTTTGTACATGTCTTTGCCATATCTGCACCCCCAATTTCACTCATTGCAGGTATTCTTTTGGCATTGGGGGGGTATCCATATGAGGTCTCTGAGAAGCAGGTATCTGATCATTGGTCGAAGCAGAGATGTATCTATGGTTGGTTCATCTACCAACCATCCCACCACATACTTGTGCTGACATGCTAGATAATACAGCTCAAAATTCGGTATCCGTAGCCCCCCTCCCTCATATGTTCTTTCAAGTTTTCTTAGTGCAACTCTATGCCTTCCGTTGTGCAATTAAAAGCTTCAGCACTCCTTGTCGAGTGTGGCAACAAATTGTTGGGGGTTTTTATAGCGGACATTCTCAAAGCAGTGCAGTAGTCTCGGCAGCACCACCATTTTCAAAAGTGTGGCTCTCCTCATCAGAGAGCCGAAGCTTGCTCCAGAATCTCATGGAGTTCCTTCATATGCTCTTTGAGTGTTGTGTGTGTGCTTATGCAATGATGTATGTATGAAATATATCTATTCCCAGATATCGGAATGTGTCTCTTTTCCATGCAATCGGCAATGTAAGAAGGCGCTCCCCCCTCCCCCCTCTGGCAAGCCTAGCCAGCGGTAAAAGGCAGGATTTTTCTTTTTAATCGAGATCCTGGTCACGGCGCTAAAGCTATCCAGCACCTCGAGAATGTGAGGCAGGTTCTCTTTTAGGCTCTGTATATACAACAGCAAGTCATCGGCGTACATCGGCACTACATGCCATGCATCAACTATTCTGATCCCTGCACCTTTATATTTGCTTCTCAAAAAAGCCCTGATTGGTTCCAGAGCCATGATAAACAACATGGGGGAAAGTGGGCAGCCCTGCCTGGTGCCCTTTTGTAGTTCCCATTTGGCAGAGAAGATCTTGCCCGTTCTCACGCTATCCATTGTGTTAGCATATATTAATTTCACCCATTTGAAGAACTTCGGGATAAATCAGAACCTCACTAAAGTTGCGTAAAGCCAGTCCCAGTGAATGGAATCAAACGTCTTTACTGCACCAAGAGAGGCCACCAAACAGTCCTGGTCCTGAGTCATTGTATAACTAATCACATGATGCAATCGTCTTAGGTTCAACCTGATATTCCTGCCAGGCACATAGCCGGTTTGGTCGGGGTATACCAAGTCGCCTATCACTCTCCTTAGTCTGTTGGCTAATATGTCTGTGAGTATTTTCCCATCCTGGTTCAGTAAGGACAAGGGCCAATAGGAGCCTAATCTTGTCCCTGGTTTTTTAGACTTGGGTAGAGGTATTATTACCGCTTCTCTGACTGCCTGGGAGCAGCCCCGTATCATATGCATGTGTAAGCATTTCAAGCATGGGAGGTGCTAGAATGCCAGCAAACCCCTTGTAGAATTCACACAGCAGTCCATCCATGCCTGGTGTTTTAACTGAGGTTAGTGTTTTTATTGTGGCTAAGATCTCCTCTACCGTTATATGTTCTCCCAGTAATTCTGCAGCCTCTGCATTAAGCTGAGGCAGTGGTATAAGATCTAATGCCTCTTGCAGCTCTATGGGCTGCCCAATTCTGGTGTCTAAGTAAAATCTTTTGTAGTAATCGTGAAATGCTTAGTTTACTTCTATTTGTGTACTGCAAGTGAACCCATCCCTGCCTCGCACCGAGTGAATTATAGATCGCCTGCTGTCTTTTTTGTATAGCCAGGCAAGCATTCTGTTTGGTTTGTCCCCCTCAGCATGTAGTTTCTCGAAGTACTTTGAATACTCAAATTTGCCTAACCTATCCATTTGTGCTAAACAATTATGCCTCAGCACTACTTCATTCTGCTGATCCCCTTCTCCCGTGCTATTACTTTTTTCCACTTCTGCTAGCTTCTCTTCCATTTTATTTAATTCCAAAATGAGCACCTTTCCGTATTCCCCCTGATTTAGCTATCGCCTCCCCTCATACCTACACCTTATACGTTTCCCAAACAGTATCAGCTGATTTCATGCGCCCTCTAATAAGTGGCAAGAATTCTTCTGTTTGTTTTTTCGTATGTGTTTCCCTGAACACTGTGTCCTGTAGGGCCTCACTCCACAGTCTCCACATAGATATTGCTGGTCTAGGGGGAGCTACCTGCCACATTACCACTAGTGGGGCGTGATCTGACAAAACCCGTGCCTTAAAATTGCATCCCTAAATTCAATTCCATGTTCCATCCTTGTGAAGAAGTATTCCAGTCTCGTGTAAACTTTGTGCGGGGCAGAATAGTGGGAATAGTCCCGCTTGTCTGGGTGCATCATCCTCCAGACATCTATTATCTCAAAAGATTTGAGTAGGTTGTTCAGTATTTTGGCTGGGGGTGGCGGGGCGGGTTTCTTAAATTTGTCATCAGATGGGTCCACAAGGGGATTTACAGTACAATTGATGTCCCCTCCCCAGAGCAGGGGGCCATTTCTGTAGGGGCCTATTCTGGTGTATCGTGACTTGAGAAATGATGTAGCATCATGGTTTAGGGGCGTAAGTGTTGATAAGGCATATTTCCCTATTCTCCAATGCCCCATGGATTAGTGCCATTCTACCTTCGTTGTCTGTTGTGATAAGAATTTTCAGCGGCACAGAGGGGCCACCCTTATCGGGACCACTCTATTATATGCTGAGTGCGTGGACCCACCACCAGTACACACCATGTCTGCTGCAGTACGTCTTGATTCACCCTAGTTAGATGTGTCTCCTGTAGGAGCGCTACTTTGATCTTGTATCTCTGCAGGTAAGATATTACCCTATTCCTTTTTAAATAGCTATTAAGACTTCGGACATTCCAGGTCACTACACCTATAGTGCTAGCCATGACACATTTGAGTTCTTACAGGGTGTTGTGTTTCCACTGTTTGCCTTTCTTCCACTAGGGCTGTGTTATTTCTCTCAAGTGCAGATAACTGTGTATAGCTACTGGGACACATCATAGATACAACAGGACACTTCCCCAAACTGGTCAATTTACCCTTCCCCACCCCTCTCCCCTCTAACCCATCCCCTTTGTCGAGGAGCAACTGTGCTTCCTTTTGACCCCTTAACAAGGACCCAACTGCCATAGGCTTGTTCAGGCCAGTCCGCATCTCCCGTCCCCGTCCCTGTCCCTCCCTACTCGGGCTACGTGCAGCGTTGGGTACTTTAAAACTAGCACCCCAGCAAAATGACAACTTGGGTGTGGGAAAAACCAGTCGTTGAGGCCCCAAAGTTGTGGCACCCATGCCAGCGTCCTGGAAGTTGGTTCCTGCACCTCGCGCATAAGTTCAGTGTTTATTTGTCTGCTGTCTTGAGTTGTGGACCATCTGTATCCCTCAGGTCTGTTAATCCCCCTTGCTTGGATGGGCTCCAGACCAATGGTATTCATCCAGTAATGTGCTTCTGTATAGGAGTCGAAGAAGTGTGTCCTCCCATCGTGCACCAGCCAGAGTTTGGCCGGGTATAACAACATATATTTTAGCTTTGCTCGTCATAGCCTCTCTTTGGCGGGCCCAAACTGTGCTCTGCTCTTTTGCACTTGTAAAGTATAATCTGGGTATATTGCTAGTCTCGAGAAGTGCAATTGCCAAAATATCAGACAAATTTGGCAGATTTTGAGTAACATGTTACAGATGGCACAAGAATCACTCCAACACTTGGAGGCTGTTCAAGGTGTTTTATTAATAGTTCAATGGCCCTAAGGCCGTCCCTCTGATCTCAAAGCACCTTGTCCCTAGCCCAGAATTCCTTAACCTCGGGTTAGTGCATAGCGATTGTATCTCCCTCACTATGCTAATCTCTAAATGAGCTATGATGTATACCTAAAGGCCCTTGGCCTTATCTTTCTAAACACCTTCTGAGACTTCCTAACTTGCCCTATTCTAACCAGTTGTTAGTGATCTAAAGAGATAGGGAATTGGGCCTTACAGATGATCTGTATTTTCTGTTATGCTCATATTTTCCTCTTCCTTTTCTACACGTTCTCTCACTATCCTTCCTCAACTCCAACCACCTCCTTTCTCCCCCCAACCCCATCCACTAACCCGTCCATCGATGCCTTTTACTCCTCATGGGTCTCGCCTCCACCCTTTTATGTTACTACTCTCTCTTTCCCTACTACTCCCTTTTCTATGCTATTCTTCCATCCTTTGCACAGCTACTTCCTCCTATAAACTCCCATTCCCTCCTCCATACTACTACTCCCTCCTACTCACCCCTACTCCTTGCCCTCCACTCACCTGTTACTCAGTCACACTCCTTTAACTCAGTTGCAGCCACTTGTGAGCAACCAGAAGGTGTCTCACGTACTGATCCCCTTGGATTTGTCATCCAGGTGGCTAGAACACAGCCATCGCTGTTGGATCCAGTTCCTGGGGATGGACCAGTGCGGGAGAATCACCTGGGTGAGAGATCCTCGGGGGGGTATGGTAGGGGCACCCAATGGTGAGACTCTGTATCCCCTTTCCTTTCAGACCTCTTCCCCATCCCACTGTGCAAGGTTTTTTGACTTTCCAATCCACCCCTTCCATTTAAACACTGAGACATGGAAAAGAGAGGTACTGGGAGGATGAAGATTACTAACAGGGAAAACACAGACACAGAAAACACTCTTCCCTTTTGACAGCATACGGTCCCAGTAATGAGGCCAGACAAAGACAGGCCTCCCTTTTAAACTACTTACACCTGATTCCACTTGAGTCTTGCAGGCTGTATAAAATGCAGAGCAGGAGAGCATACTTGAAGCTCAAGCAGGGGAATGCTGGATGGTGCCAGAACGCCAGAGAGAGACCCCTGGATCTGAGATGAACCTGGAAGGCCTGGAGGAGAAAGAACTACCCAGACACTGAGTCTGACTGTGCAGGGAAGGCTGCAATGTGGAGTGGAAGCTGTGCCTCCAGGGAGCCTAAACCAGGGGTAGCTGGGGTTACCTTGTGGTACACACAACAAAGCTCCTCTCCTGAGCTAAACAGAAGAGCCCAGAACTCTGGGGGAGGGGGGGAGAAGAGGGTTCAGGTGTCGAGACCCTGATCCCATGTATATTTGCCCTAGTGCTAGAATTACGTTTTTGTGGAGCTGAGGAAGTGTAAGCAAAATGCCAAGAACTAGAAGTCCAAAGACATTTTATTTTACTAATTGAAGATAAAAAGAACTTGAAGGGTCTGCGCCCGGCAGAGGGGAGACCCTTTGTGAGCATGGCGAGGAGCCAGACGTAAGGCACAGTGGAAGTGAAGGCGAACTGCTGGCCTGCAGGTAAAACCTGTTCAAGGCCCTCCTGCATGACTGAGGGAAGCATCATCCTTGGCTCGAGAGAATTGGATGCCGGAAAAGCAACTCTATGCCGCCAATGAGTTGCTGGCATCCTTGCGTCACCGGCTGGCATTGAAGAAAAGTCTGAGCCGCAATAACTTTATGAACTGATTGAAATATGCTTTGGAGTGAATTAATGGAAGTAGTGAAAGAAAGCCAGAATGTGAAAGGAGGTGGTCCTTTGAACTTGTTGAGAGAGAAACATTGTCTCAGAGTGGTCTGGCACCCAAGTGTGCCCAGTCGAAGGTAGCTGGGAGGAGTATCTCGTAAAAGAAGCAGATGAGTGACTGAACTTTGAAGCTAAGATTCAATAGCGTAAACAAAGTGGTCTGGCACCACGTGGGTGTTCATTTGAAAGTCTCTGTTAAGTATCCAACCGAAAGGTGATGAGTGTTAAAAGGAAGGCATTGCCTTTCTTACACACTGCACAGTCACTCCTTTCACTAGTTCTTCTAAATACACTTCCCACACACACATGCACACTCACACAGCAGTACCACATTCACTCACTGGCCAACACCTCACCTTTGCCAAAAATCACCTCTACGCACAGTTGCACCTTCCTCCCACCTGCTGGTCTCTTGGTCGACCATCTCCTCTATCTCTGGCCTCATCCGAATAACACACACACTTCTGCGTCCAGTGGCCACCTTATATCCATCTCCTTCTTTTCCACCATGGAACAACATTGGTAGCCCCGGAAGGCAACTGTTTTTGTGTGTTCGGGGGACCAGTTTCTGGTACTCCTTAGTCAAGTTTCATGGTGGAGTGATTTGATGACCCCAACCTTAGTCCCTGCTGGCCTGGGGAGCATGTTGACCCCTGCCTGTGTTCGCTGTTGTTTCTCTGCAGCACTGTGTGGTCCTCCTGTGTGCCAGGCAGGGACACCATGGCTTCTTTCACTATCCACTGGGCTCGCTGTACCTGCTGTGAAATGCTGAACACTGGAGCACAGCTTGGTGGTTGGGTTTTGGCATTCATGCTGCTGATGCTGTGTGCTGCATAATGGTTCTCATTCTGATGCTTCTGACTGGTTTCTGGCTCTGTTGATGAGTCCATAGGGAAAACACAAAAACATTGGCAAGCATCTTGCATAGGAGATATGGCTTGAGTCAAAGGTGTACTGCTTAGATACATGCTGGCACTAGGTTAAGGGGGGGTCACATGTCGGGGCCCTCTCAACTGCCATCATTCATTTCAGGAGTAGGACTCGCTCTAGATTGCTTTAAAAATGAATATTTAATTGAGCATTTTACAATGTATAAAGCCACGCAATTTGCGAGAATTTAAACATGCCTTTTTTTACAGTGTGGAATGAATCTTTTCAAAACAACATCTTGTGTTTAACAAATTGCTGTGCTGTTTTGAATTGTAGCATTTTCTGTTCTGTGTCCAATGTTTTCATATTAAAGCGAAAGAAATAACAGAAATTACATTACACACAAATGTTTTGGCAGAGTGAAAATGTGACGAAATTACTTCAGCCCTGCTTGATTGTAAGGGCGAGTAGTGTCTAAAGCACCTACGCAGCTCTTAAACTGCTGCAAACTGAGAGTGGCCCCAATCATGAAGGTAGAACCAGCCCTGTTACCTCCTTCACCTATATTGGTAACCTGGGCTGGGGGGAGACTATACTCTCAAGCGAGTTGTGAATGTGATTCAGTAGCAACCCAAATAGCAATAGTACAACAGTTCAAAATAAAGGGAATGTCCAATCAAGGTTCTATACAAATATATATACTTTATTTAAACACACCATCTGCAAAAATAACTTAATAGAAAAATACTACACAAATCCTCCCCTGCTGTTAGAACAGAGAATATGCACAGAAAGGAAGTGCAGCACTTTAGGATTTGTTCTAGTGCAAACACAGATTTAAGTGACCTAATTAGCCTCTAGGGCTCAAAAGTGGACCAAGGGGTCCATTAATAGTTAATACAACCTCTATGCGGTTCTTGGGTGTTAGACAGCATAGAATCAAGCTTCTCAGACTGTTAGTGAGGCTCGACATGGTTAAGTGCAGTGCTTGAATGGTGGATTGTGAGAGCCACCAGGGTCAGTTTGCAGGTCATTTCAACTGCGAAGATGCTGGAGATTGGATATACAGCTCGGTTCGAGTGGTTTGATGTGGCGTCCGATAGTCAGAGCTCGATGATCCACCAGGGTCAGTTCGACTGACAATGAAGATTGGTAGCAACAATGCTGGCGGTGAGAGGTGATTCAAAGGCGGCAGATGAAATAAAGTGCTCATAGTTTGAGCCGATACATCGGCATGCTCAGTTAGTACGATATGGCGGTGAATAGGTTTGAACGTGCAGTTCAGCGGGCGAGTGCCAAAGGCAGCTCTGGAGGGTCCTGATGATTTGATGCATTCGAACGGGTTCGAATCATGGTTCAAATTGGTTGGATGGCATAAACACAGGGTTCCAGGTTGTCGTCACTCGCAGGTTGCTGTGAATCCCAATCTAGGGACTCAAGGATAAGTTTAGTCCTTGTTCTTGGGCTCCCATGCAGATGTGAGGCTGGCACACAACTGCAGGCATACTACCACATGGTGAGGTCCTGGGTTACATTGTGGCTGGCAGAGAGGCATGGTTTGTTCCAGCAGCAGTTCATCCACAATGGCTCGTCTGTCTTGGACACTCAGGGCCTGATTCACAGAAGCGTTTTTTAGACCAGCGCAATCCCATTGGAAAACACTCCATTAATCAGGCCCTCAGTCTTCAACTCAGTGGCGGAAGACTTTGGAAAGGTCAATTCCCAACAGAGGTCCAACGAATTCTTGTTCAGATTTTTGTTCAAAAGTGAATTACCAGGAGGAGTGGGAGACCTCTTATTAAAAGCCACAATCCCACAGGCAATTTGACTCAAGCTAGCCTGGTTTAATGGTCCAATCGATGTTCTTAGGACAAGTGACATTACACTACATTACATTACACCGAAAGTGCTTTCTGCTACAGGAATTGGAGGGTATAGGAAGGAAAGATAGAGGCAGAGTGAAACAAGTTGGTAGAATCTTCCTCCAGATCTAAAGAGCACCCTCCGTCTACACTAACCCCCCACCCTTCATTCTTTATAGGATCAAATGCCCCTTTGGTATCCACCACCCTGGTGTGAGGCTTCTCCTTTTGTGAATGGATGTGCACTCTGATTCCTATTCCCAGGACAGCTTCCTGTGGAGTTGCTATCTCGCTGGGAAGGGTGTTACCTGCCTTCATAAAATGACAAATAGGGGTAACCCCAGGGCTAAAGTCCTGCTATGAGGAGCAAGGACAGACTGGCTGGGGTTCTCCAGCATCGGTCTGGCATGAATTCACATGCAAACCCTCCCTCCGTCACCTCTGCGGCTCTTCTTGGTCATTCTGCCACTTTACGGGTGTAACAAATCTGAAGGGGTTTAGGGAGAGGACTGTCATTGGATGGGGGTACTATGACCCAGAGGACAGTGATTGGTTTATAGGAGAAATACAGTTTGTAAGTGAAAGTGAAACTGTTTTTCTTTTACCAAGGATTCCCAGCCTGACAACGGGGAATATTCATGAGCATGTCAATCCATGCCAGATCCATGCTGGAGAACAATAGTTACAAGGGGAAGACCGCCTGGTGGTTTATTAATGGGGATAAGGAATTCTTTCTGTCCCAAGATTGAACCATGTTTCATCTGCAGACATTTTGGCAGTGAGATTGTCTTGGCCGGGTCAGGATTTCTCCAGCCCGGTCCACCTTCTGCTTATAAATGCCTATTGGAACGTATTGAAAACACACTTGGATGGTTTTGTCGAGGAACTACACTCCTTGTTGATGGGTGATTTAAATAGTGTTATTGCTTGCTGGGATAAGCTGCTGGGGTCTAGGAAAACCTATGACAAGAAAGCCATTCGACGTGAGCAGTTCTGGTCTGAACCTATGATTGCGTGGTCCTTCCATAGACTCAATGGAAACATCAACTGTGATTTTCCGGGCAGCCGCACGTGGCAACGTGGAAATAGTAGTTCTTCCCTAGACTATATTTTTGTTTCCCGAAGTATGGTTCACAGTCTTGAGTCTATGGTTATGTCCATTTGCTCTTCTAGTGATCATGCATTCTTGATATTTCATTGCTCCTTGGTAACTGGCCATATCCCTGCCAAAGACCACCCCTGTCTGTTTCCCATCATCTTAATTTTATCAGGTTTCCTTTTCTCCAAGACACATTTACAAATAAAGATATTTTGTGCTGCCCGGATTTGCTGTTTGACTCTTCTTGATGCTGAAAGGACACTCGATGCCCAGCTGCTCCTAGGAGTGCACTCCGCTTTGCTTATTTAAGTATGATGGTTTTAGAAATATATTTAAATTTCTGAGGCTTGTGGAATCTGCTTAGATCACATGCTGTGCATAGGCCGACATCTAGTGGAAGCTGCGGAGTATTAGTTTGTTTTTCGAAACTCGAAAATGGGCGTCGACACAGGGCGTGCCAGTAATACTATCCCTAGTGTGACGTCCACTGTACCCAAGATCCCTCACGCCTCTAGGATCCTCAGATAGTTTTTTTCCGCCATACTGGTCGGAAGCATTTTGCGGAGTCCCCTGGCCTTAGCCATACTTTTGCTAAAATATTAATCGACCGTCGGCTGCTGCACAACGGATTTGGGCCTCGGAAGGCCTCTGGCCTCGGCCCGGGCCTTGGAAGGCCTCTGGCCTCGGCCCTGCAAGTAGGGAGAGTGGGGGGTTGGACATACTCTACACTCTTGGTATATAGGTACACCTTATACATTTCCTACACTTAACAGCCCGCTGCCTCAAGGTGCGTATGCAGGGTACCCCTTTTCAATTCTGCCCCAAGTGCAATCGCAAATACCCTTGGGTCGACAGGCACACCACGTGCAATCTGTGCTTGCCGAGGGACCACCCCGAAGAGAACTGCAGAGCGTGTAGTTTAAACCTAAGACACTTAAGGACCGTTCGATGAAGCGTTGGGCCCACCACGCCAGGCAGGCGGCCATGGCAGCGGAGGGCACTTTCAGCGATGGCAGCGACGTCGTGCTTTCGGACGGCGAGGGCATTACGGCGTCGAAAGACAGCCGAGCGCAGGTCCCCGACCTCGGAAGGTTGTCCGACGGGGCGGCTATGGGGAAGACCCCCGGTGACACAGGCGCTTCACACACCACCCACACTAAACACACAAAGTCCAACCGAGACTCGTCGATGTCGAGTGCTCGGAAAGAGGCACAAACAGAACGGTCCGAATCGGTGTCCTCTGGGCGTTCGAGATCAAGATCGCTGCATGACTCCAGGCAATCATCCACTCTTGCCAAGAGTGCCTCGCTCCCTAGGCTAACAGAAGTTCGATCGTCGGAAGACGAAGACGACTTCCACCCCCAGGCCGCACTCCAGGAGTCGGAGCCCGCAGACAAGATCAGCGAGGCCCCACGTTCGAAGGACAGGGACTCTACCCCCGATCCTCGTCGTCAGGCGTCGAAAACCTCTGCAGCCACAAAGGGACAGGGAAACACTTTTCCACTCACGGGGAGGGGGGAAAACAGCAGAAGAAGGAGCCTCTGCACTCTTCCACACCTGTGAAACACTCCACTCCTCCTAAACAGGCAGACAAGACCAGGTCTGCGGATATTTCAAAAACCAGCAAATCTACTCAAGATAAATCTCCAAAACTTTCTGAGAGAGTCATTCCCAGTTCCAAAAAATGGTCCAGTGATGACATAGAGAGGGTCATGTCAAGGATGTCTTCTTTGGCAGACTTTTACGATAAAAATCCAGACCATTTCCTTTCATATGATCCACAGGGGGCTACACCCTCAGGCTCTAATGATCCTATCCCCCCGAGTAAGAAGCCCCGGTTTGAGACACCGATGAGGTCTACAGACCCCTTTGAGGTACAACCATACTCACGGTATCAAGGAGAGACTTCCTTTGGTGAGGACCAAGATTTTGGCATGGTAGAAGAACAAACCGGGAGGGGCTATTATGGGGACGATGAGGACCAAGAAGAGGAAGAGGAAGACCCTGAAACCTACAGAGTAGATTCCCCGGTAGAAAAGGAAGCCCCGGTTACCGACTCCCCTGTCGATGACCAACCCCTCCTGAACAAGGTTCTCGCACGTGCAGCAGAACATTTCCATATTGACACCGACGGTGTCCAGGAGGAGAGGGACTTTGCAGAGGAGTTAGTGGGAGAAAGGAGGCCTGTTGCCCAGACCATCCCTATCCTTAAGTCTATTCAGTGAAGAATAGACCCGTCCCTGGTGAACCCGAACCTCACCAGAGCAGTCAATCCCAGAGTTGAAAAACTTTTCAGGGCAGCCCAGTCTGACCCTCTCTATATAAGAGGACATCTGAAGCCAGACTCCCTAGTTGTCACTAACACTCGTAAGAGGGCTGGAACACCCTTGTCATCGTCCGAAGCTCCTCCAGACAAGGAGAGCAAAAAACTATATGGTTTCGGCAGGAAAGTAGCCTCAACGTCCGCCTATCAGGCAAGGATTGCAAACTCCACCACCCTGTTGGCCAGCTACAACTGCCATCAGTGGAAAGAAGTCGCGGCACTCATAGCCTCTGCACCACAACCCTTAAAGGGCCAGTTAGCACGAATTTCCGTGTCTGGTAGAGCCGTGTCTGGTTGCATTTTAAAAGCAACCTTTGACGCCGCGGACAACGCAGGCAGATTGATAGCAGAAGGTACTGTTATCAAGAGACATGCATGGTTACGGCAGTTTTAAGGCAGAAACCCAGACATCATTGTTGGGCAAACCGGTGGAAGCCGATCTGTTGTTTGGTAAGGCGGTCGAGGATGCACTGAAGAATGCCAAGGACGAATACGAGACACTCAAGTCCCTTGGCCAGTTAACCAATAAATCCCCTAACCAGAGAGGGAATAGTAATTTTCGTCGCCCACGTGGCCAAAATTCCCAGGGAGGATCTAACTATTCCCAGGGGCAGGGTACACAGTGGAACAACAGCCAACAGTCTACCCAGGGTTATGGCAGGGGTAATAGGAGAGGACGTGGTAAAGGCAGAGGCAGCCCCAGCAAAGGAGGCGGCCCGCCTCCACCAAAGCAGTGACGCTCAGTTCAGGGTCCCTTCTCACGCAACCCCAGTAGGGGGACGCATTTCCAACTTCACCCAGGCTTGGGAAGGGATCACATCAGACAGATGGGTGCTGTCAACAGTATCCACAGGGTACTGTAGAGAACTACTGCAGCGTCCCCGGAACCATCCTCCACGACAAAGAGTACACTCTTCAGAACATCAGAAGATTCTCCTCGAGGAGATCGCCATTCTGCTAGCAAAGGACGCGATGGAGCTCGTCCCGGGACACCAGGTAAACAAGGGTATTTATTCACTTTACTTCCTTGTGCCAAAAAAAGATTTGACAATGCGCCCAGTATTGGACTTGCGGCCTGCCAACAACTATGTCAAGCCCCAAAAGTTTTGTATGACTACGCTACAAGAGGTAATCTCTCTCCTAAAAAAGGGGGGATTACATGGCAACCTTGGATATGAAAGATGCCTATTTTCATATTTCCATGTTCCCAGCGCACAGAAGGTACTTGCGCTTCAAGGTGGACAGTCGGCACTACCAATTCAAGGTACTGCCCTTTGGGATAGCTTCGGCACCAAGGGTATTCACCAAGGTACTGGCGGTGGCAGCTGCACACCTACGCAGGGAGGCAATCCCAGTGTACCCTTATCTGGATGACTGGCTCATAACGGGGGAAACCCCAGTAATTTGCAGGACAAACATTCAAAGGACTATCGACCTCCTCCACGAATTAGGCTTCTCAATCAACGAGAAAAAGTCAAGCCTGGTGCCAAGCACCTCCAAACAGTTCCTAGGAGCAATCCTAGATACTCAAGAGGGGTTGACCTTTCCTTCAGAGGAAAGAATTCGGAATATACTACTGCAAATTCCGCAATATCAGTCCAGTCACCAAATAACGGTACGCAAAGCAATGCGTTTACTGGGTATGATGGCGTCATGTATTTACCTGGTCTCCCACGCGCGCCTGCGCATGCGTTCCATGCAGGAATGGTTGGCGAAACAGTGGTCTCAGGCAAGTGGTCAGTGGGACGATCTAGTGGTCGTTTCGCCAACACTAGTACAAAGCCTTCACTGGTGGACAAGAGAGAATCTTGCACAGGGAAAACACTTTTACGATCCCGAAGTACAGGCAGTAGTCACTACCGATGCATGTCTGACGGTGTGGGGAGCTCACCATCTCCACCACACAGCTCAGGGTCTCTGGTCTCCCTCAGTGGCCAAGAACCACATCAACCTGCTAGAGCTTCTGGCAGTATTCAGAGCGCTTCAAGCGTTCGAGCCCCACCTACTAAACCTGTCAGTGCAAATCCGGACGGACAGCACAACAGCCATGTTCTACCTGAGCAAGCAAGGAGGGACTTGTTCGCCAAATCTGTCCAAGCTTGCCCAGAAAATCTGGATATGGGCACTCAGACGGAACATCTTCCTGTCATCACAACATGTTCCAGGGGAGCTCAATTCCCTAGCGGATGCTCTGAGCAGAGACTCCCTCCCAGAGGAACACGAATGGGTTCTACACAGAGAGGTCCTAGAAGATATCTTCTCTCAGTGGGGTTTCCCCACTATAGACTTATTCGCCACAAGCGAAAACAGACAATGCCCAGGATTTGCATCCAAGTTCCTCCAACCAGACTCCCAGGGGAACGCCCTGTGGATGAACTGGTCAGGGATGTTTGCGTACGCTTTTCCAGCAACTCCTCTCATCAGGAAGGTGGTGAACAAGATGAACAGAGAGTCGATGACGCTCGTCCTAGTTGCTCCCATGTGGCCAAGACAACCGTGGTTCCCACACCTACGCAGGATGGCGGTGTGCGAGCCCATCAAACTTCCAGCCTGGTACAACCTACTGTCCCAGCACCAAGGTCAAACAGTGCATCAGCAACCCAACTCAATGAACCTGGCAGCATGGCTCCTGAGGTCATAGAGTTTGGACATCTCAATTTACCACAGAGGTGTATGGACATCTAAAGGAATCTAGGAAACCAAACACAAGGCACTGTTACTTTGACAAGCGGAAGAGATTTGTTATCTGGTGCCAGGGTAGACAAATCAACCCAGTTGATTGCACTCCTTCCACTATTGTTACATACATGCTTCACCTGCTAGATGCCGGATTGGTTTTTAACTCACTGAAAGTACACCTGGCAGCCCTGTCAGCATACACCACTTCCCAGAATAAGGTCTTGTGGTGGAAAATACCAGTAGTTAAAGCCTTCATGGAAGGAGTAAAGAGACTTCACCCTCCTATTTCGAACCCACCACCAGGATGGGACCTTAATGTGGTGCTATCTAAGCTCATGGGCCCCCCTTTCGAGCCCATGCATAAAAGCAGTCTCAAACACCTGACTTATAAAATGGCCTTCTTAGTAGCTATTACTTCTATAAGAATGGTCAGTGAAATTCAGGCTCTGACAGTGCAGGATCCCTTCTTTACTGTCCATAAATACAAACTGGTTTTACGCACACACCCTAGGTTCTCACCTAAGTGTATATCTAAATTCCATGTAAACCAGTCCATCGAGCTTCCGGCTTCCTTCCAGGACCCTCAAAGCTCGGCTGAGGTGAAACTACACACCCTAGATGTGCGTAGGACGGTCCTCTACTATGTAAATAAAACCAGACCGCTAAGGAAAACAGATCAACTGTTTGTCTCGCGTCTCTAAAGGTGCCATCTCGAAGTGGATTATTAACTGTATCCAGCTGTGTTACTCACTCTCTGAAAGAACTCTGCCTTTCACGCCAAGAGCCCACTCTGCTAGAGGCATTGGGGCCACTCTGGCTTTCATTGCAAATGTACCCCTTGACACCATTTGCAAAGCAGCTACTTGGAGCTCTATTCACACTTTTACTCAGCATTACTGCATCGACACCCATTCCAAGGCAGATACACAAGTGGGACAAGCGGTTCTAAGACACTTATTTGCTCATGACCCTTCTCACATCCCACCTCCTCCTTCAGGTACTGCTAGCTAATCTATGCACAGCATGTGATCTAAGCAGATTCCACAAGCCTCAGAAGGGATACATTACTCACCGTAATCGTATTTCTGATGCTTGTATCTGCTTAGATTCACATGCGACCCACCCTTCCTCCCCTCTGAAAGAAGGCGCATGGTTGCTTGTCTTACCTTTCTATCTATCTGCTTGGATTATCTGTACTCGCGCTACTCCTCATGCAACCTCATGTCAGAAAAAATACAATCTGAGGATCCTAGACGCGTGAGGGATCTTGGGTACAGTGGACGTCACACTAGGGATAGTATTACTGGCACGCCCTGTGTCGACGCCCATTTTCGAGTTTCGAAAAACAAACTGTAATACTCTGCAGCTTCCACTAGATGTCGGCCTATGTACAGCATGTGAATCTAAGCAGATACAAGCATCAAAAATATGATTACGGTAAGTAATGTATCATATATTTTTTTATTTTTTTTTACACGGCCTGCGGTAGCATGTGTGTAATTATGGTTAAGTTGCTAAACCCATACGAAGAGCACTTTTTTGGGCGGCTTATAACTTCGCGCCCCCTGGACGAATCCTTACCAAACTTTCCAAAACAAGTATATGCATATGGCCTGCTCTTAATTTTTTTGCCTTGTTTGGTGATGTTTCGTTAAGGGGGGCAAAGTTATAGTGGGGGCCCCAAATATTTTTTTTCCCGTACATTTTTTTTCCTACAGCCTAAAGCGCTGGACGGATTTTCACCAAATTTGCGCCGGGGGATGGGGGGGGGCTATTTGTCCCGTAAGCATGCTTTTGTTAATTTGGTGGAAATGTGTCCTGTTAAAACAAGCAAAATGTAGGTGCCCAAAAATTAGTGATATCTGTCTCCGCATAATGGACCCAATTCCCTGTTCGCTCCGCGATCAGGACTTCAATTGGCCTGGAGGGGCGCGTGATGTTCGAGGACATATGATGTGCTCGCTGATTGGCTGGAGGAAAGCGTGATGTGCGGCAAATTTTCCCAAAATGCCACCATGTTGTATTCGCAGATATCTGCGGAGAGCGCAGTGGGGGGACAGGGCTGGGAAACATTTTTTGGGGTATCTGGTGTTTGAAGGAGGGGTGGGTAGGGTGGGAGGAGTGAAAGATGGTTATTATGATGGATTTGGTTAGGAGAAAGAAGACCCTGTGGGGTGCAGCAGTCCGCGGACACAGCGGTAGTCCGCAGACAGGACTCATGGGTGGATTGTCTGGTGAATGCAGGGAGCCATTATTGGGGTAGGTGAGTAGAATGTAGGTAATATGAGGATGTTTTCATAGGTTACAGATAGGCTCTGCACAGAAGAATCTAGGCAGTAGCAAAGCTACTGCAGTGTCATATGGCCATACCAGCAATAATGTATCTAGGTGCCTGGGTTGTGGCTACTGGTTAGATTCTTGGGTGCATGGCCATATGATGCTGTGGTGGTTGTGGCCAGTCCCTAGACTCTTGGGTGCAGGGCATGCACCCAAGAGTCTAGGGACTGGCCACAACCACCACAGCATCATATGGCCATGCACCCAAGATTGTGGCCACTGGCTGTAATCATTGTAATATGTGTACAGTTATGGAATTTTGCTATTGGAAAGAAGTATTGCAATCATAGGTGTATAGTGATTATACATACTGTATAGGCAGTGTGCACTTTTTGGAACACAGTGAAACAATACCACTGAAGTGGAACTGGTACTTTTTTTGTATATTACACATTGAGGTGCAGGGGCATTTATAGAGTGGACGGATTGCTTTGGTGCATTGGAGAGTTGATGGTAAGTTTGTTGGGCACATTTTTTTGAATGGCGTTTCTTGGGACATAATGGTGTTGTCTGTAAATGTAATATCCTCGGCCACTGCTATGTATGGGAAATGGGTTTTTGTGCACTTGTGCGTATGCGTTTTCATTGAAATATGGTTTTGTGTTGGTTGTGTGAATGCAGTCATCTGCAGAGAAGTTTGCAAGGTATCTTTGTTGACATTGGCATGTTTCGAACTACTTTTTGTAGTTTATTGCTTCATTTTGTCAGTGGTGTTATTATGGTTAAAATTAATATAAACAATTTATTTTTGAGGAGTGTTACACTGTCAATCGGAGCTTCCAGTATTTGTTTTGTGCAGTTATTTTGAAGGGTTGTGCGTGATTTCTGTGTTTTTATAAGACTGTGAAGTACACCACGGTGGAACATTTTGTGTGAAATGAAAGGGGAAGTGCGTTCAAAAATGTTAATGTTCTGATCATTCTGTCATCTCCTGTTAAGCATACTGTGATCAATTATAACAGTTTTTCCATGCGTCATACCTTACTTTAACTCACTTTCATACATGCAAAAAAACATCATATTGGGCGCAGTGATGTTGTGCTTATGTTAACAGTTAATGTGTTGCCCTAAATTCAAATTCCCTTGCAGTAATAATAGAGATGGGCCGCTCCTGAAGGGGCTATAGTTAGTCCCAATGATCTGCTCTACCTGGTTTTATTACGTTTGTGGGCATCGTACCAAAACGTGCCTCGTTATCATTTACGCCAAAAGTTACTTAACGCAGAACGAGGAATATAAACACAGATATCGTCAAACAGAGGGCACGTTTTCTTTCTTGCTAAAAATGGTATTGACCTATAGAATTTTGTAAGGAAACAGTAACAGTTTTCAATGTAACAAGTGCGTTTATTTAACTAAGAACGATTGCAAGACATTATTAAGTCCACGAAATTAACAATATTTTTTCCCTATGGAGGTTACAACTAAGGAACATTGCATGATTCGTTTGTGGTTTCCAATGTCTGTATTGTTGGGTGTCCTGACCCACGTTTAAGCTATCATGCCACAACATTTGGTGCTGTGGGCTTAGAAAATTCAAGATGGCGGAAAACCCACATGTGCGCCGAAATCCAGGAAAGCTGCGCAGTTTGTGCGCACACCGAAATGGTTGCCTCACTTGCCACCCACCAGTGCGAGAATGAAAGGCCGGGTTGCCATGAGGGAAATGGGTTGCCAAAGGAAAAACAGTAGCGCCGGTTAGCTTCAAAGCGCTTTAAAACCACCATTGGACTACCCGCACAGTAGTCTGAAACCATTGGGAATGGAAATGCTGATTGCCAAATGCAACCTAGAATGGTGGGGAATTCATTTCTTAAATCTCAAAAATGGGTGCAGTACCAGTACTCACCACTATCCAAAAGCCGGCATTTTAAAACCACACCAGATTTTACTTTTTTGTGTAAAACTGAATGAACCCAAAGCAGGCTAAAGAAAGACTTACTGAGAGGTGGATCCAATGTAAAGTTATATTCTGAAGTGACTTGAAGGTTTATAACAAGACTGGCTGCGCTGTGGATTTCAGCAGTTTAAGTAAATTTGGACTGAAAGACACTAAAAAAAATCTAAATGTTTAAATTGACTGAGTGACCTACTTTTGAGTGTCACATAGGTTGCAATTGTTTAAATGTCATAGTTTTAAACTTAGAATCAGCCTTCTAGCTGCATATGTGAAAATGTTTAGTTTTATTTGAATGCAGAAACTGGGGAACAGAAATGACAGCTTAAAGAGATTCCAATTTGCCTGGCAACTACCCCCATCAGGAGTGAAACCTGAGTCCCTAAGGATATGCCATCTATCTGATAATTGAATTACCTGTGCTCTGCAGGAGAGTGAACAATGCAACTCCCTTCACCCAGGCAGAGGGTTTATTGAGAGGATCATAAATGGCTTCCTCTTGAACAATGAGCCTCTCCTGACTCAGGCAAAGGTTTTATTACAGCAGTCGTAAAATGTAGCTTCCTCTTGGCAGAAGCTGGGAGGAGCACTGCCTGTGAGAGCAAGCTGGCTTGGCAGAACTGGATAAACCAGTATTTCTACCTTGTGCTGAGAGGAAACCACACCCCTTTGGAGCCAGAACATAACTTTAAAAAGATGAATAACTCATAGAGCGGACATGTGAAAATTTTATAAATGATACCATAATTCTTGTGATTTTTCTGCCCACAGTTTAAGAGGTTTTTAGAACCGGTGGTATGTTCAGGGGGGTGTCAGCGGAAAAGTGGATATAACTCTAAATGTATGCATGTTAAAAATCTGAAACTTCATCAGTTAATGTCCATACTCCCTGCGCACATGTATGTAAAGTTGGGTCAATGTCAGAAATTGAAAAATCAATTAAAAAGTGAAATATGTGCCATTTCTGAATGCAAGCTCCCAGGAAGAGCAGAGTTTGAACAGGGGATACCTCCTGTAATGCATGATGGGTGCATATGATTTTAAAACAATATGTACCTCTGCAAATATGTATTTGTTTCAAATCTAGATTTGTGTGTAAGTTGACAGGAGGAGTGGACTTTCTGCAGGCTGTAAAATGACATCACTCTGACCCAACCTAGCTCCCCCAATCAAATGATAAATGGAAGTTTGACCAATTAGAAGCTGAGAGAGAGGTAGGGTCAGTGATGCTAGAACACACCCACATTCAAAACAAAGCAGAGAGACAGGACAGGTAGAGACTTTCAAATCCATCTGCCGCTGGAAGCTCTGCCGGAAAAATCCATACTTTACCTCCATCAAACCTCCAGAGAGCCAAACTAGAGACTTCAATCTATCCAGAACTAGAGACCCAGACCAGAGAACCAGAGAGAGCTGACCCAGATCACTGTGAAGTGCAGAGACCAGAGGCGAGTTTAAAACCTGACCAGATCCATGGCGAGGCCCATTTCACTCAAGAATATAGTGTGAGTACATAGCAAAACTGTGCAGAACCAATCTCTTAGTTAAAATAATATAATTCAATCTATTTAATCTAAGTAGAACTGCCTCCTAACTGTCACCTGTCATTTGTAAAGCTGTCACTTGTCATTTCCTAGTTGCAAGCTGCACTTGTCTTTTTGAACTTTAAAATTTCAAATCTGAAAAACGACCTTCACAAAATCGCTCATATCTCCGCAACCGTTTGTGCTAGAGACTTGCAATAACTTTCATCTGAAAGGTTAGAATCGTGGCTTTCCTACGAACCTAACCCCTTATAGTTTTACCGCAATCGCGGAACACGCATTCGCGAATTTTACCGCGATTTGCAAATTTCTTCACATGTAAAAACTGCTGCTGCTTGCCTTCCATTTGCCAGAAATTCGTTTAACCTGCTAACTATCCCTGCCTCATTGCTAGTGTGAGCCTGGACTAATATTAACTAGATACCAATCACCCTGAACCTCTGAAAGGGAATTAAAAGTATTTTAGCATACTTTTCAATTCATTGCTAGCACATATCAAAGCATTTTGCCTGTGTTTTCAAATTTATGTAGTCTAAGTTTGCTGGATTGAACTGAATTACAGTTGATTGCATTTCTGAGAACTGTGTGCTTCCTTCCATTTCCTTGCCTTGCATCAAGGGGGGAAGGGGATTGCCAGAGAAAAGTGATTACATTGTTTGGTTGAAATCATATTGAGTATTTTCTGTACTGCATTCATTGAATATTGCATCCACCTGAGCTTACATAAAGCATCCTCTACCACATTATACTTTTGTTCCTATTTACCAGTGTGCTACCTTATCCATTTCATGTCAACTCATTAGTGATTATAAGAAGTGTGCTAGTGCCAGATTCTCCGTTGTTGATCTTTATCATATCAGATTAAGTGTGCTATTCAATTAGTAATTTATTATAAAGTGTGATATATATATATATTTTAAATTATCAAATAAACCTTTTAAACTTGCAAAACAGAACTACTTCTTGGCTCAGTGGGGTCAGGGGGATTCCAAGAGAGGGGTGTTATATAGGGGTAGTCATCCAGAACGCATGAACTGGACATAAAGATATATCAATAAGGGTTTTCATTCAGTATTATAGACTAGGCGTTGACTTAGCTGTAGTGTTGAATTGAATCCCCTTACAAATTGGGGGCTCGAGCCGGACGTTTGGGTTAGAATACCACTTGTGCAGCTTAATACAGTGTGCTAACTGACGGGATACATACATCCAGTCGGATCACCACGCTGCATTACGCTGTAAAGCATTCCTCAAAAGGGACACTCCAAGAAAAGTTCTGTTCTGCAAAAATAAAATACTAACTTCTGTAAGTCAGGACAGAGACCAATCTCTAGAATGACGACCTTGGTAGATATGAAAATAGCCAGAGAGCACCTCTTGCATAAGCTATTTGTGAGAGGTGAATGGACCGAACAGGGCCAGGATGCCTGGTTGCAGGCCATCACGCGACAGGTCACTGAAACAGGGTCAGACTTATGGAGAGATCAGGGTCCATTACATGTGGCCCTGAGTGAACTATATATGGCTCCTAAGGCCAAAGATGAACACGACAAGATTGTTAGGATAGCGGCATACCTGTACCTATATATGGGAGACATGCAGGATAGATGTGCTGAAAGCCAAAATCTGGCAAATAGGCAACAGATGGCGTTAGAGAAGGTCCAATCTGACCTGGTCTCTTCTGAGCAGAGGCTGCAGAGGAGCCAGGAGTCAGAAGATGATAGTAGGCAGCACATCATTAAAATAAAGAAGGATATGGATGTGCTGCAACAGGAAAAGGTAGAACAGGATACCAGATTTCTGGCCTTGCAGAAGGAATACCAAGAAGGTTTGGACTCCCTACTGCAAAACCAGAAAAAGCTGGAGCAACAACTGGACTTCAACAGGGTATGTGCTGAGCAGGTAGTCACCCTGCAAGGCCACCTAGATAGAGTGAAGGCAGAGAGCAACAAACTAATTCTGAAAGACCTGGATACCCAGGCAGAGTTTGATCAGGAGCGCCAGAATGCTGGTGCCTTCCAAAGGCAAAGGGACGACCTGGCAGCACAGATGCAGGCTCTCAGTCAGGAAAGGGATACCTTAGGCCAGGAAGTCTGCCATTTAAAAAGAAAAATGGAAGAAAATCACCTGACCCACCAGGGACTGGGTGACCTCCAAAAAGAACACCAGAACTTGCTAGAGCACACCAGGAGGGTGGAGGATGCTCTAGCAAGAAAGGAGCAGGCCAATAGGGACACAGCTCAGGAGGTAACCCTCCTGCAGCAAAGACTGGCCCAGTTCTCCAGGACCAACCAGGAAGCACAGAGGGAAAATGAGGCCCACTGTCAACACAATGATAGGCTCCAACAACAGGTAGCGATGCAGGAGAAACTGATAGAGTCGAGTAAGGCCTTAACAGAGGAACTGAAAGCACAAATGCAGGCTCTTGCATTGCAACAGGGAGCAGGGGCGGATAGAGATGAGGTCCGCTGGGAAAGAGAGACTCCTGACCATAACCGCAGGAGCCCTAACACCAGGGGCCTTCATCTCCCCCAGTCCCTGGACTCTACCACCCCCATGTCCCCTGGCGCACATGAGCACAGGGCCGCAGGGATGGCAGATTACTATCCAGCTAAGAGTATGGGGCTCATAGGCCAGTACCACTCAGGAATGGAGGGGTGGGCATCCGGGTATGGGCACCCAAGTACAGTACAGTTCAATGGGGAACCCCAGGAGAGTAGGCCCATTAAGGGCATCCTGAAAACCTCTGCCCAGTTAGGTCAGTGGAGGGGGTACCCATCAAATCCTGGCAGCAAGGAGGAATCTGAAGACTCCTCTGAACTGCGCAGGACACAGGAGACCAGGTCCCCACATTCTGCCAGCCATTCCCAGGCTCGCAGAATCCGGGAAAACCTGGAAGAACAGACGGGAACCTCTGGGAGCAGTGCCTCTGAGCCCGAGGAAGAATGGACAAGGGTTACCCGAACCAAAAAGGCCAATAAGGCAAAAAGGGCCTTGCTTAAGGACCCCTTAAAGCATATTAAGGCGATCAGGAGCGTCATCACGCCTTACCATAAGAACGCTAAGTATTCTGTTTGGGAGCACTTAGAGTTGTTTGAACAAATGATGGAGACTTTCCATTTGAAGGACAGCCAAAGCTGTATTCAATATGTAAAGTGGACCTTCTCCCCGGAATACTCCAGTTTCTTTGCGGGGCTGGAGGACCAAAATCATTTAAGATGGTCCACCTATAAGGCGGCCATCTTGAAACATTTTTCTGTTCACAGAAATCCTCAAGAGGCTCGCAAGGCAGCCTACAATTTGCAATGTGGGGAGGATCAGGCCCCACAAGAATTTGTGCAGGAGTTAAAGCGTGCTTTTGCACAGACCACAAGAAGGGTGCGCACGGATAGCAGGGAATTTATTAATATGTTTTTCCATGCCTTGCCCAAATATATCATGACCCAGCTCGTGAGGGATTTTCACGAGAAAAGATCTTTAGACTGGGTCATTGAACAGGCTACCCGGATCTATGAGGTGCAGAAACCGGTAGATAGCAAAAGTAATGCCCAGAAAAACCCCAAAGCCAACACCACCCCTGCTGCTGCCAAGGTGGCAGAGGTAAAGGTCACCCCCATTTTAGATTTGGAGATGGGGGGGGCCTAAAAACCTACCTGCACCTAATAATGCTAGGCCCAGAAGGTCCTCGGGCCAGTCACAGACAGGGAGCCAAGGAGGCAGCCCCACAAATGGGGTCCCTCGCTCTCCTGATTATGTAAGTCCCCGTTACAAGGGAAATCGACCCATCCTGGGTTATGTGTGGACTCCTCCAGCCCAAGGGGGGGGGATCCAGCCAAGCACCTAACCCAGGGAACTTCCCTCCAAACTTCCCACAGGAGGGCAGAAATTTACCAAACCCTGGGCAGAACTTTTTCCCCAGATATCCACCCGACTTTCAGCCCCAAAACCATCCATCCTTCTTTCCCCAATTCCCTGAGCCCAGACCACTGAATCCGGGAGAGGGGAGGCCAAGGGTGGAGGGGTACCCAAATCTTCCCAACCCGGGGTATTACCAGAGGAGGGACAGCTACCCTTCCCGGGATCAGCCCAGGGGAGAAAACAGGGCCCCGTATCAGCCTGAGCGGGTTTCCCAGTTAGAGCGCCAGGTTCAAAACATGGCGCGGGACCTGGGTCACATACTGAGGGCTCAGCAGAACCCTCAGATGGGCGTGCCGGCGCAGAACGCACCCAACTCTGGACCTGGTGCTCCAGAACAATGACGGGGGCAGCACCCCGATAACTCACCGGTTCCCAGGGAGGAGGCACAAAGGGAAGGGGGGTGTAAAGCCTTGGAGGAAGCTTCCTTCCTCACTTGTAAACAGCCCCTGGAAACCCAGGATCCGGAAACAAAATCTCTTGCCCCTGAAAGTCTGCCTCCTAAGGAGCAGAGGGGGGGTAGGAGAAACAAAAGGCCCAAACAGACTCAGTTTGAGGAGGAGGTACAGATCTTCCAATTTGAGGGAGAGGGATCCTCAGAGGATCCTGGGAAAAGGATCTTCTCCTTCAGAGAGGGGGGAACTCCTCCCAAAGAAAAATGGGTCCCTAGGGAAGCAAATCCAGACTGGGGAGATGTGGAGACTGAGCTACCGCCGCCCACCATCTCATCCCAGAACCAACAGCAAGAAAATCCCCTGGTTCAAACCCATCCTGGTGACTGCCTCCAAAAAGGGGGGGGCGGCCCAGAACCGGAGCCAGGGGAACCCACAATGGCTCTGATCTCCAGTTGCCAAATTTTTCTTTCAGATTCCCAAGACTCTCCACAGAATTCTGTCCAAATCTCTTCGCTAGCGATGTCCAAAACCAGAAAATTAGCCCACCAGTTGTCCAAAAATGTACATTATCTGTGCCCCCTTGAGGAGAAGGAGGGAAGATACTATGCCCCGGTACAAGTACAGGGGCAGGGTACAAGTTTGGCACTGGTGGACACTGGATCTCAAGCTACCCTTCTGTCTAGAAGGGCCTTTGATGAACTGAATGCAGGAAGGGGAGAGAATTACCAAATTCCTCTCACCTCTCTTCCGGGACAACTACAGAACTTTGACGGGAAGGAAATTCCCGTTGAGGGGACTGCAGACTTGGACATTAAAATTGGGCGACATAAGTTGAAACACCCGGTCATAGTTGTGACCCCGGAGGGCACCCCTTGTTTACTAGGGAATGACCTCCTGAGAAGGTTGTCACCCCTAATAGATTGTGTAAACAAGGTCCTCTGGACCCAGACTAGCCGACCAATAAAATTAAAACAGAGTGTCAACCATGTTAGTTTAAACGGCACATGCCACATGGTTGAACAAAAATCTCACCAAGTAGAATTTCACTTCCAGAACAACCAGATTCCAGACGTGACAGTAATAGCAGTAGGACAACAGACTAGTGATGGGGGGTCCTCTCTATTTCTGAAAATCAACCTTCCTTCCAGTTTAAGGTGGTATTCCACGCTGGAAGGAAACACTCTGAAATTCTATACCAATCCACAATCTGAAACTCCCACTCCTATAGTCCAGAAAGATGTGAAATCAGCTCAGAGCCTGGCTGATATTCAGCAAATTGGAGAGCAGTTGTTCATCCCTGTTCAGTTAAATGATGGGAAGGACTCTGTTCTCGCTCGAGTGTGTGTGAACAACGGTAAGAGCTTCATCAGCGAAGCCATGTTTCGCCAACTCCCAAAAGATCCAGCCATTCCCACCTTCAAACTGATAGACAAATGGGAAATGGACCTGGAAGCACCTAATTCCAAACATCTCCTGCCAAGCAGGTGTATGCTCAAAATCTCCATTGGCAACAAGAGCATAGTCCACAATTGTTGGGTCGTGCGAGACGTCCCTGCCGCCTTTTACTTAGGCAGTGACATTCTCAATCGCTTTGCCATTAGTTTGGACCTAATAAACTTCAAAGCTTGGTCCCGATTAGCGGATAATCCCATGGGCTTTGATGATCCAGAAAAAGCATTTAGGTCAGCTCAATTGTTACCTTATGCAGTCGAAATTCAGGTTAAAGAGGAAGTCACCATCCCAGAAAGGACCCGACAATTCTCCCTGGAAGTGAAAGTTAAAAGGGGACAAGAGTTGAAAAACCCTGATGCTTACATACATCTAAATGCTTCTCTCCAACAGCAAGGGTTGGGGGTAAACCCAACACCATTAGTCAACATAGAACATGACACCATTCCAATAGAGGTGGATAACAGCGACTTAAAGAGTATTACTCTAGCCGCAGGCACCATTATTGGAATGGCGGTTGATGACCGACATTTCTCCATTGATCTTAGAAATGAACTGTTAGGACCAATCCCCAAGGACTGTTTTGACAGTGACAGTGAGGACAATACAACACCAGACAGGATTTTTACCCGGCATGGGGGGAACTTCCTGGTGTACACTTCCTGCCCTTATGGTAAGGAAGATGTGACGTGTGACTTCAGGAGGGATGAGGTGATTTTCCAGGTCCATGAGGGCTGCCTTTCCCACCTAAAGCCTCCGGTCCAAATCAGCACTCTGACCAGGGACTTCTCCACCCAGCTGGAGGAGGCCGCGGAGATAGCCAAACCAGAAGTCTTTCCAGGCTTCAAGCAGATGGTGGAAGAGAGAGTCAACCTAGCTGATGCCTGTGTGACTCTGGAACAAAAGCAAAAGTTGAAACAAGTTTTCTTGGATTTCCAAGATCTCTTTGCGGTAGACTCATATGACTGTGGTCGCACTGACATCCACACAACAACAATCCCCACGGACCCTGGCATGACTCCTGTGTTTGTGAAGCAATATCGCTTGCCTCTCGCATCAATGGAGTCCCTTACTGAAATAATTAAGAACCTTGAGTCCCGGGGAATAATCCGTCCAGTCCACAGCACCTTCAATAATCCGTTGCTGGGGATATTGAAGCCAAACGGCCAGTGGAGACTCTGCGCCGACCTCAGGGAGCTCAACAAACGGGTCCATACTTCCCGATGGCCTCTGCCCTACATTGACCAAGGGCTGGCCCAGATCCAGGGGTCACAGGTATTCACTGCAATAGACCTGACCAATGGATACTGGACTGTGCCTGTCAGTAGGGAGGACCAATACAAGCTGGCTTTTACCTTTGGGGGCCAGCAGTACACATGGACCCGTACTCCCTTCGGATACCTCAACTCCGGCAATGAATTCAACATTTTTCTACACAAGGCCATGCCCGACTTGGGTGCAAGGGGTAACCTGGCTTATGTAGATGATGTCCTCATCAAAAGCTCAACTGTTGAGGAACACATAGCGGAGATCCGTTATGTTCTGACACAGTTGAGGGCCGCCGGAGCAAAACTTTCCTTTCAGAAAGCACAGTGGTGTAGAACCCGTGTTAATTTCTTGGGGCATGAGATTACTCCTCAGGGCCTCTGTCCCCAGGAAAAGAAAGTGGAAGCACTTCAGAAACTGAAAGACCCCACAACTCTGCGGGAACTAAGGAGCCTCCTTGGACTGACTAATTACAGCAGAAAGTTCATTGAGGGCTACGCAGAGATCACCCGACCCCTGATTCATCTCCTAAAGGGGGGGGTCAAGTGGGAATGGGGTCCAGAACAATCCGAGGCAGTAAGACAACTCAAGAGAAGCCTCTCACAAGCGCCTTGCCTAGCTTACCCTGTCAGAAACAAGGAGTTCTTCCTGGAGACAGGGTTCTCTAATACGTGCTTGACGGCAGTATTATACCAAAAGCATGACAAGGTCAATAAAGTAATCTCCTATGCGAGCAAAACTTTATCCTCTGTGGAGGAAAAATTCAACGATTGTGAGAAGGCACTCCTGGCAACGGTGTGGGCATTGAAGAATTACCGCCCGTTTATCCAGGGGGAACACATCATAGTGGAGACTCCACACCAGCCTCTGCAATATCTCCAAAGTGACAGAATCCGGGCCGGAAATGTGAGTAATTCCCGAATTACTTCCTGGATTCTGTCAATGCAAGGCTTTCCTGTGGAGGTCAGATATGGCCAAAACAAGAAGAGTCCCCTCGCGCAAGGTCTGGCTGACTTGCATGATTGTGCCAGAGAAAACTGTCTCGAGGACGAAAGTCTAAAAATAAAGGACAACATGGAGGCATACCTTAATTCCCCACACAAAGTCTTTGAACAAGACAAGTGTGAGGGAATGCCCACTGTCTATGTGGATGGATGCTCTTACCATGTTGACAACGACGGGGAGAAAGAACTGGTGGCCGGCGTAGGGAATGCATGGGTGAATGAGTCCCCAGAACCCTCCGCTGGACTCAACTCCACGAACTGGTCATAATCACAGATTCGGATTATGTACGGAACGGGTTCGTGGAGCACCTGGTTAATTGGAAAACCAGAGGCATGTTATGTGCTAACAACAAACCCTTGAAACATGGGAAGTTGATCCAAAACATTGATGATCTGGTCACCTCGAATGAGATGACCATCTATTGGAAAAAGATTAAGGGTCATTCCAAAGTAGAGGGACCAGACAAAACTGGAAATGACTTAGCTGATCAGCTGGCCAAAACCGGAGCCATCCAAGGGGATCTAATTGAGATTGAGTCCCTGTTGGGGGAAATCCAGGTCACTGCCATCACTAGGTCCCAGACAAATGCTCACAACGACCTTTCAATTGCACAATGGAGTAAGGAGACCCCTGATGCTGATTTGATTACCGCTCAGAAGGGGGATCCAATTATTGGTAAATTTTACCAGCACCTTGAGGACCCTGAGAACTTTCCCCTGACGGATACCGATTACATTGGGAAAGAGGACCTAAGAGTGTTGATGAAATGTCCAAAAATGTTCCGAATCCAAGGCGGTTTGTTGGTAAGGAAATCCAAAGCTGGCCACGATCAGTGGGTGGTTCCTACCTCATTCCGAAGCCTGATGTTAAGTCACGCCCATGATGCGGCCACCGCCGGTCATAGGGGGTTTCACACAACATTGGAAATCTTAAGAGAGGTTGCATACTGGCCACACATGGGGCAGGACCTCGACCAATACTTGAAGGGGTGTCTTGTGTGTGCACAATTTCAGCCATCATCCCTTACGCACCGGGCGCCTTTACAAAAGAGGGGAATGACACTGCCATGGTCAGATTTACAAATCGACTTTGTAGGCCCTGTGATTCGCTCGGCTAGGGGGAATAAGTACATGTTGACTGTGACATGCTTGTTTACCAAGTGGGTGGAATGTCTCCCAGCCCCAAACTGCAAGGCAGAAACGGCAGCTGCCTTGATGATTAACCACATCTTTTCCCGTTTTGGTCTACCTCAAAGGATTGAGTCAGACAGAGGTAGCCACTTCACCAGTGAAGTAATGACAAAGATGTGGGAGATATTGGGGGTCAAGAGAAAGCTGCATATTGCTTATAGACCAGCTTCTTCTGGGGCAGTAGAGAGATATAACCGGACAATTGTGAGCATATTAAAGAAGTTTGTGGCAGATTCTGGGCCAAGTTGGGATATCCGATTACCTCTGGTCCTAATGGCTATCAGATCTACCCCTTCATCTGCAACCAAAATGTCACCATTTGAGTTGATGACTGGGCGCAAGATGGTGCTTCCTCAGCATTTGCTCTACAGGACCCAAGAGCAGACACTAATAAATGCCTCCACAACTCATGAGTATGTGGAGAATTTAAGGAAACATCTCCAACATGCTTTTGCTTATGCTCAGCGGAATCTAGAAAGATCAGCTGATAGCATGAAGACCCACTATGACCTGAAAACTTCCAGGAAGGAATATCAGGTGGGGGACCGGGTCTATCTATACAACTTCCAAAGGAACCAGGCCAAGCAGCGCAAATTTTTGCCTACATGGAAGGGACCATTCGAGATCATAGACAAGATCTCCCCTGTGGCCTACAAAATCCACATCCCCAAAGGTCCTTTGGCAGCGGGGGAAGACAAGTGGGTACACATAAACCAGTTGAAGTGTTGCCATCCCAGGCACGCTCTGCAACAACTGGAGGAATCCTCTGGAATCCTAGCGGGTACTGTCTCAGACTAATTCTGTTCCAATCATAAAACATACCACATCTAGTCTCTAAAATATTGTGATTTGCATGAAACTGTCTTAGTTATACTGTTTTTATTTTTTCAAAATAAGAATGTAATGTTTCGTGATGATGAAATGCATATGCTGCCCCACTATCTCAACAGTGGTGGAAAAAGTCTATGAGTAGGTATTGCCGCTCTTCCTTTGTCGTCCTAGGAGAAAGAAAACCTGAAGACGGGCCAAGGAGGATGATACGGAGACCGGGAACGAAGATCCAATGGGCCCAGTGGACCGCCCAATATTCCCATCAGGACCGGCGAGGAGAACTGATCGATCAGTACCGGATGGAGAAGAAGATGCTGAACTGTGCCATCTACAGAGTAGGAAGAAAATTATGCGGACAGACCGGTGCGTGGGTCAAAACCCTTGGGCACGCGACTCCCCATCGACTCAAATTCAAAGTGCAGTCGCGTGGGGGGACTTGTTGGGTGTCCTGACCCACGTTTAAGCTATCATGCCACAACATTTGGTGCTGTGGGCTTAGAAAATTCAAGATGGCGGAAAACCCACATGTGCGCCGAAATCCAGGAAAGCTGCGCAGTTTGTGCGCACACCAAAATGGTTGCCTCACTTGCCACCCACCAGTGCGAGAATGAAAGGCCGGGTTGCCATGAGGGAAATGGGTTGCCAAAGGAAAAACAGTAGCGCCGGTTAGCTTCAAAGCGCTTTAAAACCACCATTGGACTACCCGCACAGTAGTCTGAAACCATTGGGAATGGAAATGCTGATTGCCAAATGTAACCTAGAATGGTGGGGAATTCATTTCTTAAATCTCAAAAATGGGTGCAGTACCAGTACTCACCACTATCCAAAAGCCGGCATTTTAAAACCACACCAGATTTTACTTTTTTGTGTAAAACTGAATGAACCCAAAGCAGGCTAAAGAAAGACTTACTGAGAGGTGGATCCAATGTAAAGTTATATTCTGAAGTGACTTGAAGGTTTATAACAAGACTGGCTGCGCTGTGGATTTCAGCAGTTTAAGTAAATTTGGACTGAAAGACACTAAAACAAATCTAAATGTTTAAATTGACTGAGTGACCTACTTTTGAGTGTCACATAGGTTGCAATTGTTTAAATGTCATAGTTTTAAACTTAGAATCAGCCTTCTAGCTGCATATGTGAAAATGTTTAGTTTTATTTGAATGCAGAAACTGGGGAACAGAAATGACAGCTTAAAGAGATTCCAATTTGCCTGGCAACTACCCCCATCAGGAGTGAAACTTGAGTCCCTAAGGATATGCCATCTATCTGATAATTGAATTACCTGTGCTCTGCAGGAGAGTGAACAATGCAACTCCCTTCACCCAGGCAGAGGGTTTATTGAGAGGATCATAAATGGCTTCCTCTTGAACAATGAGCCTCTCCTGACTCAGGCAAAGGTTTTATTACAGCAGTTGTAAAATGTAGCTTCCTCTTGGCAGAAGCTGGGAGGAGCACTGCCTGTGAGAGCAAGCTGGCTTGGCAGAACTGGATAAACCAGTATTTCTACCTTGTGCTGAGAGGAAACCACACCCCTTTGGAGCCAGAACATAACTTTAAAAAGATGAATAACTCATAGAGCGGACATGTGAAAATTTTATAAATGATACCATAATTCTTGTGATTTTTCTGCCCACAGTTTAAGAGGTTTTTAGAACCGGTGGTATGTTCAGGGGGGTGTCAGCGGAAAAGTGGATATAACTCTAAATGTATGCATGTTAAAAATCTGAAACTTCATCAGTTAATGTCCATACTCCCTGCGCACATGTATGTAAAGTTGGGTCAATGTCAGAAATTGAAAAATCAATTAAAAAGTGAAATATGTGCCATTTCTGAATGCAAGCTCCCAGGAAGAGCAGAGTTTGAACAGGGGATACCTCCTGTAATGCATGATGGGTGCATATGATTTTAAAACAATATGTACCTCTGCAAATATGTATTTGTTTCAAATCTAGATTTGTGTGTAAGTTGACAGGAGGAGTGGACTTTCTGCAGGCTGTAAAATGACATCACTCTGACCCAACCTAGCTCCCCCAATCAAATGATAAATGGAAGTTTGACCAATTAGAAGCTGAGAGAGAGGTAGGGTCAGTGATGCTAGAACACACCCACATTCAAAACACATAAAAGCAGAGAGACAGGACAGGTAGAGACTTTCAAATCCATCTGCCGCTGGAAGCTCTGCCGGAAAAATCCATACTTTACCTCCATCAAACCTCCAGAGAGCCAAACTAGAGACTTCAATCTATCCAGAACTAGAGACCCAGACCAGAGAACCAGAGAGAGCTGACCCAGATCACTGTGAAGTGCAGAGACCAGAGGCGAGTTTAAAACCTGACCAGATCCATGGCGAGGCCCATTTCACTCAAGAATATAGTGTGAGTACATAGCAAAACTGTGCAGAACCAATCTCTTAGTTAAAATAATATAATTCAATCTATTTAATCTAAGTAGAACTGCCTCCTAACTGTCACCTGTCATTTGTAAAGCTGTCACTTGTAGTTGCACTTGTCTTTTTGAACTTTAAAATTTCAAATCTGAAAAACGACCTTCACAAAATCGCTCATATCTCCGCAACCGTTTGTGCTAGAGACTTGCAATAACTTTCATCTGAAAGGTTAGAATCGTGGCTTTCCTACGAACCTAGTAGTTTTACCGCAATCGCGGAACACGCATTCGCGAATTTTACCGCGATTTGCAAATTTCTTCACATGTAAAAACTGCTGCTGCTTGCCTTCCATTTGCCAGAAATTCGTTTAACCTGCTAACTATCCCTGCCTCATTGCTAGTGTGAGCCTGGACTAATATTAACTAGATACCAATCACCCTGAACCTCTGAAAGGGAATTAAAAGTATTTTAGCATACTTTTCAATTCATTGCTAGCACATATCAAAGCATTTTGCCTGTGTTTTCAAACTTATGTAGTCTAAGTTTGCTGGATTGAACTGAATTACAGTTGATTGCATTTCTGAGAACTGTGTGCTTCCTTCCATTTCCTTGCCTTGCATCAAGGGGGGAAGGGGATTGCCAGAGAAAAGTGATTACATTGTTTGGTTGAAATCATATTGAGTATTTTCTGTACTGCATTCATTGAATATTGCATCCACCTGAGCTTACATAAAGCATCCTCTACCACATTATACTTTTGTTCCTATTTACCAGTGTGCTACCTTATCCATTTCATGTCAACTCATTAGTGATTATAAGAAGTGTGCTAGTGCCAGATTCTCCGTTGTTGATCTTTATCATATCAGATTAAGTGTGCTATTCAATTAGTAATTTATTATAAAGTGTGATATATATATATTTTAAATTATCAAATAAACCTTTTAAACTTGCAAAACAGAACTACTTCTTGGCTCAGTGGGGTCAGGGGGATTCCAAGAGAGGGGTGTTATATAGGGGTAGTCATCCAGAACGCATGAACTGGACATAAAGATATATCAATAAGGGTTTTCATTCAGTATTATAGACTAGGCGTTGACTTAGCTGTAGTGTTGAATTGAATCCCCTT
Organism: Ambystoma mexicanum; assembly: GCF_040938575.1. NCBI lineage: Eukaryota > Metazoa > Chordata > Amphibia > Caudata > Ambystomatidae > Ambystoma > Ambystoma mexicanum. The sequence continues at coordinate 650,763,642 of NC_090930.1, read as the reverse complement.
ACAGTATGATATGCTGATTACGTAGAGCATCATTTCTTATGCGTTTTCTGGTTGCAGCAGTGAAGGATTGGAGTGGCACACATGGTGATTTTTGTAGGAGAAGTTCTTTTTTTGCAATTTGGAATGGAATGTTTTTGTTTCTGCACGTTGCTACATTTGGAAGGCTTATAGGTTGCATCTTCCTACTGGCACTGCGAAAGGACTAATTGCGGTTGTCCTATATTACGGTTATGGAGAAAATTCTGTGGACGGTTATTTTCCACTGCTGGTTAAATAATCTGTCGGATGGTAGCTGGAAACTGTGGCCCATGCAGTACGGTAGACAATGTCTGTCGAGATAAGACAATAAAAGTACATTTTAGTCACTGTTTTGCATTGGAATATAACAATTGATATTGATATTTGATTTGTATTGCCCTCGTACAGAACTGTTTGAGTCTGACGATGGAAGGGGGGATAGGGGAGAACTAAACAATGATCTTACTAGGCCCAGTGACATTGAGAACGTGGAAGTGGCTGGGAGAGGAAAAGGGTGAAAATGCATGGGGGTGGGGAGAAGTGGAAAGTGCTATGGAAAACAATAAAAGTAAATAAATAATAAGTAAATATAACAAATAATAAAAGCAGAAAAGTGGTAGTGCAGCCAGCAAGTTAGGGTATAACTGATAATTGAATGAAATAAGTAAATATAAACATAAACCACAGACATTGAGCACACGCATGAGAACATGGGGGTGTATTTCAGAGCACGCCTTGCATATAAGGTGAGTGCTGTGAAGTAGGTAGAGGAAGTGGTGGAAATGAAAGAAATGTGGGGTGGGATTCCACAAGGGCTGGGGCGGGGTTTGGAGGAGGGGTGCAGAGTTCAGAAAAGGCAGACTTCAGAAAGAGCGGAAGTGCCAGTTAAAATTCGATGAAAGGAAATGTTTAAAATTATATTTTGAAAATGGCGAATTTGTGTAATTGCTTCAAATATACACAAATCATAGTAAGCTTTGGTTGCTATGGTTTGTTTACTTGTCAAGCGAGAAACGTCCATGTGAAAATGTAATTAGATATGCGAACATACAAATAATACAATTTATTTTAGCAAGGCAAGTTTGAGCAATCCCGGAAAGGTGGTGGCTCGGTGATAATTGTGTTTTCTAAATGGATTCTGGTATTTGGTGAATCACAGGGTGTTTAACTCTTGGCGAACCTGGATGCTCACCTTAGTGATGAAATGTGGTCTGTGCGAGTACGCTGTGCACAGTGCTGTTGCAGAGAGCCAGTGTAGCGAAGTGGTTAGTAAGGAAGGTACCTACTGGCTATCCTAAAAGTAGCTAGAAGTAGTTGAATTACTTCATCGCCTAATTTACACAATTGCCCATTTGCTTGATTGTGATTGCTGAAGAGCAATGCCCATATCACTGTAGCATTAAAAAAATGTGATATATAACTGGAACGTACCAAACGCAGCGTTTGTATGACTGTGTACAAAAGGCAATATGCAAATATGGGCAGGAGAACGAATGGAAGTAGGATTACCAACATAGACAAACTGTGGTAAAATGTACTTACTGTGCTAAAGTGTACCAAGCTGCAAGAGCGATGCCGCTCATCCATGCAACATGCTAACATTGATGGAAGGAACACATAGCTAAAGTCCATGTGCCTAGATGCATGCCCATTTCCCGTGCCTTTGTAGTCTGCTACTGTTTGCTTTCTTGTCACTCTATTTGCCGATTTACATTGTGCATACTTTATAGTTACTGTACATCCTATTAACAACTTTCGTAGGAGCCTTTCATACTCCGCAACAGAGACGCAAAGCACCGCGTTTCAACCTTATAGTACTTGCATTGTTTTTGAGAGTTGCACTTTTTTATTCGTTTGGAAAGTTGTGTAAATGATGTGAATCTGTTAACCATTGGAAAGAAGTGTAACTCTGCACACCAATAGAAAAAATAGCTAATTTCTCCCTGGCTGCTTTTTGAGCACAACGTCGGTAGGGGACCATGATTTTTGGTAAATACAGGGGGAAAAAGCTGTGAACACTGTACAGAGCACATTTCATTAGAAAGGGGGAGCCCCCAGGTTCTCTGAGGCTCTGTCTCGGCTGCTGTTACCTGTGACATAGGTAGGGGGTGGAGCCAGAATAGCGCTCGTCGGGCTAATGTGCTGTGTGCCGCTGTGCCCCCCACTCCCTACTGTAGCGTGGAAAGCGCTTTCTTTGTTTTTTTGTTTATCTTTTCAAAGGTTTTTTTTTTAAAGGGCTATTTGGTGCTGATGGTGGTCGGATCCTGAGACCCTCCTACATATCTGGTGCCGGATCCGACAAAAGGTGGCGGATTGTGCAGCGATGGGTATAGTTTGCAAAAGGATGGAGAAGTATATCCAGAAAACAAGGAGAGAGATATGAACGTTTGACGTTGTAGTGCAGACCGATGTTATTATAAATTAACTGAGAACATTAGTGATGGAAAAGCGAACCCAGTGCCAACGGACAATGTTTACCCACTGCTCAGTGCTCTGAACTGGGAGTTTGAGTCTGTAGGATGCAACACTATGTTCCATGGGATAAAGTGGTTCAAATATTAGTACTTTGTATACTGGTGGTGTTTGCGGAACGTAGATGATTAATAGTTACAATATGCTATAGCTAACAACTGAGAACAAGGCTAGTTTTTATGTCATTTAATTAGTTGTTATGCATTGAGCATTCTGGTCATTTTTAATTCCAGTAATATTATGTAAACGTCAATTTGACGTTTAGTCAATGAAGAAGCGTTCTGTAAAAACAGATTGCAGAAGTGTTAAGCTGCCTTTTGGAATGTGCACTCTCAATATAGTAAATGTTATCATTTTGTGTGGATATTTGACAAGTTGTGTCCATCAAACTGCCGCTGACTTGCACTGAAGCCCAAATTACAAAGGGAACTTGTTTTCAGTCTTCCAAGGTAGAGACGGTAGGTTTCAATTTTGTGGAAACATGCCACTACATAATAAAGGGTGTACAATGCAAGCCTTAAATAGCTTTTTGATATAGGTTACGCACCGTGAACGTGTGAATATTGCGGATTGGTGTGTGTTGCTTGAACGGTCGTGGATTTATTATCCTTGCAAAACTTAGCCCCTCTGGACCAATCCTCACAAAACTTTGCAAATAAAGTATATGGCCCATCATATCTGTCCTGTGAAGTTTGGTGAGGTTTCATCAATGGAGAGCAAAGTTATAGGGGGGGGGGGCAAAATGTGTGGTTTTTCCCATAGACGCAATGGAAAAAACAATTTGCTCATGCCTACATACAAAACCGCCGGACGGATTTTCACCAGATTTGCGGCAGGAGTGGCAGCTTCGACCCGAAACTGTGGTGTAAATCCATCCAGTAGTTTTTTTAAATGATCAAAAAGTAGGGCAAAAAGAATTAATGATATCTGTGTTTAGGTACGCAGACGCACTTCCGTGTTCAGTCCGCAGAGTGGTATCTGATTTGTCTAGAGGCCGACGTGAGGTCCACAGACATCAGAGGCTGATTGGTCAATAAACACGAGGTACGTCCCATTTTTGGAAATGCCCGCCATGTTGGATTCGCCTACAGCTGCTGGTGTCCACGAACATCGTGGTAAAAACATATATTAAAAAACACAACATTGCATTTGTTAAACTAATTAAACAATCTCTGGGGAGGTGAGAGGTGATGAGGATGGGATCAGTGAAGTCATCAATCACATTTGTGATATCATCTTTGATGTCCTGGGTGTTAGTCTTAGCAGTGCATGGTGGTGCGAGTTATGGTTGTTTAGCTTACCATAACCGCCAGATTTTAGGTTTTTTCGGTTTTACTTGTAACCTTAACATCCTTTTAACAATGTTCTTTCATTGAATATATATATATATATATATATATATATATATATATATATTTGTGAAAGGGTTGAAGAAAATATTTGGAAAAATAGAAGCATACCTGCACTATGTCTAGTTAGATGCAGATGTTGTTGAATCTGGAAATAGAAATCTTGAGAGTTTCACAACAGTTTTTGATGCAGATGGCTGTGACTAACAGGAGATATGTACTGTTAGAGTTCAAGTGTACATCTGAAGTGTTGAACTAAGATGACCCAGTAAGGTGTAGAGTTTTTGGATGTGATTGATGGATGGATGTGTGACTGTTTGAAAGCAGCCAATGAGAGAGTGTTAGAAACAAGAAAATGGAAAGGGTAAAAGGGTTGCCCTGTGCTATGGTGTCTGCAGTCACTGTAGTAGTCTACAGACACCGCACATGCCATCCGGGTTGTTTAAGGATGCCTTGCATGGAAATGGGACTGTGTAGACCGTGGACAGTCATGGGTATCCACAGACATCAGGGGATCAGCCAGTCAGGTTTCCTGGCTGTGGTGTACAGGACGAGAGGGTAGCAGGAGTTTTGTTTTCTGAGTGCATTGAAGATGGTTATGAAATGATAGGTTATTTATAACACGCTTAATACCCAGAGGTTTCTAAGCGTGGACACGGGATTCGAACCAGTGTTGCTCCAAGTCATCTTGCGTTCAAGGCAAGCACGTTGCCGCTCAGCTATCCTCCTGAGATGTATTTGAGGAAGCAGAGTGTATGGATTCTGGGAGACTCTTGGATTCATTGGCTGAAGGTCTATTCTGAGCACTGTGGTTTGTCTGAAAATCTTGAATTTGATTAATTTCAAGTTTCATGCATGGAGTGTGAGAAATGAAGTGAGCGGAAATCCATTTTGTGAGAATATGGTTCACTTGAAACATCCATACATCATTGTTGTTCACTTTGGAGGCAACAGTTTGAGCTACGTTACCGGACTGTCATTACAGTTTGCAATGAAGAATACATTTGGAAGCTGATTAAACTGTTCCACATTCAAAAATTATTTTTGCTCAGATAGCTCAGACAAACGTGGATGCGTTCAAATTTATTTTGTCCACAAATGGAAAAAGCAAGGCGCAATGTGAACCAAGCTGTATGTGTTTTTTTGTGAGATGTTGTTATGACATCTTTTCATAATGAAAATATTAAATTTGATATGGTCAGTGATATTGACTGATGTGGCAATCAGATTTTTCTTGAAAACCTTCGAAATTATGCATTGAAGTAGTTTCTGTAAACACATACTATGGATTTAAGTATTATTTATATGTTTCATTAAACAAAAATGCAAAAAATGTAAAAAAATCTGAAGCACTTTCTGTGAAAGTTACAAAAAATATTTGTTCTGTGGAATGTTTGTTACTTTAGTACATGAAACAAAATAATCCCAAAAAGATATAAAAGCAAACAAGAGAATAAAAAAGTTATTTTAAGAGCCACAGTTTTTGGGCGAATTTAAAAACAAAAGAATGATTTTCATTCCCCCACCCCACTCCTTGAATTATTTGTGTCTGTGGAATACCGCACTGTCTGTGGACCATACATGCTTCAAAGGGGCCTGCAATTTGTTTTCAGTTCTATCTTTTAACTGTGAAAGGAACCATATTTTTGTGTTTTTTTGATATTAGTATTTTTTTGGCTTTCTTAAAAAGAATTCGGGAGCAGCAAGTAGAGGTGGGGGGAGTGAAGAAGGGGCACTAACCATAGAGACGGAGAGGCAGGTGGACATGGGCAGATGTTGGAAGGTGGGACAGTGTTTCTCATGGTCATTGACTGCAGCCTCTAACGCACTACAAAACTGCTCCCCCTACAGATTGTTGCATTGCAGTACAAACATAATACTGTGACCCTCGAATGGTAAGTGTCAACAGTGTTTTTGTATGGCCTGAGAGGCATCTGGTGGGATCCTCTGTCCAACAGGAGTACCCCGTGTGGTAGCAGGAGCGGTTGAGGAAGATGGGGTAGAGGAAAATAGCCTTGTTCTCCCTGAGAGAGGAACAGCCTTATTTAGAGCACCCGGGGAGCTGGATTGAGTGTGGTGCTGCATGAAGGTGGTACCATAGGATTACAGCCCAGGTTTTCCACAACTGATTACAACCTTGCACTCAGTGCATTGGCTGCATGAGCCTTTGGTACACCCCCAACAGTGGTGAAAAACTGCCACACCCAGGACTCACTCTGGGTAATGGAGATAGGCATTTTCTCTAACTCATCTTCCTTTTCCTCTTGATCCTCATCTTTAGCTCTGAGCCTGTTCCCCTGTCCAGGCCCTCCAGTTGGTAATGGTAATGGTGGTGGTGGCGGTGGGGGCTTGGCAGGAAGAATGGCCATAGCAGTTGCCAATGATGCATAATTAAAGATTAGCTAAGGTGATCTGGCAAGCAGGTGTCTCTTCCGGTGCTCTCGTCTGGATAGCCTGTTTCAGAATGAGGAAAAGTAATGGGTGGGTCTCTTCAGAAGAGACGTCCACGGACCGCACAAATGTCCCTGGAAAACCGAGTCGTACATAGGCCTTGAAAAGTTGTAAAAGGTTGCCAGATCAACCAAGAATGGGTCTAGGAGCTCTCTGGAAGGGTAAGTTTTCAACTTGAAAAACCCTAGATTAGTGGAAAATGCAGTTCTAAACTGTCTGCAGTTAGGCCATCACACTGCACGGTTGCTGTCACATCATGATGTTCGGAGCTGATGGGTGTCCGCAGACACCTATCGGGTGGGAAATGCAGGGCGCATGCATGTAAGTGTCTGTAGAACAGGCGCTCTATCCGCGGACTAATTAAAAGTGCATCATGCGAAACCTCAATTTTGAGTGCGGACACCCTGGACAGTTGTAGGGTCCGCTGACTATTAAATAGGGTTTTTAAAAAAAATATGATGGAACAATATACACAATATTTATAGTATACAAAATAAATGTATTTTAGGAAAGGGATGGGGTATCGGAATGGGATACATACATGGGAGGATTAGGCATTTCTGTACAATGATGAGGGGAGGAAGGGAGTGAGGTTTCATCAAAGCGTTTCATTTAAATTTTGGGAATTTGGCAGGAATGATTGCTGGGGGAAAGGGGTACAGGTGCAAGAAGGACAGTAATTGTGGATCTTTCTTATGACATGATTTTTGACATAATTTAAAAGTTCCTTATAGTCATTACTGATTTGATCCAATTTTGCAGACATCATGATTTCATTATGTACAGTTGGGGATAGGGCTTCTCTTTGTGATTCTTGGGATTCTGCATAATTAAATTGGGTTGTTTCTTCGTGAAAACTATGTACTGTAAGAAAACAAAAATATTTGGTAGGTCTGTACAAATTACATTATTTATATTAAAAGATGTTTTGTATACTATTAGAGATGTTATCATCACTAATTTCTTCTTTTGGGAACGTTTCTTCCAACCACTTAAGTGTGTTTGCCATTTATGTGAGAATAAAATAATTGTGCTTTTTGCTCATAAGAAATGTTTATATAATGAATGTTAATAATAGAGAAATAAATACAGTGCACTTACTATTTAGTAAGAGCTTGTTTTCGAATGAGCGCCTGGTGTATGTCAGTCTGTATGCAGAGTTGTACTGAGGTGATAATGAGGTGTACAGTTATGGTTTGTGCTTGGTGCATTCCATTATGTTGTGTGCTAAATGAAAAAATAATGTGTCCATTTTCAAATGATGATTTTGTACAAAAAGGTGTATTTGGTTGTAGTACATGTACGTGATGTTGTTTTATGTATATGTGTTTACTGGTTGAAGGGTAGTTCTCCCCTGTGCTTGTGGACTTTGTGAATGTGATCTGATGTCTGCAAACATTCGGAATGTCAGCGGGCTCTACAGCTGCTACATTGGTGGTGAGTATAATATAAGGAACTTGTAGCAAATTAAGGGTGCACTGGTAAATACCTGAAATTCACTGAAAACACTTTTCTAAAAAGGGACGTTATGGTTACAAGTAAAACTGAAAAGAAATGGCCAGTTATGGTAAGCTAAGCAATCATAACTAGTGGCACCACCGTGCACAGCTAACACTAACACCCAGGACATCACAAATGTCCTTGAAGACATCACTGATGACATAACATATTCAATTAATTGTGATAAAAGGTTCCTACAAGGGGTTGTTTACAATGTTGGTAACAAGATGTTAGAGGTGATTGGGTGATATGAAGTACTTTATGTATTAAAGAATATACTCATTTAAATGAAATATTAGATTGGAGTGTTGTTCATAAAGGAACATAATCATACATACACATAGACATTGGCTGCAGCATGCACCATAGAAGTACAATATTTTTAATATGGTAATGTTGGATGGTAAAATAATGAATGCTAACTTATCAACGTTTTGAATAATGCTTAACATGGAATAGTTAACAATTCAAGACTTACTACACACTTGTGTTAGTAAAAACAATAGTAGTATACAATGATACCTTTCCTCATCAAACGAGCCTTGACAGCTTTCCACGCCCCTTTAGGGCGGGATATCTGGTCCCTATGACATCATATCCGGGCTTCCCCCAGAAGTTCTGCCTGGGCAAAATCCTGTCCCGGAAGTGATGTAGGTGTGTTTAACAGGCCCTGGGTCCTTAGCGGGGGTGTCCCACCGGATGTGACATCATGGGGGCTATCGGGAAGGTCCCCCCAAGGGTTGGGGCCCCAAGGGGACTTCTGGATGCCCCCCAAAGAACCGGAAGTGTGGGGCGGGGTTTTGAAGGGTGGGGCGTGGCGTGCAGGGTGCATATATACAGATACGTATTGGGGGATGTACAAGCCGTTCCTGAAGCCTTGGAAAAAACAAAAACTCAAAAGACCTCAATACCAGGAATTATGAAGCGCTACAGCTACTACTCTAAGGACAATACAGCTGCTGAGGATTTGAAAACCCTTCAAAAATATTACAGCCCTGAAAGTCCGCCGGCACCGGCGCTATCCGTCGATGGGGGTCCTGATGACGCAGCGGCTATGGATACATTATGTGAGCATTTTGATAAGTTGAATCTTGGGAGTGGGAAACAGCCGGGTGTCATCGACTCCGGTGTGGATGACGCCTACACCGATGCAGACTATGTGGATATGGATGAGGCTGTTAAGGCTCTGGAGGAGACCCTGTATGAAGATCTGAATGTTTTAGAGCAACTGTTTCCAGAGGCCGCAATAACCTCGACGGTAGACACAGCATCCGATGAAGACAAGCTGTTTATGGACGTTACTAGCTCCTCTATGCTGGAAGATGTTGGTTCTGAAACATTGGCTATGGTAAGTAATGAAGTATGACGATGTGGGTGTTTGTGTGTGTGAAAAAAAAAATTAAAAAAACCTGTGAAAACACATGCTCAAGAGCTAAACTTTCTTTTTTGAATTGCAGAAAACGCCAGATAACCATAACGGAACTGTGGGCCTGAACAACTCGTTTAACGCCATCAATTATTATTGCGTGTGCTGTTCAAAAAGGATCGAAAGTTCAGCATTCCCAGTCGGTGATAAGTGTAAGAAATGCGATACTTTGAAACGTTTTGAAAGTTCTGATGAGGAAGATGATAATATAACCCTTTTGGAGACTGTAACGGTTCAAGCGTTTGCGGCGGCTGTTGTGAAAACGTGTTTGAAGCGGGACTATTACAGTTGGTGTGAAGGGCATAAATACGGATACCCGCAACAGGATGCTCATGATTGTTTACTCCCGAATTATCAATCTGTAGCAATACGGGCGATATGTCAGATGTTGAAGTCATATAACGTTTATCAGATGCTTAAAAGGGTTTATAAAACCATGGGTATGCGTGTACATGCGAGTGTGGGGGGCCTGCTAACAAAAACAATCTTGGAAATTCAAACGTGTCGCAAGCCTGAGAAAAAATGAAATCTTTACGCCTGGCAGGCCCCGTGATTTTTAGAAACCATATAACCCGTTTAATACAGAGAGACTTTTCTAACCTGTACAGGTTGAGGAGTAACCCGCAGAGGTGTCCGGTTCCGCAAAAGCTTGTTTTTTAAAAAGATGAAAACACAATAATACTGCTCCTTATATGTGTACCGTTGTTTCTAGGGTAACGTTTCTGGAGGAAAAACCTGATGTGTGGAGAGCTCTCTGATGCCTGTACGGCTGTGTGGGGAAAAACTTTTATACGCTATGCGGAAGGCGAGAATAGCGGTAAACACCCCACCCCGGCTGTGGCGTTTTGATGTACCGAGATTTCAAGATGCACGGATGTGTCAAAGTGTAATTTGTAGCACCATCAAGATGTCGGCGTGTGATGAATACGGTTCTGTATTCCGATACAACTGGGGTTCTTTATACATGGGCCCTAGAACCGTTTTGAGGCACCACGTGGCTGAAATGTATGCAAGATTCCTACACCTTAAAGGTCTTGTTTTACAGGCCTCTGAACTATCTGAACTATTAAATGCTACAAGTGTCTGGTGTCTACAGAGTTACAGGCGGGGTAACCACGTTGATGTGTATAGGCTGTTATATGATGCGTCCAATGAAATATCAGGGGTGGTAACTGTTCGACACCCCGTACATGTATACCAAACAGTATAAAGAAAAATTAAATAAAACGCCATACACCAACCCTGCGTCTGCTTATTTTTTTGTAGTGCATCAATGGCTAACAACACACGTTCAAGATTGCATGAATGCTATTATGATAAATCTGGTGTTGGGAGTTATGGGGGTGTTGATGCGCTTTATCTAAAATTACAGCGTGATAAACACCCCATCACGCGTGGAGCTATTAAGACATGGCTATCCGGCCAGGAGATGTATACCCTTCATAAAAATGCTAGAAAACGTTTAAAAAGAAGAATGACCATTGTCGCGTTGGAAGGTATGCAGTGGCAGGCAGACCTGGCGGATGTTTCTAACCTTGAAAAGCAGAACGACGGTGCGCGGTATATTCTGACGGTGATAGATGTTTTATCAAAATATGCATTTGCAGAGGCCTTGCGGGATAAGACTGGTTCAAGAGTGGCAGCGGCCTTCAAACATATCTTCAGCAAGGGTCGCGTACCTGTAAAATTACAAACTGATGCCGGTAAGGAATTTCTGAATAGGCCCATGCAAAACCTTCTAAAGCACCACGGCGTGCATCATTTTATAACCCACACGGAAGTTAAAGCGGCGGTTGTTGAACGTTTTAATAGAACCCTAAAATCTAAACTATGGAGCTATTTCACAGCCTATAATACACAACGCTATGTGGATATATTACAGACTTTTATCGATGTGTATAATGACAGCTACCACCGGTCTATTAAAATGCCTCCCCGGGCTGTAACCTCTGAAAACTCATTATCGGCGTGGCGAAACCTGTATGCTGGACGGCTATCGGAGAAGATCAAGAAAGCATCCTTTCGCGTAGGGGACCACGTCCGAGTATCCAAGTTAAAAGGTGTCTTTACAAAAGGCTACCAACAGTCCTTTACTGACGAAATTTTCATAGTGGCAAAAGCATCTGTGAAAGAGGGGGTATACATATATCAGCTGAATGATTATGCTGGTGAAGTTGTAAGCGGTAATTTCTACACAGAGGAGTTACAAAATGTGATCGACGATCCCCAGCGTCTTTATAGGGTTGAGAAAATTATTCAGAGTAAAGGTAAGGGGTCTAAGAAACAGCACCTGGTAAAATGGCACGGATGGCCTGAGAAATTCAACAGTTGGGTCAACGCGGCCTCTCTAGAGGATCTAAAAAGCAGAGACGATCCCTGAGAAGAAGAAGAAGATGGAAAACACCGGCTTTTATATCACCTTGCCCAGTAACGCCTCTTTAGATATATTCCCCAAAAACGAAATATTGGATTATTCTGTTAAACTGGCTAAACCCGTTAATTTACAAGGTCCGTGGGAAGCGGGGTTGATGAGATTCAGTACCCCCATACCTGGGACACCCTGGACAAAAGAGATTCCTGGTATACCATTAGACGTGGAGAACCTGCTGAATTGATAAATGTGGGTTTTCCTCACGGCTTCTACCCCACAATACAGGCGCTGCTAGATACTATCAACAAATCAATCGCGAGCCTCGAGCGCTATGCAGATATACACCTGTTTCTAAATAACTCACGCCGTAAAGTATTTGTAAGATCACCCGATCTTACCGTGGAGTTTATATGTAGCGGGAAACTCTCGATGGTGTTGGGGAACGTTCAGTATATAAAAAATAATACTAAAAATACGGACAAAACACATGCAGCTATTGATGGTGGATTTTACAGCCTCATGATCTACAGCGATATAGTAGAATACCAAAGGGTTGGTGACTCATACGCCCCCCTGATGCGGACCGCACAAGTCAAGGGCGAAAATAACGGCATTGTTAATATACAATACATGAAGCCTGATTATATTCCTGTTTCTAAGTGTCATTTTGATACCATCAACATCCAGATAAGGGACGATCAGGGAGATCTGGTCTCATTTAAATACGGGAAGGTCCTGGTGAAACTACACCTGCGCCCTAGACGCGAGAGAGACAATTAGAACATGGTAATCATGAAGAATTACGGGGAGCCGCACGCTTATAGGGATTATTACCGCAGACAGGCCGGTTATGGAAATCAGCCCTACTTCCAAGGTGCGCCTGTGATGTATGGTGAGGGGATAGGAAGTATTTTTAGAAGTCTTTTTCCGAGAGCCATGCCCTTCCTGCGCAAAGGGTTTGAATTAGCCAAGCCGCATATGAAAACAGCTGCTACAAACATTGCTAAGGATGTGGTGTCTACTGCAACAACCTCCATCACAAATCGTTTCAACCAACCAGCACAAGAGGGCTCTGGTCTGGTTTACGTGGGTAAAAGCCCTGCAAAAAGAAAAAGGCGAGCTTCGCGCCGGCGGGGGCCTCCGAAGCCGCATAAAAAAGGAAGAACAACCACCAAAACCGCTCAGAAGAGAAAGCGCACGTCAAAGAACAGACGGGTCAAGCGAAATAAAAACAGACCCGGTATCATTATTTTCTAAAAATGGCCTTTATCCACTGTGCCTCGGGGGAATGTGTGAAATCGGAACTAGATCTGTTTGTCGTGCCCCCGACACAGACAAGCATCGAAAACAGTTTTTTCATGGAAGTTGCGCCCCTAGCGGCACTATCACCCTTAGCCCCCATCGAGTTTCACATATCGGGCTCAACAGAGACGTACCTGGATTTGAATGACATCTTGCTCTACCTAACCTGCAGAATAACAAAAGAGGATGGGACGGCTATCGGTGCAGCGGCGAAGGTGGCCACGATTGCCTATCCGGTGGCCACCCTTTTCAACCAGGTGGACATTACTCTAGGTGATCGCATGATTACACAGAGCGACAATATGTATGCCTATAGAGCGTATATTGAAAGCATTCTGAACTACAGCAATGACACTTTGGACACCCAGCTGACTGCAGGGTTTTTTATAAGGACACGGCGGGGCATATGGAGGATTATGCTCTAAATGGAAACAACAAGGGCTTTATAAAGAGATCAGCGTATGCGACAGGTAGCAGAAACTTTGATTTACTAGGGCGTCTACACTCGGATCTGTTTTTCCAGGAGAAGCTGATGGTGAATGGTGTTGATCTGAAAATTAAACTCTCGCGAAATAAAGATGCCTTCTGTTTGAACAGTGATGATGCCGAAGCCTACAAACTGGTAATAGTATCAGCGAGTTTATTCATTAAAAGGGTCAACGTGTCACCGACGGTCAGACTCGCGCATGCTGATGCTCTACAAGTATCTAACTTGAAATACCCTGTGGAGAGGACCTCCTTGAAAATCTTCACTGTACCAGCGGGCAGCCGTGTCGCCAGTCAAGATAACTTATTCTTGGGACAGCTACCTAAAGTAATCGTTATTGGCTTTGTGGATAACACCGCTTTTTCAGGGGATTACGCAAGCAATCCTTTTAATTTTAAACATTACAACATTAACTACGCCGCCCTTTTTAAGGATGGGGTCTTCATCCCCGCCAAAGCCTACAGCCCTAGTTTTCAACAGAAAAATACAATTAGGGTGTATCTGGGACTAGTCTCCATCAACGGCAAGCACATGCGCGATAAAGGATTTGTGATACCACGTGACGACTATGATGGTGGCTACACCTTGCTGGCTTTTGATTTGAGACCCGATAATGCATCATCAGGACATTATAATCTGATTAGGAATGGTAATTTACGACTTAAGGTCCGGTTTGCTGCAAATTTACAAAGTACTGTAAATCTCATTATTATGGCCCTATTTGACTCTGTCATAGAACTCAACAACCAGCGACAGGTGCTGTACGATATGTAATGCATACCTACCAGATCATGCGTTTCCGGCGAAAAGACAAACATGCTGTGAAAACATTTCGAGGCGTGTATTCGTGTGATAACATTCCACGGGGTATACCGGGGGAGCTGCCCATCAGCTTTGTTGTGAACACCGACCCCCAGCATCAAGAAGGAACACACTGGATAGCTTTGTTTATAGACACTGTTGCAATAACTGTTTTTGATAGTCTGGGGTGTTTCCCAAGCCACCCCATATATGACGGCGATCTACTGGACTATGTTAAACATATAGCACCCATACTACATTATAATAGAGCACAGGTGCAGCATTCTGAAGCCGTGACATGTGGACAGCATGCTTGCTACTTTGTATCTAAAATGTCTGAGAAACAGCCACTGCGGGCTGTTATGCAAACCTACTCTCTTGATCTCAGGCAGAATGATCGGATGGTGACAGCTTTTGTGAACAAACCTAAATATCGCCGGCCACCTGTAAATGTATACAGTTTTTGCCAGAAACGTAAGTGTGTTAATAATCAGTAGATATGTGTACAGGGCTAAATAAAAACATCTTGTACTTTTAAACAACCGTCTCCTTCTTACTTGTGTCATGTTTAATATTTTTTATTTTATTTATATTTTTTTAAACAAACAAAATGTTGTACTAGCCATGCTTGAAATAATTAGACGCAAAACGTATGGTTGGTATAAATAATAATGTTCTTTTATTACAAACAGAACCTTTGTTTATACAGGCTGTAGTGGGTATAGATATAAAGACATTTACATAAACACGTATTTTATTACAAACAGCGCATTTGTTTAATCAACAGGTGTGCGTATACTTATAAAAAACAGATACATAAACCATATACATATACATATGACAAAGGTTAAAAACTGTTCTTAAAATTAAGAGAAAACACAGTTACACAATAAACCAGGCCTCGCGTTTGGGTTTATTTTTCTTTCTTCTTCTCTTTACGGAAATATCTAGGGACTCAACATCCTCGGACGTGGTTTTAACACCAGTGTCTTTCAATGTCTCAAGCAGCTCGCGATGCCCCATGTTTCCCACTAAAGTGGCAGGAATGTTTAAGTCCGCAGCAGATTGCATGAACAGATCCCAGCCTCTAGGCTTTTTGTGTCTTCCAAAGGCCTGTGGGTTGGTAATGCTGCGAACTAAATCATGGACATTTGAACCTTTGACCGGCGTACCTTTATATACAAACTCCCCCTTTGCGTTCCAGGGTACCAGCCCCTGCTCACCGGTCATCTTGTTCAACAATAATTCCGCATTCTTACGATAACGGGGGTTAATGGTATTCAGGATTTCAGAGACCAGGGGATCAGAAACGGGGTGTCCGGGATTTGTGTTGCCGAGACTCGTAGGCTCTTCAGGGGGCATGTACAATGTTAGTTTGTTCTTCTCATTGGCGGCTTGTCTAAAATGTGTTAAGTATTTCTGGAGAATCGCGGAATAGAGGGTAACCTTGTCGTAGTCTGATAAATCATGCCGACGTAGGACATCTTTCATTTCAGAATCGATCCGGAGGGTTGCTGATTTTCGAATATCAGGCTCTTCCCTGTTATGGGTGCTCAGACCATCCAGCTGACGCTTGTCAACCAGATACATCTTCTGACTGTGCTCCATTAACCGCCCCCTAGAAGCCTGGTGATCAGAGGCAATGCAAGGCCTAGGAGTGCTCCTATGAAACCTCCGGATTGTTTTAAAAGCTTTCTTTTAACTTTTATGGAGGCCCGCTTGTTACCCAGCGTCTTGAGGATTAGCTTCTTCTTTTTTAAGACACCTAGTTGACGGCCGGATAGCGGTACGTTCCCCCGGACGGTATTGAAGGCAATCTCGGCTATAGCCGATACTAGATCATCAGAAGCCGAGCACAGAATGGCCCTGCGTTGCTGGGGCGGTGCCGTTACTAGCATTTTAAGGAGAGCGTCGTTCCGGCGTATACGTGCCGTCATGATGGTCGGTCGCTGGTACTAATGAGGTCTGTTTTGCACCTCACCGGGTTTTTCTAGAGGGCTTCTGTATGTAGACGACCGGTAAATCCGGATGGAAAATACCCGTGCGCAGTCGGTAGTCCTCTAAGGTGTTTGTCTTTAAATCCACCAATAAGTAGCCATTAGGTTTACGGGTAGCGTCTTCAAAGGCCTCCATGAAAAATCGGCTGTTACCCGGATACATCTGGCGTGCTAGAACCGAGAGTTGTTGTTTATCTCTGGGGTTCTTAAACAGAATGATATAACTGGCGTTTAGAGTTATTGAGCAGTTGCCCTTGCCCTTGTAGAATAAATTCTGTACAATGTAGCAGATACTAAGGCTCCTATGACGTGAGTATTGGATAAAAGCCTTTTCCAATTCGGGGCTCTGACCGCCCTCCATCATGAGATCATCTACGATAATCATGTTAATAAGGTTTGGTGGTAGCAACCGATCATCATTCAGAGTCTCTGGTAACCCCTCCACAAACTTCAGATGCGGTATTTTAGAGGCCAGTTCGTTATACAAGTTCTGCCAGCACGAATAAAACCAGATGACATTATCAGGTGGGGCCGACATGGTGGTGCGGGAATTTTCTAGGAGCTGTTTGATAAAATAACTTTTACCGCAGCTGGAAGGACCCGCTAGCACGCATGAAAAAGGGTGTTGAAGGCGCGTGTCCATCATACACGATGCTTCCTTTTCAGTAACCGTATGGTAATGTTTTGTAGTCGTTTGTGAGCACCCTTTTATCAAACACCACCCTCAAAGTCTTCTGCAGTGTCTGGGTGCTGATCTCCCAGCGTTTTTTCTCCCGCACTATGGATGGCTGCTGCACCACAATAGATTTGATGGTGTTTTCTAAAGTGTACTCATGCACCAGCTCTTTCAAACTGTCAAAATTGATCTTCAAGCTTTTGCTGACGTTCAAAGTGATGCCTTTTACTTTCATACAGACCGCCCCTGAGGATGTGCGATAGGAATATGTTTTGGGCCCTGCAGAAACAAATTCTATAATGTGCTCACCAGGAGCTAATTCACTTGTTAGATTACCCAGATAATCACCCAGTGGGGGATTCTCCTGGCCCGGGGCGCTAACAAAAATAACCGAATCAGTGACGTGGTACAGACACCTCTCCTGGAGAGCATCCATGACTGTATAAAGTTCCAGACGGGCATGAGCGGTTGTGAAACAGGCGATGAATAGGTTTATATTGTTGGAACACCTAGGGTACTCCTCAGCGTATTTCCAACAGAGGCATGCCGTTTCCTCATCTATAAACTGCAGGCTTGAAATGTCATAACCTGCGTCAAAAAGATAGGCTGTCAACTTATCAGGGTCGGTTATAATAGATGTGTTTGGTAAATTTGTTCTCTGAGCAAATTTACCCCATAAGGAATTTAAGCACAGCTTGGCTAGCTGCCGTCTGGAAGGGTTATTCTCGATGAATTCTGGTCTTAAACGGATACCCTGATGTGTGTAATAGTCATCTATGTACTTCTGGCGGGCTGTGGGGTCATCGCAGCCCTCGGAGTATCCTGAAGCTTCTTGTTTGCTCCGCAGGAACATACGAATGTACTCGCAAAAGAGTTCTACCGTAATGTTCTCAAAGTGCCATATTTCATGAATCTTCCCCAGACGGTACCCTTTCTGCAAGGCTACTTCTAACTCGACGGTACACCAGGTACCCGTGATCGAACTCTCCTCATCGCTATGTGTGCATTTTTCAGTCTGTTTTGACTCTGCACAAGCCATGCACAATGGGAACATGAGCTGACCAGAAATCCTCTGAGGGAGAACCGGAAAATAAAGCTTCTTAGGGGGGGTACACCTGGCATTTGATCAGTCCAAAATACTGCTTAATATCCCCAAAATGTTCATAGATGATCCGTGGGTGTCCTAAAGGATAGGGTTTTGAATGATTGATAAAGGGGTAGAGGCTGGTGAAGTCTAAGTAGTGTATCTTCTCACCAGGGGCTGTTTCGCTTGATGGCATTAGTCCTACCTCCAAAAAGAGCGTCACGCAGTTCTAGGGGTTCTGGTAAATTCTTATGCTTGAGAAAAATCTTTAAATCAGAATCTTTTTTCAACATTTCGGTCCACTCATGCTCCCAAAGCGTAATAACGCGCAGACCCCTGGTCTCAAGAAAATTCTTTTTTAAAAGAGTTCTCCTGTAAAGATGATCATACGTACACACCGTCAGGGTGTTATAGTCATCTTTCTTATAACATTGTGGACACCCGTGATAAAAACACCCATTAAACTCATAGGCCATCTGCACACCGTTTAAAGACGCATAGCCGTCTAGAAAATAGGGTCCGATCTTTTTCTCTCCTCCGCGCAGGGCATGTTGTATAGGTGTCTTGATCTGTTCAGACATATACAAACGATTTTCCACACCCTCCATCCAGTGGATGGAGGGTGTGGAAAATCGTTTCTGGCGTCCATGATACATGTCTGGGGGTATGAGGGCTATTGTTTCAGACTTTAGAAACAGTTGCTTGTATATATGCATACACATGCTAGCCAGGGTGATGAATGTAAAGGGATCTACATATGTAACAAAATGTATCTTCATCTCGGGGTTTTCAGGATCATCCATAGTGTGGACCTGTCTGGTCATGTCTATGATGCCATCTCGAAAACTGTTGCAGACTGTTCTCAAAATATTGACGCCTTCACGACAATAGGTTTTAAGTTCTCGCTTAAAATCAAAAACCTGTGTTTGGGCCTCCGTATACCATTTCAGAAACGCCTCCTTGTCATCAGGCATCATGTATTCCGACCCATAACACTCCATAGGGGGGATGGCTCCCACATAGCTCTGATTCTGTACTGTATTAAAGAAATGGGGGAAATACCCTTTGGACCCTGGGAAGCCAAAAGCCTTAGGCAGTTTGCTTAATTTCATGGGTAGAAAATTCAAACTGTCAATAAAGCGGATTTTAAGGTCTGGCACAGCGAGGAGTTTCAACTTTGCACCCTGAGTTATCAGCTTGACGTCGACTCTCTCTTTAATCAGTTGTTGTATTATGAAGAAGCCATCATAGCCCTGATTGTTGTGTGCCAAAAAGCTATACCCGTGGAATTTTTTTGTCAGAAATGTTGTAATGAAGCGGCTGACGCAGTCAATTCCAGCGAATGACCAACTGTCAGATGCCTGGCATAGATATAGTTGGGTATGTGTATGCCAGTCTCCTGCATGCACTCCATATCAAAGATTATGTAATTCTCGGTTTTGGCTATTTCTTTCGGGTGTGTCATATAACACTGGTGTTCATCCACGGAGACCACTTCTACATCACAGCGGGGACATATCCAACCCTTACATTCATGATTGGCCTTTATAAAACGGCCACAGGAACTGCAGTCTGTTTTAAGATGACATACGACTGTACCTTGAGCCGCCTTTTCAACGTGTTGTTGAAGACAGTCTTTGGATCGGACAAATGTTTTACACCGGGGACATTTAAAGCCTGATTCACTGGTCACCACGCAACCGTCTCTCTGACACATGTTACAGTGTAAGTGGCACCTGTGAGCGGTTTTATTGCTGTATATGTGACAACAATGCGGGAATAAATTGCGAGCCCCTAGGAAACTCTGAAGGTTTAAGATTCCATAATAGTGCTGCTCGTGGTGTAAAATATATATAGTGTTCTTATTCACATTGTCACCTGCCGGGAAGTATTTCCAAACCCTGTCCTCATTATACAGGATTTTGATAGGCACACCAAAGTGATCCTCAAATAAACACAGATCATTAAAACCAACCATAACATCAGGTGGTATACCCAATACGCTGTGAACCTCCATAGCTCTTGCCTGAATGTATCCATCCGTAACGGTTCTAGGCTCTAGCAGGCCTATAATGCTTGCAGCCATACATATGTTCAGGTCCCCGTAATTAAAATCCAAGAGCCAGGGTTTCTTCTTCGAAACCACCATACTGTAGAGGGTTTTCTTCAGGGGTCTGTACACACCACCCTCTCTAGCCCTGACAACCACCGACACGAGTTGCAAGGGCTCGGTTACGACCAGTTCCGCCTTACTTTGTAGCAGTTTTCCAATGTTTTCTAGAAACTGCAAAACATCAAAGATCTGCCGAAACGATCGCCTGGTGAAAAGAGGCCTGTTTAAAACAGTGCTGTCTAGGCGTATCTGGACAAAATAGTTAGGCCCAACCGTTTCAAGAATCTGAGAGATGAACCTTTCAGTAGTTTCTGTGATCACTAAGAGACCTTGACCGGTTGATCTTAACCTATCCAGATTTATAAAGCGGAACACCTCATAGTGTTCAATGCTTCGAATCTTTGGTAGATCTCGCTGGTATGTGCTCATACTCTGCAAGAAAACCGTGTCAGTTTCATCCGGAGGGGGTGTGTTTTGGGGTTGAGCCTCTAAATCTTTAAGGGCTCGCTGCATGATTATCATTTTAGCTTTTCTCAGGCGTTTGAGAAACATTTTCCGCTGCCTGAGGGTTTGAAGCCATTTTAAACAGCGTGCCGGTAAATCTTTTAAAGAGATACCTCGTTTTTTAACAGGGTTTGAGGGGGTGTTTGTGTTTTCCAACACTGGCCGCAGTGTTTCGGGCGCAGCATTTAAGCAGGACTCGGATGTACCCATCCCAGGGTCCACCCATGTGCTTAAAGGCTCTGGGGGTTCTGCAAAACCAGGCCGGGGCGGTATATGCTTTTGTAGCGCCTATTTCTTTTCAAGTTTGTTTTTAAGAGTTGGTGGTGTGTTCTTTTTCATCCTTTTTTTAGCTATGGTGTTCACCCTGTTTTTAGAATCCCTAGCGAAAAGGGCTTGTTTGATCTTAGACACGCGCTTACGCATGTCTACTAGATGTTTTTTACCAAACAGATGTCTCAAGCGCCAGGCCTGGCGTCATAATCTAGAGCTGTTATGCGGGCCTGATAAGTGTTTTTCCTTTTGCAGTTTTTTTAAACCGAGGGCCCGAAATAACTCTTTTACAACGTGCCCCTTTTTAGAAGCACGTATATTTACAAAACTGTTGGCTGTGTTGAGATTCACAGGCGCTGGGATATTTAAGGGTTGTATATTCGAATCTGTACAATAAATGACGGGTATGCGTCTTTGTTGGTTTATACCGTTGGGCCCCCTGTAGGACAGATCAAGGGGTTTCGGGGAATATCCTTTTTTCACGGATGACAGATGCATATCCGCAGTTTTGAGACCCTATTTTTATGGGGGAATCTGAAATTATTATAATAGGCGTCGCCTCTAGGACGACCCTGGTGTAAGGTTGAACACCCCCACCTTCTAGAGCTTCAGAAGTCCTAATAGATCTCTCGGTGTTAGGGACCGTAGGTGTGTATGCCTGGGGTGGTGTTATATCTCTACAGCCCGGGGGCCACAAGAGCCGATGACCAGAGCCTATGCGGATGGGGATTGCTGGAGAGTACACAGGAGGCGGGGTGATCTCACCCCAAGCCGGAGACCCCTGTGGCGGACTATCATAGACTATGCGGTTGGGGATCGTTGGGGAGTACAAATGAGGGGGTGGGCTCTCACCACAGCTGGGGGTCCACGGACGTGGGCCAACCGTCCCTCTGTCTAAAAGGTTTTCGGAGCCCACTACCGGGAGCCCCGGGCCCGGTATAAGCGCACCCCCTGTCTGTGTCTCCTGGGGAGATACAGCATTCACATGTGCTACAGGTATGAGTGAATCAATAGGCAGTGGTATATGATTGTTGGGAACAATAATACATTGGGGGTTAATGGGTACTACAACGTTTGCAACCCCTTGAGACACCCGCCCCCTTTTAAGCGATAAGCCCCTGTTTTTATTTAAAATGAACTTGTTTGCAGACCCTTGAGACACCCGCCCCCTTTTAAGCGCTAAACCCTGCTTTTCATTTAAAAGGAGCTTTACTGCCCCATCTAACACATCATTACAAACAGCGGCTTTATACAACAGCGGTGTAGGCGGCTGACCTGCAACTGGAGGGGTTCGAGCTGTCGGGGTCACAGTGGATGGCTGCGCTATAACATCTTTCTCAACAGCAGCAGCACACGCCCCTAAAATAAAAGAAAAAAAACAGTTTTAATTTTATATTAAAGACCAAGTAATACATTACGGCACATTGTTCAGGTAAAACTCAAGGTATACGAACCCCTTTAAAATATTAAAAGAAACTGGTTGATAAAAATTAGGCCTGTTCAGCACTCTGTAAAACCCCATAACGGACCGATCATGTTCTTCTAAAGACACGCTGAAATATTAACGACACCTGCTATGGAAAAAAAAAAAGAGTAGCTCTCAGTGATCCTTTAAGCATACTTACATTCTGTACCCCAGCCAGGGTGCTTCCTTTTTAATGACGGGTTTGCCGCAGGTGTTAGGTATCTGGCATGGGTCCTGGGGGTGGCATCAGATGTTGATGGTCCAGCGGTTTGGGGATCTGAGGAGGGTTGTGATGCCGTTGGTCCTACAATGGGTGTATCTGCAATAAAAACCAAAGGAAACAGTTACCACCAGGTTCTACATCAAATCGTCACATGGCAGACCTATGCTTCAAATACATAATCATATTTTACACTAAAGACTCAATTTGTGGAAAGCATCAGGACTCCTATAAAAAAAAAAAGCATACATGCTTTACAGGGTTCACCTATAATAATTACCTGCTACAAGAGCCGATGCCTCTCGCACATCTGCAGAAGCGGCGCCCGCATGGATCACCGCTAGAAAATAAGGAAACAACATATGTTATTGTAAATACCCATTATTAAATAACTATAATCATCTTATGCTCATGCCATAAAACTACATTATGTATATTAATAACAGTTACTAATAACATCTGTATTAAAAGTACTCACCGGCGGTACGATACTAGGAATTCCGTATTCTGCCAAGAGGTCGATAAATGCTTCAGAATTTATACATGCGTCTTCCAAGGAGGCATCCCATGCAGCATAGCCATCTGCTGGAAGCAATAAATAAAATAAATAGATAAATAAATAAGCCTCGGGTCTCCCATACTGCAAATGCCCAAACCTTGGGGGTAACAGACACCCGCACGTACAAGAAGCACAACACCCCCTGCTTGGGGCCCTTATTAACTGTGGACCCTTGGGGATCAACTCGATGGGGACCTGGACGGGGAGGCTAATAGTTCTGCCCAGCCTTGATGCATAACATTCTTTAAAATGTACAATATACCACACATTTTATCAAAAAAAAAAACCTTATCCCTAGTGTGCGGGTCAAACCGTGTCACAAAAGAAATGAATGGCGATTTTGCAAATGTGGAATACTTTTTTTCGTTGGTGCCTGAGACACTCTTAGGGCCCAGGCATACCCCAGCCAACCCATGGTTCTGGGTTGGGGCTAGTCGCTTTGACCGGGGTTGATGAATAAATATTATTTAAAAACCCAAAGTGCCCCATTGTGGTGTTTCCTTGTGCTAGCTTTATCAAACAATAACATCAAACATAGTGCAAATGCCTTCCAGAGTTATTTCAAAACAGCTTTCTGAAAGTTAATGGCTTAATTGGAGCAGTAAATATGCGACTGTTATAAAATAAAATGCCTAAACCAGGTGTGCCATCATCCCTTTGATTTATAAAGAACAGGGTGTATACTTCAATGAATGCCTATAACCCGCGGGTGCTTTAACGCTTCTGTAAACCTTTATTTATTTATTTTTGTCTTAAAAGAACATGCATGTCTTTTAAAAATGAATACGGTATTCCTCACGTGTGTTTTATAGAGACTGTAAACCAGGGCTCAAGTCAGGGTAAATGTGAAACATTGACTGGCCACTTTGAATTTGAGTTAAAGTCGACCTCGTGGATCAAACATCAGGCGGCTTGCCGCCAGACACTTCACCAGTGCACTATAGAGCCTGATGAAAAATAACAAACAACTAAAAGTTAAATGTCCCATTTTGGTTCTGCAAGATCCAGGGAAAACATTTGTATCCGGCCTTGGATTTTAAAGCATGCCCACATTTTAACGTTTTCAGAAACACTATCAGAAGAAAATATCCTCTCTTGGTTTTGAGTGTGTTGATTTTATGAAAGGCAAATGCCATTCGTCCTGTGCAATTTGGGTGGTTATGCAAAGCCAGTTTAATGAAATGTGCATAATTCACCTAAATATGCTAATTTCTGATGGCGTCACATCCCATACATTTTGTTTGAGCCCCCCCACTTTACATTTTTAGGACTTGACCCCTGCTGTAAACCAGAAACAGAGGGGAGCAGAGCCCGTGCTGCTAACCCCTGCAGGAACCAATGACTTTTTTTTTTTTTTTTAATGGCCGGGGAGCTGCGAAATTCCACAGCTCCCCAGCCAACGGAGCACATGTGGCACACAGGCCCCCACCCCCCATGGATCAGGAAGGGGCCCATTTTTAAATGAGTCCTGGAGGGGTGAACAGGGATGGCTAGGCCCTGTTCACCCCTCCAGGACGAGCACAGTGAACAGCCTCAGCGCCGCCTGATGCCAGAGCCCCAGGCAAGCGTGTTTCAATAGATAAGGATTATCTTATCTATTGAAAAGCACTTGCCTGGGGCTCTGGCATCGAGTTGAGGGGTCTTTGTTCACCAGCCCCCAGCAGCACAACATCAGAGGCAAATCGGGCGCCTCATGCATGTTTTTCCTTTTAAAAAGAAATACATACTTGTATTTGCATTAAGATAACAGCGGTTTGCAGCTGTCATCTTAATGCAAATGCAAGTCTGTATTTCTTTTTAAAACGAAAAAACGTATATCAGCATTGGGATGTCTGCGGCTTGCAGTGGTCATCCGCACCATGTAGATGCTAATGCAGCTACATGGTGCGGATGACCACTGCAAACCACGCTCATCTTAATGTAAATAGCCTGCGATGGTGCGGGCTGCATCAGGGGCGCCTGGTCCACAGAGCTTTAGGGGAGCTGGGCCCACAGGACCTCATAAGGAGGCCTAGCTCCTGAAAGGGGGCTGTCAAAGCGCTACACTTAAGGAACATTTGGAGGGGAATGATGTTTTGAGAAGTAATACTTAAACCATCATTCCCCTCCAAATGATGCTTATGCGTAGCGCCTTGACACCCTCTTTCAAGAGCTATGCCGGCTCTTTATGAAAAGCAGGCATAGCTCTTAAAAAGTGGGTGTCTAGGCGCTACACCTAAGGACCATTTGGAGGAGACTGGGGGGTTTAAGTGTTATGGCACAAAGAAACACCCATTATAATTCATTCATCACAGACTAAAATGCTCTTAAATTGTAAAAAAAAAAAATAAACATTTAGAATGTGCAAGATTGTGCATTCCTGCCAATGCCACCTTAATAACACAACAAGATAAAACAGGGAACACTGCAGTTTACAATGGGCGCATAATCATGGCAAAAGGGAACCAGAGCCCCAAATACAGACAAAGACACCCGCAAAACCGGGGCACCTCAGCACACCCCTCCACGGGGCCCATGGCTATGCATGCACAATACAAAGGGCCACATTATTATTATTATTATTTTTTCAAAAGACAGGCCAGACTGGCAATTGTTTTTTAAAAAGCTAATACGGTGCAACTACACATATGTCTTTAAAGCACCACACGCTGACCATTGTTTTAAACATAGCGGCCCCCAGCATTTACCCCAGAGTCTAACAAACAAACATATTTTGTACCTATGCACATGTATATATTTTTAAACACAGTGGCATGTCAATAATTGAATATAAAAGATAGTACCTGGGGCAGGACTAAAATCTAGCACAGCCCCTAGTGAAAGGTCTGGGAAGAGGTCCTGTAGATAAATTAGGAAAAGTTAGCATTTTACATAAAACTAAT
The DNA here is from genome assembly GCF_040938575.1 of Ambystoma mexicanum. NCBI lineage: Eukaryota > Metazoa > Chordata > Amphibia > Caudata > Ambystomatidae > Ambystoma > Ambystoma mexicanum. The sequence goes on along the minus strand of NC_090930.1, from coordinate 650,737,695 downwards.
GGAGGCTGCAGCATGTCAGAGTTTATAGACCCCTTACCTGATAGTTTGTCTGATCCTGCTCCTGCATGGTAGCTGTAACGAGCACGATGACTTCACACACACACTGGGTCTGCAGCTGGTTAATTCTTAACAGGCGTTGCATAAGGGCTGACAACAGTTAAGCCACCCCTCTTTATAATGGTATCTCAAAAGTGGCGGGCTTTGCAGATATCTGTGAAATTAACTCCAGATGGTCACCAGCTTCTGCCACTCAAGATAAGGCCCTAGGACTTTGAGACCGGATCTAAGGGTGTTGGGGGAAGGGGAGGGCTGGGGGATGCATGGTCAGCCGGATACCATCCTCCCGGAAATTTCAAGGGCTCCTCCACCGCCTGGGGCTGCATGGGTGTGGCAGCATCCCCCGGAAATTCAAAGTGATCCATCAGAGCTGCCCCTCGGGGCTCAGACCAGAGCACTTCCACCCCTCCCATCCTGCTGAGGGCTGCAAGAACAGACCATGCGGACACCAAGGCCATTTCCGGCCTCCCCTGGAATTTCAGAGATCAACAGCATGTCCACTGGCCCTGTTCCTGCTGAATTACAGCTGTAACACCACGGGGCTGGGCCCAACATCTTCTTTTGAGCTCTCTCTCTCTATATAGACGGCTGGCAGGGGTGTGGGGTGAACATGGCTTGCGCAGACCCTTGTGCATGTCATTTTGCAGCCTGAGTGCCTTGAAAAGGACAGAGACCTCCACTGATGGCCCAGTATTCACAAATGGACCCTTGCAGAACCATAGGGTCTTTCTTCACAAGCCTGTTGGACTCAGACCCATCACCCCAACATTTATTATGAATATTATTATTCATAATTTTTTTTTTTTTAAAAAAAGTTTCCTCCCCAGCACAACCGGCCGGAAAATTATGAAATATTAATTTTTCTAATCATAAAAAAAATTAATATTTAATAATTTCCCATTTTTGATATAATTACAAATGTATTTTCGATTTCTTTTTTTTCTTTTTCTAATTCTTACCTGTAGACACACTGCCACCCTATACTCAAGACCCTCTTTAACACAGCCACCCGTGGTCAACGCCCAAAGTTTCAATCTTATGTATACCTTACCGCACCTGCCCGGTTGCGCTGATGCTGTTTAATCCGAATTTCAACCCAGTCCTCAGGATTGGCTTGGACCTACAGCCAAAACACTGCTATATATATATATACACCCTGCACGCCACGCCCCACCCTTCAAAACCCCGCTCCACACTTCCGGTTCTTTCAAATCAAATTCTTTAATGTGATACAGTATGAAATAAATTCAAACTTTACACATATAATTTACATATTACAATTACATATAATACAAACATTACATTATATTCAATTTGAACCGTATACACATATGTACTAATAAAATCATACTTGCAATATAACATCAACATTAAAAAGAAAAAAAATTGAAAGCTAAAACTAACAATCTTACATGAGGTCATACCAGTCTACATGCAACCTTTATATAGTTCTATTTGCCCACTTAATTACTGTTGCCACAGGGATTCTCTATGCACTCCCTTAGGCTTCATCCATCCTGTGATAATTCCAGTTCACATTTTAGTTCCAATTCAACTTGTTGCCAGATGTTATATAATGCAACATATAGGTGCATATTACTGGTATTGGTACAGTACAGCCAGAAGGGCATTTCAGGTATGGTCGCATGATCATGCACAAAGTCCCCCAGATGACGTACAATCGTGGCTCTCAGTACCAAGCATCCAGTGAGTACATGTCTAGCTGTCTCCAAACATTCTGTGATTTTACAGAGGCGACATATACGTTTATCAACCGGGATTTTTTCCCAAGCGCCTCGCTTATACAGGGTCGGTAGTTGCTCAAATCTAAATAGGATGATAAAACGTCTGAGTCTACTGGAGGGAGACAGAGATAAGTAAGCTTGTGGCTTCATGTAACTAAACAGGCGATATTTAATAAATTGGTAGGACCTAAGAGTACTTAAATGAGCAAAGTTCTCAAGCCAATCCCATAGTTCCACTTTTTTACCAAGTGCATGAAGGATTTCCCTGGAGACCATATCCCCTCTTTGGGTCCATCCAATATCAGTGAGAAATGTAGACATGTCTTTATGTAGGGGTGACGTAGAGTATTTTTTGGTCACCTCCTGGTGGATTACAAAGAGTAGGGGATTAGCAGGGCCATTTGTCATCTTGAGATGGAAGCCAGCTCTTTTCTTCAATACCATGGCTTTGAGGGACAATAGGCCCAATTCTAATCTAATCAGGGCCATCGGCACCCCTGGGGATAAACCCAGAATCCGCCTCCAGAACTTGCCCTCCAGTATTTGTAACCATCCAAGATCCATAGTATGCAGAGAATCAAGGCCATATATAATCATGGGTGCCATTACTTGAATATAGAGCTGCCGCGTTCCCCAGAGAGTAAAGCCGCCCTGTTTTTTAGTAAACGAGGCGATAAGCGAGGTAACTTGCAAAGCTCTTATACTCCGCCCTTGTCTACAAAGTGAGTAATCACCGAGGGGCTCAATGTCGATACCCAGGTAACGATACGATGGAGCATAGGGTATGATGCTTCCATGTACTATCAGATTTACCCGTGTTGTTTTTTTCCTAGTAAATCTTAGGACCTTTGTTTTATCTAAATTAATCTTCAGACCATTTAATTTCGCATAGTCCCACAGGGCGGAAGCAGAGCGTCTCAAACCGCCTATGGTATTGTCGAAGATCACCAGGTCATCTGCATAAGCTAACACTATGCAAGGTATCTTGCCAACTTTGGGGGGACAGTTGTTAACCTCGCTCAGAGCTACAGGGATGTCATATACATAGAGGTTATAAACTAGGGGTGCGGTAACACATCCCTGCTTTACCCCACTATCTTACGTGTTAGATTGCCTTCCTGATCAAGTCTAAGGCAAGCCGAAGTATTGTGATGTAGTAATTTTAGATAGTAGAGCAAGCCGGACGGGCATCCCAATTTCTCTAGTTTTGCCCATAGCCTCATTCGGGGGATGGTATCGAAAGCTGCCTGGAAATCGATATATAAAGCATACAGCGGAGGCTGTCCCTTACTAAGCGCCCGTGAGCGAAGTATGTCCATAACCAGAAGATTGTGGGAAGTGGAGAAATCTCGCCTGAACCCGCATTGAAATCTACTAAGAATGTTACACTTGTCCGCCCATTTCTGTAACTCACTGAGAACTAATGAGGAAAAAAGCTTGCCCGAGACATCTAACATAGATAGTAATCTGTAATTATTAGGCTCCATACGGTTACCTTTTTTAAATACAGGTATCAAAATGGCAGTTTGCCAGGAGCAAGGTATTGTCCCCTGCTCTGGGATTTTCTTAAAGAGCAGGGATAACAGATCAGCCCAAAATAGAGGATGGCTCTTGATCACTATGTTAGCTAGGCCGTTAGGGCCAGGTGCTTAGGGTATGCTCTCCCCTAGTTAACTAACCTGGGGGCTACCAGGTCCCATTCGCAGGCAGGCCAGGAAGTCACAACAATATAGCACACGTAATCGTGCAGTCCGCCGAAGCGCCACCTGTTCAGTGTGTGCGCCGGTGGGTTCACTCATCCGCCCCCAGTTCACTGGGCTCGTCAGCTCACCTTAATGCGCAGAATGCGCAGGAGACGGCGCCGGCGCAGCAGGCAGCAGGGGCAGGGAGACTGTGGCACTGGTCCCCGTGGCTAATTCCAGCTGTCCCTCGGCGCCCAACGCCAGGGTCCCAGTCCGGCAGCGGATCCCGCGGTCCGGCGGGTCACAGCTCGCAGCTCGCAGCACGCCGCACGCCGCCGGTGTTGCCTTCACCGCCTCTCGCCTCCCCGGCGAAGGGATTAGAATAAAGGACCTCGCGCAGAGCGTGACACGTGACTATCAAGCCGGCACCGCTAGAGTACGAGTGATTGTACTGCGGTCGCTTCCGATAGTCTCTCCGGTTCTTTGGGGGCATCCGGAGGAAGTCCCCTTGGGGCCCCAACCCTTGGGGGGACCTTCCCGATAGCCCCCATGATGTCACATCCGGTGGGACACCCCCACTAAGGACCCAGGGCCTGTTAAACACACCTACATCACTTCCGGTACAGGATTTTGCCCAGGCAGAACTTCCGGGGGAAGCCCCAGAGGGCCACGCCCAGGATATGACATCATAGGGACCGGATATCCCACCCTAAAGGGGCGTGGAAAGCTGTCAAGGCTCGTTTGATGAGGAAAGGTATCATTGTATACTACTAACAATACATATAAAGGCTCACAATGCACACAAATCAGAGGCACATACAGGGAAACTAACGTAAGGAATAAAGAAACAACATCACCAGAAAATGTCAATAACATTAAGGTTGATCTTTATGTATACAAATAAATTGTGTGTTTGAGGCCAGTTTATTGCACCGTCTATATGCACCATCAGCGGAGAGGAAATGTCAAGCAAACTACTTTAAGAACATACCAGGTTAATGTCTAAATATATAGTACCTTTTTGAATTTACATATTCTGACTGTCAATGAATTAAACCACCAGTCCTAGATATGTTAGTGAACAAAAACAAGTAGCCTAGATATGTGATGTCATCAATGACATTTGTGATGTCATCTTTGATGTCTGGGTGTTAGTGTTAGCAGTGCACGGTAGTGGCGTGAGTTATGGTTGCTTAGCTTACCATAACTGACGAATTTCTGGGGGTTTCGGTTTTACTTGTAACCATAACGTCCCTTTGAACAAAGATTTTTCACTAAATTTCATAGGTTTCTATTAGTGTAACTTAACCATAACGTCCCTTTAACAAAGTTTTTTTTGAATATGTATATTATGTCATGTCAATCATATTGCCATGACCAAACATTCCACTGTAAAAATGGTGTAGGTGAAGCCACCACTGCCAACCATTGTGGATTTTAAGCAAAGCCTGCAGCAGAAAATCATTGAACTGAGAGTTTAACCCAATATGAATGAATGCAGCATAGAAGGATAACTTGTTCCCTCTAATTATTGTCAATCTTCTTGCGAGCCAACAATACATTTCGGGTTCTTCTCGGCACTCAGATGCAATATTACATGGTGTTTCAGGGTGAAGAGTACACAACCAAGAGAGGCGTGCACACTTGGTAACACTTTTGAATGTACTTATATTGCAGCAGGTGCGATTTTAACTCATGACACAGCTCTACACCATGGCGAGCTAATCTTGAAGTGACGGAGACAGCAGCGGTATCAGTCGCGTCTGCACCAGCTGTGTGACAAATAGAGCGGCATCAGTCAGCTGTACAGCATGCTTCAGGGGACTCATAATCTGTTGCTGACAGAACGTATCCTACAATGAAAGACAGCTCACGGATAGAAAGAAAAGTGGCAAATGAAAATGTGTCCGATATCAATGTTTAATCTCTTGAGCTGCCAGGCTTTCCTCTAATACCCAGTTTCTTTCTTTACATCGGGTATCTAGGAATCAAATCCAGACACCACGTTATCAAGGAGGTGAAGAAAATGTACACTAATTTTAATGCCGCAGTGGCAGCAGATGTGTCATTCGTAATGGAAGCAATATATACTCTGATCCCTCTATATTTACTTCTGGTAAACATTTTTCTTTTTAAAACCTGCTCATGCCCTACATCCAGATATAAAGGCAGTGGTGTTTTTTGTGTGCAGACACGTTAACATATGCTGGAACTCAAAAACAGGTGCAAATATATGCACCTGTTAAGGCCAGTGTCTGTGTGTTGATAAAACGAATAATTAGCACACCACGGGGGGTGGGGAGCCAACCAATCAGGAGGCTAGAAATGCAGGCTGATATCAAGCCCGCGTTCCAAGCTGCCTGATGGCCGGTTCGCTTGCCTGCCATCTTACCCCCACCCTCTGTTGCTGGTTTTTTCAGCCCCCCCCCCTCCTCACTTACCACATTGAGGCAGCTCCTGCTGCTACTGCTCCTTCTGTTCAACCCCGTTTGGCCACCATAGAAATGGAATAGAGAGCCCCACCTTCGTTCACGGAAAGAAAATACTTTAAATTAGCCCACTGGTACTAATAACGTTACCCACCTAGGGTTGCAACAGGTGGTAACGTTCAGAGGCCCTCGTCATTGACCACGCTGGCAAAAAGTGCAGCACACAAGGACAGAGAAATAAAAAAATGTGTCTCACCATTACAGCAACCAAAAAGTGTTTGTTTTGCTGTTTTGCTTAGGTGTGCATATGACATGACACCAAAGAGTGTTGTAGTAGGGGAAGAATATATGCTTGCAAATTGGTGAGTGGGTGACTTTCCGTCCAGATGAAAACCAAAGTTATATTCTTTCATACTAATGTGTGTAGCTATGAGCCAGTAAAATAACATTGGAAGTGTGAGGAAGTAGCGTTAGCACGTAATGGGTTAACATGAAAATACTCCTTTCTCACACTGCCAATGCTATTCCACTGATAAATGCACACATGAGTGTGAAAGAAACCGACTTTGGTTTGTGCCTGGTACAGCACAGAGAATCCCCCACTTATCAAACTACATGCATATGATCTAAGCCTCCAACCCCGCCTCCCGACCTCGCCCACATTCTCTGCAGTCATATCATATGCAGCGCAGTGTAAAATAGACCCCTTTTGGCTGCATGAAAGATAAGCAACGTGTTCATCTCTCTGTTGTTCTGTGGTGTCACTTTTGCCAGTATGATGAATGGACTTTATAATAACATGGCCACTGCCTTTACGTGGTGTTACCGACCATAGGACAATTTACGAAGAGCAACTAGGTTCAGACTGTGCTCCACTTCCTGAAGAAAAAACATTTTTGGGAGATTACTTATGTTTTATTTTAAACTGTATAAAGCACAACCCTGCATGAAGGATAGCAGGAAGCTTGTTATGTAGGCGGGGGGCCTGGTCCAGGTCAGGCCCACGGAGCTGCCAAAGAGACACGGACACCAGTCTGATGCTCACCGGGTCCCCGCTCCAACTGGCGCATTCACCGCGGGGACCCGCCTTTATTGGCGTCACAGAGGACTTCTTCTGCTGTCTCTTAAAGGGGACATAACACTCCTCCCTTTTCATATATTTTTTTTTCAAACCAACCATAAACAGAATATAGTCACATGTCCCAGAACATAAACACTTTTACTTTATCAAATTCAACATATCAAATTTAAAACGTAACCATCACAGTTCAATGATTCCACTTGAAGCCTTGCACCAACAGGTGCCCTCCGTCCTCAGGGACAGTCTACTTCAAAGTCCTGTAGGTAGGTAGGCCGTCTGCCACGTTCTCTTGCAGGATATCTCCTTTCACCCCCTGGGTCATCGTCCACCGAGGTTAGACCTCCTCCTTGGTCAGTAGGGTTGTCTCCCCCTGTCGCTAGACGTCTGGCCCACCTCGCTCGACTCTTCTCTTGCACAATCCATACTTTGCCACCCCTGCGTGGAGCCGGTCCCCCATCCTCGCTCATGGCTTGACTCTGGCGACTGCCCCAGCTTCCAGAAGAGACATGAGTTCCTAGTCACTGTTGTATTTCCATCTGACGTGGTTAACATTGATCCGTTAGTGTCCACCATCTTGAGGGGAGTGGGCTCGTGAGGCAGGGACAGTTTCCCCCGCACATTTCTTGTTCTCACCAGCACCCGATCGCCTATCTCAAAACTGTCGCTTTGCAGATTCCTGCGGTCGTTCACCCTTTCATTTGCCCTTCTCCTTCCTTCCGCTATGGCGTCATCATCAATGACCCCTGGTGAGTGTTGTAGGTGGTCTAGGAGAAAACCTCGTGGGCACCGTTGAAATAATGCTGCAGCGGAGGCCACCCACCATAGAGCAATGAGTTGTACGATATTCCGCCAGAAACTTATATAGGGCACGCTTCTCACACTCCCTCTGCCCATGGGCTATCCGGAAAGCTTTGTTAAATGTCCTCATGACTCTTTCGACGTCCCTGTTTGTTCTGCCACAGTGGCGTGATTTTGCGGTGAGCAATCCCGTGGTCGTGCAAGTATTCTGCAATCCCTCTCTCCTGAAAGGGAGGTCCGTTGTCAGAGTATATTTCCACTGGGAGTCCATGCGTGGCAAAGATCCTCTCCAGCGCTGGGATCATGTCTTCTAGAGCTGTAGAGTCCACAAACTCAACCTCTGGGTACCTTGACCACTGATCAACAAGAACCACAAAATGGCTGTCTCGACAGGTCTACCTGAAGTCCATGTGTATCGTGCCCCTTGGTACACAGCTCCTGTCCATGCACTCAATCCTGGGTTCTAGTCTGTGTGGCAGTGATGCCTGACACCACACACAGTTGTGGACAAACTCCTCCATCCACTCTTCTAGCCCCGGGGACCACACTTTCATGCGGTGCCGGGCCTTGGTCTTGGCAACACCCTGGTGACCTCTGTGTGCCAGCTCTAACGCCTTGTCCACCAGGCTGGCGGGTACGACCAGTTTTGTGCCCCTTAGTACCAAACCATCATCCAGGAATGTGATTTCCCCTCTCACTCTTCATAACCGCTCGGGCGCTGTTCTCGCCTCTGCAGTCTGTGCCTCAAACTTTTTAAGGACTCTTCGCCATTCCCCTCTTGTTCCAGCCGTCTGGAGAATTATGAAACACTCGTCATCAGCTGATGCCTTTCGAATGTCTAGTGACATGAGGGTTGGGGCCATCACTCGTCAATGTTGTTTATGTATTCCACCGTCTCCACCTCTTCCGTGTTCTCTGTCTTTGGGCTGGGTTGGCTTGGCAGATAGTCTGCAGCATTGGTGGCCCCGGGACCGAACGCAAGTTCCACATCATATTCCTAGAGGGCAAGAAGCCACTTCTCAATTCTCGCATACAGCTTGGCAGAGGATCCGGTTGTGATCGGGATCAGGGGTTTGTGGTCCGTGATGACTTTCACCGGTTTGCCATAGATGTAAAGATGGTAATGTCTGCACTCCCAGAGTACCGCCAAGGCCTCCCGTTTAATCTGGGAATATCTCTGCTCGGTTGCCGAGAGTGCTTGGCTGGCAAACGCCACTGGACGGTCCACACCGTTTTCACTGGGCTGCTTAAGGACGGCCCTCAAACCCAACGGGCTGGGCCTCGACTATTATCTCTGAATCCTTTTCTGGATTGAAGAACGCCATCGTGTATTCTGCTGTCAGGGCTCTCTTGATCTCATCGAAAGCACTCTGTTCAAGCACTGTCTATCTCCATGTGGACTCTTTTCGTGAGGCTTCGGAGCGGTTTGGCAAGGGTTGCCAGGTTTTGTATAAACCAGCCACAACACGTTGCCATGCCCAGAAAACTGCGCACCACCGACACATTTATCCGGGTGCTGGCTTCCTTGATGGCCCTCACCTTTTCCAGGTCAGGGGATATGCTACCCTCTTGGAACACAAATCCAAAGAAGTCGATGGAATTTTGGAAAACCTCTGCAGCCGAGGAGACCCCGAAGCTCAGGCGTTTGTACCTGTATAGACTTTTGTGTGCGCTGAAGGTCATAATATAACGTGACTCTGGATCCAGTTCAAGCTGGTGGTATCCAGCGCAGAGGTCCAATTTGGAAAAGTACCGTGCACCCTGTAGATATGTCAGGATGTCATCCAGGGTCGGTGTAATGTGTCGCTCTCGCCGGATTGCTCTGTTCGGGAGGTGCATATCCACACAGATGCATATGGCGTCTGGCTGCTTGGGTTTTCTTGCAAATACTATAGGAGAGACCCACAGAGTCGGACCTTCCACCTTCTCTATGATGTTGAGTCGAATCAGGTTGTCAAGCTCTTGTTCCATGCGTTCTCTCAGGTGAAATGGCACCCTGCGATGCTTCAACGCGACCGGTTGTGCCGTGTTGTGGATGTGCAGCCGCACCAAATCTCCTACGAGCTTCCCAATTCCGGAGAACACCTTTGCATATCTGGTGAGCAGCGTCTGAACGTCCTCCAGGTGTACACCAAACGCAAAGTTCACAATGTGCAAGGCCTCGGCTGTGGCGCACCCTAGTGGAGTCAACTCACTGACTTTGGTTACGAAGAAGCGGGCCTTGATCGGTGTGTCCTCATGAGTGATCCGGGCTACAAAAGTGCCCTCCAGAGGTAGCGGTTGCTTCCTGCCAAAGGTAAAGATGCGGATGTTCATCTTTCTTAGTGGTGGTGCACTCTCCAGTTGCCGGTAATGGTCCTCCGTCATGACGCTCACGGAAGCGCCGGTGTCTGTCAACACAGGTATCGGGGAGTCACAGGTGTGAATGACACACCTTGGCTGTCGTCTTTTGGACCTTTGTAGGACCGACATGCTCGAGATGAAGAAAACATCCTCTTCATCTTCTTCCGGCTCCTCAGGTTCGTCGTCCTCCGCCGTGGGCTGTTCGACCTGGGCAGCCATGCGCTGTGCCCTCTGTGGCGTCGGTCTCGAGGATACTGGGCCTCTCAAATGCGTGGATGGTGCCGGTGCTCTGCAGACACGAGCGAAATGGTTCGCTATGCCACAGTGACCGCACACATGTCCTTTTCGCCATACATTCTTTGGGGTGGTGCAGGTCATACCCGCAGTTCAGGCATTGGGGACTGTCCCCCCTTTTTCTTCTTTCCTGCTCCACTGCTGGCACCTGTCGCTCTTTTGGACTGTCTCCGTACCACTGCACACACGTCCTCCAGCTTGATCGCCTTCATCGCTGAGCACATTTTGTTGGCGCGGACATCTGCGAGCTCATGGGAACGTCCAAGCTCCAGGATGCGCGCAATGGTGATCCCAGGTGCATGCAGTATCTGGCCTCGCAGTTTGATCTCGAGACAGCCCTATATGACTTGTATCTCGTGTGCCACGTCCGGCCAGGGTCATGCCACTGACATGCGACGCAGCCTGCTGTGAAAAGCGTTGAGAGATTCACCTTCTTTCTGCACAGCAGTCCTCATTAGGGTCCTCCAAAGTACTCCAGCCAGGGCTGCTTTGGCCGCTGTAAATGAGTCGTCCACCGGTTGCAGCGTCTCAAAAACACTGTTTACCGCTGGACCAGCTGAGTACAGCATGATGGATGTCATGGTCTCGTCGTCATCCTCTCCGGTGGCCTTGAAGAAGATATCCAACCTCTTCACCCATGCAATCCGTCGGGGACCCAACGATGACTGGGCACCCGAGATGTTGAACTCCTGCAATGGGGCGAGTTGCGTCGATGCACGTGGCAGCCTGGCAGCGTGCAGTGCTTCTCCTTTGCCTGCCATGTCCACGAGCTGTGTTGGTTGTACGTAGAGAATAGGCACAGCTGGCGATGGTATCTGTGGGGTCAGGGCGCACAAGCACTCACCTCCTGAGCTGCAATCCTACCCAACCATCGGCTGCCTGGGTGGCGGCTGGGCGCACAGGCACTCCACTGAGGAGCTGCAACCCACAAAGTTGTTGTCGGTGCGCGGCACTGTATTGGTGGCAGCATGTGGTGCTGAAAAAATGGTGGAGCTGGCTTGCCCAGTCACTGATACTGGCGGTGCGCAGTTCCCAGTGTTGAGGAAGGGGTCCTTCCAGAAGCTGATGTGAGGATATTCTTAGTAAGGTAGAGGTTTTTTTGGGAGGGCTGCCCTTCCCCCGGTCAGAACGTCGCGTGCTACGGCGTTGAGGGAGACAGAGGGGGCCCGTGGGGGCATATGGAAACTTCGCTGGGTTTACTGAGCGTAAACAAATCCTGCCGCGGGCAGGAACAGCTGATGTGTGCTGTAGACGGTGGGGAGGTTTCCCCCTCGTCGTCAATGTTATGTAGGGCGGGGGGCTGGTCCAGGTCAAGCTCACGGAGCTGCCAAAGAGACACGGACACCAGTCTGATTCTTCCGCATTCTCTTAAAGGGGACATAACAGAGCTGACCATAGTGTCGAAAATATAAATTAAAGATCCAATACATTTACAACCTCAATGCAGGTCTGTAAAGAGGGAAAAGGGCTTAAAAAGGAAGTATAAATTATACAGTGCTCTACATGCAAGTATGCTTAAAAACATGATTTGGCGACAGTGTTGTAACTCACTATGTCCCCGGAACAAACCTTGAGCTGTACAGTGACTGCACGGCTCCTTGAAACACTATTTTGTTTTACAGGCGCCTTACAAATGCCCAATAAATAAATAAATACATTTGGACAAAGGTGTGCTGCTGCTAATTCATACCATTGACAACTGTGCTCTATCCTTAAACACATTGGACTCGAACAGTACAAAATAGCACAAAAAAACAAAATCAACTCTATAAAATAACAACCAGACACATCCAATAGAAATAAGATTTTCAGATGATTTCAAAAGTTACTGTGTGGGGATTCCAAGCTTGGAGATCTACAGAGGAAAGGTCTGAGCAGATAGCTTCGAAAGTATGAAACTGACAATAGCAGGCCTGCGGATGTCCGCACTCTGAGTGTCTGTCATGCCAGACACATGAGACATTGCAGACAGATATTTTGCCCAGCCACAGCATCTTGAAGGAATGCAACAAAACCTGAAGAATGAACGAAAGTGAATGGCAGTGCAGGGAACATGGGAGCAGAGTGATGCAATGAAACTGCTCGTCACCCTAAATTGGCTGAGCGGCAGAGTGGAAGAAAACTTTGGGAGAGCTAAAGGGATGGAAGGCGGGCCCATTCAAAATTGTGTCGCCTCCATCTATCCTGGATTGAACAGGTGATTGTATGGCAGTCTGCAGTCTGGGGAGGGGGGATTGTTAAGCATATTTTGTAAAGAAAGTGATTTGTCCAGTTGTCTTGTAAGATCATCAGGAAATTAGACCAACCACATCAAGTGAGGAAGGAAGGAGAATGGGTTGTTATGTTGATCTTCTTAAATTGGCTAATCAGAGAAAGTGTACTAAGGTAAATAGAAATTGGTATTGCTGATGTTCTATGTATTATTGGTCTTTTGTGGCCACTTTCATGAGGCTGCTGCCATGTTAGACCTCAGCCCCCAGGAATGTATTTAGGTCACACCTGCAGCAAGATATTGCATATTGCTGCGGTTCTGAAACCCAGGTGGACATGCTCCATGCAGAACTAATAATAATCATTTGTTTTTAATCTAAATCACTTTACATAGGACATATTAACATATATTACTATTACTACCCAATCGAAATTGGTACTCATTTATCGACCTTGGAAGGATGAAAGGCTGAGCTACCCTTGGCGAGATTCGAACCTGTGACCAGATCACAGCTACAAGCGTTTAACCCACTGAATTAAGACCTATTTAGGTCTCGGGCTGGTAACTACCCAGAGAAGTCCACTGGAACTCTGGTTGAGTAATCGGGAGAATGGGTTTAATTTATTTCACATAATTTGTCTTTGATAGTTGGATTTCCATGGTTGGGATGCATAATGTTTGCAAAAACTGCACTTTTCATTGTGCTATCATGGAGTCTTCTTATTGTGAAGCTAAATGTTTATTTAATACTGTGTGTATGGTTGCAAATGGTGGACAAGAAGAATTTGTAGTTGCTAACGCCTTGGCTCTTTAATATGATTTTGTTTGGACATTCCATTGACAATGCTATTCCTGCCCCATAAGAAGTATGATTGTGCCATCAATGTGGAACATGGTTAATTGGTCCATTTAGGAATAAGTGAATCAGAAACATTGTTAAAGTAAAACATCTTGGTACACTCATTAGTACAATTCTATGAGGCTTTGTGTAGTAAAACACGTACGGATCATTATCCCTTGCACTTAATTGTAAATGTATTATAGTTAGGTGCAGCAATGTCTCATGAACTTAATCTGTGGGGTAATTATTATCTTTCTCATATGCTATCTAGTAGTGAGTGGAAGATGGACTTTGGGCAAGTATAATCTAATGTAATTTCGATGTTGCAATGCCCTGTGCGCTTTTTTCAGAGATTTCTGTATTCAATATGTGTACATTTATTTTAACCAATTTGTAATAATTTACCAGACAAGACTACGATTTGTTCTTCCCATGTTTTGACACATGAAAGCTATTTGGGGAAATCCTAGTTGGGACTGAAATTAAGGAGGACGAGAGTCAGGCTGGTCTTGTGGTTGATAGCGTTATTGGAAGAATTTCTTGACCAGCCAAGGTCTTTAGTTCTATCCTGACTTGCATGAGCCATGTGTATGTGTTTTTCGATGTTGCGCCAAAGGGTGGTCCCGTGCCAGAAGGCCTGTTTCCTATTTTTTCCTTTCCAACATTTGTTTTTTTTTCCAGTGTCACCATGTTGCTGCTTCTGAAATTGCACATGCCTCCCGAGAGGACCAGAATTTCGGTAAGTATGGCAGCGCTTGATTTGCCACAGCCTTGTATGTGAAGCAGGCTCTTTTACACATTATCTGGGGTGATATTGGAAACCAAAGTAGTTCCCTCAGAATGGGGCGATGTGTTTGTATTTTCTGGTGCTGCAGATTAGTCTGGCTGTGGTTTGGTGTACCTCTTTGAATAGGGCAAAAGCTGTGGTGGAGATGGCGGAGAGGAGTACATAGCCCCGTTCAGGTGTGATAGTGCTAGGAATTGTTCAACTGTCCTATACACAGAGAATGGCAGCATTGTTAGTTGGCACTAGGTTCTGTGCTCTGTGGGCCTATTCAGTGGTGAAAGGTTTGAATGGGCTCTTTCAGTACAATGTGGAAACCTAGTAATTTGGTTGAGGTGTGATTGAAGGAGTGTTTAAATGCGAGGATTTCCAAAGATCTTTTTGGTCAGGTTTAGCTTTATATATGAGAATGTCACCCAGGTAGGGATAAAGAGTGAGGAATGATTTTAGCTATGAGATGCAGTCAACATGGTTGGTGTTCAGTTATAGCTCTTCAACATCTGCATATCAGTGCACAGAGATGCCAGAGTAATTGAGGAGAGGTCCTAGAGGCCTCACACAGAGAATGAAGTTGGGTGGCAATAGGGTACAACTCTGCAGTTAACTGATGGCGAATAAAGATTTTCCATAATAACTTACTAGAAAGTCTTGATTCTATTAAAGACACGGAGGCGAGCATTATGCTTCTCTTTCTTTATTTAAATATTTAAAGAAAGGCTCAGCAGCAAGATATTTTTGTGCACCAAGTGTTATATGAGCAAACATAGAAAAGGGGGTGCACTAAATATATAATATAACAAGTAAAACATAATATAACAGTAGTATCTTCGGAGTTCTGAAGAAACAAACTCCATTTCCCAGAGTTCCCTAGTGTCACCAAAGAAACATCAACATGTGACTTAGTCCTCCAATGGGTGTCTTGATCCCTTCATAAACAGTCCTAAACATGATGCGACTTCCTCTTTCGAAGCTGCAAACTTGGCTGTCCATGGAAAGGTAGCACTTGAATTTGTTAGATCTGTTGAACAGCTGATCAAGTGGATTTGTCGGCAGGCGCTGTCGAAAAAAGGAGATAGAAAGCAAAATTACTTCATGTATATAACAACCCTAGTTCCCTTATTGGGGTGGGAGAAAATGTCATTGGTTATTTATTTATTTCTCATAAAATGCAATCATTTCTTTGTGAGTTTTAGTAACTTATAATAATACATTGTCACAATTAGGAGAGATGTACAGTATTATTTTCTCATTGGGTGGGATAATGCTCGCCTCCGTGTCTTTAATAGAATCAAGACTTTCTAGTAAGTTATTATGGAAAATCTTTATTCTATGTCAAGACCGGAGGCTCCCATTATGCTTGTTTAAAGCTTACTCACCACAATAGATGCTGGTTGATCTACTGGTTTCAAGTAGAATTGTTTAAATACTGATTCGCTTGCCCAGTCTGCCATTCTCATAATGTCTTCTAGTCGAACTCCAGCCTGAAAGGCTTTAGATGCCATAGCTCCCCTCACAGAGTGAGCTCCGAAGTGCTGGGTATCTATCCCGGCTTGAGTTAGAGTCCAGCGCACCCAGCGCGCTAAAGTGGGGGCGGAAACTGGTTTGTGTGGTTTACGCAGAGCTATCAGTAGTTGCCCGTTGGGGAGGGCCCTAAGGGGGGCTGTCTTTTCTTCATAAACCTTCAGGCATTTCACCAGACAAAGTTTGGGTTGGTCCTTGAAGGCGGGGTAAGAAATTACCCTAGAGTTACATTTCGTTCTTCTGTGTATGTGAAATACAATACCGTCAGGAGAAAAGGTTCTGCCCGCTAGGTCAAGGGCTTTGACATCAGAGACTCTCCTGCAGGAGACTAAGCAGAGTAAAGTAGTAAGCTTGCCCGAGAGGGCTGTACGTGATAGTTCCTCATTATGATGCCATGAAAGGAAAAGATTCAATACTTTGTTAACGTCCCAAAGTTTGTCATAGCGGGAAAGGGGCGGCACTGTAAGTCTTACTCCTTTTAATAATCTGCAGACGAGGTGGTGTTCACCAGCTGGTATTCCTTCAATGAGGTCGTGACCAGCTGAAATCGCTGAACGATATGCGTTCACTGTCCTGTAGGCGAGCCCTCTTTCTACTAGAGATGCTAAGAAATTCAAGATTTCCTCTACAGGTGCTGAAATTGGATGTAAGCCTTTTTCCCGGCACCAGGTGCTCCAGGCGCCCCAAGAGTTGGAATATCTCTTAAGGGTGGTAGGAGCCCAGCTTTCCTCAATGAGACTGATCGCCCTGTGTGACATGCCTGGAGTTCTCCATCTTGCCCTGAAATCCTCCATGCTGCCAGGGTCAGAGAACCGTTGAGAAGAAGGGGGTGTCTCTGCCCTGAAGGATCTAGAAGAAGATCTGGAAATTGGGGTAGTAGGATTGGAAAATCCGAGGAAAGTTCCAGAAGGACTGGATACCAGGTCTGAGATGTCCAGACCGGTGCTATGAGGACTAAGTCTGAATGTTCCAGACGGGCCTTCGCCAGGGTCCTCGCTATCATGGTGAATGGGGGAAAGGCATAGAGTACCCCTTGGGACCATTGTTGGAGAAAAGCGTCTGTTGCTGTTGCTGCTGGATCCGGTCTCCAGCTGTAAAACCGTGGTAGCTGTGTATTGAGTCTGGAGGCGAAAAGATCTATGAACATTGGGCCCCAAATCTCCTGGAGGCGGAGGAAGACTCCTCTGTCGAGCTTCCAGTCGCTGTAGTCTGTGGAGTGGCGGGAGTACCAGTCCGCTACCACATTTGATAGGCCGGGAAGATATTCTGCTGTGACTGAGATTCGATGCGCCAGACAGAAGTGCCAGAAGTCCTTGGCTAATTCTGCTAGAGGTCTTGATTTGGTGCCACCTAGATGGTTGATGTATCTTAGCGCGGAAA
The DNA here is from genome assembly GCF_040938575.1 of Ambystoma mexicanum. NCBI lineage: Eukaryota > Metazoa > Chordata > Amphibia > Caudata > Ambystomatidae > Ambystoma > Ambystoma mexicanum. The sequence continues at coordinate 650,720,528 of NC_090930.1, read as the reverse complement.
TGTTGTCCATTTTTAGCAAGATACAGCAACTCGCTCAGCCTCTGGCAAAGGAGCGTACTGCAAAGGAACCTGCCAGAAGTTCTAGGCAGTTGATATGCAGGCCTAGCTCCTGATAGGACCAGGTCCCTCCTGTGGCTATGGAGCCGCATCTCGCTCCCCATCCGGAGCGGCTGGCGTCTGACTCGATGATGATATCTGGAGCAGATCCGAAAATGGCTCTGCCGTTCCAGGCCTCCATGTGGGTGAGCCACCAGTTGAGTTCTGTCCTCGCTTGGGGAGATAATGTTAGGAGTTGAGAGTATGAAAGACTGTGTCTTAAGTGTTGGCCTTTCAGTCTTTGCAATTTGCGATAGTGAAGAGGGCCGGGAAATATCGCTTGAATGGAAGAGGATAGCAACCCTATCACTCTTGCCAGTTCTCGAAGAGAGAACAGGTCCTTCTGCAGAATCCTGCGAATCTCCCTTTTGGTATAATGGATCTTGGCTGATGGGAGTCGGAGTTGACAATTCTGGGTGTCCACGACAAAGCCCAGAAATTCCATGTTCTTGGATGGAAGAAGAACTGACTTTTCCCAATTTATAAGGAAGCCGAGACTGTGTAGCAAGTCTATAGCTAGTTTGGTCTCTTTCTGAACTAGCTCTTGCGACTGTGCCATAAAAATGATGTCGTCTAGATAAATAATAAGACGAACACCTTGCTCTCTTAGATGAGCTACCACCGGCCTTAGAAGCTTGGTGAAAACCCAAGGCGCTGAAGAGAGCCCGAAAGGTAGGCTTGTGAACTCCCAATCTCGATTCTTCCAGGAAAATCTCAGGTAATTCGTATGTGCCTGATGAATTGGTATCGTCAAGTAGGCGTCTTTCAGGTCTAGACGCATGAGCCAATCGTTCGGTCTCAGAAGATCTCTGAGCATGTGTATACCTTCCATTTTGAAATGGCGGTAAATGATGTATTCGTTGAGAGCTTTGAGGTTTATGACTGGTCGTACTTTTTCTTTCCTGCGGACTAGGAATATGGGACTGAAAAACCCTCCCTGGCTTTGACAGGGGCGAATTGCTCTCTTCAGACAAAGATTGTGTATTTCGCTGTCTAAAGCGATTTGATCTGTCTGAGACATTACTATTGGAGTAGGGCGACATGTCTGGATGGGCTGCTCGAAAAATTCTAGGCGTAGGCCCCGAACTGTGTCCCTGACCCAGGCGTCTCCTGATAAGGTATCCCAAGCATTTATAAACATCATTAACCTCCCACCTATAGGAGTCATGGGCGCTGGCGCTGCTATAAGTACACTGACCTGTAGATTGTTGTTTGGCTGGGTATCTGGCCGATCTTCTCCAGGGGCGCCCTCTTCCACGACCTCTTGAGGGAAAGAAAGTGTCGGAGCGCTCTTGCCAGGAATTATGCTGGCCTCTGGAGTGTTGAGATCTTTTGTCGAAGAAATAACGGCCGGAGGAGCGACCTCTGCCTCGTCCGGCCCTGGTGAAAACCTTGGACGCGAAGACTCTTTTTATGGAGGCTTGTGCTTTGTCCAATGCTGTAAATGTTCCCACGAATTTCGCCATTTCCTTCATAAAAGGATCTCCAAAAAGCAGACCTTGTGCTGTTGGACCGGACTCTGTGTCTGCCAGCTCGCTCAGTTTGGCGTCTATTTTATATAGGATGCCTTTTCGGCGCTCTGTCGAAATAGCACAACTGGCGTTGCCTAGAAGGCAAATTGCTCGTTGAACCCAACCAGAAAGTATTACCGGGTCAATGGGGTTAGAGGAGTTTATTGCTTCTTCCGCTAGATCTGAAATATTGGCTAGTGGCCCCGCCACGTCTAGTACTTTGTCCTGGCAGGACTTCCAGGCACGGTCTATGCCTTTCCTTGGGTCTTTTACGTTTTTACCTAGGAAGGTAATCATCTTTGAATCTAGTTCTGGTGTTAGAGCCACTTTGTCCGCAATGTCCGGACGTGGACATTCCGCTCGAAGTCTAGCTCTGACTTCTTTATCCAGTGGCTTACGTAGCCTGAAATGAATGTATTTTGATGTCTTTGAAGATGGTTCCCAGTCTGTGGATCTGGGGTGCATAAGGTCTTCCGGAGTAAACATCCCCTCTGCAGGAAGCTTGTTTCCGGTTGTGTTCTTGGGGATGGGGTCTGCCGCAGTCCCAGAACCAGAGGGTTTTGAACCCTCTATTTGAATTTCCTCTTCAGATGAGGATTGAGAAGGATCAGCGTCGTAGACGCTCTTGTTTTGGTCATCTTCAGTGCCCTGTCCATATCTCTCCGGGCTGGAGGGTACATTTTCCCTCATTTCTTCCTCTGGGTAAGAGGGTTCATGGGAAGAGGTTACCTTCCTGTTCATAAAGGCTTGTTTCAGCCTGGAGAAGGCGTCCGAAACGGCAGCTGTGGCATCTGTTGGCTGGCTCGGGGGGGGGGTCATAGAGCTTCTGCTCTTGCGAGCCGGTATACATCCCCCTTCCGTAAGGTGCTTCCTCTTTTGCGTTCTCTTCCTCCCAGGGGGGGGAGGTCCCTCTTAAATGCTCTTCCATAGTTTCTAGGCTTGTTGAATGGGAATGAGCATGTCTGTTACTGCTTTCCTAATACTGGTCTCCACAGAGGATCCCAGTACTTTTTGTAAGCTGTTAGCCATTGCCACTTCATCTATATAGCAGTGATCTTCCTCCGTCTCAGACCAGGCCTGATCTGATTGGGGTGAGTGCTGCGCTGCCATAATAAAGTTTAAAGCACCTTACTCACTTTTTTTTTTTTTTTTTTTGTCTTGTCTTCTGGGCCCTTGAACGCCTTCTCTCACTGCCCAGTAAATCAGTTCAGCTTTCTTTATAGAATGCTGAACGGGAGAATTTTCTCTCCTCTTTTTTTTTTTTTTTTTTAAATTTATGCAAATTATGTATTCAGATATATTTTCCAGCACTCGCGTGCGAATTCCTGTCGGTCCGATGGAAAGAAGTATGTATTGCTGCCGCCTGAGGAGAAATTTCCGGCGCTCGAGTTCGCAGAGACCGTCATAAAATGAGGGTCATGCGCACTCGAGCGCCGGATAGAGGAAGGGACCAGGAAGAGCAGGAGCTGCCCTGGTGGTTAGTGGGCGGCACTGCGGGCAGTAGTAATGCCGCGCCGGCCTCCCCGTGCCCGAGGAGATTACCGATGGGTCGGGGAAGCCGACGCGAGCCCGCAGAGAGGTCCGCCTGTGAAGCGGAAGAAAAAACAGCTGGGGTTGTGTCAGCGCGAGCGCGAAGCGAGGCCTCGAATTCCGCGGTCTCCGACGCCAGCAGAAGGCAGCTGGCGTCGGAGTCAACAACGAAGGCAATTGACCAAAATGAAATCAATTTAAAGGCAAGGTACGCTCATAAACGATAATTAAACATATATATATAACAATGTCAATTATTATGTAAAATGAAATAACGTGTCATAATCAGAGGTAAACATGAAGGTACTTATCTCTTGCTGTGAGCAGCAAAGAAAGAGGAAGTCGCATCATGTTTAGGACTGTTTATGAAGGGATCAAGACACCCATTGGAGGACTAAGTCACATGTTGATGTTTCTTTGGTGACACTAGGGAACTCTGGGAAATGGAGTTTGTTTCTTCAGAACTCCGAAGATACTACTGTTATATTATGTTTTACTTGTTATATTATATATTTAGTGCACCCCCTTTTCTATGTTTGCTCATATAACACTTGGTGCACAAAAATATCTTGCTGCTGAGCCTTTCTTTAAATATTTAAATAAAGAAAGAGAAGCATAATGGGAGCCTCCGGTTTTGACATAGAATTGATCCCATCTTGATCTTGATTTGATGGTGCCTGTCCAAGAAATAGGATTTGAACTAGGTGAGTACAGAGTCTATGAACCACAGCTGTTTGGAGAGAACTGCAAGAAGAGTGGCATGATCAGCTATGTTGGTCTCTGAGGAAAGTCCTAGCTCGACTAGGAGGCAAAGTGCCTGTTTGTCCATGATGTGCAAGGCTTCATCCACAACCTGTACAGTTGCTGTATTGGTACTAAATCTGAGTCTGAAACCAGTCCAGTAGTAGGACCTGTTGGTCTACTTGTTCATGCAATTGTAGGGCAAATGATTTTTGATATGACCTTTACCAGGAAGGGGAGTTTGGTAATAGAGCAATAGTTTGAAAGACCATCTAGGCCTAGATTTGTTTTCTTGAGAAGTCCCCTGTATTTAGAGTTGAGAGGAAGCACCCTTGTGAAAGGGATGCATTGATGAAGTGGAGGAGGGCCAGGAACCCTTGGCCATCATTTAAAAACATAATTTAAACAATCAATGTTAGTAAATATCTTACTCAGAAACGCCATTCTCTGAGTGGTTAATGCAGTGCAATAGAGTATCACATGTTTCATAGTCTCCTGCTCTGTTTTACAAAATCTACAAATGTATCCACTTGTGAGATTTGTCCTCTCCTTAGGAGAGTCTCTTTAATAGGGAGAATTTTAAACCTACATTTTATAATGGTCCCAAGGTAACGATTTGAGACTAGATTTAAATAGTGTGGATGACTCCCTCTTTTTTTGTGTTCTTCTCTCAAGCGTGCCATAGAGGGAAAGCATGGAAAGCATCAATTGTACATATCCAGTCATAATCAAGCAATGCTTTCTTTACACGGTCAGGGGTTAGGTGAGATGTACGTGATTATTTTGAATACGAACATTTCAAAGACAAAAATCATGCATTCTAAATGTTTGTATTCGAAATAATCACCCCACTACTAAATGCACTTCTACACCCCGCTCACCCCAGGCCCTTACTTTCCTTTTGGCAGCACACTTTGCTGTGTGCTGCCAAGTCCCTGTAGCGCCAGTTCCCTTCACTTCTGTAGAGGAGCAGCTGCATGCCTCTGCAGGAAATCCCGCCCCACTACCTGCTGTATGTTGGAAGCCTGAGATTGCGCTGTGTTTGACATTCGCATTTGTGCCAATACCGCAGCGTATTTTCGAAAGAAGATACCCATTGAGACAACCCTGTCAAATGTATCTCCGAAGACATGAGAATCTGAGGGAGGAACTCCCTGAAGGAATGTAAAAAGAGCAAGGAAAGAAGTCTGTGACGTCATAAGAGAGTGTGAGCGACGTCTCGGGATACTGGCTGAAGAGGATGTATGGATCTTATAGAAACTAATGACGAAGTAAAGAATCAAGTGAACTCTTAAATATGAAAAAGAAGATTACACATGCACAAAGTGTTGCAGAGAATCACCATTCAATACTTGTACAGACGCTGAAACGCAAGGTAGACTAAGTCATCATAGAAGCTGGGTATATGTAGTGAATAGAGTGCAGGCATAGGCACTATTGTATAGGAGCTGGGCATAACTATCATGAATTTTAGTAAGCCAAGACCCGTGAAGAAGAAAGGAAGAATTGTGTCACAGTAAGAATAAGCTGGAATCGTGGAGTTGCATGGTGAGGTTGTCTGATCTGGAGTCAAGACGGAAGCAGCCAATGTCGGCTATCTATTCTGGAAAGGAGTGAACGTGCAAAGAATTAATCATCTCTTGTTAAGGTGCAAAGAAAGAACACCAAGAGTGGCAAATGTTATTCATTCAAGACATTTAAAACCTGAAAAATGGACCAAATGGTGGTCTCCTGTCATTTGAGCCAAGGATGAAAATAGAGTTGAACTTGGAATGCTAGAACAACGATAGTGAGTGCCCGCACTCCCATGTATTTCCGGAGACAAGGATACTTTGTAAGGCCAAGTTCAAAGACAATCTTCATGGCAGAAGGCTTTGGTGATGGGAGATGCTGGGCTAATTGGGTGGGGAGGTAGAGTCAGGCCCATCTCCTTGCACCTGGGTCTGGGCTTACGTGCTGCTAAATGAACCGAATGTTCCAGACATGGCACCAGCGTTCCAACCAATTGTAGTGGTCCATATAACGAAGGACCTTATAGTTTGAAGACCAATTACAAACCGTGTACTTAATAATTTTGAAGATGACATGATTTAGAGGTAAGCATATATTGTCCACCTGACAGTGGCCAGCCAATCCCAATCCTAGTTCCTATATAATGTATACTTGGATGTTCCGCTTAAGCCTATCCCGATCCCCAGTAGGTTTTTCATTATTTGCCATGTAGTATGACATCCCCTCTGACGTATTTTGCGTATATAATCTTGTTTATGAAAAGAACGTGGAGCGAAATTGAGCGTACGTCCGTTGATGTGTGTTTTAACTCCCTGTTTTAGATAATTGTTAAAACAGTACTTTGCCATCTTCCGGAGTTGGTTCGGTTATTTGGACCTTTTCTTTTCTCCCCCCTTCCCCAAAACTTTGTTTTGGATGCAGGGGACACCCACGCTACCCCCAATTCCATTATAGTGAACAAGGGTGTGGGGGGACAACCCCTGCTTCCATTGTTTGCTATATTGAAAACCGATTAGTTAAAATGTTCAGCATTTTCGGCTGCACGTAATTTTGGTACAGCCGAAATCCGAACAATTTGACCATTCCGTTTTTTATTTATGATATTTTCGTATGTTACTGTTAGGAGCAGATCATCCAACTCCAAATTCAGTTCAATCAGAATCAGAAGAGTTTTTCAATTGTGTTAAAAACCACAATTCCCTCCAGAGCATACACCCAGCTCTATACAGTTTTTCATTACATCATACAATGGGCCTCATTACGAGTCAGCCAGTCCGGAAATAACAGTGGCGGTAAGCCCGCTGCCACTGTTGTTTCCGGACCGGCTGATCTCGAGTTCTGCAGGCGGGAGGTGTCACTCCCGCCAGGTCTGCGACCTGGCGGGTTTAACACCACCCGCCTGCAAGCGGACGTGGAAACACCAGCACCATTACAGCATGGTGTCAGTGTTTCCACTTCCCCATTCCCATGGAGTACAATGGGACTAAATGGGAATGGGGATTTACTGAATTCCGCCTCTGGAATTACCGGGTCACCAGGGTTGTAATGCGAGTCCGGCGGTAACCTGACGGTTTTTACAGCTCGGTTACCGCCGGACTCGTAATGAGGCCCATTGTGTTTACCTGAGAACCCATAATGCTCCAAAACAGAGATAACATTATCCAAGTAACTCTTATTCTCTGAGAGGAAAGCCCTAACGTACCTGATTTATTTTGTAATGTTTTTATTGGCATTTAACATTTACAGTTCTATTGTGGACCATCACAGTCCTGGTTTGTATCAATCATGGCTGGCATACCACTTGTGCCATATTAGTTATAGATAACATTGAACAGTGAACGAAGTAAACAAGAGGAAAAAAGAAAGGGAAGAAAACAAAAGAGGTAAAAGTGATAACAGTGACTGTCTCTTGAACTCCGAGTTATTGTGGGCTTTGCTTGTGAAGGTGAACCCCAGTCTCTATTCCGTTGGACTCTGAGTGGTCTTTGCGGTGCGCTGAGGAAGGAGCGGCTTGCCTAGGACAGATGCGACAGTGCATAGATCTGGTGATTGTGTCATTTGTGGGTGGCTGATTCAGGGAGGTTTATAGGTCGACGAGAAGATCATGTCTCTCAGAAGGGTCTTCCAGGCCTCAAGTGTGGAGCTCGAGTCTTCTCCACCCCTATTGCTTCCCTCCTCCCATGCTCTAGTTTCGGCTGTCGTCCATCTTTCCATCTCCCTGATCCAAGGTTCGTACCTGGGGCCCGCTGGGGATTTCCAGGCCATTGCGATTGTTCTTTTTATCAGCACACAAGCTATGTCCATTAGTTTCGTCAAGTGTTTGATCTTGCTTAGCCTCGGGTAGGTGCCTAGGAGGCACTCTTTCGGTGTCCATTCGTATATCTCGAGCCCAGCTTTTCTGCACGTCCGTTCAGCAGCGGACCATAGCTTCTGAGTTTTAGGGCAGGTCCAAAACATGTGGATCATGTCGGCGTGGTCAGAGGGACACCATGGGCACATCGGGCTGACTCTGTTATTGAAGGTGGATATTCTGTGTGGGGACATGTAAGTTCTGTATAAGACATTGAGCTGTATTAGCCTGAACCTGGCGTTCCTAGATGCCTCCTTCGGGTATGTCAGGGCTCTAGACCATTCTTCTTCTGTGATTTCGTTCCCCAGGTCAGATTCCCATTTCTCTTTCAAGCGAGCACTTCTTGGGTTCGATCTGTCGTTTATTTGGGTATATAGTCTTGATGTTGGTTTCCAACCGTCGCTGACTCCGTGCATCTCTTGGATCAGGGTGTGTGTCTCAGGTTCCTCAGGCCACACATTCCATTTCTTCTTAGCAGTGAATTTAACCTTTTGGTACCATAGGTAATGGCATGGGGCAAGCCCATCGTTTCCCTGTAGTGATTCGAAGTCTCTGAATTGCCCTTCTTCGAACATGTCTCCCCACGTGTAGACACCGCAGTTCTCCCATCTTCTCATTATTGATAGGTCATTGGGGGTTACACATACGTCAGCGAGAATGGGAGTCTCGGGTGAGTATGGGTGCTTCAAACCTAGCATGGATTCAACCTTTTTCCACACCTGTCGACCCACCTGCACTATTATGGGCGGGTCTGGAGGCCCTATTTTGTTGTGCCATATTAGCTCTTTAGGATGTAAGGGTGAGGTCAGCTGGTAGAGAAGGTTCATCTCAGCCGAGGGCTCATCGCTCATCCATTTGGCGACATGTGATAGTTGTGCCGCCAGGTAATATCTCTGGAAATCGGCTAGTTGGATCCCTCCAACGGAGTAGGGAAGTGTGAGGATGTTCAGTGTGATCCTGTGCCTGGTTCGTCCCCAAAGGAAGTCTCGGATCAGGGATTCTAGCCTCTTGAAGAAGGGTGTGGGGATGTAGTAAATTATGTTGGTGAAGTAATAAAGGAATCTAGGTAAAATTATCATTTTAGATATTGCAGCCCTGCCCATCATTGATAGCGGTAGTTTTGACCAAAATTTGATGGAGTTCCGAACCCCTGATAATGCGGCCTCAGTGTTGTATTCATGAGTAGAGATTGGTGTGTGCTTTATGGTGATGCCTAGATAGCGGAAGGACTCAGATTGCCACTGAATCCCAATCTCAGGTAGCTCTTCTGTGCTCTTCTTCCTAAGGCCAGCCAAAGGGAAGGCTGATGATTTCTGTCGACTGAACTTTATGCCTGAGTATCTCGAAAAGTTATCCAAGATGTCTAGGGCTATCGGGGCATTCATCTGGGGATCTCGCAGGTATAAAAGAACATCGTCTGCATATAAGGAAATGATGTTGTCCGTACCACCAATGCTTATGCCCGCGTCAAACAGCTGTTTCCTGAAATAGATTGCCACTGGTTCCAGGCCCAGTATATATAGCATTGGGGAGAGCGGGCATCCTTGTCTGGTTCCCCTCTGAATAGCCCAGGCTCCTGACACCAGGCCCCCTGTTTTGACTCTTGCCACTGGGTTACTGTACAGAACTTTGACCCATCGGATGAAGTGGTCGCCTATTCCAAACTCTCTCAGGGTTTCCATTAGCCACTCCTAGTAGATCGAGTCGAATGCCTTGATGGCATCAAGCGAGAGAACCGCCAGGTCTTCTTTGCAACCCGCTGTCTGTGCCATTATGTGCTGAAGCCTTCTCAGATTGGCTGTAGTATTGCGTCCGGGGACAAATCCACACTGGTCCATATGTACTAGGGAACCTATCACCTTTGAGAGCCTCTTAGCGAGTATGGTTGTGAGAATTTTGCTATCATAATTCAGGAGCGCAAGTGGGCGATATGAGTCGCAGTTTTCAGGTGGTTTTCCTGGCTTGAGCATCGGCACTATGAGGGTCTCTCTCATGGTGTCTGGTAGCGTGCCTGTCTCGAATGCCTCCACATAGACTTCGTGTAGTATGGGAGAGAGGATCTTTTCGTATGTCTTGTAGAACTCGGGGGCAAGGCCGTCAGTTCCAGGGGTCTTGCTTGTGGAGAGGGACCTGATCGCGTCGGTGATGTCTTCGATCGTGATGGCCTCTCCCAGCATATTTCTTTGCTCAGGGGCCAGTTTAGGTAGGTCTACTTCTTCGAGGGTGTCTCTTATGTCTGTCTCGGGTATAAGGTCGCTGTGAGCATATAGTTCCGTATAGAAGTCAGTGAAGACCTTATTTATAGCTTGTTGTGTTTTGTGGATTGTGCCGTTACCGTCTCTGATCTCTGTAAGGGCCTGCTTCGGATGTTCCTTCCGGCACAACCAGGCTAGTATCCTACCTGGTTTGTCCGCTTCTTTATGAGCTTTCGTGGTGCGGGTAGAGAAGTCAAACTTCGAGAGCCTTTCCCATGCTGTTCTACATTCCTCCCTAATTTCTCTCAGCTTGCTCTCTATCTCAATTGTGAGGGGGGAGTTGCTTTCGAGGTGCTTGATCTTTTCTTCCTCGGCCTCCAGTTCCCTCCTCAATTGTTTCCTGATCCCACCCGCCTCAGCAATCACCTCTCCCCTCGTCACCACCTTCATTGCCTCCCAGAGAGTACTCCATTTTTCTACTGATCCCCTGTTGATCTCTATATACTCCTCTAGTTTCTCGGCCAGGTGGTCCTTAAATGCAGGGTCAGATAGTGTCTCCACTGGCATACGCCACGTTGGGATAGGAGGTAGGGGGGGTCGGAGGCAGAATTGCACTATTAGTGGGGAGTGATCTGAGATTGATCTGCCCAGGTACTCTGCGGACTCGACCTGGGGGGTCATCTCGTCATTTATGAAGAGGTAATCTATCCTGGTGTGCAGGTTATGGGGGGCCGAGTAGAATGAATATGCTCTGTCTGTGGGGTGGAGGTCTCGCCAGATATCCACCAAGTGCAGGTCTTCGATTGTTTTGCGGAGGGGCAGAGTAGGGAGATTATTGTTTGAGCGTGGTATGGTGGATCTATCCAATTCCACATTAATGACGCAGTTAAAGTCACCTCCCCACAGGAGGCTATAGTCTCTGTGGAGCACGAGTTTGGTGCACAGCTTCTTGAGGAAAGAGGGTATGCAATGTTGGGGGAAGTACGAGTTTACTATGCATATGCGGGTGCCCTCCAGCATGCCCCACAGCAGCAAGTACCTGCCTTCGATATCCTGCTCCACCCCCAGCTGTTGAAATGGTGTGTCTGGGCTCACCCAGGTGTATACACCTCTTGCATACTTCGAGTATGATGATCCGTAGCCTTGGCCCCCCCAGTAATTTGGTAACTTATTTGCAGAATCGGCTAAGAGGTGGGTTTCTTGTAGTAGTGCGATTGATACCTTCTTCCTCTTTAGGTAAGAGTATATTCGATTTCTCCGAAGGTAGGACCCCAACCCCCTAACGTTCCATGTGATTACTCTGAGTTTCGGTGCCATTGTCTGGTTGTGTTAATTGAAGAGGAGGGGTTAGCGGCCTCTTTGGGATTTTCCAGTTTGTTATCATGAGCCATGGTCTGTCCTCGATGAGTGGAGAGATTAGCTCCTGTGGTAGATTTTGGGTTCGGTTCCATTTGGGTGGATGCTCTCGGAGTAAGGACAGTCAGAACGGTAATAACTTGTGTGAAACAGTTAAAACTTGTGCACCCAGCGACTGACACAACGGTGGAGTGCTCAGGTGCTCCCAAGCCGTCTGTCCCAGTCCGGGTGTCTGGCGCGGGTAGGTATGTGCTGGCAACTGGCCTGCACTGGTTTTTCGTGGGGTCGAGGTCTTCGTGCATGCGTGGGAGAACGGGCGAGCCCCGCAGTCTTTTAGCAACTCACATAGTAGTTCTGCATCTTGTGGCTAAAGTTCTCTGCCCACTCAGGCTGTTGTAGGCGGGTGCAAGTGTCCGTGGCGGGGCGTACTGCCCTCATCTTTGGGTGTCTTCGCTAATTTTCCCGTGTAGGGATTCAGCAGGGGTATCAGCCAGGTTATTGTGCTCCATCCACATGGTAGCTGCAGCTGGAGTCTCGAGAAATATTGATTTTCCTTTGTAGATTACCTTCAATCTGGAGGGATATAGGAGCATATATTTTAGGTCTAGTTTCCTCAGCCTGGCCTTAACTGGGACAAAGGAGTTCCTTGCTCTCTGGACCGCCTGAGTATAATCTGGGTATATCGTTATCCTCGAGTTGCCTCGTATTATCTCTCCTCCCTCCCTTGAAAACCTCAGGATCACCTCCCGGTCCCGGAAATTGAGGACCTTCGCTATGATGGGGCGAGGGTAGGAGCCTGGGGGTGGTCTTTTCTGGAGCGATCTATGTGCTCTCTCTATGGAGAAGCCCTGCGAGAGGTTCTCCGCCCCGATCTCTTGTTGGATTAAGGATTCCACGAAGGTCGTCGGGTCAGCAGTCTCTGACCCCTCCGGTATGCCCAGTATCCTAATGTTGCTGCGTCTAGCGCGGCCCTCCGCCTCCTCGGACCTCGCCTCCAGCTGGGTCACCTTATGTTTAAGTTCTGTTAGTTCCAATTTCATGGCTGCTGATTCAGTCGTTATCTCCTCTTGGTGGGACTCGACAACGGTGACACGTTCAGCTAGGTTGCGGGCGTCTTGCCTTATCAGCTGGATGTCAGCTTTTACTTCCCCTATCTTCGTGTCTATGAATGTTTTTAGGGCCTCAATCGCCCCCAGCAGCTGGTCATGTTTGGTGTCCTGGCTATTCCGTGTCGTTAAGTCATCCGTTGATGCCTGGGCAGTAGGGTGAGGTTTCGCCGTGATAAAAGGATCAAGGGTGGCATTTTTGGTTTTGTTTCTTGCTGCCGCCATGATGGGTTATTTTAGTTCTGGTCGGGAGCGCAGGGGATTCCCGTTGGGGCAGGCGGACTCTCACTTTCTGGTTTAGCTTTGGCGGGACGTGGAGGTTCGGGGATACTTGGCCCCGTGTGGGTCGGGATCTGGGCGCACCGCGGGTGTGAGCGCCCTGCCTTTAGTAGGGTAAGAGAGGTCCAGGTCCTACAGGGAGATAGCGTCTCCCAATGGGGTTAGCCAGTGGGAGTGTAGAGGTCGGGGGCTCGGTGGTAGCCGCCTGGGGTGGGCAGGCAGGGACCCACAACCCCGCGAACCAGCCGCCAGGCCCGGACCGCTGAGAACGACCTACCCTGGGAAGGTCTCACCTGTGGGCGTTGTGAATGGGTCTGGAGCCAGCCTTCGATCCAGTTCAAGATGTGTAGGTCTACGTTGGTAGGGGGATCCGCTCCCCGGAGGATAGGTGGTCCGCCCAGAACGCCCCAAGCCAGGAATGCAGTAAGTGATCCGGGAAGTTCAATGATCACTACTCGGTGAACTCCCACCACCGTCGCGCCCCGGCCCCGCCGTCGATGGATCGATGGGGTCCCGTAGTGGTCCTCGTCTCAGGACGGAAGGGGGCAGCGATAGAGGCACCTGGAGGTCTGGGGTCTGGCCCCCGCAGGGTGCACGCTCGCCGCCTCGTCCCGGGAACGCTCCGAGATCGTCATGTCATCATGGCCGCCATCTTGGAAGTCTCTTACGGGAGAGAGGGGGAGCCCAACCGGAGCGTCTCAGCGGGCCCCGGCTCTCCGTTTATTGCCAGGGCAAGAAGTCGAGTGCAGTCAATCGCCTGATTTACGGCTGCACCAAAGGCTGGGCACCGCAGAGGAGCCGCACCGCTCGAAAAGGGAAGCGATCTCGCGCCTCGGCCAGATCCCGTGCTCCTCTCTCAGGCGGCAGGGGGAGGTCGGGGCGAAGCGTCGGAAAAGCTCCCCGAACTCCGATTTCTGTCGGAACAAGTCGTGGAGTGCAGCTAATCGCCTTATGTGTAGCTGCACCGAAGGATGGGCTGATTTGTTAGGTTTTCGGTGCCCAAAACAGGATCGGACTGCGTGGCTCGGCCGGAGCTCACAGAAACCGCGTCCTCACGCCACGGACATCAGGCCACGCCCCGCCCTAACGTACCTGATAGCCGGGAGTGGGACTGACATTGGAAGCGCTAAAACCCGCTGCCAAATATTAGCTTCCACAAGATCCAAAGTTTGATGCATACCATCTTTCCATAATTCAAGGACGTAAATAAACTTGGGTACAATCTTTCCTTCATAAAATGAGATTGGCGGCCTAATTGAAAATTTACCAAACTTTCTGTCAAACCTCACAATTTGGTTCAGTAAACCTTTTTGGATTAAGTATGTGCTACATTTAACTTTTGCAGGCTGAGCATTTACATATGAGCCCAAATACACAACTCTACTTACACATTCAATCCTGGCGCCTACCAAAGTCCAGCCGATTTTAGTTTTTCTCCTTCCCCTCGGCAACCTCAAGACCTTGGTCTTAAGGGGATTAATCAACAGATGATTATCGGTAGCATAGCTCTCAAAAGCCCTCAGCAACCTCTGCAGACCAACCCTGGTCTTGTTAAAAAGAAGGAAATCATCGGCATAGGCCAACCACAACATCTTCTCCGTGTCTACTCTTGGGTGAAACAAGGACTGCAGGCACCAAGCTTTCATGTATGTCTGATAGATACAGATTAAATAGGCATGGGGCAAAGACAACAAACCTATCGGCAACCCCCAAGAGTCCAACTTCCACCACAGTCTATTGCGATCGACTAGATCGAAGGTGGCTGAGAGGTCAATTGAAGCCATATATGTAGAGCTCACATCATCCCTCCAAGCTGTATCCTGCAAAGTCTTCAAAACACACCCATTAATCTTAGAGGAATGCCCCTTTCAAAAGCCAGTCTGAAATTTGTTAAGACGCCCCCACAGAAAGAGCCCAGTCTTCCAAATGTTTTAACAATAAGGAAGCAAATACCTTTCTGTCTGTATCCAACAAAGAAATCGGTCTATAATTTCTTGAGTCACACTTCGCCCCCTTCTTAAAAATAGGCACCACCAAAGCTGTATGCCATGTTTAGAGATTGTGCCAAGATGCACCACACTCTTAAACAAGATCTGGAGAATGTTACCCCACATGGCTGGGTCTCCCTTAAGAGTAATGTTGGTAAGGCCATTAGGGCCAGGAGCACGTGAACGCTTACTAAGGTGGATCACCCTAACAATATCTTCAACTTGAAAATTCAAATTACATATCGGCATCTCACTAAAAAAATCTCTCAAAGTCCCCAAGTTCTGCAACCAATTCTGCGGAGTACAAACTTTCAAAGTACTCCACCCAAACAGGTTCAGCAACAGGATTTAATTCTGAGATCATGGGTTTGATTTCCTGTCCATTTTCCAGAGCCCACAAAGAGGCAACATCCCTTGTAGCAACAATCTTTAACATTGCTTCCGCATCATTCTGTAGTAGTTTAGCCCCTACAAAATTGCAATAATTCCTATATTGTTGTTTAATAAGTCTTGCCTCCCTCTTACTACTAGCACTCCTACCACCAAATTTAAATGTATGCTTTGCAATGTTTTCTTCCTTTCCTGTTTTTTTGCAAGCAAGATCTTTATCGTAGCAGTGCCTATGACGATTACCATGGATCTTTGTATAAGAATTGGAAGTGGAAATCCTGGCAATAATCTCAGCCAACGAGCAGTCAAAGTTAGATACATTAAACACATCTTTTTTCACTAAAAAATTGATCGACTCATCGCCTCCTGAAGCATCACATTTAATTTAGATATATTCGGGTCTGTCAAGAGAAATTGGTTTCCTGCACAGTTAATTCTTAAATCGGATGAGCCACCCTTCAGAGCGTCACAAAATGTTACTCCAAAAACAGCCGTTAGAACTGAGTGGTCGCTCCAGGAGTTTTTCACAGAGAAAAATATGTACAACTCTGAAACAGAGCAGGATCTTCAAACACATAGTCCAAGGTAGATTTAGAATTTCCCCTGAACCATGTCGGTTGACTAGGGATATCTACTTTCACCTGCCCATTTAGAACTTGCAAACCTATTGATGAGAGTGCCGCAGACCACTTTCTACCATTTGCTTTTTTATTAATTTGGGGACGTCTCATCCATTCTACAGTCCCAAGGTTCGCCTTCAATCTCATAATCACTGCAACCACAGTTTAAGTCTCCTGCTAAGATTATATGCCCTTTATGCCCCCTATGCCCACTATTCCAGTCCAGAATGGTACAAATTATAGTTTCTAAAAATACTTCCAGGTTGCAAACTTTCTTGTGTCAATAAACATTGATCAAATGAAACTTCAAATCCCAACAAGACCTGATAGTTTAACCAGCAAAATACCATGAAGGAGATTAGGTACCGTTTCAGCATGGATTTCTGCTCAAAGTGTGAGCCAGTAATAAGTCCACCTGCTGGTTGACCACCTTTACTAGGCTTTGCTGCTTGAAATTGAATCTGGTACCCATCCAATACATGTACTTCCTGGAGCCAAGTCTACTGCAGAAAAATACAGTTAGACTGCCTCAATAAGGCTATTGTTTCTGGATTAGTAAAAAGATAGCAATTCCCTCTGAAGTTCCCAGAAGTAACTATCAAATTGTCTGTTCCCTCATAAACCTGTGAACCTGAACTCAACACTGCACTCCCTTGACGCCCCCTGTAACTTGGAATATTTAAATCAATATGGCCCGGTTGAGGAGCACAGAGGATGTTCGGATCAGGGATTCCTCGGCTTCCACACCGCAGAGGTAACTGCCGCCCATTCCACTTTTCTTTTGTTATAACTATTTGAGCATTCAACTGCCGTGCCAGTGGTACCAATTTTAATTCTCAATGGACCCACACCCTCATTAGCTGTCCCCCTCAATATCACATTCCTCACAAGGCTCAACTGAGAAACCCAGTTTCTCCAACTTCAAGCGTTCCAACAAAATCGTTTCCCTTACCAGCAATGAATTAAAATGAAGGGTATTTTTATGCTTTCGAACTGGATCTGGAAATACCACCCTGTCCAGATCAGCCGAAGCCAATGCTGTTAAAGATGGGTCTTCAGAGAATATTGTAAGGACATTACTACGATTTAGACAGATTTGGGCATGCTCTCCATGCATACTTGCCAGAGTCAACTTATTATTTTTCACAGGTCGTATATTGATATCACTCCTATCTGAGAAATATCTGTTATTCTCCACAACTACAGCAAATTCCAGCACACTGAAAGGTTGGTTAGCCACCTTCTTAATATGATTACATTCCTCACAGTGTTCTTCCTTGTTCATGGTTTTCAGGGGTCACCTTGGTAGATATTTTTCATTTTCAAACTTCTTATAGCAATCGCATTTAACCTCATTGTATGCAGTCCCTAAATCCACTTTCGGCACACCCCACCTACCAGGCAAAACAAGTTTATTCAGCAATTTACACATATTATTTTCCTCGGGCTGGGATTCTTCCTCATTCAACTTCCATATATTCAACCTTGGCCATTGACAGGCATCCTTAACAACCGCACTTACACGCGGTTTAGAAGAAGGCTCTGAGTAAAGACGAGCCTCACCAGTACACTCCTGCTGATCTTTTTGGTGAGTTTCAAGGCCATCTGAATTACTCGAGCCTTCCAAGGGGACTGTGTAGCTAGGGTCACAGGCCTCAGGAGCGTCAATTCAATAATGTTGGGACATCCATTTATATGTGGTGTGTCCCTTACTGCCTGGGTTAATAATGTATCCATGTGTGAGGTCGTAGTACAAATGTGTTTAATTGCACTTGTCCGCAAATGCACAACCCTTTGCATTATCGGAATTCACCCGAGGTTTCGTACTCTTCAGTACCAAGACTTCATTAATTGGAGTAAGAATATCACCTGCCACCCCTCCCGGGTGTCTCAGGAGGATAGCCCAGAGGCAACGTGCTCGCCTTGGAAGCAAGACGACAAAGAACAACACAGGTTCGATCCCCGGGTCCGTGCTTAGAAACCTCTGGGTATTAAGTGCGTTATAAATAACCTCTATCATATTATATCCCGCCTTAGTACTCAGAGCCTCCTTCCTCCCCTTCTTAGTAGTTCCACCACAAAGGACATCTTTAAAATTAAGATTCTTAATAAATGGTTGGGAGGACAAAATCTTTTTTTTGGCTAATTCTAAATTCTTGGATTTTTTTTGTTGCATCCCGCATTGCTTACTCGAAGCAGAAATGCCATGACCATTTCTTGCTGTGTTCGTCGTGACCAACTTCTTATATTTCATAGCTTCTGTTAAGATTTTCTTAGGTGGTGACATTACCCCAGTTCCTAAAAACATAACTGAGTTCTCCAAATTAGGTGACACATTTAGCAACCTAACAGATACTGTATTATTAATCTTTAGGCCCTATGGGACATGAGCTGCAAATTCTGTTCCCAACTTACCTCTCACGATATTACCTTCTAAGGAACTAGTAATACAAATTACAGAGTCATTAATTACAGCTTTAGTATCTGTAGATGCGATGGTCATAATTTTGGTTGCAGCTGGACCAGTAGGTGGAACATGGGTACACATAGACACATAGCCTCCATACTTTCTAGTTTAGTATGAATTGAACTCCACATCATAGAATGTACCGTTACCTCCTCCCAAATGTTATCGTAGAAAGCTACACATGAACTTAAAACCATATTCAGTGCAGACACCGTTGGCGAGGCTAACCTAATACATTCATCAACTTCTCAAAGTTTATTGCCCTTCCCCTCCCCAGCACAAGACTCAAAACTACTGTTGTTTAGAGTCCCAGTATTCTTTCTAGAAGTATTCATCAAGTTAAATAATTCAGTTGGAGAGTCCAGATGGGACTTGCTGAACTACATTACAGAGTCAGAAGGATTTGGGTCAGCAATAGAATCAACATGTTCAATCAGGCTGAAATCAGACATTTCATTCCCGTGTGAGTGAACCAATGCGGCCAAAGATTTACAGGGGATCCTAATTCCAGTGCTCGAACAAACCACTTTGTAAAAATCAGTTATCCTTATCCCGGCAATAGGAGTCATGGTCAGAGAAGCACCCAAATTTGACCGGAGATAGATGTATTAGCAGTTATATTGACAGGTAAATCAAAGTGGGCCTGGCTCCTCAAACTGGTCCTAGAAGGCATGCTGGCCTGAACCATATAAATCACAGTGATTGAACATTTGTACATTTAAACCAATGCTGTTTAACAGGAGGCTTTAACTTTTTTTGTTTCCTTTGTTTCCGCTCGGAGCAGCCTGCTCAAAGGGTGAATTACCCCGCAGTCACCGAGTGCGCACACAGTTACAAACTATTCCCGAGATCAAAATAGAGTTAATCCAACATTAAGGGTACTGATCCCATCAGTGCAAGCTATACTTTCACACGTTTTATGCCCACCAGGTCAACAACACCGGGCTCAAAGGGACCATGCCCCGCAGTCACCCGGTAAAAAAACTGATGAGAAGCCCAGTGCCAGGGGACCACTGGTCAAGTAGTAAAAATGAGAATTGTGCAAAGCGAATGACCAAAGAAGCATACCCAAGAGTAGCCAAAAGTTTCCAAGAGTTTCCAGTAGGGAGCCTGGTCTCGTTCTGTATAATAGCAGATTGAAGGTCAGTTCAGTTTCAAGACGTTCTCAAAGCCAGCATGGCTAATTAACCCCACAAAAAGGTAAACATACAATGCTGCGTACTCACAGTACTTACGGGTTTACAGTACTTACGGGCTGGTCGACAATAAATAAGCAATAAATGTTGTATGGCGACTGTGCAGAAAGTTAGCAGCCATCAGACAGCCAACTACTGACTGCACACTTGACTGCAACACTTTGCGGCCAGCTTCGCGGGAGAGACCCGCTATGTCAAAATGATGGGCGGAGCCTTTTGAAACGAAGTGGAAAACAGACTAACAGCAAAGAGCACCTTCCTTGACCAACTGCACACTTGACTGCAACACTTGGCCATTATTTGATAATGTTGGAGGGTAGACATCCTTGTATGTGTCATGTGGTGGTTTTTAAAAATGAAACCATTCTAGAGCGTTTGTTGGATTAGATGGTGCTGAAGTTTGACCCTTTCATGTAAAGTCTGAGACAGGATCGACAGGAGAACTTGGGGAGAGATGGTGCTATGTTCAATTTGTCTCCTGATTATATTTTCAAAATATTTATCAATAAAGGAAATATTTATGGAATCGTATTTTTCCACTGGTGATTCAGAGAGTGGTTTGTAGCAGTGTATTGATGACTGCAAGCGTGCTCAGCTTTTGTTTTCTGCCTCTGTTTTGTTGGCATATAATATGTTGTCTTGACCAATTAGGATTTTTCTTTTAATGCCGAGCAATGTTTATATAAGCTTGCAATGGCTTCCTACTGTACATGTCTAATACACTTGATACAATTTGGGTGCTCGCACAGTCTCCCCCCCCCACTGTTGTCAGAGTGTACAAAAACAAAGGCGACCAAATCTAATGTGATTTTATAGATGTTAAGGTTTCAACAAAATAAATCACATTTACTTTGCAAAAAACTTGCAAAGAGAGGTTCCCCAGTTTCTTTATTAAGTGTATTATGTTAACTTTATTCAGTGATCTAGATTTTTGTTAGCTATTTAGATAATGGTGGTCTAAAATCATAAATGTGCAGAGCAAAATGACTGATGCAATTTATGCTTCAGACCAACCATCTACAAAAAACATAATTCCAAAAATTCCAAAATCAGTAAAGCATGCAAACTTAAATGAATGGTTTTCCCCTACACCCAACCAAAAAAAAGTTTTCAAGACCAATATCTCAAACATCTCTATCTCAATTTTGGAGATGTTTGGCATAGACTTTACATGGAAAAACAAGGGGATTCTGGGAGTTTCTCTACTACCGGTCAATATCCCAGGTTAGAGTCTCAACCAGATTCTTTAGCTCACCATCCTTTCACAGAAGAGAAATGTCCACTACATATCAGTCTTTGTCCTGCCCAAGGGCAGTCCAGCACCGAAATGCCTGGCAATTCTCTTCTGAACAACAGTACCAACAGCAACTCCAGACACGTGTTTCGGCCTGGTTGGGCCTCGTCAGTGCGGTGGAGCTGTGCCTCTCTAAGAACAGTGAGCAAGGGTTTAGCTGGACCTGGTGCGCACCATAAACATTTGGTAAATCGGATCTGGCAATTCAGAGACAATCGACTTTGAAAATCTCAGCATGTAACTATATTTTGGTGGTTCGAACATGAAATGCTTGGCTTTACACAACACACATGCACCCGATTACTGGGGCATGCACACAGAAATGGATTACATACTGTGACATGGACATATGTATGACATGTACCATACACCTCAAGACATATACGCAGATATTGAGGCACATTACGGGTTTGCCGGTAACCTGCCAGTTGGCAGGTTACCAGCAAACTGACAGTTGGCAGGTTACCAGCAAACTCGCCTTGCTGTTACCGGTGCCTGATTTCACGTGCCGGCAGTGGCAGTAAGTTCCCATTGCATGGAGTCCCATGGGACTCCATAAAATGGATTTGCCGCAAACAACGGCACCGTTACCGGTGATTGTGGCAATTATTTGCTGGTAGGGGCCTGAACTACTTCCAGGTCAGCCATGCCGGTGGAACAGAGCCCCTACTGGCAAACTTGGAATGTGCCGGCCTGGTAAAACTGACATGCAGACAAAACCACAGAGATTACACATCTGAAGAGAAATGTTGTAGCTTCAACTCCCTGCAAATAAAGAACTGCAGGGTATTAAAGCTACAACCTTTAAAAAGTAAAGTCGACAAACCTTGGGAATACCAGTACAAAAGACACTACATACACTCAATGGAAATTAAATAGTTCTCACTCAAACGTACCCCACATTACAAATTAAACCTGAACTCACACAACAACACTACTTACAAATATGTAAAGGTGAATTTTATGAAGTAGTGCTAGGATTCATTTTTAGAGTGTGGTGTTGTGCTTGACGGAGAACTATTTAATTTTCACTGAGTGTAGTAAATACATCTGTGACATCTTACCATTTGTAGACTTCACTTTGTGTAGCTAGTAACCTGAACTCCCTGCAATAAAAAGCATTTTGTTTAGTTAATATATTCCATCTAGGAGTTATCAGCTTTGAATTGAAAAGGGTCATTAGGGTCTCATGCAGATAAGCTTCGCTGGAGAATTGGGTCTTTTTAACATCGTTTTGCCCCTGATAAACTATTACCTCGATTTCCTTATCCACAGAATATATAAAAGTGTTTAGCTTAATGTAAGGTGGTATATAATTTGAGCCAGTAAGTTTTCTTTTCCATAAAATGCACTTACAAATTTCAACCGGGCTGGTGCGAATAATCTGCCTAGAGATGAAGTTATTAATAGTAGTCCCGCTAGACAAATAAAGCCATCATTTTCTTATTTTTAGTTTTGTTTTTTGTGAGCTTTAGAAAAAACATACTTTATTGGAAAGAAAAACAATACAATTTAACAATCATTTTCTAGCATTCTTTTTTGAGCCAACTCGAACAACTTTGAATAATTAAAGTCGACAAAATATTTCTTATTCCAAATAACACTTTGTTTTAATAATCTCCCTTTTTTCGCATACAATTATTTGAATCTGTTCCATTCAGAGTTTATGATGGGGCAATTTATATATTTAAAATATCATGTCTTCAAAGAGCCTCATCGTCATTCTAGCCAACACTCATTGATTTGTTTATTAATTTTGCACTTATTTTTTAAGTAAAATGTTTTATAAATCATAACATTATCCATTCGCATTAAGACATCACTACACCCCACCCACCAACCTTTATAATACAGTCCCAACCAACTCATCAACACAGTAAAGGCACAGAGGGCTCTGGTCTGGAAGAGAGACTTCAAGTGCCATTGGCACAAAGCATCTAAAAACATATCCCCCACGTGCAGAACACAGGTTCTTTCGTCCTGCAAGCCCCAACACAAGTGCAAATATATCTTGTATCTCTCCTCTGTATTTACAAACCTAACCCAACCCACCTCTATTAGAGATCCCATAGCAAGAATAGACCATGCAAATTCAACTTAGTGCTCTGCTCAGGCTTTCTGGAGCCGGGGCCCGCACTACATCCAACTCTCTTCCTAAACACCTTAGTTCTCGAGCCCTTCGCTCAGCCACTTCCAACTCTCTGACGGTCAGACGCTTCTCCAGGCAGAAAGTGGGGGTAGATCTCTCTCCTCCGCAGGTGCCTCCCTCTGGAATGGCCCTGCTGCCCCTTTCAAACTTGAGCCGGGCCACCTGAAGTTCCGGAAGCATCTCAAGACTTTCCTTTTTGCTTCTGCTTTCTCTCTGTCTCTCTCTCTCTCTCTCCATCTCCCCCCTGATGACCAACCTGTATGCTGCACTGACTGGATGTCTGTCTACCCTCAGAGTCTCACTGGTACCAGGATCTCCCTTGGCCAGTAGAGACTGCACTGCGTCCAGGCCTACCACACTCTTAAGCGCTGTATCTGGAACCCTAGAGTTCCCTGCCTCCTTGCACTTACCCAGAGCCACGCTGCCCTGGCTGCACTTGCTCAGATCATTGCTGCCCTGATTGTACTACAGTTTCCCTCCCCCTGGCACTTCCCCTCTCCGCCCCCCCCGCACTTTTGCATATCGCACTTGCACAATCTGAATGATACAAGGTCTAGTAAGATCGTTTGTTTTGTCCTCCCTCTTACTTCCCTCCCTTGTCTTGTTGTGCCCTTGTTTACAGGTACATTATAAATGACTCTGCATATCTTATATCATATGAATTCCAGTTACATAATATACTACAGCAAGCAGTGACTTCCTTGGAATAAAATTCAAAATCGCTTCATACGTCTTTGTTTTAAGAATCTAAACTATGTCTATTTAGGCACGAAAGTTTTGATTAGGGAAAAACAATGTATTAGAATACACGTAGACCTAAAAGGGAACTGAAGTATCTACTGGCAATAGACCTGTTATAAATCATGTATTTTGCCAACATCAGATATATTGCAACCTTTTTCCACAGCAATTGTAATGAAGGCCAAAAAGGTTGGGGAACGTTCTATGAGGGATTGTATGGGTTACAGCTTTCAATGTACACAAAAGGGCCTTAAGTAGCGAGTAATTGCGGTTTCAGACATCATAGGCTCACTATAAAGCACATCACACCTAGAACTGGAAAGATGGCTTGAACTACAGCTCATGTTATACAGACTGTGAGAAACCTGATGGTGGTTTTGAAGGGGCCCCTAGGGGAGCCTCGCATATGGAAACAAGGCACAATCACCACACATGAACTGATACGCCAGACACAAGGTTGTATTCCCGAAAGCTAGGGTTTATGCCAAGCAAATAGTCTCAGTTGGCCAACTGGGTCCCATGCCCCGCGACGTGCATTTCCAGACCCCGGGGGACGCAAGAGTGCGAATCGTACAACAGTTACATATATACAAAGCAAGCATCTTACAATCAGTAGTGACACATCCAATACCGCCCCTAATACATTTCCTTTGAATTGGGCACAATGATTGACAATGGTGACGAGTATGACACCTTCAGACATTTATTTAGCAACAGTTTGCAATTTCATGAGCCTGTAGACACAATTCTTTGTTATAAGAACACACTGCTTCTGTTCTCTGCAAGCAAGCTGCGTGCAGGGGAGACACGCATTCCAGGCCTTTCTATCTCCTAGTTTCTATTCGTGTCCTGGGGGTCAACTTGCTCTCCAGAGCTCTACAGGGCTCAGGAAAGGGGTGCCGCAAAGAAGAGCATAATTCAAGCCATTTAATGGTCTCTTCTAACAATTCTACTGTATTAACGGGACTAGCTGGCACCTGTGTACTGATTAGAATGCCTCGCTGCTTACTTCCAAGGATTTGTGAGGGGGGAGACCAGGCATTTCTCTCTGGGTTCCTGCGTTATGTTTCAACAAGTCTCTTGCGACCTTGCACTTTACATGAACAATGATGTACTAGTAGAGCTGAATAAGTTTTCAGCAAAGCAGTTTTAACAGAAAGTAAAAGACAAACGTTAGAAAACAAAATGGCGATTTCAGTCACTTCAAAATGGCTGCACTTCAGGCAAGCTTATGGCTATATATTTCTAATACTAAACACATGAGGCGGTTGGTCTTCGGCCAACAAAGTACATTGCCTTATGATTGAGGGGTGTCTACTTTTTCTGGACTGACAGTTTCACATATGGAACCCAGGGATTCTTTGTTCAGGTGGCCAGGGCACGTCCATCGCCTTTGGAACCAGACTCTGTCCATGAACCAGTGCGGGAGGATCACCTGGACAAGGGGTTCTTGAGCACTGTTCGAGGAATGCCCTCAGGTGGGATGCGGTATTCCCCCTTTTGTCCGACATGCCTCTATCCGATATCCCCTTTGTCTTTGGAGAATAATGACAACAGAATCCTGTTGCACCCCTACTCTTTAACTTAGGAAAGGGAAAAAGCAAACACCATGGGAAATTAAACCATCGTTTGACCCTTAAAAGTGACCTAGTCCCCCCTCTTCTAAACCCAGCGGACATTTAATGCATCCCTCCTTTTCTTGCGTGTCCGTACACAAGCTATCTACCATCGCAACAGGAAACTACAACTCCCATAATTACCTTACCCATGCACTACAACTAAAAAGAATACCTCTAGTTATATGCAGTGGCCCTGCCCCACTGAGACCAAACCGGGTCAAGCGCTGAAATACAATCACACCCATTCTGCCTTTAAAGGACAATTTTTCCATCTCGACTCCCCCTCCCCAATTTCAAAAATCACTAAGAAGAAAGAAGAGGACTAAGAAGAATAAAGATTACTGAAAACCACACTGAGAGACAGAAGACAGACGATCCCATGTTAATACTGGACTGTCCCACTAATAGTCAGGCAAGGACAGTCAGAACCAGCCCAGAACTCACACCTGCAGCCTGTTAAAGAAACCCAGGTGTATAAAAGGTGGATTTCCTGGGTGAACAGAGAGCAGCAGTTGGGAGAACTGAAGGGAGGCTGCGTGGCTGAGTCCAGCAGGAGACCCCTTCTCAATCCCAGCCCCACTTGCTACTTAGGCCACGGAAAAGTGAGACGCTGGAACGCTGACAGTGCGGCTGGAGGCTTGCAGCTTGGAGAGAGAGCCAAAAAGCAAGAAGAGCTGCTTGCAGCAGGTCATGTACAGGCCAATGCTGCTTTCCCTGTGTAGATCTTGATCCCCAGGGAGACAGAGGGACAGGTGGCAAGACTCTGACCTCAGACTTGAGTGGTAAATCTTTTCATGACAGCATTGCGTGGCTGGTGAGTTTCTTGAGTGAAGGGAAACCCAGTATGCGTGTGAGGCTGATGCGGGAACCTGTCAGAAATATATGAACTTTTCTTGTGAGCTTGAAATCATCCAATATTTAACCATAAGCAAAGGTGCATTATGGGGCATGTAGTGGAAATACAATTAGTGGAAATACAACCTCGAAGACATCTGTACCTTGACTATAACATGTGAACTGTGGAAAGATGCTACAGAGTAACATAGCAGCCTGGTATAGTGAAAGTGCCCAATCGAAAGTCTCTGTTTAAATGAACATTTAAGACTGTAAGGAGCTGTGAATTGAAGGTATTGTAAGTTTAGGGGAAGGAAGCCCCTACCAGTGTTGTGATTGCGAGGTCCGAGCCCGGCTAAGGGAGACCTACATGGAATCAAGTGCTTCTTGTTGAAAGAGGTCCGAACCTGAGGAAGACCTACAGGAACTTTAAAATCCCTTGTGAAAGGTCTGAGCCCGACTGAGGGAGACCTGTAAATGAAGACTGTGTTTAAAGGGTCAAGCCCGACCGAGGGAGACCTATTGAGACTTCGTGTTTAAAAGGGGTCCAAGCCTGATCAAGGGAGACCCAGTATGAACTGTGAACCTTGAGAACTTTGAGATCCTAAAGAGAAGCAACCTTTTTTTGTGTGTGCAGGCATTCTGTGAATGACGCACTTTGTTTTGGAAAGAGACTTTGTTGCGGAAGGCCCTGGCTTATGTCCCGAACTGCATCCTCGAACCGAAGAAGCCAGAGAATGTTCCAAAGCCTGAGTCTGCCCCCTTGTCCCGTGCTGAAAATGTGGGGAAGGGAACCCCCACTGTTCAGTCATCCTGATACACACTTTCTTGAACACTGTTTTCTTTTGCATATACCTTTTCCCCACACACATTTGCGTAAGGATTGGCAATAGTTTTTTTTTTAGTGTAGACCATTTTTGATTTGACAATACACTACTAGGACTGCGTTATTTATTATTTGGTGGTTGAGCTTGCTCCCATACTTAGATATAGGGCTAGATAGGCATTCTCTACCATCCCAATTTTGCTAAATAAACACCTTTGAACTGTGCTTCAGTTGTGTCTGTCTTCATTCATGATACCATGCCTTACTTACCCAGACCGACACAAATTGTCAAAATGACATAAATCCCGAAGTTTAATTACTTTCTTTTCAAATATTAAATGTTTATAACACATAGTATGTTCATGACGCTATGGATTTCGGGTAATCCATGGTCTGTTTACTGCATTTGACTGTTTTATTGTAAGCATTTTATTCCTATCACAAAAGGTTTGAGTAGCGGAAAGTGTACTAATTTAAATCAAATCAAAAATGTGGCCTGCACCAAATTTTTGGGGAGAAATTTAAAGATTGAAAATGGTTGTATGGAGCGCTGGCAGTCAATGATATTGTATTGATAACTTCTATACTAGACCAACATCTGGTGAAATGGAACTCCCTAATATAGAATGCAATTATTTGATCTTGCAAACCACTCCCCTAATAAAGACATCCCTAATATAGAATGCAATTATTTGATCTTGCAAACCACTCCCCTAATAAAGACATTTTCAAAAACAGATCGTATACCTCTGATTGTATGAAGGTTGAATGGGCCCTAATGTGGGAGCCATCCATTGAGTAACTATAATATGGGACTTAACCTGTCTAGCAATGCAGCCAATCATGGGTCCTACATTGTAATCTAGAAAAATATGACATCAATTATTTTGGAAGGACTCCCTCGTTTACGTAGCAGCCTATTTGTGTGGTAGTTGGAATAAAAATAATGTGGTCTTGTTTCTGATGTCAAGGATGAGCAAATGCCGGCACATAAAGAAAATGGTGTCTGGCAGGACAGTACATTATTTTCACTTGATATTTGACTCAACAATACTCCCTAATTGATATCGAGATGGAAAAATATCCAATTTAAAGTGTTTTAGGGTAGGAAATGAAATCTATGTAAATGGGGGGGAAGGCCATCATCATGGGGTGATAGCACACTGATTTTAGCACTTTTGATTCTAGTTGCGATTTACTGTGATAACTTGTTGAGCACATTGTAAAACGATGGGAGAGATAATTCAATTATGTTTTTACTGACCTCCGATTGAAAATAATTCTTTACTGCCATGTTGAAAGACTAAATGAGGTCCACGTGAAATTCACACAATTCAAATTGCTCCATATGTGGGACTTCAATTAATTTATCTTTATTTTGGGAAGCCATAGAAGATTGTAAATACCAACATACATAACATTGTCACTTAAAAGAATAGATATTTCTATACATTAAAAACAGATTCAATTATATTAAGAGCTTAATAACAAAAAATCCAAAATTAGTAACAAGCTCAAAGATCTACATTCATAAACGCCATTCGTATCTTCCAGCCCCCCAAGAAAGTTCAATATCGCATTTAGTCTAATTTCATCGGTAGATCTAATTAACCAAATTTCACCCTTAAGTGCCCTTATTCTAAAATGTAAAAATTGCAGTCTTAAAAATCGTCTTCTTGGGATATAAATTAGTGGGCATATAAATGGGCATATACATCTACATGTGTTTTTAGGGAAGGCAATGAAATCTATGTAAATGGTGGAAGGCCATCATCGTGGGGTGATAGCACACTGATTTTAGTGCTTGTGATTCTAGTTGCGATTTACTGTGATAACTTGTTGAGCACATTGTAAAACAATGGGAGAGAAAATTCAATTATGTATTTACTGACCTCCAATTGAAAATAATTCTTTGCTGCAATGTTGAACGATTTAATGAGGCCCACATGAAATTCGCACAATTTAGATTGCTCCATATGTGGGACTTCAGTTAATGCATCTTTATTTTGGCAAAGCCATAGAAGATTTCAAATACCAAAATACATAACATTGTCACTTAAAGGAAAAAATATTTCTATACATTAAAAACTGTTTCAATTATATTAAGAGCTTAATAACAAAATTATCAAAAATAAGTAACAAACTCAAAGAGCTACATTCATAAACGCCATTCATATCTTCCATTGGTAGTAGTTCTAGTTAACCAAATTTCACCCTTAACAGCTGTATACTAAAATGTAAAAATAGCAGTCTTAAAAAATTGGCTTCTTGGGATATCAGATAGTGGACATATACATATAAAATGTTGATCATATTCTATGTGTGGTTCACATTCTGCCACCCCGTATGCTTGAGCCCTCATAGGTTTGGTTATGTATTTATCCTCCTTTTCAGCTAATTCTTGAAACCTCAACAAACAGTGCTCTTCACGTCGTCAAACATATATTAATTTTCAATCTGCCTCGGCTGGTTTTCAACCCCGCTCAATTCAGCCCCAGCAGATTTAAAAGTACCTTCTGCAACCGCCAACAATTTGCCCTGTATCCAAACTTTAAATGTTTCCCAGACCGTGGGGTACAAGGCCACAGAACCTGTGTTGATTCTAAAAAAGTGATCGATGTTGTCCTGGAGGGTGGCTGCCAGCCAGGGTACAATAGCATGGACAGTGACATCCTCCATAGAGGACGAGGCTGAGGTTATCAGTGCAGAATTATGGACAGTGCCACTGGGGAATAGATCAGACTGTGTTCGTGGTAAGATGTGACAGCGTTGTACATTAGGGACCAATACAAATGAGAGAAACCAATAATCAATTCTAGATATCATATCCTGCACAGTGGAATAATAGGTCTCATCCCTCACATTAGGATGCAGGCAACGCCAGACATCAGAACGCTGCAGTTGATGTATAATTTGATGAAGTGCCTGCGCTGTGGCGGACCCTGCCCCAGACGCTGTGGAGGATAGATCAAGGACATCATTTAGTATTATGTTGACGTTCACCCCCCCCAATGAGGGGGGTGTCAGCAGCTTGTGTAATTATCTCAAACATTGAGTTGTAAAACCCAGGATCCTTAACGTTGGGGCCATAAGTATTAATTAACCCCACATCATTGTAATAGAGCTTCCCCCACACTACCACATAACGGCCCATAGGGTCAATACTACTATTTGTAGCCTGAAACATAATCAACCGATGAATAAGGGTGAGGATGCCCCTAGTCTGAGAGGAATAATTAGTGTAGTACCTTTGGAGACCCCAACGCGACTCAAACACCTCGTGAATGTCCCCCAATGCATGGGTCTCCTGTAACATTAGAATCTTAGGTTGGTGTCTGGTAATGTAGGCCAGGAGCTTCCGTGCCTTCATCAGGTTATTTACCCCCCGAAACATTCCAAATGAAGGTGGTGATGGGCTTCAACGCCACTGTATCATTAGGTCCCGCCACAAACAAATACACCTGGCCATCGTACTTCCCGCAACACCCCACAGCGCCACATTACAATAGCCACTGCATCTGTCAAACTTTTAAACATAATGCCCCAACCCCTCTCCGCCACCCTTACAGTCACACCCTACGAGACAGTGTCAACCCACAACCATCCCTTTTGAACATTCAAGCAAAGCATTGTGAGCAGCAACACAACACAGAATACGAGAGGACTACCTGCTATGAAATCGGTATACATTCACAAGTCCTGAAAAAGTGCATTATCCGGGCCTGTAGTGGTGAATGCAGCAACACATACGAAATCCCAAGACAATAGAGCAATAAAGACTGCAGTCACATAATATTTGAAGGTCAGTTCCCCACAGTAGACCTCACCGAAGGAGAACCAGTGAACCTTCACGTATTGTTCGAGGCCTGCCATCCTGGAAGGGGGAATAGACGCCTCAATATTCTGCATAGCGTCCCCTAGAGTCTCAAAGAAATGCACCCCACCACCATGTAGAATACGTAGCTTGGACGGGAAAAGGATGGCATATTGAATCTGTTGCTCACGTAGCAGTCGCTTAACCGGGTCATATGATCGTCTGGCAGCCTGGACCCCAGCAGTGAAGTCAAGATAGAAATGAATTGTACTGGATTCAAATTGAAGCCAGTCCCTTTCTCTGGATAGGCGCAATTTGTGGTCTCTGTCTCAATAATTCAGTAACCGTGCAATAATGTGGCTGCATACCAGGCTTGGGAGCTGCTGAGAAAATAACATCCCCAAACAGAGACTTTAGAAGATTTTCCTCAAAGTGTTCCATTGGTCCCTTCGCTGGAGCCTTGGGCACTCCCTTGATGCAAATAATATTACAGCGAGAGCTTGACACCAGATCGTCGCACTTCGCCCTGATGGCAGTGAGCTCTTTTTTGATCCCCTTCAGCAGCTGATCATGGGAGCTGAATGTATCCGCATAGTGCCCAATCCTCGCTTCAGTCTCAGTAATATGCCCACTCTCTTTAGCCATCCTAGCCTTAATGGAGCTCATATTGGTGACAATGTCATCTAGCTTAATAACTAGACTGCATCTGTGCCATCAAAGGTTACATCCATGCAGGTGTCGACACCCTATCCGCAGGAGCAGACTCTACAGTGGGAACAGTAGTTGCCTCTCTACCAGGGGTGCCGGCAAAATAATCCATCGGGCCACGCTTCTTTGCAGCCTCCTTCGTCATTTCCATTGCAAGTTGTGCCTCCAGCAGATATACCGCAGCACCAGGCAGATCAGCAGTAGGGCCACTCCAAACCAACCTGTAGGCTATAATCTGCAAGGTACCATGCTCGACCAGACCATCTAACCACCAGTCCCGCCGGGCGCCACCTTAGCAGCCCCCCTTCCAGGATTGCCAACTAGACACCCTATAAGACTGTTCTGGGCCACCAAAAGAACAAATGGGGGTGAGGTGTCACTCCCCCACACACAACAAGAGGTGAGCAGCACACAGCAGGGCAAGAGGCCTTAAAATAGTCTCACTTCAGGGACGTGCAGTAGCACAGCAGATGCAGTTGCAGGCACATAGTAGGATATTTTTTTTTAAAAAATGTATTAATATGGACTGCAGCAGGTCCGTGCCCCATCTAGTAAAGCATCGGAGTGACAGTGCCCCACCTGTGCTCCCCACCACCCCCAGTAGCGCGGCGAACCACAGCAACCCCGGCACACAGAGCCGCACCTCCCGCTTCGGCAGGTATAGGATCTGCCAGCAAGGCCACATTGATGGAAGCAGTAGAGCTTGGACACCGTAGGGCAGCATGAGCGTCCCGACCCCCGCTGCCAACAAAATAGGGGATTTTAACAAGTTCTGTGTCACATATAAATAAATTGTTTTTGCGTTGTTAATTTATTCTGGTTAAAGATCACAATTTTCGATTTAGAGATATTGATCTTGAGTTCTTTAGCCTTACATTTAGCGGCAAAGGTGTTCAGTTGATCTTGAAGCTGTACTGGGGTTTTTGAAACAAGCACTGCATCATCAGCGTACTAGAGGATACTGGTTAAAAATGTATTTCAGAAGAGAGCAACAATTTGTGCGCCAATCATGGTGTCCATGTGTTTGTAATTGGACAAGAGAGATATATATTCATTGGGTCACTTGTTTTTGTTGAAAATGCATCTATTAAAGTATATTTGCAATAAATTAAAAAATAATCCAGTGAATGGTCCTTGATTGCTTATTCCTCTACACGTGTTTCTCCAGTATTTTTAATGCTGGTTCATCAGGAGGGGGTTGAAGGACAGTTTTTGTATTTTTAGTTGCAATATTAGTTGTACTTAACTGCAGATTTTGTTTTCGACTGAGTGTTCTAACATGATATCCTTTGTTTAGAGTGAGTTTACAGTTTTAGCGATGAAACCCATATATGGGTTTAGCTTCAAATTCTGAAGGTTGATCCTTCCTGTTTGTCATGGAGACCCTACCAAAGAGGTGTACTGTTGGCAATTTCCTTTGAGAATCCTCACCGAAGTTGCTAAACCCTCAGAATTGTGGGAGGGTAGGGTTGTTAACAAAGGCATTTTAAAAATGCCTTTGTTGCACAATACCCCTACCCACCTCCCAAAATCAGCTCTCCTTCTGAGGCGCTTTGGAGCCCAGGGGACGGGGATGGAATTTATTTACTGGATATCTATCATAGATGTCCAGTTAAAAGTACCATGCCTGCCCCCTCGTCCCACCAGTGCCTCGCATACACACAATCATGTTGATTGTGTGAGCATGTTAGGTGCTGTGATGATCTGGGGAGAGGGTTGGCATCTTTTTACTCGACATCTATCATGGATGCCCAGTACAAAATACCATGCCTGCCTCCTGGGCCCCAATTGCAAGCTGGTTTGCTTTTTAACCAATGTTTTTTTTGAAGTATGCTCTAAAATCCAACATTTTAACCCATTATTTTAAATAATTTCCTTGGGGGGGGGAGAACCCCCCTGAATCCCTCTTGATTGGCTCGGGATCCCTTGCTACGCTTGGTTTCTATGGTACAAGGGAAGCGTGGGAATTACCTTGGGACCAGGCTGACTTATCTTCCTAAATATCCAGAAGCAAAAAATTGATAGCTACGGGGCCAGATGTTTTGGCCGTGTGTGTTAGAAAATAGTCCGGACACCTGGGTGGCTTTCCTTGATGGAATGTTTAAAACCGGGCTCGGGGAATTATTGTTACCACCTTCTTGGCAGACCCCCATCGTAGTCTCGATTTTTAAAAAGGAGACCCGTTTGAGTACCCTAAATTACAGACCAATCTCCCTTCTGCACTGCTCAGCAAAGATCTTCACAGGTCTTGTCCTAAGAGACCTGCGAAAGTGGGCAAACGAGAATGATAGAATGGATGTTTCCCAAACAGGGTTTTGCCAGGGAGTTGGAACCAAGATGAACGGCTTTATTCTGGAACTTCTGAAAAAGGGGTCTTCGAAAAAAATAACAATCCACTTCATGCAGCATTCGTAGACTTTTCTATGGCCTTTGACACATTGCCAAGAAATAGCCTACAGGTCAAATTAGACAAATGGGGTTGTCCCCCTTCCTTATTGGCAATCCTGATTGTGCTACATACAGACACCACTTTGTGTCCGTTTGGATAGAGAGGGGACCATATCTGCACTGATCGATACCGCCAGAGGATTGAAACAAGTGTGCCTATTGGCCCCAATTGTATTCCTCCTTTTCATTTCTGATTTTGGGGGATGCCTTTTTGTAACATAACATTTTTCCCCCCAAAACTGCATGAGCAAACAATTAAATATTTACTATATGCAGATGATCTGATTTTATTAGACCATACACCAATAGGTTTGCAGCGCCAGTTGAAGGCCCTGGAGTTATAAACAAAACAGAATATGTTAACGATAAGTGTCCCAAAATCAAAAATACTAACCCTGCATAAAGGTTTGTGAAATGTTTGTGAACACTTCAAATGGTGTATTGAAGGCTCATATCTCAAGAAAGTGGACTCCTTTGTGTACCTATGCTTTCAAATTGTCCCTAAGGGAACCAAAACCAGGTTGCTTTTAGGATAACTGGTGAAGATCAAGGCTTTAGCTGCACAGGCGCCTACTCTAAATAAGAAACTGGGCCACTTCTTGATAGTTCCAGTCCGATATTTTTATTGCAGAAAGGTGTTGCCGATAATAGTCTATGGGGCCAAGACAATGTTTTTCGTTCTGAAAGGGCAATGGGAGAAGTTCGAGGGAGCTTTTTGGAGGAGAGTGGTCGGCTTGCCATGTGGTGTCCCGGCCCCTGTTTTAAGGTATGAGTTAGGCCTGGTGTCATTGGAAGCCTTGGTAAACTGGAAACATTTACATTTTCTCCAAAAGATCTGTTTGGCGAAAGAGGGATCTACAAGGG
Organism: Ambystoma mexicanum; assembly: GCF_040938575.1. Lineage (NCBI taxonomy): Eukaryota > Metazoa > Chordata > Amphibia > Caudata > Ambystomatidae > Ambystoma > Ambystoma mexicanum. Next base: position 650,685,894 of record NC_090930.1, on the reverse strand, counting down.
GGCTGTTAAAGAGTACATTAGAAGCAAGCACCCGGGCCGGCCTCATAGAATGGTCGACCCACTGTCATGCAATACTAACAAGGGTGGATGCCACCACATTGGAATACCTTCTATTGTACTCAGTCAGGGTAAAAAAGAGGTTATGAGAGGTCGACTGGATTGACACAATAGATCTCGTCAGGAAGTACCACCTCTTCAGAGATCTACTCCTGGATGCCAGGCCTTATAATTCTTTCCCTTATTACTTGTTGAAATGCCTGGGACATCACTAGCGTTCCGAGTGTTGCTCCGTCTAAATTTACTCCCTACAAATGAAATTTTGGGTGCACATGGGTGTACAGCATGCAAATTAAGGAGCTGCAGATTCTGCAAACTGGAAAATTCTATAGAAACACTTCAGCACCTTCTTTTGCTTTGCGGTAAACTGACAACGGCTCGTAAGACTTTTTTCTTGCACCTCACAAAGGATTTTAAGGTAGTGGACCCGGGTTGGGTCTGGCAATGGATGACACGTCTTTTAAATGGTCTTTGCCCGCTATACATTTTATGAAAGAAGTTTTGGTCCTTAACAAATAGTATTAAGCAGAGGGTTGTGCCACTAATGTGTAAGGTTGTTTTTCTTACTGTTTAGGAGAAGCCTATCATGTTCCCTTGTGTTTCTTTTCCGTAAAAGTTTTTATGAATTTGAATGTAAATGTTCTTCTATGTGAGGCCTTGTGTGTATTTTTTGTGAAAACTTCTTTGTGAACTATAACACAATAAAGTTAAAATATATATATATATTTATGCCCCTCCACTTAAAAAATTAACCAGTTGCCACTGGCCCTGCGACTGTGCTGGGAGTGTGGTGGGGCGAGCCCAGGGACTGTGGTGCGAGCAGAATGAGGGGGAGCCGTGGCATAGTGGTGGGAGCAGGGAGGGCATAGCGCAAGGACATCGGTGGGAGCAGGGTGGGGAGAGCCCAGGGTCTGTGCTGGGGTGGGGAAAGCCCAGAACTGGGCTAGGAGTGGGATGACGGAGCCCAGAGACTGTGATCAAAGCAGATGGGGTAGCCAAGGCACTATACTGGGAGTAGGGTGCAGTGACAGGGTGCAATAGTTCATAGCCATTTGGACTTACTGTCCATTTGAAATTTTTGGTGGCGCCCAGGCTGCCCACATTCTGCTCAGGGGGGTCCAGGCCAAAAATGTTTACAGAGCACTGGCATAGATTGATTGTATTGCCATTGTTTGCTACTATGGTCTGTATATTACAGGGACTGTGGTAGCGGCCCTGTAGTTATGGTTAAGTTGCTCAACCCATAGGAAGAGCAGTTTTTGCTCGGTTTTACCTTTGCCCCACCTGGACGAATCCTCACCAAACCTTGCAAAAAAAGTATATGGGCCGCTCTGAATTAATTTGGTGAGGTTTCATCAAGGGGGGGGCAAAGATATAGGGGGTCGCAATTTTTTTTTTCCATAGACACGCCTGCAACCCAAACCGCTGGATGGATTTTCATCAAATTTGCAGCAGGAGCGGCGGCTTGGTCCCGAAAACGTGCTTTTGTACATTTGGTGTAAATCCGTCCAGTAGTTTTTTTTAAAACTGGCTAAACGTAAGTCAAACAATTAGTGATATCTGGCTTCGGTCTGCGGACCCATTTCCCTGTTCGGTCAACGCCCACCGGTTGGATGGGGAAAAGTGTGAAATGCATCTATTTTCTTGAAACATCCGCCATGTTTGATTCACAGACTTTTGCCAGTGTCCACGGATACTGCGGTAGAGAAAAAATATAAAAACGCAACATTGCACTTGTCAAACTCAAGACATAATATCTGGGGAGGTGGGGGTGATGAGGATGGGATGGGATATGGCCATAAAAAGCCCAAAAACCGGTGTTTTCCATCCCTGAAAGTCTGCAAACACTCCAGATGTCTTGGGACAGTCCTGTGCCTATTTCTGCATTATAGTGTTGGTGAAAAGCAGTTTTTGGATGGCTTATAACTTTGGCACCACACAATGAAACTGCATTCTAGACCTAATTCTGAATGGTTTTGAAAAGTATGGTGGGATTCTGTCAAGAGGGGCAAAATTAGACGGTGGGGGTCCCAAAATATTGTATAGGCTTATAAATGTGGTGCTATTTGATGAATCTGCTCAACAGTTGGCAAAACGATTTTGGATCTAGATATAAATAGTTTTGCAAAGTTTGGTGGGATTCTGTCAAGAGGGGGCAAAATTAGAGGGGGGTCCACAAATAATGTAAAGGCCCATAAATGTAGTGCTATTTGACGAACCTACACAAAAGTTTGTAAAAAGATTTTATATCGACATATGAATGTTTCTCTAAAGTTTGGTGGGATTTTCTCAAGTGGGAGCGAAATTAGAGGGGGGGTCTCAACATTTTTAGATGCCTTATAACATTGTTGCTGTTTGACGAATGTGGACAAAAGTTTGGAGAAAGATTATAGACCCAACCTACAATGTTTGTGTAAAGACTGAATTGATTTTGTCAAGTGGGTTATAATACTATTGTATGTACATACTTTTTGACAATTTTTTAAGAATAAAACGTGTAACATTGTTGCTGTTTGACGAATGTGGACAAAAGTTTGGAGAAAGATTATAGACCCAACCTACAATGTTTGTGTAAAGACTGAATTGATTTTGTCAAGTGGGTTATAATACTATTGTATGTACATACTTTTTGACAATTTTTTAAGAATAAAACGTGTGGATTTCAAGCAAACTAGTGTAAGGAGCATTGGCAAGGACCCTAAAGCATGGTTTTCAAATGTTCCTGTGTTTTATTTTTTGACAATTGTCATAATGTAGGTACAAAAAATAGCGATATATCCTTGGTGACTGATGTATAGCCTGTGGCCATGGGCAGCGGCCAGATTGTCCGGGTCATGGTATAAGGTCATTATCCGGACAATCTGGCCACTGGCCATGACCGCGAGGGCCGAATAATTGTGTTAAAGTGGCCATGTCCACATGGGACCGGCTATGTGGTAAAGTTATTCGAAAGTAGGATAGGTTTGAAAGGGAAATAAAATGTGCTTGTGGTAATATGGTCATAGGGTTCTGCAGGCTGCCATGGAAAGGGAAGAGGGGCTCTGTACCGAGCCCTGCCTTCTCTTTCCATGGTGGCCATCTTGGAAAATGATTTTCCTTCCTACAGTGGGAGGCTGAAGGCTTCCCGCTGTAGGAAGAAAAATCTATTTTTTAGCACCCCGGGTTCCTGCTTTGGGAACCAAGGGTGCTAATGGTCTTTAGCCCCCATTGCAGGGGCTGTATTGGAGGATAATGGTCGGGAGCCCTCGTTATTTATTTATTTATAATGCGCTGAAGCCCGCAAGCATCAGGGCGCACACAGACACGCTTCGCTTGGGCCGATAACTTGGGCTGCTGGGCCGTTATCCCCTGTTCCAGTCCCTGGAACGGGGGATGAACGTCCCATTATTCCCATTAGCATAACACAAAACGCTAATGTAAATGTTAGAAAAACGTATTGAGTCTATATACTTTACTGAGAAATGTAAAGTAGATAGTCTATAATATTTTTTGTTTGTTCTATTTTTCAACTTTAGTTCCCGGCGAGAGTCAAGCAGAATGCAACACGCATTCTGATTGGCTGTCGCCGGGTCATTGCCCGGCCGAGAATCCCTCGATTCTCGGCCTGGATTCCAGCCTCCTTGTCCACGGCGGGGGGCGTGGAGCCCCTCAGCCAATGAGGAGGCTCGAAGCGAGGCCATCCCCGCTCCGAGGCTGCCTTCGCCCCCCATCAGGGACTCAGGTAAGTTTTTTTTAATTTTGTTTTCCCTTCCCTTCCCTCTGTCCTCCCTCCCCACCCCACTGCACTTACCTTCTTGCTGCTTTGTCCCCGGTGGTAGACGATGGCAGCGTCCAGCCGTGTGGAGACTCGGAGCGGGGCCATCCCTGCTCTGCGCCTCCCCACGGCTGTAGGCTTCCATCGTCCCCTGCTGGGGACGCAGGAATTTATTTATTTTTTTTCGTTTTCCCTCCCTCCCAACCCAACTTACCTTCTCCTTTTTTTTCGGGAGCGGACGCGCTGGAAAAACTTCTGTTCCCAGCTCGTCTGCTCCCGATGACTGCCATGGAAAGTGAAAACGGACTCCGTTTCCCCTTTCCCGGCAGACATTTTCTTGGTTGTTTTTCTTTTTTTTCTGTCCCGAAACGCTGCAGTGATTTGGGACAGAAAAAAATGCTTTTAGTGCCCCGGTCACACAGATCTTGTGGGCCGGAGTACTAAAAGCAATATTACCCTCGCGGTGGAGGCATTACTAACTCAGGTAATGCCCCGGGGCCTTCTATAACTATGGGCCCCGGGGGCATTAGCTGAGTTGGTAATGCCCACGCCGCGAGGGTAATATTGCGTAAGTGAAAGGTTGTTCCTACAGGAACCTTACTTTTGTTGTTTTAAAAAAAATGTTTGCAGGAGAGGTTAGAACGTAAGGTGAGGACGGAAATGAAGGCAGAGGCACCAAGCACTAATATGGAGGGGCAGGTGGACAGGGGAAGATGTTGTGCATGTGTTATTTCTAAGGTAGTGGGCAGTGTTTCTCATCCTCCTTGATTACAGCTTAAAACGCACGTCAAAATTGCTTCTCTCTGCAGAGTGGTGTGTTGAAGTATATACAGAGGACTGTTGTCTTCCAAAGATATGGATCAACAGCCTCTTTTATTGCTTGCAAGGTAGCTGGTGGGATTTTGTGTCCCACAGAAGTAGACTGCATGGTTACAGTATTGGTTGAGAAAGATGATGTGGAGGAAGGCAGCCTACTACTTGTTAAGAAAGGAACAATGTTTCTGAGAGCATTGCAGTAGTTGGATTTGGTGTGGCGCTGCATGGAGGTGGTCACTTAGGAGTAATGTCCAGGTAGTCCGCGAGTGAGTACAAAGTTGCATTCAGTGCATTTCACTTTTGTAGCTTTAGCCTTTGGTACATTCCCAACAGTGGTAAAGAACTGCCACACCCTTGATTCTCTCTGGGTGCTAGAGGTAGGAACTTCCTCTACCTCATCTTCTTGGTCCTCTTCATTGTCTTTGTAAATACTGTGCTTTTTTTGTTTTGTGGGTCCTCCAGCTGGTGGTGGTGGTGGTGGTTCTTGGGGAGGAGGGATGGCAATAGCTGATGCAATTTTTAAGATAAATAGCAGTTTTGCTAATATTCTTCCAGATATGTCCTTTGTACTAGATTGCAAATGGATAATGAGTAAGAATTGGTGTAGGTGCTGTGCAAGGGTACATGTTGAGCTTGAAAGTTCCTAGATCAGTAGAAAATGCAGTTCTGAACTGCCCTCGAAGAAAGGACCCGAACGTGAAGTGAAAACGCGTTCATGGACACGTCTTCATGTCGCGCGCAAGCGCATGGTCACGTGGCACTGTCCGGAGGTCCACAATGACGTCCGATGTTCGCGGACATTGACAGAAGCAAAAACAGTGGAAAAAGTATAGATGTGTTAAAAATTATGCTAGAAGGGGGGAAATGGAGGAGTTTTAACGTGAAATGTTGTAAATTGGACAAAAGCATTGATATATTGGGGTAAGTATGATATTAGTAAGTTGTAGGAAAATAGCATGCACTGGTAAAAACCCATGGAATTCTCTGAAAAAAACTTTGTTAAAGGGACGCTATGGTTAAGTTTCCCTAATAAAAACCTATAAAATTCAATGAAAAAACGTTGTTAAAGGGACATTATGGTTACAAGTAAAAACGAAAAACCTCAGAAATTTGGCATTTATGGTAAGCTACGACTAACACCCAAGACATCACTGATGACATCACATACCTGCCCCACTTGTTTTTGTTCACTGAAATACATAGGCCAGGTCGTTTTGTTCACTGACAGTCAGAATATTAAAATTCAAAAGGTCATGTATATCTAGACGTTAATCTTGTCAAATGTTCTCAAAGTACTTTCCTTAGGGTTTGATCTCAGCTCATGGTGCACGTACATGGGGCAGTAGCCAGGCCTCAAACACACAATAAATTTGTATACATTTGGATACATGAAGATACACTTTCCTTAGGGTTCGGTCTCGGCTCATGGTGCACGTACATGGGGCAATAGCCAGGCCTCAAACACACAATTTATTTGTATACATGAAGATAAACTTTAATGATATTAACATTTTCTGATGATGCTGTTTCTTTCTTCCTTACTTTAGTTTCCCTGTATGTGCCTCTGATTTGTATGCATAGTGGGTCTTCATATGTATTGTTTGAACTAGCACAAGTGTGTAGTAAGTCTTAAATTGTTAGCTAGTTATTACATGTTTAACATGACACAATCACCCCTGACATCAGGTAACCAACTTTATAAACACAACTCCTTGTAGGGACTTTTCATCAAAATTAATTTCACATGTGATGCCATCAGTGATCTCATCAATGAGATTTGTGATGTCAACTTTGCTGTACTGGGTGTTAGTTCTAGCAGTACACAGTGGTAGTGTGAGTTATGGTTGATTACCTTCCCATAACTGGCAAATTTCTGTGGTTTTTCGGTTTTACTTGTAACCATAACATCCCTTTAACAACATTTTTTCATTGAATTTCATAGGTTTTTATTAGTGCAACTTAAGCATAACATCCCTTTAACAAATGTTTTTCATTGTGTGTATATATATTTCTGAGGCTTGTGGAATCTGCTTAGATCACATGCTGTGCATAGGCCGACATCTAGTGGAAGCTGCGGAGTATTACAGTTTGTTTTTCGAAGTCGAAAAATGGGCGTCGACACAGGGCGTGCCAGTAATACTATCCCTAGTGTGACGTCCCCTGTACCCATGATCCCTCACGCGTCTAGGATCCCCAGATTGTTTTTTTCCGCCATTCTGGTCGGAAGCACTTCATCGGAGTTCCCTGGCTTTGCCATAGTTTCACTCTAAACTAATTCTAATTTGCCCCGTTTGGCCAACCTTTCGTCGATCAACATCTCGACGCCGAACCGGGGAGGAGATCAACGTCGAATACCCGACGGATTGGGCCTTGAGGCTTCCGCCTCGGCTCGGGCCTGGGCCGCTGGCCTCGGCCCTACAAGTAGGGAGAGTGGGGGTGGTACACTTCCACACTCGACACCTTATTACCTACACACACTTGCCCGCTGCCCACAGGCGCGTATGGAGGGTACGCCCTTTCAGTTTTGCCCCAAGTGTAATAAGAAATACCCTTGGGTAGATAAGCACGCTACGTGCAACCTTTGCCTACCCAGAGACCACCCCGAGACGGGTTGCAGGGCCTGTAGCAGGTTTAAGGCAAAAACTCTTAAGGACCGCTCCACCAAGCGTTGGGCCCACCACGCCAAGCTAGCAGCTATGGAGGCGGAGGGTACCTTCAGCGACGGCAGCGACGCCGAACTTTCGGACGGCGAGGGCACCAAGGCGTCGAAGGACAGCCGAACGCACGTCCCCGGCCTCGGAAGGTCGTCCGTCCCGGCGACTATGGGGAAGTCCCCCGGCGACAAAAGCGTTACACATACACACGCTAAACACAAAAAATCCACCCGAGATTCGACGTCGTCGAAACCTCGGAAAGAGGCACAGAAGGAGCGGTCCGAAAGGACGTCCTCTGGGCGGTCCCGGTCGAGGTCGCCGCACGACGTCAGGCAAGCCTCCACACTTGCACAGAGTGCCTCGACCATTAATATCCCGGAAGATCAATCGTCCGAAGACGAACACGACTTCCACCCCCAGCCTGCACCCCAGGAAAAGGGTACATCACTTGGGAGTAAAGAGGGGCCAGTTTCGAAGGCTAGTTCGAAAGACAGGGATTCCACCTCCGATCCTCGACGCCAGGCGTCGAAAGATAAGGGAAAGGGGAAACACACTTCCACCCACGGGGAAGGGGGTAAACAGCAAAGGAAACAACCCTTGCAGTCCTCCACCACAAAAGAACTGACCAAGTCTTCTCAGGGCCAATCCATAGAAAGTCCCAGCAAGGTCACCCCAAGCTCAAAACTCTGGTCATGCGAGGACATTGACAGAGTAATGTCAAGGATGTCTTCCTTGGCGAATTTTTTCGAAAGACACCCTGAACAACTCCTAGCTTTAAACCCTCAGGAAGATTCTCCCTCAGGGTCTAGGGACCCTATCCCCTCAAATAAAAGACCCCGGGTCGAGACACCATTTAGGCCCTTAGACCCCATCGAGGTCCAACCCTATTCTTACCTCTTCCCTACAGACCAAGGAAACTCTTCCCTTATAGAAGGTCAGGAAATTGACACGCCAGAAGATCCTGCAGGATCAGATTATTACGGCGAAGACGAAGACGAGGATGAGCCAGAAAATAGCCCAGATATTTTCAGAATGGACTCACCAGTCGAAAGGGAAGCCCCAGTGTCTGACTCCCCAATAGATAATCAACCCCTCCTGAATGAACTGCTCTTTCGGGCAGCTAACCACTTCCACATAGACACACAAGGTGTCCAGGAAGAAAGGGACTTTGCGGAAGAACTAATAGGGGAAAGGAAGCCAGTAGCCCAGACCATTCCCATCCTAAAATCTGTTCAACGCAGAATAGCACCATCCCTTGTCAACCCAAACCTGACAAGACCTGTAAATCCGAGAGTGGAGAAGCTGTTTAAAGCAGCCCAGTCGGACCCCCTATATATTAGAGGTCAACTTAAGCCAGACTCTCTAGTAGTAACCAACACCCGCAAAAGAGCTGGTACACCATTATCTTCCTCTGAGGCTCCCCCCGACAAAGAAAGTAAAAAACTTTATGGTTTTGGCAGGAAAGTAGCTTCCACGGCAGCCTACCAAGCCAGAATCGCGAATTCCACCACACTGTTGGCTAGCTACAACTGTCACCAGTGGGAAGAAGTGGCAGCACTAATAGACTCTGCTCCCGAACCCCTTAAAAGCCAGCTAGCTCGCATTTGTGCGGAAGGAAGAAACGTGTCAGGCTGCACGGTAAAAGCAACTCTGGACGCCGCTGACAATGCGGGTAGACTTATAGCAGAGGGGACTGTCATCAAAAGGCATGCTTGGTTGAGACAGTCGGGATTCAAAGCAGAAACACAAGCTGCGCTCTTAGACAAACCAGTGGAAAGTGATCTCCTGTTTGGGAAGGCAGTCGAGGACGCTCTAAAAAACGCTAAGGAAGAATTCGACACCCTCAAATCCCTTGGCCAGTTAACTACCAAACCACCTAACCAAAGAGGGAATGGCAATTTTCGTCGCCCCCGCGGCCAAAATTCCAATAGAGGAAATAGCTACTCCCACACCCAGGGTACACAGTGGAACACCAGCTCACAACAGTCTACCCAGGCGTATGGTAGGGGTAGTAAAAGAGGACGGGGTAGAGGCAGAGGCAGCCCCAGTAAAGGAGGAGGCACGCCTCCACCAAAGCAGTGACGCTCAGTTCAGGGTCCCTTCCCATGCAACCCCAGTAGGGGGACGAATATCAAGTTTCACCCAGGCATGGGAAGGGATAACATCCGACAGATGGGTGCTGTCAACAGTATCCAATGGGTACTGCATAGAACTACTGCAACGTCCCCTAAACCATCCTCCAAGACAAAAAGTCCACTCTTTACAACATCAGAAGATCCTCCTCGAGGAGATCGCCATTCTGCTAGAAAAGGACGCGATAGAACTCGTCCCGGGACACCAGGTAAACAAGGGTATCTATTCAACTTACTTCCTTGTGCCAAAGAAAGATTTAACAATGCGTCCAGTTTTAGACTTACGGCCTGCCAACAAGTATGTCAAGCCCCAAAAATTCCGTATGACCACACTACAAGAGGTAATCCCACTCCTAAAAAAGGGGGATTACATGGCAACCTTGGATATGAAAGATGCCTATTTTCATATTTCCATGCTCCCGGCGCACAGAAAATACTTGCGCTTCAAGGTGGACAGTCGCCACTACCAATTCAAGGTACTGCCCTTCGGGATAGCTTCTGCACCAAGGGTTTTCACCAAGGTACTGGCGGTGGCAGCTGCACACCTACGCAGGGAGGCTATCCCAGTGTACCCTTATCTGGACGACTGGCTCATAACGGGGGAAACCCCAGGAATCTGCAGGTCAAACATTCAGAGGACCATCGACCTCCTCCACGAATTAGGCTTCTCCATCAACGAGAAAAAGTCAAGTCTGGTGCCAAGCACCTCAAAACAGTTTCTAGGAGCTATCCTAGATACTCAGAAAGGATTGACCTTCCCTTCGGAAGAAAGAATTCGGAACATACTTCTGCAAATTCCGCATTATCAGTCAGGTCAACAGATAACAGTACGCAAAGCTATGCGGTTACTCGGCATGATGGCGTCATGCATTTACCTGGTCCCCCACGCGCGTCTGCGCATGCGTCCCATGCAGGAATGGTTGGCGAAACAGTGGTCTCAGGCAAGTGGTCAGTGGGACGATCTAGTGGTCGTTTCGCCAACACTCGTACAGAACCTACACTGGTGGACAAGAGAGAATCTCGCAAAGGGGAAACCCTTTTACGATCCCGAAGTACAGGCAGTGGTGACTACAGATGCATGCCTGACGGGGTGGGGAGCTCACCATCTCCACCACACAGCTCAGGGTCTCTGGTCTCACTCAGTAGCCAAGAACCACATCAATCTGCTAGAGCTTCTGGCAGTATTCCGAGCGCTGCAGGCGTTCGAGCCCCATCTACTAAACTTGTCGGTGCAGATCAGGACGGACAGCACGACAGCCATGTTCTATCTGAACAAGCAAGGAGGGACTCGTTCGCCAAATCTGTCCAAGCTTGCCCAGAAAATATGGATATGGGCACTCAGACGGAACATCTTCCTGTCATCGCAACATGTTCCAGGGGAGCTCAATTCCCTAGCGGATGCTCTAAGCAGAGACTCCCTCCCAGAAGAACACGAGTGGGTCCTTCACAAAGACGTAGTAGAAAATCTCTTCTCTCAGTGGGGTTTCCCCACTATAGACCTATTCGCCACAAGCGAAAACAAACAATGCCCAGGATTTGCATCCAGGTTCCCACAACCGGACTCCCAGGGGAATGCCCTGTGGATAAACTGGTCAGGGATGTTTGCGTACGCTTTCCCACCAACTCCCCTCATCAGGAAGGTGGTGTACAAGATGAACAAGGAATCGATGACGCTCATCCTAGTTGCTCCCATGTGGGCGAGACAACCATGGTTTCCACACCTACGCAGGATGGCGGTATGCGAGCCCATCAGACTCCCAGCCTGGTACAACCTTCTGTCCCAGCAACAAGGTCAAACAGTGCATCAGGAACCCAACTCTATGAACCTAGCAGCATGGCTCCTGAAGTCATAGAGTTTGGACATCTCAAATTACCACAGAGGTGTATGGATATTCTAAAAGAGTCTAGGAAACCAAATACAAGGCACTGTTACTTTGACAAGTGGAAAAGATTCGTTATCTGGTGCCAGAGTAAACAAATCAACCCGGTTGATTGCACTCCTTCCAACGTTGTAACATACATGCTCCACCTGCTGGATGCAGGGTTGGTTTTTAACTCTCTGAAAGTACACCTGGCAGCCCTCTCAGCCTACACCACATCCCATAACAAGGTTTCGTGGTGGAAAGTACCAGTGGTTAAAGCCTTCATGGAAGGAGTAAAGAGACTTCACCCTCCTATCTCGAACCCACCGCCAGGATGGGATCTCAATGTGGTGCTATCTAAGCTCATGGGGCCCCCCTTCGAACCCATGCATAAAAGTAGTCTCAAACACCTGACTTATAAAACGGCCTTCTTAGTAGCCATTACCTCCATAAGAAGGGTCAGTGAAATTCAGGCTCTGTCAGTGCAAGATCCTTTCTTTACTATCCACAAGGACAAACTGGTTTTACGCACACACCCTAGATTCTCACCAAAATTCATATCCAAGTTCCATGTAAACCAGTCCATCGAGCTTCCGGCTTTCTTCCAAAACCCACAGAGCTCAGCTGAGGTGAAACTACACACCCTAGATGTGCGTAGGGCGGTCTTATACTATGTAAATAAAACCAGACCGCTAAGGAAAACAGATCAACTGTTTGTCTCCGTAGCTACAGGCAGAGAGGGGGATCGCGTCTCTAAGGGCGCTATCTCAAAGTGGATTATCAACTGTATACAGCTGTGTTACTCTCTTTCTGAAAAAACTCTGCCTTTTACGCCAAGGGCCCACTCTACCAGAGGCATTGGGGCCACTCTGGCTTTCATTGCAAATGTTCCCCTTGACACCATTTGCAAAGCAGCTACTTGGAGCTCTATTCACACTTTTACTCAGCATTACTGCATTGACACTCATTCCAAGGCAGATACACAAGTGGGACAAGCGGTTCTAAGACACCTGTTTGCTCATGACCCTTCTCACATCCCACCTCCTTCTTCTGGTACTGCTCGCTAATCTATGCACAGCATGTGATCTAAGCAGATTCCACAAGCCTCAGAAGGGATACATTACTCACCGTAATCGTATTTCTGATGCTTGTATCTGCTTAGATTCACATGCGACCCACCCTTCCTCCCCTCCGAGAGAAGGCGCATGGTTGCTTGTAGTCTTACCTTTCTGTCTATCTGCTTGGACTATCTGTACTCACGCTACTCCTCATGCTACCTCATGTCAGGAAAAACACAATCTGGGGATCCTAGACGCGTGAGGGATCATGGGTACAGGGGACGTCACACTAGGGATAGTATTACTGGCACGCCCTGTGTCGACGCCCATTTTTCGACTTCGAAAAACAAACTGTAATACTCCGCAGCTTCCACTAGATGTCGGCCTATGCACAGCATGTGAATCTAAGCAGATACAAGCATCAGAAATACGATTACGGTGAGTAATGTATCCCATATATATATATATATATATATATTAATTACATGGCCACGGTAGTGGCCATGTAGTTATGGTTAAGTTGCTGTTTCCATAGGAAGAGCACTTTTTGGGCGGCTTATAACTTCGCTCTCCCTGGACGGATCCTCACCAAACTTTGCAAAAAAAGTAGTTGGGGCACTCTGAATTGTTTTGCAAAGTTTGGTGAGGATTCGTCCAGGGGGGAAAAGTTATAGGGGAGGTCCCAAAACTGAATGGGAAAAAACTTTGCGCACGGCTACAGCCCGAACCGCTGGACGGATTTACACCAAATTTGCTGCAGGAGCGGCGGCCTGGTCCTAAAAGCGTGCTTTTGTAAATTTGGTGTAAATCTGCCCAGTAGTTTTTTAAAAAATGACCAAAATGTAAGGCAAAAAAATTAGTGATATCTGCGTTCGCTTCGCGGACGGACTTCCCTGTTCGATCCGCGGACAGCACCCCGATTGGCCCATGGGCTTGCGTCATGTCCGCGGACATGCGACGTGTTCGCTGATTGGACGGCGAGGGGCGTGGAGCGCGTCAGATTTTCTATGGCGCCCGCCATCTTGTATTCGCAGTCGACCGCGTACAGCGCAGTGAAACGTGGATAAAAAATTGTATTTAGTGCCGTGTGTTGGTGTGTAAGAGTGTTTGGGGAGGGTTGGGGAGTATGAGATAGGTTCAATGCTTTGTTTTTTTATGTGCTAGACCTTTTTGTTGCGTTCGATTTGTCCGCGGAGAACACGGCTGTTCTCACATTTTGTAAATAAACTAAATGGTGGGGTGTTTAACGGAGTATGTGTCATTTTTGTTCGCAAGGAAGGTAAAAATGAGCTATGTACACTCGCGGTGTACTTAATTGTTCGTAAATACACAAACTGGGGGTGTCCTCAGGACGCTGTCCGTATTGTAATCTGTCTAGTTGAATGTGTTCTAAGAACACTCGCAGTGTCCCGAAATGGTTGCAATTACACAAAATGGGGGTGTTCTGAGAACGTTGTTTGTATTGTTCGTTGTCAGGGTGAAAGTGTTTTAAGAGCACTCCTTTTGTTCGCTAATAGTACAATTTCCTAGGGGCGTCAACCGACTTTTTGTCCACTAAAGAAACGATAAATCCGGCTGGTGTGCGTCGACATTATGTGATAATCCTATGACTGGCGCTATTGACCTGGCTGACTTGCTTTTGCGACACTAAATCATATCTCCCTCCACTAAGCCTGATATTATCAAAGCATTCATATTCCCCGCCTTTCTCCGTGACGTTACAGGGTGCGTATTGAAACGCACCCAGTCATCTCCAGTACTACGCGACTTTACACAGAACCCGGAAGACAACACACATTATGTCACAACACAGCGCGCCACAATTCAGAATATGAAACTGTGATTTAAAAGCAAAGAGCAAGATTGTAAATGTTGCAAAGTACATTTATTTGACATCAAATGTTTAGAGAATATTCAGCAATTTGCATTTGTCTTTGTTGTCGATCCGCAAAAGTTCATGTTGAGACACGCGATGTTCCTTTGCAGTACAGAGAGTGTTAGATCAGGTTACAACTCAGTGCGCCACAATTCGGAATATGAAACTGTGGTTTAAAAGTAAACAGCAGGATTGTACATTTGGTAAAGTACATTTATTTCACATGAAATGTTTAGTGAATATTCAGCAATTTGCTATTGTCTCTGCTGTCGATCAGCAAAAGTTTATTTGGAGCCACTCGTTGTTCCTTTGCGGTAGATAGGCTGTTGGTTTATGATAAAAGCAGTAAATGGTCTCTCTGATAATCGGAAGGTTGCTCCAACAACGAGCCATTAGACCACCGTATTGGTTGGTATGTTGTTTGTAGCCGCTAGTACTGCGTAAGGGCATATTGGTCCTTTGCGATTGTCCCATAAAATGGTGAGGGTCATGAAGTTGCATATTTGGACTTGCACCTGGCAGTTGAAGACCCCATCCGCTGGAGTCTGTAAATCGTGACATAGACAAAACGGGGCCACGTACCTGTTTTAAAAAACATAAATTAGTCTCACCTACCGATCTTCATTAAAAATCATCATTTTATTTATTAGGGCGTGAAACTATTTGCTATTGAAGATAGTGCAACAGAGTATGTTAATAATAAAATAATAATATTTTCCCATTCATATAGCGCTAAGAACTGTGAGGTATGTAAGCGGTGCTTATTATTAACCACAGTGTGTGGTGCTCATTTATCGACCACTGAAGGATGAAAGGCTGAGTTTCGCCTTGCCGGGATTCGAACTTGCGTTAGCAAGCTGTGCACGGATGTCAAAGCGAGCGCTGTACTCGCTGTGCCACTTGACAGGCTACAGTGAAGTGGCACAGCGAGTAGAGCGCTTGACCGCCTATAGACCGGTTAAATTATTTATATTAACCCACTCTGTGTCGTCTGCCTTTTTCAGGGCCCTCTAAACGACAGGGGATCAATTCGGCGGTGATAGTGCGCGGTAGAAAACATTATGCCACTTTCAACGAACAAGTTCAACTTCAGCGGTCTTTAATGCTACGCTATTGTAATTATATCTCGTATAAAGTAATCTAAAGTGTTACTTACAGTACAATTGCAATTTCCATTGTCTACGAGTGGTGCAGTCCCAAAATACGACTCCGCGTGTGCCAACGATCTTTCGCATAGTGATATAATATGTAAAAGTGGTTTTGTTTCAGAAATTTCATCTTTATCTTCTCTTACGTTTTAGCAACACTCCTTCAAGAGAAGTCTTTCATCACAATCTGTCTATCAAGGTCAAAACACAATACAACCTTATAGTCTGCTTCGTGAGCCTCTCCGGGGCCCGAGAAAAAAATGGAAGCAGCTGACCTTCACTGTGAACGAGCATAAATTCTTACTTTGCAACATTCTGTGTAAAGCCATCTGTAGAAGTTGGTTTTTGCACGCCATGTTTGTATATTGTTTGCGTGATATTAAAAAAAGTTTGTTTAAAGGACGTTATGGTTCTAAGTACAGCCGAAAGACCCCTGAAAATAGCAAGTTATGGTAAGCTATGAAAAATAACTCGCGCCAACACCATGCACTGCTAAGACTAACACCCAGGACATCAAAGATGACATCGCAAATGTCATTGATGAAATCACTGATGACATCACATGTGTATGTACTTTTCATGGAATTTGTGTACTAGGGATTTTTATTATAATGTTCCGAAAAAAGTGTCAAGGATATTGCAATAAATATCATACCGTTATTAGTGCTTTGAACGATGCATTTATATCAATAAATAGCATTGTATTATGGGATTCTATGTAGTATACTGAGCTACTAATGGAGAAAGATAGCATTGTGTGCAGAGTACAAGATAAAAGTATAATATTTGTAATGTTAATATGTAGAATAATGAAATGATAATTGTCCTGAAATGTTCGAAAATTCACAAAATGGGGGTGTTCTGAGGACGTTATTCTTATTGTGTGATTGCTTAGCTGTATGCAATGAGGGAATGGAAAGAAGACTGTACGGATCAGCCAATCAGATGTCGAGGTTGTGGATTTGTGTTGAAAGAGACTGTGTGTGGTGAAGATGGCAGAAGTGGAGAAAGTCAGCATGTTGGTGCTCGGAGATATGTTTGTGCATGGTTTACAGCAGTACGCTGAATGCAGGCATGTTGCAAAGAACTTTGATGTCAAAGGAGTGGAGGTGGTGTGGAGCACTGTGCCTGATTGCAATGTACAGGGAATTGTACAAGTTTGTGCGGATATGGCCACGATGAACAGTCCGCATGTGGTACTTTTGCACTATGGTGCTTTCCATTTGGGCAACGTCAGTGCCCCTACTTTGTTGGCTGATTTGGAACGCTTGGTTCAAGCCGTAGTGAAGATCCTTCCAAATGCGAAAGTAATTTTTTCTGGATTACTACCTAGGGCAATATGGGACAATAGTTCAGTTTTTTGTCCTCAGCAAAACATTGCTAGGTGTGTCATCAACCGAGGCATGTGTGCATTCATGCTTAGAGCTGTTATGTTCTTCTGTAACAATGAGAATATTGATGCCAGTAATGCTGTTAATTTTAAAGAAGATGGCATTTGTTTATCTTTTACCGGAAATGCCTTTTTATTTTGGAATGTAAGGGTTGCTTTGGAGAAGGTTATGTGAAGATTTTAGGAGTAAAGTAAGAAAAAAAAACCAAGAAAAAAAATATAAAATAATAGGTGTCTGTCAAGCATCTGTAAAAAAAAAAAACGGCTCTTTTCAGAGCCAACTTCAATGGGGAAATGGGGCACACTATTTAAATTTACATTCACCACGCTCAGATTTTCGATGTGTCCGCGGACATGGCGGTAGTCCGCGGACTTGTAAATCACTACGAGGGGGTTAGTATGTTCTATGTTACATGTCAGGGATATTATGGTTAAGTTGTGCTACTAAAAACCTATGAAATTCAGTGAAAAAACTTTGTTAAAGGGACGTTATGGTTCCAAGTAAAACCGAAAAACCCTTGAAATTCGCCAGTTATGGTAACATAAGCAACCATAACTCACGCCACTGTGCACTGCTAACACTAACACCCAGGACATCAAAGATGACATCACAAATGTCATTGATGACATAACTGATGATATCACATGGCTGGTTCTCCCTTTTTATCCTTTACTGACATATCAAAGCCACACAGTTTTCTACAGTAACAGTCAGGAAGTAAAAATTGAAAAGGTACTATATTTGTAGACTTGGGGTCCTGTCACATCATATATGAAACATGTACATAGCGGAAGATACAGGCTTGAAAGAGAGCAATCCTTTCTGTGCATGAAGATAATCATTATGGTTATCACCACTTTGTCATAGTTTTATTTTTATTACTCTACCTTCCCTCTATATGCTCATATTTGTATACATTATACTCACTCTCCATAGAGTAAATGGGGAAAAAAATTTTGATCGCGTCTACAGCCCAAACCGCTGGACCGATTTCCACCAAATTTGGACCAGGAGCAGCGGCTTGGTCCCGAAAGCGTGCTTTTGCAAATTTGGGGAAAATGTGTCCAGTAGTTTTTTTTTTTTAAATGACCAAAAAGTAGGTAAAAAAAAATCAGTGATATCTGTGTTCGGTTTGCGGATACACTTCCCTGTTCGCTCCGCGGAAAGTGTCCTGATTGGCCAATCGTCTTGCGTGATGTTCGCGGACATGCAAAGTGCTCGCTGATTGGACGGCGTGAAGCGCGTCAGATTTTTCGGTAGCGCCCGCCATATTGGATTCGCGGACGTCCCCGGACAGCGCGGTGAAACTTTGTTCAAAATGTGTATTTTGTAGAGTGTGTTGGTGTGTAGGAGTGTTTGGGGAGGGTGGGAGTGTGTGAGATAGGATGAAAGTTGTGTTTTTTATGTGTTAGACGTTCTTTTTGTGTTCGATTTGTTTGCGGACATCACGGGTGTTCTGAAATGTTCTAAATAAACTGAGTGGGGGGTGTTCTAAGGACTCAATATGTGTCTGTTTTGTTCGCAAGCAAAGTGAAACTGTTGTAAGAACACTCGCGGTGTCCGGGGAGTGTCCGTAGGTGGTATCCTGAGGACGCTGTCCGTATTGTTCTCTGTCAAGTTGAATGTGTTCTAAGAACACGCGCGGTGTCCTGAAATGTTCGCAAATAAACAAAATGGGGGTGTTCTGAAGACGCTTCTAAGAACACTCACTGTGTCCGGGGAGTGTTCGTAGGGGGTGTCCTGAGGACGCTGTCCGTATTGTTCTTTGTCAAGTTGAATGTGTCCTAAGAACACTCGCGGTGTCCTGAAATGTTCGCAAATAAACAAGATGGTGGTGTTCTGAAGACGCTTCTAAGAACACTCCCGGTGTCCTGGAATGTTCGTAGGGGGTGTCCTTAGGACGCTGTCCGTATTGTTCTCTGTCAAGTTGAATGTGTTCTAAGAACACGCGCGGTGTCCTGAAATGTTCGCAAATAAACAAAATGGGGGTGTTCTGAAGACGCTTCTAAGAACACTCGCTGTGTCCGGGGAGTGTTCGTAGGGGGTGTCCTGAGGACGCTGTCCGTATTGTTCTTTGTCAAGTTGAATGTGTCCTAAGAACACTCGCGGTGTCCTGAAATGTTCGCAAATAAACAAGATGGTGGTGTTCTGAAGACGCTTCTAAGAACACTCCCGGTGTCCTGGAATGTTCGTAGGGGGTGTCCTTAGGACGCTGTCCGTATTGTTCATTGTTAAGTTGAAAGTGTTCTAAGAACTATCGCGTTGTTCTGAAATGTTCGTAGGGGGTGTCCTGAAAACGGTGTCCGTATTGTTCGCTGGCAAGTTCACAGTGTTCTAAGAACACTCACATATTTCGCGGACATTAAAAGTTTCCCATAGATCATAGTTGAAATGTTTGACTCTATGGATTTGGCCGTACACCCAAGACTCTAGGTCCTGGCAACAACCACCGCAGCATATCACATTCATATTTGTTTATAACTTTGGGTGAAAAACAAATGTATAAGGAACAAAGGTATTAGATACTATGGATGTGATGTGCTGCTATGGTTGTCCTTATTATTGTATACTTACTGTTTGGTCTAGTAATGGGAGTCCATGTTTTTCTTCTTCATTTCTGTGATAAAAGAAAATAGCATGTTAGTATTAGTATTTTGTAATGACTTATTACATTGTATAAGCAATATACTTTTATTTTTTTTCGACCCTCATATTTAGTAGCGTACAAATCAGAGTACTGTGCAATTTGCTCAGTTTCTGTATTTGTTGCTAAAATCATTGGGTCTGTGGGAGAAAAGAAAATCCATGTTGGATTTAAAAAAAACCCTTTTTCTGTTATGCTACAGTTTATTTGTTTGTTTGTTTTCAGTGTTCACTTGTTGTTTCTGGCTAATGCTTTATACTTTGCTTTGTTGTATTTTTTTTGGAACAGTAACAGATTCTTCATTTGTTTTGATATTATAAAATTTTGGAGCAGTTAGATACCAATTGGCGTATTCTAACTGCCTATTTTTTTTAATATATTTTAGTGGTTTTCATTTACCTATTTGGATATTGTTAAATTTTGGGACAGTTAGATACCAATTGGCGTATTCTAACTGTGTATTTTTTGGCCTAATTTAGTGGTATTCATTTATCTGATTAGTTGTTGTAGAATCTTTGAGCTGTTAGATATCTTTTGGAGTATTCTAACAGTTTATATTTTTGTAACACAAATTTACTTAAAGGTTTAAATACAGTTTATTTATCAAATTTTGGTTTTAAGAACATCAAATAAGCGTTTGTAAGATTTGCTGGTAATCTCTGCTTTAGAGTAATGGTACTATCATTAAATTCAAACCATCCACATTTCTTTTTTATGTATGCAGTGTAGTGCCCTGAATTGGTTGTGGCTCCTGCGTGGTAGATTATACCTATTGTTGTGAAGGTTTTCTTACCAAGTGATATTTGACCATGTGTGAATCCAGTCAGCTTGCAGTTGTTTTTGGTACCATCTGCATTGTAACGTAGAAGCATTAGTATTACGTATTTACTATGTGTTTGTATTACTAACGTGGAGCGATTATCTGAATTGCAGGTAGAGCATAATCTACCATGGTTTGCATTTTGTACAAGTTGCTGAAATGGAATGGATTCACAATTTGGTATTGATATATATATAAAGCGTTCATTGGGGATTTCTTCTTGTGTCACATTGTTGCAGAGAGTGCATGTATGTTTCCACATGTATGAAATCTGAAAGATTTCATTTATAGGTATGTTTTTGTTTTCCAGTACTTGTAGTAAGTACATTAGAAATTCTTGTGGATCTTCCAGTGAGTTTATAGTGAATTTCACCATCCCAGCACAGTAGTCCAATTGTCGTCTTATTCCAAAAACACTATATGTGTTGTCAGGATTGTTTGCTGCATTTCTGTGAAGTACTAACATTTGTAAACACAATGGGTCTGTACTGTGTGAGTAAATGTTGTCAACAATTGGTGGTAATTGAAATAGAATATTCATTGCTACATTTGCATAGCAACTTACACCAACTATATTTGAGAATTTAAATGGTCCAGGTAGTTCTGTATCTAACTGCTTTTTTTGGAGTTTGTCTTCCTTCTTTAAAGAAGTACCTGGTTTACTTTCTCTAATTGATTCTTTTTTGTTTGTGGTACTTGATGAAGTATTAGTTTCTTTTACTCTCTTTGGAGGATTTGCAGTGACGTCCTGTTGCATTTCTGTTTGATTTAGTTTTATTTTACAACGTTTTAGTTTTTGTGGAACAGAATATGTGTTTAGATGGGGAGTGTATAGTGAGCGAAGTCTATTATATTCTAAAATGCAAGGAATATCAGCGTTTACTTTACTTGCATCAAAGTTGATTAGAAATAGACCGTCAAGTGTACGTAAGCGTGATAGTGCTACGTAGCTCATGCCTTCTTTAAAGACTGTGTTACCAATATCTATCATTGCTTTGTCTAGGGTAAGACCTTGGGATTTATGAATTGTGACTGCGTATGCAAGAGTTAGAGAAAATTGTTCTCTGCGTACATACATGTCTTTGAAGAGAAGGAATCTAGCTGTTGAGCGTCCTATCCGTTTTACTTCTGAAAGTTTGTCAAAGAGTATATTGACAAACTGAATTTTGTTGTCACGTGGGTATGTTTGAAAGCCAACAACTGTACCCAGCGCTCCATTAACTAGTCCTTGGTCCACGTCAAGGTTACGTTTAAGCATTACTCTGCAATTTAAGGATAATTTTAATATCTTTTCTAAGCCTGCTGTGCTTGAGATTGTAATAAATCAAGGACTAGCTTCTCGGGAGAGGAGATGCAGGCTGGTTCTTAAGTACAGTGTAGTCCCCAAGCACCCACAAAGGAATGTCCGCACACTGTATCGGTTAAAACACAGTCTTTATATAATTAATATTCAAGGTTATATACAATATCATGATAATGCACTTTGTACTCGTTTATCAATAATGGCTAATATACAGTTCTACGTGGTACCACAATTACTATTAGATCTCTTTAACGTGCATCAACTGTACAGTTAAATGGCACACAAATCAAGTCGTAAAGGAAACCAACAGTAGAGGAAAGAGCAAAGCAGTTGATGAGAACATTTGGCAGAAATACTGGTCACTACCGTTAAACACCGTTAAACACAGGGCAACCTGTAGAATAAAGATACAAGTCCAGTCCATATATTGTTCACAAGAGACTTCCCAATAGTTCTGCAACCCCAAAGTACCTGGCGTTGTAGCGTTCCTCATCGGGGAATCGACGGCCCTTCTTGAGTGCCCTCCCTTTTAGGCAGGAGTCACGGGTCGTCGAATGTCCGACGGAGAACAAGGTGAGCTACAACGGTGAAGTGGCGGCTTCGTTCATAGCGGTGCTCATTGAGGGGGAAGCGTAAACATCTTGCCAAGAAGAGGCGTGCGGGGCACCTCGGTGTCGATAGTTCTGGACCGCAAAGAGTTTGAAGAACTGTGGCCCTGCAAGGGCGTCGAGTCGTCAGCGTCTCTGTGGTCTTTGGTTGGCGGGAAACCCACCGGTGGATGTTCCTCAGCGCATCAACGGTAAGCCATTCTCCAGCAGGATGCAGCAGCGACGATTCGGACGAGAACGTCCTTGGAAAGTTCTTAGGCAAACCGGAGCACGGCGGCTCCGGTCAGCGATGGCGATGGTCGACAGTGGCGGACAACAGTCCGGGCGCTTCTCTTTGGGATTCCGCAGCAGTCCCCGTCTTGGGTCGGCAGCCTTTCGAACGTCTGTCTACCAGGGAGCTTTGGCAAAGATCAGCTGGTGCACGATAGTCCCTCGTAGCTCGGGAAGAGGGCGCCTTGCCAGGTCCTCTCTAGGTCAGTCCTTGGAGACACAGCAGCTTTCAGATTGTGAAGGAGAGCAACAGCAATTCTTCTCATCCAGCAGGGCTTCAAGGTCAAGCTTCAGTTACTCGTCGTAGTGGACTTCAGCTTCTGAACACAATTCCTAGCAGTGAGAGGTCCCCAGATATACTGTTGATCTCCCATTCATTCCGCTGGGTCATACTCAAGCATCCAATCACTCGCAACAAGTTATGTGTATTGGGACAAGTACCTAGCCATTCAACACTCCACACTGCATTCATACTGGTTTCGGGCAGGGCTGTCTCAGTCATTGTGTCAAACACCAGATACTAGACACCCACAACACAGAATGCGTATTCGTCGCACACTCCATTCACCGAGGTCCCACCCACAGGCGTACCCACAACATAGTCGTTGGGAAGGCTCCAGCCAGTCTGGTCAGCACTTCCCCACACTACCGTATATATGGAACTTCCACCCAACAGCCAGTCAGGGGGAAGGGACAGAGTCAGGGCTTCCCAGGACTTCGGGGGCCATCTGGTCTCCATCAGGAATCTACTGATTCCAATCACAGGGCCTGGGCATCCCCAAAATGGAGGACGCTCAGGGCACCAGTCAATTCAGCACAGAGCTGCCACCAGCCCATAGCCTGCTCTGTGGGTCACACACAGGTGCCCAAAAACATACACTAGGGGCACAGGGTTGCACCCCTACCCATGGGTGCCATAAGGGTATCCCATGGGTCTGTTCACCAAAACCAAAGGAGAGAGCTGCACCGCCAGGAGTCTCACATGAACTCCTGTGCAGAAAACACAACAGAACACACGATGAAAAACAGTTAAGGACAAGGATACGGAGGCCCTGTCCCTCCGATGCATTTCCAGCGGTTTACAGTCACTATTTCGAATAACATTTGGTTGAAAGTCAAAATGTTGAAAAAATAATGTCGACATTTTTTTTTCAAATGTCTTTTTTGTGTTTGTTTTTTTGTTCGAAATGTGGGGGGTCCCCCCACCCCAACCCCCCTTAATTTTTTTCTGTTTAACCCTTTTTTTTACTTGCGGAACCAAAAAAAAAACATGTAAATAAACAAATAAAGCATTCCATTTTTTTTATTTAGACATCATTTATTCGACATTTTTGTTATTCGACCAAATGTTTTCGACATTTTGACTGGATACCATTTCCAGCATCTCAGTGTCTGCATTCATTGATAGCAGCCTATAGGAACCACATTCATCATTTGTTTTCCCTGGCTTGCGCAAGACTATCAGTATGGTTTCACGTAAAGACAATGGTAGTTGGCCAATATGGACAGAATCTTCCCAATGTTTCAATCACAGGGCAATTAACAAAGCGCTGTATTCCGTGTAGAATTTGGCAGTAAGCCCATCCGCTCCTAGTGCCTTGTTCCTGGGTAGATATTTAATCACCTGCATGAGTTCTGCTCCTGTTACCATATAATAGGTCACCCAATACGTGTTAGTCTAGCTCTCTATGTTTTTGATACAGAAACTGTAGATTTGTGTAAACACATTGTTAATGCCCTGCTCTGTATAAACCATTAATTGACTCTCGTCTTTCACCCCACTATATGGTCCGCCCGCCCTCAATCCTCACCAGGTTGGCCAGCAGTTTCTTGGGTCTATCGCCTTCTGCATATTTCCTGGCCGAGGCCGTTTGGCAAAGTACTGTATCTCCCTATCCGCCAGCTGTTTAAAGGCCTCAAGTTGTGCTTGAATAATCGCTAGGGTGTTTCGGGTCAGCTGCCGCAGCATACTGCCACTCCAGTGTCTGACATTTGTGATGTCATCTTCGATGTCCTGGGTGTTAATTTTAGCAGTGCAAGGTGGCGCGAGTTATGGTTGCTTAGCTTGCCATAACTGGCGAATTTCACAGGTTTTTCGGTTTTACTTTGAACCATAACGTCCCTTTTAACAAAGTTTTTTTTACTGAATTTCATAGGTTTTTAGTAGCGCAACTTAACCATAACGTCCCTTTAACAAAGTTTTTTTTACTGAATTTCATAGGTTTTTATTAGCCTAACTTGACCATAACCTCCCTTTATCAAATTTTATTTTACTGAATATACATATTCATAGTGTAAATTTGATAGATGTTTACTAGGATTCCCTTACTTTATATACATGTAACATAGAACATACTGAACCCCTAGCTAGTGATTTTGATGTCAGCGGACCGTGCAAATGTCCGCGAACAGACGCGGACTACACCAATACTACCCAAAAACTCAGGGGTATCTTAAATTGTTATATCATGCTATATGAATACTGTACAAGTTGAAAAACCAACACACAAACACATCATATATAGTAATAAATAAGAATTAGTACTTATATATCTAACACATCAAACAACCATTTAAATACCATATATAGTAAAATGGAATATACCAAAACAAGAAAGGTATGCTTCTAACATAATTACCTCACAGAAACATCACAACTAGGAGCAGCAGCAGATCTACAAAACAGTGAGAAGACAACTTACCACAATCTAGTAAGTAAACTTTTTTTTCTTATATATTTCTAAAATGTCTATATTAAATACAATAAAAGTCATACATATTTTTTTTTTCCTCACAGAAATTTCAAATACTTTAGAATGGCTTGGGGAGAATTTCCCTCATGGTGAAATGTCTGAAGATAGTGAAACTAATGGTAGACACTTCTCTATATAACCAAATCAATAAGCATTACCTTATGTAATGCTTATTGGACACGGTAGTGGCCATGTAGTTATGGTTAAGTTGGTGTTTCCATAGGAAGAGCACTTTTTGGGTGGTTTATAACTTCGCTCTCCCTGGACGTATCCTCACCAAACTTTGCAAAAAAAGTGTTTGGGACACTCTGAATTTTATTGCAAAGTTTGGTGAGGATTCGACCAAGGGGGGGCAAACTTATAAGGGGGGTCCCAAAACTTTGTTTCCCCATAGACATAATGGGAAAAAACTTTGCTCATGCCTACAGCCCAAACCGCTGGACGGATTAACACCAAATTTGCAGCAGGAGCGGGGGCTTGGTCCCGAAAGCGTGCTTTGCTTTATTTGGTGTAAATCCGTCCAGTAGTTTTTAGAAAAATGACAAAAATGTAAGTGAAAGAAATTAGTGATATCTGTGTTCGCTTCGCGGACACACTTCCCTGTTCGCTCCGCGGACAGGGCGGTGATTGGGCAAGCAGCTTGCGTGATGTCCGCGGACATCTGAACGTGCTCTCTCATTGGATGCGGTGAAAGCATGCAGTGTAGTCCTGTTCCACCCCTGCTCATGCCCCGTGTGTCCTTCTTGTCCCCCCCACCCCCACTCATGCTCCATGTCTCCCTTGTTCCTCCAGCCCCCCACTCATGCCATCGACACACGGTGGCCAGCGGAGGGCCAAGGAGCAGGATCTGCCACCTGCACACAAACACCGTGTGTCTCTCTCCCCTTAGCCCCACCCCCCGCTCATTACCCGTGTGTCTCTCTCCCCTTCCCCCCACCCCGCTCATGCCCTGTGTCTCTCTCCCTCCCCCCACCCCCGCTCATGCCCCGTGTGTCTCTCCCTCCCACCCCCGCTCATGCCCCGTGTCTCTCCCTCCCCCCACCCCCGCTCATGCCCCGTGTCTCTCCCTCCCCCCGCCCCCGCTCATGCCCCATGTGTCTCTCCCTCCCCCCACCCCCGCTCATGCCCCATGTGTCTCTCTCCCTCCCCCCACCCCCCGCTCATGCCCCATGTATCTCTCTCCCCTTCCCCCCGCTCATGCCCCGTGTCTCTCTCCCCCCACCCCCGCTCATGACCCGTGTCTCTCCCTCCCCCCACCCCCGCTCATGCCCCGTGTCTCTCTCCCTCCCCCCCACCCCGCTCATGCCCCATGTGTCTCTCCCCCTCCCACCCACCCCCCGCTCATGCCCCGTGTGTCTCTCTCCTTCCCCCGCTCAAGCCCCCTGTGTCTCTCTCCCCTTCCCCCCACCCCCCGCTCATGCCCCGTGTGTCTCTCTCCCCTTCCCCCACCCCCCCGCTCATGCCCCGTGTCTCTCTCCTCTTCCCCCACCCCACGCTCATGCCCTGTGTGTCTCTCTCCCTCCCGTCCACCTCCCGGTCATGCCCAGTGTGTCTCTCTCCCTCCCGCCCATCCCCCGCTCATGCCCCACGGGTCTCTCTCCCTCCTGCCCACCCCCCGCTCATGCCCCACGGGTCTCCCCCTCCCGCCCACCCCCCACTCATGCCCCGTGTGTCTCTACGTCCACCCACCCCCGCTCATGCCCCGTGTGTGTCTCTCCCTCCCCTCCACCCCGCTCATGCCCCGTGTCTCTTTCCCCTTCCCCCACCCCCACTCATGCCTCGTGTCTCTCTCCCTCCCCCCACCCCCTCTCTTGCCCCATGTGTCTCTCCCCCTCCCGCCCACCCCCGCTCTTGCCCCATGTCTCTCCCCCTCCCGCCCACCCCCGCTCTTGCCCCGTGTGTCTATCCCCCTCCCACCCCCGCTCATGCCCTGTGTGTCTCGCCCCCTAAAACCCACCCCCACTCATGCCTCGTGTCTCTCTCCCTCCCCCCACCCCCTCTCTTGCCCCATGTGTCTCTCCCCCTCCCGCCCACCCCCGCTCTTGCCCCATGTCTCTCCCCCTCTCGCCCACCCCCGCTCTTGCCCCGTGTGTCTTTCCCCCTCTCGCCCACCCCCGCTCTTGCCCCGTGTGTCTTTCCCCCTCCCGCTCACCCCCGCTCTTGCCCCGTGTGTCTTTCCCCCTCTTGCCCATGCCCGCTCTTGCCCCGTGTGTCTTTCCCCCTCTTGCCCATGCCTGCTCTTGCCCCGTGTGTCTATCCCCCTCCCACCCCCGCTCATGCCCTGTGTGTCTCGCCCCCTAAAACCCACCCCCTGCTCATGCCCCGTGTGTCTCTTCCCCTCCCGCCCACCCCCCGCTCATGCCCCGTGTGTCTCTCCCCCCTTCCCCCACCCTCCGCTCATGCCCCGTGTGTCTCTCTCCCCTTCCCCCACCCCCGCTCATGCCCCGTGTCTCTCCCCCTCCCACCCATTCCCCGCTCATGCCCCGTGTGTCTCCCCCTCCCGCCCATGCCCCGTGTCTCTCTCCCTCCCGCCCACCCCCCGCTCATGCCCCGTGTGTGTCTCTCCCTCCCGCCCCCCGCTCATGCCCAGTGTCTCTGCCTCCCGCCCACCCCCCGCTCAAGCCCCGTGTCTCTCCCTCCCCCCACCCCCGCTCATGCCCTGTTTGTCTCTCTCTCCTTCCCCCCACCCCCCGCTCATGCCCCGTGTCTGTCTCCTGTTCTCCCCACCCCCCGCTCATGCCCTGTATCTGTCTCCTGTTGCCCCTCATGCCCCGCTCATGCCCCGTGTCTGTCTCCTGTACCCCCCCACCCCCCGCTCATGCCCCATGTGTCTCCCCTGTTCCCCCCCGAACCCCCTGCTCATGCCCTGTTGTGTTTATACACCCCGCCTTCCATCGCTCATGCCCTGTTGTGTTTATACACCCCGCCTTCCCTTTCCATGGTGGCCATCTTGGTAAAAGATTTTCCTTCCTACACCGGGACGCTGCAGGCGTCCCGGTGTAGGAAGGAAAATCTTTTTGTTTCTTTTACCAACCGGCGTTCCCACTTTGAGGACATAAGATGTTAGTGGTCTTATCTATAGAAAAGGATGTTATGGTGACGTTGCACTAATAAAAACCTTTAAAATTTAGTAAAAAAAAAAGTTACAGGGACGTTATGGTTAAGTTGCACTAATAAAAACCTATGAAATTCAATGAAAAAACGTTGTTAAAGGGACGTTATGGTTAAGTTGCGCAACTAAAAACCTATGAAATTCAGTGAAAACACTTTGTCAAAGGGACGTTATGGTTCCAAGTAAAACCGAAAAACCCTTGAAATTCGCCAGTTATGGTAAGATAAGCAACCATAACTCGTGCCACCGCCGTGCACTGCTAAGACTAACACCCAGGACATCAAAGATGACATCACAAATGTCATTGATGACATCACTGATGACATCACATGTCTGGCTCACTCTTTTTTCTTTTGCTGACATATCTAGGCCACATGGTTTTCTTCAGTAACAGTCAGAAACTAAACATTTTATTTTATTTGTAGACGTATCCTTCAAGTAGGTTCTTACAGTAATTCCCTTCCAGTCACATCATATGAAACATATACATATGGGAAGACACAAGCTTGAAAGACAGCAATTCTTTTTGTGCATAAAGATAATCAATAGACTTATGAGCACTTTCTGATAGTTGTTTTTTTTATTGCTGTACTTTCCCTGTATATGGTCATATTTGTATACATTGTACTCGCACTACTTTCCCTAGGGTCCAATCACATCAAGTGATACATATACCTAGGGTAAATAGCAGCTTTGAAACAGAGCAATCATTTATTTGCATGAAAATAATCAGTTAAATTATGAATTGTTTCTGCTACTACTTGTGCTTTTTTGCTAACTTCACTTTCCCTGTATATACCCATATTGGTATGTGTTCTTGTGTCTTTGTGTTTTGTCTATTCTAATGTAATTATGTGATACATGTGTTTTATTAGCTACTTATTACATATTTCACAGTACACAAAAATCTATTAAGAAAACAATTATCATTTCATTATTCAACATATTAACATTACGAATATTATACCTTCATCTTGTACGCTGCACACAATGTTATGTTTCTGTATGAGTAGCTTAGTATACTAGATAGAACCCCATAATAGAATGCTATTTATATCAATGCATCGTTCAATGCACTAATTAGGGTATGATATTTATTGCAATGATCCTTGACACTTGTTTCGCAACATTATAATAAGAATCCCTTGTACACATATTTCATGAAAAGTACATACACATGTGATGTGATCAGTGATGTCATCAATGACATTTGTGAAGTCATCTTTGATGTCCTGGGTGTTAGTCTTAGCAGTGCACGGTGGTGGCGCGAGTTATGGTTGCTTAGCTTACCATAACTGGCGAATTTCAAGGGTTTTTCGGTTTTACTTGGAACCATAACGTCCCTTTGACAAAGTTTTTTCACTGAATTTCATAGGTTTTTAGTAGCGCAACTTAACCATAACCTCCCTTTAACAAAGTTTTTTCACTGAATATATATATATTACATGGCCACAGTAGTGGCCATGTAGTTATGGTTAAGTTGCTGCTTCCATAGGAAGAGCACTTTTTGGGCGGCTTATAACTTCGGACGAATCCTCACCAAACTTTGCAAAAAAAAAGTATATGGCCCACTCTGAATTTTTTTACAAAGTTTGATGAGGTTTGGTCCAGGGGGGGCAAAGTTATAGGGGGGGGTCCCAAAACGTTTTTGTCCCATAGACATAATGGGAAAAAACTTTGCTCACGCCTACAGCCCAAACCGTTGGACGGATTTACACCAAATTTGCAGCGGAAGCGGCGGCTTGGTCCCGAAAGCGTGCTTTTTTTTATTTGGTGTAAATCCGTCCAGTAGTTTTTTAAAAAAATGACAAAAATGTAAGTGAAAAAATTAGTGATATCTGTGTCCGCTTAGCGGACACACTTTCCTGTTTGCTCCACGGACAGGACGGGGATTGGGCAAGCGGCTTGCGTGATGTCTGCGGACATCTGACGTGCTTTGCTATTGGCTGCCGTGAAGCGTGCAGTGCGTCGTATTGTGAGAGACGCCTGCCATCTTTGTTCATCAGTTCATCAGAGGTTGCAAAGTAAGCTCCGTGCCTCTCTCCTGTTCCCCCCACCCCCGCTCATGCTCCGTGTCTCTCTCCCGTTCCCCCCCCACCCCCTGCCCCGCTCATGGCCCGTGTCTCCCCTGTTCCCCCCACCCCCTGCTCATGCCGCGTGTCTCCCCTGTTCCACCCCACCCTCTGCTCATGCCCCGTGTCTCCCTCCTTTCCCCCCCCACCCCCCGCTCATGCTCCGTGTCACCCCTGTTGCCCCCACCCCCCCACTCATGCCCTGTGTTTCCTTCCTTTTCCCTCCACCCCCGCTCATGCCCCATGTCTACCTCCGTTCCCCCACCCCGCTCATGCCCACGTGTCTCCCCTGATCCCCCCCACCCCCCGCTCATGCCCACGTGTCTCCCCTGTTCCCCTCCACCCCCCGCTCATGCCCTGTGTCTCCCTCCCACCCCCCCGCTCATGGCCCGTGTCTCTCTTGTTCCCCCACCCCCTGCTCATGCCCCTTGTCTCCCTTGTTCCCCCACCCCCTGCTCATGCCCCGTGTGTGCCCTGTTCCCCCCACCCCCCGCTCATGCCCCGTGTCTCTGTCCTTTTCCCCTCCAACCCCCGCTCATGCCCACGTCTCCTCTGTTCCCCTCCAAACCCGCTCATGCCCACGTGTCTCCCCTGTTCCCCCACACCCCCCGCTCATGCCCACGTGTCTCCCCTGTTCCCCCCACCCCCTACTCATGCCCACATGTCTCCCCTGTTCCCCCCACCCCCGCTCATGCCTCCCCTGTTCCCCTCCACCCCCTGCTCATGGCCCGTGTCTCCTTCCTTTTCCCCCTACCCCCTGCTCATGGCCCCTTGTCTCCCCTGTTCTCCCACACCCCCTGCTCATGCCCCGTGTGCCCTGTTCCCCCCACCCCCGCTCATGCCCACATGTCTCCCCTGTTCCCTCCACCCACCGCTCATGCCCATGTGTCTCCCCTCTTCCCCCCCCACCCCCTGCTCATGGCCTGTGTCTCTCTTGCCCCCACCCCCTGCTCATGCCCCGTGTCTCCCTCCTTTCCCTCCCACCCCCCGCTCATGCCCCTTGTCCCCCTTGTTCCCCCCAACCCCCGCTCATGCCCCGTGTCTCCCTACTGTTCCCCTCACCCCCCGCTCATGCCCCGTGTCTCCCTCATTTTCCCCCCACCCCCCGCTGATGCCCTGTTGTGTTCTCTTTATACACCCCACCTTCCCTTTCCACGGTGGCCATCTTGGTAAAAGATTTTCCTTCCTACACCGGGACGCCGCAGGTGTCCCGTTTTGGGAAGAAAAATCTTTTTTTTTACCGCCTGGGGTTCCCACTTTGAGGACCTAAGATGCTAGTGGTCTTCATCTATTGAAAAGGATGTTATGGTGACGTTGCACTAATAAAAACCTATGAAATTCAGTAAAAAGAAATGTGTTACAGGGACGTTATGGTTAAGTTGCGCTACTAAAAACCTATGAAATTCAGTGAAAAAACTTTGTTAAAGGGACGTTATGGTTCCAAGTAAAACCGAAAAACCCTTGAAATTCGCCAGTTATGGTAAACTAAGCAACCATAATTTGCGCCACCACCGTGCACTGCTAAAACTAACACCCACCACATCAAAGATGACATCACAAATGTGAACAGTGTCCGTAGAACACCAGCGCGCATGCGCAAAGCAGTTTCAGTGCATTTGGTGTCCTGTGGACACCCGTTCCCTTCGCGGACATGTTCGCAAAGCCATCATGTGACCGCGCCCACGCTGAGAGTGTGTTCTGACTGCGGACACTGTTCGTGTCCCCGAACAATTTAAAACTACCTCTTCAGGCAATCCACAATATTTTTCAATAATAAATCACCATAGCATAAGTTCCAGACAATAATCCTGACTTTCTACATACTCTTTGGGACTTTTTGAACCTTTTTTTGGTGTTCGATCTGTCCGCAGACAGCACGGGTGTCTGCGAAGCGCGCACAAGCACCCCTATAAAAGGCCACACCCCAGAGCTCAATCATCATTGTGTTTCTGGCTATCTTACAAAACACAGTGCATTTTTGCTGCCAATTTTCCAGATTTATTTCTGAAACCTGATGGCATCCATGGCTGCACTACTGCCACCTGGTGCTACATCTGCCTCAGCACCACCCCCACCCCCTCCTCCACCACCATCACCTCCCCAAGGGCCTGAGGAGGGGAACAGGAGTGAGGATGTAGAGGAGGATGAAGAGGATGACGAGAATGAGGTAGTGGAAGTCCCTACTACCAGCACTCGCCGTGAGTCTTGGGTGTGGTGGTTCTTTACCATTCATGGTAACGTACCTAAGGCGCGTGCAAACAAAGTCACCTGCAACCAGTGCAAAATGGTAGAGTCGCGGGAGGCCTGGTTCGTACAGCTTTGGTACAACTATTATGAAGTGACACCTAAGGTCGTTCCATGGTGGGGCCGTTCGCAAGGTTGTACCTTGCGAGGAGCGTAGTAGGTTGACTTCCTCTACTACATCCTCCGTTTTCAATCCTGTCACCACAAGGAACACTCCTGTGGGACAGCATATTCCTCCAGCTGCCTCACAGGCCATTCGCAATGCTGATGACCCTTACCTTTCGAGGGTCACAGTTGTGTGTATGTACTGCAACGCAGTACTCTGCAGGGGGGAGGGACTTCGTAGTGCTTTCGAGACTGTAGTCTCAGAGCACGAGAAGACCTGCCCACTACCTAAGTAAGGCCCACCCTACATCTACCTCTCTCCACCCGCCCTTTCTTATCCACATGGTTGGTGTGCCCCCCTTACTCTCCTTTTCCCTCCTCTCCTAGTTTGTCATGTGTAAAAACCCCCAAAAATATAAAACATCAACAAAAAAAGGCTCTTTTTCAGACCCGCCTTTCACAGTTTAAAAATAGAAGTGGAAGATAAATGGAGCAGGGCCTTGTGTATTTTTTAGAAGTCCGTGGACATCTAAAAATTTGGGATGCTGCCCTATCATAACCATTGCACTTTTGTCTGGGAGGAAGTGGTGGCTCTGAAAAGAGCCTTTTGGTGGTGTTTGTTTGTGTTTGAAAAACTTGAAATGGTCAACACCTTCTGCAAAATGGATGGCTGTAATTCCAAAAAAGGTTGCAATGCATTTTGTACATTTCTCAGAAAAATCTGATTGCCATAATAAGTAAGATGGACTCCATCTCTGCGAAAAATGTATGTGCAACGAAACATAATATTTTCATTGTGAAAAGAGGACATGCCAACATCTCTTAGAAAGGCACAAACAGCCTTATTGACATTGCACCTCGCTTTCTCCATTTGTGGACCAAATGAAGAAGAACGCAGCCACATTTGTCTTTGCGCAATCCGTGAAAAAATTACTTGAGAATTTGGAAACATGTCCATGACCTTCCCAAGTCCTTCTGTCATTGCAAATTGCAAAGAAATTCCAGACATATGTCCTAAACTATTCCCTCCACAATGAATTATCATTATGTCTGGATGATGCTCTGTCCCCAAAGTAGCACAGAGAGGTAGCAAGTCCAACCACTTCATTCCACGTACTCCATGCCAGTGCACTTCCACATGTGGGAATCCAAGATCTACAGCTACTCCACAGCTTTCTGCATGCACCTTCAACCAATGTATCCACGAGTCTCCCAAAATCCAAACAATCTGTTTTCTGAAACACATAGCCATAGCTATCTGTTCTTCTCTCAGGAAAAAGAGTATCTGACAAACTCTCTCCTGGCACAACACACCCACTAAACTTTACTGACCAATCCCTTGCTCTGCTCATTCTTATTTGCATGCCTCCCCACCCCAAAATCCCCATATGTAACACGTGATGTCCACGGACTACCGCCATGTCCGCGGACATATCGTAACATGGACAGCCCTTCTACCATTTCCACTTCACTCTCTGTGCCATTCCCTCATTGGATATAGCTAAGCAGTCACACGACCATCCACCAATCACATCCAAGACCTCTACATCTAACTCCATCATCATAGATCAGCACTTCAAATGCACTGTTAATCACTCTGAGTACAAGTGTCATATCATTGAAAGCACCTACTACAAGAAATACTGTACAAGTCTCCAAGATTTCTACTTGCAGCTGCATGCATATCCATATGCATGAACACAAACTACAGGTATGCATATTTTCTGTATAGTACATGTACAATTCTTATACATTCATATAAACAGATTAACTGACTTTTAACTTGTATAACCTATAAAATGAACTTAGTCATTTTTCCCATCTGCTATAATCAACTGTCACTTCCAAACCTATCTTCTTTTTAATTTCTTTTTACTCACACATTTGCAAAGCATGTTGAACTAACATATTTAAAGTAAAATATAAAGACTGCACATAGTCAAACAAAATTGCATGCACACACTATGTTCAGATATCAAACAAGAATACTTGTACAAAAACATACAAATCAATGTCTAAACTAACATCAGTGCTATAAACACACAAAATTACTAATTTGTTTCCTTTACAATTGCAGTGAAGACCACTCTTCTGAAAAGCAGCAGCAGAATTTGAAGTACAAACAACAACTCAGAAGAAACCTGCTCACTCCACAAATAAAAGTAAGTTAAATACCACCATAATATTTTTACTATTACTCAAACACACTGTGGGGTTCATTCATGCTATTTCTGTGCCTAAAAACAGAGATTGTGCACCATTCTGTCCACAAATCCCCATTTTTTAAACAGGGATTTACAGGTAGAATGGCGCACAAATCCCCATTTTTGGCGCACAAATGACATAACTCAGCCTCTAGAATTTTAATATTATAGAACAAAGATCTGTTTTAATTCTATACCATTAGATTTACTATTTGTGCTTCTCCTCACCAATAGCTCACTTTCTACTGTCATCTGAACCCCAGTTTAGTAGCACATAAATTCAAGAATACCCATCCCAACTAGTTGTAGTTGCCGAATGCACAATCACACACCATCACATACATCTTTATCATCATACTCAGACACTCGTGCACACATACATTGCAGAGCACCCCAACCCATACCTTCTTTATTTTTTTTCAACAGACCCTAAAGAATGCCTACCAAAAATCAAGTCCATAGAAAGGAACGCAGAAGTAGAGCAAATGAAAATAGAAGTGTCCAAAATAAGCATCCATCTCTAGCAGAATTTGTACAAAAAGTTCAAACAAAACAGGTAATAGTCATTTAGCGAAACAAAACAAGCTTCAAGTACAGAAACTTTGCTTCCTATATCAAAATGTAAAATGAAACAGAAAACGATTAACAAGAATTCAGCTAACACTACTTTTAAAACTGTTCCTATAAATCTTGATATAGAACCAAGTAAGCATACCAAAAAAAGTATTTTAGCAAAAATGTTCCGCCAAAGAGTCCTTCAAAATCTTATAAAAACAGGGGAGAAATCATGCACAACCCTTAAAACCTACAGTAGGAAATTAATCTTAGAAGCTTTGGTAGACAGTGCAATCCTTCTCAAAAGAGTTATTTATTTTAGTGTTAAACAGAATGAAACCACTAACAAAACTAATGACTAAATTACAAAAAAGACTTCTCAATAAACGAAAAGGTCAACAAAAATAACTTCTTAAATATCTGTGGAGGTGAGTGGAGTCACACCACAAGCACAGAACCATATTTTAATGAAGAAGCATACAAACAAAAGCAAACAAACACAATTGCAATACATAGCACTGGACGAGGTTTTGAAAAAGTTAATAAAACCATAATGGAACAAGAAATACTGCTTACAAAAATATCCCCAGAAAACTTAGAATGACCTCTCAATTCAACTGAACCAGAAAGTCTAGTATACAAATGGCCATGCACGTCAATGTGTAACATTCCCAAAAAATCTTTCAAGTCTTTACGCCAATTCCTCAATCAGTATGTGAAAGGCAAAGACACAATCAAAATTAAACTACTGCAAAATATGGATACCTGGCCAGTGCGCAAGTACACAGGACTACAAGGGCATTCATTGGCCTGCATTTCAGGACCTACTTGCAAAACCACCTTCCATCATATCAAAATTATATCAACACATCATTCAACTATAAGAAATCTAGTCTATAAACTGTACTATGCTAAAAGTCCTGCTTTAGCACTAGCCAATTTAAATAACATTCTTCTACATGGTACAGCAAAAGACCTACTTGAAGAAATCGACTATATCCAGAAAAAATATTTTGGAAGTGAAAGCCACTTACAGAATGCAATAGCTTTACAACAAATTAGCAACAATTCTACGCATGGCAACCTTCTACTACACACATACAAAAAAGAAATACTTAAATTTAAAAGTACATCTGCTGAAGGACCAAACCATGTGTGTGTATGTTGCCGCAGAACTTTTTATAAAAGTAACACAAAAACTGTAGACCTAACATACAAAATAGAAGACAATGAAGATTCTAAATGGTTTAAATTAGCTCTCTACCTTATAGCAGAAAACAAATACGAAATAACTGACCCTTTAATACTTTGCAGTTACTGCACTGCAAAACTTGACAACAACCAAACTCCTTCACGTGCTATCACAAATAATTTGGAATTATTCCCACTACCAAAACCCCTACAACAACTCAATTTATATGAGAGCATCATAATTCAAACAGTGCACCCCTTTCAAGCAATAATACACCTTCAACCAATAACAGCAAAATTACTTCCCTCTGAATTGGTGAAAGGCATTTGTGGCAAAGTAGTGTATTTACCATTAGATCTAAAACAAAATGTGCACACTCTGGGAGTGCAACGTCCAATGGAGCAATCTTGAATTATCTCAGTAAATGGTGTACTTACAAAAGACAAAAAAAATTGGCAACAACTGGTAGACTTATATAAAGTTAGACAAGCCTTGCAATATCTAAAAGACAATAATGAATACTACAAAGAAATTAATATTGAAGAAAACTAGATAGGATACCACTGAAATAATTCAAGAGTCACCAGAAACAGGTCAATGTGAGCTTCTAGATCCTGCTACAGTATCCAATACTTTAGACCATTATATAGTTCATCCATTGCACTCTAATGACACCATAGAAGATGCACTAGAAACTTACCAAATGCAACAAACAAAAGGATCACCAATCAGCATATGGGAAAAAGTATAGAAGCACATGCATTTCCTCTAATCTTTCCTACTGGCAAAGGAGGAAGGTACGATGATAGACCTATTCAAATAACAGCATCAGAATACCGCTCGTTACGGATGTATTCTGAAGATCCCAGATTTAGACACAATGTGGAATACATATTCCACCTACTCTTTGAAAGTGAACTAGCAACTCTGTTGCAGAGTTGCACACACATTAAAATCAGGAACCCACTTCAAAATATGTCAGCTACACAATTATTACAAAAAGTGCAAGAAAAAGATGAGGTTTTACAATCAAGTATCACAAATCTATTAGCAAACATGCGTGGTACTAGAGTACTGGTTCTGACGTCATGGAGATATACGTTGTATGATAAGAAACCTTGGCCCACCCACTTGGTTTGTTACATGAAGTTGTGCAGAATATGCATGGGAAGATTTACATGATTTCCTACGCATATCAAACAAAAACAAAACAAACATAGATATACTAACACCTGGAGAACGTTGTTCTCTAGATCCTGTTAATGTTTTAAGATATTTTCATCATCGCTTCATTGCTATGCTACACTTTATTTGTAATAAAACTTTTCCTCCCCTCGGAGAAGTGCAACACTTCTTTTGGAGAAAAGAATACCAAGCCAGAGGAGCACCACATATCCACATGCTTTTATGGATTAAAGATGCTCCTAAATTTGGTCAAGACAATGATGCCACTGTGTTACAGTTTATCGAAAAATGTCACTTGTGAAATTCCATCGGAAGCAACAAATAGTGATCTTCATGCACAAATTTTACAATTTTAAAGACACAAATGTGGCAAATATTGTCATTGCAAATACAAAAACAAAGGGAAATACTACACCAAATGCCACTTTGGTTTCCCTAGACCAGTTACAAAAACAGGTCAAGTGAACAACTTCATGTCTTCAGTTAGTCATAGTGTTAAAGGTAAATCACCTAAAAATAAATATTACATAAAAAGAACAGAAGAAGAAAAATATATCAATGATTACAATGCAATCATTGACCTCTTATGGAATGCAAACATAGATGTGCAGTACATTGCAGACAATTCCACTGCAGTTGCATGATATGTTACAGCATACTTAACCAAAGCAGAAAAAACAGAGCTTCAAGACCTCTGGAATGACCTGTCCTCAGACAAAACACTGTCTCAAAAATTATGCAGCTTGGGCTAAAAAAGGCTGTCCCATAGAGAATGTGGCTCCTATGAAGCAGCAGATCGTTTAACTGGTGCTGCTTTGTATGGAAAATCTGAAAATATATAGGTCCTGCTAAATCTAGAATAAGAGTTCTGAAATCATACGACGACATAGAAACAATAGCCAAAAATGATCCCAACAGCCAAGACATTTTGAAAAACAATTTGCTGGACACATACTACCCAAACAGAAGTACCATTTTGGAAACCATGTGTCTATACCACACAGCCCAAAACTTCACATACAAAAATATGAATCCCGATGAAAAACAAGGTAGATACAGATTGACAAATTGTGAAGGCAGCTTAGTAAAACTCACCAAACCAAATTTAATTAATCATATTAAATTGTCATTAAAGACTCCTCAACATAAAGAACTATATTACATGTCCCTGCTACAACTCTTTAAACCATGGAGAAAAGAAGAAGAAATACTAGATAACTCTGACTCCTACGAAGATGCTTTCAAAGCAAATGAAAGCACTATAACTGATGTAAACTTTACACACTACAAAACAATGTTGCACAATGAACAGCAACTTGAAGAAGAACTCCAGGCCCAACTAGATAAGGGCACTCCTGACAGTAGTCAACCTTCTGTAAGAGGAAGCCAAGAACCACTGGGACAGCCACTAATAGCAAATGAGGTAGAATTAGCTATGACGGAAGTAGAAAACATGTGTCAGTATGAAGATAAAGAAGACTTTACTATACTACAATCAAAACTAAACAATGAGCAGCGTAGCATTTTTCAAGAAGTAACACAACAAATTGCACATGGTGTACAACATGAAAATAAAGAATGCACCTGCCAAAATTACAAACCTATACTGCTGTGTGTCAGTGGTGAAGCTGGTTCTGGCAAAACATTCTTAATCAAAATCATCAGCAAATTCCTTCAACAATTGACAAACAACAAACTGTCAGCTGTTGTCACTGCCCCCCCAGGTTTGGCTGCCTACAACATAGGCGGTGTCACTTTACACCGATAACTACTCCTGCCAGTAGAACTCCAAAACAAATTAGACTATTATAAACTTTCTACAGAAGCTGCAATAGAACTACGCAGAGTATTAAAACAAATGAAAATGCTAATAGATGAAGTGAGCATGGTCTCCCACCTAATGTTGGCTTTGATTCACCTCAGATTACAAGAAGTACTCAAAACAAACTACAAAGAGCTATTTGGAGGAAAACACATTATTGTTTTCGGAGATCTTCTTCAATTGACACCAGTGAAAGGTGAGCCTATTTTTAAAACCTTAGGATACAAACTCTGCCGTAAAACTGTTGGCAGCATAAGAAATGTCAACCTTTGGCAACATTTCTAATACAGAGAATTAACAGAAAACATGCGGCAATCTGCAGATCTCACTTATGCCAACATCTTAAAGTATTAGAGTTGATATACTATCTCAAGATGCACAAGCAATATTGAAAACCTGGCACATTCATGCACTTAATGGCGATAATGTATGTGCTACAGATGTTATGGAACAATTAGCGCACAAAAATGTCAATTGGATGGCCTTAATGCCAACTCTTGCAAGCTGTTTCAAATTCAATGAAACAATGTTGAAAAAAGAAATGCAACCAATAATTGAAATTAGCGCCACAGGCAAACTAGACGTAAATGGTATGACACTACCCATGTGTGAGCAAGCCACAACAAGACTAAATAGTTTAGAAAATTCAATCTCCAACGCAGCTGGGTTGGAAAAAATATTAAAATTATCCTTAAATTGTAGAGTAATGCTTAAACATAACCTTGACGTGGATCAAGGACTAGTTAACGGAGCACTGGGTACAGTTGTTGGCTTTCAAACATACCCACGTGACAACAACATTCAGTTTGTCAATATTCTCTTTGACACACTTTCAGAAGTGAAAAGGATAGGACGCTCAACTGCTCGATTCTTTCTCTTCAAAGACATGTATGTACGCAGAGAACAATTTTCCCTAATTCTTGCATACGCAGTCACCATTCATAAATCACAAGGTCTTACCCTAGACAAAGCTTTGATAGACATTGGTAACACAGTCTTTAAAGAAGGCATGAGCTACGTAGCACTATCACAATTATGTACACTTGACGGTCTATTTCTAATCAACTTTGATGCAAGTAAATGCTGATATTCCTTGCATTTTAGAATACAATAGACTTCGTTCACTATACACCCCTCATCTAAAAACATATCCTGTTCCACAAAAAGTAAAACATTGTAAAAGAAAACTAAATCAAACTGAAATGCAACAGGATGTCACTGCAAATCCTCCAAAGAGAGTGAAAGAAACTAATACTTCATCAAGTACCACAAGGAAAAAAGAATTAGAGAAACCCGCTACTTCTTCAAAGAAGGAAGACAAACTCCAAAAAAAGCACTCAGATACAGAACTACCTGGTCCATTTAAACTTTCAAATATAACTGGTGTAAATTGCTATGCAAATGTAGCAATGAATATTCTATTTCAATTGCCACCAATTGTTGACAACATTTACTTACACAGTACAGACCAATTGTGTTTGCAAATGTTAGTACTTCATAGAAACGCAACAAACAATCCTGACCACACATATAGTGTTCATGGAATAAGACATTAATTGGACTACTGTGCTGGAATGGTGAAATGTACTATAAACTCACAGGAAGATCCACAAGAATTTCTAATGTACCTACTACAAGTACTGGAAAACAAAAACATACCTATAAATGAAATCTTCCAGATTTCATATATGTGGAAACATACATGCACTCTCTGCAACAATGTGACACATGAACAAATCCCCAATGAGGGCTTTGTGTATGTATCCATACCCAATTGTGAATCTGTTCCATTTCAGCAACTTGTACAAAATGCAAACCATGGTAGATTATGTACTACCTGCAATTCGGATAATCGCTCCACCTTACTAATACAAACACATAGTAAATATGTAATACTAATGCTTCTACGCTACAATGCAGATGGTACCAAAAACAACTGCAAGCTGACTGGATTCACACATGGTCAAGTATCACTTGGTAAGAAAACCTTCACAACAATAGGTATAATCTACCACGCAGGAGCAACAACCAATGCAGGTCACTATACTGCATATATAAAAAAAAAAATGTGGATGTTCGAATGTAATGATAGTACCATTACTCTAAAGCAGAGATTACCAGCAAATCTTACAAACGCTTATTTAATCTTCTTAAAACCAACATTTATTAACTAAGCTGTACTTAAACATTAACAAAACTTTTATTAAAAAACTATAAACTATTAGAACATGCCAACAGCTATCTAACTGCCCCAAGATTCTACAACAACTAAAGAGATAAATGAATACCACTAAATTATATCAAAAAATAGACAGTTAGAATATGCTAACTGGTATCTAACTGCTCCAAAAATCTGCAACAAGCCAACATATAGAACATTAGCCAGAAACAATAAGTGAACACCGAAAACAAACAAACAAACAAATAGACTGTAGCATAACAAAAAAAGGTTTTTTTTAATCCGACATGGATTTTTTTTCCCCCACAGACCCAATGATTTTAGCAACAAACACAGAAACTGAGCAAATTGCACAGTATACTGGTTTGTAATCTACTAAATATGAGGGTAAAAAAAATGTTGATTATTCAATGTTATAAGTCATTACAAAATACCAATACTAACATGATCTTTTCTTTTATCGCAGAAATTAACAAGGAAAATATGTACTCCAGTTACTAAACCAAACAGTAAGCATATCATAATAAGTACAACCATCGCAGCAAATCACACCCATAGTAGCTTATAACTTCAGTGCTTATAAATTTGGTCTTGGCCATGCACCCAAGACTATAGGCTCTGGCCACAACCACTGCAGCATATCACACCCATAGTAGCTTATAACTTCAGTGCTTATAAATTTGGTCTTGTCCATGCACCCAAGACTTTAGGCCCTGCCCACAACCACCACAGCATATTACACTCATACTGGCTTATAACTTTGTTGCTTATAAATTTGTTCTTGGGTCCCAAAGTTATAAGCCACTATGGGTGTGATATGCTGCTGTGGTTGTGGCCAGGGCATAGAGTCTTGGTGGCCGTAGGCCATGCACCCAAGACTCTATGCCCTGGCCACAACCACCTAAGCGTATCACACCCATAGAGTCAAACATTTTAACTATGCCATATGGGCACTTTTAATGTCCGCGAACATTATGAGTGTTCTTAGAACATTTTCAACTTGCCTGCGAACAGTACGGACAGGTATAGCATCCTCAGGACACCACCATTTCGTTTATTTAGGAACATTTCAGGACACCGCGTGTGTTCTTAGAAAAATTTCAACTTGCCTACGGACAATACGGACAGTGTCCTCAGGATACCCCCATTTAGTTTATGTACAAATATTTCAGGACACCGCGTGTGTACTTAGAACAGTTTCAACTTGCCTGCGAACAATACGGACAGGCATAGCGTCCTCAGGACACCCCCATTTTGTTTGTTTACGAACATCCCAGGACACATGTTCTTAGAACAATTTCAACTTCCCTACGAAATATACGGACAGCGTCCTCAGGACACCCCCATTTTGTTTATTTATGAACATTTCAGGACACCACTGTGTTCTTAGGACAGTTTCAGCTTGCTTGAGAACAATACGGACAGATCTACAGTCCTCAGAATGCCCCCATTTCATTTATTTACAAACATCCAAGGACACATGATGTGTTCTTAGAACAGTTTCAACTTACCTACGAACAGGTATAGCGTCCTCAGGACACCCCCATTTTGTTTATTTACGAACATTTCAGGACACCCGCGTTGTCCGTGGTCAGAACAAACACAAAAGGGGTGCCTTCCACCTAATTAAATACAACATTTAACCCATCTCTTACTCCCCCACCCTCCCCAAGCAGTCTTACACGCCAACACACTTGACTAAATAGTATTTTTCCACCAAGATTCACCGCGCTGTCCGCGGATGTCCGCGAATACAAGATGGCGGGCATGCCCAGGAAATCTGACACACGACACGCTCTCAACCACCCAATCAGCGAACACGTCTAATGTCCGCGGCACGACGCGCATCGCCCAGCCAATCGGGTCCATGTCCGCGGAGCGAACAGGGAAGTGTGTCCGTGGACTGAAAATAGATATCACACATTTTTTGTGACCTACTTTTTGGTCATTTTTTAAAAACTACTTGACAGATTTTCACCAAATTTGCAAAAGCACACTTTCAGGACCAAGCCGCTGCTCCTGATCCAAATTTGGTGAAAATCCGTCCAGCGGTTTGGGCTGTAGGCGTGAGCAAAATGTTTACCCCATTCAGTGTAGGGGCAAAAAGAAGTTTTGGGACCCCCCCCTTATAACTTTGCCCCCCTTGGACCAAACCTCACCAAACTTTAACATATTCAGAGTGACCCATATACTTTCTTTGCAAAGTTTGGTGAGGATTCGTCCAGGGAGAGCGAAGTTAGAAGTCACCCAAAAAGGGCTCTTCCTATGGAAACAGCAACTTAACCATAACTACACAGCCACTACCGTGGATGTGTGATTAACAAAAACGAAAACTGCAACCTTGCAGGGGGGCCAGGTCACCATTTTAACTCCTGCGCTGAGTGGGGGTCCCTGACGATCATTTGGACAAGTACTCTATTCTAAGAACAGCAGCCCAATTCAGAGTTAACCCACTTGAATTACAATATTTGCTTAAAAACCTCACACACACCGCCATTAAGGCCCTTACCCATCCACTTCTGTGTGTTTGACGACAAACAACTGTATGCTATTGATATGTAATCTTGATATGCAGCTCAATATGTAACCCTGGCGGCATTATCGCTTATGTA
Source organism: Ambystoma mexicanum (assembly GCF_040938575.1). NCBI lineage: Eukaryota > Metazoa > Chordata > Amphibia > Caudata > Ambystomatidae > Ambystoma > Ambystoma mexicanum. Next base: position 650,641,466 of record NC_090930.1, on the reverse strand, counting down.
ACCAATCTTGTATATCTAAACACATGTATGGGCTAATGTAACTAAGCCGCTTTTCTTTTCCCTGTAGCTAAGCAATTTTCCTTGTAACAGCGCCACAATGCCTCTGGGCTGTTTGCGCGCTTTATAAATGCAAATAAATAAATAAATACAAACACGTTACTATGTCAAAATGACTTGCATCTTATAAAAGGCAGTTGAGTCAGTGATGAGAGTTTGCGCCAAGCACTTTCATTAGATCGTCAGTGTACCTATAGACCGTTCAAGGTGATGGTAGAGATGTCGCAGCTGTATCTTTTTCCCCTGGTTTAGAGGCGTTTGGTAAGTTAGTCTGGATGTAGTTTACTGCTTCCTTCTGCAGGGTGAAGAATAATGCCTTTCCCCGGTATTAGATCTGCAGGCACCCTGGCTATAGCATGGCATATGGGATAGCTGTTTCCTGAAGCATACATTTTACGTTTAAGAAGGGTATGAGTTCTTGTTGGACAGCCGAGGAGAAATCAGGGTATACATTAATTGTGATATTGTCTTAGTGTAACGGCCCTTATTCTCTGGCGAGGCGCAGCGCTGTGTCACAATCTCTATAGTTGAGTAATTTTGCAATAATTGTCCTGGAAGGATCCACAGGTTTAGGTTGTGCCAGCGGTGTTCTGTGGGATCTTTCCAGCACAAACATTGAGAAGAAGTTTTGCTTGTGAAACAGGTCTTTCAAAAGGTTCTCAAAGCTGTTTTCCAGGGGGCCTGCAACTCAAGTTTTCCGGCAGGCCAATTACACAGATGTTACTTCTGCACGAGCACGATTCCAAGTCGTCAAATTTAGATAAGGCTCTTTTCAGATCAGTAGTGACTCTTGACATTTGAGATTTCAAAGCAGTTATATTGTTTTCTGTTGACCAAATGCACGCTTCTGCCTCCGTCATCAGAGCACAAACTTTCTCCATTTTACCATTCAGTGTATTTATATTGATTGTAATCTCATCCAATTTATCAGTCATGGAGGCAAATCCGGCTTGCATGCCATCCATCACCTATTTAAGGCTTAGTGGCTCATTGTTAGTCTCACAGGTGACCATTTTAAATTTGAGGATCGACCGTTTTGTCCGGGCGAGGTGGATTAGTTTGTCTGCCAAAAGCATCCAGCGGGTTCTGCTTCTTCTGAGTGGCTCCCCCTCTGGTCATGGTTAGTTTCGTCTCCTCCTAGCGAGGCCAGACTTTCATCAATGAGTGCCAACAATATGATAGTTTGATGGTCTCTGTGTCTCTGGCATGGGATTGTGCTGTTCTATGTGATGATTGTGAGTAGTTTAGCACAATTGACAGCCCGCAGTACAGAAGCAACAGGAATGCAACCAGTATAAAGGCTTCAGCACCACCCGTCGCCATCGATGGAACAGTCTACTGACCCATCACTGGGAACTATGGTAGAAAAATGAACGTGGAATCCTGGGGTAAGTATTTGCCAGCTGCAGATGCAAAGTCCAAAATGGGTTCTTTGAGTCGTCGCCCAGCGGGCCACAGCAAGGCCCTTATGCCACTTGAACACTTTTGTATAGAGGTACTCCACAACTCCTTGCAGGGGAGGATCTCTGGGTCGCAGAGCTGGAGATTGAGAGCCCGGTACCCAGCTCCCACTGCCTATTACGATGTGCCATGTCACTGTTCCCCCTTTAAAAGCACCTTCTTAAGTTTAGGGATTAGTATATGTAAATGTTTGTGCACACTCTGTATGCAAAATTCAAATAGACTAGTGTCGAGGCCAGCTTCAGGTGTGTGAAGCTCAGGGTCAGTGGTTCTCCACACATCCACACACTGCCCGCTCTGTACCTTAGGGATATTACTGAACAAGGACGCGTCCGATAACCGTACAGCACCCGGGTCTTCTAAGCCATCCGCTACGGCGGTCTGGTGTGTGTGCCGTCTTGGTATCGTGGCCTGAGGGTGCAGCTGTGGTTTCTGCCAGCAGCCTCAAGGCTTACAGGGTGTCTGGTCCGCAGATCCCACTATGCTGAGGTCTAAGCCAGTATGCTCCCTCATGTTTCCAGGCACTCGTCAAGGATAGTTCATCGGCGCTGCAGCGGTCAGCGCACACCACCTGTTGTGTAGATTTCCCTGCAGCTGCTGGTTCTTCGTAAGCCCCCGTCCTCTCCAAATACGGCCTACGCAGGCCACCGCAAGTTATGTACGTCTGAACTCTGGAGTTCCAGGGAGGTTTGATGCAGCACTTTAGCAAGTTGTGGCAGGGTACTTCCAATGCTGGTGTATGAGTTTAGCTCATATGAATATTTCCAAAAAGCGGGTTCATTAGCGGCACGCTCAGTGATTTGCTGCCATCTTGAGGCTACTCAACAGCTCCCCCCACACTCAACTATGGTCTGTATATTGAGGCTATTGAGACTGGTCATCCGTCCATGTCCTGTCAATGGATAGAAAAAACGGCCACTACAGCTTATTTTGAGCATGTTGTGTGGGCCTCATTATGAGTTTTATAATATTCAAAAAGAAGATGCATTTAAATGTTAAAGGTATTTGTACCGCGCACCGTCACCAATGGAATTGGTCCCCAGGCGCTCTGGCGGATCTGTAAATGATAAGGTGGGATGGGTTAGTAATGTGAAGAGGGAGTAGGATAGTGAGAGGAGTGGTGTTCTGTTGGCAGCTTCAACCCGAGCTTTGGTGTGGGTATTGGATCGGGGTCAGTCCGCGTGTGCTGTTGCTCCGGCTTATGTGTTGTTGCAGTGTTGTGAAGTGCGTGCGGCTTGTTGTGCGAGAGATGGTTGTGTGAGTTTTTTGAGTGAGATAAGTATGCAGAGTTTGAGCTTATACTGTTTAGTGGGTTACCTGACCTTTAGCATGCTAAAGATGTCTACACCACAACACAGGACAGAAAAAAACAATGGTACATCAAATAATCACATTAAAATGTATTTTTATTATTAAATCTATAGAGTTTAACACTCATAAAATGATCAGATTACATAAACCTTAATATCAAACAATATATAAAACATACAAAACATATACTTAAAAAACACAAGGAAACCACATACTGTGGGTTAGTTTTTATAGTGATTGCAACACTCCTCTGTATGAAATTTCACACTGGAGTAGTTCATCGTATTCTGAAATGTTTTTGGTATATTTTCAAACCCAACTTGTACAAGTTTCTGTCCTTAAAACACAGACAAATGTAGGACATTCATCAGGGGTGCAATTGCTTGTGTATTTATAACAGTGATAATTCTTCTTTCCTATCACTTTCTTTCTGCCAATTCCTCAACAATGATGAACCCTATGGGTTAAAGACAAACTGTTACCATTATGTTTTTAAAGTTTTAGGTCTTATCATTAGACTTCGAAAGAGCATCCCCGATCCACCTAAGGGGCGTAGTATGTTTCTATCTTACATAACTCTTAGAGTGTGGTAAACAAATCCACAGTCTGACAGCACCAAACAGATTGGTGATGGTGGGGGCGATTTCTTTTCAATTAGGGAAGATCACTCCAAACCTACTCTTCTAATCTGTAACAGAGACCCAATTCTGTAAAAGCCTATCCAGACTGTTCTCTTTATGGTAGGTCATCTTACCTACAGAAATTGCTGGGGAGTTCTATTCATGTAGGAGGAACGCTTTCCACAAAGGCTGTTGATATTTTGTGGCACGGTAGATTTCTACAAATCAGCAGCAGCCCATTTCTACAAATCAGCAGCAGCCACGGTAGGCAGACACATCATGGAAGCACTGGCACCGTTTGCAATGGTGCCGGTGCTTCCTTGTCCCCACTCCCATAGAGTCCTATGGAACTCTGTGGGAATGGTGACTTACAATTTACTGGTGCCTGTCTTCCCGGGCCGCCGGACTCGTAATGAGACGGTGGAACCGGGAAGTCAGGCACCAGTAAACTATTACGAGTCTGGCGGCAACCCGCCGGTAGCACCAGCTGGGTTAGCGCCAGACTCGTAATATATAAAGGAAAGTTTTGGGAGAATTCCTAAAAAACTTACAATATAGGATAAATGCAACTATATCCTTGTGCTCTTTACATCAATAAAGATTAATGGTAAAAAAGTGATTGGGCCTCATTATGAGTGTGCCTGTCTGAAAACAACGGTGCCAGTAAGCCTACCGGCACCGTTGTTTGCTGGCCGGCACACTACTACTCTGCGGGCGGGTGCGGTTCCGCCCACCAGGGTCAGACCTGGCGGGCGGAACAACACTCACACGCAAAGTTTCTCGGAAGCACTGGCACCATTGTTAACGGTGCCAATGCTTCCGTGGTCCCCATTCCCATGAAGCCATCTGGGACTCCATGGGAATGGGAACTTACAATATTACCGGTGCCTGACATCCCGGCCGCCGGGGTCGGTATACCACGGTGTTACCGGGAAGTCAGGAGGTGGTAATTAATTACGGGTCTGGCTGCAACCTGCCGTTTTACCGGCACAGTTAACGCCAGACCCGTAATGAGGGCCATTGTATTTCTTTCTCCACCTACTTTATAATACAACCTGGCTGGGAAATTGATAGGTGTATGGGATTTGGGCTAATATTAGTTCAAAATGGTTGATATCCCCCTTCTATGGTATGCTGGTATAACAAAACGATAAGAAATTGGGAGTACGTGATGTATGCAATAATCATGGGAAAAAATGGGAAGCGGGTGATTAGGTGTACATGCTATTGAGGAGCTTATTCATTTATACTTTGTAAATAGTTTTTTTAAATTCCAAATTGGGACGTGGAAACAACCTTTCAGGAAATTATTAATTTAGAATAACGTCTGGAAGAAGATGGGGCAAGCCCCATTAGGAGTTACCTCATAGCCTGTTGAAATATGCCAATTTCGCTGGATTATTTGCTGATTAATATGTGTTACACTTTAAAAGTCTGTGTAGGTTTAATTATATGTATGCTGCGATCATGAAAAGGTTGTAAGCAGAACTTATGTTTGAGGTCATTGATTTGATTGAATAACATAACAGGTGTATTTGTTGAGCACACATTCACCTCTAGAGGGATATTTTGGCACTATTGACAAGTAACAGATTTGCATTTTACTCAGTGGTACTCATTTTATCGACCTTGGCAGGATGAACAGGTGAGTGAACCTGCTCGGATTTGAACCTGTGACCATGAGGACAAACACAGGCTCCTATAGTGGATGCATTAGTCCACTGAGCTATAGAGCTTAATAATGAATTTGTAAGTCCACAATTATTGTTTTGATATTATTAACATTTGTCCAGTGACATGTTGAAGGTTGGTTCTGCTTTGAGCAGTGGTTCTACATCCATATTGTAGAGGCCTTGTAAACCCTAATTTGACTGTTGTACTCTGGTCATTTGGCTACCATACGATGGAGTCTGGCTGGTGATAAAATGTTCCGATTCCCGGTGGATAGAGGGGTTCGCCAGGGATACCCACTGGCTCCTCTTTTATTTTCAATCTATATTAAAATCATCATTGAGGAATTGTGCCACAACAACTTTGACTTTCCGCGTTTGGGTAAGGATACATTTCCAGCTTTATTCTTTACGGATGAAGCAGACCTCCTCTCTACCTCTCCTTCAGGTCTAAAATTATCCTTGTCTTGTTTTTGCAAACAAGTGTGTGGCGCTAGGTTTAGAATTAAATATAGGAACAACGAAGGTTATGGTCGTTTGCTCCAAAAACCTGCTGGATAAGCACTTATCTGTTATAGAGTGAGGAACAAAATTAGAGGAAGTTTCCTGATATGACTACTTGGGAATCAGATTTGCTTCCAACAGTGTTTGGGCTTTTCATGTTGATAGCGTTGTCAGGGGCTTGGGCAAAAACGGTGGCTCATTGAAGAGGTTCTTCACACAGGGGGGTGGTGCAGTTGAACCAGTGCTGGAAGTCTACAAAGCTCAAGGGGAAAGACTATTATTATAACTGAAAACAAGTTTGTAAAAAGTATTTTGTTTATGCCCGAAGAAGCCCCAACAGCCTTGGTCCACATGGAGTGCAATCTATGACGCTTCGAAGAGGAGTTTGCTATGAGACCAGGTTTTTACTGGTTTAGGATCTGGTGGAATCCAGCATTGGGTAAGTTTCATAAGGCCCTCATTCTGGTGCTGGAATTGGAAGGGGGTAGGTGTCTCCCGTGGTTTCCTCATGTTAAGAACTTTCTGGCGGCCCTAGATCTTAAGCGCTACTGATTACTAAATCTGCAAAAACTAGAGTTGAAAAAGAGGGTGTCTGACCTTGTCCGGAGAACTGGATTACTTTGCTTCCATACACAGTAATGGGTATGAACCCTACCAAGATATAATTGTCCCAAACTATGCCCAGGCTCTGTATATAAAATTTAGATTTGGTTATTTGAGGATACAGAATCATACAAGCAAATGGAAAGATTCAACAGGGAGTAATTGCCTATTATGTGGTGCAATCAAGGAAGATACACTTTCTGTTTATATGCAAAGGCTTGAAAGACCGAAGGATAAAATATCTGAAATCACTGCTTGTTCTACACAACGCACGCACTTTTAGTGCTGCCAATCAATTGGTAAGAAAATCTGATGATTTAGTAGCAACTTATTTTGTGGCTAAATATATCCATTGTGCCTGGTTAAGGAAATGTGTACTGATCGCACTTTAGAATTAAGAGTACCACACTTGTTATTGCTTGTTGTTATTTGGATCTGTTTTAAAATTGTCAAAACAGATTTTCTTTTATTGCTATGTAGTGATATGGAGGATGCTTTATGTTAGCTAAGTAGTTTTAAAAGTTTGTCCGATTGTTGATTTTACGATTTTAGGAGGACTATGAATTTTTGATCATGTATGTGTTTTTTCAGTATAAGGTTTATCCATGTGGACATATGAAGAGGAATCCAAATGGTTGAATTGTGGATGTTTTATGTAACTAATGTGGTTGTGTTTTCCTGATGACTTTATAGTCAAATAAAGGATTTTTCGTTTGTTCATATTGTGGGTATTGAGATTGTGTTTGGAATCTTTCTCTGTTGAGATTTTTCTACTTGCACTCTTTGGTGTTTGAGCCGACAGTCCTGGGCAACAGGATTGATGCACCAATGTGCAGTTTAATCAGGAATCCTTCTGTTTTTTGAAGAACTTTAAAAAGAGATAGAACTTATTCAATGAGGTCTTCACAATTTCCTGAACTGTCGCTAATTGATCTGTGAATTATATGAAGAAGTCTCATTTGCATGGCTGTTTTGAAACAGTTAAAACAGCTACTTGCCACTTCAGGTCTGATGATTGACATTTCTCGAAAGTTGTATGCTCCTTGCAAGCATTAGAGGCTTAGCCTTTTCCTTTCAGGTCATAAGTGTGTGTTATCCAAAAATATATATGCTCATTTTGGGGGATTTAATGATTGGGTGATCTGGCCGATTGTTGTAATAATTTCCTCCAGATGGTTTCCACAGGACCCTTTTCAGTAATTGGAGACTGTAGACCATTTACTAAGTAAGGGGGAGCCCAGGAACTATGCAGGGGGTCGGGTAAAGATAAGAGGAGCAGGTGGAGCCCTGGGCAGGGGTGGCTTGTCCATAATGGACGAGGGGGCATTCAGCTAGCGGCCCCCTCACCCATTATGGAGGAGCCGAGGAGTCGGCCCAGTGAACCACTGAGCGCTCTGTAATGATGATATGGTATCAAAGTAAGACAGACACAAGTGATCACAATTCAAGGGTGTTTATTTAACTTTATCAGGGTTGTAAAAAATGCCTATCTAAACCTAAATCTACAATGGGAGCAAGCTACGACCATCAAATAATATTAATACAGTCCTAGTGGAGTCTAGTCAAACAGAAAGGGCCTATACTAAAAAGAAAACTGTTGTCAATCCTTACCGCTATGCTACAAAATTGTGTGGGATAATGTTTACAAAAAGAAAGAAGTGTTCACAAAATGATAAATCAGGATGTTAGGCCATGGACCTCCCTTCCCCATATTTTTAGCACGGAACAAGGCGGGTCACTCAAGCACAGCACACTCCTGGGCTTCTCTGGCACAAGGTCACTGCTTCTTTCACCAACATCAGTGCCTTCTATGCCCGAGTCTCTTTTGTGCAAAGTCTCTTGCCTGAGAGGACCTGATGTACCAGAAATTGCAAAGAAAAGTTCCTTTCTCAATATTCACGTTGGGCGATTTATTCTTCAACCTCGATCCCCCTCAGCAGGGCTCCGATCCTTCTTTCACAGTTAGACTCCCTCAGTCGGGTTCAGACCAACTTCAATTTGTAGGCATCCCCCATTTGGGTTCACATTTGCCTCAACAATCTTCTTGGGTGTGTTACTGTTCACCTTAATTTGCAGGCATCCCTCAGTCGGGTTCACATTTGCCACGGCAAAATCTTCTCGGTGTGTTAGCCATCCCTCAGTCAGGTTCATATCTGCTACAGCAATCTTCTCATGTGTGTTACTCTTCACCCAGGATCCCCCTCTTCTGGGCTCGGAGACTAATTGCAAAAAAAGGATCTGTCAGCCAGACTCAGACCAACTTCAGTTTACAGACAATAAAAGACTTTAGAGTGTACACAGGATTCAATGCAACCCGCTGCAAGACCACTTTGATTTTACAGTTTCACAATTCTTCCCCACTGAGAAGGGAGGGGGCTCCAAACAGAGACCTTCGAGTAAGGACCCACGCGATGCCAGACCACTTTGTATCTGGTACCAATCTTGGTTTTACAAAGTTCAATTGTATTCAAGTTCTCTTCCTTCATACAATGTTGTCGCTTGCAACCTTGAGCATAACAGAGTCCGGTATGCTATCTGTTTCTCCAACTCACTGGCTGGGTGTTGCTTTGCTGTCGGAGTCAAGGATGGTACCACAGTGGTAATCACTTCTCCCTGCCCTGGCTATCAGTGCCAGTGGGTCCACTGTACCTTTGACACATGCTACACTGTTTGTCAGCTGCAGTTCCCGGTTTGTTTCTTTTCATTATGGCTTCCTGAAAGTCACGGTTCTGCGTTGAAAAGGGCAAGGGCATTTCCCCCTTGTCGTCCTCTCTGCTCTCGCCGCCTTTCTCCTCAGTTTAAACTGCTGTCGGAATTGCTGCTTCCTCATCGTTTTTCCTTGCTCAGAGTGTGCTTTCGTGCTACGCCTTTTTTTCCATGTGGGGAAGTGTAATGGGAGTCAGGTGTGTGTAGTTATCAGTAATTGCCTGATCCTTGTGTTGGGACATGTCAGGTATACGGCTCTTATGTTGGTACATTGTCTCTCACGGTGAAATGTCGGTAAGAAAGTGTTTGTGTTGGAAAAGGGGGGGGGTTTGAGTTTGGAGGTATCCTACCTGGTTGGATGGGGAAAAGGTATTATAAAGAAGGGGATACCGCATGTTGCCCTTCGGTGTCCCACTTTCACTCCCGGAAGACCTCCCATCCAGGTGATCCTCCTGCACTGGTCCACCCCAGGAACTGGATGCAATAGTGATGGCAGTGTCCTGGCCACCTGGATGAAAGATCCCCGGGACTAAAGGGTGAGACACCCTCAGGATTCTCACAGCTCCCTCAGCTGCTTTTTGCAGCCCGACGCGGCATGAAAATTCCACCAAAGCTGACTCAGCAGGCCTGGAGCCCCACGAGCCAGCTATTCCAGTGCCTGTTATTTATGAGCCCGAGATCCCCGAGTCAGAAAATTCCCTTCACCACCTCAAAGCATCAAGAAACCCTGCGCACAGCAAAAACGTGCGGATTGATGTACATTGGCAATTTGAAGCTGAAGATTTAAAAAAGTCCATCTCCAGAAAGGGCCAATGGACAGCTGGACCTTCAAACATAGAAAAATCATCCCAAAGCTATAAGGAGTGTGAAACAACTGACTTATCACCATCAAATAAAATGCGTTCACTGGCCCAAAGTGAGATTAGAGAGAAAGAAATTCTGCTGACTGCATAGTCGGGAACAGTAAAATATGCCAACTGCTTATATGAGGCATTGAGCTGGGAATGTGAAAAAGAATTGAATTTATCCTCAAAAAGGACTATGAATGAAAATGTATCCTTTACCAGGTTGAGTAAAGAACCTAAGGTGGGAAACCAAACAAACAGGAAAGAAAAGGAGGATACGGTCCGTATAAAGGGAATAAATAATAGGAAACATAAAAAAAAAAGAGTAAGTAAAAAATAACATCAAAACCCCCGAACCATGACCTGTTGGAAAAATTCTTCAAGAGAAAAATCTTGTAATGGGAGAAAACGGTAAACGAAATCTCAGACAGTGATATTCTGAAGAGCATCAACACATTGCAACCGTGTGTCTCGCCAGATAAAATGAACCAGAGCTTCCCAGACATCTTGGCCATCAAATTGGCAGCAGAGTCCCAGAAGGAACACATACTTCTTCCAACGTCTACACCGATACGCTGGCACTTTGGCCAAAATCCAAAGAAAATGGTTCATACAAATTTTACAAACCTAAAGTAGCAATCAAAACCTTCAAATGAACAACAAGCAACAGTAGCAGGGGGGCCCAAGTCACAAAAAGAACTACCCGGAACACAGTGCGATCGGAGACACAGCAAAGAAGGGCCTTGAAGGCGCAAGGGGCGAGCCAGCAACACCCCAGAATAGAAGGCCTCTACTGGATTCAAGTGCAAAAGGACTCAGACCCCAGGAGGAAAGACAGGATGCTCCTTTAATTTCACCCTTGGGATCAAGATTATCAGGGAGAACTGCGCACCAATTCCAATATAGTCAAGATGAACCATTCTCTCCACAAAGGAAAACACGTGGCCAAAGCGAGTCATCATAACTGAAAGACACACCGGTAAAAAAACCTGATCTTCTAAACATAATGGCAACAGTTACAATTGCATCAGCGCCATTCAGCAAATTGTATGAAGCCATTAATGCACATTAAAAGATCAAACAACGATGATTGCATTGATGCATACCAAGATGCACTTCCTCGAAGGATACATCATGGCGAAAGGTTGGGGAACCACTGAAACATTAAACCAAACGCAATCTCAAGATGCAAATTCTAGAGAATCACATAACACCACTCCAAGCATGCCAGTCAAGGCAAAAGAGGCTCTGAACGAAGTTGCAATGCAAACAGACTTGAGAGGTCTGTAAGATCGTCTCCGCTCAAACACGAGCAAGACATTAGCGAGCGCGGTGAACAAATGCGACCATCTAGTATTTAAAGTACCTGTCAGGGCTGGAGTAAAAACTCCACAGAAGGGATAACCCATGGTGGGGACTAAAAATCAACCTGGTAAAAAGCCAGTGAAAGGAAATGGATGTGTCTCTCGGGAAGAGGAAAACATCTCGAAAATAACAAAAGTAACATCAGAGAAGCAGACCAAAAACAAAGAACAAAGTACTAAAAACCCATTTTCCTTCGGCATTTTCAATCAAACGAAATGGCCAAAGGAATATTTTCCAATACTCAAATTACTACGAGCCTCCGAAAACCGACAAAAAGAACAGTCGACCAATAATAAAAAGTCATAAGCCAGGAAGGGGTAAGCATAGTTGCCCGGAAAGGAAAAATGCCCAAAAAAAATCGTCACTAGTTCTGGTGGAAGACAGCTTTACATCTATAGCTGACCTGATGAATATGAGCACCTATTCAATCGAAGAGTCAGAACCTGACCAAAATCAAGCATTGGATTACAAAAGGAAAGCAGACTCTTACGAAAATAACCTCACAAATGAGGAACCAAAAATGAAAGTGTACATTACAGAACCAGTACCACCAAAAAAAGGAGAGGATCGTCTGAACAAAGTCAAGCACGAACAACACAATATAAGTAGTCCAAGAAAGGTTTCGGCACCGCTACCAAGACCTCCTAAATTAAAACCAAGAGCACCTACGCCGAATCATAAAAGCAATGATAGGCAAATCCCAGCAGATACAAAAAGACGGACAAGGAAGACCAAAACACAGCGAGCAGATAACCATGCAATTCCATTTGTGATAAGAGCGAAAGGAATAAACGAATAGGCACCAAAGAGAGGAGTTATTCTCCTCAAAAACGAACAGCAGGGTCAGAGCAGTGAAAAAGAACAGCTGAAACGGCGAGAAAAATACAGAGCAACTGCATCTTTAAGATGAAGCAAATCAAAAAATTGGTTGACAATCTGACTCTGAATAGAACTATACTCTGGCTGTTTCTATAAATGCCAAATCTTCGGCAACTGCAAAACAAGGATATTTGGATAGTGGAACCGTGCCACAATGGCCGAAGAGATTGTTTCCACCTTCACATCAGTTCAAAAATAATAAGAACTCAACTAATAGAGGAAGGACATAGACTGAACATCTTGGGATCCGAGCTGACTGAAGAAAAACAAGAGCCCACAGCAAGACAAAGAGGCAATTCACAGTCGGTCTCAGACAAAGCAGAGGGCCATTATAGCCAAAATTGGAAGACTGTAAAAAATGCTAAAAAATCTAAATTGGACAGCAGAGATCGCTCAGACCAGCCACGAGAAAGAATAAGGTGCGAAAAAGTACAAGAGGAGAGGCGATTACCTCTCGGACCCATAAGATTACGAAAAACAAGTTTAGATGTCAGCAAACAAAAGGGAATTGACTCAAACGGGGAAACAGAAAAAGGTCACCTGTAAAAAAGAACGATCCAACAAAGTGGTCATGGACCGCACCTTCAACGAGACCTACCTCCAGAAACTAGCCACCAGCTAAAGACCTGGAGGCCCCAAAGGTAGAAGCAGCAGCACAAGATCAGAAGGGGAATGATTCATATGATATCCTGGAACACCCGAGAATTTAGCCATTTGGCAACCTCCAGTGATGCTGACCTAGGCTCTAATGATATAATTTGCCTACAAGAGACATGGCTCATGACAAGGCCTCAGATGGATGGCTACGAAATCATTTTTAACACGGCCAGAAAAGGTTTGACAGGCCGTCCAACAGCAGGCCTTTTAACAGCAATCCGCTCAGGGTCAGGTCTGGATATCCACACTCAAATTTCATACTCTCCATTTATTCAAGGTGCAGTACTGACATGGAATAGGCGACTGAGCACGGAAGGGCCCATTGACGAAGGAAAACATTGCCCTGCTAAACACATATTGGAATCCGTAGGCCATCAAAGATGAGGAATATCTAAAGATATTAACTGACACCTTAGAACAGGCATCTTCGAACTTTCACCTGGACCACATCATAGTCACAGGTGATTTCAATGCAATCTGCACAGATACTGGCGATCAAAGAAAGCATCTTCCAAGATCAGCCCCAAACCTCGCAAGAGGAAGACTGCTGGAACAATGGATGGCTGCAAAGGATCTTCACAACCTCCACTGGGTTCGACACAGATCGAATATCCACATACCCAGCTGGGAACGCAACAACCAAGGCAGTACGATAGACCATACTTATGTTTCCAAGGAAATTCTGGGTCTGACAGCTAACTTTTCAGTCCTTAGAAATACAAACAGCGACCATAACATCCTAAAAATTATATGGGTAGCCCCGAGAGACATAAAGCAGAAAATGCCATACGAAATAGAGACGACACACCATGGAAACAGAGTGAAGTTATCTGAAAGGGCAATTCAGTCAATCACAAACGGATACCTGGAGCTCTCTGTAAATAAAATTGGAAGTAAAAGAGACATAAGTAAAGGTATTGACTATACCCTTCTTCTTCAAATCTACACAATAAAAAGAGGAAACGACCTCGAGGGAAAGAAGCAGCATCGCCATATTTATGACATACAGCTTGTAGCGAGAAGGAAAATATTGAGACAGCTAACCCTAATTAACAAAAAATCTATGACATCGGAAAATCAAAAAGGAGTAAAGCAAGCAAAAATACAGTACAGACAATGGCTGTTACAACGAAGATGCACCCTATACCAGAATGATGCTGAGGATATCCTCCGGGCAATACACGGCAAAAATACAAGAGATTGTTGGTCGCTAATTAGAAATGCCAATGGTACAACGGATGATCTACTGCTGAATACCGTCGGAGAAGCTAAATGGGTTTCACATTTTAGCAACCTATATAAACTCCCAATGTCATTAAACATCGAAACTTTGACATGTACAAAGTCTTATTGCGGAGTACCGGATGACACAGAAACAATTTTGTCCAAAATTAAGAAACTGTCAAATTCAAGAGCACCTGGTCCGGATAGAATATCTAATCTGGAACTGAAGAAAAATCCGGAAGCTTGGGTACAACTCATGAGTGAAATCTTTAAGAGATGTAGCAACGCAAGAGAAATACCAGCTTCATGGAGAAAAGCTACGGTAGTTCCATTCTTCAAAAGGGGTGCAAGAGACGACCCTTGTCAATATAGTCCGATTGCTTTACTGGACGTGATCGGCAAGGTTTTTGTGTCTCTTGTCCTGGATACCTTTCAGAATTGGTTAAAAGCCGCTGACCTGACTGATCCATTCCAATCGGGATTTACAAAAAACACGGGAACCACAACAACCATCCTTTTGGTGAGCGCCATAAAAGCAAGAACCTTCCAGGGTGGACCCATGGTGTACCTAGTAGGGATGTAACGGTATTACGGTATACAGTTAAAGATACCGTGAACCACTTAATTGAACAATAATAACCGTCACATTGTTTATACCGGTATACCGTTCATACCGTTAAGTGTGCTTTTCAATCTGATTTGGAAAGGCTGCAATAAGCAAGTGCTGCGCAGTCTTGGTCTTGCACTGTTGGATGTGCCGTCTGCCAAGTAGTTTCAGTTTGAGCTGTTTTTAATGCCATTCCATAAACCACACGTGCCTGACACAAAATCAATATGTTAGCAATAGGAATAATAAATACAGTGGCAAGAAGGAAAAGGGTTTACTTTTTTTTTAATTTACATTTTTTTTTAAAGCGCTCACACAGCCCGCGGGCATCGAGGCGCTGTTAAAGAAATTGTTTTTGTTTATTTAGTTGCGTAATTGTTTTTGTCTTAGTTGCGTATTTATAACACGCTTAAACACCCAGAGGTTTCTAAGCGCCGACCCGGGGATCGAACCTGTGTTGCTTCGTGTCGTCTTGCTTCCAAGGCACGCATGTTGCCGCTGAGCTATCCTCCCGGGACTTTGGGTTGGCGGCTTTGGGGTTTATATATTTATAATGGATAATGTTTTCTAAACATATGACAATGGGGGATTTCCCTGGTTCTATCATTGAATTTACATGTAATAAGTCACACTGCGAAATGTACCCATCTCTGTGGGTATTCCCTGCTGCCATACCAAAGGGTAACATGTCCGTGATTACTGAACACCTTTTGGCCCGGAAGTAAATTAAGGGCTGTAACGTAAAGAGAGAGTGCGTGTGCGTGTGTATGCGCACAAGCGTATACTACCATCAGACTCCATTGATCTGTGGCATGCAGGTTATCAAGATGGCAACATGTTCCTCTTCACCAGTAGCCAGTGGGGGAGCTAAAAGCCTAAATGACCACTTAAAAAAGCTATTCAGTTTGCTTTGCCAGTCGCAGCAGGGCTCCCTCCCACCCCCCTCCTCCTCTCCACACGTGTGTTTGTGTTTGGTGGAAGCAAGGGGTGGCATTTCAGTGGAAAGTATGTTGAAAAGCCCAATTCTGGCCCTCGGTGCCTGGTTTTGTTTGTGATGATAAATCTGACAATTTATGACCTTTTAGAAAATATTTGTTAAGATTAATTTACTCCACCTGCTATACCGCGATAACCATGATATACCGTCGTTTGGCAAGAAGGTTATTGTACCGTCATAAAACTAATACCGTGACACCCCTAGTACCTAGCACTAATAGATCTTGTGCAAGCGTTCAATCAGGTCAGCAGAGAAAGGTTGTGGAAGAAACTTGAAAACAACAACTGCCCAGAGGCAATAATTGGGCCAATCCGAGCACTGTTTCAAGATACTACAATGCGAGTAAGACTGAACAAAGCGGGGGTCTTATCAGATGAGATCAACACGGCTAGGGGCGTGAAGCAGGGGTGCCCGCTGGCCCCCGCTTTGTATAAGCTGATTATGCGAATTCCGAGAAAGTTAAGAATGTTTCCACCTACAGTAGGAGGAGCAAAGGTCTCCAGAATTCTCTATGCTGATGATATCATCCTTCTTGACTTAACGCTGGTGGGTCTTTAAAGGCAGATAAACAATTTGGCAGAATACCTGGAAATCCACAACTTAGAAATGAACAAAACAAAGACTAAGATCTTGGTTTTGGGAAAAAAGAAAAAACAAGGTGAAAAGTACAAATGGACGGCTAATGGTGCCGCCTTACAAAAAGTAGAGGTCTTCAAATATCTGGGAGTGACGCTAAGCCATACAGCTTTGGAGCAACCAATGTAAGAGGTACTCTTTGAAAAAATAAAAACTCTAATATCGCAAGCAAAAGCTATCGATAATAAATACGGCCGATACTCCCTGATCCCAGTGATTGACTTTTACAAGTCTAAAGTAACAGCTAGCATAACTTACTCGTCTGACGCCATGCCACAGCTGCCAGGGCCCATCTGGGCCAAAATAGAGAGCTATTTCTGGAGGAACGTCCTCAGCCTGTCAAAAACCACACCCATGGCGCTGATTAGAAGAGAATTGTGTCTCTTCGTTGGCGGCAATGGTGGCACGAAACACACTGATGCTCTACAGGAAAGCCGTCACAGAGCCCAAATCAAGGGTAATGCACATCATTAACGCAGAAATGGCGAGCAGAAAGTACATCATCATGTCTAAATGGGCAGCGAAAAACAAGCAAATGCTGCTAGATTTGAACATCACAGCAGAAGAGCTATCTACAAATACCAATAAAGTTCATAAAAGTTTAATGGAAATGTTCTGGATTGCGACCTTGGACCTGGCAAAACAGTATAAAACAACAAGATCTATTCCAACCATCCCAGCGAAGGTCAACACAGTGAGAAACTACTTGGACAAATTTCTGGATAAAAAAACTGGTCAGGTTATTTCTGAGGTTTAAACTAAACCACATTTTGACAAACGAAGTAAAAGCAGGAAGGAACCAAGAAGCCACAAACAACTGCCGATTTTGCAGAGAAAATGAAATGAAAGAAACCTCTTGCCACTTGCTACAAGACTGCCCAGGGACTAACCTGCAGAGAGCACAACAGGGGTGGACCGGCCTTTAGGGAACTCTGGAGATTTCCCGGTGGGCCTCTGCACCCTGGGCCTCTTTTCTGTGGTATTTCCAAATTTTCTCATAGGAAGAGCATTGGGCCTGCAGAAAATGTGTCATATAGGGCCACTTTGAACTTTATTTCCAGGGCCTCTTTTGGTCCTCAGTAATTGTTTCCAGTGCCTCTTTTAGTTCCCAGTCCAGCCCTGGAGCACAACATCTGACTAAAATGTTGGCAAGTAAGGCATCCTATGATGCAGAGACATGGTGGAATGCTCTGTCAAGTTGGGTGAATACACGATGGACAATAGGGGTAGCTCTATTGTTCAGATCCTTGAACATTGAATAATATGATGAATACTCGGAATGAAAAAAAAACAAAGCTGTCTCTTTCCTCCGAAAGCCAGGACATAATGAGACTAATGGCCGAAGGATTACATGGAACTGCTTCAAAGGTTTTGTAAAAAATGTAATACAATTAAACAAATTAAAAAAATAATAATATATCAAGATGACTGTCACTGCAAGAAAATATTGTGTATTTCTTTGCATCCAACCTTTTTACTCTGTGTGTAGGGGTGTGTTCTCTCTTCATGAAAAAAGTAGAAGGCTTCTGCTGTTCTATCACCATTTCTTCAGACCCAGTTGCTCTTACCTCTGTTGCATGTCAGCTGCACTGAAAATGTGTTTATTTTCCACAAAACCTACAGGTCTACCTCACTGCCCGCCACACTCTCTAATGCGACTAATATAGGCGCTATCTTTAACATTTCTTCCTAGGAGTCTTTACCTATCTGGGACTGTCTGTCATTTTGCATATTTATTTTTGTGGTTACTGAATGCTTCTCAAATGACCCACTATTTCTGAACTCGACCCCGCTGTGATCTAAGCTCTTCACTTTAGAAGAATGTCATGAGATTTAGAGGCGTTTGTAGCAATTTTCTCCTGAAAGCCGACAGCTACCAGCCAGCAATGACTTGTGGCTTCTGGGTTTCGTCGCTTTAAAGCCTGTGGAAATCAGTCTTCACATTTTTCGCCTTGGGGCGATTACACGATTCTCTGTGGTCTCACCTTTGTAATGCAGAGCGTAATGGAATATATATCGGCAATAATCCACATGCTTTGTTAGCATGAAGTACTTGGTTGGGCCCTACTTCAGTTCATCAAAGCTATCTATCTCAGTTTCAGACATTTTGGGAATTCAATTTCGTACACCACAACCTGCAAAAGGCATGCAATGTCATGTCCTATGTCCGTATCCTCGGAGCCTGTAGCCCCTGAATTTTTCATTGTAATCTTGCGTTGACCTCGACCAACATGGTCCTAATTTTCTGGACTCCATGACATTAAAATGCAAAGGCAATTGCAGGTATAGCGAGCCCATGGCAGGGCCCAGTTCATATGACTGACACCTTCACACATCATAAGCGTAAGACTGAAGATGAATTATGCTATGTTGTCCTTTGAAATTAAAGTCAGTTACATGGTGAATGGCTCTTCTTCTGTAACCATTTAACCGTCACAGGTGAATCAATATTGGGTTTTCAGCTTGTCCCTTGTTTATAAAATGAGTATATCCATGAAACATCACTTGTGGCAGTCTGCAGCAAAGCGTTTGAGCCGGTGTAGCTGCAGTGTATGTGAAGTGAGATTATTTGCTTTTCCAAGATGGCGGCTGTTTACTTTGTAGGAACCTGCTTTGTTTTTGATTGCCAAAACAAGATGGCTACTGCTCTTATAGCCACTACTTGTAGACTTCACAATCTTTGGTATCAGGAACAGTTCAGGCTAACTCAGCAACACGCTGCGCACTGTTCTCCCCAGATGATGCATATGTGCCACGCCCCTCACTGAGGAGGGACAGTCCAAATTTGTTGAGATAAATATTGCTATATATATTTTTTACTCCTAAAATAGCGCTAGTCGCAATGCAATTATATTGGCAAACTCACGTTTTCAGGAACATATGCCATGGGAACTCGTGCACGTCAACATTTTTCTTCAATAACTGTCACCAGTCTTAACAGGGCGTCATCAGTAGACTGTGCAGAGGGCAATGCATGGCTCAACCAATATATTATACGTTATATTTTGGAGTATACAAATCACTATATATATGCACTTGTAT
Source organism: Ambystoma mexicanum (assembly GCF_040938575.1). Taxonomy (NCBI): domain Eukaryota; kingdom Metazoa; phylum Chordata; class Amphibia; order Caudata; family Ambystomatidae; genus Ambystoma; species Ambystoma mexicanum. Next base: position 650,622,282 of record NC_090930.1, on the reverse strand, counting down.
ACCAATATTATCTTGATTTACTTTTTTAGGAAAAGGGACCTTACCCTCTGTTCCCATAACTCACGTTTCCCAGTATCACCTATACTAGAACCCCTTCCTCCTGTTTTTGTCCCTTCCAACATCATGAAAAGATTACAGCTATCCAGTCTCTGTGAGGCAAAGCCTTTCTAATGGTCTCCTTCCTTCCACTCATTCCTTATCTATGATTGTCTATCCACAGCGCAGCTGCTCTCTGTTCACTTCAGGAACAAGCTCTTCTAGTTTTCTAATTCGTTGTAGCTATGCTGAACCCTGAGATGGCCTCACGTTTCAACCTATTTACGGCTGGCTCAGGGAACAAGTGGCAAAACATTTTAATTTCCACAATGGCCATGGGTGGTGATGCACGTTCTCCATGTAAGAAAAAAAGGAGAAGAAAAAGAAGCACCACAAGAGATCCTGCTCGGAGTGGATCCTCGCAACAACATTCTTTCTCCTTTTCCAAGAACAAGAGACACCGACCCAGAGGTTCTTCGGAGCTGGATAATGTACCTTTTGCCACGCAATCCTCCACTCCAGAGGAATGGGAATACTTTTGCTAGAAGATGCTTGACATATTTGCCAAGGCACCAGCGGCTTCGGCCTTGGCACCTCTGGCCCCGGCACCAACGGGACTCACAGTGCCTCCCACGACTGGCAGGGTACCTACTGTGGTCTGCTCCTGCATGCCTACAGGCTTGGGCCTTTAGGCATGCAGGAGCAGACCACACTACTACACTTGAATGTGGCAGTAGAAGCCCCCATACTGAAGGTTTCGGAGAAACCGGCTTCGGCAGTTAAAATGGAACTGACCAGGAACATTGTCCAGTCCCCTCTGACCCGTTTGTTTTCTCGACTCATGCCTACCTAGAGAGCTTGGTGGTGCAGGCTGACACTGCCAACATGAAGTTGTCCACATTCCCCTTTCTTCCCTGGACAGGGAAAGTAGGAGACTCGATGCTTGGGGGGAAGAAGGCGTTTGTGTTGGGCAGCCTGGACCTTTGCGCCGTGAATGCTTGTTGCACCTTGGTGAAATTCTCTTTTGGCCTACTGTCCGCTGTAGCGGAGCATATCCCTGAGGGGAGTTGATGGACGGGTTCCTGTCTATGGTGACAGATGGCAGGGAAGTTTCCCATCAGATTTTGCAATCTGGGTTGGACACAGCTGACTGCGTGCGCGGTGCCCAGGCACCACTCGTGGATGAGGATGGCTGACTTTGTGCATAATGTCCAGGCTAAGTTCCAGGACATGCCCGTTGATGGGCAACATCGGTTCAGGTTGAAGGCTGATAATGCCCTCCAGAAATTTTAAGTATCAAAGGCTATGGCGAAGTTGTTCAGCCTAGCCATGCAGCATCCCTCCGCATCCTCAACAAGAGGCCATGGGTTTTGTTCCTCAGCCTCCTACCCCCAAGGGGTTCTGGCCAAGCCACCCCAGGAAGGATGCAGGGCAGACCCGTCCTGAATTGTAGAGGTTGGGGTGCCCCCAGCGGTGGAATGGCAGCAGCCACCATCCCTTCAGCAACCCAATGGGCCAAACCTGTGTGGGGTTTTATTCCACAGTTATCCTGTCGGGGGTGGGGGGGCTTGCCCTGTTTAGCATGGAATGTGTCAAGATTATGTCTGATGCTTGGGCCTGGCAGGCCATTCAACATGGTTACTGTCTCCCTTTCATGCGGCGTCCTCAGGACGATGGGCCTTACACCAGCACCTTGCCTCCGGAGCCTATCCTCTTCGAGGATGTCTGTCAACTTCTGTCAAAGAGTGCGATAGAACTGGTACCATACTCAGAATGAGATAAGGGGTAGTACTTCACATATTTTCTGATGCCGAAGAAGTAGAGGGGCTTGCATCCCTTTCTGGATCTGAGGCTGTTGAATTCGTTCCTGTGCAAGGGCAAGTTCAAGATGGCTACATAGTTCAGATCCTGCAAGCCCTCAATCTGCAGGACCCGTTGGTATCATTGGGAATTCAGGATGCCTACGTCCATGTGCCGATTCATCAGAAAAACAGGAATGCGCTAAGGTTCATGGTGGGCCAACATCACTACGAGTTAAGAGTCATGCTGTTTGGTCTTTCTTCCTCTCCTAGGGTTTCACCAAGCTGCTAGCAGTGGTGTTGGCTTGCCTCAGGAGGGAGGGCCTTCAGGTCTTTCTCTACCTGGACGACTGGCTCGCCCGAGCCCGCTCCCGAAATCTAGTATTCAAGCATCTGCTCCATACATGCATTCGATTGCACAGCCTGGGCTTTTCCCTGAATTTCAAAAAGTCCCAGGTTTTGTCATCCCAGTCTCCCTGATTTATAGCAGAAGTCTTGGATATTCCTGCCTGAGGACCAAGTGGTGAATATTTCACAGATGGTTAATGTCCTCCTATCCCAGGAACAAGTCCCGGCCTCTGCCTTCTTGCACCTTCTGGGCCTCATGACCTCCTGCATCCTAGAGGTGCCAGTAGCGAGGCTGCGTATGAGATTGATTCTGTGGCTTCTCCATTGCCAATGGTTGCAGTTTCAGGGCAACATGTTGGACCTTTCATAGGTTTTCGACCAGGTCGCTCAAAATCTTGCATGCCGGGCCATGCAAGACAACTTGCTGAGTGGCATGTTGTTTCGTCAACCTTGGACCCAGTTGTCGGTGGTTACGGACCCAGCGCTAACTGGCTGAGGTGCAATGGCGGAGGCAGATTATTGTGCCGGAGGGGCAGATCTTAGAGCACCAGCTGGAAACTAGGGGGCAAACTGGGCACGAGGGGAGAGCCAGGACAGGTGGCTGCCTCACCCCCTGGCCCACCCTGGCTCAACCACTGCTGACGTGCTTATCTGTTGGATATGACTGTGAGTGGACTCTGGTCTCCCCCGGGGTCTCAGAAACACCTCGATTTACTGAAGCTGAGGGCCATCAAGCTGGCCCTGGTTGCTGTCCTGCCCTCTGTGAAATGCAAGACTGTGCTGATCCTGACGGACAACACAGTGGGCATGCACTACCTCAACTAACAAGTGGTGTGGTGTCTTTGCTTCTGTGCAGAGAAGCAATGGGACTGTGGTTCTAGAATCTGGAGAATGGCGTCTCTCTGACGGCAGTCCATCTGGCTGGACGAGAGAATATTACAGAAGATGCTTTGAGCAGGCAGACTTTGGAAGTTTTGGAGGCGATCATCTCCTTTTGGGGAACCCTCAAGTGGACCTCTTGTGAGGAACCTGGAGGTGTCCCCCTGACTAGTGCCCGGGGATCTGTCATCCAGGTGGCCATGAGATGGCCACCGCTATTGGATCCAGTTCCTGGGGTGGACCAGTGAGGGAGGGTCACCTGTTTGGGGGGTCCTCGGGGAGTGGAAGTGGGACACATACGGGTGAGACGCAGTATCGTCCTTCGAACAGCTTTTCCCCATCCTACTAAATAGGATAGTCAGAAACTCTGCCCACCCCCCCCCCTTTTTCGGACACAACCATGTTCACACATTACGAAAGACAACAGACTAACACCAGAGCCGTTTACCTGACATGTCCCAACACAAGTGTCAGGGAGAGTCAGGTAATTGACCAGAATCACACACACACCAGATGACCCTCTTCCTTCCCCACAGGGATAAAAGGTGGTGCACGAGAGCACACTATGAGTGAGGCAGACCGCACAACGAGACAGCTATCCAAGTACGGAAGTTCAGGTGGAGGAGAAAGGCGTAGAGAAGCGAAGAGGTGACAAGGAGAGAAGCAACCTTTCCCTTTCCGACTGCGACCCGCAAACCCTCTGTGAACGAAATCATAAGACTGCGGATAATAGCGAGAGTGTGTTGCAGCAGGTGTCAACCGTACACAGATCCCTCCTACACTGATAATCAGGACAGGGAGAGACGCTTGACTCCAGAAATAAGAAAAACCAAGCGGTTCATCACAGCCAATGAGTCGAGGGGAGAACTGATAAGAAACCGAACTATGTTGAATAAAGTTGCAAATGGCAAATTAAAGGGAAATTAAAGAACTGGTAGCTCTTCAGGGGAAACCAGCTGCAGAGGGGTCCAGCACTACATGGGTGCTCACTTGGGAGACTCTGGTTAATTCCCCCTACTGTTGAAACTACGAAAACCAGAAGGCCGTAGCAGAGCCACAAGGAAACGGTGAAAGTGGTCATACAGGGGTCTAGCAAAATCCCTTGTGCAGTCAAAAGTCTTTGACCGACAAACTATTGGAAAATAAGGGAAGCCAATCCTGCATAGTGAGAAAGTAGAAGGAACTGCGAGGATGGCAAAAGTGGACCCCACAGAGGGATGCCTGCAGAACGGGGCGAAGCATGATGCCCCTATGAACATTGTGTTGAGAAAGTGTGACCCCGACAGAGGGATGTCCACAGTGGATTGTCTAAAAGGACATTAAGACTTGTGAATGCAACAAGGGAAAGTGTTTTGGGGGGAAAAGCCATAGTGAACCCGACGGAGGGAGGTTAACATTCGTGAAGGGTCTGAACCCGGAAGAGCAGGATCCAGGGGTGAAAACTCATCATGCAGCGTACATACGGAAAGGAACTTTTTGTTTGTTATTTTGAACACATCGGGCCCTCGTAGGCAAGAGACTTATGTAGCAAGGAGACTTAACCACTGAAGGTCCCGATATCTGAGAAGGGAACTATAGTCTCGTGCTGGGAAAGCTTGAGTGTGTGCTATGCTCAGGAGTCCCGCCTTGTCCCGTGCTCAAAACGTGGGGAAGGGAGACCCCCAGCTACCACATCCTGACTTATTTGTGAACACTTCTTTCTTTCTTGTGAACCCTATCCCACACTATTTTTGCATTTTGTTGTAAGGATTGGCAATAGGCTTTTTTTTTAGTCTAGGCCCTTTTATTTGACAAGACGCACTAGGACTGCCTTATTATTATTTGATGCTCGTAGCTTGCTCCCATCTTAGATTTAGGTTTAGATTAGGCATTTTTCAAACCTACCTGTACAGTTTAATGTGTGTCTGTCTTTACTGTTGCCACCATGAGTTCCTTACATATGGTGTCAGGGTTGGGATGTGACTCAATTGGAACAAATTGGGGAACCCTGCAATTTCCAGAATATAGTCATAGAGCTGCTAACCCTTCCATCGCCACAAAGTAATCAATAGGGTTTGATATCTGTAGCAGTAGTGGAGCCATTATTCCCCCGGGGAAAAACAGAATGATTCCTACAGACTTAGTTTTGATACCCCCCTGCGGAGTGCTACATAAGATCGGCCCCGAAACCTGGCCTAGTGTGGAAGTTCGAAATAGAAGTCTTAGCAGGCATTATTGATCCCAACTTCCGGGGAGATTTGAAGGGTCTCTTACAGAACCATGGTGAGATCCTCTTTGAAGTATGTCGTGGAAATCAATTTGCCTTGTGAATTTTGGAACAAGCTCTATTTCCTCTGTTCAAAGAAAGTGAACCGGATAAAACAGACAGAAGTAACTTAGGCTTTGGGGAAACTGATAAATCGCTTAACATTGAAGATGCATATTAGTGGGAATTTTTACTGGCCTGCTATCCACTCCGATATAACGACCTTCATCCAGACGTGCGAAATATTTCAAAAGACCAGCATGCACATCCCATTACCTGCCCCTCTGAACCGGTGCCGATCATAAAAGTCCCCTTTTCAAGAATCGGTATGGACAGACTAGGCAATAAATATGTACTTGTGGATTATGCAACTCGATTTCCCTGAGGCCTTCCCAATGCGAAATAATACTACACAGCAGATATTTAAACACCTTCTACCGTATTTCTCCAGGGTCAGCTTTCCCAAGGAAATACTAACAGAGCAGGGTTTGAATGTTGTGAGTAAGCTTATAGCTGAAGTCAAAGAGCTACTCCACATTAACACCTTGCAAACTTCTGGGTACTATCCCCGAACCGATGGTTTGGTAGAAAGATTCAATAAAACCATGAAGCTAATTTTACGGAAATTGGTAGATAAGGACGGGAAAGACTGGGAATGAATGATCCTGTGGGCACTATTTGCTATAAGGAAAAAACCTCAAGCTTCCACAGGTTTCTCTCCTTTTGAACTACTCTATGGTAGAGAGCCCAGAGATGCCCTGGACATGGGTGGCAAACATGGGAAGAGCGAGAGGAGGCCCCCATTCCCATCGCGCAGACTGCCACCAGAATGCGAGAACATTTGAAATTGGTTCGAGACTTAGTTTGTACTCGTATGGAAAAGGCCCAGAGCCAACAAAAGTCAATCTATGACAAAAAAGTAAACTTACAATCATTTTCTATAGGACAAAACTACTGATCCTCTTACCCACTTCAGAAAACAAACTTGTCTTCAAGTGGCACAGACCTTACGAGATAATAGAATGAACGGGAACCTGTACTTATAAAGTAGCCCAACTGGACAGAAAACAGAAGGTCAATTTGTAACACACAAATCTCTTGAAAGAGTGGAGGGAGAACCCGTCGGCCACCGATGCCAAAGTACTAGCCTGTCTAGATCCCGAAGAGATAGATAACTTTGACTTAATTGCTCCTGAGTTACTTCTCAAACAACAAGAAGATCTAAAAGATGTAGTGGAATTCTTTCCCGATTTATTCTCAGAAAAACCAGGAAGAGTAAAAAGTACATACCACTATATTAGAACACCCAGATGTAAAGTGGTTCATTTAAAACCTTATAGACTCCCAGAAGCCCGTAAGCAGATAGTGATTGAGGAAGTCAACAAAATGTTGAAATCCATTATTATCAAGCCGTCTTCAAGCCCATGGTCCTCTCCTATCGTGTTGGTCACTAAACCTGACCATTCCTGGAGATTCTGCATAGACTTCCGTCAAGTTAATGCTATTTCGGACTTCGATGACTATCCCTCTGGCAAATACCCATATATGGGCCAGAGAAGGAAAAGACCACGTTTTCAATGCTTCTAGGACTGTTTCCATTCAAAGTCCTTCCTTTTGGCTTACACAGTGCGCCAGCCATTTTCCAACACCTCACAGATAAAATCCTACAACCTTATTGCGATTTCTGTGGGGCTTATATTGACAATATCGTCATTTATAGTAAGACTTGGGACGACCATCTCTTACATCTTTATACCATCATGAAAGTCCACAGAAATGCTGGCCTAACTGCTAATCCATCTCAGTGCAGATTGGCCAAGTCAGACGTAAAATACCTTGGCTTCTTCGTAGGGAATGGGAATGTACAAACTCAACATGAGACGATAAAAGCTGTCTTAGATACACCAACACCCAAGACCAAAAGAGATCTTATAGCTTTTCTTGGGTTAATAGGTTAATCCCCAACCTTTCAGACAAAACAGCCCGGCTAACAAATAAACTTAAGAATACTGAATCCCAGAAACGTCATTGGAATGACGAGGATGAGATATGTTCTAACACCTTGAAACAGACTCTGTGCCAGAACCCAATCCTAAAGGTAGTCGACTTCTCTAAAGAATTTGTATTACAGACGTATTCCTCCCTAACAGGGTTAGGAGCAGTCTTGTCCCAGGATTGCAGTGGATTGGAACACCCAATATTATTCACTAGTTGCAAACTGTTGCCACGTGAACAGAATTACTCTGTGTTGGAACTAGAAGCCCTGGCCATCAAGTGGGCCATAATCCATCTTAGATACTACCTATTAGGACGAAAGTTCACACTCGTTACAGATCACTCACCCCTAGTTTGGATTAGCCAACACAAAGACTCTAATCCTCGGGTCATGCAATGGTTTCTGGACCTACAACCCTACTGTTTCACTGTAGAACACCGAAAAGGAAAAGACCAGGGAAATGTAAATTTTCTTTTCCCATTCCCCTGTGAAACAAATGTGGCTACATTGCATGGAGGAAGGGTATGTGAGAAACCTGAAGGCGTCTCCCAGGCTAGTCCCTGGAGATCTATCATCCAGGTGGGCAGGACACGGCCATCACTATTGGATCTAAGTTTCTGGGGGTGGACCAGTGAGGGAGGATCACCTGGATGGGGGGTCCTCAGGGAGTGGTAGTGGGACACCAATGGTTGAGACGCAGTATCCCCCTTCTTCTAACACCTTTTCCCCATCCTACCATGTAGGATACTCAAACTCTACCCCTTCTTTTCCAATACGAGCACTTTGGCACATTATGAAAGATAACAGACTAACACCAGAGCTGTTTACCTGACATGTCCGAACACAAGGGGCAGGCAGAGTCAAGCAATTGACCAAAATCACACACACCTGATGGCCCTTTCACTTCCCCACAGGGATAAAGGTTGGAGCACGAGAGCACACTACAAGCAAGGCAGACCGGACGACAAGACAGCTAGCCAAGTATGGCAGTTCAAGAGGAGGAGAAAGGCAGCAAGGACCGAAGGGGCGACAAGGAGAGAAGTGACCTTGCCCTTTTCGACCTCGACCCGCGAACCCTCTGTGAAATGAATCATAAGATTGCGAACAATAGCCAGCGTGTGTTGCAGCAGATGTCAACGGTACATGGAGCCCTCCTACACTGATAATCAGGATGGGGAGAGATGCTTGCTACCATGGTACCATCCTTGACTCCAGAAACAAGAAAAGCCAAGCGGTTCATCAAAGCCGGTGAGTCGAGGGGAGAACCGATAAGACACCGAACTGTGTTGAACGAAAGTTGCAAATGGCAAATTAAAGGGAAGTTAAAGAACTGTTAACTTTTTAGGGGAAAACCAGCTGCAGATGGGTCTGGCACCACGTGGGTGCTCATGCTGGAGTCTCTGGTTAATTCCCCCTACTGTTAAAACTACCGAAACCAGAAGGTCGTAGGAGAGCCGAAAGGAAAAGGTCAAAGTGGTCATATAGGGCTCCAGACAAATCTTTGACCGACAAACCATTGGAAAAGTAAGGGAAGCGAATCCTTCATAGTGAGAAAGTAGAAGCAACTGTTAGGCTGGAAAAAGTGAACCCGACGGAGGGATGCCTGCAGAACGGGGCGAAGCATGAGGCCACTGTTGCCACCATGAGTTCCTTACACTCTTCACTTCCAATGTGAACAGGAAGTGTGAGCTGTTCTGCTCCCTGGAATTTCCTCATCAGGGAGCTCTGGAGGACTCATTTATGGTTGAGTGGATTGTTGACCTCCTTTATGCATTCCCACCAATCCCTATCATTCCGCTGGTTGTAAGGAGATTTTTCTGGTTTGGAACCACATTGATCCTGATCGCTCCAGTATGGGCCCGGAGAACATAGTAGCCAGAATTGCTGGACATGTCGATTTGCCCTCCCTGGCACCTTGCGAGGAGAGACGACTTGCTCTCTTAATCGGAGGGATGGGTTGTCTACTCAAACCTCAGCATCTTGAACCTTCACGCTTGGATACTGAAATATAAGGAGCAGGACTTGCCGGATGACATCCTTTATGTACTATTTTCAGCTCAGAGATCCACTACAAAATCTATGAATGCCTGCAGATGGCGTACATTTTCGGGTTGGTGTTGGGAGAGGGATCTGGACCCTGTATCCTGTCCATTGTCCCCTGTTCTGTTTTTTTGTTGTCCTTGGCCCAAGCATGCATGCAGATTGGCACTGTTAAGGGATGCCTCACCGCTATTTCGGAAACAGGGCTTGTTCTTCATAATCCCCACTGTCATTAAGTTGTTGCAGGGATTGTGTAATGTGATGATTCATGGAATCTCATCAAGGCTCTCCAGAGAGGAGCCCTTTCCTGCAAAGCTAGGGAGGTGAGCCCTCTACCCAACATTCCCCCTAAGGCTGGCCGAAAGCAGGACCTCACAGGGAGGGACTCCCTTTCCGTCTAGGGACTCCAGATAACAATTTCCGATGAGATAACCAGAACATCAAAGAACCAAAATCTTCCCTCAAAACCAGTCACTATTTGCTACTGCAATATTATCAATAACCAACTTTTAGCTACCGCTCATACTGTGAAGAAGTAGATTAGGAGGATCATGAAGAGTAATCGGTGCTTAGCAGCCAAACACACTGAGACGAAGGAGACAGACCGAGGCATAACAAATGTGCCCTGGAAAGAAGCAAAAGACTGTGTACCTATTCTGAGGATGGCTAAACGCTTACTCATAAAAACCAAGAAAGGACCAATTAAAGATGTTCTTGTCTGCGGAGCCCAGGAACTTCAAACCAAGGCAGAGAAAGAAGTAGCATGACACAGAGCAGCCTGTTGTAGGACAGACACTCAGGACCTAGAGAAGAAAGAAGCACAGTGGAAACAGGAGCTCAACATGGGTGCCAGAAGAAGACCTGGAGGCGGGGGAGTGGCTCAAAGAGGTAGAACCGTGTGGTTCTTTAATGATGCTGAGACTCTACCAGGATGGGCTACGCTGAGCCACAAGCTGAAGGAGGAAGGAATTGAAGCCCACACAGGTTGTGTCAGTCAGACAAACCTCATCACGCGAGAAGAACCAGGGACGCCAGCCTGGTACAAGAGAGGTGATGGGAGCGGCGGGATATCCGGGCCGGGAAAAGGGCGAGAAGCTAATAAAGAGTACCAAAGGACTCTTTGACAATTTTTTGGCAATAAGTGCCTATTGTTCCTGGGTTACCCTAGGGGCTCCCTTTTTAACTTTCTCTGGCTAACGTTGAGAGCACTACAGTTCCCAAGGGAAGAATGGAACTTTGGATCGCTTTTACATTTTATTAGGTGAGACCAGCACTCCCCGCCTTATGTGGAGTGCTGGGGAGATACTGAGTATCCCCTTTCACAATAACACTGTAACAACTGTGTTACAAGGACAAACTTAGCTTTAACAGCTGGTGGCAGATACCTTTTATTAATTTAGTGCACCTTTACTGCGGGCTGTGCGTACAGCCCCAGTAAAGGCACCCATGGGTGCTCATTTTACCAAAATGGGCCCTGTCTTGTATTTTCGGCATTTTAGTATTCCTTGTCCTTTCTTGTTCCTTCCACTGACATCCGGGGGGGGGGGGGGAAATTCCTATGTGTGATTTGTATCTTCAGGTGGGAAACATGTGGACTCCCCGCCCAGGCTCCACAGTGTCTGTGAGGCAGGAAGTGAGGGAAGAGTCCACAACTCTGCAGCCCTTTGTCTTCCAGCCTGAGTGTGAGATTCCAGTTCAAACTGGAAGGCTGGCTGTTCATCACCTCTTTTGTTTTGCTATTTTCACCCCGAGTGGGACGGGTATACCCAGAAGCGGATCCTGTGCCTGCCAGGCCTACAGACCCAAGCTACTCCTCGCTGATGACACCCAACAAGGCTGAAAAATGTCTGGGGATGCTTGTGGTCTCATGCAGAAGGGATGTGACCTAGCAGTCTGGGCTGGACTATCCCTTTGGGGGTGGGACCAAGCCTGATTTTCACATGGTCTTTCCTCTTTTGTAATGCCTTGGCAGGTGAAGAACGATGGTCTGGAGGGTTGCCCAGAGTAATGCCAGAGGTTAAGAGTTATTCTAAACCTTCCAACCATCACCTCTTTTGTTTTGGTATTGTCCTGAAAGGAGTTCCAATCCCCCAAGGTTTGAATGTTGCAAGACTGTTTGAATGTCTGGGTTTCTGCATAAGAGTCTGATCCTGGAAGCTGAAGAGGCAGTCGACCACTGGAACCAAAACCAAAGAGGAAGATGAAGAATTCATGGCTGAAACAATTGCAGCGAGCGGAGAGCCTGCTGTGTAACCAGAGCCTGCTGTAGCCCTTCCAATCAACCTAGGGACTCTGAAAATGATGATCCCGACCCAGCGCCTGGGGAGACCCTCTAGGCTCAAGAAGACCTGCATTTTGAGCTATCCTACGTCGTGCTGCGACCTTGCGGGTTGCAATACTCCAATCTTGGTACCTCGAGCCATTGTGCAGTGCACAGTCTTCCGAATCTCGCTGAAACATTGTGCGCATCCTACTGGATCTCCAGAGGCACGATTCCAGTCTGAAAAGTCCCCTGACCAGAGTGCTGGACCTTGCAAATGACAGGAATCCGATGGCGATATTCTGTCTTCTTCTGTGCTCCTGAAAAAGGTGACAAATTCACAGTGCTGCATCCAGCCATGAGGAAAACCTTGCCTAGAGTCTTCCCATTAATTCATGCTGTAAAGTCACTTCCAAGGTCCTGGTTTCAGTCACTAAGATAAGGAATCCACCAACCAGGTTTTTGCCTGCAGATCCTGAAGTCCTCCCTGTGCAAAATCTTCTTCTGTACTCAGGTACTGTGCTGGCTTGGGTAGCCTCTCCTCCAGTACAACCGGCCACACTGTTGGAATCCTCCTAGGGTGTCTTTTGTGAAGCCCCTGGACCCTCAACTAACTCTAATGTAAAATACTCACCTGTTTGAGCAGTCTTCCTTAGGAACCTTTGCTACTTAAGATCCTATCCTGACACTGCCTGTTGGACCCTAGACCCTAGTGACCCCACCTTCTGCCACTGGGATCACTCATGCTCCAAGAATAAGGGAAAGACTTTTAGAGGATTGGCCATTTTGCCTAGAAAAGAGAATACATGTTTAAAAGTTACTTGCATGCAAAATAAGTTGGTTGGTAACTGTAAGTCTGAGAGTGAACAGTTAAGTTATTACTTACCTTAGAAATGTTCTGCCATTCTGGTAAGTATATATAAGGTTGTTTTACATACCTTAGAAATGCTTTGCCATTCTGAAAAGTATATGTAACATCTTTCTTTACTTAGAAACTGTTTCGCCATTCTAACAGAAAGTAGATGTAAGGTTTTATTACTCGCCTGTGAATTGGTTTTGTCTGCATTATGTTTCATCTACCTACAATAACCTTGAGTCATTCATGAAGAGTAACATTGGGTTCTGCTTTCCCTGGTCTGTTTATAAGGGACACAAAACTAGTCTTAGGTTTACACCTGCCTTGAAGTTCCTCATAGCTCCTGTAAAAAGTGTATAGGTTTTACTTACCTTGAATATAACTGTTATCATCCTAAAATTAGGTCCAACTCCCCTAGAATAACTGTTATCCCGAATCAGAGTTATAGGTTCCTAGAATCTGTGTTTCACTAGATCAGAAAAGTATATTGTCCAGTTGATATTACTATGTGATTTCTTGCTGAGCGTCACAGTACAGGTCTACTACACTGGTAATACTGAAAGTAATCTAAAAGTAACTATTGGTTTTGACTTCCCTAGAACTCCTGCTAGGATTTCCAAATATGGTTATATGCTTTGGTCTGTGTACCTTCAAGCATAGTGTTGTTTTTATAATTGTGGTTATATATAATGTGATAGTACTTATTTCCCCCAAGATTTATCAGCACCTACTTGTATTTAAATAAAGCATTTCTTTTTACAATACATAGGGCCTCATCACGAGTTGGGCGGTAGCCCTTAAATGCAGCGGTAATGGGGTTACCGCTGCATTTAAGGGTCCGCCCAATCTCAGTCTGACAGCATTTACCTCCAGCTCTAAGTGGAGTCTTGTACTGCCTCAGTTGAATGGTTTTAGTAAGCCCTTAGTTGGACTTTAGAAAAACCGTCCTAACACCAGGGGAGGGCCCAAGGCATACCAGAAGTTGGGAAACAACATAGAGACATTGCTAGTCTTGGAGGAAAGGAAAGGAAAGCCCAAAGCCTTTGGCCATTGGAAAAACAAAGAATTGTACCAATAGTAGAAAAAGGGAAGCCCCAGAGGGACAAGAGCCCTTTTGAAGAACTAAAGGAACTTATTCAGAATATCACCAGAAGCCATTACAAGAGAGACTGGTTGAGGCTATAGAAGCCTCTCCAGGAGAAGCAAGTAATTCTCCTGGACCCCTTTTACTTTTGAGCCTTTTTGAATAGTGGTAGGGACAGAATAGGTTAGTTAGAGACAGAGGGCAGATTATTACTTTGGACAATCTCGCTGATGACGAGCACCCAAGTTAGTTTAGTGTTAATTAGGGCAAACGCCATAAAATTAGGGATAAATAGGCCTTTGTTATTGAAATAAATCTACTTGTGAAAATGGCAGCAGTTACTCAGTCTCCTCCTTCTGACCTTCCGCAGTAATCAGTTTCATCCACGCTAGTTTGTTGTCCCAGCATGGGATTTACATTTATTTTTGACATTCCTTATGGTAGCTCTGTTTGAGCCACTTCTTTCCTGTTCTATTAGACTGCTCACCTTTAAGCTGATTTCCTGGATGCCATTACTTCTGCCAGATGGGTGAGCTCCAGACATTGGGCCTCATTATGAGGTGGGAGGTAAGGGATTACCGGCACCGGTAAGGGCACTGGTGCCGATAATCCCTTACCTCCCTACTACAAGTTCCCTTTGTGAGTCTTTCCTTAACGCCTGGTTTTTGCAGGAGTTAAGGACGGGACCCGCAAAGGGACTCCAGAGCTAATAGCGTTACCGCAATTTGCAGTACCGTTATTAGCGCCTTCCCCATTCCCACTGAGCCCTATAGGGGCTCAAATGGGAATGGGGAATGGCCCTGGTGAATGGGGAATTACCGGTCCCTCCGACCTCGGAATGGACCGGTAATTACTCCACTCACCATGGCGGAGTCGGAAGGGTTTTGGAGACAGCCATGGAGCTAAAAGATCCATGGCTGCCTCCAACCTCGTAATGAGGCCCATTATCTGTTAAACCCCCTTCTTGTTTTTTTCCACAGAAAAGATGACTTTAAGAGTGAGACCTTCTTTACTTCCAAAGATGGTCTCCGATTTTCATCTCTCTCAAAGATCCATCTGTCTTTTTTTCCTCTGCCTCATCCTTCTAAGGCAGAGGAGTGATTCCATTGGCTGGACCCGGTGCAGGCTCTCAGCTGCTATGTCTCTCAGATGAGAGAGGCTAGGAAAGATGACCAGCTTTTCATTTGTTACGGTGGTGTTGGTACTGGCCAAGTATCCAGTGATTATAATGAATATAAAATAAAGAATGACATTTTAGCTTAAATACTGAATTTAAAAATATTCATATGTGGGGGTGGGATAAAGGGTTAAATCTGGTGGGGAGGGGTTTGGGGGTGGTGTATTAAACATGGGTAAATGGGGCTTGGCGGAGGACCACCCCAAAAAAAGAATTCATATGTGTCCATTGTTTTTGTTTTGTTAAAATGTCATTCTTTAGTTTTAATTTGTTAAAATCACATGTAACCACTGCCTGGACTGTGACCAAACAGACTCTGAGACAGTGGATCTTTCTATGCATCGCGCAATGCTACGATCTGGCTGGAAGTGCTGTGTCTGAGTGTCTCAGAGCTCATTAAAGGAGGCGTGCCAATCATGCCATCCTGATCAATCGTCTCTGTGAGAACCTGGACATCACTGATCAGGCCCTGGCTTGGTTGACCTCCTTCCTCCTGGACCAACCCTCCCAGGTCCAACTTGGGCCCTTTCTCTCCACCACCTCTCTCTCTCCACATATGGTGTTCCCTAGAGCTCTAACCGCTCACCCTGGCTTTTCAACATCTTCTTGGCCCCTCTGGCCCACTTCATCTCTACCTTCTCTTCTAACTTTGTGTTACACGGATGACATTCAGCTCTCCTTGAGGCTCTCCTTAGCCTCCTCTCTCGCTCATTCCTGACTGTCTATTCGCGATTCAGAGGTGGTGCGCCTCCAAAAATCTCTGCATTAATGCCAGTAAGACTGAGATCCTGCTCTCGCTTCCCTCTTTCACTCTGGCCTGCCCTCCTTGGGCCCTTTCTCTGCGCCTTCCTGTGAGGCAAAAACCTTAATGTCATCTTCAACTCCACTCTCTCCCTCTCTCTTTCAAATCACAGACCTTGCCCTAGGCCCACTACCGGCTACACCTCCTTAGGGGTATTCTTCCTTTTCTTACTTTCCCCCAGAAGCTCACTGTGTCCATAGCCCTGGTTCTCTCCAGGCTCTCTAGGCTGGACTACTGCCTCTTTCTCAATCTGTCTTCCTCTACGCCCTGCCCTCTGCATCTATTCCAGAACAGGAATGCAAGACTTGTCCTTGTCCTTGACCTCAATCCCAGTGATCATATCTCTCCAGCCCTGAAATCTCTCTACTTGCTCTCGTTGGCTGTGAGGATCAAGTTCAAGACCCTCTGTATTGTCCACAAGGCCCTCTGGGGCTGGGGTCTGCAGCCTGCATTACTTTCAACTCTCTCTCCCTAAAGACCTTCCTTCTTGAGCCCTTCACTCATCTACCTCCAACTCTCTGAGGGTCAGTTGTTTCTCCTGGCAGAGAGTGGGGAGTAGATCTCTCTACTCTGCAGGTGCTTCCCTCTGGAATGGCCTCACTGTCCCACTCAAACTCTAGCAAGACCACCTTAGGCTGCAGAAGCAGCTCAATACCTTCCTTTTCGCTTCTGTTTTCTCTCTCTCTCCACTGCTGACCTACTTGTCTGCTGCACTGATTAGTTACCTGGATACCCTTACAACCTCAATGGGCACCAGTCTACTCCATGACCAGGAGCACCTGCACTGCTTCCGGGCCTACTAAGCACTTAGGGGCTGTATCTGTAACCCTACAGTCCTCTGCCTCCTTGCACTTACCCAGAGCCGGCTGCCCTGTCTGCACTTAATCAGAGCAATGCTGCCCCGACTGCATTTGCCCTATCCCTCCACCTGACACTTCTCCTCTACCTCTCCCCACTGCACTTGCACAATCTGAATGACACAAGGCCTATTAAGAGTGTTTGTTTTGTCCTCCCTCTGTCTTTCCCTACCTTGTCTTGTTTCTCCTAGAAACTCTTGTGTACAGGCGAGTTATAAAGGGAATGGGATACAGCTGAACTGATGCAAGCAGGGGAACCCTACAGTTTGAAAAGGTCATTGCCTGCGCATCAGACCCATATGTAGCAACCAAAAGCTTTGTTGGGTTTAATATATGTAGTAGTAGGGACGAAACAACTCCTCTGGGTGAAAGAAGATTGATACCCACTAGCCCTCATTTCAAGTGAGCTGGCATGTTTTCCGGACCTGCTCACTTTGAGTCTGTCAGTATGGGCTATGTATCTCCTGGCATGCCTGACCTGCCGGGAGTTCAGGCCCCTACCATCAGGCTTTTCACTGAAGCACCGGCACAGTTACTAATGGCACTGGTCCCTCCTTAACATGTAGTCCTATGGGACTCCATGGGAATGAGAAATAACTGTACCGCATCCGCCTGTGATATCCCGGTAGCACTGGAATGTCAGGCGGCGGTAACGGTGTTACAGGGTTGCCAGTAACCCACCGTCTACCAGCAGGTTTTACCAGCAACCTTGTAATGAGGCCCACTGACTTAATATTGATTCCGCCCCTTGATACTTACATTAGGCTAGCACCCAAATCCGGGTTAGCATGGAAATTTGGAATCGACGTATTAGCGGGAGTGATGGACCCAGATTTTAGAGGGGATATTAAGGTCTTGTTACATAAAATGGAAAGGTCCCATTTCAAATCCACCATGGGAATATAAGGTAGCCCAAGGGATCCTAGAAAGAGCTGTGTTTCTCAGACTTAAACTTAAAGAGCAATTGGAAGAAGGAGGCACTGATAGGGGATCTCGAGGTTTTGGGGAGGCCAATGAGACATCTGCTGGTCCCCCAAATTGAACACAGAAAATATATAGAGGAAGAACCCAAACTGGGCGATACCTATTGAAGCAATGGGACATTCAAAGAGGAACCCGACAGGGGTGCCCGGTTTTCCCGATGCTATATATACTTGCGCTAGAACCCATAGTGGCATACCTCAGACAGGAGTTCTATGACGCTGGGATACGCATAGGGGACACCATACACTTATTTTCCTTGTACGCTGATGATGTACTGCTATACATTTGCCAACAGCACCATAACCTACCCATATTGCTAGAAACACTAGATGATTTTGCAAGGCTATCGGGGATTACCTTCAACAAACACAAATCATGTTTATTCCCCCTGGCTGAGCTGAATGACACTAAGCTAACTTCTGACCTTGACTGGGGCCTACAGGGGAAAATGATTCCTTTTGGTACTTAGATATATGGGTGGCACATACCCCGGAACAAACACACAACTTAAAGACACTGAGAGCAGTGGAAGGTATCAAGATATTTTGGTCCCAACTACCTCTCTCGCTTATGGGTAGGGTGGCGATCACAAAAATTATAATTTTACCCTGACTCCTGTATGGATTTATGAATGTCACCTTCTATATTACAGCCACTTTCTTCCGACCCTTAGATGACATATTAAGAGCCTTATTATGGGGCCCGAAAAGGCATAGACTATCCACTCCCATTCTCTCACTCCCCTATGAGCAGGGTGGAATCCAACTACCACGACCGGAATACTATACCTGGTGGCTCACCTCAGCTTCATTGCCAAATGGTTGTCAGATGAAACTACGGCAGAACATGGTTTGCTTGCAGCATTGATAGGCACTATGCTTTTAAAGGACGCACTAGGGCATCTGCAGGGCAGGCACGGAACGTGTCCACTGCTACTTAAGGTGGGCAGACAGGTTTGGTTCAGGACACAAAAATACTGAAGCTCAAGTGCCCCTATTAACCTCATGCTCCCATCCAGGTTAGCACACAGTGGGATCTAGAGGAGCTGAAAGCAGCGCGATGTAGGGAGGTGGCAAGCAATGCAACCTGGGGAGACATGTATGAAAATGGTACTTACAGAGAACTTCCAGATACCATACAGAAACAGGGTCTCCCGAGAGGGCAGTTTCTAAGATATGAGAATTACCAAATTTGCCAAGCGTACCTGGCTGGTCTGGCCTACAGAACCACAGCAAAATGCGTTGCTGGCACTCATGTATGAAGTGGATAATGGCTGGAAGCTGGTGTCTAGACTGTACAGGGCTCTGATTGATAGTAAAAAAATTGACAATACAAAGCTTAAAATGCAGTGGGAGAGAGATTTGGAGGCAGAGATAACAGATACAGTGGATGTGGGCACTTAGCCATGTTAAAATGTGTCGCGTAATGCGAGATTTAGGCTAATACAAGTCAATGTGCTCCATCGCACATATATGACCCAGTCTAGGGTCGCTAAGTTTAAAAAAACGATGCACCATCTAACTGCCCCCGGTGTGGTCAGGAGAATGCTCACTTAATTCACATGCTATGGGAATGTGAGTTAATATGAGCGTTTTGGATTAAGATTAAATACACCTGCGAAGATGTGGCGATTAGTAGATATAAACGGACCCTGCAGGAATGCATATTGGGTGTGTACTCGAGAACAAGTAAACATAAACATATTTCATGGATTTAGCCTGTATATTAGGCAAGAGGTGCATAACTATGACTTGGAAATCAAGTAGAAGTTCGCTGTCACACTTCCGGTTTCCAGGTTCAGAAGTGGCACGAACCAACCATTCCCCCCTGCGGTCTGGGCGCCTGCAAGCGAAAGCCCACACAGGCCTCCGAGACCCCAGCGGGGAAAGAGGGTTAGGAAGTCGATGGTTGGATGGGTTCAGGTTGCGAGGGTAACCGGAAAGAGGGTTAGGAGAGGGGAAGTAAGTAGGAGAGGGGACATTGGAAAACACAATGAAATGCAGTTACATTACACACACTGACATGCACTACACACACTACACCGCATAGGGCTAGAAAGGCAATTATCTCTGGGGTGAGTGCTGGCCTCCGGCCTGTGTACTCTCAGGTCTGGTTTATTGGAGCAGTTTCAATGCTGCAAAGAGAGCAGGAATTACTACTTTGCGTGTTTCCTCACACACACACATAGACCAACTCTTTTGTACATGCACAAAGGTTAATGCACCCTTCCGAGTCTGCTTTCTGCCTCTGTGTTATTTGCATGCAACCGCGAGGGTTCTGCCATGTGCGTGCGGTTTTAAAGCCGCACGTGGCTCTGCGCTGCACCTGTGCCTTTTGCTGCTGGGTTAGGTCAAGTTTGCCATCTAGGGCGACTGATCCTGCTGGTCCCTGTGGTGGCAGCTCTGGTAGACACGTCCTCTCGGTCCGCGTATCTGAGCACAAGCCTCATGCTTTGTTTCTTGCGCGCCAGCACACGTGTGCCTCACCCAACGTGGGCTTGGTTAAGTAGTTCCTGGTCCAGTGGTGCTTGGGTATTGTAGTTTTGCAGGTCCATTTTCCTGCAGTGAGGACACAGAAGCATTCTATAAGGCTGCAGTCTTTTGCTTTTTGTTTGTTTCTTCTTTCTACATGCTATTAAGCGTGTGTGAGCCCCAATGAGGTCCTGTATACAGAGTCCCAGGCTTTGTCCCCTGACATCTGCAATTCGAAGTATGGCTGAGAGAAATGCAATGCTGGTGTGTAGCTGAAGCTACAGCTTGGGAACACTCTATAAATGTACATGGTGGACACGTAGGGCTTGCTTTTGAAGCATGGAAAGCACTGGCTAATTCTGTCCTTTATCCCTCTGATGACAAGCCACCATGAACTACCTCACAGATCTGACCAAACTTTTGCAAGGCAATATCTTATGCATTGGTCTCCTGCGGATTGGATTGCACACCCCTCCTGCTGTCCGAATTGCAATTGGATATACGTTCCATCCCCCTAAAGCATTAAGCTGTACTGACTTCTTTTTCTGAGAACAGGATTGACAGTTGTGATATTAATTTAGCTCGACTGGTTGGGTACCAGGTTTTCCTTTTCTCTTTCTCTCTTTCCCGGTTCCAGCCCTTCTTATCCCCCCCTTTCTTCTTCTCCTCTAAAAAGTTGTTGGC
Source organism: Ambystoma mexicanum (assembly GCF_040938575.1). NCBI lineage: Eukaryota > Metazoa > Chordata > Amphibia > Caudata > Ambystomatidae > Ambystoma > Ambystoma mexicanum. The sequence continues at coordinate 650,601,764 of NC_090930.1, read as the reverse complement.
TTATTGGAAATTGCTGTAAGATGTTATACATGTGTAATTTGATGCTGTGCCTCCGCTGTGTCATATGAAAATACCAATAAACATATTAAATTAATAAATAGCTGTCGTATTTTGATGTATAAAGCCTTTGTGTAATCGAAATGTATTTGAGAGAGTGTGAGCTACAATCAGTTTGTTCGCCAGCTTTCCCAACTTTAATGAACTGATAATAAAGTAATATGTTGCCATATTCTATTAGTCTGGTTATTTGGACCTCAGATTAGTTATTGTGGCAATCCCATTGAGCAATTGGAATGCTATAGGTGCTACTGCACATTTGCTAGCAGTGCGGATGGTTCAGATCCAGACCCTCGAATTCTTGAAGTCTACCACCATCATCCGGAAGACAGTTTCCTAAAGAGAACAGTAGCAAAACACTTGTGACCAGAGACCTTTCGCAGGTGCACCTTTATAGAAATTCTTGCCTGGTATCTGCAGGCGCCCTACAGACAGAAGGCAAAGTGGTTGATTGGGGAAGTATTTATTTTTGTTTGGGGTTGTCAAAATATTAGTGTAAAAAGTTGATGTGTTTTGTATTAGTTGTGATAATATAGGTTGTAGGCTCAAAACTATAGAATGATAGTAAGACATTTGAATGGATATCAGACCCTAAAAAACAACCCATTAGGGCCAATTAAACCTAGAAGGGTAGCAATCGAGACAAAATAAATCAGATAAAATAAGATTAATAGATTGTCCATAATAAAAGCAGGATAGTAAGAATTGACACAATCATAAACAAAGGAATACAATGGATATTATTGTGTAGGCTTGGAAATTGTTTGAAGAATAATTTTTGGGAAATGGGCTGTGACTGATGGTGCTTGCCCGAATCGATTGGTGTGGTGTGATTGATCAAAGTACATTATTGCAACACATGACAACATACTTACATGCTGCATACTCGGGGAAGAAGCTATAGAAAAGGTTAGCTGTTTTAGAGCTATGGACAATGCATCAGAGCGAGGAAGAAGTCCCCTTCCTCAAGAAGGAGTGGATGCTTAATCGGCATAAAGCAGAGGATGTAACCCCCTCGGCTCCACTTTCTCCGCCTAAGAACGATATTATAACTGAAGATAAACAGGGATTTTACAGGAGTTAAAAGCAGCGGTGGGGTATTTTAATCCGGCATACGTACCCCCCGCTTATAGTAGTGAGGACAACATGGAAGAAAGCAAGAGTAAAGAATTCCAATAGCAAATCTATGTCTGCATGCAATGCACATAAAGAGCATGACTAAAGAAGGGACAGGCAGGTAGAGGAAGCAAGGAGACAGAAAGGAGAGAAAAACAGAGCTAGTGGTGAGTCAATAGTACAGAACAAGTGGATGGGAGGACAGATGATGTTCAAATTAGATGGAAAGAGAATCAACAATGTTATGGAAAAGGAAGAAAGAGAAGATCGAATGCAAAGGGAAAAGGAACAAAAAAGGACATATAAAGAGGAGAAGGAAAAAGAGGAAGCAAAAGGAAGAATGCAGACGGCATGAAGAAAAGAAAAAGGAGAGAGAGAATAGAGGAGAAGAAACATAAAGAAATAGAAGCACAAAGATTGAAAGAACATAGGTAGCAAAGAAGGCGAGAGGAAGAAGAAAAAAGGGGGATGAGAAGGAAAGACAAAATGAGGAGGAGTAGAGGATGAAGGGATGATGAAATAGATCAGTTAATAGCTGTATAGTACTGATCAAAGCACGCGAATGATGGGATGGAGAGAGGGGGTCCCAACAGCCCCACAGGGAGCTGCAAGGTATACCGAGAATACACACACGGGCTGATGAGCATGATGCAGAAGGCAAAGGGAAAAGAGTTGGGAATTCATATAGGCAATTGAAGGAGAAATATGGTCACAAGACGGGAGGAGCGCCACAGGATCCCCACTGACAGAAACAGGAGATAGAACAGATGACATACTGAGGGACAAGCATAGAACGCTGGGGCATGGATTGGTGGCCATGTAGAAGGACGCGGGTCTGCCATGTCTCCTGCAATTCTACAACGATCCGGATAATAACAGAACTAATTGCAGCCATAGAGAGACGAAAGCTGCACGCATGCGCTTATGAAATGAGCAGGCGCAAGCAGAAGCCATCAAAAGGAGTCCTGAACGATAACCCAGCGTGTAATCCCCAGGAGAAGAGAATGTGAAAAACAAATTGGGCGATCCCAAAATGGCGGCGACATGAACAAAGGGATCTGGAGCTGCAGCAACTAAGAACCGGAGAACGTGCCCAGCGGATGGCACTGAGATAGCTGGCAGCACAAGATAAAACAGTGCTGCACATGCGAAGAAGGAATGTGGTGTTGGGACACTATACTACATAGATGCCGGCTAATACAACAAGAGGCAGGAGCTTTGATGTGCGTGGCTGCGGCGCGGCACACGGGGCAAGCACAACACCCGTATCAGACTGCCCTGAACCTATAGGACTGGCACGGTGGGGCTACGCTGCACTGCGAGCAGAGGTTGCCTTCCCCCCGCGATACCAATGCTGCGGCACAGACACAATGTAGCAGGACCACTGCTCCTTTGAAATTGATGAAACTCGCTGCGGCGACTCGCCTCGAGCGGAGCTTGGCTTGTCATGAAAAACGCTGACGAAGAGCCAGGACCAGATAAGAGTACCGATACACGTCTCTGTCTTACATGCCACGGAGCCAACTGGAGAGGATTGAGCAGCCGCACAAAAACTTGACATGCTAGAGCCATACCCGACCGAAGGTGCTGCTGACATTATTAAGTGCGGGCAACACAAAAGACCTAATGTGAGACTATAAAACATTGTTTGAAAACACCCGCACCGGGGAAACTAAAGCATTGCCTGAGAGCCAACACCCTGTCCTACCCAGTGAAAAACCGGAGACCCTGCCCTTGAGGGGCTTACCCGTAGCCACAGCTCTTTTGATATTGATGAGCCCCGCCCCGGCGACTTGTCGTGAGCCAACTGGAGAGGATTGAGCAGCTGCATAAAGACTTGACTTGCTAATGCCATGCCCGACCGGAGGGACTGCTGGCATTATTAAGTGCGCTCAACACAAAGGGCCCAAAGTCAGACCGCAAGACATTGCTTGAAAACGCCTGCACTGGGGGCATGAAAGCACCACCTGAGAGCCCACACCCCGCCCTACCCAGTGACAGACCTGGGAGCCAGCCCCTGAGGGGCTTACCCGTAGCCACGAGACCCAGTGAACACCAGTGCCCCGCAGGGCAAGGAGAACCGCATAATCAAAGTGCCCTGAGAGCTTAGAAGCCAGGCCAAGGCACACTGTTGCACTGGGGTGTACCCGATAAAGAACTTCTGCAGTCCGGATTGCCAGGTTGAAGGAATTAATACTGCGCCTATGAAGAAGAGGCTGCCCCCCAACAACAGCACTGCATTGCCCGCAGTCTTGTAAGAAGGTACCTCAATGGGAAGTGGGCATTAGGTATTGGGTCGATGACAATACGGGGTACTGCAGCAATGGCCTATGCACCAGGTGCTGCATAAGCAGTGTGTAAAAACACTTCAACCCTCCAGCGCGGCCCCAATGCAAAGTAAATTGTCTACGCACAAATCCTCATGAGACATTATTAAGCACATAATAGAGCCTGAGTGTCGCAGACTATACCCGCGCCTCCTGGAACTGGAACACATGATAACACTGATGGCGTCAAAACAGGGCAAAACAAAAGGGAAGCAACCCACCCTGGAGGAATTTACAAGAACGCTGCAACCAATGGAGGGAGCAAGAAGCAAGAAAAAGACCCTGCAAACCGACAACACTCCAGTACGCAATGATCAGCAGATCCTGGAGGCGATTGCAGACCTGAAATTAGCATGGAAAATCAAACTGGAGTCAGCCATGGTCGAACTTAAGACAGCACTGGAACTCAAAGTTGGCACAGTCCAAGAGGAAGTGAATCTACCTAGGCAAGATGTAAGAGCAATAGCGGAATGCACGGGCGAAATAGAAAAAGTAGTGACCCTGAATACAGCTGCATGTGCGACACAAGCATTGGAGATTCACATACTGAAACAACATGTGACTAACCTGGAAAATAGAGCGGAGGAGGCGGAAGGGCGCTCTCGGAGAAATAATATACGTATCGTGGGACTTCTGGAAGGCAAAGAGGGATCCAACCCAACAGACTACATTGAGACACTGTTGCTACAAGAAATAGATGGTGGGGCGCTCATGCACGGGTTTGCGGTGGAGAGGGCATACAGAGCCCTGACGAGGAACCCACCGCCAGGAGGACATCCAAGACCAATAATAGCCAAGATCCTGAACTATCGTGACAGGGAGAAAATCCTGGAATACTTCCGAAAAGGTGGCACAATAAAAAGAGCGTCCGTGACCATCACAGCATATCACGACTTCACGCTACTGGTGCAGGGACGGCAATTGAATTATGGAACGGTTAAGAAAAGACTGCGGGAAGCAGGATACAAATACATGCTGATGTACCCGGCGAAACTGAAAGTGCTTCACAAAAACAGAGCTCTGTTCTTCGACACCCCTAAGGATGCAACAGAGTGGTTAGACGCCCAGAATTGCCCACTGGGAATGGACAACCAGAAGGAAGACGGAACGGACAAGTGAGACTGTGACTGCAATACCCGAGGTGCTGTATAATTTGTGCCATTGGGACTTGAATATAAGACAGAGCAATGATGAAGGAAGTAGATAAGTAATGTCGAATAAGCAGATGCTAACTTATATGGCGCAACAATGTAGAATTGCAGAGGGCACGATGGACGCGCCCTTGTACCCCTCTAGTTAATATAGTTTGGTTGCCAATAGAACGGCAACCTCCTGCTGTGTTCCTAGTATCGGCACAGCCGAGAAAGGACTAAATGTGAGATAGCCTGAGATCCAGGGATGGAGCTGGGCAACAGTTGGGGACGGGAAGGTAGGGGGGTGAGAAGGGAGTTGGGGGTGTGCAGTGAACTTAGTTAGGAGACAAGCCTATGTCCACGCACCATGGCGTAAGACACAGAAAACAAAGGAGGACAGTGGCGGGCTTGGATATGGATAAATGATGGGAGACCTTAAAATAGCTACCTGGAATGTCAGAGGGCTCAATAGCTACTTGAAGAGAAATGAGGTCATGATGTACCTTAGAAGGCAGAAGGTGGACATTGCTCTGTTACAAGAAACCCATCTCGCCACAGAAAAACTAGAGGTGCTGGGGAAGTGTGCATTATTAATACTTACACCCCAAACCAAGACACTGTGACCTACTTTAAGACCCTATACAGCAAAATAAACCCATCCCTGGGGGTGCGGTCATATGGGGAGGTGATTTCAACTGCACGCTGGATCCAAAGATAGACAGGTCAGATGCAAAACTAAATAAAGCCACCCCAGCAGCCAAAACCCTGAATATCTTGTTGAGAGACCTTAAACTAGAAGACGTGGAGATTACAACACCCACATGAGAGACAGTATTCACATTACTCAGCCCCACACAACTTATACACATGGTTGGACTATCGGTTAGTCTCCCCAGAGATAGTGGGTGAAGTAGTGCAAATGGAATACAGAGCGAGAGTTCTCTCAGACCACTCACCGCTAATCTTAACATGGCAATGCCAACCCCCTAGGGCTAGAATCCCAACGTGGTGCCTGCGAGCCGAAGCACTAAAAAATTGTGTTTAGAGAAGACCTAAGAGAAGACATAGTAGAATACTTCAAGAATAATACGTGGAGTGTAAAATCGGCCAGCACCCTATGGGAGGCATTTAAAGTGGTGGTGAGGGGATCAGCGATAGCAAAATCCAAAGGGCTGCAGGGGGCATAATGCAAGGGCTGCAGGAGGCAGAGGTGAAACTTGAAAAGGCCATGCTAAGAGGGGATAACACTTTAGAAAAGGATGATACCATAAACAAACTGAAACGGACATGCGAAGAACACTGGAAGAGACTATGTAACCTAAACTATAAAAAATGTGTAGAGAGGAAACATGCTGGTGGAGACAAACCGGGGAGGCTTCTGGCATAGTTATACAAAAGCGAGATACCTAGATCAACGATTAGAGCAATATACGGGGAGAAGGGACAGACACTCGATACCCAAGAGGGGTGAATAAGGGATTCCTTGAATTCTACAAATATTTGTATGAAGACACAGAAGAAAACGACTGGGATGTGATAGTGGAAACACTTAGACATTCGCCTGACCAAATTAAATGTTGAGGAGAGAGAGCCTAGATGCTCCAGTCACACTGGAAGAATTTGAAGCAGTGATCAGGGCACTACCCACTTGCAAAGCCCCTGGGGCAGACGGACTCCCTAGCGAGTTCTATAAAACATATAAGACGGAAGTGCTGCCCCCGTTGTTGGCCATGCTAAATGAAGCCCTGGAAATAGGAATGCTGCCAGAGTCCCTGCGAGAGGCGATAATCGTCCCGATTCTTAAACCAAACAAGCCGAGCATGGAACGCGGATTGTATAGACCATTGTCCATGCTGAACCAGGATAGCAAGATTCTCACAGCTGTGATGGCAGGGAGATTGAGACATTTCATAACCAAACTCATCTACCCCGACCAGACTGAATATGTCCCGCACAGGAGCATATCTGACAACCTTAGGAGACTTCATTGAGCGGTGATCTCGGAAAGGTGGCAACTTAGTAGAGGCACCAGACAAGGATGCCCCTGGTCCCCGATGCTATACATTCTCGCATTAGAACCCCTAGCTATATACATAAGACAACAATATGAAGAAGTTGGGATATTCACTAAAGGAGGGCCACATCTAATATCTTTGTATGCGGACGATATGTTGCTATATTTGAGATACCCGGAAGAAAATTTGCAATACATTCTGGAAGTAATGGAGCAATTCGCTTCGCTCTCTGTATTGCAATCAATCCAAAAAAATTATGTATATTCCCCTTATGGAGATATAAAGTGATTCTGCAAGAACATCTACCCACTCTACAATAACCCTGGGAGACTGATACCTTCAGATACCTAGGAATAGATATCTTCCATGCTGTTGAAAATGAACACAAATATAATACAGAGAAAGCAGTGGCAAACATAGAAAGCAGCATGGAGTTTTGGGCTAAGCTCCCACTGGCTATGGTGGGGAGGGCAGCTTTGCTAAAAAATGGTGGTATTACCTAGGCTGATACACTTCTTCAGCAGCATACCATATATGATACCTAAACGGCTCTTTATCAAACTACAGAGCATATGCAGAAGTTTCATCTGGCACAACACTAGGAACAGAATAGCCCTGTGGAAACAACAGAATACATATGGCAAGGGTGGCATAAAACCCCAACTTCGAAATCTACTATTGGGCCAGTCATCTACAATATGTGGCCAGATGGCTATCAGAAGACTCAACAGCTGAGTCCAGATTGCTGAGATCAGACTGTGTTCCATTTTTTCTGAAAGAATAGATATGGCTGCCCAAAGCTGAGCTAAAAGGGTGCCTGAGAATGCTAGAACTAGGATGGCATATGTGGCGGAAGGCATGTCAGGCCATGGAAAGCCCAACCCCATGCTCCCTGCAGGTCCCGCTCGTGGCACTGACCGAGGGGGACACACAACTAAGACAAATGATACTTAGATATTGGGAACCGTTGGGGATTGCAACACTAGGAGATATATAGCAAAACGGGAACATGCTGGAATTTGACGCACTAATAGAAAATACGGGTCTACACCCTGGGCAATATATCACATATACCAGACTGATGTGACAGGTTAAAAAAACATGCTCTGAGATATTACTAGAAGACCAACCGGAAACGGCCGTAGACACAATATATGATATTGCAGAAGGAGGGCACGAGGTCTCCCGGATCTATGAACTGCTGATGTCTAAGGTGGGGAAGTAGGTGTTCCAGTTACAACGGGATTGGGAGGAAGAAGTGGGAGAAAGTATGAATGACGGGCAGTGGGAGAGAGCTCAAAGATACCATAAAAAAGTGTCTAGAAACGCAAGGCTGCAACAGATCCAGCTATATGTAACTCATAGAGCGTATATGACCCCCAAAGGATAGCCCGATTCAGAAATACAAACATGTCCCAAGTGCGCAGAAGTAAATGCTGACATGACACATGTTCTGGGCGTGCCCAGAAATTGCTGTATCCTGGAAAGAAGTGTCTCACCACCTTGCAGAGAAAGGCATTACGCTAGTGGTGGAATTGGTATGGGCATGCATGCTGGGAGGGTTCTCTAGACCACATAAACTAAAGCATGTGAGCAAACTTAAGGACCTAGCTTACATACTAGCTAAGCGTAGAATTGCTAGAGTACAATAACCCAAAACAACAGACATGGGTGTGATCATGAGAAGGAAAATGGGTGAGGACGAAGATCCTGTTGCTTTTATTCAAGAGATTCAAGAACATTGGCTTCTTGAGATGAGGGAACCGTAGGATAAAACAGTGACATTATTTTATCATATTTTATGTCAGGGACTGCCTGAGCCAGTGCAATGGCAGATGAAAAAACAGGTAGGGATGGAAGCAAAGCCATGGCCAGAAATACAGTTGACTATTGCACATCATTGTGCATTGTGAATTGTTACAAGAGAAGAATAAGACAAAAGCTGGGAATAGAAAGCAGGAGGAAGCGAAGTTAGTTTGGGAAAAAATGTCAATGTGCCCTAGAGGGCGTAGTAGTGACAACTGGTGAAGGCGTGGCCACAGAAGAGTTACAGCCAGCGCAGCCAAGCAATGCAGGGTACTCTTTAGATCAGAGTGGGTACAACTTTCGGCCATGAGGTAGAGGGAATGGACCAAGAGGACGTGGTGGATTTCAAAACCCTTAAAGGGGAGGAGGATTTAAAGGAGGACATTTGCAACAATGCTGGAATTGTGGGAGGAAAGGACATGTAGCCCAAACGTATAGAAGTAGAGGAGGCATGCAGCAGCACTGGCAAGCTCTGAGAGGGGGCATGGCTATTCTCCACTGTATAATACAGAACCGCAAGAATATTATGCCCAAGATCACACAAAGTATCAGACATGCGCGCCGCAAATAAAGCAAATGCAGCAGACTCCGCTGCAAACACAATTTCCACAAGGGCAACCACAGCAAACTCCTATGCAAACACTGCAAGTACAGATGCAGCAGCAACAGTACACTCCGATGCAACAAGAAACAGTGCCACAATGGAAGGCAAATACAGGAGCCCCACCAGCATCAACACCCAGGATATTGAGTGTGACAGAAGTGGGAGGGAATCCTTTTACAGGTTTAGGGATTAATTTATATCAAAAATAGGAAAGCCCTGTAAGGAAGGCATGGTATCAAAGTAAGACAGACACAAGTGATCACATTTCAAGGGTGTTTATTAAACTGTAAAAATGGGTGAGATAAATGCATAATCTACACCTAAATCTAAGCACGCTACGACCGTCAAATAATAATAATTCTGTCCAAGTGGAGTCTAGTCAACTAAAAAGCACATTTACTAAAAGAACTATTGCCAATCCTTACCGCTATGTTACAAAATAGTGTGGGATAATGTTCAAAAGAAAAGAAAGAAATGCTCACAAAATGATGTCAGGATGTTATGGCTGGGGTCTTCCTTCCCCACGTTTTTAGCACAGGACAATGTGGGACTCTTGAGCACAGCACACTCCTGGGCTTTTCCGGCACAAGCCAACAGTTCCTTTTCTCTATATCAGGGCCTTCTGTGCTCAAGTCACTTCTCATGCAAAGGCTCTTGCTTCAGATGGCCTGGTATGCCAAAAACAACTAAACAAACAGTTCATCCTGGTAACCTTCATATCGGGTGATTACTCTTCACCCTAGGATCCCCCTCAGCCGGGCTCCGATACTTCCTTCAGCATTAGCCTCTCAAAGCACTTGCCAATTTAAAAAGAGGCTTCCGAAGGGTGATCACATCTCGCTGGGTCACTCTGTTAATCTGTGGCAAGTGCATGCTTCACAATATCACAGTTTACACAGCGTCCCCCTCAGCCGGGCACAAACGCCAGTTCCACAATTCCCTCAGTCGGGTTCACACTTTCCACAGTTGACAATTTCAAAATCTTATCAGAAAGTGGGGTTCCCTTTTGCCTAGCTGTCTCTTGGCATCCCTCCGTAAGGTTCACATTTGCCACAGTTCACATTTCAACAAAATGTCATTGTAGCCCCCTTAAGTTCTTCTCTTTGCCTAAGCCCGGGTCTCAGCCCCCAGTCAGGCTTTCTCGAAATCCCCCAGTCAGGCTTCGGACAGTTCATTCATCACAGTGTTCTAGGGTGTGTTAGGGTTCACCTCAATTCACAGGCATCCCTCAGTCATGTTCACGTCTGCCTCCACCATGTGTCAAAGACATTTGACTGTACAAGGGGTTTTGTTTTACCCTCGTATGACCACTTTGACACCTCACGCCGGCCTCCCCTAAGGCCTCTTGGTACTTGTTGTTTCTCCTGGTCCGGGAGAGGGTGCACCAACCAGAGACCTTCGAATGAGCACCCACGTGGCGCCAGACCACTCTATCGCTGGTGCCAGTTTCTCTCACAAACGTTCACACGGTCTCCCTTTACTGGGCTCGGACTCCTCCCACAAAGTTCACAAGGGTCTCCCTCTGCCGGGCTCGGACCCTTCTCACAAAGTTCACAAGGGTCTCCCTCTGCCATTCTCAGGCCCTTCTCACAATGTTCACAGTCTTCAAAAGTATGTTTTTGGACTTCCAGTCCCAGAAAGCACTTGTGATCATTTTGCTCCCACTTCACAGCTTCCCAAAATGCTTTAGGAGCCACAAGGGGGATGTTTCGATGTGGTCAGGGTCTTACCTCCTGCCCCTCATGTACCTGGGTTCACCTGTCTGGCCCCAAGGGAGGAGTTATGCTACAGGTACAATCAGGCAACTCCAGCTGCCCCCGTCCTTGCCTTCTGGAGGTAAAGCTCCCTCCTCCACACTGCAGTCTCCCCTCAAATAGCAGGGCCAGTGTTTTTTGCATTTTTCTCTTCCTCGAGGTCTTCCAGGGTTTCTGCAGCTCACTAGGGCTTTCTCCTTCTCTCCGGCACCTTCCAGCATCCCTGACTCGTTCAAAGTGTACTTTCCTGCTCTGCCTTTTATGCTGCCTCAGAGAGACAAGTGGAGTCGGGGGCGAGTAATTAAAGAGGGAGGCCTGGCTTAGCCTGGCCTCATTAATAGGACAGTCTGCTGTAGAAAGAGGAGAGTCTGTTTTCTATGTCTGTGGTTCTCTGTTGGTAATTGTCATCCTCCCAATCTCACTCCTCCTCGTTTTAGTGACTTTAGAAAAGAACAGAGGGGAGAAATTATGGGGATTGTAGTTTTCACTAGTAAGTTTAGGAAAATGCAGAAAAATACTGTCAAGAAGGGGGGTAGTTTTGTTGTTGCTCACAGTGAGTTGTCTTTGAGAAAGTGTCAGTGTCGGGAAGGGGCATGGGTTAATTTCCTAAATATTCTACTTGGTAGAATGGGCAAAAGGTGTTATAGGGAATGGGGTACCGCATCCCACACTTCGGTGTTCCACTTCCACTCCCCAAGTACCCCTCATCCAGCTGATCCTCCCACACTGATTCACCCCTGTTAGGGAGAATTCTCTGTTTAGGCGGAATTTCCTAACCTAGTGAGACCCCCAGCAGCTTTGCTGGATTTTTGTTTTTTTTTTCTCCTGCCAAGAGTGAGACTCTTTTACCCTCACTCTTGGGCATGATTTGAGTGTGTTTCTTTGACTCTAGATGTGTTTAATGGGCTATGGGGTCTTTTACTCCATAGGGCTTCATGTGTTTTTGTGATGTGTTACACAGCACCCTCAGTGCAGTAACCCAGGGGTGTCATAGTGACCCCCCAATATCGACTCCATACCCTGGGACTGACTAGTGTCTCCCAGGGCATGTAAAGTCACCATTGACTTTACTAGTCTCAAATTCTGAACAGAACCAGTACAAACCATCATATTGTGGACGTACTGGCCGGGGCAATTCGATTGCCCCGGGGTCTGTTAGTCGAGGGGGCACGTCTCCGTCCCCCCTGATCGAGTTTTGGCTGGTGGCAGTGGATACTACTTTTTATATTCGACCGCAAATATCTCTCTATGGAATTTCCCATTGTTCGAGGCTACCAACTTTAATTATTTAATTCCTATAGCCTCGAACATACCGCCGGTTTATTTATTTATTATTAATTCTCCGGTTGGTATTTTTTGCCAGAACTCGGTTCTAAAATGGCGTTTGTGTTCGCTTCTGTGACTCCAACCCAAGTTGAGCCCTTTGTTCCACTTTTTGGTGGGCTTCTCCACAGAAGCCCTCCAAAGTGGTGCCACTCTGTCTGGGGTACTTAGGAGGGGTGGAGGGGGATTTAGGCACCCTGGACTGAGTTGCCTAGGCAACTCAAGTCGCACTCCGTCCTGATTGGCCCAAGTGGTGAGCCGGCCGCCTCACCACTTAGCATGTTTGAGTGACAGCTAGGCTGAGTGAATGGGGGTTTTCTGCATAAAAGCAGGGCTTTGGGGACTGGAACTTTAGAAGTCACCACAGGACCTAAGCATCCGACGAGGGAGAAGCTGAGCCGACCTGCTACAACAACACCACCGGTGGAGCCCTGCTGAACCGTCTCACCACTTTTACCAACGACAGAGGAGATCTCCAGCCCAGAGAGTCGTCTTCCTTCGACTGGTGGGGATAACCAGTCTGCTTCCTTTTTCGCTTCCTGGAGCATCTTGTGGCCGCCTTGCCTGTGCCAAGCACCCCGGCAACCAACCGGGATACCACGTTTTACCTCTACCGCGAATCAAAGGGTAGTACCTTTAACCGGAAAACTCTGAGGCTGGTTTCTTCCCTGGCAGTGCAACGACCTTCATCTTTCCTCCATGTCGAGATCTTCTCTTCCTCTGGACGACGCCGTGACTTGCACCCGCTGCCTGGAACAACTGCCCCCGCTGGAGGATCCTTTCCACATAAGGCACCGTGTTCCGCCTGAGATTGCCATGAATGCACAGGGATTCTCTGAGGCCACAAGTTTGGTTCCTTTTACTGACAAATTACCACTTTCTATAGGGGAAAATGACGTGTCTATGCCACTATTATATTCTCGGCAGACACCAGTTAACATATTAGGATGTGACCTGATGACAAAACTTAACATGACAATATCTTTCACCGATAAAGGGAAAATGTGTTCCACTCCACGGATACATTACATAAATGTAAAGTTCATATTTGCTTTTACAGTCCAAAAGGCATTACAAAGGGTCCCTTTTTAACAAGAAGTATTTTTGTATGGAGTAAACATTATATTGACATGGCTTCCTGGATTGATAGGTAAATTGTTGAGAATACCTGATGAATTTTTGTTGAGGCCAGAATTACCTATGGATTGCGAAAGACAGGTTAGCCCCTTAGCACGAGAAGCAGAGTAGGGAAATGAGGAAAGGGCGTGTGTTATGTAACCCAGTAATATTCTAAGACTACTGACCTCTCAGTGGCAATAACTGTTGCGATACAGGTACATCAATCATTTAATAGCTCAAGACTGACCTGATTCTGCAGTCATCACGAGGAGATGTACAAAAGAAATTGCCCTGAGAAGATTAATACCTCAGAATGTAGCTGGGGAGGCAATCCTCCCAGGCAAACCCTCTGAGGATAAAAACCCTGAAGCGAACAGGTCCATGATGGTTTCCATCTTCTACTTCATCCGGAATGATGTCTAGTTTCTGAATGATTCCTCAGCAGGCTTTCTGTCTCTCAAGATCCAAGCGTGCAGTGTTCTTTGTCTGATGCTGCCTCTGATGCTTATCTGAGCATAAGATCAGGATGTTAGTATGATTGACTGATTCCTCTAGAAGTAATCATGAAGAGAGCGAGCAGATGGCCTTCTTACATACTTCAGAATAATAGACACAGACTACGCAGCTATCTTTATTTTCTCTAGTGGGATCATGCATACGGGCACAGGTATACTGCTGGGATCAGTAACGCTCGCAAGTGAGAGCTGACTAAAAGATAGAGAATGTCAGGTTAAGGAAAGAGATCATAAGAGACGGAGAAGGGAATTACGGTTACAAAAGACAGAGATACAAGGGTTCCGAACTTATGAGCGTTATGCCAACAAAATAGCAACACGCCAGCATTCCTAAATAGGGTTCCATGTTCTGCAGCCAATGCTGAAGGAACGGTGTCCTTGACGTGGCATGCTAACTGTTCACCCACTAGGAGAGCAAACAGAGCGACAGCCTCCATCTTGAGAGGAGTCAGCACAATGCAACACATAGCTTTCCATTTATGCCAAATGGAATGCTTCTGAAAGTGTGATATAACAGGTGGTTGTGCATGGGACAGATGATGAGGGAAGAACATGGAGAACAGTAATAGCTCTTAACGATGAATACAGACTAACTGACTTGATAAAGAGTTGTTTAAAGATGAGTATTCAGACGTCGAATTAGTATTTTTCATAAGTCTCACTTATTGGATTATGGTTGAGAATAGAGAGATACCACAGAGAATGGCATTGGTGAAAAAGAAACCGCCATTTTTCCAGGAAGGTTTAGAGAACATGCCAAGCATCTTATGGACTAGCACTCCATTTGACGTAGGTCTGTTAAGTGGAGCAGGAGCAGTTAAAATTAAGCTTAAACCAGGAGCAAATATGCCACAAGCAAAACAATAGCACATGTCCAGAGAAGCAGACGCAGGCATATTTGAAACCATTTCCGCTTTAATACAGCAGGGAACATGGTGCCATCAGAATCTCCATGTGACATGGCTATGTACTCAGTGAAGAAAGGGTCATGGAGATTTATTCAGGTCCTACGCCCCTAAACAATATTTTCGAAGCAGAGTTTCCTTTGGTTTTGAATCCAATTACAATATTATGTATTATCCCAGGTAAAGCAAAATATTTGACCGTCATAGATTTAAAAAGTGCTTTCTTTTCAATTCCCCTTCATGAAGGCTCACAAGATTTGACCTCATTTTCATTTAGAAACCAGCGCTGGAAAGATACAAGATTACCAAAGGGGTACTGTGGGTCTCCATCAATCTTTAATCAGGTTCTTCTTTAATCAGGTTCTTCAGATTGACCTAAGTAACATACAACTCGAGAGTACAATAATTAAGTTTGTCGATGATATATTAGTGTGCAGTGAAACAGAGGAAAAGTGCAGTGAGGATTCAGTTCGACTAGAGACAATCGTAGCAGAAAAAGGATATAAGGTAGACAAGGAGAAATTACAATACTGCCAGAGGGAGGGAAATTCTCTTTATTGAAGGTTCTTCAAAAATTGACCAAACTCCAGGAGAAAGGCATACTGGATCACCAGTAGTGAAGTTAAAAAAACAATGGTAAATTTGAGGTAGTGACGAGTGCAAGATTGCCTTCACATTGTTCAGCACAGGCCGCAGAATTAGTGGTGCTTATCGATGTACTCCAGAGATATGAGGATGAGGGTTGTCACGTTGGAAAAGGAGGGGTTTCCTCTGCAGATGGCACACCAGTGTAACATGTGTCTCTATTGGGCAAGCTCATTAACTTACTAAAGCTTCCATACTAAGAGGGCAGACATGATTTCTTGTGGTAACAAAGCCGCAGATGTTGAAGCCACAAGAGCAGCATATTTTCCAAATATTTTGAAGTAGAGGATGTTAAGCAAATGTCAGAATGGTTTATGTTAGTAAAGGAAGGTTTCAGTAAGTTATCCATTGTACAGTTAATTCAGCTGCAAGGTCGAGCACCACAGGAAGAGCAGGATCTATGGAAGAGACGGTGGTGTTTTTTTACCCCCCACTGAGACCGGATGGTACTGGAAAGCCAGTTATGCCTATAGCATTATTGAAAGTGGCTATTGAGCAGCCTCCCTACCCCATGCACACAACCAAAGAGAGCCTTACTGCTATGATAGCAGAAGATTGGTTTTCACCAAATTTGTTAGAACATGTTGCACAGTGTATAGTGAGCTGCATTGTGTGACAGAAGTTCACAGCAGGGCAAACCTTGCAAACAGTGAGATGAGCAAGCCCCAGACCCAACTGACTTTTTCAGCATCTACATATAGACTATGTGGATATGTTGCAAGTATGCAGTGGTTATAGATTAGTGGAGATATGTCCCTTTTCCAGATGGATCAAGGCCGGTCCATGCACACACCTCATGTGCTGCCAAGTTTCTTGTGCGTGAGGTGTTTCCCAGATGGGGTGTGCATGAAGTCCTGCAGTCAGATAATGGGCCCGATTTTGCAAATGAGATATTCAAACAGATTACTCTTCTGTTAGGTATAAAGCATAAGTTCTCTTCTGCCTATCACCCGCAGGCGAATGGTATTTGAAAGAATAGCCAAAATTTAATTAACGTTGAGGAAGGGATGGCTGCATTACCTACCCCTTGCTTTGTGTGCTCTGAGAAACAAGCCTGGCTCAGATAACCACTTAACTCCTCATGGGTTGGTGACTGGACAGTGCATGAGAGTACCCCTTGCTCCTCCTGATGCCCACAGTGTGCAAAGACATTAGGGGATGATGCATGATTATTTGACAAATATGACCGCTAGTTTTTCTTTTATTTCTCAACAAATAAAAAATCAGAGGGAAGGGTCAGAGAAGATTGATGAAGATAGCCAGCTGATCCTATAGATTTGCACAAGCAACCTAATTTCTACCCAGAGGAGCAAGTGCTTGCAAAAAATGTACGTACTTCAAATAAACCCATTTTGAGGGACCGCACCTAGCAGAGGGGGTCACTCCCACTGCAATGAAACTACAAGGATGAAGAGCTTAGCTACACTTGAATGATATAAAGCTGTACAAATGAGAGACCTGCCCCCTTCTGCACCCGCTGACAGTGAAGCAAGAGAAGAGGTTCTGCAAATGCAGACAAGAAAGGCTACCTCGGGAGGATAGCTCAGGGAGGATAGCTCTGGGGCAATGCACTTGCCCGGGAAGCAAGGCGATGCAGAGTAACACAGGTTTGATCCCCGGATCCGCGCTTAAAAACCTCTGGGTATTAAGCGCGTTATAATTAACCAATTACAATTACCAAGAGCCAAAACAAAGAACAGATGAGATAAACAATAATTTGAACAATTGGATATTCCTAAGTTTGAAGGGAAATAGACATACCTTACAGCGTTTACAGACATTCCAGTTATGACAAAAGATACAATGCATCAAACCAACAACCAATACAAAGATTGCACATTACACTTTAATGTTGCCTGAAACGTTACATGCGTTTCTGCATGCATGCTGTTTCTATACACATACTCTGATCATATCCAGCTCTAGTGAGACGACACGATGTTGAATTTTTTCGAAATCCTAAAAACAGTCCTGTATAGGTTCGTACAGCCATTATTACAATAATATTAGAGTTCGTGTTTAAGAGTGTGATTTATAAAATGACTTGCACGTGAATTAAAGGAAATGGGAATTTTCCATTACATAAAATATACATTGCGAGCAAGAAGACAGTTTACTCCACTTGAGACAATGCGACAGCTGAATGCTATGAGGATACTTCTTGTAGTTACATTCTGTACAATGTTCTGTCTTTATTTCCTTATGCGTATAACATTTCTTATCCAATAATGAGACATCTATTTCCATTCCTAACAAAAACACAAGTGATATCTTCCCTGAAATCTCCAAACAAATTATTCAACTTAAAAGAGATGCTGGGGAAGATAATGAAGCTATAAATACATATCTTGATAATTCGGCCCATTTAAAGAATAACATGTGTTACCAGCACATAAATGAATTAGGGAGGAGAACGTCAGATGTGAGTTGCTATGTATGTTCTCTCATCCCTTATGCCACGAGCACAGCCAGAACATTAATTGCAAGAGACATACCTATCCATTATGCAAAGTGTCTCAGCCATCTAGCAGCATGCACAACAGGAGGACAATTCGAAAGAAGATGAGCAACCCTACGATCGATGTTGAATTTCTTTTCCCCATATGAAGATGGGTATATACAAACGAAGAAAATGGAAAAGGACCTACAGTGGAGAAGTAGAATGCTCTTATATTCATTCAGTATTATGACTGGAGAACAGATAAGGACTGTCAAACAAAAGAGACTGGGTTTTGCAGATGTTGGGGAAACACCAGGAATGCCAGGATGTTGGGAGAGGCCTTAGCTGTTGGTGTATGGACGAGTTGCCACCAGTGCAGGATGGAAAGATGGAATGTTGGCATGCAGTGCACATTTGTTGATGACAGCACCAGTACAAGTAGTGAATGATGAATGCCCAAAGGAATGGGCCAAGTATTCAAAATTATTCACATGCGTTTAAAAAGAAGCAGGACCTGTGTCCATGTTACCAATGAAGGATGCAACGCTGTGTTTCAGAAACAGGGGTATCATTACAGATGTACAAAATAAAGGATGCAAGCAAATAATTGATGTACCAGGAATGAATGGCAAAACAACCATGCTAATGGACCACTATTGGGCCTGTGGATCCAAAGCTTATATGCAGCGACCTGAAAAGTGGGGAAGAACGTGTTCTATAGTGATCATACATGTTCCTGCATTGATGATTCCCCAAAGTGATCTCCATATTGAGAGTTTCCCGAAAATGGATACCGTGAGAAGCCAGAGGGTGTCTAACCCATTGGTCCCCGGGGACCTCTCTCTCAGGTGGCCAGGGCACAGCCATCGCCGTTGGATCCAGACCCTGGGGGTGGAGTGTGAGAGGATCACCTGGGTGAGGGGTCTTCGGGGAGGGGGAA
The DNA here is from genome assembly GCF_040938575.1 of Ambystoma mexicanum. Lineage (NCBI taxonomy): Eukaryota > Metazoa > Chordata > Amphibia > Caudata > Ambystomatidae > Ambystoma > Ambystoma mexicanum. The sequence goes on along the minus strand of NC_090930.1, from coordinate 650,583,065 downwards.
GGCAGCCGATAGTGAGATGCAGTATTCTCCCCTTTTTTTGTTCTTTTTTGTTCATCCACCCTATCTTATTCTGTAGGATTCTCTGAGGTCCCAACTCCCCCCTTTTTCACACAAACACTGGGCCAAGGAATAGGGTTATTGAGAGTAACAAGACTAACTCCCATACATTGTACTGGACATGTCCCGTTAATCTGGTCAGAAAAAGTCAGGCACTTGACTTCAAGTGCATACACCTGACATTAATTTGCTATTAATTAACTCTCCTCGCATGGATAAAAGGCAGAAGCCAAAGACACACTCTGAGCAAGGCGGAACACGAGTATGAGCAAGACTTCTGGGGCGAAGGCAAAGCTACTGGAGCGGAGCGACGGACGAAGGGATGAGAGCAGTGGGTCAAAAAACCCCAAGAGTTCCCTACTGGAGGTCGTTGCCTCTGACAGGCCGCGAAAGACATGTGGAGAAGTCAAGATCCTGCAAGTGAAGACTGCATTGTGTTTCAAGGATGCCAGCAGCCATCCTGAGTGAAAGGCAGAGTTGGAGAAGCGAGGCCAAGCCTGTGGTACTAACCTTGACTCGTCGATTGGAAATCATAAAACCAAGAAAGAATCGCATGCAGCCAGTGAGTCGGCAAGCGACCCGAGAAACGGTGTGTGGTAAAGAAAGTTTGAAGTAGCAACATTATATCGCAAGTGAAGACTGCACATTTGTGGCTAAGACACAAGGAAAGGCAGACCTGTCAATGAACTTTAAAGTAAAAGACAGCTGTGGAATCAGTGATACTGAGTAGCGGAGTGGTCTGGCGAAAGGAAGTGGCTCACTTGAAAGTCTCTGTGAAAGGTGCATTGTTTGTAACGATAAAGTGAATGAAGTGGAAAAGCAAAGTAAGCAGAATTACCTCCTAGAGAATGGGAGAGTGGAAGTTGAATCTTGAATTTTTAGTCAAAGTGGTCCTGCTGGGTTCGGTAAAGAAACCCATGCACATTCGAAAGTCTTCGCAGGGCTCAAGTCGAGGGTACACGTGGGTGGACGGAGTCCACCCACTTTTTTCAGAGGGTGGACTCAGTCCCCCCAGCTAAAATGAGTAACATTGAAAGTCCTCTTTGAATTAAAGCCAACCACAGAATTGAACCACAGTCGTCGGGTTTACAGGCCGGCAGAGGCATTGCTATGGGCGGCTGAGGAGGCTATAGCCCCAGGTCTTTGGGTTGTAGCCCCGGATAGAAACTCAGTGACTACAACCAAAAGGCTATAGCTAGCCCCAAATCCCACCAGTCCCGACATTAGCTTAGCTCCTGATCTTTTCCAGACCTAGCAACACTCCAGCAGGCCGGACACTTCACCACTGCACTATATAACCTGATGAAAATTAACAAACAACTAAAGGTGAAATGTTCCATTTCGGTACTGCAAGTTCCAGGGAAAACATTGTAATTGGTTCTTGGAGTTTAAAACGTGCACACCTTTTAACGTTTTCAAAAACACCATTCGAAGAAAATATCCTCTCTTGGTTTTCTGTGTATGTTGATTTTATGAAAGCAAATGTCATTTGTCCTGTGCAATTTGGGTGATTATGCAAAGCCAATTGAATGAAATGTGCACAGTTCACCTTGATATGCTAACTTCTCGTGACATCACATCTCATTACGTTTGTTGATGAGTCCCCCCACTTTTATTTTTAGGACTTGACCCTTGAGTCTTCAACACTCGGAAGTGGTATGAGCAGGCTGAGGGAGACCCAAAGTGAAATAAGCTTGGGGAATGGAGCCCCTTTGGAGGTTTTGTTGAACTTTGTACTGAAGAGGTGGGACCTAGATGACCTTTGTGTTTAAAGAGGTCTGAGCCCATCAGAGGGGTACCCATGTGAACTGTGTTTGAAGAGGTCTGAGCCTGAGAAAGGGGGAACCTACGTGAACTTTGTGTTGAAATATTATTTGAAGGGCTGGAAGAGAGACTTTAATGTGGAAGGCCAGGTGGGCCTCGACCCACGTTTTGGAACTATTTATGATACTGAGAACCTGAGCCACAGTGTGTCATCCTGCCTACAAAGACCACCTTATTCTGTGAGTTTTAATGTGGGGGAGGAGAACTGTTCCAGCCACCTTTATTAATTTGAACACCGATCTTTCCTTTGCATACATTTCTCCATTACACACTTTTTGTACAACAGATAGGGCAGGCATTCGGTTTTGTTAGCATAGGACATTTTGATTTGATTTGACAGACTCCACTAGGACTGTTTTGTTTATGATTTAATGTTCAAGACGACTCCCATCTTAGTTATAGGGCAGAGTAGGAGTTTTTCAACCCCAGAAACTTCAATAAAGGTTTTACAAATTGTACCTAATGTGTCCGTGTCATACTTGTGATACCATGCCTCCCCTACAATACACACTACAGGAAGAAGAGATCGCTTAGTCTCACCAGACAGAAGAGAGGGAACTATTTTTTGGCAAAATCAATACAAGTATACCATGACATTCCAGGTGAGCACAAATTGTTCAGGATGACAGTAGTAATATTTACAGCCATTTTCATGCCAGGAGTTCAAACTGCAGTAAACACCTAGTGGTTACAAATCACTAGGTGGGAGCTGCTACAAACAATTAACACAACAATAAAAGGATTTAATGCAATCAGAGAATTGAGGGCCATTAGATTCATGGCCCTCCAGAACAGGTATGTCTTGGACTTAATTACAGCAATGGAAGGAGGTGTGTGTGCCAAGATGGGGCCTTCATGTTGTACATACAGACCTGCCCACGATGGAGTAAATGGAACGCTGGCAGAAACAATAACAATGCTGTCGACCCTACATCTGAAAATGGTGGAAGAAGTAGATGAGACCGAAGATTAAAATTGGTTTTCGTCCCTGTTTTTGTGGGTTCAAACTTGGCTGGCAAATGCGTTCCAAACTATTGAGAGCAATACTAGTGTTGGTATTGCTGGGATTCTGTCTTATAAGGATAATCATAGGACAGTGCAAAAAGACAGCAAAGAAAGCTATTGGGATGAAGATAATTATTGATGTAAATGCTGTGGCTGTCAAGCACACACAGACCGAAGGCACAACCCATGAGCACCTGAAGGGAAGTCCCCTAGCACCGCCAGGAACACATTTTTACTACCCCAAGGATCATCAGAACTATGTAGGATGTTAAGTGTGTACCAACCAACTGGGGAGTGCTGCAATATGACTTGGAGTGTGGCTGAACACATAAAGAATGCAGGTGACCTAATGCGGGTGACGAAGATATGAAGCCCAAAGAAACCACTTTATGGAGAAAAGGTGAAGAAGATAAAGGAAGAGGTTGTCGAGTACTTGACCATAGGGGGAATGTAGAGAGGCATATGTACACGTCATCTGTAGAGCCTGCCCCCTCACCTCCATCATATTGGACAAAGAGCAAGAAGACACTGTTGATGATACCTGGTGTCCTGCAAATACAGCATTGAATATATAAAAGACGTTATGCACTCGGACAACCATATTGAATTTACCCTTGAACTGAAGTTGTAAAAGGAAGTCTGCAGACACCACTGAATATCGAAGAACTATAAGTGAAATCTGACAGGTGCAAAGTGACATCAAGAAGCAAAGACATGAGGACGTACTGAAACGATGTACAAATACTCAAAGAATGATGATGTGGCTATTGAGCTGGAATGTGCAGGGCTTGTATATCCCTATGAAGATGCGTCAAGTGATGGCATATGCTAATAAACAGGGAACCAAGCTTCTGTATTTTCAGGAAACTCACCTCCCCGATCACCAGGCACGTGAGGTCACCCCTGGTTGGGGGAGATCAACGTTATTACACTTCTTATTCTACTAGGGCGCGGGGGGGGTCATGATCCTGGTATACCAGTCATTGCCATTCATTCATTATGAGACTGAGAGTGATGGCTGTGGTAGATTTGTGATAGTCCATGGGAAATTGGGAAGTGCGGAAGTCCTCTTGATGAACGTATATGGCCAAAATGTGGATGATCCAGAGTTTTATGATGCCTTATTTCAAAAATGTGCTAGGTACCCCACTGCACTAGTAATTAGCGGCAGTGATTTCAACACAATACTCAATGTGCAACTCAAACACACATCCACCACACCCATGGACCTAGCACATGCAGCATGCACTATACATACACATATTGAGGATCTGGGATAGATGGATTTTTGAGGCACGCTCCATGGCACGCAAAGTGCTTTTACTTTCTATTCATCAGTGCATGATATGCATTTGCGTATAGATTATTGCCTGACATCCCACAGGTTGGTGAATTGGGTGACCGAGTGCCATATACTGCCCAGACCTTTGTCTGATCACTCCCCGGTGTTGCTCTCACTGAGTGTTCCAGAGGGAGCGCCCCAGCGAGCACAGTGGCGCTTCAAGGCTACATCTCTGATAGATCATGTCTTCCGGGCTAGTATGGCGGAACACATAGATAGCTTTTTTGAAAGTAACAAAGGGTCAGTGAGCACACAGGCCATTCTTTGGCAGGTGTTTAAAGTATATATGATGGGGTGGCCATGTCAACCGAATTTGTGGTATTGCGCGACATTAGGAAGGAATTACAGAGAGGCGAGAATGCATCAGCGCAACTGCAAGGAGAATACGTAGAGAACCAGTCACCACACATTAGCAAATAAATAAAGGCACAATTAGATGGGTATCAAGATGCAGCAGATAGAGAGCTTCAGTACTTTGATAAGCCAGCCGCAGCGCACAGGTACAGGGAACAGGAGAGACCGGGGAAACTACTAGCGCTGACTGTCCACATTGGGAGGGGCAGCACTAACATCCTGTGCATAACCAGGGAGGGAGGAACGGTGGTCAATAGAGTGGAAGAAGTGTGTGAGGTGTTCTATGATTTCTAGAAGAGCCTATACTTGCCTCAGAGTGTGGCTACAAGTGACGAGATTAATGAATATTTAGCTAAGATACCCACAACACTTCTGTCGGCAGAAGCTTGTAACGCACTGGAGGAACCAATAACGTTGAATGAGATGAAGGAAGCAATTAGGAGCCTTCCGGGAGGGAAAGCCCCAGGCCCGGACTGACTGGGTGCCGAGTTCTACAAAGAATTCATAGAGGTGGTTTTGGCTCCTCGTCTGTTATTGGTGTGGATTGAAGCACTTGAACTTGGTACCCTTCCAGAGTCGATGCGCAAGGCGGTGATTATTAAAACCCGGAAAGCCATCTCAGGAGTGTGGGTTGTACCAACCGTTATCCCTAATAAACACTGATGCAAAAGTGTTCGCGAAAATACATGCCACCAGACTCAATCCTCTAATGCCCTATATGGTGCATGAAGATCAGGCGGGGTTTGTTCATGGGAGATCGACAGCATTCAATAATCGTTGGTTATATATTATTATGGCGTGGATACTGCAAGATGTTGAGGGGGGTTGCCGTGTCCTTAGACATGCAGAAGGCATTCAACACGGTGTACTGTCCTTTCCTGTTTAGGGTTGTGCATAACTATGGGTTCGGACCAAACTTTGTAAAGTGGGAGCAAATTCTATGCATACAGCCATATGCCAGAGTGTGCGTGAATGGGGTGCTCTCGCCGATACTGACACTAGCAGGTGGCACTAGGCAGGGCTGTCTGTTATTGCCTTTGTTGGTGATAGAGCCCCTGGCAGAACTCATGAGGGCTCGACATGCTCGTGCCGGTATTAAAATCACCATGCGGGTAGAAGTTATAACACTATACGTGGACGATATCATGATGTATATCAGGGACCCTGGGAAACATTTGCAGAGGATACTAGCTGCGGTCCATGAGTTCGGGAAATACTCTGGACTACACTTCAATGGTAAAAAATCAGAGGTCTTCTTATTAACTGATGGCACGCTCAAACCAAGAAACATGTGCTGAGTGAGATGGACGCATCAACATATAAAATACCTTGGGGTCGAGATTGCTCGATCAGCAACCCTTGTTTGGTCCCTTAATTATGACCCAGTGGTCAATGCATTGTGCGCCAAATTAGAGTGTTGCAACCAGCTCCCCATTTAATTGATGGGATGGGTCACACTAATAAAAAACATTATTTTGCCCACACTTTTCTATCTCTTTAGTAATGTACTGGTGTGGCCTGGCAGAGTGTTTTTCACTAAAGTAACTGGAGTGTGCTCTTCATTCGTATGGAAGGGGCAGATAAGGCTCAGTTGGATGCGCCTCACATTGCCATATGAGCAGGGAGGGCTGACAGCCCCTGATTTCGAGCTATATTACCTGGCTGCTCAGGCATATTATGCAGTACATTGGGTGGTGGGAGGTCCACAAATATCCCATGTAGAATTGGAAAGGCAGGGAAAGGCGACGGCAACACTGCTGCTAGACATAGGAGTGCACGGGGACGTTAACTACCTGGACCCTGTGTCAGTCACACAAGAGGCATGCTTTGGGGTTAGTCAAGCACCCCAGGAATACCGTATTATATAGTCTTTCCTGTGCCCATCAAAGGACGCATTGCTAGCAGTACACTGGCGCAGGGTGGGCATATTGAACTTGGGTGACCGGTTTCATGAGGGCTTATTTGTAACCTGGAGCATGATAAAGGTGCATGTGGGGGACACCCCACTTCAGAAACGTAAATACTGTTGGCTTTGCTCAGCTGTGGCATCAATGTGGTCTGAATTTCCTCCAGAGTCGGTTTCTCCCCAAAGTCTTAATTACATATTGTCCCCAGGTACAGCAAAGAAGTCGGCTTCGGTACTATATAAACTAGCTCAGATGGCCCGGGGGGTACAAACACCAAACATTAAAGGGGATTGGGAGAAAGACCTGGGAGTTACCTTTACTGAAACAAACTGGTTGCAAATATGTAGACTGACGAGACAGATCTCACTCAACTCCAGATACAGGCTGATACATTTTAAGATCTTGAACAGAGTGCACCGCCCGTCTTAAGAAAATGTCCCTCAGGAGGGACAATGCCCCAGATGTGCAGAAGGGGATGCTGATATACTGCATATGTTGTGGTCATGCTGGGCATTGTCAGATTATTGGGACAAGGTATGTCGAGCGCTAGAAGAGATGTTGGACCAACCCATAGCATGGGAACACACGATATGCCTACTTGGTTATGTGCATACGATGAATTCATTGAAGTGCAAATTGGTAAATATTGGCCTGCTGTTAGCTAAAAGGGCTACATTACTGAGGTGGAAGAGAAAAATATCCCCCACCCTTGAAAACTGGCTCGAAGATATGTTTTGGGCAAATACCCAGTATTGGCCTTCTTCACTCTCCCAACTGGCCACCTGCACATGCTGTGCTCGAACTGCTCTACCCTTATGGAGCATCCTGGAGGGTCCGTTAACCTACCACATGGAAGGTAAGCGCATCGCGGCTCTGTATGCTGCGGAGTGCACATTATCTGCAAAGGGAAAATATCTTTATCTACGATCCTAATTGTCGAGAATTGCGACTCTAGGCAGCACATCTGAATGATTGAGTGATTCTGCATCCCAAACATATTTACTGTGGCTGAGCATGCCTCGAGGCACAAATTCGACTGTGCCTACGTTGTATTATTTTTACTGCAGCCTTTACAAAATGGCTGCACAGCCCATCGGACCACCGAGCCCTTCCTGACTTCCTGACTTCTACTTGTGGCTACTGCCATTGGCCACTCCAGTTTGAAATACCATTGATTGGGAGCCGAATACCGGCCTCCCACCTAAGGCCCACACACAAGGCCCTGTTTACCCCTGTTTGCACCGGTGCATGCCGGTGAGGCCATCGACACATCCAGGTACTGTATGGAGTAATCTACTATCCACAACCCCTTTGCCTCGCGTTTGCTGCGAGCTCACTTATAGAACTACTATCAACAGCATTAACGGCCCAAACTCCCCGCACCCACGTAACTGCAGCGACCGTGGTATCCTCGTTGCCACCCCAAAACACACCAACTACTTTCATACATCCTGGCCATAATCTATTTTTGAATTCAAGAGACACGCAAAATCTGCCAATACCTTAACTTGGGTAACCGCCACCTTCTACAGCGCAAAGTCTGTCCAACACGGGCCATACAAAATCTGCAAACGCAGCTTGGTTGCACCTTGCTACACACTTCATATTGCCTTGAACTATATCAAGCCCTGTATACAAATCGCTTTTAACTTATATTACCAAGTGCCTGCATCATCACTTTAGCTACATTTGGTCAAATGATTTGTCGTCACATCTAACTGCTCATTGTTGTCTGACTATACACGGCACATACTTGCTTTGCCCTGTACCATATATGCCACTGTAGCCAGAAATACTTTGTCAGATATGTGCATGTCTTATCTTGCATCAGCGTGTACCGCTTCCCGATTTCACGCTGCATCTACCTTTGCTTGGTCATGTGACTGTACTGCCTCCGTTAGTTTTGCCTTTTGCCACCTGTTTTCACACAGTGGCCAGTATTGCATTGTTTATCTGATGACGGTATATTGGTAGCATCCTATCTGTTTCACCCTATGTCTACACCACTGCAGCTAAACTCACATTGCCAAATGTACTGTTGCCATTGCCTTGCGTTCTGTTCTCTTACCATAGTAGACCTGCACTGCATTGTGTAACCGATGACTCTATATTGGTAGCAGCCTATCTGCTTCACCCTATGTCTACCTCACTGTAGCTAAACTCTCATTACCAAATGTACTGTTGCCAATAGTCTTGCCTTGCGTTCTGTTCTCTTGCCATAGTAGACATGTACTGTATTGTGCAACTGATGACTGTATATTGGTAGCAGCTTCACCTTGCGCTTAGACTACTGTATCTAAATGCACTTTGCTAAACTTACTGCGGCTGTTAGTCTTGCCTTATCACTTGCTCTCATGACACAGTAGGCTTGTCCTGCAATGCGCATATAATGACAGCACATTGGTAGCAGCCTACCACTGCTCAACCACTCTTCAGCCGCCTCCCAAATACTGCCAAAATTGAGGACATGTTAGCTCCTACGCTACTACCCATGCTCTCTTTTCTACTATTACTAGCCAACTACTGCACAGACACAGTACCATACCCGACTCCTACAATGGATCCACCTTGTCTGCAGTGCATATATCCAATTAGGTAAGGCACTAGCCCGCCTCTGTGTGCTCGGCACCACCCCATCCCTTGCCCCACGCCATTCCTCAACAGGATCTCGACTATCAACTCGCTTTCTCCAACTTCGCCAGAATAAACTCCAAACACCATGCCTTAACCAACAAAAACGTCAGACAAATACTGCCACTTCCCATCTTAACATCTCACACACACGCTCACACATACCCCCTCCCAAACCACTTCACACTCAACCAACGACTCCAACCACATCGTAACCATCACCTCCAAACCTACTATTTCTAGTACAATCTCTCTAAAAGGTGCTCTCACTAACCCCAGATCCACCACAGTTCACGCCCTGGACATCCCAGATGCCATAAAAACTAACGACCTGGATTTCCTTGCAGTAACGGAAACATGGCTCCACAAAGCCTCTGGATCCCTCCTTTCCTTAGCTATCCCTGAAGGCTATACCATCTACAGAAAAAGATAGACCCACCACAAGAGGAGGAGTTGTAGCTTTACTAGCTAAAGAGTCTTTGAACATAAGAATATCCTCTGAATTACCATTCACTCTGGAGAGGTCATCTCACTAAAAATATCCCTCACACCCACTTGTACTCTTACACTTCACATCATCTATAGAACCCCAGGCGCCATCTCTACATTCGAAGATGACATCACAACACTTTTGGCACACAATATGAAACCACACTCCAAAGTGATCATTATAGGCAACTTCAATCTAGGTTTGAATGACCCTTTAGACACTCCTGCGAGTCTCCTGGCTAATTCCATAGAAGCCCAGGGATTCACTCAAAGAATCACTGCACCTACTCATAATAAAAGGGCGCACCTTAGACTGGTTAGCCGATACCAACTGTTCCACTAACATCCAATTTAACACCCCCTCGCCCTGGTCCGATCACAACACCATCATTTTCACCACTACCATTATTACTAAGAACTTGAAATAGCGTCCACCAATTCTTACGGCCCCCTGCAGAAATTAAAAAAAATATCAACCGAGACAGCATGTTACCACTACTCACCCCCATCCTTGATCCATCCCATGTGGACAGCGACCCAATGAAACCATGCTCGCAGCCTTCGAAAACACTGCTCCATTAAAAAGTAAAATGATCAAACCTCCAGCACATATCAATCCATTGTTCACCCCTGAACTCAAAGCTCTCTGGGCCCAAAAAAAGATCTGCTGAAAACAAATGGATTAAATTGCCATCCCAAGAAAATAGAATACTATTCAAAACTCTAGCTAACAACTACAAGAATGAAATCATCAAATCTAAAAGTGAAGTTTACAATCAGATAATCTCCAATGCCCAATCTAATAACAGAGAGTTATTCACTATCCTCAGCAAACTGGAATCCCTCGCACCTACCCCAGATCATACGGTCAAAAACGAACAATGGTCTTCTAATATTCAGAATTCCCTTGCTGACAAAATCTCACTACTACAACGTACAATTAGATTTAAAAAAATCTAAATTTACCCTTAACCTAATCCCATCAACTACATACTCTTCCCCAGATACCCTTAAGGTAACCAAATTCACATAGTCTCCACTCACTTTAGATACAATCAGCATAATCAAAAGCCTAAAACCCTCTAGATGCAAAGGTGATATCTGCCCTGCAACCTTGGTAAAAGATTGCACGGTTGAACTTGCACCTTTTGTCACCAGTCTCATCAATTACTCATTCGCCTCCAACATAGACCCAAATGATCTAAAAACAGCCTGACTTCTACTCTTGTTAAAAAAAAAAAACACTCTAAATCCTAATATCCCGACCAATTTTCGCCCTATCACTACAGTTCCCTTCTTACTTAAAATACTAGCATGCAGATTCATGGAATTAATGTGCGCCGAAAATTTCTGCGCAAGTGTGCGAATCGCAGCGCAAGTGCGAAAATTGCAGCGAAACCCACGCACAGCGATTCTTGGAAGTCTGTGCGCGTGTAAATCCATGGATGTGCGCTAAAATCCTGCGTGGCGCACGCTGGCGCACACGTCTTCAAAGAGCGTGCGCTACGCGCACAGCGAAAGTGTACATAGTGCAGGGCCACAACAAAAGTAGGCGTAACATGGGGCCTAACACGCGCAATGCGGAACGACTTGTGAAAATGTGGGCATCAGGGGGAAGTACAGGAAGCAAATGCGCGGAGCGCCCACACGCACGCCCACAACACGTATTCATGGAATCTAACGGGGTTAACGGGTGCGCCAAAAAAGACGCGCTAATCCGGAAACACGTACCCCAGCAGGAAGCAGGCGTACGTGGACCCGCGCAGCATAAAAGTGCGCGCAAACAACAAACAAGCTCAGACGCTAAGATGAATATACCGTTCCTCGCAGCATTGGTCGTGGGATACCGCAAGAGGAGGAGGAGGATAGTCAGGCCAGAATTTTTACACCCAGAACCAGCCTTTTTGGGATGCCTGATGACCAGGTGTATGGGAGGTACAGGTTTCCACCTCACATAATACTCGACCTGGTGAGTGAGTGGGAGGATGACCTCACATCACACACCCTGTGCTCCCAAGCACTGAGCCCCTTGGAAAAGGTACTCAATGTACTGCACTTCTTGGCCACTGGTTGATTTCAACTGACAAGTGCCATAGAGGGGGGGGGGGGTGTCACAGACCACGCAGTCACGCTGCTTGCACCAGGTGTTGGCCATCATGACTGCATGGCCATCAGTCCGCAGGCACATATACCTGCCCAGAACACCTGCAGAAAGGCAGGCTGTCGTCCAGGATTTTTACGGGGTGGCACACTTCCCCAAAGTGCTAGGTGCCATTGACTGCACACATGTGGCTCTACGTCCTCCCTGGGCAACTGAGCACATCTACAGAAACCGCAAGCACTGGCATTCCATCAACGTGCAGGTAGTATGTGATGCCAAGGGAATCATCACCTCAGTATATGCCAACTATCCAGGGTCCACCCATGACAGTTTCATTTACAGAATGTCAACCCTAAACCGGGACCTAGAAGCTGGGCGCCATGGCGATACATGGCTTCTTGGTGAGTATAAATGCCCCTGCACATGCATGCATGTCAGATACTGAGTAATGTCACAACCCCACTAATGATACCCATCATCACCTCCCCAGGGGACAGTGCCTACCCTCTGAACACCCACATGATGACGCCGATTTGGAACACCACCACACCACCCGAGGGAAGATACAACGCAGCCCATATTGCAACCCGGGGCATAGTGGGGCGCACATTCGGAGTGCTCATCACGCTTTCGCTCCCTTGACCGCTCTGGTGGGCAGCTGCTATTCGCGCCCCCAGTAGTGTGCCAGATCATAGTGGCAGCATGTGTCCTGCACAATGTTGCAACACGCCGGGGCCTGCCGGTGGACATGGTGGTGCCCCCACATCCCCAACCACATGCACGGCCGCTGCGCATGGGAGGGGAAAGGGCACGTGTTGAGGCAGCCCATACGCAGCTGGTGGCTAATTACTTCACCTAAAATCACACCCCTGTGGAGTGCACACAGCCCTTGCACATACCAGCTGACAATCAATGATGATGACATAAGGGACAGTCAACTGTCACAACCATACCAGCCTGAGATTGGTCACCTGGAAGTGTTACATTGTATGCATCCCTACCTACCTACCAGGAGGTCTGAGGACAGGGTGCACACCAACACCCACCTGTGTGGATGTTGCGGTGAAAAAAAAACACCTCCATGGGCTCATGGCCTGCACGGCCATGCTACTGTGGGAGAAGTGCTGCTGTCGCTCTCATCACCCTCTGCTGCTCCATCATGAGGTGGTGGTGCTATGGGAGGCAGCCCACGCAAAGCCCTGGTATGGTCCTCCATGGCAGCAAGCATGCTGGTGTGGAAGGTCTCGTTCTGGAGGATGATAGTACGGAGAACCCCATGCAGCACCTGACGGGTTGCCTGCATTTCTGCACGCATGGCCTCCCATGATTCCCGGATCTCCTCACGAGTTGCCTGCAGCTCAGCTGAGAGCGAACGTGTGAGCCGCTCCAGCTGCTGTTCTGTCCTCAAATTTGTGGAAGCCTCAAGTTCAACAAGAGTCTCCCTGAGGTTATGGAGTTCTACCCTCAGGGCTTCCCTGTGGCCCTCTGACTCTATAGAAATGGCTTCCCGCAGAGTCTCCAGTGCCGCCCGTCGGTCCCTGTTGGATGCAAACATGTCTTCCCTGTGTGATTGGCAAGTGGCGTCTGTTGCCTGCTGTTGTTGCTCCATCTGCCTTTCATGGGGGATAATGGAAGTGGCCACCCCCTCCATTGCCTGAGCCATCATTTCAACTGATGCTGCCTGTTGGGTTGCCATACCGTACATGGAGTTTTCCCATACAGTATTGCCTGGTGGCATACGGCCACCGCGTCGGCGGGCACCACACCTGTTCGGGGCAAGGCGATCTGCACCTTGCTGTGCTGGCACTGCCTGAGGCTGCAGGACTGCATTCCCCCTCTGATCTGCTGGCCCAGGAACAGGATCAGATGTTGTAGAGTGTGACCCTGCATCCGTAACCGCCAAAGGCGGACTTACCAACACTGACATCCCCATAGAGGGTTCTACCCCTGCTGCAGGTGGGTTGGACAGAACAGAATCCCTGCCAGAAACACTCAGCTGCGATGGCACGTAAGTCTCATCATCCGATTCAGCACCTGATTAGAGGTCTGGGGAGGTGCACCCAGAGTCACCCCTGGACAGTATGGTCTGCAGTAAGATTGGGTTTTCACCCACCACCATACCACGTCCCCCACTGGTGCCTGGTCGTGCCTGAGATTCCTCCTGGGTCTGCACCATCTCCTCAACCTCAACAGCATCAAGTGCGTCATCACCTGCAAAAACATGAAAGACAAAAAATGGAAACAGGCATTAGCACCATAGCACACACATAGGCCTGACAAGCAGAGATCCAGTACATGATTTACACATGTCCCACATGACTATAACCCTGGCATGCATGCACTGTCACTGAGTTGGGAGGGGAGGCAAAAAGCAAACACTGATGACACCAAGATGGAAAAGCAACACATTTGCTGCATGCTGGGTAGCACTGGCATCACACATTTGCCTGTGAGTGGCATGTCCAATACACATACATGACACATGCCAGCACACAGATGGCATGTAGCATAGCCATGGTACATTTGACAAGTACAGCCATATGTCAGTGAATGAGTACTGTCAGCCATCCATGTGAGATGGACATGATGAGATGGAAAATGCTACATAGTGTGGCAAAATATGCATGTGTCACTCACTGCAACACATCCAGTGTACAAGAATACAGTGATTGCAGGCAGATGTACACATCAATGGTTGGTCACTTAAACTTGATAGGAAACAACTATCATGTACCACATACAAACAGGCACCAAAAATCAATGTGAGCAGGCCAATACTCAATGAGCCTGAATGGTCTAATCATTCACATAACAAGGTAACAACTGTGGGCCAATGTGGGGTGTAATCAATGATAGAAGCATGTCACATATGTGACAATAGGGCTGACAAATGCGTTGCAAAAGTGGGAGAATTGAAACAATCAGCCTGAATGAACACTGAAAAATTCTGAACAATGTTGTTTCAAGATGACAGTTCAAGGGCAACTGCAGTAATGGGTGCAGTAATGTGGCACTTAAAGGCTACTGTGGGCAGAAGGGATACTGTCATACCCAAATCCAAGGCCGGTGAATGTTTTGGAGGAAGCACATGGGTGACCCATACCACTCAGGTGCACACATCCTCACCTGGCACTCAATCAGAACCTGTCACCCACACAACATACACATGGATTACACACACATGCATGGGCACTCACCGGACAATGCGTCGCAATCTGGTAGGTCTCCCACGCCTTGGATCTGTTCCTCTGTGACGAAGGTTCCAGCAACAGACTCATGTTCAGTGAGTTGGTTGTCCTCTTGTGGAGACCCACCGCCAGTCGCCAGAGTAGAAGCATGATTTGAAGCCAGCTTGCTCTGCTTTTCAGGTCATTCCACCGCTTGTAGCAATAATCAGCCGAGCGCCTCATAAATCCAAGGGCACTAATGATGTCCGCAATGGTCTGCCAGTGTGCCTTACGTTGACCAGGTGTGGTCTTGCACCCTGCAGTCACCATCATTTCGCGGTTATGTGCCGACACATAGGCCACTAGTGCATCAAGTTCGGCGTCATTAAAGCTAGGTTTCCTTGACGTGCCGGAGTGTGTAGCCGTGTCTGGGGTCTCAGCCTGTAGTGCCAGAGCACCCTTCTTCCTCTTTTTCAAAGGTGGTGCAGATCCTGAGTGGCTTACGCCGCACTGGTCAGTAGGGGCAGAAGCGCCGGTGGACTGGGTACTAGGAGTGTGCGAATGCACAATGACCATAGGTCTTGGTGCAGGCATTGGCTGCAGGGTGATGTTGGCAGGGGCAAAGTCTCTTTGATGGACCGGGACCGACACTGTCCCAGCTGGGAGACTCAGAGCTGGGGTGGATCGAGCTGCAGCTGCCCCTGCAGCCTCCCCACCCTGCCTACTTGGGGCAGCAGATGACATAGCTGCCCCAGATCCACGTGGCCTGGTGACACCAACTTCCACCGCCACACGTGGCGTAGACTTGCTGACCTGGAATTCAGCCTGCGAGCCATCCTGTGCCGGTTCAGGTGCCACATGGGCTGGTCCAACAAGGACTGAGCTGGGATGGTGTCAGCTACGTTTCCCACAACCATTGGGGGGGGCATGGGTGTGCCTGATTGCTCCTCCACACATGGGCTCTAGGGGCACCCTGCAAATACTGCCCACATCCCCTACTGCGCCCACCACGCCCACCTTTTGGAGGTCGGCCTCCTTTGCCTCCCTTACCGCTTGGTCACCTCCCAACCATGGCACTGATGATGTTGTGGGTATGGGAGTAGCAGTAAACGATTGTCCTGGGCAATTGGGGTGAAAGGGGTAGGGTACTAGATGGAATTGGTACCCTAGTGCTCTAGCAAGGCTGTCTGTGACCCCTGGGGGAAGATGATGGGTCACGCAACGCACAGGCACCCCAAAAACAAAAAATAACGTGCACGCAACCCCTCGTAGACCACGTGCGTGGAAAAATGAACCCGCACTACGCTGTGGCACCCAGAAACAGAAAAATAAGCGTACGTGTGTTACACGCAGCCTACAATGACCTCTGAAGGGGTACGTGACACATGGGGCGAAGCACAGTTGTTAAATATGTGCGCGACTCACCGTCTGCCTGGAGAAAGAACGTGAAAAAGACACACGTGTGCGCGTTGGCAACACCCCCGCCAAAAGAAGTATTGTACACTGTCTGAGGAGACAGGACAAAAGAAGAAGTGAACGCTGTTTGAGGAAACGGGCCCAACAAAAAAGATGAACGCTGTCAGAGGTAACGGGGAGTACGAACTTGAAACGCTGTGAAGTAATCGCGTGTGAACCGACAAGAAGTACAGAATTCACCCACTCGCTCTCCACGAAAAGCACGTACAAGGAAATGGCGTCCAACACGTACCTTTTAAACCGGCCCACATGTACAACATCACTTAGACATGTACGCGCTAAGGCCCTTTCCTCCAATTACACGAGCTGACACTCGGACGTGCAGTTTTTGCACGTGTATGATGAACATGCACCCGTGTTGAGGGAAACGCCCTTGCGCGTCACGTCACATACGCATAGGCCCTTTCCTCGATTACATGCATTCACACGCGGACGTGCAGTTTTTTCACGTGCCCTGAACCACTATGCCCACGTCACGAGGGAAACCCCCGCGCGCGTAACATCAGATGCGCTTACGTGTTAAAGGCCTTTCCTCGAATTACATGCAGGCGTGCAAGATTTTCATGTGCCAAATCACTCTGGCCACGCAACAACACACGGAAGACCATGCTCCTGCCCAGAAGGCTGAATTACTGCCCCCCACAGCCCCGAGCACGCTCCCACCTGCCATCTGCTGCTGCCTGCTGCCCACATGCCCTGCTATTTGCTGCCTGAACATCATCCATCTGCAGGGGTGCAGTTGTTGTGACCACCCCTGCTGGAACTGAAGACTCCCGACTGGGATACCATCGCTCCACAGCCCAGCCCCAGGACCCAGTTGCCCACCCACACCTGCCTCTGGGGTTGCCATGTCGGGCACACCACCATCTGGCACCACTGGCGACCCCCAGCCAGAGAGGCAGGGGGCCACCAGCTTCAGTGCCAGGGAAGTTGGTGTCCTGGTGGAGCAAGTCCTGGGGCAGTATGATGCCCTCTTTGGAAGTTCTCGCACCGACTATGAAGGACGGACCAGGATCTGGATGGACATCGTGACTGCCATCAACGAGGAGGGGGTGGCAGTCCGCGACATCAAACATGTCAAGAAGCGCTGGGAGGACTTCAGGTCCAGGACCCTCGACAATGCCCGGTGCCTCTTGAAGGCAGCAGATGCCAAGGGGCGCCGGGGCCACCTGTCCGACCACCAAATGAGGGTCCTGGAACGCATATGCCCAGCGCTCCACATCCGGGTCCTTGAGAGGCAGACCCGTCTGGAGTCGAGCGGTAAGTGTACATGCATACTGATTGGACTCTGTGCGTGTCGTGGTCTGCCAGTAGTGTGCAGGTTGCACATGTGTTTTTGTAGGGCCATGTATGGATGTGTATGTACAGGGGCGTGAGGCTGACACATGCGAGTCCTCTCATGTGTGAGACACTTGGATGGTGTATTTGTGGGTAAGCATGCAGGCCAAATGCAGATGTGGGAGCACACATGTTTGAATTACTGGGAATGTACGTTGGCATGGTTGTGGTGTCACACATGGATGTTGGTTCCAGCTGCATGTGTGTACATGTGCATGTGTGTGTGTATTTGACAAATGTACAACTGTGATGCAAAATGGATGGATGTGACACTGATATGTAGAAGGCTGAATGCCAGATGTGACATGGATGGCGATCTCATCACTGCGACAGTTGGTGGAGATGTACACATGCATGTAAGTGTGGTGGCGTGTGTGCATGTCTTGTGCACTCCCTGTGTTTCATGTGATTTCAGGCTCACCTTCGGTTGCTCATGCTGTTGTATGTGTATGGATGGTGCTGCCTGGTGCGATATTGCTGTGGAATTGCTCATACGTGTGAGTTGAAATGACATGTGTGTTGGGGATTGTGATGCCATGTCTGAAGGTTGACACTGCCACTCATGTGCAACTGTCATGTGTTTATCAGTCCATTGTACAGTGCCATGATGCCTGTGTCCTATCTCTCCCTCTCTGTGGCGTCAACTGATGAAGAGGGCGGAGAGGGTGCTGTGGAGCAAGGCGAAAGGGATCGCACCGCCAGCCGGAGACGCAAGGCCCGGCTCCCCTCCCAGGTTGTCATCTCGTCAGGGAGTGAGGAGTCAGGTGTCGCGTCCCAGGCCGCAGCTGCCGAGGGTAGGTCCAAGAGGCGGAGGTCGGAGTTGGACTCCTCGGCAGCAGAAGGGGCAGCTGAGACCCCACAGGGTCCAACGGAGGAAGATGGCACGGAGTCATCCAGGTTGGTGGGGGGTTTGGTGGAGGAGGAGGCCATGGAAGGGACAGACACGGGGTCTGGAGGTGGGGATTCCACTGGTGCTAGTGGTGCAGTGATGGGACAGGGACAGGAGGCAGCACAGGCTGCCGCGGAGGTGCCTGTGTGTAATCCTGTCCCCGATCCTGTGACTGCATCATCCTGCACCACCAGGGATGCCTACGTCCAGACCCGTTTTCAGGGAGGGGATCCGTTTACAACATCCGCTTTCTCCCTGCGGACATGGCTATCCGGGACCGGGTTGAGCCTGTCCTGAGTGAGATGGCGTTGCGTCAACGGGGCATGCGAGGTGACCTGCAGTGTTTTCGTGAGGACACTGCACGTCATCTCGAATGCCTCGTTGACCGCATTGACCTACTGGGACGGGTCACCAGGGCTGGATTCCTCCGTTTGCTGGACCTTGTTCCGACCCCCTCCTCACCTGAACCCCCTATGCGCCAGTCGTCCTCCATGCCATCTTCCCACCCATGTATCACCTGGGTACCCTGTGGAGCTGCCTCTGACCCTGCGGCCAGGCTGGTGGAGGACACATCCCTGCCACAGTCAGGAGTCGGACGTCCAGCAGGGGTGGCCACCTCAACAACTGCACCCCAGCCGGAGGAGGACGTGCAGGCAGCAAGAGCCAGGGCACAGTCACAGGCACAGCAGCAGCAGCAACAAGGTGGGAGCCATGATGGCTTGGGGCCTTCAACATCGGAGGGGCAGGCATCAGCCAGAGGGCATGAGGACCCAGGATTGGAAGTGTCTTCCGTGTGGCAGCGGTTGGGCCAGGCCATAGATGGGGAGCGGCAGCGGGCGGAAGAGGCACAGCTCACAATGGTCAGGGCGGAGAACTCCATGTGGAGGGCTCTGAGGCGGGCCGAGTGCCTCGAGGCAATTCGCAGGGAGTTGGAGGTCCACATGTCATCATCCCTGCGAACCCTCGGGGCCATGGAAGAGGACCGCCTCCGGGACATCAAGCAGGATTCGATGATGCCCTAGCCCGGGAAATCGGGAAGTGAGCCGTCGGACTAGCCCGCTGCCATTGTAAATAGTTTTTAGAGTTAGGTTTCCTTTTCCTTTGATTTGTGGTGAATGGACTATGCCACACACATTTGTATATAGTTTTTTTATTAGGTAGTTTCTTAGGTAGGTTTCATTTCTTTTGTTGGGCTCATGGACCCTTGACAATTGATTGTACATAGTTGGACAATGGATTTATTTGAACTTTTTCTTTTGATTTCACCATGGATCAATGGATTTTTCTTTTTACGTTTCCTTTGGATTTGCGTTGGTGGAGGGAGAGTTTGGACTATTTTTCTTTCGGATTTCTTTGGATTGGTTATACTTTTCATTTACTCATTTTTTACACATGCTTTTCATTTCATGTTTGCTATTTTGTTATGCTTTCATTTCATTGCTTTATTTTTGTACATAATACATTTTCATATTTTAGTTCCATGTGTGGGATTCACTCATTCGGTTAATGCATGTGAAAATATGGGTTTACACAATCAATGCCAACCAGTGTGTGTGTGTGACGGACATGTGTTGATGTACATAGTTGACTTTTGGTTTGTGTCTTGAGATAGGCATGTCAGTGTGGGGTGGATTGGGAAATCATTGCGTCTCAAGAATGGGGTGGCGTGCTGTGGTATTTTGGTGTAAAGTGGGCCATGATTGTGCATCTTTATTTCATGTAGGGGGGACATGAGTGGGGGCCTGCTGGCAGGTGCCCCTCACTGCTGGGGGTGGGGGTGCTGGGGGACATGAGTGGGGGCCTGCTGGCAGGTGCCCCTCACTGCTGGGGGGTGGGGGTGCTGGGAGACATGAGTGGGACATGTGGGGGCCTGCTGGCAGGCGCCCCTCACTTCTGGGGGGTGGGGGTGCCGGGGAACATGAGTAGGGGCCTGCTGGCAGGTGCCCCTCACTGCTGGGGGTTGGGGGTGCTGGGGGACATGAGTGGGACATGAGTGGGGGCCTGCTGGCAGGTGCCCCTCACTGCTGGGGGGGGTGGGGGTGCTGGGGGACATGTGTGGGACATGAGTGGGGGCCTGCTGGCAGGTGCCCCTCACTGCTGGGGGGTGGGGGTGCTGGGGGACATGAGTGGGACATCAGTGGGGGCCTGCTGGCAGGTGCCCCTCACTGCTGGGGGTGGGGGTGCTGGGGGACATGAGTGGGGGCCTGCTGGCAGGTGCCCCTCACTGCTGGGGGTTGGGGTACGGGGGACATGAGTGAGTGGGGGCCTGCTGGCAGGTGCCCCTCACGGGTGGGGGTGCTGGGGGACATGAGTGGGGCCTGCTGGCAGGTGCCCCTCACTGCTGGGGGGTGGGGGTGCTGGGTGACATGAGTGGGACATGAATGGGGGCCTGCTGGCAGGTGCCCCTCACTGCTGGGGTGTGAGGGGGCTGGGGGACATGTGGGAGCCTGCTGACAGGTGCCCCTCACTGCTGTGGGGTGGGGGTGCTGGGGGACATGAGTGGGACATGAGTGGGGGCCTGCTGGAAGGTGCCCCTCACTGCTGGGGGATGTGGTGCTGGGGGACATGAGTTGGTGATCATATTGCAAAGTCACATGTGGCTTGGCTGGGGGGCATGCCCATGGTGGATGGGCTGCCTGCGGGACATGACCAGGCATGCAGGATAGTCCCCTGTGGTGTGGGCTGCCTGCAGGGGCCATGGAGGGGGTAGAGGGGACACCTGGGAGGACCCACACTGCCAATTCATGTGTAGGACTCCCCGCGCACCACACTGGAGACACATACCCCGCTCTGACAGCGAAATCACGCGTGAAACTTCATGCGCACCCCCGAAATACATGTACCCCGCTCTGACAGCAAAATCGCATCTGAAACTTCATGCGCACCCCCGAAATACACGTACCCGCTCTGACAGCAAAATCGCATGTGAAACTTCACGCGCATCCCCGAAATACACGTACCTGCTCTGACAGCAAAATCGCATGTGAAACTTCACGTGCACACCCGAAATACACGTACCCCGCTCGCACAGGGCAATCGCGTGTGACACTTCCCGCAAACCCCAGTAATACACGTACCCCGCTCGCACAGGGCCAATCGCGTGTGACACTTCCCGCAAACCCCAGTAATACACGTACCCTGTTCGCACAGGGCCAATCACGTGTGAAACTTCCCGCGAACCCCAGAAATACACGTACCCCACTCGCACAGGGCCAATCACATGTGAAACTTCCCGCGAACCCTAGTAATACACTTACCCCGCTCGCACAGGGCCAATAGCGTGTGAAACTTCCCGCGAACCCCAGTAATACTCGTACCCTGCTCGCACAGGGCCAATCGCGTGAGAAACTTCCCACAAACCCCAGTAATACACATACCCCGCTCGCACAGGGCCAATCGCGTGTCAAACTTCCCGTGAACCCCATTAATACACGTACCCTGCTCGCACAGGGCCAATCGCATGTGAAACTTCCCGCGAACCCCAGTAATACACGTACCCCACTCGCACAAGGCCAATCGCGTGTGAGACTACCCGCGCAGTGGGGTACGTGTATTCGGAGTGGTGCGCGGGGAGTTTTACAGGCGTTTGAGGTTGTGAGCCTGTACGCCATGTATGGGATTTGTGCGCTGTACATGGCGCACGGGGAGGGTTTGGGGGCATAACTGGTGCTGCTGCAGGGTTGATGCGCCACTCTGCACCACGGCTGGTTTTGGATGTTAAAATCCATGAATACGCTGTGCGCGGAAATGGATTTTAGCACACGCGGCTGGCACAGGAAGTCGCACGCGCACACTGTGCGCCACTTGTGTGCAGAATTCTATGAAAGACCCCCTAGATCATGTAGCCTATCTGAAGATACAAAAACACTTAGAAGACAATCATCTTCTGGGCTTAAGACAATCGGGTTTAAGACCAGGCCAAGGCACTGAAATGGCCTTACTCGATTTGAAAACACAGATGGACCAATGTAAAGATACTGCTACTAGATCTCTCTGCAGCGTTTGATTTGATGAATCATGATATCCTATGCCAACGTCTCGAGACTGCAGTCCAATTCTCCCTAGATTCTATCAAATGGATCAAATCATTGCTATCTTACCGGACCATGTCCTGGTGACCTTTGGTGTACCGCAAGGCTCATGCGTCTCACCTACACTCTACAATGCATTCACTAAGCTCCTGTTTGACAAACTTGATAAAATGGGTATCACGTATACAAACTATGCAGATGATACCCAAATACTCATACCAATCAGTGGATGTTATGATACAGACTCCAAAAATCTAAATAAAACATACCTGGCAGTCCAAGCTTGGATGGAACTCGACGAATTATGCCTCAATGATGATAATACTGCGCGTATCCTTATTGGAAACAAAACGAAACTCAGTAACCTCCCACAGCTTTACAACTCTTTCATCATTGATGGCAATACAATCCCAGTGGCTAACGAAATAAAAACCCTAGGGGTTTATATTGACTCTTCACTCACTCTAAACAGACAGGTCAATGCTGTTGTTTCTTCAGCCGCCTACACGGCCAAACTGATAAGAGCCAGCTGCCCTTTTCTCTCCACGGAAAACACCATCACCCTGGCGAGGGCCTTGATACTTTCCAGGATTGATTACTGTAATTCTCTCTTTGCTGGAACCAGCACTAGAAACATAAAAACATTACAAACAGTACAAAACAATGCCATAAGAGCTGCATTAAATATCCCAAGTCACAATCACATCTCAACCACTAGAAGGATCATACACTGGCTTCCTGTCCAAGACCGAATCAAATTCAAAATCCTGACAATGACACACAAGTGTATTGCGAGCAAGGCTCCATAATAACTCAACAACCACATCTGCACAGTCAACTCTAATAGACCAACCCGCTCTGCCTACACCAACCTGCTTACCACCCCCACATAGAGAAGTCAGCAAGCAGTAGGTTCAAGCTTCCCGGTAATAGCTCCAAAATTGTGGAACGCCCTCCCCCACCAACTGAGAAACAACACTTCTTTCTGGTCATTTAGAAAAAAAACTTTAAAACCTTTCTCTTCAGATCTGACCTTCTGCAATAGTCTCCTAGCTCATCAATTTAGTACACGATATGAGGAGGATATGTAACAATATATGAATATGTAATAAATTGTGTGATTTTTGCCTTGAAATTAATATAAATATACTGTTCAATGTGTATTATGTAACGAATTGTCTGACTTTTAAGCTTTTCAATCTTGTAACCATATCGTTAAGCAGTAATCAGCGCCTAGTTGCCTTTGGGCTATGTGGGCTTTACAAATGAATGAATAAAATAAATAAATAAATAAGGAGGAAGTGTACACTAGCTTGATGCCTCTGGCAAGCCGCCCGAGATATATATGGGGGGGGGCTTCTGACAATACTTGATGAATAAAGGTGGAGAAGAAGAAGATGAATGTATGTATACCGAGCTGCTCTCAATTATGCTAACCGACATACCTCTCTGTGCTATGTAATCTATGGGAATGTATGTTTGTGCAATGCTGTCCTTCTGTGCAAGTTAAAGAAAGGTTTTTTTTAAAAATGAAGATGTGACTGGAATGACAAAGTGAATATATATGTGAATATGAAGAAATCATATAGACTGTAAAGATAAGTGAGAAGACATTCAGTAGACGTACATACGCAGAAACGCAAGGTGGATGAGACATATAGAAGCTTTCTGCAGTAGAAAAATCAACACAGGTAAAGCAGCCATGATGCCAAAAGGGACGTTGACTCTGTTTAATAGTAAGCAAATGGCCTGAAGAAGAGAGACCAAGGCTGCAGAGCGGACAGGCTCTGGAATAACAGATTTGTGCAAGAACAAAGAATATTTGTTTGGCTAAAGAACAAGGATGCCACAGTGAGAGGCAACTGCAAGGCACAAAGGGAGGCATAGAGGATAAGCCATGTATGTAAGACCTATTTCTCTTGGATTAAGCAAAGTAGTGAATATTTGCGCATGCCAAGTATTATACAATTAAAGACATGGAACGCATATGGAAGACAGAGTAACCAAGTCTCCAGAGGCTGAAGAGAGTAATAGCACACAGTATAAATTAATCAAATAGCACTAAATAAAAGGACAGAATGGACGAAATCATGGTCTCCCCAGACGTGGTGGAAGACCAGGAAACAAGGCCTATTCATAACGCTCCAGATGAATATAGCAATGTACATTAACTCCCTTTAACATTCTACAGAAGAGAACAGCCAGCAAGGTTCAACTACAAAGAAGAGCCTTGGCTTAAGGCCTAACTGATGAGAGATGGAAGGCGGCTAATTGGCTAAGTGCGCAGTTGTCTGAAGTTGTTCTCTGCACCTGGGTTTAGTTCCGCTTACGTGCTGCTAACAACCCAAAAGTCCAGGGTTGGAAGAGAATGCCAACCAATCATGAGGGCCTGTGGAATGGTGCACTATACTTTGTTGCAGAAGCAAATCTGCTGCTTTTATTCTGCTATTATTTGTATTATATGTAGTTAGAGAGAAGTTTAAGGCATGCCTACCAGATAAGAGGCAGCCAATCATGTTACTAACACCTAAATGAGCTATAGGTAGACATGTTCCCTTAACCAATCCTTCCGACCGATAGGTTTTATTATTTTCCACGTAGGATGACGTATATTTAGGTATAAAGCCTTTGTGTAATCGAAATGTATTTGAGATTGTGTGACAAACAATATGTTTGTTTGCCAGGTTTGCCTACTTTGATGAACTGATAATAAAGTAGTATTTTGCCATATTCTTTGAGTCTGCCCGGTTATTTGGGCCTGCGATGAGTTATTGGGGTAATCTCATCCAGCACTTGGAATGCTCCAGGTGCTATTGCACAGCTTTCGGCCATGGCCATTGGCCACAGTCTTTCACTGTGGCCCCTTGATATGTTGCCCACTAGGTGCTGTGTCCACTGTTCATGATCCCCCAATATCTTTCTTTTGGACCCACTAAGTGGCCACGTCCTTTGGCCCCGGCCACAATACATGTTTTTTTCAGGCCCATTAGCCAGGGCCTTCGGCCGTGGTCTCACCTCTAGGTTTCTCTTGGGCACACCACGGCACACCATGGCCAGTGGCCATGGGCTTTCACTGTGGCCTCTTGAAATGTTGCCCACTAGGTTTTATTGGAGCCCACTAGCCATGGCCTTTGGCCACTTTCCATATTGCTTCATTATATTCCTTAAAGTAACCCAGTAGCCATTGCATTCGGTCACACCCATAAACACCCACCTTATGGTACCTGTAAAATTCCCCCTTTTTTGCCTTAATCTAATGTTTTCTAACTTAGCATGGTTATCAATGTATTACAGATAACTGCGGTTATCCATAAGCACATACAAATATCTGCGGTTATCCATCAAAAGCATGCAAAATCTCAAACTTTCCCTGCCCTCCCAGGCCATCACCAAGTACCCCCCTCCTTATCCCATGCTTCCCCCACACCCTTCAAGTTCTTTTTCTATCCCATTCCCACCCAACACAAGTCCTTTTTTGCCTGCCGCACTTGCATTCCCAATCTAGTTTTCTATCATAACCACGAGCTCTGAACTTGGTCCCCAGATGCCCCCCTACAACGCCCCAATTTCACATATCTTTTTTCCCCCTCCCCACATATAGCCTGATCCCATTTCATCATTTTTCCTTCCTCCCCCAAATGGCATTTTTTCATCTCTTCTTTTTCTGCTAACCCCGGTTATACCTGTTCTAACCACGGTTATCTCTCGCATCGAGGAAAAAAAAGAAATGGCAGCTTTTTCATTTCTGAAAAGACTTGCTGATGCATTGTGGGAAACATATGTAGCTATCATTTTGGGAGAAGAGTCACTCCCTTATCCGTCAAATATTTTAACAACTTCTGGACAGAATAACTCTAGATCCCTCCCGGATATCAAGTCAATGCTTCCATGCCCAAGTTGTTTCGTACCCAGCCCAATTCCGTCTAGCGGTTTTTGCTGTGTGCGGCATAGACATTTGGACTTTTTCTCTACTGGAAAATGAATGGGAGTAGGCCGGTGTTTTCTGCTTTCTTAATATTGATTTAATTTTTTAACAAGTCTTTCCCATAATTGCCAGTCTGGGGGGTTGAGGGTGACTGGGGATGGGGGGGGGGAACAAACATTTTATTTACAAAATATCGGTCAAATCTATCATGCAAGTCAAAGGTTATTAGCAATTCAATTTTTTGGTTCCCTATGGAACATGATACTCACCTTAACTATAGTGCTGCGACCACCGCACTATAAAATACATAATATATGTACAACGATTAAGATAAAGAATTTAACGATTTATATTCCACTTATACCCTTTACAATCAATGGAGGTATTTGTGATCATGTACAAATTAATTGTGCACAATTATTGTACAAATTAGCAATCGGGCCAATTAGAAATCCTGTCTCAAGCAAGGTACAGTAGCATGAATCAGTAGGAACATTTGTGGCATGTAGATCTTTGCAGTGTGTCATGGTGCGTACCCAGTTGTTGAGTGTGTATTAAAAGGATGTTTTAAATTTATGACTCGGGATGGCCACGGGCTGATAAACATACCCCTCGCAGTCATAGGGCCTCATCACAAGTTGCCCAACCTACCTATTAGCGCCGGATCACGGGTTTGGTGGAAGGGTTATTTCCCATTCCCCATTGGGACCATTCGGGAATTCCTCATTCCCCATTGGACCCAATGGGGAAAATGTGCGCTATTACCGCCGGCAGATTTCCCGCCGGCGGTAATAGCGACGAAAATCAGCAATTTTGCTGCGGATTTCCCCCCAGCTCGGAGCTGGGGGGAAATCCGCCAAAGCCATGATCTGGCGGACCCTTAAATGTGGCGGTAATAGCGCTACTGCCGTATTTAAGGGTTACCGCCAGACTCGTGATGAGGCCCATAGTCTTGAAGCATGGAAAGGCACTACTGAAGTCACAATTCACATTTGATTGTGCCTTTGTCTATCCAGGCCAGATCTCACGATAGCCCTGATGTGCATTTTACAACTCGAAATGTAAAAACAGTAACTGTGTGTATCGTTAAGTCAGGGCCTGCTCTAGAGTTTTTAGGCAAAATGCCCAAGTACCTGCAAGCCATTTAACCCTTTGGAAATTGAGCCCTATGTACCCTTTTGACTGCTTTAACCATTTGTGTTTCACAAAGATCACTCAGATCAGCTTCGGCGAAGCAACTGTATTGAAAAGCTCAAGGAAAGTTAGAACAAAATGTTCTATGCTACTGTGGACTTGAAGACACTAAAAGACAACACAAAGTTCAAGAGATTATTCAAGAGGAAACTTCACCATCACAACCTGGGTCTCCATACATTAAGTGTTTGATCACTTGCCATAGTCTCTCATTTGACTGTCCTCCGTTCTGAAAAACTATACAAATAGTAATATGTTTGGCAGAATATTTAGATCTTTGTCTACCTGTGAATACTGTATCTACTCATGTTTTTTTTTTTTACCTATGTTGTCTTTACACCTTGCACTCCCTGTGACAGAATGCCGGTTCCATGTCCTTTCATCGTCAGGCATTTCAAAGCCTGCAATTTAAACGTGTATGAAATAACAAAAAAGTTAATCAACATTTTTTTTTTGGGTGGTGCACCTATTTTTAACTATACCCGACCCCCCCCACCACTTATCTGCCCATTCCCACCCCCCCCCCCCAAAAATTCTATTAACTTTAACGTTATTTTGTACACGTTTAAATTGCAGGCTTTGAAATGCCCGGCGATGAAAGGATGTTGTACCATGCTTGTCAGCCCACCTTTTCATGAAGCTCCATGCCAAAGCATAGTGCATAACGTTATAAATGCCATATCGTAACGTACTTTTGATTTACATTTCTCCTGGCAACTGCAGCACCCGCTATTCTGTGCCCCAGAGAAGTTTCAATGGTCACGTGTGCATTCCTGACAGCTGTCAGCTGCTGTGACTCAAAGTCACTGCAGCCAGAGTTTCCTTCTGCACCTCTGATTTCAAATGTAATAATTGTTGCCTTATCTGTCTAATGGTAGGTTCATCTATAAGAGTAAGCCATACCTTGTTATGGTATCATGACTGATACAATCACATAATAAGTAAAGCCACACCAATTTGTTACAGGGACGTCATTTCACCAAAATGCCAGGGGTAGCGGAAGTGACATCACACAAGCCTTGATCCCCTGATGACATCACAGGAAGTGATGTCATTTGACCCCACCCCAAAGTGATATCACGGGAAACGATGGAACACAACCTTTCTCCCGCTGACAAAACAGGAAGTGGCATCACATAGCATTGTACACTACGAAAAATATGGTTACGATATCACTATAATGTGATGAACATTTCATACAAGAATGGATCGCCATATGTATCGTTAAGATCAGTGTGTATAGGCCCATATTACCAAATTACTGTGAATGCAAGAAGACATCCATGGCCAAATGATAATGATGTGTTATTATATAGCACTAACGCTTAAGCGCTTTTGATAGAAAAAATACACACCCAATATCACCCAACCTGTGTTGGTACTCATTTATCGACCTCAGAAGGATGAAAGGCTGAGTAGAGGCGTTTAAGAACAGACTAAATCAGTGACTCACCCCCTGAAATGTGTCTGAAATAAACCTTTAATGAGTTTTGCAATTACTGTATAGAATTCCAGAAAGACACATTATTTGGTATTCCTATTCTTTCATATTTAGGGTCACTGCTGAAAGTGTTAGTCTTGTGGCACTCCTGTTCTTATTTTTCTTATTTTTTTAAGGTGCCTGACCAAGAAAGCCAGCCACTCCAGAAGTAAAGAGCCACATGGTGCTGGCCACAGCCCAGGGGGTTGCATTACAAAAAAAATTAAAAAACTTTTTTTTACATTTTATTTTTTTAGAGCAGTTGCGACCCCTAAATGACGTCCCTGATTTGATATCATACAAGTATCATCCCTGTGAACCCAGACCAGCTTTGTTAGGGCAATGTGTAATCATAGCAGCCTTGCTGTCTGCCCAGCTCCAACTGCGACAACCCCTAGCCAGTCTTCCTTTCAGCCCTGAGTGGAAGGGTAACACCTTCTACCAGGATATCTCCTGGGAATCCTGCTTCAAAATGGAACTAACGCCGGACCACTCCGCTATTCTGTATCACTGGCTTCACAGGTATAAGTCACTTACATGTACATTACCGGTTAGCTTTCTTTCGCGTCTCATCAGCATTTGCGCAACCTTCAATACTGAGATACGCTGTTGCAGTTTCAATCTTTCTTTGACACAAACCAGCCTTTCATGTTTTTCACTAACTCCCCGGTTGTGCGCGTTCCTTTCTTGTCTTTGCGGCTTTGATTCACGAGTCAAGGCTAATACCATAGGCTTGGCTTTGCTTCCCCAACACTGTCGTTCACCCGGGAGGGTCGCTGGCATCCTTGAAACACAATGCAGGTTTCTTCTTGTCGGCGATTTTGGCTTTCTCCTTGTCTCCTTCACGGTTTTCCAGAAGCATCGACATCCTGCTGGGAATTTCAGCGTATCTCTACCTTTTGCTCTAGTCCCTTGATCGGTCGTCCTGCTCCACTAGGTTGACCTTCACCCCAGAAGTTCTGCTCCTTCTCGTATTCCACCTTGCTCAGAGTGCGTCTCTATGTTCCGCCTTTTATCTGTGTGGGGAGAGCTAATGGGTATCGGATGTATGTGATTAAAGTCAAGTGCCTGACGTTGCTTGACCCTATTACGGACCATGTCCAATGAGATATGTAAGGGTTAACCTCTTTACTCTCAGTCACCCTCTTCCTCAGCCCAGTGTTTGTGCAGAAAAGGGAGGAGTTGGGACATTGGAGAAATCTATAAAATAGGATCAGGCATGGGTATGGGAAAGGGGGCAATACTGCATCTCACCATTGGTTGCCTCACCCCCACTCCCGAAGACCCCTCACCCAGGTGATCCTCCCACACTGGTCCACCCCCAGGGTCTGGATCCAAAGGCGATGGCCGTGCCCTGGCCACGTGAGAGAGAGATCCCCATGGACTAGTAGGCGAGACATCCTTTGGTTTCACACACTGCTCTTTGGACCAATGTCTTTCACTCTGCCAACTGCAGTGGAAACAGGATCCTCACTGAGGTGAAGGACTCCCTGCAGATGCCAGCCTAACTTGTTGGACTGGGAACAGCAGAGTAAGGAGGACTCACCTTGCCATGGACCACCTGGATTAATAATCCGCTCTGCCAGTGTGGGACCAACCAGAAGCCCAACCACAGCTGGAATCCTGTTTGCACAGCTATGAACCACCTTTAAACCATGCTCAATTCCCTTGGAGCCTGCAAGACCAATGGTGCTGCTTTTTGCACTCTTTCACATCTTTGAACCACTGCCCGCCTGTATATTTCAACCAGCTCGACACCATAAGACATCAACAGTGCTCATCAATATCTCTGCTTGAACACAGGTTTACTGCTGTTGAAGCGTTCCACTTGCTGCTACTTTGAACACTGCATTGAACCAACAGGACCTTGCCTCCACCCAACGTGAACCTCGACTCGCACTTGTGTTGTGCATCAACTCAATTCAAAGGTAACATCTTCTCAAACTGACTCGACCAGTGACCTGAGCCTGTTGCACCCTTCGAAACACATTGCTTTGAATGCTGCATACAAACATGCAGATCCCTTTATCAAAGGAGACTCGCCACATGGATCAACGCGAGTCGCTGCATCTCTAGTTAGTTGCATTTTGTACTATTTAATTAAAGTATATATATTTGTATATATGAAATTCAGTGAAAACACATTTTTAAAAGGACAATATGGTTAAGTTGCACTAATAAAAACCTATGAAATTAATTGAAAAAACTTTGTTAAAGGGACGTTATGGTTACAAGTAAAACCAAAAAACCTCAGAAATTCGCCAGTTATGGTAAGCTAAGCAACCATAACTTGCGCCACCACTGTGCACTGCTAAGACTAACACCCAGGACATCAAAGATGACATCACAAATGTCATTGATGACATCACTGATGACATGACATATCTGGGCCACTTGTTTTTGTTCACTGACATATATAGGCCAGGTGGTTTTGTTCACTTACAGTCAAAATATTAAAATTTAAAAGGTGCTATATATGTAGACATTAACCTTATTATATGTTCTTAAAGTACGTTCCTTAGGGTTAAATCTCATCTAATGGTGCACATACATGGGGAAATAAGCAGCCACAATTCATTTGTACACATGAAGATAAACTTTAATGTTATTATGTTTCTGATTATGCTGTTTCTTTCTTCTTTACTTTAGCTTCCCTGTATGTGCCTCTGATTTGTATGCATTGTGGTTCTTCATATGTACTAGCACATGTGTAGTAAGTCTTGAATTGTTAGCTAGTTATTTCATGTTTAACATTACTCAAAACTTGCATAAGGTAGCATTCATAATGTACTTTCCAAAATTGAAAGATTATAAATATTGTACTTCTATGGTGCATGCTGCAGCCATTGCCTATGTTTATATATGATTAAGTTCCTGTATTAACCACAACACTCCAATTCAATGTTGTTAAGATCAGTAGTTTCTTTAATACATTAAGTACTTCATCACGATCACCCCTGACATCTTGTTACCAACATTATAAACACAACCCCTTGTAGGGACTTTTAATCAAAATTAATTTCACATGTGATGTCATCAATGACATTTGTGATATCATGGGTGTTAGTCTTAGCAGTGCAGGGTGGTGGCACGATTTATGGCTGCTTAGCTTACCATAACTAGCAAATTTCTGAGGTTTTTCGGTTTTAAGTGTAACCATAACGTCCCTTGAACAACGTTTTTTCAATGAATTTCATAGGTTTTTATTAGTGCAACTTACCCATAAAGTCCCTTTAACAAACATTTTTCATTGAATTTCATAGGTTTTTATTAGTACCACTTACTAATATCATTCTTACCCAATATAGCAACTTTTGTGTGCAATTTACAAGGTTTCACCTTAAAACTTTCCTCCACCAGGGGGCGCTGAGATGTGCTAAAGCACCTCCGTCTGTCTCCTCTTACAGGCCAGCAAAAAAGGACTTGAGCCCCCCCTAGCACCATCAAGAGCGAAGTTCCGACCCCACTGGAGGCTGGGGGAACCCCTGGTGCATCGGCTGACGGAATCCCCAACCTTCGGCCGTGCGGGGTAGCCATAGATTGGGTCTCGTTCCCTGCTGCGGAGGTCTGCGAGCTTCGGCACCCACCTGCGCCTCCACGTCTCCTTTGCTTCTGTCGAGGTGGGGGTAGGGGATTTGGGCCTGTGCCGCCAGAACAGAGACTCGTACTTGTGTCCCCCTTCCACCGCTCCGCCCTTCCTTTTGGACTGTGGGGTCCTTCTCCCCTCTTGCCTTTGGAGTCTTTGAGGCAGGGAGAGTGCAGAGAGGGGCTTGCCTTGCTATGTGCCTTGTGAGCCTGGTAGCTGTGGGTGCCCGCGGCTGTACCTGCCCCCCCGCCCGCTGTGGGAGTTAGGTGAGGATCACTGCTGTCTGTTGGGGGGACCCGGCGGCTGGCCCCCGTGTGTCTTCTTTGGCCTGATTGGGCTGTCCTGGTGATGGTGTGAGGCCCCTTCTTCGGATGCAGGCCTGAGGACCCTTAGCTTCGTGAGAGCATCTACATCCGATTGAGAGCGGCTGATCCAGACCCCGTGTGGGGTAGGTGGTCCTGTTCCCCCTCGAGGGAGTTGCAACTGGGAGCCCCCCTGGCCTCTCTAGCCAGGATGACATCTGAGGAAAGGGGGTATCCAGGAGTTCAAGCTATGGCCCGCGCTGTTGAGTCGGGGGTAGAAGGAAGCGTTGTGGAACTGTGTCCTGTGGAGCCACCCCACCCACCATGCTGGTTGCACTGTGCATCCCACCGCTTAGCCTCTTCTTGTGACCCGCGTGAGGCTGATTTAGTGTCCCTTGGGCTCGCCAAGTTTCCCCCATACATGAAGTCTGTTGGCACTGTGTTACCCCCCGCCCCCCACACAGCTGCCTTGGGACTTTCCGCCTGGCAGGACTTTGCTGGCTAATTTCCTCTGCTGAGTGGGACCCCTGGAGTGGAGAGGCGCGCCTCCTAGTCTGCCGACCCTCCTCGCCGCTTTGCCCCAGGTCTCCACGTTGCCCACTCTTGACTAAGCTAGGCGGGCACCCTGACCTATGCCCTTGGCAGGGCCGGACTGGAAACCAAAAGAGGCCCTGGAAATTGTTTTGAAAGTGGCCCCATATTTCGCTGAACGACAGAGCACAGCGCGTGAACCCAACCCTCCTATGAGGGGATTGGGAGTACCTCCGCCCCCACCAAGAAAATGTTGAATACAATTATTCAAAAATAGTGTATTTAAAGCATGTTTTAAACATATATATGGATTAAAACGTCATGTTTTAAATAAGTTCATAATCTCTCCAAGTGGATCTGCAGTGCTTTACTTAGTTACTCACCACACGTCTGCCACCACTTCTTCACGTTCCACTAAAATACTTTGCCTTCCCTGTCCCAGTAGCTCATCCCACTGCATTTCTAGTGCATGTTATTGGTCCTTCCCGGTTTCTGAGTGCCACCCAGAGAAGCACTTGCTATCTAAGCCTTTTACCTACTAGAATCGTTATAAACTGTTTTGCCTGTTTCGGTGCCCAGTTCAAATATCACATTTGACCATAATATGAAAAGGTCAGTTATATGTTCTCTAGTTAAAGCAGAACCCCTTTTAGGGGTGCCTTCCTACCTGGCCCCTGGAAAAACCTTCTGCTCTGTCCTCTCGATGATGATAGCTTTTCTCCTGGCTTAGGTGGTGGTGCATGAAAAGGGGTCTAGTGTTAATTTTCTGGTGACAGGAAGATATCATGTTGAGTGACAAGCTTCACCCCAAACATTGGTGCTCAGCACAAGGCCCTCTGTCATTTAAACACGGGTAGAAAAAAAACCTGACCATCAGCCACGCTCCGTGTACCTGGTGGACATGTGCTCGGCAGCGGTGGCAACGCCTCTACAGTTCTGCTGAGGAGCTGGTCCACCCTCTGCACTACCCGGGCAAGCTGGTCCAACCTCTGTACCAACGGGGCAAGTCTGATGCAGGCTTGGGGGAGCTTAAGAAGCTCTCTATCCTGCAGAAGAGCGCAGGCCAAGCGACTTCAATCAGCCCTCTTCTATGCCTGTGTAATTTGGTACCCTGAATGCCACAAAAGCTTAGAAGTTGTTCCAGGTTGCAAAGTGTGACTTGCAACCTGACTCAAAAATGCAGAAGACACATATCACAAACTGTGTGGATGTGTTTTTTCCCTAAATCCTGTGTAAGGTTTCTAACTTAAAAGCCATATGTTTACATCTTTTAAACACATTCTATTCACTGTTACTAGCTCCCCTGCTGTTCTCTATTATTTCAGAATATTATCAATACATTATAATAATGTTACAGCGCAGCCGCCCCGGTGGAATATTAACAGCCATTATTAGCCCCATCTTCTAGGTGTACATTTTGCCAACCTCAAAATGACAAAATGCTGAAGCTGTGGCAGGCAGATGAACCCTTTACGTGACAACTGTTCATGTAATACGATTGCTAATTTTACCAGTCTCAGAAGGATGAAAGGTTGTCAGCACTGACAGTATTCAAAAACATGAGCCACAAAATATACACAGATCTCTGCAGCAAGTGCATGTACTCGTGAGTTACATGAACACCTTCCAGCATTCTCCGAGAAGTTCCCCACTCAGGTACCGTTACCATTTTAAATGAATTATTTGAAATATATACAAACACGTATACATATTGCTAACACACCCCACATACTAAATTGACTATTGCACACTTTAAATGAGGCTATGTCATTCAGCAACTTCTGTTTTATTCGTTGGAGGATGAAAACACAGACCCCCTAGAGCCCTGCAGCAGGCACGTTAACCCACCGATATGCCTTACTTCAAACACTGCTTAAGCAATACGGAGATATTCTCTTACCACGGCAACGCTGTCAAACAGGGACTTGGGTTTTCTTTTGAGCAGTTTCCTCACATTACATGGATGTGGTAGCGTCCATGTAGTTATGGTTAAGTTGGTGTTTCCATAGGAAGTGCATTTTTTGGGCGGCTTATAACTTCGCTCTGTCTGGGCGAATCCTCACCAAACTCTGCAAAAAAAGTATATGGCCAACTCTGAATTGTTTTGCAAAGTTTGGAGAGGTTTGGTCCAGGGGGGGCAAAGTTATAGGGGGGTCCCAAAACTTTTGTTTTTTCCCATAGACATAATGGGAAAAAAACTTTGCGCACGACTACAGCCCAAACCGCTGGACGGATTTACACCAAATTTGCGGCAGGAGCGGGTGCTTGGTCCCGAAAGCGTGCTTTTGCAAATTTGGTGTAAATCCGTCCAGTAGTTTTTTTAAAATGACCAAAATGTAAGGCAAAAAAATGTGTGAAATCTCTGTTGGCTTCGCGGACGGACTTCCCGGTTCGCTCCGCGGACAGTGCCCTGATTGGCCGAGTGGCTTGCGCGATGTCCGCGGACATCCGAATTGTTCGCTGATTGGACGGCGTGGTGCGTGAAGCGCGTCAGATTTTCTGTGGTGCCTGCCATCTTGCATTCGCAGACGACCGCGGACAGCGCGGTGAAACTTGGATTAAAAATTGTATTTAGTGGAGTGTGTTGGTGTGTAAGAGTGTTTGGGGAGGGTGGGGGTGTATGAGATAGGTGCAATGTTGTATTTTATTTATGTGCTAGACGCTTTTGTTGTGTTCGATTAGTCTGCGGACAACACGGCTGTTCTAAAATGTTCGTAAATAAACAGAATGGATTCGGTGTCAAGTTGAAAGTGTTCTGAGAAGACGCGTGGGGTCCTGGAATGTTCGCAGGGGGTGTCCTGAAGACGTTGTCTGTATTGTTCGTTGTCAAGCTGAAAGTGTTCTAAGAGCACTCGCGGTGTCCTGAAATGTTCGTACATAAAGAAAATGGGGGTGTTCTGAGGACGTTCTCCGTATTGTGTGCCTGCTTAGCTGTATCCAATGAGGGAATGTCACAGAGAGTGAAGTGGAAATGGTAGAAGGGCTGTCTAAGAGTTATGCGGTCTGCAGACAGGTCGTGCTACATCCAGGGTTTTCCAGCAAATCCAGCATGGAAAGAAGACTGTAGGGATCAGCCAATCAGATGTTGGGGTTGTGGATTTGTGTTCAAAGAGACTGTGTGTAGTGAAGATGGCAGAAGTGGAGAAAGTCAGGGTGTTCAGAGATATGCATGGTTTACAACAGTATGCTCAATGCAGTCATGTTGCAAAGAATTTTGATGTTAAAGGAGTGGAGGTGGTGTGGAGCACTGTGCCTGATTGCAATGTACAGGGAATTGTACAAGTTTGTGAAGATATGGGCAGGATCACCAGTCCCCATGTGGTAGTTTTGCACTATGGTGCTTTCTAGTTGGGCTATGTCAGTGCACCTACTTTGTTGGCAGATTTGGAACACTTGGTTCAAGCAGTAATGAACATCCTTCCAAATGCCAAAGTAATTTTTTCTGGATTAGTACCTAGGGCAATATGGGACAATATTTCAGTTTTTTTTCCTCAGCAAAATAATGCTAGGTGTGTAATCAACCGAGGCATGTGTGCCTTCATGCTTAGAGCTGGTATGTTCTTCTGTAATAATGAGAATATTGATTCCAGTAATGCTGTTTATTTTAAAGAAGATGGAATTTCTTTGTCCTTTATGGGAAATGCCATTCTGTTTTGGAATGTAAGGGTTGCTTTGGAGAAGGTTATGTGAAGATTTTAGGAGTAAAATAAGAAAAATAAAAAAATAAAAATACAAAATAACAGGTGTCTGTCAAGCATCTGCAAAAAAAACACCCAAATAAACAGCTCTTTTCAGAGCCAACCTCAAAGGGGAAATGGGGCACACTATTTAAGTTTACATTCACCACGCTCAGATTTTCGAAATCACTAGCTAGGGGTTCAGTATGTTCTATGTTACATGTATTTAAAGTTAGGGATATTATGGTTAAGTTGTGCTACTAAAAACATATGAAATTCATTAAAAAAACTTTGTTAAAAGGGACGTTATGGTTAAGTTGCGCTACTAAAAACCTATCAAATTCAGTAAAAAACCTTTGTTAAAGGGACGTTATGGTTCAAAGTAAAACCGAAAAACCCCTGAAATTCGGCAGTTATGGTAAGATAAGCAACCATAACTCGCGCCACCGTGCACTGCTAACACTAACACCCAGGACATCAAAGATGACATCACAAATGTCATTGATGACATCACTGATGACATCACATGTGCATTTACTTTTCATGAAAACTCTGTAGGAGGGATTCTTATAATGTTGACCAAAAAGTGTCAAGGATCATTTGAATAAATATCATGAGCTAATTAGTGCATTAAGCAATGCATTGATGTAAATAGCATTCTATTATGAAGTTCTATCCAGTATACTAAGCAACTCATGCAGAAACTTAGGCAGTGTGTGCAGTATACATGATGAAGGTGCAATATTCATTATCTTGCCATGTAGAATAATGAAATAACTGCTTTCTTATTAGAGTTTTGCGTACTGTGAAACATGTAATAAGTAGCTAATAAAACCCACTTAATACATAATTACACTTAATACAGACAAAACACAAAGAGACAACAACACATACAAATATGAGTATATACAGGGACAGAGAAGTAAGCAAAAAAGCAGAAGTAGTAGCAGAAAGAGTTCATAACCTAACTGATTATCTTTATGCAGTGAAATGATTGCTCTATTTCAAAGCTGCTACTTATTGTATGTATATTTATCAAATGATGTCAGTGAACCCTAAGGAAAGGAGTGTGAGTACAATGTATACAAATATGAGCATATACAGGGAAGGTATAGTAATAAAAATAAAACTATGAGAAAGTGCTGATAACTCTAATGATTATCTTCATGCACAGAAAGGATTGCTCTCTTTCAAGCCTGTGTCTTCCGCTATATATATGTTTCATATGATATGACTTGACCCTAAGTCTACAAATATAGTATCTTTTCAATTTTTACTTCCTGACTGTTACTGAAGAAAACTATGTGGCTTAGATATGTCAGTAAAGGAAAAAAAGGGAGATCCATATCAAAGGTTTCTTCATGATATAGTGAAATTGTTCAGCGTCTTGCTTACCTTAGCCAACAATCATTCAACATGGATCTTGCCAAGCAAGGCGGCCTCACGCAGCCGGGGTCTGCTACAGCCTCTCTGAATACCCGTCGATGTGCTGCCAATGTGTGCACTGCAGGGCACGTGAGGTTCCGGTGCCCAGTCCAAGAGGCCCTCATGTGCAGGCGTGAGCCCAGACCTGCTGGTAAGAAAAAAAAAATGTGCAGCGCCAATTCAAGGCAAAACACCCAGGAGGAGGCGAAATCATGCGAGCTGCTTCTACGTGTGTATCCTTCCGCTCTGAAAAAGACCCTACGGCCAGAGGCCTACCGGGGGATGTCCCGGTGTCCCGATGTGGCAGTCCAGGCCTGGCCCTTGGTAGGCCGTGGCCCCTATGAGCTGGTCTGAATCCTTTCAGAAGTTCTGCTGTAAACCCTCTGACTCTTCTCACTCTTCTGACATGGCAGCTTCTGCGCAAGCAGAGACAGTTGATGCTAACTCTGCTGCCAAGGGCATGACCGCTCTTCTGGAGGAAATATGTGGCTTTAGAGCAGGCAT
This sequence comes from Ambystoma mexicanum, assembly GCF_040938575.1. Classification (NCBI taxonomy): domain Eukaryota; kingdom Metazoa; phylum Chordata; class Amphibia; order Caudata; family Ambystomatidae; genus Ambystoma; species Ambystoma mexicanum. The sequence continues at coordinate 650,543,830 of NC_090930.1, read as the reverse complement.
TGCCGTGAGACTGGACACGCTTGATAAAAAAGTTGATGCCATCGACGACCGAGTCCAAGCCCAGGAAGCAAGTACGGCATCAATTGACGTCCTCGAAACCCAGCTGGATATGTGCCTGGCAGAATTGGAGAGAAGGGAGGAGAAATGCGCATTGAAGCTGGATGACTTGGAAAACAGAGAGCGTTGCTGCAATCTACATTTCTTGGGCTTCCAGAGCATGAGGGTGAGAATCAGGTGGATATTCTCAGAGCTGTTGGCGCCGTGGTTAGTTTGTTATTTGAGGGGGCCAACACCAACGAGCCAACGATTGACAGAGCGCACAGGGCTGGCGCTTCCAATAGAGGCCCCAGATCCGTCCTTGTGAAAATACATTATTTCTCTGAAAAGTGCAAGATCCTGGAAATAGCACGGAAGAAGGGTCTGATTGCATGGGAAAACACTCAAATTTCAATTTTTCAAGACTTGTCGGCCTTCACTTTAGCCAGGCGCTGGCTCTTTGCCCCTTTAACGAAAATGCTGCAAGTGAAGGGAGTGCGCTACAGGTGGGGGTATCCCTTTTCACTGGCTTTTGAATTGGAGGGTTACAAGTACGCCTTGGTTACTGAGGACGATATTTGCAGAGTATCTCAGGAACTTCTGGGAGCTCCGGACGCCGCATCCTCAGTTACGAACCCGGAGGGAGGACCGTCAGGGCAAATCAGAGCCAAACCATCAGAGGAGGGACGTAAAGTTTGAGGTCACACAAAATTCAGAAGGGTTGCTCCGGCCTCGCCTGGTTCATCTAATGGATGATGGCCTCTGGTTACAGATGTATTGGTCTTATATGAGGGGGATGATCTGGCTCTTTATAACCTGGTTTGTTTTTGTTAGGGGGGTCCCTGTAGGGGGCCTCTACTGTTCTTGAGACTATGGTATGCTTGTTTCATTGGCTAAATACCAGCCTACTGCGTGGGGGGTTGTTGCCCTTGGCGGGGCCTGGGCTGAGGGTTTTAGATTTCCTGGGGATGGATTCATTAAGGAATGTTCTTGCTTTGTCTTCGGTGTGTTTTTTTGGGGGGGTCTCTTGTTGTTGTTGATGTTGAGCTCATTTGCCCGGAGGGGGGAGTCACTGGTGGCCTGGACTAGCCTTAAGCTATTGCCGTTTGGGGTCTAGCCGTTCAGGGGTAGGGAGGGTATTGGGTGGAGGAGGGTGTTTCAATCAGTTGTTGGGAGTTGTCTTTTTAGGTTGCCGGGGCTTCCAGGGATAGGGGTCTGTAAGGTTCTGCGTGGATAACTATTGGGCACAGAGGCAGGGTGTTGAGACAGACAAAACAGGCTCCCTAATGGGGGCATATAAATATTTCCATCTTTTCAATGGGTGACTCTCTTCAGTTTTTGACTATGGGGTCTCTGAATGTGCAGGGATTAAACTCTCCTACTAAGAGATCGTTGGTGATGAGGGAATTCACTAGGCTCAAAGTTCACTTTCTCTTTTTGCAGGAAACCCATTGGGTTAAGGGGAAGGAACCGAACTTTGGGTCTAGGGCCATACAGCACATGTTTAAGTCCCCCCATTCCGCTAAGAAATGCAGGGTTGCACTCCTAATCTCCCCCAAATCCCACTTCTCCCCCAAGGCACATAGATCTGACCCGGAAGGAAGCTTTATTATGGTCAAGGGAGCAGCGAGAGATAGGTTGTTCACTCTGGTGTGTATATATGCCCCGAGGCACAAGACATTTTTTGGGAGGGGTTTGGGGGAGACAATCAGGGGATTCGCTGAGGGGACTCTATTGGTGGGTGGGGACTTCAATATGGTTCTCTGTCCAGATAAAGATAGGAAATCCCCTAACCCTTGCCCCGACTTGCGGCTCCAGGCTAAGTTGGTGGATTCTTTCCATCGGATTAATGGGGAATTGGGCATAGTGGACTCACACGCTCCTGGTCAAGATCACAAACCATACTTCACTTTTTTCTCTAAAGCACATTTGGCGTTCTCAAGGATCGATTATATCCTGATAGATTCCTCAGTCCAGGATTATGTCTCAGGATTTGGGGTGGAGGCTATCCCGTGGTCCGACCATGACTTGGTTAAGGTCAATTTGGGTGGCTCCTCTCTCTCCTCTCCTGGGTCTCGATGGATGTGTAACAATACTTTGCTGCAGGATAAAGAGTTGAGACAGTCCCTTCTAGTTGCTATCAAGGAATATTTTGTCCTCAATGATACTGGGGAAGTGGATGTTATGGGAGTTTGGGATGCCTTCAAAGCCACGATCAGAGGTACCCTTATGGAGATGGGCTTGAGGAAGAAGAGGGATAGGGACCGAGAGGAGAAAAATTTAAGAGAGCAACTTGCCGCCATTCGGCCAGGGGGGAAATTAAAGTCCCAGATGCTTCCGGGCAAGTGGGTGGAACTCTAAAAACTCAGCATGAAATTTTTCATCCTCCTGGTAGACCAGACGGAAAGAAAACTAGCCTTTTTAAGAGAGGAGTACATGGAGAAGGGGGAAAAGGCAGATATGATTCTAGCTTGGAGGCTTAGGGAGCTTAGAAACAGTAGGAGATTGAATTCCATCTCCTCTCCGGTGGGGAGAAAATCCTACAGGATGGCCCGATAGCTGAACAATTTAGGCAGTACTACGGGCGCCTGTATGCATTAGAGTACACAGGGGATGGTATTGATGTGGACCAATTCTTAGAATCCCTTCCCATTCCTCGCCTCTCACCCGAGAATGCTGACTCCTTGGAGCTCCCCATAATGCCCCAGGAAAAAATTGATACCATCTCCTCTCTAAAAAGCGGGACCACACCAGGGCACGACGGTTTCACAGTTCGCTTCTATAAGACATACCGCTCCACACTGGCCCAGTTCTTGGCTAGAATGTTCAATTCCGCCCTTGACACAGCTTTCCTTCCACAATCCATGATGTCCGCTCTTATTGTGGTTCTCCCCAAAGAGGGGAAAGACCCCTCCCTCTGTCAGTCCTACCGGCCCATCTCCCTTCTCAATACAGATGTTAATATTTTGACATGCCGTGTGGCAAACATTGATTGGACATTAAAACCGAAACACAAGTCAGCAGAGGGTGTCATGATATGGGGACGTAGGGCACTGGGTGTGGGGATACATGTACACCATGCACTGTCAGATATCAGAAATACACATGCTCAGTGATGAATGTCCACACTGGTTTACCTTGGCAACACAAACGGTGTATTGAAATTGTACGTGCATAAGGAGACCAGAGGGGGCCCAAGTTCCCCCATGAAACTGATGCCATGGTAGGAGACGTGTGCCGGCTTGATCGGACAGGAATCAATAGAAGGCGTCGGCAACATGGAGTGTGGGACACCGTCGTCCGCTGATGGAGATGAGTGTCCAAAGTCAACACTGCCAATGCCAATTCCATGATTTAAACTCCCAAGGCTCGGCCAAGGAATCACGGCATGGTGCCCTCCCCCCCATTAAAACCATGCCAAACCAACTGCGACACAAGCAAGTTCCAAGTGCAGGGGCATAACGCACATCACACATAATGCACAAACTGGCACATCCCATGATGCACACTGTGCAGCTGGTGTGGCCAGTGTGCGAGTCAGACTGCACAGTACCCGGCCAGGATGAGTGACACCAACACCTGCATACATATCACACCCATGAATAGAATGTAGCGCTGTTGCATACCCAAATGCCCATAAACCCCAAATGACTGAATATGTGAATGTAGCCATGAATGTAAGTTGCGTCTCAAATCATCACTCATGCCGTCCCTCTCTTCTACCCCCACAGGCAGTGAGCATGACAGCGAGGACCACGAGACCAGCTGTCCCACCACTTCCATGGGCAAAGGCAGGGTCCGCCGCATCCCAGCCAGGAAGGAGACACCTACACTGGCTCCTGCAAGGCCAATGGAGGGTGCACCACCCCCACCCCTCCCTGCATTGGTGGCAGGTACATTGTCAACTCCAAGGTCCGAGGAGTCCAGCATCGCTGGGGAAGTGGCAGCCACGGCCCCCCTGGAAACCGTGGACAGCCCCTTTTCCACCTGTGGAGCGGCAGAGGAGGACACATACTCAGTCCTCCACACCCCAGAGGCCAGCAACTACCCACAGGTGTCATGCAGCGACTCAGGGGAGACAGACACACCTGGCCGATGTGCCCGTGGAGAAGCACAGGAACAAGACAATCCTGTGCCCAGTCCCCCAGCTGAAGCCCTGTCAGGGCATGGAAGCCCAATACCCTGCAGGGATGACACCCCATCAGCTGATGCGCAGCGTGCAGCGCAGCTCACTGCCCTCATCACCGAGGTGATGCAAGACAATCGCCAGGGCAGGGAGGAGTGGCGGGAGGAACTAAGGGCAATGCGGCATATGGTGACAGACAGTACAAACCATCTATGTGATGTCCTCGGACGCATTGCTGATGCCCTTGAGGCTGCGCGTCCTTGTCAGCAGGCTCAGCATGAGGACACCCCGCCACCAGTCACTCAACTCGGATGAGCCCACTGCGTCGTTCACTCCGTTCCCAGTGCCGACGGGACAAGGCTGCCCCGGGAGTGCGGAGTAACTTGCATACCTGCCACATGTGGCCTAGATGGACACCATGGGACTACTGTTCGAGAGACGGGGGTGGTGGTGAGGGTGTGTTGGGGAGTTGGGGAGGGGGGTGAGGGTGTTTTGGGGAGTTGGGGGGAGGGGACAGGAGGTGAGGGTGTGTTGGGGAGTTGGGAGGTGGAGGGGTGAGGGTGTGTTGGTGGGTGGGGGTGGTTTTGTGGTGGAGGGTTTGTTATACACTTATGCATGTACAATTTCAATACACCATTTCTGTTGCCAATGTAAACCAGTGTGGACATTCATCACTGAGCATGTGTATTCTGATATCTGACAGTGCATGGTGTACATGTATCCCCACACCCAGTGCCCTATGTCCCCATATCAAGACACCCTCTGCTGACTTGTGTTTCGGTTTTAATGTCCAATCAATGTTTGCCACACGGCATGTCCCTCCTGTGCATCGGCACCATGATGCTGTCCTGCCCCTTCCTCCTCCTCCTACCCTTCATCATCATTTGGTGGTAGCAGTCCCATGTCAGGGGACAGGGGCACGTTCCAAGAAGGGATGCACATATTGTGCAGCATTACACATGACATGGGGGGGCTTGGACACCTTCTCATTGCTGTAGATGGGTGCCCCACCCGACCGGCTGAGGCAACTTATTCGTGCCTTCAACAGGCCAAGTGCCTGCTTAATCACCACACGTGCACGGGTATGGGCAATATTGTAGGCCTCCTTGAGCCTGTTCTGTGGGTTTCTGACAGGGGTCCTGAGCCACGGCGTGAAGGGACAGCCACCATCACCTGCATGTGTAGGGAATGAAGTTTAGTGTTTGGACTTTCATGATGGACAACTGAACTAGTCTTACATGGCAGCAGGTCATTTCTGCCCATACACACATGTCCATGGATGTATTGACCCCATTCCTGGCCCCGCTACATGTCCTGTGCAATGGAAGGATGTAGGGGGTAGCATCTTCGAGATGATCTATGGACTATGGCACGCGCATCTTGTAGAACAAGCGTCGTTTATGCATGCAGCAGTCATGGGTAAGATCCTTGAAGTGCTGTGTACTGTGAGATTCTGTAGTTGGGTGTGTTGGCTGTAGTCAGTAGCATATTCATCATACTGCACTGATCCGTACTACGGTGACTTCCAGCACTCCTATGGGTGTGCAGAACCAGTGATGCAGTGTGGTATCCCTGCTGGCCTCAGTTCAATCCACTCCCAGGAAGGACTCTCCGGTGTCGTGATATGCTTGAGGCAGCCACATAGTGCATATGCAGTGTGTTTTCCTACATGCCCTTACGGTGTGTGAGGGCCGCCGATGAGTGGTGCATGTGTTGTGGGATGTGGCCTTGTCACCTGTTGGTCATGTAGTGTTAGGTGTGGGCCTTACTTCAACAATGTTTGATTCGGTAGTCATGCGCCGTTTCACTGGCTCTGTGGCACAGTGTTTGGTGGGGTGCACATCGTGCATTGGCGTCAACATTTCCACCCGGTTTGAGTATGCAGGTACCCACCTCATGACACTGATGCACTGCCATGGCACAGTCAGGCAACTCACCAAGCAGCCAGGCACGTCGTCCTGCATGTCGCTCCATGTAGCGTGGAGTTACGCAGGACCATTGAGTCATGAGTTGATCCTGGATGTCGACCCCACCCATGTGTGATGATCTTGCTTGCGTTGCATACTGTCTGCACGTTGGTGGAGTGGAATTGCTTGCGGTTACGATATGCCACCTCCATGTCATGCGGGACCGCCAACTCCACGTGGGTGCATTCAAGGGCACCTATGCAATTTGGCATGCCTGTCAGTGCACGGGAGGCAACTTTTGTATCGTATATCTCACGGGTTTTCCATGGTAGGGATTTGTAGTCCCTTGTGTACTTGAGGAGGTGATCCAGCACTTTGTTCAGTGTCTGTGAAATGAACGGTTGTGATATGCCATGCATGTGCCCCACTGTGTGCTGGTAGGTGCCTGTGGCATGGAAGTGGAGCACAGACACCACCTTCAGTTGAGGGGGGATGGCGGTGTGTATTTCTATGAGGCTCACGCTGTCGTCATGTCTCAGGTCGACTATGGTGGTTATGGTGTCACAGTCAAGCTGGTACAGGGTGTGGATCTGCTCAGGGGTTAGGTTGAGGGACGGGACCTGATGCATGGGATTGGGGCTGCCAGGGTGGTAACGGTGGCTGCACTGGTGGTGCATGCTGGGCCTGTCTCACCCTCCTTCTCCTCCTGTGTCTCCTCTGTGGTGGGGCCTGTTGTTGGTGGTGTTGTTGTAGTTGAGGCCTTGCAAGCAGGGCCTCCTGCTTCAGTAATGTTACCACTATTGGTATCATCTTGGTGTGGGAGGGGGTGTGGTGTGTGGATGTGATCCTTTTCTGCTGTGGCAGACTCCATTGCCTACACCTGTGCTGATTGTGTGCACCTGTGGCTCTGGGAACCACTACTCAGGGTTCTTAACAACTTCTATGAGATGCCTGTATGTACTCCATGCCGGTAAGGTACTTTACGGGCTTCAGGAGGCCGTTATTTACGTGTGCGCATTACTTGTTATCAGCTCCGGTTTACGCCATGCCGCTAATATCGGCATGGCATGTCGCGCGCGCGACCCAAGACCGCTATTTACTGCATCATACTTTACGGTACCGTAAATAGCGCTCTGGTTGGTCAGAATAGCCCGTAGCGGTAAACGATGCAGGTAATCCATTACCGGCATCGTTTTTCCCTTACCTCCAACCTCGGAATGACCCCCAATATCTTCTTTCTTACAGGATTGGACTGTTGTTCTTTTGAATGACGACTGTGACGCTATGAGATTGTAAATTGACTGTGCTTCTTGAGTCTCTACATACCTGTTTGAACTGTTTAATACCCACTCTTTTGCTGCATCTCTTAACTCTGTGTGGGACCTCACTGTCGTTGCCACCCTGTAAAATTTTAAACAGAGTCTAGTTCTTTCCCTATGCCTCTTGAACCTATTGCCTAGTGGAGCCTGGTATGCCTATGTGTTGGAGGGGATGGATAGGGGGTGGGGGGAAAGGTGGGAAAAATTATCAGAATTGTTTCTTTAATTGTTGTAACTGATGTTTTTCGCCAGGTGTTTCCTGGCAGTTCCTTTGAATGTGGAAATGCTTAATAAAAACGTCATTTCCCACCTTCTAGCATAATTTCTAACACTTTTATACACTGATTTTGCGTCCGTAGACGTCCACGAACATCAGACTTCATCATGGACATTCCGGACAGTGCCATGTGACCATACGCTGTTCCTTGGCATGATGACTTGTCCGAGAATGTGTCTGCACTTTGCGATCAGATCTGTGCTTCGCAGACAGTTCGGAACTGCATTTTCTACTGATCTAGGAAGTTTCAACTTCAAAATTTCCCTTGCACAGCTCCTACACCTATTCTTACTTATTATGCATTAACAATCTAGTACACAATACATACTTGGAAGAATTTTAACAAAAGTGCAATTTATCTTAAAAATGGCATCACCTATTGCCATCCCTCCTCCCCAAGGGCCACCACCACCATCAGCTGGGGGACCTTCACAACAAAAAAAGCGCAGTACTTCCAAAGACAATGAAGAGGACCAAGAAGATGAGGTAGAGGTAGTGCCAACCGCTAGCACCCAGAGAGAATCGTGGATGTGGCAGTTCTTTACCACTGTTGGGAATGTATCAAAGGCTAAAGCTGCCAAAGTGAAGCACTGAGTGCAACTTTTTACTCAGTCGCAAACTCCCCGGACGGTACTCCTGCGAGACCACCTCCATGTGCTGCCACACCAAATCCAATGACTGCAATGCTCTCAGAAAGGTTGTTCCTTTCTTAGCAAGTAGGAGGATATCTTCCTCCACCTCATCTTCCTCAACCAACACTGTAACAACAAAGCTTACTTGTATGGGACACAACATCCCACCAGATACCTTGCAAGCAATAAAAGATGTTGTCGATCCATATTTTTTTAAGACAACAGTCCTCTGTATATACTACAACACATCATTCTGCATAGGGAAACTATTTCAAAGTGCTTTTGAAGTGGTAATTAAGGAGCATGAGAAACACTGCCCCCTACCTTAGAAGAAACACATGTGCAACATCTTCCCCTGACCAACTTCCCCTCCATATTAGTGCTTGGTACCTCTTCCCTCTTTTCCCTTCCCACCTTTCGTTCTAAGCTCTCTGGCCAAAAAAATAAATACATCAAAAAACAACAAAAGAAATGTTCCTTTAGGAACTACCTTTCACAGTTAAAAAAAGAACTAAAAAAAAAAACTTAGACTCCATCTACTTTACATTTCTCAGTAAAGTACATAGACTCAATAAGATTTTCCAATATTTCCATTAGCATGTTGTGTTATGCTAATGGGAATATTGTGGCGTTTATCGCCTGTTCCAGTGACTGGAACAGTGGATACCAGCCCGGTAGCCCAAGTTATCAGTCCAAGGGAAGCAATGGTGGATAACGAGGTCTCCGGACCATTATCCCCCCATTCCAGCCCCTGCAATGGGGGATGAAGGCCATTAGCACCCCAGGTCCCCAAAGTGGGAACCCGGGGTACTAAAAGAAATTGATTTTTCTTCCTACATCCAAGATGGCCCCCATGGAAAGGGAAGGCGGGGTTCCATACAGGGCCCCTCTTCACTTTCCATGGCAGCCTGCAGAAGGTGAAGAGAGAACCCTATGACCATATTACAACAAGCACGTTTTTGTTCCCTTTCAAAGCTATCCCGCTTTCGCATAACTTTACCACAAAGCCGGTCCCAGGTGGACATGGACACTTTAACCCCATGTGTTGTCCCTCGTGGTCATGACCAGTATCCAGATTGTCCGTATCATGACCTTATTCCATGACTCAGACAATGTGGCCACTGCCCATGGCACAGGCTACACCTCAGTCACCAAAGGTATATCACTATTTTTTGTACCTACATTATGACACTTGTCAAAAAATAAAACACGGGCACATTTGCAAAACCATGCGTTAAGGTCCTTGCCAATGCTCCTTACACAAGTTTGCTGGAAATCCACCCATGTTTTATTTTTTCAAAAGTGTCAAATGTATGCAAATACAATAGTCATATAACTTAGCCCCCACTTGACAACATCCATTCAGACTTTACAAAAACATTTATATCTAGATCTGAAATCTTTCTGCAAACCTTTGTGTAGATTTGTCAAATGGCACCACATTTATAAGCCTTTGCAATATATTGGGACCACAATCTAATTTGCCCCCTCTTGACAAAATCCCACCAAACTTTGCAAAAACATTTATATCCAGATCTATAATCTTTTTGCAAACCTTTGTGTAGAGTCGTCAAATGGCACCACATTCATAAGACTTTACAATATTTTGAGACCCCCCCCCTCTAATTTAGTCCCCTTTTGACAGAATCCCACCGAACTTTGCAAACTCATTCGGATTCTGGTCAAGAGTATAATTGCAAACAAAATTTCATGCAGTTTCATTAAGTGGCACCAAAGTTATAAGCTATCCAAGAACTACTTTTCTCCAACTCTGTAATGCAGAGGTGTCCGCGAACTTCACAGGACTGTTCGCTGACTTTTACGGTGAAAAACACCAGTTGTTTTGCTTCTTGCAGCCATATCCCATCACCCCTCACCTCTCCAGAGATTATTTGATAAGTTTGACAAGTGTAATGTTGTGTTTTATAAAACGATGTCCGCGGACACCAGCTGCTGTCAGCGAATCCAGGATGGCAGATGTTTCCAAAAATCTGACGCACTTCTCAGAAAATAGTCTGCCTTGGCCCACTTTACCACAAAAGGCAAAGGAGGTATACCCATTGGGATGTGTGTCTTTTATCTTTATGATTGGGATCCCTGCTGGTTTGGTAGTAGTGTGGGGCTGAGTAGGCAGTTAAGCCTCAACTCGTCCATGTACTCCTGCAGAGCAGTAGTCGTTTTGTCACACTGGTGGGCAGCATTGGGATTTGATACACACAGTGCTTACAGCTTAGTCTTCTAAAATAAAAGAAAAATATGCAGTTATCATCAGAAACATTGAAGGGAATTTTCTATTGCTAAATAAAAGTAGATATAAACTGTGTACAGTGCCTGAAAACCAGTGACTTTGCAAGCTATGTCAGGAAAGGGAACTCCTCTGTAACAGTAAGGTTAGAAAGGCTGAACTGCTTATGAGCCTCTAAGCTTTTGAAGAAGCTGTGGGGGGAAGAGTCCCAGGGAGCTAGTAGGGATATGGATCCCCCAGCCCAGGTACCCATTCCACTTAAGGCGTGGATATGGAGGAGGATAACGAAAGTGACAGCTGCCAAAGGACAGGTAGTGTATTTTCCCAGAGGTCCCAAGTCTCCCACTGATCTCAAATCTCAGTCAGGTCCCATGCTTCAGGTAGATCCAAAGACTCATTGTAGTCTCACTGGGGGCAAACTAGCAGCTACAATGATCCTTTTAAGAGGAAATGAGGGCTGCCCTGGCAGAGCAGAGAGTTGTGAGACTGTGACAGATGGATGAACCAAAAGGATTTGGCAATGCTGTAGCTGTGCAAGCTGGAGCTACGGGATAGAAGGAAGGCACATATGTTTCCAGTGGTGGAACCCAAGGATAGCCCAGGAGGCACATCCCCAAGGAATTAGTCCAGCCATATGAGGTGGAGAAGGACATCTTTGACTGTTTTGAAACACTGGAGTTAGCTTTCTACATCCATTAGGTACAAAAGGAATCATGGGGAGAAGCTTTTTTGAGCCGCCTACTGATGTCTGGTACTGATGTGATTATTCAGTTGGCTCCTGGGAAGAAGCCCTTTATGAGAAATTGAAGGCAGCCATCCTCAGGAAGTTCTGCAAAACAAAACAACATTACTTTAGGAGCTTTAGGGATCTCACAAAGAAGGGGAATCAAACCTTTAAGGTTTTTACACACCCGTCCTTGGAATATCTGAGTAGATGGGTCACAAGTAACAAAGTTGACACATTTAAAAGGATGCGTAGTTTGCAAGCATGTCCTTAATAACATTTAAATGGAGTTCCACCAGTATTTAGTGGACACACATTTTATGAAGGCTGCCAACAGGTATGTGAATACTAGAGTACATAAAAAGACTCTGGTGAACACATCCACACCAGAGAAGAATGCCTCTGATGAAAATCAATAAAAGGAGGATAAGGAAAGAGGTTCTCACCCCATGCTAAGAAAAATCCCCAAAAATATGATGGGAAATCACAGCCCCCTGGCTCATCACTTCCCACAGAAAGGTGGGGTGATGTTTTCTCTAAAACTGGGACAAACGCATCCAAAGCACACAAAGCTTGCTTTCTGTGTCTAAACATGACACATAGGAATGGAGAGCCAACTTGCAAGGGTAGAACCAAGCAGGCCATAGTCGGTGCTAGTCTCATGGAAGAGGACATAGTCATTGTGGCATCTCAGATAAGGAATTTACACTAGGTCAGGGAGTGGCCAAATGTCCTCTTGTGACTTGGAGAGGGAATGGTACTGGGTCCCCTGAGGAGGCCCCACTGCCCTCCAATACTCAGATCTAATTGGAGCATGTCTTCATTAATGGAAAACTGCTCCCGCATTGCGTAATGATGCAGTGAGTATCACTGCTGTCCGACCAATGGTGGCTGCAAGAAGGCCAGTCCATTCCTGGTCCAGACAACATATAGTCAAGTGGTTTGACAGCCTTATCCGATGACCACTGGTAATTGTGGAGTTTAGCTGGACAGGGGCGATGTCTGTGTCACATTAAAGTATGCAATTCCAGTGGCTGTCTGTTAGGGAATGACCTTCCTGGCCCAGAGATAATTGAAGCACTCATAAGATCTAGGACTGAATGAGCAGCAAGGGAAGAAATACTTGAGTCCATGGGGTCAGGGGCTCTTCTAGTTTGAAAGCTTTACAAACCTGAGACCCTGGTACCACTCAGTACAGATCCTAAGCCTACAGATATACCTGCTCCAGCCAGAGAGGACCTAGTGGCCACTGATGTGGCTACTGCTTTGGCAAAATATTTAGTAGCTCAAGGATTTCTACTGGTGTAGAACCTGAACCTGAGGTGGAGTATACAGTAGTTTCAGACATCAAGGGCCTCAAGACATCAAGGGCCTGCCAGAACTAAGTGGTCCAGACGAAAGGAGGTGGCGAGCAACTTGGAGGGGTGCACGGAGTCGAGCGGCCCCGCATCAAGGGAACTTGGTGAGTATGACACACCCAACAAGCAATGTGACATTGTGAGGGAGGGGGGAGGAACTGTAATAAGGGCGGCGGGAGGTGTTTTTACAGTGTGTTGTAAAGATTTGATTAACAAGTGTTGACAGTCGAGTGAGCGGTAGCGGGACAGGCACGAAGGCCGTCTTCTACCGCATCACAGAAACGGGGTGGGTGGAGCCAGAAGGCACCACGTGCGGTTGCTCAAAGGCACTGATTTGTCTAGATCGTGAACATCTGTAGGGAAGGGGTGTGGCTTTCCTATGAATTGGCGTTTTAGATCAAGGAGTAGATGAGGATCCCTACTAATTGAGTGTTGAAGCTCGTTAGGTAGATGACGTTTTCCCGTAGGAGGTAGCCAGATTGTTGCCAAGTGCGGAAGATAATTGGCTGGTTAAGCTCCCCCTGGCGAGGGGCGTATCACACGCGAGGCGACACAGCGTGTGCAGTCCGATTATAAGAATTTTTGTTGAATACCTTGCTCCGGGCGAGGTGAGAGGACAGCTGTGGGGTTGAGGGGGACAGAGGGTAAAACATATTGCGCGCTCCACTAGTGTTATAAAAGGTTCTTAACGGTAGTAGGTTGAAGAAGCTGGTGAAGTCACCCGTAGGGCTTCCATATGACACCGCGGCCACACCGTGTTGATAAAAGGGGTGGCCAGGGAATAAGTATCAGGGAGGGTGCGGCGTAGAAGAAGTGGGGAGGCCGCACATGGGAACGCCGGCACCCCTCGATACGGGGAGGGCAGAAAGGGGAAAGGTGGCCGTGCACGGAGAACGCCGGTCACGTGAGCAAGGTGGTTGAAAAGGGGAGGGAGAGGTTTGAGAAGAAAGGTGGGGCGGCTGTACTAGCACGTCACACAGGCCACGCGCCATATGAGTGATATAAAAGAAAATTTAAAAAAACAGGAGGAAAAACAAGTAGAGGAAAAGAACTGTACATTTGCACTACCTTACCTTTCCGCGGACTGTCGGAAGTCCCCAATTACGCGGCCAGGTAAAGAAGGTGGTTACCGAAGAAGTTGAAATATAACATAGCAATGTCTCACAGGTCGGGATCCGGAGGGTGGGGAAACACTCTAACTACACACCTCCAACACATCTGTAAAACACTATCACCCCACAAGGAGAAACCTATCAAGTATAGTATAGATTGGACACAAGGAACAGACAACAAAATGACGACACCATACTATCACCCCACAAGGAAAAACTTATCAAGTATAGTATAGATTGGACACAAGGAACAGACAACAAAATGACGACACCATGGCCGCCTAATGGCAGCTTCGACCCATACGTCAACAGTGAGTGATGTACATACATAACACATACAGAGGGAAGAAATTAGCTCATGTAGAGATGTTCAACTTGTGGAGGATGTTCCAGGGATCGAGGCCAGGGGCAACAGGGATGTTTACTATGGAAGGGGCAACAGAGGAGAAGGGGAGCAAATAAACAAAGAGGGTAAGGAGGTGAAGGAAGAAGATGGGGACATGAGCACGGCGAGCAGCAATGCCCCACGTATAGAGGAGGGCACGAAGGAGGAAGGAGGACCGGTTGCAGTACCAGAAGTAAAGGTGGAGAAGGAAGGGACAGATGATATGCCTCTAGCGAAGGTAGTAAAAAAAAAAGAAGAGGTATGATTGTACCCAGTGACGGAATTAAGAGAAGCAGCTAGGCCACAATTAACAGCGGCTGAGGGGTATTAAAACCCTGCGTACAGCCCTCCACCCTACAACCCTAAGGATAGCTATCAGAGGGGGGCAGCGGCAGCAACGGGCGTGCCAGAGTTCAACACAACACAGGCCGGTACGGGGGAGGGAAGAAAAGTGGAGAGCTAGTTGCCAGCATAGGACCAGATGAGTGGATAGCAGCACAGGTACTCCTAAAACACTGAGGGACACTAACAGAAGAAGAGGAGGACACAGTGCGGAGAGCAAAAGAGGAGGGAATGGAAAACACACTGACAGGGACTGAGGTGAGTAACACCGAGGAAGGACGGCTGTCACAGGTTGAAGAAGAGATGCTGGGAGTAAAGGTTGGCTGAACTAATAGAAGTACGAAGCGACCTGATTAGACAGTACGAGCAAGAAACACGGGGGAGAAAGAAGGAAAGAAAGGAGAGTAGGGAGGAGCAGGAGAGGATGAGGGAGAGACTGGAGGAGAGAAAGAAAGAAGCAGAAAGAATGAAAGCGATAGCAGAAAGAGTGTCACGTATGGAGCAGCGAGAAATGAAAAGGAAGGAGGAGGAAAAGGAAAAAGAAATGGAAATGTGGAAAAAGAAAATATTGTCTGAAAGCACATGGAAGTATGAAGAAGGTAAAGTAATAGAGAGCATATTGAAAAGAGGAGGGGCAAAATGGGGAAGACAGGGAGAAGACGAAAGGATACTGGCGAAGGTAAGTGTCGAAGTAATGGAAGAATTACGCAAAAGGAGAGAGGAAATAGGGGGTGAAATATTGGGAAATGAGGGAAAAGAGAAGGGGGGATAGGAGAATGGAGAATGAAGTAAGAACATACACTCGCCAGGACTCAGTGGTGCCTACAACCTCGGGGGCAATCATTAAAGGAGGAGAACACAAGGAGGCAAACTTGATCGATCGATTTAATGACAGTTACATTGGGGGGAAAACTAGCACACTGGAGTTTCTTTCCTTGATGAATTTTGTAGCGAGGAAGAAGGATGTTTGGGAAGGAATGGAGGAGATGACAACAAGGAAAGCTTAGACAAACTGTACATTGCACGGGTAAATTGCGAATCACCCTGGGCATGAACTAAAAGGGAGGAGGAAAAGACGAGCGAAGAACCGGAAAGAGAAGTAGCAGGAAGAGCGCCACAACCAGTGAAACCAACACCACGCCCTCGACACCCACACTCCATATGTCGACAGACTTAGAGATCTCCCGGCGCGCAGACAGGAAGACTGGACGAGCACGCCTGCGGTGAAACATGAGGGTAACATAAGAAGGAGGAGGAGTGAAGGGGACAACTGAACAGATAACTGTAATGATATATTGATAGGATCACATGACACGGAGGAAGAGGACAAATACACTGACATAGCCCCACGAGCATTAGGGGAAGTGAAAGGGGGGAACTTAATGCCACTTCTAGAAAGGGGAGGGGTCAGACCACAATATGTCCTACGGAAGCATGCCGATAAAGAAAACATAAAGTGCAGGCTCCCATCTCTAAGTGGTGGATCTGGGAAATGGATATATGAGATGGAGAAACATACTGCAGGACAAAAACTAGCGTTAGGGGATGTGAAAGGGCTCCTAATATCAATACTAGGGGATGCTGCAGATGAAATCTGGAAAAGGGCAGGCTTCCCATGGGTCACAATAACAGACGCGTCACATGACGGGGTGCCATTTGACAACTGCAGGCACGCTCTATGGCAGGCATTAAGGGTCCAGTGCCCAGACACGTCAGACATAGGGGCAATTACGTCACGCAAAATGCGTGAGAATGAAGATCCTGTCGATTACATCCAGGAGATTCAGGAGAAGTGGCGCTTGGCAACTAGGGAACCGTGGGATAAAATACTAGCCATCTTCTACCACATACTGATACAAGGTCTCCCCGAACCAGTGCAGAGATAGCTGAAGAAAATTGTGGGGATGGAGGTAAAGCCTTGGCCAGAAATACAACTAACTATAGTACATCACTGTAGGATGTGGCCGGAATGAAAGATGAAGCAAAAGGAGGAAGATATGAAGGCAGAGGAGGCAAAATTGGTACAGAGAAAACTATCCAAATACACCATGGAAGGAGCATTATTGACCGCACCCGTGGTAGCAACACCAGCACCTACTCAGGCTGTAGTTGCACAAGGCACAGCACAACAACATGTAGCACAACTTCAGCAGCCAGCACAAATGATAACACAGCAAATGCCCCCACCCCCACTAAACATGGCAGCCGCAGTGGGGGGATATATGCCAATGGGAAATGGATATTATAACAGCTACAGAGGAAGGGGGGGGGGTGATGAGAGGGAGAGGGTATGGCAAGCATGCACAACAACAAGGAGGAGGGTTCCGGGGCCAGTACTTAAATGGGCAACAAGTGTATCAGTATAACACAGGGAACTTGTTGGGTTTGTGGAATGGTGGGGCACATGTCGTGCACATGTAGGATGAGACCCACCCCAACAGCTTGGGGGGAACAGGGGCAACAAGGGCATATGGGGGAGCAACAAGCATACCAGCAACAGCAAGGAACACAACAGTGCACCCCACAACAACAAGTGCCACTACATCAACTGCAGCCGCAGATACAAGTGCAAACACCCTCGCCACAGCAGCAACAGATACAAACGTACGTACCACCACAGCAACAAGTGACACAGGTACAAACATACAAACTACCACAACAACAAGCGATAGCAACACAACAGCATCAAGTGCAACCAGTCCAGCAGCTCACACAGATACAGGACAATGCAGTATCAACAACTGATGCACCCCTACAACAGACACAATTGGGGAGGGTGACAATATTGGGGCACAACCCTTACACGGGGGATGGCCAGTCGCTGTACCCGCAATAGGACAGCCCACAGATGTCCTTGATGTGTCCCATCCTATCGGTAACACCTAATAGTGCGGAGGAACCACGCATACAGGTAGCGATAGGTGACAAAAAATGTTCCTTTCTTGTTGACATAGGGGCCACTAGGTCCTCCATAAGGGAGGGTAAATTTAAGATGTCAGGCGAGGCCATGCATACTCAAAGATTTTCTGGGGCTCGAGGGTTGGTTCCCTTTACTGATAACATCTCCTTATCTATAGCAGATAATGATATGTCTGTCCTGCTTCTGTACTCGAAGGAGTCGCCAGTAAACATACTTGGGAGGGACATAATGATCAGGTTAAACATGACAATCTCCTTCACGGAGAATGGCATAATTTGCTCCACACCAGGAATAAACATGTTCACAGCACGACAAATACTGCAAGCTTACTGTGGCCAAACAGTAGCTCGGGCTGAGCCAGTAGATGGAGAGATGTTCCAATATGGAACAGACATGGCATTCGCATGGATGCCAGGGATTGAGGGCAAGATTTGGTTGAGGCCAGCAGCATATTTGTTCAGACCAGAGACACCAGCAAACGAACCAGAGGGGAAGGTGATTTCAGTGACCATTGAGAGCATCATGGCAACTGCAGATTACATCGCAGTTCATGCCCAAGACAGGGAGGGGAGGGCATGGAGAGCAGTAATAGCACTGGCTGAGGGGTGGAGGCTCACTCAGGTATCAGATGAGGAGCTCTTCTCAGATGATAAAGAAGGAGGGGAGATGGTGTTTATGATGAGTGTTGACATCTGGTTAAGAGTGACATACAATCAAGTGGCCCTAAAAATGGCAGTGGCACTAGAAGCACCTGCCCCTACCCCGGTACCATTTTATCAGGAAGACAATGTTCCAGCATCACTGTGGACCACCAGTCCATACGATGTGGGCTGCATAAAGAGCATTGGAGGAGTAAAAATGAAGTTGAAAAAGGGAGCAATATTACCTAGGGTGAAGCAGTACCCACTATCAAAAGAGGCAGATGAGGGCATATACGAAACAATAACAGCCCTGATAAACAATGGCATATTGGTACCATCCGAATCAACATGCAACACGGCCGTGTACCCAGTGCGCAAAGCGAAGGGAGGGTCTTGGCGTTTCATCCAGGAACTTAGGCCCTTGAACTACATTGTAGAGGCAGAGTACCCCATAGCTGCAAACCCAGCCACAATACTGTATGGTATACCAGCAGAGGCATCACGGTTTCCGTAATTGACCTCAAGAATGCCTTTTTCTCGATACCTCTGCACCCAGATTCACAAGACCTCACAAGCTTCACATACAGGAACACAAAATGGAAGCATACAAGGTTGCCTCAAGGGTACTGTGAGTAACCCTCCATCTTCAACAGAGTAATACAGATGGATTTGGGAAACATTGAAATGGAGAACACGGTGCTGCAATATGTTGATGACATAATAATTTACAGCACCACTGAAGAAAGGTGCAGGGAAGACTCAGTAAAGATGCTGACAGTGTTGGCTGAGAAGGGGTACAAGGTGGACAAGGAAAAGTTACAGTACTGTCAGGAACAGGTACTATACATTGGCCAACTCATTTCCCAGCATGGAAGAAATATTGTCCCACAGAGAGCACAAGCAATAACTAACACACCACAACCACAAACCGTGCGGGAACTGCAGCAGTTCTTGGGCCTTTGCAACTACTGCAGATTGCAGTTCATACATAGGACCCCTGCTCGAAGCACTAAGAGAAGCGCAAAAAAGGGGACAAAGGGTTGCGGTGGACAAGAGAAATGAGGGAGGCGTTTGATGAGTTGAAACATGCCATATCCCCTGCGCCCGTGCTAGCCACTCCAAACTATGAGCACCAATTTTTTATTTTTTCACATTGCGACTCAGCAGTGATGAAGGCAGTACTGACTCAGAAAGCAAGCCTGGGCACAAGCCAATAGCTTTCTACAGCGGCCACTTGGACCCTGTAATGCTAGGTCACTTTCCTTGCGAGTCTCGCAGCCGCAGCATTTGTGGTGGAAAAATCATCATCAATAACAAAGGGGTGCCCCACCACACTATTTGTGGAACATGCACTGTTCGCAATTTTGAACAAAACAAGTCCACCCTGCCCACACAGAGGGCATCGGGTTATGAGATCATCCTATCGAGACCAGAGTTGACGATCATCAGGTGCAGTAATGTAAACCCAGCTAGGTTCATAGCAGAAGTAATTGAGGAAGGTGATTATACCCATGATTGCACACAGGCTATTGAAATGTATTCCAGCACAAGGAAGGATGAGGAGGATGCCCTAAAAGGGGGTGAGATAATGTACATTGACGGGTCATTGACTATTGATCAGAGTGATGGGATAAGGAGAACGGGAGCAGCAGTGGTTAGAATGACGGAGGATTTGATGTATGTCCTAGTGAAGTGTGTCCAACTACCACAGCATTATTCGGCTCAGGCAGCAGAATCGGTAGCACTAATTTTGGCACTAAAAGAAAGCTTTGACAAGAGAGTGACTATATACTGTGACAGTGCATATGTAACATCAATGGTGCACTCAGGATTAATAAAATGGCAAAGAAGGGGATTTAGAAGAGCTGATGGCACACCGGTGCAACATGCCCTTTTACTGGCTGAATTGATTGAAGTAATTAACGATCCTCAAGAAATAGCTTTGGTCAAGTGTCAGGCCCACACTAATGGAGATGACCCTATCTCGAAAGGTAATGAAACAGCAGATGCACATGCCAAACATGCTGCATATTTCGGCAACATGTGGATCCCCCAGAATCCGAGAGAGGCAGAGGGAGGTTGATAGCAAGACAGATGTTGATGAAGGATGGGTACACCCATCTCCCTGCAACCCAGATAATGGAGTTGCAGGCGGCTGCACCAATGGCAGAAAAGGAGCTATTGGTAAGAAGAGGGTGTACAATGTCTCCCACAGATGCACTGTGGCGTCAAAATAATACAGGAAAGGTGGTTATGCCACTGGCACTGTTGAACACAGCTCTGGCTCAGCTACATCATCCGGCACATACAAGGAAGGAAGTGATTGCAGCACAAATAAAAGAAACATGGTTCTGTCCCGAGTTAAATTCCCATGTTGCAAACTTTATCAGCAATTGTCTAACGTGCCAACAGTTTCCAGCCGGTCACACGCTGCAAGTGATAAAAGGTACTATACCCCGGCCGGAAGGACCATTCCTACACTTACACATTGACTACGTTGACATGGTCAAGGACAAAGATAAATGATTGTAGTGGTGTGCTTATTTTCAAGGTGGATTGAGGCTGGACCCTGCTCACACGCGGATGCTTTCAGAGCAGCTACATTTTTAGTGAGGGAGGTCTTCCCCAGGTGGGGTGTTTGCAAAGTGCTGCGGTCAGATAATGGCCCACACTTTGCAAACAAAATGTTTGAGCACATCACAGCTCTGCTGGGCATCAAGCACAAGTTTGCATGTGCATATCATCCACAGGCTAACAGTGTCTGTGAATGCCTGAATGGACTGCTAAAGGAGGAGATAGCCAAAATACAGCAGACAACTAAGAGAAGCTGGTTGTACTGCCTTCCCTTGGCCCTATTCGAGCTGAGGAATAGGTTAGGGTCTGATCACCACCTCACTCCCCACGAGGTGGTGACTGGACGCCAGATGCGCCTTCCACTGACGCCAACATCACAAGCCCTCACAGATTATGAAAGTACTGCTAATGTCTTTGGTGATGAAATGTATCAATATGTGTCTTCCTTGATTACTAGTGTCGCCTTTATATCCCAACAGCTCGAGCGCACGCAGGGCGGGTCTAAGATCACCCAACCAGAAGATACAAACAAACAACTAGAGCAGCAAAAAGAGTGGACTATTGCAGAAGGAGACAACGTTCTCCACCGCAATTTCAACAGGAAGTGGAACTGCCCCAGATTTATGGGGCCCCACTTGGTAGAAGCAGTGGCTCCTAGAGCTGTTAAACTACAAGACAAACGAGCTTGGAATCACCTGCATGACGTCAAGCCCTACAAAGGACAGACCCGCCCTAGCGTCGACGGCAGCGCCACCGAAACAACAACAACAGCATCATCAATGCCAGCGACAGATAAAGACATAGCGACTGCAAAAAAGGGAAACTGTGACACTGCCCCTGACCCCTCCTCAGCCACAAACACCGCCATAGACTTTGGACAATCGCCCGTAGCTAACCCCATGGTCACGAGATCCCGAATAAACAAACCTCTGCACCGCTCAGCCCCATCCCTGCCATCACCAAATAAAGGACATTGGGCCTCATTACACGGTAGGAGGTAAGGGTTTACCGGTACCCTTACCGCCTTATTACGAGGTCCCTTTGCGGGATAATACAGGAAAGAGAGAGGTTGCGCAAACAGATTCTTGACTGTTACGCTCACCTGGCTCCAACAGAGGCATCGATCTGGACTGGACTGCTGCGGCCTCCACCAATGTGACCCGTAGGGCCGAGATGACAGACTGGACTGGCCCACCTAGTTTCGTTTGCTTGGCCCGTAGGAATATTCTTCTGCAAATGGAGAAAGGGAATTAACCACCCGTGGAGTTGAGCGTAAATCCCCCCTAATCACCCCCACTGATCACCTTGGATGTCCCCTCTTATAGTCTCACCTGATGATTTGAAAAGATGAGCTCTCCATCCTGCATTGAGTGCAGGGGCGCGTAGATAACCAGTTGCTTCACTGGCTCGAAGGAATTAGTGAGTTCCAGGACAATATTGACTCAGATATTCCCGGCAAAATGCCGTAAGTATGTTGTTCATAAGAGTGCAAATGCCTGACTTTCTGTCAAGGATGGCACTCTATTAAGAGTCGCACAGGACACCCAGAAAGGGTTTGGGTGGTTGTGCCAAATAAAGTGGACAGATAAGAACACACACAGCGGAAAGGAAAGAGAACGAAGAGTAGGCAAGAGTAGCAAGGGAAAAGATACAGAATGAATACCCTCTTGGGGTGTATGCAGATATAGGAAAAGAGTATTCCACGAACCTTGGAAATACTCTAGCCTTCTGCAGAGTTTGCTATAACAGAGGCCCACGCTGTTTGCTCATGGCTTGGAACAGCAGCTATGGGTGTCTGTAATGTAGAAACGAGACAAGGGAAGGGGCAGAGGTTGACTGATGGGAACCAACAGACAAGCTCTGTACAAAAGGGTCTACAAACAGTACAAGAGAAGATACTACAGACAAATCCAGGAAAGAAGGTGATAGCAAACTAGCAGAAGGAAATGAAGGGAAAGTCGTGTAACAGGATAGGATAGCAGAGGACAGTAAGGAACAAGATTGAGAGCTCAGAGGAGCAGGAAAGCAATGAGTAAGCCCACAGGAGTAGGACTGTAAGGTAGAAAGCCCAGAGGAAAAGGGCTTATGGCAGCAGAGTAAAGCAGGCTGCACGGCAAGGATCCCAAAAGGGCCGGGCAGTAAGGAGTGAACCCTGAGGGACAGGGCCGCTGAACGTAGAAGGTAGCAGAGGACTGTAGAGGGCTGCTAGGCCGAGCACCCAGCGGAAAAGGTAGGTAGTAGGCAGCGGAGTGTGATAAGCTGCAAAGTAGGAAGGCCCAGAGGACAAGGGCTGTAGGTAGTCAGAGTGAGGTAGGCTGTAGAGCAGGGAGCCCAGAGGACAAGGGCTAAGGCAGCCGGAGTGAGGCAGGCTGCAGAGCAGGGAGCCCAGCAGACAAGGGCTGAAGGCTGGAAGGCAGCAGAGCATGATCGGCTGCAATGTGGAGAGCCCGGCAGGGCAAGGGCGGAGGCTGGAAGGCAGCAGAGCGTGATCGGCTGCAATGTGGAGAGCCCGGCAGGGCAAGGGCGGAGGCTGGAAGGCAGCAGAGCGTGATCGGCTGCAATGTGGAGAGCCTGGCAGGGCAAGGGCGGAGGCTGGAAGGCAGCAGAGCGTGATCAGCTGCAAGGCAGGAAGCCCAGAGGAGCTGGACTGAGGCAGGGAGCCCAGAAGGCTAGGGCTGTAGGCAGCGAAGTGTAACAGGCTGCAAGGCAGGAAGCCCAGAGGAGCTGGACTGAGGCAGGGAGCCCAGAAGGCTAGGGCTGTAGGCAGCAGGGTGTAGCAAGCAACAAGGCAGGGTCCAAGTAGGAGTGAAGGTAAACAGCATACAGGATCTGTAGGAAGACGCGAAAGGTGGAGGAAGGACTCTCAGATGCAAGAGGCTGAGCCACTGCAGGCAGCAGCCTTTATACTGCCTAGCCCAGCACAGAGGCAGGCTAATTGGTTGCTCCTGGCTAAGCACATCTGCAGGCAATCGGCCACCTCCCTTTCTGTTCCTGGGCTGGTGGAAGCAGGGCAAGTCCCTTGGGCTTCTGGGGGGTGTAGTTCCTTTGATAACCCATAGGAACAGCCAGGAATCGATGCTTGTAGTCAAGTGCATTGTGGTATACGTAGTTTGTGGGAAAAATAATAAAGTTCCCAAAGTAAATATAGATGGATCCAAGTGTCTGCTGCAAATAAATGATAGACAAACAGTCCGTATTGAGCGTAAATGGATGCGCCCATGGCGCAGGCATGACAGTATGCCCCTCTCCAGGCCCCTCTCCGGGCTCCCTGAAGACTGACCTATAGGAAGAATGTCTGTCACACCGTACAAGAGTCTTAATCCAAAAAGGCACATCATGAAGCACCAGAAACGGGTTGCAAGGTGAGAGTCTTGAACGACGGAGATAGTACCAATGTTCTGAACTTTTGATGTAGAAATCAGAATAGACGATGTCTTTGGAACACAGACCCCAACTGTGTGTGCATGAAGAGAGGAACTGCGAAAAACTGCTGCAGGCTCCCTAATAGATTTTGCTTTGACGGGCAACCGTATGGTGCTGGAAAGTGGAGCCATAGGTACAGCAGAGTCGGTAGCTTTAGGAAGGTTTTCCAAGACATCCGGAGCAGCAATGACAACGTTAGGGTTAGCCGCAGAGAGTTCAGGAGTCACAGCGGCGGTTTTCCCATGATTAGTAGACAGTTCAGAGGTTACAGCAGCAGTGAGATCTTGAATGGCTGTAGAGAGTATCAAGGCTGTAGCAACTGAGTGTGTGGGTGTCATGAGAGAATCAGCGGCTTGGAACGCACCTGAGACTGGTAGAGTAGAGTCTGGCAGTCTTAGTGCTACAGATACACCAGCAGGAACAACTGGAGCAGTAGTCCTAACAGGGAAACCCTCCGCTGACTTTGCAACAGTTATCATGGCGGATGTAGGATCAGGAAGAGAAGGTGCTGAGGGATCAGGTTGTGTAGCAGAGGATTCTGCTGCAGCGAGCACAGCTGCGAAGGAAGTAGAAATCTGGGCATCGGGAGCATCAGAATTAGCGGTAGCTTCAGGAATCACAGTAGCTATAGCAACTTCAAGATTTGCAGCAGGGACTTGAGTCTCAAATGTGGCAGGGAGTTTAGGAACCACTGCAGCAGGAAGATCATGAATTGCAGTTGGAAATTCGGGTGCTGTAGCAGCTACAGACAGTTCAGGGGTTGCAACTACTGGTAGATCAGGTAACACAACCACTGGCGATTCAGGGGGTATCGAAGAAACTGAAGATGTTGATTGCTCAAGAGTGTTATCTGATAGCACAGCCACACTTTGGCAAGCCCCGCTTGCCAACTCAGCATGCTCGGTGTGAATTGCGCCAGTTCCTTCAGCTGCCGTTGTCATTTCAGAAGAGGTTGTAAGTGTGAGTACTGGACAATAGGCAAGGGTGAGGGCGGAACCATCCTTTGACTCAGAGGGATTTCCAATCAGAAGACCACCCTTGTTTTGTGGTGTAATGGCTGTGTGAGTGATTTGACCCACCAGAGGAGTTAATTCTTTTCTGTCAGTACAATAACCTGAGTTTCTGTGGCTGGAAGGTGAAAGAGCTGTGTCAGTCTTTAGAAGGGATACATTTGCTATATTTAGGTCTTCCATCTGCTTGGTATAAGTCTGTATACTTTTCTGCGTGGCAATTCCAGGCCTTATCATGTTGATCTCTAAAGATAAGATGTCAGGTGTTGGACATAGTGTCAGATGGTCTGGTGACTTGTGTCCCTTCATAAGATTCTTATAATGCAAATAAACAAAGTCATCATAGAGGTCTTCGGTCTTTCTTTTAAGGCGTAGGAGTTGTTCGTGTAGCAGGTAAGTATCATTAGCTTGATCTAAAGCTTCCGAAGCTGGTGTGGCAGAAAATTCGGTTGTAGCAATGGGAAGACTGACCTTAGGGTTATTGTGGTTAGTAGATACTGTGGAAGCATTAAGATAACCGATGGTTAGTATAGGTCCTTTGTACCCAGGACCAGATGCACAAACCTCAGGATAATGACTGCCTTGTCCTGTCAAATAAAGGTTTCCAGCATTCTGGGGAGCTTGCCAAGCTGAACTTGCGCATATCACTCTGGCAACAGCGTATTCTGGGTTAGAGTCTCCCACAATGAGTGCTATATCCTTGTCTGTTGCGGTGTTAGAAGGCTTGTCAGAAGATGCAGGAGTGTTTTTCACTGTTTGGTTTAACAAGATCTGTAAGAATTCATTATCTTGCTGTAGCTCTGCAACAGATAAGGACTGCGGGTCATAGTCGCAAATGTCATAATAATTGTACATGGAAGAAGGGTCAGCTAGCCAGTGAGTATAGTACCGTGCTTGTAAATCTTGGTTTACTAAGGCGAGACTGTCCTTTAGACTAAGGTTCTTTTTTGCTGTCTTTAGGGAAACCATAGGTTTATGTATAGGTTTCTTAACCCGAAAGGAAAGCATCTTTGGTCTGTGTGTGCCTTTCTGGCCTATGGAACAAGACATTTTTGGCTCTTGCATTCTGTCAAGGATGGCACTCTATTAAGAGTGGCACAGGACACCCAGAAAGGGTTTGGGTGGTTGTGCCAAATAAAGTGGACAGATAAGAACACACACAGCGGAAAGGAAAGAGAACGAAGAGTAGGCAAGAGTAGCAAGGGAAAAGATACAGAATGAATACCCTCTTGGGGTGTATGCAGATATAGGAAAAGAGTATTCCACGAACCTTGGAAATACTCTAGCCTTCTGCACAGTTTGCTATAACAGAGGCCCACGCTGTTTGCTCATGGCTTGGAACAGCAGCTATGGGTGTCTGTAATGTAGAAACGAGACAAGGGAAGGGGCAGAGGTTGACTGATGGGAACCAACAGACAAGCTCTGTACAAAAGGGTCTACAAACAGTACAAGAGAAGATACTACAGACAAATCCAGGAAAGAAGGTGATAGCAAACTAGCAGAAGGAAATGAAGGGAAAGTCGTGTAACAGGATAGGATAGCAGAGGACAGTAAGGAACAAGGTTGAGAGCTCAGAGGAGCAGGAAAGCAATGAGTAAGCCCACAGGAGTAGGACTGTAAGGTAGAAAGCCCAGAGAAAAAGGGCTTAGGGCAGCAGAGTAAAGCAGGCTGCACGGCAAGGATCCCAAAAGGGCTGGGCAGTAAGGAGTGAACCCTGAGGGACAGGGCCGCTGAACGTAGAAGGTAGCAGAGGACTGTAGAGGGCTGCTAGGCCGAGCACCCAGCGGAAAAGGTAGGTAGTAGGCAGCGGAGTGTGATAAGCTGCAAAGTAGGAAGGCCCAGAGGACAAGGGCTGTAGGTAGTCAGAGTGAGGTAGGCTGTAGAGCAGGGAGCCCAGAGGACAAGGGCTAAGGCAGCCGGAGTAAGGCAGGCTGCAGAGCAGGGAGCCCAGCAGACAAGGGCTGAAGGCTGGAAGGCAGCAGAGCGTGATCGGCTGCAATGTGGAGAGCCCGGCAGGGCACGGGCGGAGGCTGGAAGGCAGCAGAGCGTGATCGGCTGCAATGTGGAGAGCCCGGCAGGGCCAGGGCGGAGGCTGGAAGGCAGCAGAGCGTGATCGGCTGCAATGTGGAGAGCCTGGCAGGGCAAGGGCGGAGGCTGGAAGGCAGCAGAGCGTGATCGGCTGCAAGGCAGGAAGCCCAGAGGAGCTGGACTGAGGCAGGGAGCCCAGAAGGCTATGGCTGTAGGCAGCGAAGTGTAACAGGCTGCAAGGCAGGAAGCCCAGAGGAGCTGGACTGAGGCAGGGAGCCCAGAAGGCTAGGGCTGTAGGCAGCAGGGTGTAGCAAGCAACAAGGCAGGGTCCAAGTAGGAGTGAAGGTAAACAGCATACAGGATCTGTAGGAAGACGCGAAAGGTGGAGCAAGGACTCTCAGATGCAAGAGGCTGAGCCACTGCAGGCAGCAGCCTTTATACTGCCTAGCCCAGCACAGAGGCAGGCTAATTGGTTGAACCTGGCTAAGCACACCTGCAGGCAATCGGCCACCTCCCTTTCTGTTCCTGGGCTGGTGGAAGCAGGACAAGTCCCTTGGGCTTCTGGGGGGTGTAGTTCCTTTGATAACCTATAGGAACAGCCAGGAATCGATGCTTGTAGTCAAGTGCATTGTGGTATACGTAGTTTGTGGGAAAAATAATAAAGTTCCCAAAGTAAATATAGATTGATCCAAGTGTCTGTTGCAAATAAATGATAGACAAACAGTCCGTATTGAGCGTAAATGGATGCGCCCATGGCGCAGGCATGACACTTTCACTCTTGTCCGATTCCTTGCAGGTTGCAGCTTGACTCTACTGAAGAGTTCCTCGTGGCAACCGGTAATGTTCTGGTAAGGATTAGTACTATACAACACAGTTCGAAAAAATAATGTCCATATGTAACCTGTTGCTTTCTCCCTTATTCAGGCGCTGAGAGAAAGTATGTAGTCTCGGGGAATAATGCCTCCGGCGGTAAAATCAGGTAAGTCTTTTGTGGTGAGGAGGGTTCCCCTTGTTAGTCCCTTGTTTCACCTTGCTGTCCTTTTGTTTCCCCTTACGGGCCGGGGTTCGGCTAGGATGCAGTGGAACTGCGCCAACCCGTGAAGAAGAATAGTACCCCCGGTGTTAAAAACAGGTAAGTCCATGGGGGGTATTCCTCTGTGTATTCCCTTGGCTCACCTTGCTGTTCTTGTCTTCTCCTTAGGTGCCGGAGTGCGGTGGGAACATGCAGGAGGATGCGGTGAAATGTGAAGATGCGGCGAAGGCCAGTGAGTTCAGCGCGGCGCTGCAGCAGACGAGGCGCCGCGCATAAAATAACTTCTTTCTTCCAACTCTAAGGCGCATGGATCGGGAATTCAGGTAAGGATCAAAGATATTGCTCTTGTTCTAACCTTTTCTCCCTTTTTCTAGGAGCTCCAAACTCGAGGCGGGCGTGGCAGAAGACTGGATGCAGACTTGCAGGCACGGTGAGTGTTACGCTGCTGGATGCAGAATAACGCGAAGCGTGTGCTGCTCTTCGGGCGTGGTTTAAATAGCCTCCAAAGTAGTCCCAGGTAAGCATTCCTCCCCAGCCCCACCAAAGTAAAAAAAATAGTCCCTAGGTAAAATAGTCCCTTCCAAGCCTCGTTTGGCTTGGAGCTCTTGCAGCATGGTCTGCATCAGGTAAATTTGCAGCATGCTCTGCACCAGGTAAGTTTTAATCTATGAGCCTGGCGCCTATGGCGGCAGGTCTGACTCTCCATATGAGCCTGGCGCCATAGGCGCCAGGACTGCACCCAAATAGCCCCTAGCGGGGGTTGTTGGGCTTGCTTGGGGTAACTTGATGCCTGCTTCCGGGGTTGCTGGACTTGGTCTGGGTCCCCGGGGGTAGGCATCATGACAGCACCCCCCCCCCCAGTCCCCTCGTAAAGTCGTTCTTCCCTGTGGTTTCAGTTTGTCTGGGAAATTTTGGTGGAATTTGTTCCCCAATCAGGGTGCATGAACATGATCACTAGGTTCCCATGACCTTTCCTGTGGTCTGTAACCTTTCCAGTCGATTAAATAAAAAAGTTTTGACTTTATCAGCTTGGAGTCCAGGATGTTCTTAACTTCAAATTCGGGTTCGCTGTCTACAAGGATGGGGTCTGGTGGCTTGGTTAGTCTTGTCCCTGGTTGTACTGGCTTCAAAAGTGACACATGAAAGACGGGATGAATTCGCATATTAGCAGGTAAGTCCAACTTGACAGCCACTGGGTTGATAATGGCCTTAATAGAGTAAGGTCCCAAATATCTGGGGTTAAAGGTCCATGTTCCCTTTAGAGGTATATGTTGTGTGGCTAACCATACTTGGTCCCCTATTTGGTATTGTGGAGAATCACTTCTATGCCGATCAGCATCTTTCTTTTATTTTTCTTTCGCCTGTTTTAAATGTGTAGTTGCTTCCTTAAAGGCTTGTGTAATCGTAGCGTGCAGATGGTCCACTGCGGGCATTTCTAAGTGTTGGGGTGAGTCAAGGTCTGAGGTTCCAGGATGGTGCCCATATAAGGTATAAAAGGGGCTTTGTCCAGTTCCAGAGTGTACTGAATTATTGTATGCATATTCGGCGATCCAAAGAATGTCTTTCCAATTACTCTCCATCTGATGTAACATACAACGCAGGTATTGTTCGAGAGTCTGGTTGGTCCTCTCCGTTTGACCATCGTTCTGGGGGTGGTGACTGGTCGATAACCTCACATCAATTTACGCCAATTGACAGCATTTCTTCCAAAAATGTGAAATTAATTGACTGCCCTGGTCAGAGACCAATACGGACGGAAATCCGTGTATGCGAACAATGTTTTCGAGGAACTCCTTGGCCAGGATTGAAGCAGAAGGTAATCCCTTTAAAGGAATAAAGTGGGCCATCTTGGAAAAAAGATCCACAATAACTAGAATGGAGTTAAATCCATTGCATGGAGGTAGATCAGTAATAAAGTCTAACGATAAGGTGTGCCATGGTGTAGGCGGAATGTCTAAAGGTTGTAAGAGTCCAGCTGGTTTTTTCTTTTGACTTTTGTTTTGGGCACAAATGCCACAAGACATCGCAAATGATTTAATATCTTTTCACCAGGTAGGCCACCAGAATTGTCTTTTAATTTTAGCTTCAGTGTTTGCAATACCTGGGTGCCCCTCCATTAGGGTATCATGATAACTGGAAATGGCTAGCTCTTGTAGTTCCTTGTGTGGCAGAAATAGCCATCCTTGGTATTAGGGCAGATCATTGGTGACAGAGTAGTCCGGGCCTTTCTTTACCCAGCCCTGCAAGGCTGTAGAATCAAAGAGTTGCTGGATCTTTACCTGAATGTCCTCTAGAGTCTGTAAAGTAGTCATGCCAAGAATCCTTTGTTCGGGAATTATAGGTACTGGTTCAGGGTTCAGGGTTCACTTCTGCCTCTCGCATCCCTATTCGGGAAAAGGCGTCTGCTTTACCATTCTTACAACCTGGTCGATAGGTTATCACAAAATCAAACTCAGCAAAGAACAATGCCCATCGGAGTTGACGTGACGATTGGGCCTTGGCTGTCTTTAAATACTGTAAGTTCCGGTGATCGGTGATCACAGTAATGCTATGCCTGGCACCGAAAAGATAGTGCCGCCAAGCCTTGAAGGCGGATTTAACGGCTAATAACTCCTTATCGGTAACCGCATAGTTTAACTTTCTGGACCAAAACGCTACTAAATGAAGCTGGCCTTTTTCAGGGTCCTTTTGAGACAGGACAGCTCCCATGGCTAGACTGGAAGCATCAGTTTCCACTATGTGTGGAAGTTGAGGGCATGGGGGCTTTAATATAGGTGCAGACGTGAATCTCACTTTCAGCTCTTGGAAGGCATTTTCAGCTTCTTCAGTCCACATAAAGCGTTTATTTTTTCGCAAGAGTGCTGTGATGGGATGTGCAACATGTGAAAAATCCGGGATGAATCTGTGGTAGAAATTGGCAAAGCCGAGCATACTTTGTACTCCCTTAACTGAACTTGGTGATGGCCACTTAAGGATTGCGTCCACCTTTCGTGAGTCCATTCGGACTCCCTTTGGGGTCAGGATAAACCCAAGAAATTCAACTTCTGTGGCATGAAAAACACATTTTTCCAGTTTTGCATATAGTTTGTGCTGGCGCAATTTCTCAAGGACTGCTCGGACGTGCTTCACATGGTCAGATTCTGAAGAGGAGTATACTAGAATATCATCGATATATACGACAACACAAACGTCAATGAGTTCACGAAGGACATCGTTCATGAAGTATTGGAAGGCTGCAGGTGCATTGCACAACCCAAAAGGCATCACCTGGTATTCAAATAACCCATACTTAGTGCGGAAAGCAGTCTTCTATTCGTCGCCCTCTTTTACACGTACCAGATGGTATGCCCCCCGGAGATCTAATTTAGTGTATATGCAAGCGTCCTTCACTTGGTCTAGTAGTTCAGGGATCAGAGGCAATGGGTATCGGTTGTTAACAGTTATCTGGTTCAATGTGCGGTAGTCCATGCATGTTCTGAGGTCACCTTCCTTTTTGGGCACGAAGAACAAAGCTGAAGATGCAGGGGACTTAGATGGGCGAATAAAGCCATTGGCAAGGTACTGGTCTAAGTATTGTCGTAGGTGAAGGTTCTCAGGTTCCGTAAGGGCATAGATCCTGCTACAAGGGGGTTGTGCACCGGGTATGAGATCGATTTGGCAATCGTACGATCTGTGAGGAGGTAAGGTGTTTGCCTGTTCTTTTTGGAAGACATCCTGGAATTCTTGGTATTCAGGAGGTAGTTGCATGACTGCTGTGGTTACTGTGGCCAGGCCTGCGCTCAGATTTTTCTTTGGGTAACAGGTTTGCGCACAATCTGGGAAGGTTATTCTCTTCTCTCGCCAATCGATACAAGGATTATGTGTTCCCAACCAAGGTATCCCCAGTATTATTTGGAACTGTGGGGCCTTGATTAGATCAAATACAATAGCCTCTCGATGCCCATCCGGACCCAATAATGTCATCTCTTCGGTGGAATGAGTTACAGGCTCAGAGGCAATTTCAGTTCCATCAACTGTGGTGATGACATCTGAGGTGGTTTTTCGGCAGAGAGGCAGATTCATCCTGGAAGCCAATTCGTAGTCCACATAGTTTCCTATGGCCCCGCTATCAATGTATGCCCTTACTGCGTGCATACGCGATGGCTGCCCTGGATCTACGAGGACCATTGGTATGATGAAATGCGAGGTCTGAGTATCCTCCTCCAAGCGGACCTCTACGCTTGTCGGGCATGCTCGTTTCCCGAGTCTGACTCCATATGGCTTTTATCAGCAGCTCCTACCACCTTCTTGGGTGGTTTTACAGGGCAGTCCCGTAGAAAATGGCCAGAGTTTCCACAATATAGACACAATTGCATTTGCCGTCTCCTTTCTCTTTCCTTCTGCGTTAAGGGTCCTTTAACCCCTCCGATTTGCAAGGGTTCTGAAGCCTCTGCTCCTTTGGGGTTAGCAAAACCCATGTTCTCAAACTTGGCTCGATCAGCCTTTCTGTTCTGAAGTCTGTGATCTAACTGGACCACTAAGTCTATATATTCAGCACAGTCTTGAGGTGGGTTCACGACTTGAGCCAAGACATCCTTGAGTTCTCCTCGAAGCCCTCGATAAAATAACGTGATTCGTTTTACCTCAGGCCATCCAGTTTCCACTATCAACCTATTAAAGGTCGCGATGTAAGATAGAAGGTCTTGGTTACCCTGTCGTAGGGACAAAAGTTTGTTACCCAGGGCCTGTCCTTGGGAGTGCCGGGCAAATAGTCTTTCCATGCTCATTTGAAAGCCCTGAAAATCCTGAAGAATTGGGTCATCCTGAGTAACTAGTGGAATTGACCAATCAGCTGCACTGCCGCTGAGATGACCATACAAAAGCTACCTTGGCTTGATTGTTTGGGAAGGCTCCAGGTCTGCATAAAAAGTGCAAGCGGCATTGGTTCATAAACACGGCAAACCTTTTGGGATCTCCAGCAAAGCGTTCGGGTGGAGCTAATGGAATATTTCCAGGTAGGTTTATTTGCACAAGGTTACTCGATAACACAGGAGCTGGATTTCCCCCGGAACCAGGTAGGGGTGCTTGTCCAGCCTGGCTTTGCAATAGTTGCCTAGCAAGGTCATCAGTTCACTCCTTTGACAAAATCAATTCCCTCCTAAGGGCATTGGTTTCTTGGCAGGCGGAATGCACTTCGGCCCTCAGTTCCCCTAGTAATTGGGCCAATTGGTCAGTCTCTGAGGTATCCATAACGCCCGGGTGGGAATTTGTAGGTAGGCTTCGTTTTCTGTTACGCTCACCTGGCTCCCACAGAGGCGTCCATCTGGACTGGACTGCTGCGGCCTCCACCAATGTGACGCGTAGGGCCGAGATGACGGACTGGTCTGGCCCACCTAGCTTCGTTTGCTTGGCCCGTAGGAATATTCTTAAGAAATGGAGAAAGGGAATTAACCACCCGTGGAGTCGAGTGTAAATTCTCCCCACCCCCGCTGTTCTCCCCACTGATCACCTTGGATGTCCCCTCTTATAGTCTCACCTGATGATTTGAAAAGATGAGCTCTCCATCCTGCATTGAGCGCAGGGGCACGTAGATAACCAGTTGCTTCACTGGCTCGAAGGAATTGGTGAGTTCCAGGACAATATTGACTCCGATATTCCCGGCATGACGCCGTAAGTATGTAGTTCGTAAGAGTTCAAATGCCTGACTTTCACTCTTGTCCGATTCCTTGCAGGTTGCAGCTTGACCCTACTGAAGAGTTCCTCGTGGCACCCGGTAATGTTCTGGTAAGGATTAGTATTATCCAACACAGTTCGAAAAAATAATGTCCATATGTAACCTGTTGCTTTCTCCCTTATTCAGGCGCTGAGAGAAAGTATGAAGTCTCAGGGAATAATGCCTCTGGCGGTAAAATCAGATAAGTCTTTTGTGGTGAGGAGGGTTACCCTTATTAGTCCCTTGTTTCACCTTGCTGTCCTTTTGTTTCCCCTTAGGGGCCGGGGTTCAGCTAGGATGCAGTGGAGGCTGCGCCGACCCGTGAAGAAGAATAGTACCCCCGGTGGTAAAATCAGGTAAGTCTATGGGGGGTATTCCTCTGTCTATTCCCTTGGCTCACCTTGCTGTTCTTGTCTTCTCCTTAGGTGCCGGAGTGCGGCGGGAACATGCAGGAGGATGCGGTGAAATGTGAAGATGCGGCGAAGGCCAGTAAGTTCAGCATGGCGCTGCAGCAGGCGAGGCGACGTGCATAAAATAACTTCTTTCTTCCAGCTCGAAGGCGCAATGGATCGGGAATTCAGGTAAGGATCAAAGGTATTGCTCTTGTTCTAACCTTTTCTCCTTCTTTCTCCCTTTTTCTAGGAGCTCCAAACTGAAGGCCGGCGTGCAGGCCCGGCTCCAGAATGTATCATCTAGGTGGGCCAGAGGTGTTATTGGGGGGGGGCCAATTTCCAGTTGGTGTGAGAGTAGCCTAACCCACCCTGGAGCTACTTTATATAGTCTTCCAAACCTCTAGCACAAACAATACACGGGTTAGATTCTGTTTCCATACGGTTAGATTCTGTTTCCATACAAACACTATGGACAGTTACCCAAACTGCATGAGCTAATAAAGATCAGTACTTTATAAACAGTCCCATCCATGACATCCTCTGGCCGGGCAGTCTTCCACACTTGGTCAGAAACCCACCAGTAAATAGCTATGACAGAAAGCACTGAAACACGCCCCATACTCACCCTCTTGCCCTAGTCCCTGTCCGGCAGGGCAAGTGGCTAAACCCTCCCAAGTACAAAGAATACTTTCTGATTAGGTAGGAATGATTATGAGAGGTACCCTTAGAGTGAAGAGGAACAAAGTCATCATTCTTGCTGTGACACATTTTCAGGCAGGGCAGGCTGCCTGACACCCACAAATATAGGAGAGACATTGTGAAAGTCACATTCTTGGCATCTTCAATTAGGGCAGTCATCAAGCATTGTTATTAGGTTGGCACTCTGCATGCAGTGTGTGTGAAAATTAAGACCTCTGCAAAGTCCCTACCTGCACATCTTAGCCATTGTATTTTAGTTTGGGCTATTAGGTGGCGCTTCAGTGACACCTTTAATCCAAAACTATTGTATTTGAGTACAGCAAAGTGGGAGTTGGCAAGTGAGAAAGGACACATAACTTGCAGCTGTTCGGTTATTTACACAGCCATGGACTGCCCAGGGCCACACCCACTACCTGCACCTAGCCACCCAAAACACATCCCCCTGAGATCTCTTTGAGATCACTGTAGCAATCTGAAATATCACACTTTTGTCTGCCAGTTATTTATAAGCAGTCTGCTGAGAATGTATTGCAGAAGTAAATGGCTAATGGTGTAATACACTTGTCTTAACCAAGTGTGCTATTAGCCACTTGATTATTATCTGTTCCTTGCACTGAAGTCCTGTTAAAAACAAGCATTGACAAGGCCAGTTGGCTTATGTATAGGTATTACATAGGAATTTGCCAAGCGCTCCTATCAAATGTCTAGGTAATCACATAATTTTCTCAGCACTGTTGCAAACCTATGGCCAGGTAGTACCGCCATAATATCAGTGCCTAGCAAATACCTACCACATACCTAACCAAAAGCTCAAACTGTTGGTTTTGCCCTTGCCTTTTTAACCAAGCAGCCTATCTGTGTTCTTTCAGTTTGTTTTCATTTGTAGAATTCAAACTGCATACATATTTATGATTAATTAGGTCAGACTTAAGGTGTACTCCCCAAAAACAAAAATACTTTGAAAAAATCAATAGAGTAAAAAATGAGCAAGAAATAATTTTTTTCTCCAAAAAACTATTCTCGACAAATGAGAATAGTCCTTTGACAACTGGTTTAAACTAAAGGGGTAATTTTCTCTTTAACTTTTAAAACTCCCTTACAAAGACATCCATGCAAAAAAACTGTATACTTGACAAATGAGAATAGTCCTTTGGCAACTGATTTAAAGGGGTAATTTTCTCTTTATCTTTGAAAACTCCCTTACAAAGTCATCCATGCAAATATTTCCCATCAGTTCTTTCTCGTGTGCTAATATGGTCAGAATTTCTTTACGATCATGAAGCATTGAGCGCCGAAAGGCTGTGACTACAGGGGACATAGTAGAAAATGAGTTCTCACAGGACAAAGTTGAAATGCCTATGATAAGTGCAGATACATATATTTCATGCAGTCCTGGAAAAGCGTCTGCATAATTGTTAAGCACTTCACAAATTGTGGCAATATTTGAATCTGCTGTGATTTTTTTTTGCAGCAATGGTTTTGCCACTACCAGTTCTGCCTCCAAAGTGGATTTGCTGATCTGTTTTAGGTCTAAAAGAGGTGAACATACATTGACATCCAGAAAATGCTGTGATGAGGGAACCAGAGCAGCAATGGCTTCTATTAGCATATTGTTTTTCTGGGAGAATCTAGTTTCCATTTCAGCAATTGCTCTGTCAAGAATGTGCAGCAGTGGTTTCCATAGCATTTGCTGTTCTGTAATTGATGAATCATTGTCATTTTCAGGTTGTCCAACTGTGGTACATACCACAGAATCTGCAAATCGGCAATTTAGGGTTCTTCGTCTTTTTGGTCCATTGTCTGAATGTGTGACATCACCTGAAATATTTTCAGCAGTAGAAGGAGGGCAATATTTAATATAAAACATTGGATCAGCATGCTTACTTTTTAGAGCCTCAAGTGTAGATTGCACAATCTCTACAGCAACTGAAAGATTTGTTTGCGCTGTTTGGAATGCAGAGTTGGCTGGTTTCAGGATTAACAGCAAGTTGAATAAAAATGTACCAACAATATATACATTTTCTCTTCGTATGTGAGATAATATGCCACGTGACTCAGCACTCAATTCAGATGAAGCACTGTCATCATTATATATTTCTGATAAAAGATCAGAAATTGTATCTATGTTTTCAACTACACATTTGGTTACCTCATAATGGCTAGTCCATCTGATTTCAAGCAATCTCTTAAGAGCTGGCCCATTATATCGTTGGCTTACGTAATGGCGATGAAAGAAAGTATGCAAAAGATTACATAAAACAATGAAACGTTTTGCACTTGGTTCTCTCTGAATTGCATGTATAACAACAAGATGGAGCTGATGATTATAGCAGTGAATATAGGGTATGCATTGTTTTAACCGCCTTTGTATGACAGACTGAACGCCCCCATTACAGCCACTCATCACTGACGCTCCATCATAGCATTGAGCTATAATGTGCTGTGGTCTAAAATTAATTTTTGTCAGGTGGCTTGATATCTGTTCGGCAATGTGTTCTGCATCCAGCTTTTCGAACTGTAAAAGGCCGATTAAATGCTCTTCTGGCTTGGCTTTACTTACAAAACGTACTATAAGTGACACATTTTCAATGTTGCATTTGTCACGAGTACCATCACTTTTGATACAAAAACTCTTTGAATCACAATTGTCATACCTTTGCTCAATTTTAGAGAGAACCATGCTTTTTAAAGTATCTATTACTTCATTTTGAATATCTTTTGAGGTATATCTGGCATTTTTGGGAACGGATTGAGCAATATCAGCCAACTTTTTATCTTTTTTCAAAGTGTACTGAAACAGCTTTAAAAACAAGCCACCTGAGAAATCCAGCACATCTGCTGTGTCACCACGAAGAGGAAGTTCATTCACAACGAGAAACTGAATCACTTCTCCAATGCTCTTTAAGTAATACCTATTGTTTTCAATTACTTTTGTATCTAATAAAAAGGAAATTGTGTCTCCTTTTTGCACTTTCTGCCAAAGCAAGAGCAGCATAGGTGTGTGTTTGGCTTAAGACATGTTTCGCAAAACCTTTGCCAGATTCCAAGGCATGTTTCCAATTGCAAAAAACAGTTACAGTAAAGACAATGTCCTTGTCATTCTGCCCAGTGGTAAATACACGACAAGGAAAACAAAAGCAAGCATCCTTGCTTACAGAATACTCCAGCCTTTTTCGGGTTTTGTACCATTCTGAACTGAATGCTCTTTCACAGGTACCAAATTTACTTTTTGGATAGGACTGCAATAAAGGCTTGGATGGTTTTTCCCTATTCAAATCAATAATATTGTCTGTGTTAGCACATGATTGATGCTGTGCTTGGTCAATAGTGCTTAGCTGATCAGGCCGTTTCATCTCTTTTGCACAAAAAGTGGGTGGTACGGACAGAGAACTTGATGGAAACTGTGATGCACTGTGGGTGGCTTCTACAGAACCTCTTCTAATGACGAATTTGTCCATGATGCTTGGCTCGAGCTAGAGTAAAACACTGCAATACATAACAAATCAAAAAAGATAATTAGTTATGAAATAAGCACAGTAAAATGGACTCCAGAGTGACCTAATTAGAAATGTCTGAAGGCCACAGCACCTGCCCCTTTTTGGCAAGCACTTTGTTTTGTTCCTCAAAAGTAAAAAATGCTTTGCTCTCTTGAGATCCTGGAAAGATCATTGAAAACGTTATGCGAAAGAAAAGGTGTAACTAAAATAGAGTCATGTGTTACATGAACACATTCCTCCTGCTTACCCAACTAAGAGGCCTGTGTTTTGTTATTAAAATTGATCCCCTCGTTGCATGAATGAAGGTTTGCACTGAATGATTAGACAATGAAGTCTGCAACCTGCAGCTCTCCTGATGTTTAGTAATACACCTACCATGATTAGACTCCCTGAATACAGGGCCTTAAATGGACTGTGCCCCCAGCAGCAGCTTTTACATTGTGCATTGATATTGGGCCATACCCTATCGCCCATTCACAGACACCAGAAGATTTCCATCCTTCTGTCTGGCTCCTTGGAGATGCTGCTGTCTTTAACACCTGGGACTCATTGAAACAATACAAAAAAACAATTGGGAGTGAACACGCATTGGCAAAGCGGCAAACAGTTTTAGCATTTTTGCAGGCATGACATGGGCATTTTGCAGACAATGCCATGATGGTACTGCCTGTTCTTAATACGGCATCAGCTGGCAGGTAAATCGTCTTAGTACATGAGCATAGTATGACATCACCTGGAAAATGCTTATCTAATACCTATGCCAGGTCCAATGTTGTTGGCTTTGCAAATGCTTGTTTTAACAGGAATCTAATGAAAGGAACCGATGAAAGGAAACTGTGGCCACAGTGTATGCCAATATGTTAACCAGCAATCTGCGTCCAGTAGTCGAATTGTCCGAAAAGAAGTAGTGGAACTATGTTCCCTCCTGACCAGCCACACCCCCTCCAACGTGCAGTCCAAACCCCCAAACAAGCATACCTGCTATTTAAGGAAACGTTCATTGCAGTGCACTGAAGTTCCAGTTTCAACATCTCCCCACACTTTTATTTTAAAACTAAACCATGCAGGAACTGTTTCTTTAAAAAATAAAAGTATAGGAACAGTAAAACATAGAAAAAAAGTAGAGGCGCACTCCCAAAGGCTAGCCCCCACGTCGACCATTGATAACAGGTACCAATATGGCATAACAACCTATGGCAAGTCTTAACGCGCCGTTCAAGCAGGACTGTGCATAGCATGGCACAGTTTGATAGAGTAATGTGCATGAAACAGACTGGCAATGCAAAGAAAGCACAACAAAGCATTTATAGCCGTAGTCCCTGTCTCTGTACCCCTCTCACACTAGCACTTTCACTGACGGCATATTCCTCTCTTCTCCTAAGCAACCACCACTGGTTTCTCCCTATATACTGCCACACTCTCACTTCTACAGTGTACATTTCTCTCCTAAACAGCTGAGCTCTCTCGTGCAAACCCTGTCTCCAGGTCCTGCTAGCTATATTTTTCATAGACCACGGTCTCTGAACCTACCTCACTATTACTTAAGCTGCTCATTCTCAGTCTACTTCTCCCTCTATGACTACAACCGTCCCATGCACCCTACTATCAAGTGCACCACTCTACTACGGCGCCTCCTCCCATTTTTCTTCCTCACTCCCAACCCCACCACACATTGCTGTTTTCCTCATGCAATATAACTCTCCATGCACTTGTGTATCTCTCCCCAAGAAGCATGGCACCTCTCCTTTTCACTTTCTAACCCTGCACAGCCAAGAAAGCAACAACAACAAACTACCAGCCACTAGCCTACTACCATGTTTCACTGCCTACCTCCTGCTGCAAATACAAAAGCCCAGAAGGGCAGCAGAGCTACAGTGCCCGGCATTGGGAGCATCAGGCTTTCCAAACTTGTTCCCTGCCAGACCAGTCTGTCCTTCGTTCTCACTGAAGCTGGTAGCACGACACCCAAGGGTGATTTAGTCTGTGTGGGCCTGTTCCCTCACTGTGGTGAAAACTCTTCCATAGTCACAATTACAGTATGTTGGAATTTCCAAGGACCGTTTGCTTTGCATCGGATTTTGCACTCTCTTAAAAAGTTCCAATATGTCAAAAGTGTGTCTGTCCTGCTTTCTGCTTTTAATTCAAAATAATCTTTTTTTCAAAGTTAAAGTGCATGCCTTTAAAATATATTTGTGCAATATTTCCTATTCAATTCCCGACCAGGTGTCAACTAAAGCCGAAATGAAACTGTGTTTTTCTTGGATTAAACTTGGAAATGTTCCACAAAGCTGTTTTTATTGCGATGAGCATGCATCTCTGAAGGCGAGATCTGGTGGTGTTAGGATTATATATACCCTCAGAAGTGTGGTGCCAAGTTCTGTGGAGCAGACAAAGCCCTCTCCGGGACCTGGTGGTGTTAGGATTATATATACCCTCAGCAGTGTGGTGCCAGCCAGGGCCTGTGGAAGCAGAGATTGACCCCCTCCAGGGTCTGCCGCTGTGAGTCTCAGCCGCATCCACATCCGTCCTCTCCCAGGACAGCCTACCACCTGCGTTCGGGGAGAGCTGACCTTTCCCTCCAGCGCTCCCTCAATGTGGCTGTCATTGGGTCTGCTCCAATACACAATACACTAGGCCTTAATTCAAAGCTCGGGGTGACCATGGCATCCATGGGCTTCGGGCCGGGAGTGCACACAATAGCCCAGGCAGGGAAAATCCCAAAACCGCAAAGGTTTTAAACAAACTCATGAAATGGGCGCACAAAGCCCTGTGCGGCGGTGATTCACGCACCCCAAAAGGTACGAGCAGGGGCACGCGTTTCCAGCAACCCGGGAGCCTGCGGGGTTGCCATGATGAATGCTATCAATGACATAGTGGCCCAGAGAAAGAGGGGG
This sequence comes from Ambystoma mexicanum, assembly GCF_040938575.1. Taxonomy (NCBI): domain Eukaryota; kingdom Metazoa; phylum Chordata; class Amphibia; order Caudata; family Ambystomatidae; genus Ambystoma; species Ambystoma mexicanum. The sequence continues at coordinate 650,502,564 of NC_090930.1, read as the reverse complement.
GTTTATTGGCACCAGCTGCCCCAGTGCCTTTTCCAGCTTAGCACGACATGAGTTAATGACATGTTGAGAGCAATTACCAACAGCAGCATAGCAATGGGCACGGTCATAAACTGGCGGACACCCATGCACACCTGGGAGCAAAACCATACCCAATACCCAATAGCAATCACAGGGGGCGATTATAGATACCAAACAGCCTGTCGGCCTTCTTAGAAATCGGGAACGGATATAAGTGAAACTATCTAAAAAAAACACCAGGTCTTGACAAAATGTAAATCTTGTGCCAGTGATAATGGGCACGAAAAGACAGCCAAGCCCAGCACACCACACCACAGCACATAACCACCCCAGTAGGCACTTATGGACATTAGCTGCCCTGACTTCCAATGGACATGAACTTATCACTGTGCACAGCTCAGTGCTGGACTGGCCCACCAGGACTTTCCCTGGTAGGCCTCGAGGCAGAAGGCCTCTTTTCCTGCTTTGGGGAATGATCCATAATGGGAACAAATGGTTTGCTCTTCACAGACTGCTGCATTTCTCCCTGGGACTCGCAGGCTGTGGCTCACATCTCCGCATGTGTGAGGGTTACTGCCTGGGGCTCGGCCTTTAGCAAACCGCATGTGCCCTATTGTCCGAGTGACTGACTGTGTATGTGTATGTGTGCAGGTGCAGCACAGACCGCTCGTGCTAAGTGCTGACCTTCCTCCGACGTCGAGGCGAGCTTAGCTGCCGCCTGAATCCAGATTCCGTTCCATTACAAGTCAACCAAACTCAAAAAGGTATGGGCATGTGCTGGTATGGCTGCCAGGGCAGCCTGTAGCTCAGCGCAGGTATGGTACAAACTATCTGTCTGCCAAGTGCTAAGGGTTGACAGGGCCGAGCCAGCTCACTCCTACAGCTGTGTGCGTTGAGATGAAATCTATGGAGTGAAGAGTGCAGGTTACAGAATGACTATTAATTATTTTGTTTGTGAGTGTGAGCTCACTGCCGCAGGCTGTTTTCACTCTAAATAGGGGCGCCCCAACCATCATGTTAAAATGGGCTCCCACACATCTTCAGCCGGCTCTGCCCTTGTTCACTTAAGAATCCAGAAATCTCTTTCTAACCTTGGAGCTTACACTTCATAGGGCCCTCCTGTTACCTCCTTGCGCTGCTATCTGGGCGCTTAACTCGCTGTGAAATCCGTGCAGCACGTCCTTGCAATGTCTTTCAGCTGTTTGACTTCTGATCCCCGCCTTTCTGCAACTGCCATTCTCAATAACCCCAGAGAAGGTTGGAAAGATTTCGCCAGCTGTTTTCAACATTCCTCGCTACATACATGGCATGAGTGACATGGTCATCCCGTGCTACAGCCAACAACACTTTACATGTTGGGTCTTGTAGTCTCATGTTTAGATTATTAAAGCCAAACTACAAGTCCCAGAATGCAATATCAATTCAATGGCCAGCGCCAAGTGATGGAGTCCACCATGACACTGGCCATTGGACTCGGGCTACTATAATCCAACAGTTGAGGCATGCATCGCTGGTTCAATAGTGTGTGCAGGAGCAGCCCTGCAGGGGGCGCACTGAATGTGGATGCATTCCTTTGGCCACACCACTTGCTTGCTATACCCCGCCTGGATTTTAATATCTCCACCAACCACCCTTGTACACACCACCAGCTCCCCTCCAGAGTGGCTGCCCTTGCCCCTCCTCGTGCCCCATGCAACCCTCCTGAGCCTCACGCTATCAATTCCCCCTCACATCAGTGGCGCTCCCTCCTCACTCACCAGGGATGGACTGGCATGTAGGGAACTCTGGAGATTCCCTGGTAGGCCACATCACACTGGGCTTCTTTTGTGTGGCATTTCCACATTCTCTCAAAGGAAAACGGGTGGGCTTGCTGAAGATGTGTAATTTGGAGCCACTTTGAACATTATTTCCAGGGCCTCTTTTGCTTGCCAGTCCACCCCTTGCACAGCCTATATGAAGTGTGTGCCAACCAAGTGCAAGTGGGCATAGCCATGAATTGATGAGGACTTGTGTGTAATGCAGCAGACCCAGGCACACCCAATCGCAAAGTGAAGCACGGAAAGCATCTAAGATTAATGACAGGCATTTTTTTTTCTCTGATGTACCTGTCAGACCTGGGCATAGAGAGGGCACGTGAAATTAGAAAGTCACTGCTCAATCAATGCGCAGGCGTGGGCCTGGTCAAATTAGCCTGTGCGCAGAGCCAGCACCAGCAGCCTTGCAAGTTGCTACAGTGTTTTGCCCTGCGTGCGTGTGGCGAGTGCCCTGTGATTTACTGCTCCAGCCTGGCTGCATCTAATAATAGCAGCACCAGCAGCAGTCTGTATGGCTTAAACTTCCCGTGCACTGTGTGCATCATCATGTACCATTTTCTTTTCACTCACGTAACTTTAACGTGAATGAAAATAAAACTGTACATGGAAAAAAAACGGAGGTGCAGGCTGAGCAGAGGCTTCCTTTCTAGGGGGGGCCATAGCAGGTTCTTGGGGGGGCCTGGGCCCCCTGGTCCCCCCGCTGGAGCCGGGCCTGCCTGCATGGTAGAAGACTGGATGCAGACTTGCAGGCACGGTGAGCGTTACGCTGCTGGATGCAGAATAACGCAAAGCGTGTGCTGCTCTTCGGGTGTGGTTTAAATAGCCTCCAAAGTAGTCCCAGGTAAGTATTCCTCCCCAGCCCCACCCGAGTAAAAAAAATAGTCCCTAGGTAAAATAGTCTCTTCCAAGCCTTGTTTATCTTGGAGCTCTTGGAGCATGGTCTGCATCAGGTACGTTTGCAGCATGGTCTGCACCAGGTACGTTTTAATCTATGAGCCTGGCGCCTATGGTGCCAGGACTGACTCTCCATATGAGCCTGGCGTCATAGGCGCTCGGACTGCACCCAAATAGCCCCTAGCAGGGGTTGTTAGGCTTGCTTGGGGTAACTTGATGCCTCCTTCCAGGGTTGCTGGACTTGGTCTGGGTCCCCGGGGGTAGGCATCATGACATTGACAACCAAATGGATCCACCATCTGTGAAGGTGGAGAACCCAAGAAACCCGAGGAGCTATATCGGAAGATGGGTATACTGCAAACCCCTGCGGCGGCTGCGTTTACATGTACTGGTCATTTGAAGATCATGTCAACCATTATGGGCACTTCGCTGGAATAACTAAAGTATGGAGAGTGAAAGGAGATAAGGTAAAGGATGAGTTTGTGGTCGACAAGTCGACCAGAGGGGGGACTGAAGTGGGAGAATGGGACAATACCCTCCCCCCAATCTCATCCAGACCATGGCCTAGAGGATCACGACCCAGGCACCCCCCACGAGACGAGTTTGTGTACTTACCAGATGACAAAATACCCTGGTTCAGAAACATACACATAAGAGGAGTATGCCCACCAGCCCGCCCGGCTCAAGCCGACGCCTGCGACATGGATGAGCTCGACTAGAACAACAGCCACAAGTATCCACATCGTTAGAGATGCCATAACGACATAGCCAACTGCCAAGAACACACGTGCCACCATGCACACTGGTCACTCACACACCAACCTACACGAAGAACATACACAGTGCTATGACGTAGGTGACTGGCACACCCACTGACGTGCATCGTTGTTATTTCTTTTTACATAGGCCTTTTTACAGCACTGCAGAAACGCAAGACTCCTGAAGAGCTCGTGTATATGCTTGCTGACGCTTCTCCTGCCACCCATCCCTATGACGACACCATCATGTATATCTAATGCTACTTATGACACCCTGTCAACCCGCGACCTCCATACCATGGATTATGTACTGCCACCCATGAACTAGGCCCAAGTAGGCCGCAAGCAAGAGTCCCCAGGCAGGAGCCTAGCAATGAAAATTCTCCCAGAACAAGAGCTGACCATGCAGAACAAGTCCCCGGCTAGAGCTCACAGCCAAGGCCACAATGTTGCAACCCGCATGCCGCAAGCCCAGCGCCAAGGTTATACCTGTAAAATGCCAAGCCCACAGAAACGAAATACAAATCTAATGCTCATAATTCTGCTCCAGCTACGGTCTCTCCACACGTGACCAAGCAGAACTGACAAAGTGCCAAGCTCACGAGACAGAAAGTCGCCAGGGTCCCACGTCTGGGACACAGGTTGCAACAACGAAGCAGCAAGATGGACACCTACAGTGATGGGAAAGACCCGCCCACAAGCCATGAGCAGACCTGTCCGTTGCCTGCACAAACACATAGTTGCACATTGTTGCTAATGACAGGTACACAGCGAGCTGGGAACAACGATGGTCCCAGGATTGTGGGCTCGCAGGAGAACCAATCAGAATTCAGGGGGGCTTATTACTGATGCCATTACCCTTAACCAATCACCAAGGGTCCCCCTATAACAATTCTAAAGTAACAACCGCAAGGGACAACCCAAGTGCATCACCTGACCCATCCTCATCCACTAATATTTCTTTCCATATGTTACCTATGCTAACCCTACCACTCGGGGAACCAATCCTGAGTGGCGATAGATTTTGTGCTAACTTTCCCAGGTGATGTGAGTAGTGTGTCATACTGCCGTAAAAAGGGCCTGTGAGCCCCACTAAGATTGAGAGTCTCATCGGACGCGTACAATCCGAGACCCATCCCTGCCGTTGTTATAATAAACAGCAGAATCACCTTGCCTCTTGTGTGTGTCTCGTACTCCTTTTGGGTACACAGGAGGATTTGGAGCCTCCCCAGCCCAGAGGCCTGTGGATGGCTCTGCCGGCCCCGGGAGAATCACCCCGACAATTTATTGGGTATTTATAATGCGCCGATACAGGTGTTTCAAGGCGCACCAAGACAGGAAGCGGGAACAGGGTGGACTAAAACAGAAAATGATCCTACTAGGCCTTGTGACATTCGGATCGTGCAAGTGCAGTAACAATAAGTGCTTGGGAGTGGGGAGGGGTGCAGTGCTACTCAGGGCGGAAGGGCCCGTGGGAAAACGAGTGCCATGGGAGGCCAGGTGGACAGAGCAAGGGGAATGCATAGAGTACAAGGAAGGTCCACGTGCTAAGTGTGAGGTACGGGGCTGGAAGGGCTTAAGGGGAGCAGGCCCAGCCAGGCTAGTGTAGGGGGAGTGGGCCCAGAAGGGCAAGTGCAGGTTGAGGGGGGGCGGTCAGAGGAGACCAAGTGCAGGGGAAGATTGTTCGAGGAGGGCCTGGTGTCCTGTAAGAATCTGAAGGAACCAGGCAGCCATTTCGGAGGCAGAGGATGACATTAGCGGGGGGGGGAGAGGAAAGGAGGAAGAGAAAAGGAGAGTCTTGAGAAGCTTCTGAAATTTAAGGAGATCCAGCTCAAGTCTGAGAGGGGCAGGGAGGACATTCCAGAGGAAGGCACCTGCGGAAGAGATCTATCCCCCCACTCTCTGCTTGGAATGGCGTCTGATCTGCAAAGAGTTGAAGCTAGAAGACAGAAGGGCTCTAGCAGGAAGATATTTAAGGAGAGAGATATGGATGTACTAGGGTCCCAGGCTCCAGAAAGCCTTGTGGATGATGCAGAGTGTCTTGAACTTGATCCTTGCAGCAACCGGAAGCCAGTGGAGAGAATTTAGGGTTGGTGAGATGCAGTCCCTAGGCTTGAGGTCAAGGATAATTTTTGTGGTCCTAGTCTGGATTACTTGAAGGGAGGGACGGGAGGAGTTGTGCAGATTGAGGAAGAATCTGTTGTGGTAGTCCAACCTGGAGAGGACCAGAGCTCTGGAGAAATTGAGTTTCTGGGGGAAGGTAAGGAAAGAGAGAATGCCTGTGAGGCGGTGTAGCTGAAAGTGGGCCTCCTTAGAAAGGTCCATGATGTGAGGAGAGAAGCAGAGAGAGGAGTCGAAGATGACATCAAGATTTTTTGCCTCACAGGAGGGTGAGGTGAGGGGGCCCATGAAGGGCAGCCAGAGTGTAGGAGGGAAGGAGGGAGCTGGGGTCCCAATGAGAAGGATCTCAGTCTTACTGGCATTAAGGCAGAGTTAGCAGTGCACCATGCCTGGATAGCAGACAGTCAGGAATGAGAGAGGAAGAGGAGGAGCCAGAGGAGGGAAGCCTGACGGATCACTGTGTGTAATCTGCATTACACTGGAAGTTAGGAAAGAAGTGGGAGATCATATGGGCTAGAGGGGCAAGGTAGATGTTGAAAAGCTAAGGCGAGTGGATAGAGCCCTGAGGGATACCACAGGTGGAGAGTGAAATGGAGGAGAGAAAAGGGCCCAGCTGAACCTGTGAAGGTCTGTCAGAGAGGAAAGAGGTCAACCAGTCCAGAGCCAGGTCTGTGATGCCATGGGTATCACAGAGATGATTCATAAGGGTGGTGCGATTGACCGTATCAAAGGCAGAAGAAAGGTCAGGAAGGATGAGAACAGAAGGAGAGTTGGAATCAAAGATTAAAGAGACAGTCTTCACAGGTGTTCAGGAGTGTAATTTCCGTGCCGCTGGCAGCTCTGAAGCCAGGCTGGTGGTCGTGGAGACAACCAACAGATTCACTGTAGTAGATAAGCCGGTAGATGGCCAGCTTCTCCAAGAGCTTGCCCAAGAAGGGGGTAATGAAGATAGGGTGGTAGTTAGCCAAAAAGGAAGGGTCGGCAGCAGGCTTTTTGAGGAGAGGGTGCACAAGGGAGTGATTGAGGAGTAGCAGGAAGGATCCAATGGCAGAAATCAGCCAATGCCGGACCAATGGAGGCAATGTTGTCCTTGATAGTTCTGGAGGAGCAGGGGAGCACTTTTGGAAGAGACTTTCATAGAGTGGACTAGTCTAGAAACCTCATCAGGTGATATGGTTTAGAAAGAGGAGAGTAGGAAGGAAGGGGGTGCAAAGGAGGCCTGAGAGAGGGTGAGGGAGAAAGGAGTGGTGTAGAGGAGAGTGAGGACAGGATGTCCTGCATTTTAGAAATGAAGTGAGAGGCTAGTGCAGTGCATATGGCCAGGGAAGGCAGGGAAGTGGAGACTGCAGTGGGATTGGTGAGTACTTTGCAGATTTTTAAATGTTCAGCCATGTTGTTAGTGGCCCCAGAGATGCAGGTTTGGACATAGGCACTCTTCTTAGAGCAGATGGAAAGTCTGTATTGCCTTTGGAGCAGGCTGAAGGCCAGTTTGTCTGAGGATGTACTCAAAGCCTGCCACGTCTGCTCAGCAGCTCTGCACTTGCGTTTCAGAGGCCAGGTCGGAGTCATACCAGGTGGAGGCAGGCTTCATGTGGATCCTCATGACGTCCAAAGTGTTGGAGATGGAAAGTTGAAGGTTACTAACGGCTATGTTAGTGTGAGAGTCAATGGCTGGAAGGTATACACGCATTTCGCCAATCTATTTTTGGTTGTGGTACTTTTCATCGCCGGATTTTACATCACCAGAAACCCCGTTTTTTAAATGTTTTATTTTGGGGGGTGTTTTGTTGGGGTTGGGGTATTATTATAATAGTAAGGTGGGGGCCTGGCGCGGGAACCCCCCCAGAATAAAAAAAAAAAAAAACAGGGTTTCTGGTGATGTAAAATCCGGCGATGAAAAGTACCACGACCAAAAATAGGCCGGCGAAATCACATAGAACCGGCAGGAATTGGAGGGGGAATGAAGGTGGAGACAAAATCAGTAACTGACACTCACTTCATAGGTCAAATGACAGAGAAGGAGACTGGCAGTGTGGGCTGGGTTGTAGCCAGGAGACGCAGGAGGTCCAGGTTAGAGGACAGGAGAGCATGATCAGACTAGGAGAGAGGAGTAGTGAGAGGGTTGGAGATGGGGTTGTCTGCAGAGAGCAGAGCATCCAAGGTGTGTCCGGCTGAGTGCGTCGGACCGGAGGGAAGAATGGAGAGGGAAAGAGAGTCACAGATGTTGCAGAAGTATCCAAAGCCTGCATCAGGGTAGTCAAGATTAATATGGGAGTCGCAAAGGAGGAGAAGCTTGGAGGTGGAGGCCAGGAGAGAAGAGGTGAGGTCAGACCACTGAGAGAGGAAGAGGGAGACGGGACCAGGTGGCCTGTAGATGGTGGCCAGAGTCAGCGAGAGGATAGGAGAGACACAAAACCTGCAGACAAGGCATTTAAAGGTGGAGTAGGACTGAGTGGGAATGATAATATTAGGAACCCATTCAGGGATGATTAGGGCCACTCTGCCCCCAGACCGGATAAGCCTGGGTTTATAGAGGATCTTGTAGCCCTCTGGGAGGAGAGTGTCAAAACCTATGACAGAGCTGGCCGTGAACCACGTCTCAGTGAGAGCGAAGATGTCGAGGTCTTCAAGGAGGTGACAGATGTCAGAGGAGTGTTTCACTGCAGAGTGGGAGTTGAGGGTAGCTAAGTGGAGCTGGTTGCCACTTTTGTACCAGGTAGGGGTACAGGAGTGTGGTACACCCATTGGTGGTGACAGAGGGAACAGAGTGGTGACAGAAGGAGGAGTGGCAGGAGAAGGGAGGAAGTTGATGAGTGACAGAAGATGTTTATCAAGAAGGAAGAGGTTGGGCTGAGAACCCTGGACCATGACAGTGCCATTCAGGGTGACATTAATGATGGCCCAAGAGGAAAGGAAGTATGCCTATACCACCATTATATGCCACCATTAATGGGAGAGAAAGGGGAGAGCACTGAGACCATATGTGGAAAACGAAGGTCAGAGAGGGAACGACAAAGAAGATGTCAGTGACAGTCAGCCTGGAAGAAGCGTTGACATTATGGCTGATAGGCATGAGTAGGAAGAGGAACAGTCTCGGGAGAAAGCCCCTGGGAGAATGGTTTCCTGTAGAATGAGCCCAAGAATTCTGGGGTGGGGGCCACTAGAATTTGATTGTTCCCCAGCGCCACAAAGGATTATGCTGCACTTGGCTCATGACATTCCTTCGGCCGGTCACTTAGGAGTTACCAAGACAGCTGACAGATTACTAGTAGTAGGGGGCGAGTAGGCAGCTTAGCTACTACTGATCCCTGCACTCCTGCTGAGCAGTAATCATTTAATCACAATCCTTCCTCACAAATGGTGATGATGAACCTCTTATGTGATCTCTAAATTCTGAAACTGAGGAGGAAACCCATGTTGTATCTGAGAGATGAGGGATTGGATGGTTGTCACACTTGGAAACCCAATGGCCCTCCCTTTCCGGCAGGAAGGGCTAATATAGTACTTCAGGTGGAAACATTTTAGACAATTTAAACATACCCAGGAAAACCCTTGTTCTTTATTCCTGAGCTACGTCTATTATTTACGTTCACTGCTCCCAATAAGCCACCTCCCTCTCTCCTCTGCAAGCAACTCCTATTTTCGCTCTTTCATTCTGTCTCTCACTCTCTTTTTTGGGCTAATAGATGTATTGTACACATTGTACAACAAAGATCAGGAAAGTCATATAGGGGGCGTGGGCATTCGGGGAACTCCCTTCATTTCCATAAATGCAGTGCTAGGGGTACTGGGAGGCATGGGCAATTTGATTGAGGGAAAAATAATCCCTGGAATATGAATCCTCTCAGTCTCCAATTTTGCTTTCTTGATATGCAGTGTGGCAGGCCACAAGTAGTCTCAGGCCTAGCACTACCTAGCATTACCTGGCCTCCTAGGTCTTTTGGCCATCATGGCAATGACTGTTGGGCAAAGAACTGTATTTGTACAGGTCTCAAGGGTTGTCCTCAGAACTTGGATCCACTTTAGTGCAGTTTTTAAACTATTCTAAATTCGTATAGTTTTGTCTAGGAACATGGAGGTTTGTTAATAACCCCACAAGACTATTTTATTAGCTTAATCATGTAATGAAATGTTTCCATCTAGTTTAAAAAATGTTGACTGGGTCTGCTTTTTATTTTTTATTTTGATTCCTGGTCTGTTGGTGAGAGGTTTCAACCTCACCCACAACACCTCCAGATAAGTGGCCTAGATGGCAAGAACAGAATAGCCTGCTCTGCCAGTGTGGGACCTTCCGAATTGGGTAGTTGTCAGGGGGGTGAGGCATAATTAACTGGAGGCCTGTGACTCATTATCCTATTGGCACTTGCTCTGAGAGGTCCTTCTTTCTAACACAGTCAACCTCCTTGTGTGACATGGGCGGCAAGAGAAAACACTGCATGAAATGGCTTCTTTGCGGAAAGGTTTGCAGTCATTCTTCACTTTCCATGACATTATGTTAGGTGGCAGACTACAAGCCTGTCTCCATGAAAAACAACATTAATGTTGATAGGTGGTCCAGTGTTTCTACAGCGGTGCCCAGGGCTGTGTGATGCAAAGGAGGCACACAGAAGAAAATAACAACAGATGCATAGTCCACTGTATCCCACAGCCCTTTCTCCTCTTTCATTATTCGTGGGCACTGAAGCTCTTAACAGAGCCCAAATCTAATCATGTAAATGGTGACTGTTTTTTCATGACAACTTGAATCACTGCTCACCAGTTAAGTATAGGTGCAACACAAGCAATACATGTGATACACCCATGCTTGGCAGGATTGAAAAGGAACCTAGATGTATGCACAGTTTCAAAGCCATATTGTGCATTGCGAGGGTGTAGAAGAAGGAACTTGACACAGAGGAATCATTTTGTGGGCTATAGACTTTTATTGCGTAACTCAAGAAAACTTCTCTCTCCCTACTTCTAGGATGCTTGCCCTGCCTCAACCTAGAAAAACTTTAGTGAGCTGTCAGAATGTCCGTCAAAAAGAAATGTTCTTCGTCCTCCGTCAGAAACCAACTAATTCTGACCCTAAAACTATAAACGTAAGTCTTTTACTAAAGTTAAGTTTATATTTCCTTCATCAGGAGAATGACTATATTCCCCTGGCTGCTTCAGTCTTCTAGTAGAAGTAACCTCTTCAATGCCCCATCACAAGGGAACAGGGAAAGGTTCTCCACAGTTGTCTTTAAACACTCTTGCAGAAAACCTGGATTTTTCTCTTTAACTCTTTCAAGGAAGTAGACAAAATCATAGCCTTATTTGGATTCCATTTAACACACTGATGATGCATAACTTTTACATGGTTTTCCATATCTTTCTTGTATGTCTCTCTACTGGTTTGTATATCATAATGAGGGGATTGATTCCCTAAACTCTCTGACTTCCCAATGACATTTGTTGGGCCACAGTGACAAGGGAGACAACTCCTGATGCCCTCTGTTTCAACAGAGGTATTTGGTGAATCACTGTGATGAGGTAGATGTCTCCCATTGCAATCTGCTTGGGCAGCAGTATTGGGTGGACCGCTTCAACGAGGAAGATTACTTCTGACACAGTCTGCTTGATGAGTGGTATTGGACAAACCACTGTGACGAGTGAGAGGACTCCCAATGCACTCTGCTTGGGCGTTGGTATTGGGCTGGCCAATGCAACGTGGGAGAGGATTCCTGATGCACTCTGCTTGAGCAGTGGTATTGGATTGGCCACTACGATGTGGGAGATAACTCCTGATGCACTCTGCTTGAGCAGTGGTATTGCACTGACCACTGCGATGAGGGAGATGACTCCTGATACACTCTGCTTGAACACTGGTATTGGGCTGACAACTGGGACGAGGGAGCTGGCTCCTGATGTACTCTGTTTGGGAAGTGGTATTGGGCTGACCACTGCGACGAGAGAGATGGATCCCAATGGAAACTGCTTGGGCAGTTGTATTGCGCTGACCACTGCACAGAGGGATGCATTCCGTTGGAGTTGAGCCTCTTCTCAGACCCCACTCAGTTTTCCTGCCGTTCCCGTTACCTGCGGTATCTTGGGGAAACGGCTCCGGTTTTTCACAGGGTTGCAGGGCCTCTCTTCCTCATCTTGCTTCCTGCATGGCTCTGCGGCAGGCCAGTGGTCTCAGCATCGTTTCTGGACCTGACAATCCACCTTTCTGTGCTCATGCCACCATCAAGTGAGTCGGTTCCCTGCCCGCTCCAATAACGTCCTGTTCTTCTTGTCCCCCTCCTGGAGAGACGCAACTGCTTCAGCTGCAGCATAAAAGTTTGAACTTGCTGGGTCTCGTTCGTGTAGTTCTGTCTTCTGCAGTGAGAACACCTTAATTCGTTCCTGCTTTCTACTTTAAACTGTTGATTCCGCCCTGGCCTAACCTCAACACCAGCTTGGAAACTCTCTTTGGCACTCTTCAGGCCTCCAGTGAGCAACCTCATTACACTACTTGGCTGACTTTGCATATGGTAATTCCATATGCTTCTCATGTTCATCTTCATCCCAGTATGTTTTACATGTGTCACAGTAATGGCTTTACAATAACACATGGTTCCGCTATCAATGGTGGGAGAAAAGGGTGACCATGAAGGCAGGGGTTTATGTGACAGAGTTTTAGGGAGGCTTTTCCCCAGGTGGGTGTCCTTATCCCCAAGAGGGAGGACCCTCCCTATGAGGTCCTCCCGCATATTACCACCCTTAGGGGGACTATTGGGTAACGGCTTCACCTCCCTAGCCTCATTGGAAAGGCCTCAACTCTGGGTAGAAGTGACGAGACCTGGTGAATTGTCAAGTATGTCCGAGTCATATAAATACAAAATCATGGATGGGGCAGAGGTTTTGTCTTGATGTGCCCTTGCCTTATGGAGCACAGGATACCATTTCTAGCCACTTTTTGTTTTTTCGTTTTATTGTTGCATTTCTAGCCATTTCTGATTTGTTTATGGAGCAACTGATTGATTTGTTTTGCTGCCATTTGCATGGTTTGCAGGTACTGTGGTGCATCAGAAAGAAAATACCCCTGGGTTAGGTTAATGGGGAGAGAGGAACAATGAAAGATAACTTTGGTGCTGTGTTTCTGTGTGCAAAATGGAAGTACTGCAAGCTCTGTGGGTTTGTTCCTATGTGTCCTGTGTCGAGAGTAGAAAGGGATGTGTGTGCAGAGGGGAGATTTGCGTGCCCAGGATGCAAGGATGCACTGGCAGGGATGTGATATGTAAGCTGATTGTAGCCGTGTAGCATTCTGCTGTTTGATGTCTATTTGAACGGTTATTAAGGTAAGTAGCTTAGTTGGTGTACGTGTAGCGTTTTGAGCATCCAGGTCACGAAGATTAGTGCAGGAGGTAAGTGGATGGCCTGTTGGGAAACTTGGAGCATCAATCTGAGGATTCCAGGAATGGCAGAGTTCTGGTGGGGTCCCCAGCTACAAGCATGCCATGAGGTGAAGGTGCGATATCTAGGGCTCAGTCACGTGTAATTACAGTGGCCATTGGAGAGCAAAACAGGGAAGGGCAATAATTGCATTGCGGGCCATGGGACAACATGCCAGGAGTGGAAATTACAGTGTGACACACAGGGGCAAAATTACGTTGGTAGGGGCACATGAGAGCAAAGCCCACCTGGGAGAATGCGAGTGGGGCGCTTGCCAGCAGTCGAGCATACGGTTGAAAGACGAATGGTGAGCAGGTTAGCGAGGGGCATGTCTCAGCATGAGACTGGAAAATAGTTCGACATGTATCTGGTTTGTGGGGGGGGGGGGGGGTGTCTGAAACGAACAAATGTGTTTACCCGCAGCAATTAACATTTATGTATTTTTATGTGTGTGGATGTAGTGCTGGTTATTATTTTTACATTTCACAAGCTTTGTAAAAAAAATATGTTTTCATTGCAGCTCTGACTCGGCAGGGTTCCCTCAAACTCGTAAGCTGTGGCGCCCTAGTCGAAGACTGTCTCGGAGGCTCGCTGCCAAGGTCAGCTCTATTGAGTATTAATTAAAATAGACAAGAGGAAAACACAAGAAGATGCTGGACCGCTTTCGCGCTGGAGATGTTCTGTCTGAAGCAATCAGCCAGGAAGTGTCTGGCCCGCGTCAGGGAGTGGGGCCCTATTCTTCTCTATTTAAATGCTCGTTTGAGCGAAATGCACTGGAGTCGGTTCGTTCTCTGAGTCAGACTCTATGGTTTGATTGAACAAAGCGCCCCTTAACCCTTCTGAACAGCGTGCAGTCACGCTGCGTTTCCTGTTATGATCGCTTTTCCAGAATAGATATTCCTAAACATCAAGCGGAATCGAAAAAGCAATCATACACGCGAATCCTAGTCTGCTTGGTAGCAAACATTGCCTTTTCTAAAGTCCAGTAGCTCTAAGAAAGCCGTGTGTAGAAACGGCCCATCAACAAGGCACGAGCCATGTTTGCTAAATTTCTATTGCCCAAAGATTCTTAGAAATAAGGTTTCTTCACTTGGGGGATTCTACAGAAGGCGTGCTCTTGAGATGGGGTTCTTTTAACACTCCACTCACTGCACGACCTGTATTTGATATTTTGAAGTACCCCACCAACAGGGACGGCATTTCACCAAAATGCCAATGGTAGTGAAAGTTACATTACATGACCATTAACCTCTGATGACATCACATGTCATTTGACCCCACCCCGATGTGACATCACGGGAAGCGATGGGACACAACCTTTTACCCCTTGAGAAACCAGGAAGTGGCATCACGTAGCATTGTTCCTAAGTACACTACAAAAAATATGCTTACGATATCCCAGTAATGTGATGTACATTTCATACAAGAATGGATCACCCAATGTATCGTTACTATCAGTGTGTATAGACCCATATTACCAAATTACTGTGAATGCAAGCAGACGTTAAGGCCAAATGATAATGGTGTGTTATTATATAGCACTTACAATTAAGCACTTTATATAGAACAAATGTACATACAATAACACCCAACCTGTGTTGGTACTCATTTATCAACCTCGGAAAGATGAAAGGCTGAGTTGGCCTTTGCAGGATTGAACCTGCAACTTGCAAATCACACTGACATCACAGCAGAGAGCACTCAACCCACTGAGTTATCTTACCAGCTATAGTTATATTACCAGCAATAGTCAAATGAGCAATTACATGTGTGAATGTTCTCAAAGTCGGAAAGAAAATTATACTCTGTAGTGGATACCATTAAATTGGTAACTGAGATTTAACAGCGGGCTAGTTCATCTGCAGGTCTGGTGCGAAGTTGGCCACATGTCAAGCCTGTGTGGATCTACTTTTCAGGCTTCCGAGGTTGGCAAAATACATATCATTGGGAGGCTTCATAACTATGTATTAACAAATTTAGAGAAGGGCAGGGAAAGCAGTGCACTTACACAGCATCCCATATTCTGGGCACTCGTTACCTCATACATGCAAACAAACATCCTGAACAGCATGCCATGATAGACACACTACAACAAAGCATTCATTGTGGTACAATGAAATCAAGGGACACTTTATGTGCTATGGTTAAACATTTCTACACGGCACACAAGCTTTTGGGCACAATGATTTTGTCAAGTGACTGAGGACACTGAGATGGAATGTCTTGTGATGATCGTAACACAGACAACGGCAGAAAACAACATGCTATAACTGGACTTGCGAAAAACAAAATACATAGCCCGATATGGATGCTCATTCTACCCTAAATGCTTTTTGGAAGTTTTTGTCTGCATTGTGAATTTGAGGTATTTAAGAACAGACAAAATCAGTGACTTAACCCATAACCGTGCGTGAAATAAACCTTTACTTTAATGATTTGTATAGCGCTGCCACTGGCCCGGAATCTATTAACCTCAGAGTTAGGTAAACCAATGAGGAGACTACTACAGTAGTCAATTCGTGATCCCATCAGTGCTCGTGCTAATGTTTCCTGACTCATGGGTCAGTAACTTAATATAGTACGAGGATGATGCAGTCAAACTGCTCACTTGAGCTTTCATATTCAAGTTGCAGTCGAGATAAAACCCAAGGGTTTTAACCTTCTTTTTTACCTGAATAGTACAACCATCGATCTGAAGCTGGGCATACTCCGCTTCTAGTTTACGGGTTTTGGCTTCCGACCCCACTAGCATTAACTATGTTTTCGCGGTATTGAGTGCAAGGCCATTGATGCACATCTTTTGTATTAGGCTATAGATCCTAATCATGTTAAGTTCATCTTCCCCAAAGACACCTGTTAAAGGGATGACACATTGAGTGTCATCGGCGTAGTTGGTAAATTCAATGCCATTATCATCTAGAAAATCGAGGAACGGGACTGTAAAAATATTATAAAACACGGGGGATATACAGGCCCCCTGTGGCACCTCTTGGTCCATCTCTTTTGGACTAGCATCAGCAAGGGCACTACTCACCCTCCACTGACGTTCACAGAGAAAAGATTTAACCTAATGTGCCGCAGAGGTAGCAACCTCCTCCAACCTGGTGACGAAAGATGCATGGCCCAACAGGTTTAAGGCGGCAGTTAAGTCAAGAAGCATCAACATGCTAGTTTCTCCTTGATCCAGATGGTCGAAGAAGCCTAGACTTTAAATCAAGCAACGCTGTCTCCGTTCCATGACTCTCTCTAAATCCAGACTGCCGCTGGTTCAGAATATTATATGACCTAAGATGGGTAAGTACAAAGTACTTGCAAATACGACACTCTGTCTAAAATTTTAAGTTGGAAGGGAAAGTTCGAAATAGGGCGATAGTTCAGAGTATCGCTTGGAGAGAGTCCTGGTTTTTTCAACAAGGGTGTTAGCCAAGAGTTTTTAATACAACCAGGCACACAACTATCCATAAGTGCAGTGTTAACACACTTACATAAAGTAGAGATCAAGGCGGAGGAACACATGTCCCCTTTACAATTTGTAGGTTTCAATCTGTCAATAATCAACACCAACTCAGGTTCACCTATGGGTTTAAAGGTGAACTGCTCTTCGATTTTCCATTTAATGAGTACAGCAACAATTGTATAGAATTTCAGAAAGACAAATTATTTGTTATTCCTATTCTTTCTTATTTAGGGTCACTGCTCTACACTTGTGGAACCCCCTGTTTTTTTTAAAGAGGCCTGAACAAGAAAGCCAACCATTCCAGATACAAAGAGCCACATGGCGCTGGCCACAGCCCAGGAGATTCAATTAAAAAAAAGATCTTATTTTTTGCAGTAGCAAAGGAGACGACCTGTGGCCCCTTGTGACCCCCAAATGACGTCCCTGCCAACCACAGGTCATTGCAGGAGTGCATATAAAGTTGATTGCTTTGTTGTGACTGCTTTCCATACAGACACTCTCACAAACACAGTGGAACAGTAGCAGTATGAGCCGAATGTGACATGTGACATGTGTCACTGCTTGTCACTACATGCCATGTCCCTGTTAGTGTTGTACAATATCAAAACAGTATAACAACTGATAAAAAAAGATCAACAGGGGCCTGATTAAAGAAACTATGCGCCGGCGCAAGTGCAAAATTGCATGACATTAGCACTACAGGAAAGTTTGCCTTTTGGTCAAAAACCTACTCTTTCAATGCATTTTGGCACCAGGGCAAAGTTTGCCCTAATGCTAATACGGAATGGAATTAGCACTAGGGGAATCTTTGCCCTGGAGCAAAAATGCATTGAAAGTATATGATTTTTGCAAAGGATTTCTAACATGGCGCCAATTTATTTTGCAATAGGGCAAACTTTGCACTATAGCTAATGCTGGGCGAAATTGCTCACTGGTGCAAAGTTTCTATAATTTGGCTCCAGAGGTGTTAGGATTCATTTACAGGGTAATTCATGGAATTTTGCACAAAAGTGGCACACGCGGCTGGTGCACAGTGTGCACGTGCGAATGTCTGCGCCAGCCGCGTGCGCTAAAATCGATTTCCGCGCACAGCGTATTCATGGATTTTAGCCTCCAAAAGCAGCCGTGGCGCAGAGTGGCGCAGCGACCCTGCAGCAGCGCCAGTTACGCCCCCAAGAACGCCCTCGCGCAAGGAAAAGCCATCAAAATTCCCAATTCATCGCAAAGGGCTGCGCTAACCCTGGATCAGTTTACAGGGCTGCCAAACAGCAAACGCCGAGCGGGAAATGTGTATTACTGGGGTGCGCATGAAGTTACACACGCGAAAGGGCCTCTGCGAGTGGGGTACGTGTATGGGGTTGGCGGGAAGTTTCACACGCGATTTCAGCAGGGTACGTTTATTACGGGGTTCGTGGGAAGTTTCACACACGATTGGCCTGGGTACGTGTATTTCAGGGGTGCGCGGGAAGTTTCACACGCGATTGGCCTGGGTACGTGTATTTCAGGGGTGCGCGGGAAGTTTCACACGCGATTGGCCTGGGTACGTGTATTTCAGGGGTGCGTGGGAAGTTTCACACGCAATTGGCCTGGGTACGTGTATTTCAGGGGTGCACGGGACCTTCCAACCACGATTGGCCTGGGTACATGTATTTCGGGGGTGCGCGGGGAGTCCTACATGTGAATTGGCAGTGTGGGTCCTCCCAGGTGTCCCCTCTACCCCCTCCACGGCCCCTGCAGGCAGCCCACACCACAGGGGACTACCCTGCACCCCTGGTCATGTCCCACAGGCAGCCAATCCACCATGGGCATGCCCCCCAGCCAAGCCACATGTCACGTTGCAATATGAATGCCAACTCATGTCTCCCAGCACCCCCACCCCCCAGCAGTGCAGGGCACCTGCCAGCAGGCCCCCACTCATGTCCCACTCATGTCCCCTTGAACCCCCAACCCCCAGCAGTGCAGGGCACCTGCCAGCAGTCCCCCACTCATGTCCCACTCATGTCCCCTTGCACCCCCATCCCCCAGCAGTGCAGGGCACCTGCTAGCAGGCCTCCACTCATGTCCCCCAGCACCCCCAGCAGTGCAGGGCACCTGCCAGCAGGCCCCCACTCATGTTCCCCAGCACCCCCACCCCCCAGCACTGAGGGGCACCTGCCAGCAGGCCCCCACTCATGTCCCCCAGCACCCCCACCCCCCAGCAGTGCAGGGCACCTGCCAGCAGGACCCCACTCATGTCCCACTCATGTCCCCTTGCTCCCCACCCCCCAGCAGTGCAGGGCACCTGCCAGCAGGCCCCCACTCATGTCCCACTCATGTCCCCTTGCACCCCCACCCCGAGCAGTGCAGGGCACCTGCCAGCAGGCCCCCACTCATGTCCCACTCATATCCCCTTGCACCCCCACACCCCAGCAGGGCAGGGCACCTGCCAGCAGGCCCCCACTCATGTCCCCCAGCACCTCCACCCCCAGCAGTGCAGGGCACCTGCCAGCAGGCCCCCACTCATGTCCCACTCATGTCCCCTTGCACCCCACCGCCAGCAGTGCAGGGCACCTGCCAGCAGGCCCCCACTCATGTCCCACTCATGTCCCCTTGCACCCCCACCCCCCAGCAGTGCAGAGCACCTGCCAGCAGGCCCCCACTCATGTCCTCTTGCACCCCCACCCCACAGCAGTGCAGGGCACCTGCCAGCAGGCCCCCACTCATGTCCCCCAGCACCCCCACCCCCCAGCAGTACAGGGCACCTGCCAGCAGGCCCCCACTCATGTCCCCTTGCACCCCCACCCCTCAGCAGTGCAGGGCACCTGCCAGCAGGCCCCCAATCATGTCCCCCCGCCCCAGGTCATGACGATCCTCAATCATGGCCCTTATGGCCAGCCTCCCCAGCCCAAAGACCCAACCAAGTATTGCATCCACCCACATAGAAAAGGCAATTACATGATCCTGGTGCAGGATGATGCAGTCACAGGATCGGGGACAGGATTACACACAGGCACCTCCGCGGCGGCCTGTGCTGCCCCCTGTCCCTGCCCCTGCACTGCACCACTAGCACCAGTGGAATCCCCACCTCCAGACCCCGTGTCTGTCCCTTGCACGGCCTCCTCCTCCACCGAACCCCCCACCAACCTGGATGACTCCATGCCATCTTCCTCCGTCAGGCCCTGTGGGGTCTCAGCTGCCCCTTCTGCTGCCGAGGAGTCCAACTCCGACCTCCGCCTCTTAGACCTCCCCTCAGCAGCTGGGACCTGGGACGCGGCACCGGACTCCTCACTCCCCGACGAGATGACAACCTGGGAGGGGAGCCGGGCCTTGCGTCTCCGGCTGGCGGTGCGATCCCTGCCACTGTGCTCCACAGCACCCTCTCCGCCCTCTTCATCAGTCGACGCTGCAGACAGGGAGAGATAGGACACAGGCATCAGGGCACTGTACAATGGACTCATACACACATGACAGTTGCACACAAGTGTCATTGTCAAACTTCAGACATGGCATCACAATCCCCAACACACGTGTCATTTCAAATCACACACATGAGCTATTCCACAGCCATATCGCAACAGCCAGCATCATCCATACACATACAACAGCATGAGAAGGGAAAGGTAAGCCAGACATCACATGAGTCACAGGGAGTGCACTAGACATGCACACACGCCACCACACTTACATGCATGTGTACACCTCCACCAAGTGCCGCAGTGATGAGATCGGCATCCATGTCACATCTGGCAATCAGTCTTCTACATATCAATCTCACATGCATCCATGTTGCATGACAGTTGCACACTTGTCAGATACACATACATGCACATGTACACAGTGCAGATACATGCAGCTGGAACCAACATCCATGTGTGACACCACAACCTTGACAACTGACATACACAGTCATTCAAACATGTGTGCTCACACATCTGCATTTGGCCTGCATGCTTACCCACAAATACACCATCCATGTGTCTCACACATGAAAGGACTCGCATGTGTCAGCCTCACGGCCCTGTACATACACATCTATACATGGCCCTACAAAACCACATATGCAACCTGCACACTATTGGCACACCACCACACGCACAGCTTCCAATCAGTATGCATGTACACTTACCGCTCGACTCCAGACGGGTGTGCCTCTGAAGGACCTGGACGTGGAGCGCTGAGCATACGCATTCCAGGACCCTTATTTGGTCTTCCGACAGGTGGCCCCAGCGCCCCTTAGCATACGCTGCCTTCAAGAGGCGCCGGGCCTTGTTGAGGGTCCTGGACCTGAAGTCCTCCCAGCGCTTCTTGACATGATGGAATTCGCGGACTGCCACCCCCTCCGAGTTGATGGCAGTCACGATGTCCGTCCAGATCCTGGTCCGTCCTTCCTTGTCGGCGCGCGAACTTCCGAAGAGCGCATCATACTGCCCCAGGACTTGCTCCACCAGGACACCATCTTCGGTGGCAGTGAAGCTGGTAGCCCTCTGCCTCTCTGGCTGGGGGTTGCCAGTGCCGCCAGATGGTGTAGTGCTGGACATGGCAACCCCAGAGGCAGGAGTGGGTGGGCAACTGGGTCCTGGGTCTGGGCTGTGGAGCGATGGAATCCCAGTCGGGAGTCTTCGGTTCCAGCAGGGGTGGTCACAGCAACAGCACCCCTGGCTGACGTGCAGCCAGCAAATGGCAGGGCACGTGGGCAGCAGGCAATCAGGCAGCAGCAGATGGCAGGTGCGAGCGTGCTCGGGGCTCTGGGGGGCAGTAATTTGGATTTCTGGGCAGGAGCATGGTCTTCCGTGTGTGAACGCGTGGCCAGCTTGATACGGAGTGATTTGGCATGTGAAAATCTTGCACGTCAGCGTTTAATTCGAGAAAAGGCCCTTAGCGCGTAAGCGCGTCTGTGAGGTGCGTGCGCGGGCGTTTCCCTGAACACGGGTGCATGTTACACGTCCAAGAACTGCACGTCCGAGTGTCAGCTCGTATAATTTGAGGATAGGGCCTTAGCGCGTATACGCGGAAGTTACGTTGGACGTGTGGGCCGGTTTAAAAGGTACGTGTAGGACGTCATTTCCTTGTGCGTGCTTTTCGTGGAGAGCGAGTGGGTGAATTCTGTACTTCTTGTCGGTTCACACGCGATTTACTTCACAGCGTTTCTAGTTCGTACTCCCTATTACCTCCGACAGCTTTTTTCTGATTTTCTGTTGGGCCTGTTTCCTCAAACAGCGTTCACTTCTTCTTTTGTCCTGTCTCCTCAGACAGCGTACAATTCTTCTTTTGGCGGGGGTGTTGCCAACGTTTCACGCTCTTTTTCCAGGCAGACGGTGAGTCGCGCACGTATTTACCAACTTTGCTTGCCCCGTGTGTCGCGTACCCCTTCAGAGGTCATTGTAGGCTGCGTGTAACATGCGTACGCTTATTTTTGTGTTTCTGGGTGCCACAGCGTAGTGCGGGTTCATTTTTCCACGCACGTGGTCTACGAGTAGTTGCGTGCACGTTATTTTCTGTTTTTGGGGTGCCTGTGCGTTGCGTGACCCGTCATCTTCCCCCAGGGGTCACATACAGCCTTGCTAGTGCACTAGGGTACGAATTCCATCTAGTACCCTACTCCTTTGAACCCCAATTGCCCAGGACAATAGTTTACTGCAACTCCCATACGCACAACAACATCAGTGCCATGGCTGGAAGGCGAGCAAACGGTAAGGGAGGCAAAGGTGGCCGAGTTTCAACAGGTGGGCGTGGTGGGCACAGTAGGGGACGTGGCCGGGATTTGCAGAGTGCCCCTCTCCCCCCATGTGTGGAGGACCAATCAGGGACACCCATGCCCCCCCAATGGTTGAGGGAAACGTGGCTGACACCATCCCAGCTCAGCCCTTGTTGGTCCGGCCCTTTGTGGCACCTGACCTGGCACAGGAAGACTCCCAGGCTGACTTCCAGGGCAGCAAGTCTAGGCCACGTGTGGCGGTGCAAGTTGGTGTCACCAGGCCACGTGGATCTGGGGCAGCTATGTAATCTGCTGCCCCGAGTAGGCAGGGTGGGGCAGCTGCAGCTCCATCCACCCCAGCTCTGACTCTCCCAGCCAGGACAGTGTCAGTCCCGGTCCATCATACTGACGTTCCCCCCGCCAACATCACACTCCAGCCAATGCCTGCACCAAGTCCTATGGTCAGTGTGCATTCGCACACTCCTACTACCCAGTCCACCGGTGCTCCTGCCCCTAGTGACCGGAGCGGCGTAAGCCACTTACGATCCCCACCACCTTCCAAAAGAAAGAGGAAGAGTGCTCGTCCACTACAGGCTGATACCCCAGACATGGCTATGCAGTCCGGCACGCCAAGGAAGCCTAGCTTCAATGATGCCGAACGTGATACACTTGTGCAGTATGTGTCTGCACATGACCGCGAAATGTTGATAACTGCAGGGTGCAAGACCACACCTGCTCAACGTCAGGCACACTGGCAGACCGTCACGGACATCATAAGTGGCCTTGGATTTGTGAGGCGCACAGCTGGTGATTGCTACAAGCGCTGGAATGACCTTAAACGCAGGGCAAAGAAAAAGCTGGCCTCAAGTCATGCCGCTACTCTGGTGACTGGAGGTGGGTCTCCACCAGAGGACATTGAACTCACTGTTCATGAGTATGTTGCTGGGACCTACGTCACAGAGGAACAGATCCAAGGTGTGGGAGAACTGCCAGATTACGAGGCATTGTCCGGTGAGTGCACATGCATGTGTGTGTGATCCATTTATTTATTTATTTTATTTTTTACATTTGTAAAGCGCACTACAGCCCCAAGGCATTGAGGCGCTGTTTACATGAAAGTGTACGTAGTCATGTGTACATTAGGACATGCGGTTACTTGGTTACAACATATGTGCTAGGTTACAGAGTACAGATGGGAATGCGGCGCCTGTCTTTTAGACAAACAGGCTAGTTTTAATGGCCTTGCGGAAAGCTAGGTGAGAGTCGATTACCCTAAGGTGTGAAGGTAGTGCGTTCCAGTGGGTGGCAGCGATGGCTGGGAAGCTGGAGCCCCCTGCACGCACTCTGCAGGTTTTGGGCTTGGTGATCAAGTTGGTGTAGGCTAGCCTGGATGGCTTTGTGGAAGTGGGGAAGGCGATGCGCTGGGCGAGGTAGGGGGGTGCCAGATCATGGAGGCATTTGTGAGTGATGGAGAGGATTTTAAAGATGATTCTTTGTTTGACAGGAAGCCAGTGAACCTGTCTCCTTAGGTCTGATATGTGGTCCTTTTTTGGGAATCCCGTGGCAGCCCTAAGGGCATTGTTCTGGACAAGTTGGAGTTTGGCGATGTTTTTGCTGGAGGTGCCTCCGAGGAGAGCATTACAGTAGTCCAGTCTTGAGCCGATAGTGGCTCTAGCGATGGTAAGGCAGTTCTGTGTCGTTAGGAAGGGTCTTACTGCGTTGAGCAGTTTTGAGTAGTATGCTGAAGAGGCAGCAATGGCGTTAACCTGTCTATTCATGGTGAGATTAGAGTCGAGGTAGACACCCAGAGTTTTTACTGTATGGGACACAGCGATGGGTATATTATCGATGGTGAAGGAGCGATATTTCTTGTTGAGGTTGCCCAGGATGGTAGGTGACCCAACGAGCAGAAGCTCGGTTTTGTCACTGTTTAGGCATAGCCAATTTTCAGCCATCCAGGCTTGGATAGTACAGTAGATGGAGTTGAGGGATATCCTATCTGCCTCATAGTCACCTGTGAGGGGGATGAGCACCTGGGTGTCATCAGCGTAGTTAGTATATGAGATACCCAGGGTGTCAAGAAGGTTGAAAAGGGGCCTAGTAAATAGGTTGTAGAGGGTGGGCGCAATGCAGGAGCCCTGAGGAACCCCACATTTGATCTGACTAGGGGAGGAGCATGCTGAGTCTGAGAAGACTTTCATGGCCCTATCCTGTAGAAAGGAGGTGATCCAAGCACATGCTTTAGGGGAGAAGTTAGCTGCGATGGAGAGGTGATGGCAAAGAGTATTATGGTCCACGAGGTCAAACGCGGCCGATAGATCAAGAAGCAGAAGGAGCGCTGGTTTACCAGCGTCTCTGATGTCGTCCATTTGATTTTTTAAATCGAGGAGGGCGGTTTCGGTGCCGTGTCGTGGCCTGAAGCCTGATTGCCGAAGGGCCAGAAGGTGGTGATCCTCGAGGAATTTCTGGACTTGCAGGTAGGCTGCTTTGTCCAGAATTTTAAGCAGGAAGGGGACGGTGGTAATGGGCCTGTAGTTCCCTGGTGCCGCGGGGTCGAGGGAGGGCTTCTTGAGGAGCGGTTGTACCCAAGCCTCCTTGAGGTCAGATGGGACGTGGCCAGACTGGAAGGAGGCATTGATGAATGCTGTCAGGAAGGGTGCGAGTGTCGCGCCGCAGTCCTTGATGAGCTGAGAGGGGCAGGCGTCGCCCTTACAGTTAGATGGTTTAATGGTTTTTAGGAGGGAAATTACTTCGGATTCCGTTACGTCCTTGAAGTTGAATACAGGGGAGGGTTTGATTTTGGTCTCTTTGTTCTGTTTGCTATTCTGAGTGGCAATTAGGAGAGTAAGGGCCTTTTGGTGAGCTTGGATTTTTGTTTGTAGGGTGTTTAGTTTGTTGAGCATGGCAGATTGGATGTCGTTGCACCATTTCTCATCCTTCAGGAGGGTGGGTGGCGGGGTGGAAGGGGTTTCCAGCTCCCTGAAAATGGTGAAGATTTCCCTTGTGCCGGATTTGGCGTTGGCTATCCTAGTGTTAAAAGCGTTTGCTTTAGCATGGACTATGCTTAGTTTATAGTCTTTGGAGATGGTCTTGAAAGCTAGTTTGGTTGCATCATTGGGGTTGGCTTTCCAGGCTGCGAGGGTGGCTCGTTTCTTTGTACGCATTTGGAGCAGATCCTGGGTGAACCAGACATTGGTGTGCTTGGATTTCTTAGCTTTCCTGAGAGTGAGGGGGGCAATAGCGTCAACTGCTTGAGTGATTGCTAGCTTGAAGGATCTGGCAAGGGTTTCTGGGTCCTGCGAGAAAGGGGCCTGAAGTGCGGGCACTTTCAGGAGTGGGGTAATGTTCTCCGCTGTGAGTTGACAGGAGCTTCTGGAGAGCCCTGGGGGGAGAGGGATAGTGGGCAGGGGGGGCTCCTTGGAGGTATCGATGTTGAATTGGATGTAGTGATGGTCGGACCACGGTCGGGGTGAGTTCTCAGTAATAAGTACTGGGCAGTTGTGGTGGCTGATCCAAT
The DNA here is from genome assembly GCF_040938575.1 of Ambystoma mexicanum. Taxonomy (NCBI): domain Eukaryota; kingdom Metazoa; phylum Chordata; class Amphibia; order Caudata; family Ambystomatidae; genus Ambystoma; species Ambystoma mexicanum. Next base: position 650,476,913 of record NC_090930.1, on the reverse strand, counting down.
CCAGTGAGCGTCCTTTGGAGTGGGTGGGAAGGGCGATGGCTTGCGCGAATCCTAAGGTGGATAGGGCTTTTTCCAAGGTGGCTGCGTGGGCGTCTTTGGGATCATTAAGGCCAAGATTAAGGTCACCTGCGAGTAGGACTTTGGATGTCTTTTTCAAGTTGCTGGAGAGGGCGTGAATGAGGGAATCATGGAATTCAGTGATAGGCCCCGGGGGGCGATAGACGATGTGGAGGGCCAAAGTCATGTTAGGGGAGAGATTGATTTTGAGTGGGAGGTGGTCGCAGTTGTGGCCAAGATTGCCTTCTGTTCTTCTGATAGCAAGGCTTTCTTTGGCGATGAGAGCTACTCCGCCGCCCCTAGTGAGGGGTCTATCTTGTCTGTGGATAGTATAGCCGTCAGGGATGGCAAGGGCGAGGGCTGGGCCCGAGGTTTCATTCAGCCAGGTTTCAGTGATAATGAGGAGGTCTGTCTTGTTTTTGAGTATGAGGTCATGGATATCCAGGGCATGGGCTGGGATGGATCGGGCATTGACCAGGCCACATTTCAGAGAAGTGGTAAGTACAGGTCCATGTACAGGCTTGGGGGTATCATGCACAGTGCTAACAGTGTGCGCAACAGGCGCAAGCAGTTTGGTAGCAGTGGGGGCATAAGGCACATCAATAACAGTGTGCGCATCAGGCGCAAGCAATATGGTAGCAGTGGGGGCATCAGGCACATCAATAACAGTATTAGGCACATCAATAACAGTGTGCGCATCAGGCGCAAGCAGTTTGGTAGCAGTGGGGGCATAAGGCACAACATGTGTGTGTTGTGTGTGTGAGGGGTTCGGATTGAGCGCCAGGTGAGGGTGTGTGTGCCTGAGTGGTTTGGGTCACCCATGTGCTTCATCCAAAACATTCTGCGTCCCTGGATTTGGGTATTACAGTATCCCTTCTACCCACAGTAGACATTTTGCGCAACATCACACCAGTTGACCTTGAAGTGGCATCTTGCAACAACATTGTTCCGTATTTTTCAGTGTTCATTCAGGCTGATTGTTTCAATTCCTCCACTTTTACTACGCATTTCTCAGCCCTATTGTCAAACAATATGTGACATGCCTATGGTACATGCCATCTGTGTGATGGCATGTGTCATGTATGTGGATTGGATATGCCACTCACAGGCCAATGTGTGATGGCACTGCTAGCCAGCATGCAGCTCATGTGTTGCTCTTCCATCTTGGTGTCATCAGTGTCTGCCATTTACCTCCCCTTCAAACTCAGTGACAGTGCATGCATGGGAGGGTTATAGTCATGTGGGACATGTGTCAATCAAGTACTGATTCTGTAGCTTGTCAGGCCTAATTGTGTGCCATGGTGCTAATGCCTGTGTCCATTTTTTGTCATGTTTTTGCCGGGGATGACGCACTTGATGCTGTTGAGGTTGAGGAGATGGTGCAGACCCAGGAGGGATCTCAGGCACGACCGGGCACCAGTGGGGGACGTGGTGTGGTGGTGGGTGAGAACCCACTCTTGCTGCAGACCATTCTCTCCAGGGGTGTCTCTGGGTGCACCTCCCCAGACCTCTAATCAGGTGTCGATTCGGATGATGAGACCTATGTGGCGTCGCAGGTAAGTGTTCCTGGCAGGGATTCTGTTATGTCCAACCCACCTGCAGCAGGGGTAGAACCCTCTATGGGGATGTCAGTGTTGGTAGGTCTGCCTTTGGTGGTTACGGATGCAGGGTCACACTCCGCAACATCTGATCCTGTTCCTGGGCCAGCAGATCAGAGGGGGAATGCAGTCCTGCAGCCTCAGGCAGTGCCGGCACAGCAAGGCGCAGTTCACCTTGCCCCAGACAGGTGTGGTGCCCGCCAACGCGGTGGCCGTATGCCACCAGGCAATACCACATGGGAGCAATCCATATACGGTATGGCAAAACAGGCAGCATCATCTGAGATGATGGCTCAAGCAATGGAGAGGGTGGCCACTTCCATTGTCCCCCCTGAAAGGCAGATGGAGCAACTACAGCAGGCAACAGACTCCATTTGCCAATCACTCAGGGAGGACATGTTGGCGTCCAACAGGGACAGACGGGCAGCACTGGAGACTCTGCGGGAAGCCATTCCTATAGAGTCCCAGGGCCACAGGAAAGCCCTGAGGGTAGAACTCCATCACCTCAGGGAGACTCTTGTTGACCTTGAGGCTTCCACTAACTTGAGGACAGAACAGCAGCTGGAGCGGGTCACATGTACGCTCTCAGCTGAGATGCAGGCAACTCGGGAGGAGGTCCGGGCATCATGTCAGGTGGTGCATGGGGATCTCCGCACTATAATCCTCCAGAACGAGATCTTCCACACCTGCATGCTTGCTGCCATGGAGGACCAGACTAGGGCTTTGCGTGGGCTGCCTCCCATAGCACCACCACCTCCTGTGGCGGCAGCAGCACAGGGTGATGAGAGCGACCACAGCAATTCTGATTCTCCCACGATAGCGTAGCCGTGCAGGCCATGAGCCTGGAGGTGGTTTTTTTCCCAACATCCACACAGGTGGCTGTTGGTGTGCACCCTGTCCTCAGACCTCCTGGGTGGCCTCCCCCACCCCCTCTGGCCCCCACATGGCCATTTTTGATTTTTGATTTTCTGTTACAGTGTGTTGCCTTGTATGGCTCCCGTGGGCATCCACTGTATTCCGGCTGGGCACATGCAGGCTTGTCCTGAGTTTGGGTTAGATGCTTGGGTTTGTGAGACACACACCCCTCCTGCTTCCCGTTTCCATGGGCTTGCAAAGGGTGTGCCCAAGTGACAGTGACTTACACAGTGACGTTGGACTCCCATGAGCTGTGTGGGCAGTCTGTAGTCAATACTGTGTAGACATTCCTTGTGTATATTGTTGTTGTATTGTACACTGCATGTTGTAATTATGTATGCTTCCATGTCTCCCTCAAAATTTGCAGTTTCATTCCTCATGTCTTCACAAAGCCGTCTACTTTGGAGATGGAGTTCATGTTGTATGCAGCACACAGACAAGTTTTGAAGCCTGCAAGACTACAGTTGGAAGGGGGCGATGTGGTGGCATATTCAGGTTGTAAGACTACGACTACTTTACCTTAGTACTGTCATGTTTTAGTTATGTCTGAGTTTCTGTAGCTGCATTGTATTGTTGGTAAGTATTTGGTCATGTGTGTTGTTAGTTCAACATTACTGGGAGCATATTGTGTGTGGCCAGTTTCCATTAGGGACACTGTACTTTGCGACACTTGTGTCAGGTTTTCGGGATTGCTTTGTTTGCTCTCACATAGCATGACATGCCATGGCGTGTTGGGTGGTGGTGCTGGGGAGGGGTTGGGTGACATGGCACTGTTCTCATGTTGTATTTTGCAAGGGGGTAATGCATTTAACAGCATATGTGTCTATCGATGGCACAGCATTGGTGGTGTTTCTGTAGGTAGGGATGCACACATTGTGACACTTCCAGGTGACCAATCTCAGGCTGGTATGGTTGTGACAGTTGACTGTCTCTTGTGTCATCATCGATTGTCAGCTGGTATGTGGCAGGGCTGTGTGCACTCCACAGGGGTGTGATTGTAAGTGAAGTAATTAGCCACAAGCTCCGTTCGGGCTGCCTCACCCCGTGCCCTTTCCCCTCCCATGCGCAGCGGGCGTGCATGTGGTTGGGGATGTGGGGGCACTACCATGTCCACCGGCAGGCCCCGGCGTGTTGCAACGTTGTGCAGGACACATGCTGCCACTATGATCCTGCACACTACTGGGGAGCGTATAACAGCAGCCCGCCAGTATGGTCAAGGGAGCGAAAGCGTGACTTGAGCACTCCGAATGTGCGCTCCACTATGCCCCAGGTTGCAATATGGGCTGTGTTGTATCTTACCTCGGGTGGCGTTGTTGGGTGTCCTGACCCACGTTTAAGCTATCATGCCACAACATTTGGTGCTGTGGGCTTAGAAAATTCAAGATGGCGGAAAACCCACATGTGCGCCGAAATCCAGGAAAGCTGCGCAGTTTGTGTGCACACCAAAATGGTTGCCTCACTTGCCACCCACCAGTGCGAGAATGAAAGGCCGGGTTGCCATGAGGGAAATGGGTTGCCAAAGGAAAAACAGTAGCGCCGGCTAGCTTCAAAGCGCTTTAAAATCACCATTGGACTACCCGCACAGTAGTCTGAAACCATTGGGAATGGCAATGCTGATTGCCAAATGCAACCTAGAATTGTGGGGAATTCATTTATTAAATCCCAAAAATGGGTGCAGTACCAGTACTCACTGCTATCCAAATGCCGGCGTTTTAAAACCACCCTGTGTTTCTCTGAAGGCAGGCTCAAAATGCCTATTTTCAAACATTGCAACATGTGCAAAATATTCACTGAACACCAGCAGACATTTGGCAGAATGAGGTTTTGTGTGCTTACAAAATCTGGGAAATGGAGAGCCCAAAACAATGCTTATAACAAAACTGCTATGGAGTCAGCAGTTTAAGTTGCACTGGATTTAAAGACACTAAAATCGAAAATGTTTAGATTAAATGAGTGACCTATGTTTGGTGTCACATGCCTTTGTAACTGTTGAAATGTCATAGTTTTGCACTTAGAATCAGCATTCTAGCTGCATGTGTAAAATTGCAAGTTAATTTAAAAAGCAACAAAAAACATGACAGTTAGCTGAAAGTCTGGCTTAAGGAACTTGATTCTGCCTGGCAACTACCCCCATCAGGAGTGAAACTTGAGTCACAACTGTGTTCCCAGGCCCATCTGCCTTTTTGCTGGCCACACTAAGGATATGCCATCTATCTGATAATTGAATTACCTGTGCTCTGCAGGAAAGTGAACAAAGCCCTGTCCTGGCTCAGGCAAAGGTTTTATTGGCAGGAGTCGTAAATGGTCGTAAAAAGTGGCTTCCTCCTGAGGAAAGGGGAGGGGCACTGCCTGTGAGAGCAAGCTGGCTTGGCAGAACTGGAAAAACCAGAAATTCAGCCTTGTGCTGAGGGTAAACCACACCCCTTTGGAGCCAGAACATAACTCTAAAAAGATGAATAACTCATAGAGCGGACATGTGAAAATTTTATAAATGATACCATAATTCTTGTGATTTTTCTGCCCACAGTTTAAGAGGTTTTTAGAACCGGTGGTATGTTCAGGGGGGTGTTAGCGGAAAAGTGGATATTACTCTAAATGTATGCATGTTAAAAATATGAAACTTCATCAGTTAATGTCCATACTCCCTGCGCACATGTATGTAAAGTTGGGTCAATGTCAGAAATTGAAAAATCAGTTAAAAAGTCAATTATGTGCCATTTCTGAATGCAAGCTCTTAGAAACAGCAGATTTGGACAGAGACATTGCTAAATTCAGCCACACCATGTATATGTAATTTCAAGCAACTGTGTAACTGTGAAATATGTCTTTTGTTATCAAATATAGAATATGTGCAAGTTGACAGGAGGAGTGGACTTTCTGCAAGCCATAAAATGACATCACTCTGACACAACTTAGCTCCCCCAATCAAGTGAGAAATGGAAGTTTGACCAATTAGAAGCTGAGAGAGAGGTAGGGTCAGTGATGCTAGAACACACCCACATTCAAAACACATAAAAGCAGAGAGACAGGACAGATAGAGACCTTCAATTCCATCTGCCGCTGGAAGCTCTGCCGGAAAAATCCATACTTACCTTCATCAAATTTCAAAGAGCCAACACTTAGACTCCAAGATAAACAGAGACTTCAGAACCTTAACCAGAAAGGCCACTGCCAGCAAAAATATTTGTCAGCAGGCCTCAAAATATTTTTGCAACTGAACTCTTCAGACAGCCGGCTGACGCCGTCTGAATTTTGCCAAGAACTTTTGCAAGAACCCGGTGACAGAAATATCCAAAGAGAAGGCAGGACCCGACCCAGAGAACCGGTGCCTAGCAGAGACCAGGCCATTGTATCCAGAGTGCTGACCCCGATGCTGTGAGCAGTTCCAGAGACCAGACGCTGTGCCCAGAGACCGTCCGAAGTCCAGACCTGTTGACCAGATCGTGACAAAGCCGCCTTCCTGTTTAAAATCTCTTGTGAGTACCGCCAAACTGTACCAAACCAAAGCTCTTAGTTTAAATTCATCTAATTCAATCTATTTAACCTAAGTAGAACTGCCTGATAGCTCCAAATCTGTCACTTGTCATTTTCTAGTTGCAAGCTGCACTTGTCTTTTTGAGCTTTTAAAATTTCAAATCTGAAAAACGACCTTTATTCAATCGCTCATATCTCCGCAACCGTTTGTGCATTCCTACCCCCTATAGTTTTGCCGTAATCGTGAAACACGCATCCGCGAATTTTACCGCGATTTGCAAATTTCTCCTCGTGTAAAAACAGCTGCTGCTTGCCTTCCATTTGCCAGAAATTCGTTTAACCTGCTAATCATTCCTGAATCATTGCAAGAGTGAGCCTGAGCTAATATTAACTAGATACCATTCACCCTGAACCTCTGAAAGGGAATTAAAAGCATTTTAGCATATTTTTTTAATTCATTGCCAGCACATATCAAAGCAATTTGGGCCTGTGTTTTCAACTTCTGTAGTCTAAGCTTGCTGGGGTGAACTGAATTACAGTTGATCGCATTTCTGAGAACTGTGTGCTTCCTTCCATTTCCTTGCATTGTATCAAGGGGGGGAGGGGATTGCCAGAGAAAAGTGATTACATTGTTTTGTTGAAATCATATTGAGTATTTTCTATACTGCATTTCATTCATTCAACCTTGCATTTCCTTGAACCCTGTAAAGCATTCTCTACCGCATTATACTTCTGTACCTATTTACCACTGTGCTACCTTATCCATTTCATGTCAACTCCTTATTGATTATAGAGAAGCGTGTTAGTGCCAGATTCTCCGTTGTTAATCTTTATCATATCAGATTAAGTGTGATATTCAATTATTAATTTATTATAAAGCGTGATATAATATATATTGTTTAAATTATCAAATAAACCTTTTAATTTGCAAAACAGAACTACTTCTTGGCTCAGTGGGGTCAGGGGGATTCCAAGAGAGGGGTGTTATATAGGGGTAGTCATCCAGAACGCATGAACTGGACATAAAGATATATCAATAAGGGTTTTCATTCAGTATTATAGACTAGGCGTTGACTTAGCTGTAGTGTTGAATTGAATCCTCTTACAAACTGGGGGCTCGTCCGGGACGTTTGGGTTAGAATACCACTTGTGCAGCTTAATACAGTGTGCTAACTGACGGGATACATACATCCGGTCGGATCACCACGCTGCATTACGCTGTGAAGCATTCCTCAAAAGGGACACTCCAAGAAAAGTTCTGTTCTGCAAAAATAAAATACTAACTTCTGTAAGTCAGGACAGAGACCAATCTCGAGAATGACGACCTTGGTAGATATGAAAATAGCCAGAGAGCACTTCTTACATAAACTATTTGTGAGAGGTGAATGGGCTGAGCAGGGCCAGGATGCCTGGTTGCAGGCCATCACGCGACAGGTCACTGAAACAGGGTCAGACTCATGGAGAGATCAGGGTCCATTACATGTGGCCCTGAGTGAACTATATATGGCTCCTAAAGCCAAAGAGGAACACAATAAGATTGCCAGGATAGCAGCATACCTGTACCTATATATGGGAGACATGCAGGATAGATGTGCTGAAAGCCAAAATCTGGCAAATAGGCAACAGGTGGTGTTAGAGAAGGTCCAATCTGACCTGGTCTCTTCTGAGCAGAGGCTGCAGGGGAGCCAGGAGTCAGAAAATGACAGCAGGCAGTACATCATTAAAATAAAAGAGGATATGGGCATCCTACAACAGGAAAAGACAGACCAGGATACCAGATTTCTGGCCCTGCAGAAGGAGCACCAAGAGTGTTTGGACTCCTTACTGCAGAACCAGAAAAAGTTGGAGCAACAGATCAATTTCAACAGGGCATGCGCGGGGCAGGTAGCCACCCTGCAAATCCAACTAGACAGAGAGAAAGAGGAGAGCAATAAACTGATCCTGAAAGACCTGGATACCCAGGCAGAGTTTGATCAGGAGCGCCAGAAAGCTGGTGCCTTCCAAAGGCAGAGGGACGACTTGGCGGCACAAATGCAGGCTCTTAGTCAGGAAAGAGACGCCATAGGCCAGGAAGTCTGCCATTTAAAAAGGAAAATGGAAGAAAATCACCTGGCCCTCCAGGGGCTGGGTGACCTCCAAAAAGAAAACCAGAACTTGTTAGAGCACACCAGGAGGGTGGAGGATGCTCTAGCAAGAAAGGAGCAGGCCAATAGGGACACAGCTCAGGAGGTAAACCTCCTGCAGCAAAGACTGGCCCAGTTCTCCAGGACCAACCAGGAAGCACAGAGGGAAAATGAGGCCCTCTGTCAACACAATGATAGGCTCCAACAACAGGTAGCGATGCAGGAGAGACTGATAGAGTCTAGTAAGGCCTTAACTGAGGAACTGAAGGCACAAATGCAGGCTCTTGCATTGCAACAGGGAGCAGGGGCGGATAGAGATGAGGTTCGCTGGGAAATGGAAACTCCGGAGCATAACCTCAGGAGCCCTAGTACCAGAGGCCCTCATACCTCTCAGTCCCTGGACTCTGCCACCCCCATGTCCCCTGGCGCACGTGAGCACAGGGCCACAGGGATGGCAGATTACTATCCAGCTAAGAGTATGGGGCTCATAGGCCAGTACCACCCAGGAATGGAGGGGTGGGCATCCGGGTATGGGCACCCAAGTACAGTACAGTTCAGTGGGGAACCCCAGGAGAGTAGGCCCCTTAAGGGCATCCTGAAAACCTCTGCCCAGTTAGGTCAGTGGGGGGGGTACCCATCAAATCCTGGCAGCAAGGAGGAATCTGAAGACTCCTCTGAACTGCGCAGGACACAGGAGACCAGGTCCCCACATTCTGCCAGCCATTCCCAGGCTCGCAGAATCCGGGAAAACCTGGAAGAACAGACGGGAACCTCTGGGAGCAGTGCCTCTGAGTCCGAGGACGAATGGACAAGGGTTACCCGAACCAAAAAGGCCAATAAGGCAAAAAGGGCCTTGCTTAAGGACCCCTTAAAGCAGATTAAGGCGATCAGGAGCGTCATCACGCCTTACCATAAGAACGCTAAGTATTCTGTTTGGGAGCACTTAGAGTTGTTTGAACAAATGATGGAGACTTTCCATTTGAAGGACAGCCAAAGCTGTATTCAATATGTAAAGTGGACCTTCTCCCCGGAATACTCCAGTTTCTTTGCGGGGCTGGAGGACCAAAATCATTTAAGATGGTCCACCTATAAGGCGGCCATCTTGAAACATTTTTCTGTTCACAGAAATCCTCAAGAGGCTCGCAAGGCAGCCTACAATTTGCAATGTGGGGAGGATCAGGCCCCACAAGAATTTGTGCAGGAGTTAAAGCGTGCTTTTGCACAGACCACAAGAAGGGTGCGCACGGATAGCAGGGAATTTATTAATACGTTTTTCCATGCCTTGCCCAAATATATCATGACCCAGCTCGTGAGGGATTTTCACGAGAAAAGATCTTTAGACTGGGTCATTGAACAGGCTACCCGGATCTATGAGGTGCAGAAACCGGTAGATAGCAAAAGTAATGCCCAGAAAAACCCCAAAGCCAACAGCACCCCTGCTGCTGCCAAGGTGGCAGAGGTAAAGGTCACCCCCGTTTTGGATTTGGAGATGGGGGGGCCTAAAAACCTACCTGCACCTAATAATGCTAGGCCCAGGAGGTCCTCTGGTCAGTCACAGACAGGGAGCCAAGGAGGCAGCCCCACAAATGGGGTCCCTCGCTCTCCTGATTATGTAAGTCCCCGTTACAAGGGAAATCGACCCATCCTGGGTTATGTGTGGACTCCTCCAGCCCAAGGGGGGGGATCCAGCCAAGCACCTAACCCAGGGAACTTCCCTCCAAACTTCCCACAGGAGGGCAGAAATTTACCAAACCCTGGGCAGAACTTTTTCCCCAGATATCCACCCGACTTTCAGCCCCAAAACCATCCATCCTTCTTTCCCCAATTCCCTGAGCCCAGACCACTGAATCCGGGAGAGGGGAGGCCAAGGGTGGAGGGGTACCCAAATCTTCCCAACCCGGGGTATTACCAGAGGAGGGACAGCTACCCTTCCCGGGATCAGCCCAGGGGAGAAAACAGGGCCCCGTATCAGCCTGAGCGGGTTTCCCAGTTAGAGCGCCAGGTTCAAAACATGGCGCGGGATCTGGGTCACATACTGAGGGCTCAGCAGAACCCTCAGATGGGCGTGCCGGCGCAGAACGCACCCAACTCTGGACCTGGTGCTCCAGAACAATGACGGGGACAGCACCCCGATAACTCACCGGTTCCCAGGGAGGAGGCACAAAGGGAAGGGGGGTGTAAAGCCTTGGAGGAAGCTTCCTTCCTCACTTGTAAACAGCCCCTGGAAACCCAGGAACCGGAAACAAAATCTCTTGCCCCTGAAAGTCTGCCTCCTAAGGAGCAGAGGGGGGGTAGGAGAAACAAAAGACCCAAACAGACTCAGTTTGAGGAGGAGGTACAGATCTTCCAATTTGAGGGAGAGGGATCCTCAGAGGATCCTGGGAAAAGGATCTTCTCCTTCAGAGAGGGGGGAACTCCTCCCAAAGAAAAATGGGTCCCTAGGGATGCAAATCCAGACTGGGGAGATGTGGAGACTGAGCTACCGCCGCCCACCATCTCATCCCAGAACCAACAGCAAGAAAATCCCCTGGTTCAAACCCATCCTGGTGACTGCCTCCAAAAAGGGGGGGGCGGCCCAGAACCAGAGCCAGGGGAACCCACAATGGCTCTGATCTCCAGTTGCCAAATTTTTCTTTCAGATTCCCAAGGCTCTCCACAGAATTCTGCCCAAATCTCTTCGCTAGCGATGTCCAAAACCAGAAAATTAGCCCACCAGTTGTCCAAAAATGTACATTATCTGTGCCCCCTTGAGGAGAAGGAGGGAAGATATTATGCCCCGGTACAAGTACAGGGGCAGGGTACAATTTTGGCACTGGTGGACACGCGATCTCAAGCTACCCTTCTGTCCAGAAGGGCCTTTGACGAACTGAATGCAGGAAGGGTTAGAGAATTACCAAATTCCTCTCACCTCTCTTCCTGGGCAACTCCAGAACTTTGACGGGAAGGAAATTCCCGTCGAGGGGACGGCAGATTTGGACATCAAAATTGGGCGACATAAGTTGAAACACCCGGTCATAGTTGTGACCCCAGAGGGCACCCCTTGTTTACTAGGGAATGACCTCCTGAGAAGGTTGTCACCCCTAATAGATTGTGTAAACAAGGTCCTCTGGACCCAGACTAGCCGACCAATAAAATTAAAACAGAGTGTCAACCATGTTAGTTTAAACGGCACCTGCCACATGGTTGAACAAAAATCTGACCAAGTAGAATTTCACTTCCAGAACAACCAGATTCCAGACGTGACAGTAATAGCAGTAGGACAACAGACTGGTGATGGGGGCTCCTCTCTATTTCTGAAAATCAACCTTCCTTCCAGTTTAAGGTGGTATTCCACGCTGGAAGGAAACACTCTGAAATTCTATACTAATCCACAATCAGAAACTCCCACTCCTATAGTCCAGAAAGATGTGAAATCAGCTCAGAGCCTGGCTGATATTCAGCAAATTGGAGAGCAGTTGTTCATCCCTGTTCAGTTAAATGATGGGAAGGACTCTGTTCTCGCTCGAGTGTGTGTGAACAACGGTAAGAGCTTCATCAGCGAAGCCATGTTCCGCCAACTCCCAAAAGATCCAGCCATTCCCACCTTCAAACTGATAGACAAGTGGGAAATGGACCTGGAAGCACCTACTTCCAAACATCTCCTGCCAAGCAGGTGTATGCTCAAAATCTCCATTGGCAACAAGAGCATAGTCCACAATTGTTGGGTCGTGCGAGACGTCCCTGCCGCCTTTTACTTAGGCAGTGACATTCTCGATCGCTTTGCCATTAGTTTGGACCTAATAAACTTCAAAGCTTGGTCCCGATTAGCGGATAATCCCATGGGCTTTGATGATCCAGAAAAAGCATTTAGGTCAGCTCAATTGCTACCTTATGCAGTTGAAATTCAGATTAAAGAGGAAGTCACCATCCCAGAAAGGACCCGACAATTCTCCCTGGAAGTGAAAGTTAAAAGGGGACAAGAGTTGAAAAACCCTGATGCTTACATACATCTAAATGCTTCTCTCCAACAGCAAGGGTTGGGGGTAAACCCAACTCCATTAGTCAACATAGAACATGACACCATTCTAATAGAGGTGGATAACAGCGACTTAAAGAGTATTACTCTAGCTGCAGGCACCATTATTGGAATGGCGGTTGATGACCGACATTTCTCCATTGATCTTGGAAATGAACTGTTAGGACCAATCCCCAAGGACTGTTTTGACAGTGACAGGGATGACAACACAACACCAGACAGGATTTTTACCCGGCATGGGGGGAACTTCCTGGTGTACACTTCCTGCCCCTATGGTAAGGAAGATGTGACTTGTGACTTCAGGAGGGATGAGGTGATTTTCCAGGTCCATGAGGGCTGCCTTTCCCACCTGAAGCCTCCAGTCCAAATCAGCACTCTGACCAGGGACTTCTCCACCCAGCTGGAGGAGGCCGCTGAAATAGCCAAACCAGAAGTCTTTCCAGGCTTCAGGCAGATGGTGGAAGAGAGAGTCAACCTAGCTGATGCCTGTGTGACTCTGGAAAAAAAGCAAAAGTTGAAACAAGTTTTCTTGGATTTCCAAGATCTCTTTGCGGTAGACTCATATGACTGTGGTCGCACTGACATCCACACAACAACAATCCCCACGGACCCTGGCATGACCCCAGTGTTTGTGAAGCAATATCGCTTGCCTCTCGCATCCATGGAGTCCCTTACTGAAATAATTAAGAACCTTGAGTCCCGGGGAATAATCCGTCCAGTCCACAGCACCTTCAATAATCCGGTGCTGGGAATATTGAAGCCAAACGGCCAGTGGAGACTCTGTGCTGACCTTAGGGAGCTCAACAAACGGGTCCATACTTCCCGATGGCCTCTGCCCTACATTGACCAAGGGCTGGCCCAGATTCAGGGGTCACAGGTATTCACTGCCATAGACCTGACCAATGGATACTGGACTGTGCCTGTCAGTAGGGAGGACCAATACAAACTGGCTTTTACCTTTGGGGGCCAGCAGTATACATGGACCCGGACTCCCTTCGGATACCTCAACTCCGGCAATGAATTTAACATTTTCCTACATAAGGCCATGCCCGACCTGGGTGCGAGGGGTAACCTGGCTTATGTAGATGATGTCCTCATCAAAAGTTCATCTGTGGAGGAACACATAGCGGAGATCCGTTATGTTCTGACCCAGTTGAGGGCCGCCGGAGCAAAACTTTCCTTTCAGAAAGCACAGTGGTGTAGAACCCATGTTAATTTCTTGGGGCATGAGATTACTCCTCAGGGTCTCTGTCCCCAGGAAAAGAAAGTGGAAGCACTTCAGAAACTGAAAGACCCCACAACTCTGCGAGAACTAAGGAGCCTCCTTGGACTGACTAATTACAGCAGAAAGTTCATTGAGGGCTACGCAGAGATCACCAGACCCCTGATTCATCTCCTGAAGGGGGGGGTCAAGTGGGAATGGGGTCCAGAACAAGCCGAGGCAGTAAAACAACTCAAGAGAAGCCTCTCACAAGCGCCTTGCCTAGCTTACCCTGTCAGAAACAAGGAGTTCTTCCTGGAGACGGGGTTCTCTAATACGTGCTTGACGGCAGTATTATACCAAAAGCATGACCAGGTCAATAAAGTAATCTCCTATGCGAGCAAAACTTTATCCTCTGTGGAGGAGAAATTCAACGATTGTGAGAAGGCACTCCTGGCAACGGTGTGGGCATTGAAGAATTACCGCCCGTTTATCCAGGGGGAACACATCATAGTGGAGACTCCACACCAGCCTCTGCAATATCTCCAAAGTGACAGAATCCGGGCCGGAAATGTGAGTAATTCCCGAATTACTTCCTGGATTCTGTCAATGCAAGGCTTTCCTGTGGAGGTCAGATATGGCCAAAACAAGAAGAGTCCCCTCGCGCAAGGTCTGGCTGACTTGCATGATTGTGCCAGAGAAAACTGTCTCGAGGACGAGAGTCTAAAAATAAAGGACAACACGGAGGCATACCTTAATTCCCCACACAAAGTCTTTGAAGAGGACAAGTGTGAGGGAATGCCCACTGTCTATGTGGATGGATGCTCTTACCATGTTGACAACAACGGGGAGAAAGAACTGGTGGCCGGCGTAGGGAATGCATGGGTGAATGAGTTCCCAGAACCCTCCGCTGGATACAAAATTGGTCCCCGAAGTAGTCAGGTGGCAGAATTGATGGCTGTGCATCAGGCCATCCTCACTGCTGTCCAGCATCAACTCCACGAACTGGTCATAATCACAGATTCGGATTATGTACGGAACGGGTTCGTGGAGCACCTGGTTAATTGGAAAACCAGAGGCATGTTATGTGCTAACAACAAACCCTTGAAACATGGGAAGTTGATCCAAAACATTGATGATCTGGTCACCTCGAATGAGATGACCATCTATTGGAAAAAGATCAAGGGTCATTCCAAAGTAGAGGGACCAGACAAAACTGGAAATGACTTAGCTGATCAGCTGGCCAAAACCGGGGCCATCCAAGGGGATCTAATTGAGATTGAGTCCCTGTTGGGGGAAATCCAGGTCACTGCCATCACTAGGTCCCAGACAAATGCTCACAACGACCTTTCAATTGCACAATGGAGTAAGGAGACCCCTGATGCTGATTTGATTACCGCTCAGAAGGGGGATCCAGTAATTGGTAAATTTTACCAGCACCTTGAGGACCCTGAGAACTTTCCCCTGACGGATACCGATTACATTGGGAAAGAGGACCTAAGAGTGTTGATGAAATGTCCAAAAACGTTCCGAATCCAAGACGGTTTGCTGGTAAGGAAATCCAAAGCTGGCCACGATCAGTGGGTGGTTCCTACCTCATTCCGAAGCCTGATGTTAAGTCACGCCCATGATGCGGCCACTGCCGGTCATAGGGGGTTTCACACAACACTGGAAATCTTAAGAGAGGTTGCATACTGGCCACACATGGGACAGGACCTCGACCAATATTTGAAGGGTTGTCTTGTGTGTGCACAATTTCAGCCGACATCCCTCACACACCGGGCGCCTTTACAAAGGAGGGGGATGACACTGCCATGGTCAGATTTACAAATCGACTTTGTAGGCCCTGTGATTCGCTCGGCTAGGGGGAATAAGTACATGTTGACTGTGACATGCTTGTTTACCAAGTGGGTGGAATGTCTCCCAGCCCCAAATTGCAAGGCAGAAACTGCAGCTGCCTTGATGATTAACCATATCTTTTCCCGTTTTGGTCTACCTCAAAGGATTGAGTCAGACAGAGGTAGCCACTTCACCAGTGAAGTAATGACAAAGATGTGGGAGATACTGGGGGTCAAGAGAAAGCTGCATATTGCTTATAGACCAGCTTCTTCTGGGGCAGTAGAGAGATATAACCGGACAATTGTGAGCATATTAAAGAAGTTTGTGGCAGATTCTGGGCCAAGTTGGGATATCCGATTACCTCTGGTCCTAATGGCTATCAGATCTACCCCTTCATCTGCAACCAAAATGTCACCATTTGAGTTGATGACTGGGCGCAAGATGGTGCTTCCTCAGCATTTGCTCTACAGGACCCAAGAGCAGACACTGATAAATGCCTCCACTACTCATGAGTATGTGGAGAATTTAAGGAAACACCTCCAACATGCTTTTGCTTATGCTCAGCGGAATCTAGAAAGATCAGCTGATAGCATGAAGACCCACTATGACCTGAAAACTTCCAGGAAGGAATATCAGGTGGGGGACCGGGTCTATCTATACAACTTCCAAAGGAACCAGGCCAAGCAGCGCAAATTTTTGCCTATATGGAAAGGACCCTTTGAGATCATCGACAAGATCTCCCCTGTGGCCTACAAAATCCACATCCCCAAAGGTCCTTTGGCAGCGGGGGAAGACAAGTGGGTCCACATAAACCAGTTGAAATGTTGCCATCCCAGGCACACTCTGCAACAACTGGAGGAATCCTCTGGAATCCTAGCGGGTACTGTCTCAGACTAATTCAGTTCCAATCATAAAACATACCACATCTAGTCTCTAAAATATTGTGATTTGCATGAAACTGTCTCTTAGTTATACTGTTTTTTATCAAAATAAGAATGTAATGTTTCGTCATGATGAAATGCATATGCTGTCCCACTATCTCAACAGTGGTGGAAAAACGTCTATGAGTAGGTATTGCCGCTCTTCCTTTGTCGTCCTAGGAGAAAGAAAACCTGAAGACGGGCCAAGGAGGATGATCCGGAGACCGGGAACGAAGATCCAATGGGCCCAGTGGACCGCCCAATATTCCCATCAGGACCGGCGAGGAGGACCGATCGATCAGTACCGGATGGAGAAGAAGATGCTGAACTGTGCCATCTACAGAGTAGGAAGAAGATTATGCGGACAGACCGGTGCGTGGGTCAAAACCCTTGGGCACGCCACTCCCCATCGACTCAAATTCAAAGTGCAGTCGCGTGGGGGGGCTTGTTGGGTGTCCTGACCCACGTTTAAGCTATCATGCCACAACATTTGGTGCTGTGGGCTTAGAAAATTCAAGATGGCGGAAAACCCACATGTGCGCCGAAATCCAGGAAAGCTGCGCAGTTTGTGTGCACACCAAAATGGTTGCCTCACTTGCCACCCACCAGTGCGAGAATGAAAGGCCGGGTTGCCATGAGGGAAATGGGTTGCCAAAGGAAAAACAGTAGCGCCGGCTAGCTTCAAAGCGCTTTAAAATCACCATTGGACTACCCGCACAGTAGTCTGAAACCATTGGGAATGGCAATGCTGATTGCCAAATGCAACCTAGAATTGTGGGGAATTCATTTATTAAATCCCAAAAATGGGTGCAGTACCAGTACTCACCACTATCCAAAAGCCGGCGTTTTAAAACCACCCTGTGTTTCTCTGAAGGCAGGCTCAAAATGCCTATTTTCAAACATTGCAACATGTGCAAAATATTCACTGAACACCAGCAGACATTTGGCAGAATGAGGTTTTGTGTGCTTACAAAATCTGGGAAATGGAGAGCCCAAAACAATGCTTATAACAAAACTGCTATGGAGTCAGCAGTTTAAGTTGCACTGGATTTAAAGACACTAAAATCGAAAATGTTTAGATTAAATGAGTGACCTATGTTTGGTGTCACATGCCTTTGTAACTGTTGAAATGTCATAGTTTTGCACTTAGAATCAGCATTCTAGCTGCATGTGTAAAATTGCAAGTTAATTTAAAAAGCAACAAAAAACATGACAGTTAGCTGAAAGTCTGGCTTAAGGAACTTGATTCTGCCTGGCAACTACCCCCATCAGGAGTGAAACTTGAGTCACAACTGTGTTCCCAGGCCCATCTGCCTTTTTGCTGGCCACACTAAGGATATGCCATCTATCTGATAATTGAATTACCTGTGCTCTGCAGGAAAGTGAACAAAGCCCTGTCCTGGCTCAGGCAAAGGTTTTATTGGCAGGAGTCGTAAATGGTCGTAAAAAGTGGCTTCCTCCTGAGGAAAGGGGAGGGGCACTGCCTGTGAGAGCAAGCTGGCTTGGCAGAACTGGAAAAACCAGAAATTCAACCTTGTGCTGAGGGTAAACCACACCCCTTTGGAGCCAGAACATAACTCTAAAAAGATGAATAACTCATAGAGCGGACATGTGAAAATTTTATAAATGATACCATAATTCTTGCGATTTTTCTGCCCACAGTTTAAGAGGTTTTTAGAACCGGTGGTATGTTCAGGGGGGTGTTAGCGGAAAAGTGGATATTACTCTAAATGTATGCATGTTAAAAATATGAAACTTCATCAGTTAATGTCCATACTCCCTGCGCACATGTATGTAAAGTTGGGTCAATGTCAGAAATTGAAAAATCAGTTAAAAAGTCAATTATGTGCCATTTCTGAATGCAAGCTCTTAGAAACAGCAGATTTGGACAGAGACATGGCTAAATTCAGCCACACCATGGATATGTAATTTCAAGCAACTGTGTAACTGTGAAATATGTCTTTTGTTATCAAATATAGAATATGTGCAAGTTGACAGGAGGAGTGGACTTTCTGCAAGCCATAAAATGACATCACTCTGACACAACTTAGCTCCCCCAATCAAGTGAGAAATGGAAGTTTGACCAATTAGAAGCTGAGAGAGAGGTAGGGTCAGTGATGCTAGAACACACCCACATTCAAAACACATAAAAGCAGAGAGACAGGACAGATAGAGACCTTCAATTCCATCTGCCGCTGGAAGCTCTGCCGGAAAAATCCATACTTACCTTCATCAAATTTCAAAGAGCCAACACTTAGACTCCAAGATAAACAGAGACTTCAGAACCTTAACCAGAAAGGCCACTGCCAGCAAAAATATTTGTCAGCAGGCCTCAAAATATTTTTGCAACTGAACTCTTCAGACAGCCGGCTGACGCCGTCTGAATTTTGCCAAGAACTTTTGCAAGAACCCGGTGACAGAAATATCCAAAGAGAAGGCAGGACCCGACCCAGAGAACCGGTGCCTAGCAGAGACCAGGCCATTGTATCCAGAGTGCTGACCCCGATGCTGTGAGCAGTTCCAGAGACCAGACGCTGTGCCCAGAGACCGTCCGAAGTCCAGACCTGTTGACCAGATCGTGACAAAGCCGCCTTCCTGTTTAAAATCTCTTGTGAGTACCGCCAAACTGTACCAAACCAAAGCTCTTAGTTTAAATTCATCTAATTCAATCTATTTAACCTAAGTAGAACTGCCTGATAGCTCCAAATCTGTCACTTGTCATTTTCTAGTTGCAAGCTGCACTTGTCTTTTTGAGCTTTTAAAATTTCAAATCTGAAAAACGACCTTTATTCAATCGCTCATATCTCCGCAACCGTTTGTGCTAGAGACTTGCAGTAACTTTCATCTGAAAGTTGAGAATCTAAGCTTTTAATCGCACTAAGAACCGCATTCCTACCCCCTATAGTTTTGCCGTAATCGTGAAACACGCATCCGCGAATTTTACCGCGATTTGCAAATTTCTCCTCGTGTAAAAACAGCTGCTGCTTGCCTTCCATTTGCCAGAAATTCGTTTAACCTGCTAATCATTCCTGAATCATTGCAAGAGTGAGCCTGAGCTAATATTAACTAGATACCATTCACCCTGAACCTCTGAAAGGGAATTAAAAGCATTTTAGCATAATTTTTTAATTCATTGCCAGCACATATCAAAGCAATTTGGGCCTGTGTTTTCAACTTCTGTAGTCTAAGCTTGCTGGGGTGAACTGAATTACAGTTGATCGCATTTCTGAGAACTGTGTGCTTCCTTCCATTTCCTTGCATTGTATCAAGGGGGGGAGGGGATTGCCAGAGAAAAGTGATTACATTGTTTTGTTGAAATCATATTGAGTATTTTCTATACTGCATTTCATTCATTCAACCTTGCATTTCCTTGAACCCTGTAAAGCATTCTCTACCGCATTATACTTCTGTACCTATTTACCACTGTGCTACCTTATCCATTTCATGTCAACTCCTTATTGATTATAGAGAAGCGTGTTAGTGCCAGATTCTCCGTTGTTAATCTTTATCATATCAGATTAAGTGTGATATTCAATTATTAATTTATTATAAAGCGTGATATAATATATATTGTTTAAATTATCAAATAAACCTTTTAATTTGCAAAACAGAACTACTTCTTGGCTCAGTGGGGTCAGGGGGATTCCAAGAGAGGGGTGTTATATAGGGGTAGTCATCCAGAACGCATGAACTGGACATAAAGATATATAAGGGTTTTCATTCAGTATTATAGACTAGGCGTTGACTTAGCTGTAGTGTTGAATTGAATCCTCTTACAGCGTGGTGGGGTTCCGAATTGGCGTCATCATGTGGGTGCTCAGAGGGTAGACACTGTCCCCTGGGGAGGTGGTGATGGGTATCATTACTAGGGTTGTGACATTACTCAGTATCTGGCATACATGTATGTGCTGTGGCATTTATACTCACCAAGCAGCCATGTATCGCCATGCCGCCCAGCTTCTAGGTCCCGGTTTAGGGTTGACATTCTGTAAATGAAACTGTCGTGGGTGGACCCTGGATAGTTGGCATATACTGAGGTGATGATTCCCTTGGCATCACATACTACCTGCACGTTGATGGAATGACAGTGCTTGTGGTTTCTATAGATGTGCTATGATGCCCTGGGGGTACGTAGAGCCACATGGATGCAATCAATGGCACCTAGGACTTTGGGGAATTGTGCCACCCCATAGAAATCCTGGACGGCAGCCTGCCTTTCTGCAGGTGTTCTGGGCAGGTATATGTGCCTGCGGACTGATGGGCGTGCAGTCATGATGGCCAAGACCTGGTGTAGGGAGCATGACTGCGTGGCCTGTGACACCCCCCCCACTATGGCACTTGTCCGCTGAAATGATCCGATGGACAAAAAGTTCAGTACATTGAGGACCTTCTCCAGGGGGCTGAGTGCTTGGGAGCAGAGGGTGGGTGATGTGAGGTCATCCTCCCACTCACTGACCAGGTCGAGTATTATCTGAGGTGGAAACCTGTACCTCCCATACACCTGGTCATTAGGCATCCCAAAAAGGATGGTTCTGGTTGTAAAAATTCTGGGCCTGACTATCCTCCTCCTCCTCCTGCAGTATCCCACGACCACTGCTGCTAGGAACGGTATGTTGTTTGTGTGCACTTTTATGCTGCGCGGGTCCACGTACGCCTGCTTCCTGCTGGCGTACGTGTTTCCGGATTAGCGTGTCTTTTTTGCCGCGTGCGTGTGGGCATTCCGCGCATTTGCCTCCTGTACTTCCCCGCCCACCCCAGTAATACACGTACCCCGCTCGCCCAGGCCAAATCGCGCACCCCCGAAATACACGCTATTTTTGACACAGCGGGTGTCCGTGTTTGTCGCGTACCCCTTTGCACGTCATTTGTCCTAGAGGGCTACAGTATGGGACATTAATCAGAGCTGTATATACATGCTTTTTGTTAAGGCACACATTTTTTTAATGCGCAGGGACGCTACCGCCTGCCTTCGTGTGGCAGACATGTGTTGATGTACATAGTTGACTTTTGGTTTGTGTCATGAGATCGCCATTTCACTGCTGGGGGGTGGGGGTACAAGGGGACATGAGTGGGACATGAGTGGGGGCCTGCTGGCAGGTGCCCTGCACTGCTGGGGGGTGGGGGTGCTGGGGAACATGAGTGGGGCCTGCTGGCAGATACCCTGCACTGCTGGGGGGTGGGGGTGCTGGGGGACATGAGTGGGACATGTGTAGGGGCCTGCTGGCAGGTGCCCTGCACTGCTGGGGTTGCAAGGGGATATAAGTGGGACATGAGTGGGGGCCTGCTGGCAGGTGCCCTGCACTGCTGGGGGGTGGGGGTGCAAGGGGACATGAGTGGGACATGAGTGGGGGCCTGCTGGCAGGTGCCCTGCACTGCTGGGGGGTGGGGGTGCTGGGGAACATGAGTGGGGCCTGCTGGCAGATACCCTGCACTGCTGGGGGGTGGGGGTGCTGGGGGACATGAGTGGGACATGTGTAGGGGCCTGCTGGCAGGTGCCCTGCACTGCTGGGGGGTGGGGGTGCAAGGGGACATGAGTGGGACATGAGTGGGGGCCTGCTGGCAGGTGCCCTGCACTGCTGGGGGTTGGGGGTGCTGGGGGACATGAGTGGGGGCCTGCTGGCAGGTGCCCTGCACTGCTGGGGGGTTGGGGGGTGGGGGTGCTAGGGGACATGAGTGGGGCCTGCTGGCAGGTGCCCTGCACTGCTGGGGGGTGGGTGTGCTGGGGTACATGAGTGGGGGCCTGCTGCCATGTGCCCTGCACTGCTGGGGGGTGGGGGTACACAGGGACATGAGTGGGGGCCTGCTGGCAGGTGCCCTGCACTGCTGGGGGGGTGGGGGTGCAAGGGGACATGAGTGGGACATGAGTGGGGGTCTGCTGGCAGGTGCAC
The DNA here is from genome assembly GCF_040938575.1 of Ambystoma mexicanum. Taxonomy (NCBI): domain Eukaryota; kingdom Metazoa; phylum Chordata; class Amphibia; order Caudata; family Ambystomatidae; genus Ambystoma; species Ambystoma mexicanum. The sequence continues at coordinate 650,454,883 of NC_090930.1, read as the reverse complement.
TGCACTGCTGGGGAGTGGGGGTGCAAGGGGACATGAGTGGGACATGAGTGGGGCCTGCTGGCAGGTGCCCTGCACTGCTGGGGGGTGGGGGTGCTGGGGGACATGAGTGGGGGCCTGCTGGCAGGTGCCCTGCACTGCTGGGGGGTGGGGGTGCAAGGGGACATGAGTGGGACATGAGTGGGGGCCTGCTGGCAGGTGCCCTGCACTGCTGGGGTGTTGGGGTGCAAGGGGACATGAGTGGGGGTCTGCTGGCAGGTGCCCTGCACTGCTGGGGGGTGGGGGTGCTGGAGGACATGAGTGGGGGCCTGCTGGCAGGTGCCCCTCACTGCTGGGGGTTGGGGGTAGAGGGGGTCATGCGTTGGTGATCAGTAGTGCAAGCTGACATGTGGCTTGCCTGGGGGGCATGCCCATGGTGGATGGGCTGCCTGCGGGACATGACCAGGGGTGCAGGGTAGTCCCCTGTGGTGTGGGCTGCCTGCAGGAGCCGTGGATGGTGTAGAGCGAACACCTGGGAGGAGCCACACTGCCAATTGACGTGTAGGACTCCACGGCATCCCCGAAATACACGTACCCTGCTGGAATCGCGTGTGAGACTTCCCGCGAACCCCAGATTTACACGTACCCAGGCCAATCACATGTGAAACTTCACGCGAACCCCAGGAATACACGCACCCCACTCGCACAGGGTCTATCGCGTGTGAAACTTCCCGCGCACCCCTGAAATACACGCACACGCTATTTTTGACACAGCGGGTGTCGTTGTTTGTCGCGTACCCCTTTGCACGTCATTTGTCCTAGTGGGCCACAGTATGGGACATTCATCAGAGCTGTATACATGTGCTTTTTGTTCGCGCACATGTTGGCGCACATTTTTTTCATGCGCAGGGATGCTGCCACCTGCCTTCGTGTGGCGGACATGTTTAGGCCTGTGCGCGTCTTTGCCCGTGCGCTGTTTTTCCCTATTCGATTCCATGAATACGTGTTGTAGGCGAGCGTGTGGGCGTTCCGCGCACTTGCCTCCTGTACTTCCCCCGTGACGCCCACATTTTCACGAGTTGTTCCCCATTCCGTGTGTCACACCCCGTGTTACGCCTACTTTTGTGCGCCGCGCTATGTGCGCTTTCGCTGTGGCCGTAGCGCACGCCGTTAGATGACCTGTGCGCCGGCATGCGCCACGCAGATTTTCAGCGCACATCCCAGATTTTACTCGCGCACGGACTTCCATGAATCGATGTGGGCGGGTTTGGCTGCGATTTTCACACTTGCACTGCGATTCGCACGGTTTCGCACGCTTGCGCTGGAATTTTCAGCGCACATTCATTCCATGAATTGGCCTCTTAATGTTGCGTTTCAACTGATTTTACGTTTGACAAAAACAATAAAGTTGCATGTATCAAACAGTATATAGGTGGGGACAGTTTCTCATACCATCATATATCGCTAGCAAATAATACATTAAAGTGTTTTTTCCAATCCCCAGGCCACCACCAAAGTGACTGGCGATGTGCAATCAAGAACACCTTTTTAAAATGTGCTGCCTCACCTATTGGGTTCTCATTACTGTAAACAATGCAATCATTGAGAGCTACAGGAATCATTTTCAATGTACATGAACAGGAAGGCGTGTGGGAATCATAAGCTGAGCTGGTGGCAAGAGATGGCTTTATTTAAAAAATAAAAAATCAAATAACATGGCAATTTATTTAGGAAACTCCAACTTGGAATGAAGCCCAGTCTGAGAATAAAGACTTCGCGTAAGGCACACACTTGAAGTCTTTATAAGCCCTAGCCCTAGCAGTGTTAGATAAACTAGCTAATAATGTAGCATGCAACTTGCACCTTGATGGGGTAAACAAAATGACATGCACGTGATTTTTTGTCAAAAGGACATTTTCTCTTGGTTAACTTTAAATGAGGGTTTGTGCATAGGTTTCAAGTTGGAAAGGCATGCAGCATTTATAATTCTGTGCTCCCCCTATTATGGCCCTTCCTGATACCAATACTTACATTAACATAAACATATCTAGAGCCTCCATACACCCAACCCCCACTCAGTCTTGAATGCTGGTTCTTACCAAGACCCTATTGTACTGGTCAGTTTTTCCTGGTGCAAATGCGCTCATGATCCTTCTCACACCAGAGTGAGCGGCGAGATGTTATGAGCACAGGTGAGAGGACGAGCAGCCAGTGAGGGTGATTATCTGCTAGAAGTCATATATGTTGAGTGAATATAGGTATCTGTGCAGGGGCTACGGCTAACTGAGTTGCCAGTCTTGGAGTGGTATCGTGTCCGTTTACAGAGCAATAACCACACAAAAGCCTGCTATAGAGTCTTTCCTAAAATGTGTGTGTTTCCATCTGCCATTCTGTCATGTCTTCATTGATGAATCATAGCTGGTAGAATATGTATATTTGCATTCCGAGAGACTTGTCATTTCAGCCTTCCAAATATTGCCATCGGGCATGGAGAAACGTGGACGTGTTGACCCGATGGAATCACTGAACACAATTGTGGCTTTTCTGTCTTCGGAAGGGTGATGGAGTTCTAATTTTCTGGGACTGACTCATAATATACATAATCAGAATATATAGGAAAACATGTTTAAGTCAAGTAAAATCTATTGCTATCTCATGCAAAGAAGTGTAGTGCATGCACAATAGAATGTAGAAAAACAGCAACTAAGCACTTTTGGGGTGAGTATGCAGTTGCAGGTGGTTCAGCTAGCTCTGGTACTGCCTTTCAGAGAGGGTGTGTTAAAAAACATCTATTAATACATGGTGATTATCAGACTGGAGATGGACAGTCTAAATAAAACACCTAACAAACTAATACAGTGGATGCGGTTTATTGACGATGTACTAATCATTTGGGAAGGGACAGATGAGTGATATCAACAATTTACGGAGAGAATAAATAACAACCAATTTGGAATCCAAATCATTGGAATGTGCAACTCAGAATCAATAAACTTTTTAGATCTTACAATTTATATGGAGTATCATGGACTAAGCACAAAAACATTTAGAAAAGAAACAGAAGTTAACTCTGCACTTCATGCCAAGAGTTGTCAACTAAAATCTACAATTTACAACATCCCTACAGGAGAGTTTGTGGGCGCAAGGAGAAACTGTTTGGCACAGAATTCCTTTGATCAAGAATGTACCCTCCTAAAATCCAGATTTCTAGAAAGAGGCTACATGGAAGACTCTGTCAAACGAGCATTTAACAAAAGTAAAAACCTGACACAGGAATAAACACTAGCACCTAGCAGTGAGAAAAAAGATATGGAGCAACAACTGAGAGTGGGATTTGTGACAAAATATAGTAGTAATCACAAGGAAATCAACAAAATATTGTCAAGACACTGGCATCTTTTGAAATTGGATGAGAATATCAGAGACCATGTGGACAACAAACCCAAATTAATATTCAAAAGGGCAGGAACATTGAAAAATAAACTTAGCCCGTCACTATTACCAGAAATTAAGGACCCAACCAGGTTGACATGGCTACAACCACAGAGTATGGGTTTCCGAAAGTGTGGAGATTGTACAATGTGCACATTTGCGTGTGAAGGAACCATTAAGGTTCTCTGATAACAATGGCAAAGAGATCAATATTAACAAAGTAATAAACTGTCAAACCAAATATGTGGTTTATGGTATCCTATGTGTATGTAACAAGGTTTACATAGGCAGTACCATTATGGAACTAAGGATCCGAATTAGAGAGTACTTGGCGAAAATAGGGAGTCAGGACCCAAGACTCTCTCTAGCCGTGCACTGGCAGAAGACACACCAAATGGAGAACAAATCAGATATATTTATTGGACTTCAACAGGTCAACATTGGCAAAAGAGGTGGCAACAGAGAAAAGGTGCTTCGTCAAGTAGAAGCAAGAATAATTTGTAAATTAAACACCACAGTCACGGGCCTCAATTCTGATATCTGTAGCTTTCAAAAACTGTTGGACTCTGCGGAGTGGACGCGGAGGCAGGACGCAGAGTCTTAGTGTCCAAACTCTGGTTTTGCTGTTTGCTGAGCTATGCGTCTGTGGAGGAACCCAGTCCTCTTTTGCTGTCTGTTACCTGTAGGTTTCAAAAACTGTTGGACTCCGCGGAGCGGCCGTGGAATCAGGACGCAGAGTCTTAGGGCCTCATTACACGGATAGCGGTGAACCCATTCCAAGGTTGGAGGGGCGGTAATTCCCCCTTCCATCATTGCCCTTCCCCATTCCCATTTTTGCCCCATGGGCATAATGGGGAAGGCGGTAATTATGGCACCGCAAAATGCGTTACTGTAATTAGCTCAAAGATCCCCAACCCGCAAAGGGACCTCGTAGTAAGGCGGTAAGGATTTACCGGTACCGGTAAAATACCAGTACTGGTAAACCCTTACCGCCTACCGTGTAATGAGGCCCTTAGTGTCTTCGTGCTTGGAGGCTCGAGGGCACGGGGACTGAAGACTGAAGATTTTCCAGCCTATAATATGTGCTAAGAGATATCATTATTGCTGGTGGGAAAAGCAGCGGTGGAGTGACATCAACAAGCCTATCGCCTGGGCTACGGCTGCTCTGAGACACTGTGTTCAAGGAAACAAAGAACTGTGGCTGGTACAAACTAGCGGTGAGTGTGGGACTGCGGGACCCAATTTCATTATACAATCCTTATCCAAAGTATTTAAAGGTGTGGAAGGCTGCAATATATTCATAGACATTGGAGTAAAATCCACCTGGAAAAAGTGCTACGGGGAGACTGTGGGATTGAATCCTTCGATCCAGGTCGCTTTGCATAAGGAGTGACCCCCTGCCCCTCAATCTTGAGGCAACGTGGATGTGTATTTTGGCACAATAGATTGATTCTGTGTGCGTGTGCATCCCCTGAAAATGGGTTGCATGAGTGGAACGTTTGATATTGCTTGGAAGAAAGTCACAGGGAATCTGCCTGAAAAAAGTGCTACCGGGAGACTGCAGGATTGAATCCTTTGATCTCGGTGGCATAGCATAAGGAGTGATTTCCCTACGCTCAGCCTAAGAGGAAACGAGGACGTGCATTTTGGCACATTAGATTGGTTTCTTGTTTGCTTGTATTTCCCAAAAATGGGCTGTGCGTGTGGAACCTTCTCTGGGGAAATCACAGCAGGAAATGTAAGATGCCACCCCACAAGAAGAGCTCACAACCTAATTACAATTGTTGAAAGCATAAAGGCAAGGACAGCATGAAAATTGCTGACAGTGTAGTGGGCAAAAGTAGACTAAAAAAGCAATTACCATCAAGTAAAGGCGCAATCACCACCTTCTTCCCTACAAATGCACAGCCGGAGAATAATTCGACTGTGCTGGAGGAAACTGAACCAATTGGTCATAATGGCAGTAATCCCCAAGACATGACAAACTATGGGGACATAGACAATAATTCTCTCCTAGAGCTATGTCTGTCAATCCAAAGGTCGATGACCGCAGCACCAGCTAAATCATTAGAGAACAATGACCCAGGACCTTACACAGAAGAAGGTCTTCCACCCCCAGCATCTGTGGATAGGCTTTCATCGTCACCAAACTTAGCTATACATCTGGTAGAGTCAGAAACAGTGACACATGCAGACTCCTTTTCATGTTCTACCACTTTGACAGAATTACAATCCTCAATGGCCTTGTTGCATTTTGTGCTGAAAATATTGCTAAAACTGTGTGGCCGAATGCTGGAGAACACATTTAATTGTGTGCCATTGAGTACAGTTAATGAAAATCCTAAAGATGAGGCTGAGTGTAATTTTTCTGAAGCCATAGGGGAGCTTGCAGAGCCTACCGTGAACCCAGAGCTTTCCCTGAATTCTACGAATAAATCTGCAATTTACATGTCATGAAAACAATGGCGATTGGCGAAAAGGGCAGCTACAAGGAAATTGCCATTTATGGTTGCTTCTCCATTGCCAGATACTTCCCCAGCGATAAAACCTACAAAAAAAGGCAAAAAGAAAGCAGCACATGCAAAGAAACGTCATTTAACTGGTCCGGGGCATTTGACTAGCTGGCTTGTCTCTGAGAAAGGCAACGATTCATCAGCTGGAGAAGGGGAAGTGCCAGAACCTATGTCATAACAACCATGTGAGGACCCGGTTAAGATCTCTTCTACTCAAGCAACAGGTCGAGAACGGTCCTCCAGCCAAAGAAAATATTAATGCCAATCCCAATTGAAGGAACCAAGCCCGTAGGTCCGGCTGGTAATCGAATTTGTATAATCAAGAATTTATATCAAAACAGCGACCATGATTGGCTCACTAGATCGGCATTCTTGGTCAGACTTTACTCGATACCTCAGCTGTGAGTTCTGTGTTCGGAAGACTTTGAATTTATCGAGCCTCTCAGTGGACTGAATACCAACGTGTCGGCTATCCATTGTAAGTTCCTAGTGACAGCTCAACTGATACGCAGCTATAGGGAGAACCGACTGGAGGCTGATGTGGAAATCGACAGAGACCCTGAAAAAGAAGACCCAATATGGCCCAAGAAAGCCACGACCGAGTCTAAGCACATGCTTAGCTTACCCCAACTGCTCACAGGGGAGAAGGTCCATATGGCAGATATTCAAAATATGCTGAAGTGGCTTGCTGAATCCTTACCAGTGGTAGTGCAAAAAAAGTGAGATCGCTCGATCATCTCCTGGAGCTGCAGAGGCTTCAGCCATTTGTTGTCTCTGGCTGGTTCCATTTCCCATCTCATCAGTCACACCTGAATATTTCTCCAGGAAACCCGGTTAACCTTGCCTATTATATTGAATAGCTATGTGATACACCAGTCTCTTGAAAAAAGGGACCTCGAGGTAGACCGTATGGGGGATAATTATTAGTGTGTTACATACTGTAAAAACATGTCATAAACACACCAATCTGGATGATTTTATTATGGCTGTTGAGATGGAAAGTAACTATGAAGGTACTGTGGAAAATATCTTATTGCTCAGCCTATATAATCTACCGGGGGCTAAGCAGAGGGGAAATGTCCAGGAGGCCCTTCATGACCTCTTAATTCAATGGACACTGATCCCTGGGAACAAAGCGGTCATAGTTACAGGTGATTTTAACTGTCACATGAGAGAAGACAAGGGGACCACCATTAACCCCCTTTTAGAATCTAGGAGGGAAATGTGTCACTCGATTGAGGACCACGAGGGACTATGCTGGCTAAGCTTTTTTGGGAGCTGGGACCTAGAAATGGTAAACGGGTGGAGCCCTAGCGACCATACAGGTAAATACACTAGGAAATTTTGTAACTCAAGGAGCACTTTCAATTACATATTTGTGAGTCCCGAATAATAGCAGTGTGGGTTAAGGACATGGAGGTTAGCGCTAATGTTTGGAGTGATCACGCTTCACTTATACTAACATATACCTCCGATGCCTTCCACCATAAAGTTAAATCTATGGGCGACTTGAGGGTAAACCATTCTGCGACACGCATTTGCTGGTATGAAAGCAACATCAACAAAGCGGCACAGGCCTCGACAGTTGAGGCTACTGCCAACCACAGCCTATTTAAGGCAATGTCTATCAATGAAATCGAAAAGTGGATCTCCTTTGCGTGTACCCATGCCACCTCAGTCGTGGGGATGATTGTGAAGGAGTCAATTAAAAGTAAACCCTACTACAAAGGCATACGAAATGCCAAAAGGCAACTCTGAGCAGAGATCTGTAAGGCTAAAAAAACCTGCATTACGCTTGGTTCTTATCACTCCACTTGTAGGGTGCTTAAGAATAAGTTTAGATCTTGGACTAAACAAAAGAGCTATATGAAGAAGCTAACACAATGGCAGGAAATGGTCCAAGTATTGTGTACCAAGAATACCCAAAATATTTGGGTGCTACTGGGGGAAGCAAGGAATAGAGGTACCCCCTTGGTTAACCCGATTGGTGCCCATCAATGGGAAACATTCTTGAAGAGCTGCAATATTCAGCGAGGAGGGCACAGTAGTAGCAAATATTGCTCCACCTGGTCCCCCTCTTAAAGTGACTATTGACCTGTTAATAGCCAAGATCAAAAGCCTAAAATCTTCTCGAGGACCGGGCCCAAACGGTCTTGCTAATATCGTCCTCGAGAGTAAGCCGGTTTTCTGGGCAGGGCTATTAAAGATCTTATTTGAAAAAGTATTAGCTGAGGGACAAATACCTAGATCCTGGCAGAAGGCCTTATTAATTCCAGCGTTCAAGAAAGGTAACAAGATAGAGCCAGGCAATTACAGGCTCTTGTCCATGCTGGATTGTACAAGTAAACTTTTGGCAACATTACTACTGCACGAGCTACAGAAATGGGTCGATAAGACAGGGTTGCTTAATCAATTCCAAAGTGGATTCAGACAAGGTTATTCCACAACACATAACCTTGTACTCTTGGACGCCTTACGTACAAATGCTAGGAAAAGTGGTAAGCCCTCCATTACTACAGTGGCTCTCAGACTTGATGCTCAGGGGAACATGACCAGTACAGAATCGAGGAGTCAAATGGGGCTGTGTTACTGCCCCATTACTGTATAATCTTTTTGTGTATGATCTTCCTGTGGCTATTTCAACAGTACATAACTGCCCCCTATTATTGGCACTACACAATGTCCAGTACTAGCTTATGCGGATGGTTAGTCATCCTGGACCATACATTTAGTGGGCTCCGTAGATCCACTGGAGCACTATGGACATATGCGGAAACTAATGGTCTGATAATCAACCGAGAGAAAACCCAAGTGATGGTGTTCCCTGGTAGGAAGATAACCCGCATAGGATTAATTGTCAGAAATATGGAGATTTATCACACACCACAATATAAATATCTGGGCATTGAGATTGATGCCAAGGGAGATTATACTACCTGTAAACATTCACGTATAACTAGGGCCACGCAAATCACAGCATTGGTTCACTGTTTCCTGATTAGTCACAGTGGATATACCATTTGGGCCGCCCGTCAGCTATATATTCAGGTACTTGTCCCTATGGTAATTTATGGCCTTGAATCACTCCAATTGATCGACCTCAAATGGCTACAGGTAGTAGAAGGTACATTTTGGAAGAAGATTCTAGGCCTCCCTTCATGTATAACCATGGCCATCATCAGGCTGGAACTGGGGTTGCTCTCGTTAAAATCTATAGTGCTGAAGAGGCGAGCAGAGTTGTTCTTAAAAATGTACAACGACCCGGACAATCAGCTCCTGGCTTCCATATACCAGGAAATATCGAAGGAGGCAACACATTATTTCCTTAAGAAGAACATATAAAGCTACTTCAGAGAGATATGTTGGACGGTATGAGGGGGAGGGGACCGAATCACAATGAAGCACTCACTGTCTAAACGTGTTGACCTGTGGGATTGGCTTGAAAAGTATGCTCATCTAAACAGCTTAAAGAGATACCAGTTTTTGATATACATACTCTATACCTTTAAGCGTCCGCAGCAATATCTAAATTTGTGCCCCTCAGTTAGACTCTAGACGATTCTTACTGCTAACTAGGATCAACCATCTACCTGTATTGGCAAACACTGGTATTGTAAACCAGCTGCTCTTGTCAGAACGCTACTGCTGGCTATGTAAAAATAAAGAAATAATAGAGACAGGCAAAAATGCGCTGACCGTGTGTCCTATTATGTCAAATATATATAGGACACATTATGGTAGATATGTGCATGATGAGGATATTATAACTGAGACAATCTTCTGGCTACGTTGCATTAACACAACAAACATTTGTTGAGAGCTCATGAGTGGGCGGTAGCAGTCTGGGCTGTTCTAAGGAGACCTTATGTGAAGTGTCCTTAGATTTCCTAATTTAATTTAACTTAAGTTACATTTCTTATTATCACTTTGAATGTTTTAGGATGAAATTTGGCATTGTCATTTTATTTATGATTTTGGATTTACACAGCTTATATTGTTATAATTGAGAATTATGTGTAAAGTTTATTTATAAACTGTATCACATTAAATACATTTATTTCAGAAAGAACATTGTTTTTAAATTGACTGTTAAAGGAAAGCAATTCACAATTATGCAGTAATAAAACCTAGTTTGGGGAAAATAACTAAAAGTGCTGTACATCAAAACAAAAGTTGCAACATTGTTTACAGGGATACTGTTGAAAGATAAAACATGACAAAATGTCCATTACAATAGGCTAGATTCTGAAATTGGCGCAAAACTGACAATGAAACAACCTTGACACAAACATATGCATAAAATAATAGTACAGAAAGAAAGCATATTCGTGAGAAATGATACTGTTTTAAAAGGATAAAATAGAACAAATTGTGGAGTTATGGCCAAAATGCTGGTGTGAACTTTCAGAAAAGGTATCTTCAATTACAGGCTAGATTCTAAAAGTTGGACACCCCTCTCAAAGTACACCTGGGTAAAAATGTATAACAATTAGAACAACACATAATTCTTAAGGTTTTGCTTCACGTTTTGAAAAGGCATTATTCCCTAAATCATCCCCATGCCCATCCTCCAAATCATACTCTGGTGACTGCTTAGCGAGTCACCGGAACACAGCATCGCTGTAGAAATTGAGCAAATACATGTACGTTTTTGTAAAAAAATTGCAGTGGGCACATTCTTCCATGAAAATGACAAATACTATAATCATGTGCAGGTTTTGATGTTATGTCATAACATGTGTATTTGTACAGCGCACACATCTTCTAATATTACTTCTTGGTGCTGGTCCACCAGGAGATGATTCAGATAGTTACTTAGGGTTGATTTCTGTAGTGGAAGGTTTTCAGGTGATCTCATGCCAAATTGTGGTTGCCTTAATTCAGTGATCTCCGCCCTGAAAATTGAAGAGCCCAAAACGGGATAAATGGACAGAACCATCCTGTTATGAAAGCAGGTGTCTTGCCATGCATAGATTTGTGAATTATTCATGATGTCCTAAAGATGATCTGCTTCTTGATGAGAGGCCAGTGAAGGTTGGTCTTTATGAGGAGCATCATAGATTCTGCTGATTGCCCTCTTTGTGGTCTGGCCATTGCGTATTTTGTAAGTTCAACCAAGACTCTGTTGGCATAGCCCAATATGGATGTGACCAATTGCAGTACAGCGTTTGTGTGTTGTTCTTCACCCATGTACTTAAAACTGAGGGTCTTCATGGGCATGTTTGGAACACTTTGGTTATCAGAGGCTCAAAAGATAACGTCCTGTCAAAAGTGACGTCAGTTTCCTGACTTCCTCGTATGGCAGTATGGTGGGGCCAAAAGGTTCAAGGCAAAAGATGCAGCCACTTCTGCAGGATTCCTGATGTTTTACTGGGTCCTCGTAACTTTAAAAGGATGCATGTGTTTGTGTGACAACAAAATTGCAGATGTTGTGCATGGAGGGTGTCAATTAAAGGTAAAATATAAATGTAAAAAAGCCCGGAAAACTGAGCTGACCGCTGTGGAGTCCCACATGTGAGTGTTTGCAGGGCTGAGCAATATGGGGGGTGGCATCCAATGCCCACCAGTTGTAGTCTGGACAGCTGCATATTATTGCTATATAAGTAGAGACATTAGGGCACTATACTCTGACTGAACTTTACTTAGCACTTGGGTATTTCTAGTGAGTTTTTTAAGTTTGTTTGCTGCAAGGTCACGGGTAGGGGAGGTGTTGCTCACACCTCGTGCTAGGACTTGAATGTAGTTGGGCCCGGATAAGTTGCGCTTAAAATTACTCTTCTCATTCTTCTTTGCAGTGGCTTGTGTGCATTTTATTTGTGTGGTTGTAAGCGGTCAGCCGACATGTGTTTCGACCTCTCAGGGTCTTTATCAAGGCTAGTACGCAGATTCTTGTTGCATGCTGGCGGTTCTGTGTTGGAAGTCAGCTTTCACTGCTTGCCTGTTAAGTCTTTTTGGAAAGCCACCCAGTTGGGTAATTATCTTGCCAGTTGGATATCCGGACAACCGTTCAGGAGCGGACCAGGCCAACTGGCATTTCCCAATGCCAACTGCATTTTATTAGCCTGGTTTTGAGTGGCCAGCTGACCACTTGAAACCACGCAAATAAAATGCACACAAGCCACTGCAAATGAGAATTTGAAGAGTAATTCTTTAATTGCAAGGTATCCAGGCCCAACTACATTATTATTGCTACATGTACCATATAATGTCAAAAAGACTGATAGCATCAGGGCACTTGTCTGTCCCTGACATAGTTCTAGCCTGATGTCAACTAATACAACCACCTTTCCAGTCCCTCCGCGTGAGCACAATCTTGCGTGCAGAGGCTCAAAGATCTGGCGATTTTCAATCGAAGGATTGCAGCTTGGTAAGAATGACCTTCTCTGTCAACTTAGCTGTGAAAGGGATATTTGAAATGTGGCAGAAAATGGATAGATCATCTGGGTTCAGGTTAGAATTTCTTTTAGCAAGGGTTGGCTTCTGCACATTTGTGAGAACCATGCGCCACGTTGCAAGCAGGAGTTAAATCAGGAACCTATGCATGTCAATTAAAGAACCTCATATATTTATCGTGGGAAAAGGTCATTGGGTGACCCCGAATTCGTGCTGGTTTGAAGAAGTTCAGTCATCATTTCATTAACAAGAGGTTTTGAGTTTTTGAGAATCTATTGCTTGACATCTACTTACTGGTGAAAATGTTGTCATTTTGTGTGACAATAATAAGCTAAGATAATCCCTAATGCTTGGATGGGGAACATTGGTTGGGAAAATCCTGATGGAGTCCTCAGGACCCCGAAAGGTTTATGAAATTTCTTTCAAGAACATGAGCAATAACTCCCTAATTATAAAATAGTATTTCATATCCTAGTTTCGACAGTTCCTCAAAACATACATGGGGGGGAAGACGGCAAGGGTTAATAAGAGGAGGAAGTGGGCGGCCAAAGGTGTTATGGAGGAAAGGCCCAATATATTAGAATAAAGTTGGAAAACATGCAAATGATAAACCTCTTCATAGGTCTATTGCTCATCTTGTTGGTAATTTCAAGCAGTTTCTTTAGTTAGTTACGGACCCTGGTGATGGGTTTTGTGTAAAAACATGTTTTTGCTTCGCTCATTTCTTTGGAGTGCCTTAAGCTGATATATATTCAAATTTAGATTCTTCAGAATAAGATCATTGCCAAATTCATTGCAACAACCTCAACTTTGCCTTAAGGTGACTTCATTCTGACTTGACATATTGTCTTTATTCTTCACTAACGAGTTCTGTCTCTTCTGGTCTGGTGCCCTTTTATAAGAAGAATGCTTACTTCATGAAAGCGTTGATGCCAATCATAGGCACAGGTGAGCAGGAGGTGATATGTGGAGTGACACCATTGATGGAAACATTTGTGTTTCAACAGCTATGATCATTATTCAAGGCACTGGATAAATCAATGCAATCACAGATGCAGAGATCAAAGCACATGCACTGTCTCTGATTGATATGATGAAATTATATTTTATTTATAGCGCGCCTATAGACAAGTGGTTCAAGGCGCGACGAGACAAGGGGGGGCAACAAGGAGGACAAGACAACAATCTTACTAGGCCAAGTGACATTGAGATCGCGCAAGTGCAGGGGAGAGGGAAGGGGAAAAGTGCAAGAGGAAGGGGAGGAGAAGAAGTGCGAGACATAGGATCAAGACAAAGGAAAAAGAGTGGAGCCAGCAGTTGACAGTGCAGGTGTTAAGTGCAAACAAGTGATGGATAAGTGCAGGTAGGGGGACTGTAGGGATGCAGATACAGCCCCCAAGTGCAGGGTTGCTAGGAGGCAATGCAGGTGTGCAGCTGGGAGGGCAGGGACCTGGGTCTGTGATTCAGAGGGTAGCCAGGTAACCAGTGCATTCTCATATAGGAGATCAGTAGGGAAGTGGAAGAAAGAAGGCAGAAGCAAAGAGGAAAGCCTTGAGCTGCTTCCGGAACCACAGATGGTTCTGCTCATTTTTCTGAGAGGCTGGCAAGTGCCGGCCAAAGAGAGTGATCTGCCCCCAACTCGTTGCTTAGAGAAGCGGCTGACCCTCAGGGAGTTGGAGGTGGAAGAGCTCACGAAGGAAGACACTTCTGAAGATAAAGCTGGAGGCATTTTGGTCCCAGGCCCCTTAAGGCCTTGTGGACAATGCAAAGGGTCTTGAATTTGATTCTTGCAGCCACTGGGAGTCAACAGAGAGATTTCAGTGCTGGAGAGATACAATCCCTGGGCTTAAGGCCAAGGACAAGTCTTGCAGTCCTGTTCTGGGTGAGTTGCAGAGGGCGGAGAGTAGATTTGAAAAGAGGCTGTTACAGTAGTCAATTCTAGAGAGAACCAGAGCTCTGGAGACAGTGAGCTTCTGGGGGAAGGAGAGGAACGGAAGAATATCTTTGAGGAGGTACAGTTGGTAGCTTGATTTCTTAGAGACATTGGAAATGTGAGGACAGAAGGAGAGTGTGGAGTCGAAGATTACCCCAAGGTTCTTAACCTCACAGATGGGATCAGGAAGAGGGTGAAGGCAGGCCGGCCAGAGCGTGGCGGGAAAGGGAGGTGCGGGTGTGCCGAGGAGGAGGATCTCTGTCTTACTGGCATTCTGGCAGAGATCATTGGCGGCGTACCACTCCTGGATTGCAGACAGACGATCAGGATGAGAGAAGGAAAAGAGGCGGCAGAGGGGAGCCTGAATGCGAGTTGGGGGTCATCCGCATATCACTAGAAGTTAGAGCAGAGAGCAGCAATGCGGAGTGCGAGAGGTGCCAGGTATTGGGTGAACAACCAGGGAGAAAGGTTAGACCCCTAGGGAACACCACAGGTGGAGAGAGAGAGGATGGGAAGGTTGGACCTGGGAGGGTCAGTCAGAGAGGAAAGAAGTCAGCCAGAACCTGATTAGTGGTACCCGGATCATCACGAAGCCGGATGAGCAGGATGGCATGGTCGACCATGTCAAAGGCAGAAGAGAGATCCAACAGGATGAGGACAGAGGGGAGGTTAGAATCAAGGGGAGGTTAGATTGCCTCTCTGATATCAAGCTTTGGGTGCTCACCTATTTCCTACATCTCAATTCATGCCCCTTTTCCCTCATGAATGCCCTCCCCTTTATCCTTTTATTTCCACCATTATCATCTCCCCTTTTCTTCTGCTTGTACTTGCTGTACATTTCTGAATCTTCAATTTCATCCAGTAAACACATTTCCACTCTTACCCGCACTGTTCACTGTCAATTTAATGACATCTGTAAATTCTGCCATTTTCTCATCTTTTCCATATCTCAGACCCTTATTCCGGCACTTGTTTTTCCCCTTTACTGCTGTGGCCCACTTATTCCTCCTTTAGACATTCACACTATTTCTCTCTGCCTCTAACTCTACTATTCCTCTTCTTTTTCTATTCCATCCCCATTTTCCTATCATTCCATTTCTCACCATTCTTCTCTGGCTTTCTTTGCCAGTGTCATGGAATAAACCACCCCCCATAACAAAGTCTCCCCTGGGAGACTTTATTCTGACATAAACTCTACCCGGGAGAATTTATTCTGAACTGGAATCTCCCAGTATGAAATAAATTCTCCCCCCCATGACAAGACATTAATTTAATCTCATTCTGAACCCTCCATCATCTGGCTTTTTTTTAAATAGAGTCTCTACTATTCTAGGAAGGGTTTTTGAAAAGTCCAGTCAGGCGAGGGAAGGCTTGAACTGGCCTTTAGGGCAATAGGGCAATGCATGAACCAAAAACACAAAATGCTAGTGTGGGCCAGTATGTGGGCCAGTTTGATAAGTTACTTCACCATTGGGCCAGTAGTTTTGACAAGCGTTACTGAATATTCTTTAAAATGCACAATTTGCATCACATTTTATCAAAAACCTCCCCCTTGGGAACTACTCAGTCTGTCACAAATGGAATGAATTGCCATTTGCAGTTGTGGGCCACTTTTTCATTGGTCCTGAGACAATTTTATGCCCCAGTCCGACCATGTAGGAAAGTCTCTGTTTTGAAATATTGTTGAGCCTTCACCTTGATTGGGAGAGACTCTGTAGCAGAATACATTCTCCCCCTTGAAAGGGGAGACTCTGTATCAGAATAAACTCACCTCTTGAAGGGGGGACTCTGTAGCAGAATAAATACTCTCCCTTGATGCGGGAGACCCTGTAGCTGAATACACTCTCCCCCTTGAAAGGGAGACTCTGTATAAGAATAAATTCTTCTCCTTAGAAGTTAAACTCTGTAGCAGAATAAAACTTCTCCCTTCGTGGGGGAGACACTGTTTCATAATAAGCCCAACACCCCCACCCCCTTGAAGAGGATACTCTGTATCAGAAGAAGCACTGCCCCTTGAAGAGGAGAATCTGAAAAAGATTACAGTATACCCCTTGATGGGGAAGACTCTGAAGCAAAATAAACTCTGCCCCATGAGGGGAAAATCTGTATCAGAATAAACTCTCTCCCATGAGGGGTAGACGCAGTAGCAGAATACATGCTCCCCCTTGCCTTGATGGGGAGACTTTGTACCAGAATAGACTCTCCCCTTGAATGGGATAATCTGTATCAGAATAAATGTAACCTCTTAATAGGGGAGACTATGTATTATAATAAACTCTCCTTTTGAAGGGGGCACTCTGTAGCAGAATAAATCCTCCACCTTGATGGAGGAGCATCTGTAGCAGAATAAACTCTCCCTCTCAATGGGGGAGGCTCTGTAGCAGAATAAACTCTCTCCTTTGATAGGGTAGAGTCTGTATCACTATAAACATTCCCCCTTGATGGGGGAGACTCTGTTGGAGAATATACTTTGCCCCTTAAGGGCGAGACTCTGTATCAGAACAAAATCTCCCCCTTGAAGGGAATACTTTGTAGCAGAATAAACTCTCCCCCTTGAATGGAAGACTCTGTAGCAGAATAAACCCATCCTCTTGCTCTGGGAGACTCTGTATCAGAATACACTCTCGCCCTTCAAGGGGGAGACCCTCTATCAGAATAAACTCTCCACCTTGAAAGTTAAACTCTGTATCAGAATAAAATCTCTCTGTTGATGGGGTAGACACTGTATCAAAATAAGCTCTCCCCCTTGACGGGGGAGACACTGTAATTGAATAAACCCCCCTTTAACTAAACACTCTGTAGCAGAATAAAGTCTCCCCCTTAATGGGGGAGAGTCTGTATCAGAATAAAGTCTCCCCCTTGAAAGTTAAACTCTGTATCAGAATAAAACCTCTCTGTTGATGGGGTAGACACTGTATCAAAATAAGCTCCCCCCCTTGACGGGGGAGACACTGTAATTGAATAACCCCCCCCTTTAACTAAACACTCTGTAGCAGAATAAAGTCTCCCCCTTAATGGGGGAGAGTCTGTATCAGAATAAAGTCTCCCTCTTGAAGGGGAGACTCTGTAGCAGAATAAACTCTGCCCCTTGAAGGGGAGAATCTGTATCAGAATAAACTCTCCCCTTTGACGTGTAGACTCTGTAGCAGAATATACTCTCCCCCTTGAGGGGAGAATCTGTATCAGAATAAACTCTCCCCCTTGAAGGGTAGACTTTGTAGCAGAATAAACCCTCCCTCTTGATGGGAGAGATTCTGTATCAGAATAAAACCTCACCTTGAAGGTAGAGGCACTGTATCAGAATAAAACCTCCCACTTGAAGGTTGGGACTCTTTTTCAGAGTGAAGCAGAGGTCTTTTTATTCAAATGGACCCCTTTTCCTCTTGACATGGAAACTTTGTAGCAGAAGACAAACTCCATCATATAGCAGAAAACTCTATATTAGCCCCTTTAAAGGGGTGACTGTAAAGAATGCACCCATCCTCTTAAATGAAAGGGGTCTGTAGCAGAAGCAACAACCTATCTCCAAACGTATTTCTCTTTATAACTCCATTGATGACAGTGGGCTATTTGTCCCATGGGACCGCTCAACAATCCGGTATACATATCTATAGTTTGGAATGCATTCAAACATCATTAAGGGCTTCTCAAACTGGTGGTTTCAGATTATTTTCAAGCTCTTCAATTCAATTTGCCACTCTGGGGTCTTACCTTGTTCATGGCTTCAGAGTATCATAGTCCCCATTTTCAAGAAAGGGGACTTTAATTACCCTAACTGCTACCGACCAATCTCCCTATTTGACAGGGCAAAATCTTTTTGAAATGCCTGTTATCCAAATTAGAGGAATTGGCTGCTTCTTTGAACCTGTTAAAATCATAAAAGCAGGATTTAGAAGAGGGTTTTCCACGATTGGCAACTGCTTGCTATTAAACACGCAGATAAACAAATATTGTGCAATACGTGGTTTTCATTGATTTAGAAAAAGCCTTCGACTGAATCCCAAGACACAAGTTATGGGGAAAGTTATCTGCATTAAAGATCCGACTGGGCTCTTGTAGCTGTTACAATGTTGCTACATGGACACCTGTGCATCAGTGCAGTCCATGTGCAGTGCTAGATCATTTTCTTCAGCACTTTCCACTCTCCCCCTTCCCTCTCCCCTGCACTTGCACGTTCTCAATGTTACTGGGCCTAGTAAGATCATTGTTTTGTCCTCCCTTGCACCCCTCCCTTGCCTTTTCGTGCCCTGAAAAACATGTGTATGGTCGTAATATAAATAAAATATCTTATCATATCATGTGTACAGGAAGGCTGTGGGGAATCTTTCAAACAAAAAAGGGGTAAAACGGGGCTGTGCTCTAGCCCCACTGCTATTTATCCTATTTCATTTGGATTTTAATACTGAGGCATTGGGATCTAGGGCTAGCCCTACCCCCCCCATATCTCCAAAGCACCACCATTGGAGCACTCCTGTATACTGATGAAAGAGCTCTTCTTGATTTGACCCTGGGGGTTGCAATGCAGCCTTTCTTATACCGAAGAGTATATTTCTGCCCACAGGCTGAAACTGAACAGGACTAAGACCAAGGTCCTTATCTTTGCAATAGGAGGAAATCATCATGGGTACTTAACAGCAAAACAATTGAATTAGTTGAGTCATACTGCTACCATGGTTATATTTTTTACCAAAAATGGGAAGTGGTCAAGACATAAAAATGCCACTGCTACAAAGGCAGCTGTAAGGTTAGGGGGGGGCTGCTCAGGTTTGATCATATATATGGCGGTCGTATGCTGGACAAATGACTTAGTGTCTACAAAGCTATGGTACGCATGCTGCTGTTAAATGGCAGTGGAATTTGGGGCTATTCCAATTGTTCTTCTCTGTATATGATTCAGAATAGAACTCTTAAATAATTAGTAGGACTCCCCTAATGTGCCCCCAACAGTGTGTTTGGGTTAGAACTAAGGATTTCTAGTAATGAGATACAGGTGAAACTTAGATTTGCCTGTTACTTCTTGAAGGCTTGCCTGGGCCACTCGAAAAACCCAAATCTGAAGGTGGAAATTGCGGGGTCCCTTGCATCCACTAAATATGTTTTGCATAGGGAGGGGCTAAAACTATTGGATACCTCTGGGAATTTCATATATGGATCCCTCTTAACCCTCCCTGTTTTATCCGAAGACCATGGTGAAGCAGAGAGCAATAATCATGGACTGCGAGCAGAATTTGGGAACAGTGAGCACAGTCCCGTCACTTGCCCTTTACGCGGACCTAAACGTCACTCCGTTTGCTGGCTGTGAAATATGTTCTATTAAATCTGGGGAATGTAGAAGATTGGTGTTGATGTCCAGATTGAACTTGCTTCCCAAAAATACAGTCCCCGATATACAGAAATTGTCACAGTAATGCCAGAGTGGTTGAGAATTTGTGTCTTTTTGTACTGTTTTGCACATGCTATTCTGATCTATTTAAGGAATTTTTAAACCAGAATGTTAAGGACCTTAATATCAGGTTTTGTTGAGAGGCACTCTTTTTAATGATGAATTGTAATGATACTGCTTTTTTGTACAGTCTATATGACTTAGTATGGAGACTTATTTTAAGGCGGGCTATTGCCCGGCATAGCGTGCAACCTTAACTTTCCTTTAAACGTTTGTGTTTTTCAAGTGTGCTATTGAATTTGTTATTCTTTTTTTAATTATCAATGGAGAAATATGAATCCAATAAAGAATTCACTAACTATAGTTTGGATGAGTGAATCAATTTCTAAATTGTCAATAGCACCCAAGGTACACACCATTAAGACTTTTACAAAGATTATTTTTCACTAGGATTCTAAGCATTTGCTCTCAGCATTTTTTGGAATGAATGTCATAATGGAAAATAATTTTAAAAAAAGATTTATTTAGAAGATTTAACTTATGCGCACTATACATCACACAAAGGCATTTTTTAAGCTTATTTCGTAGAAGGTATTTTGTACATAGTGCAATTGTACACTAGATAAAAAACCTGTAAAGTATCTTTAGCAATAAAATACATTTATTTTATTCACAATGTGTTGTTGATTTTACAAATATACAGTTAACTTTACCATACATATCATGCCCTCAAATGAATCACTTTCCAATGGGGGAACATGCATGAATACCAGAGTAGAGATACTACTGTGATGTAGTCTAAAAATAGTTGTATTCTGTGACTTCATGCTCGCTATAGTTATCAAATCCAATATTACAAGGGAGAATTTAATTTAGTGTTAATGATTGCTGCAGGGTGCTGACCCAAATGGGTTGGACTGATAGCCTGAGGTGAAAGACCTATGTAAAGTGAGGTCCTTCACCAATGGGTTAAAGTCATTACTGACTGTGTTAGTCCCCTGCAATGGCAATTAATACGTTTTCTGGAGCCCAGGGCAAATGCCTGGGGTGCTAAGGCCAAAATTCACTTTGTGCGGAAACACAGGTCACGTCAAGCATGTGATCAGTGGTTGCTCACCAAAAATATAAAACTAAGATGCACCCATTTTCAATGGTGTTGACAAGCAGCAGGGTTGAGCTGAAAGTCAGAATTGAGGGGGCTGGTGAGGAGGAGACAGCGTCATCGAAGATAAATGATTACAATTGTTTGAGGTGTGGGTGGAGTTCGATGCGAGTGGGAGGTGTGCAGGCAGGGGGTAGCACAGAAGGAACAGGAGGTCGGGGAAGTGGCTGCAAACAGCCACCAGCTTGCTCCAGATGTGGCTTATACTTACAGGCAAAATCCACAATTGTAAAAACCAGATTGATTGTTTAGATCTTCCCAGGTGCTAATAACAAATACATCATTATTGGCCCTGATTTCCACCACTTATTGTTGTAATGTTTTTAATGTATCCTCACAACTCTATTGTTATTCAAAGCAACACGACATGGCTTGAATGAAGTTTATAGAACTCTATAAAGACCAATTAAACAAATAAAAACATTTACGTTTAGATTCAAATCACATTTTATTGTTAACGATAAAGGCTAAACAGGTAAACAATTAAGCATTTTTGTAGCCTTGATATTTGGATAGAAAACTTCAAACTAAATCCAGATCAAATCTTCACTGTTACAGTTTTCTCTTTTCGCCCTTTTTTGTGATTTTGGGAAAGGAATCACTTTTTGGTCTTCAAAACATTTGAACACACGTTGCCTACCTTTAAGGATGTAAAAGCAATTGTGAGAACAAGCATCTGGATCAAGGTGTTGAGCTAGTTCTAATGCATTTGCAGCAGAACAAATTCCACAGTCAGACCCATTACATTTGCATCGGCAAGGGATGATGGTCACATTAGCTCTCCCTTTGAATCTAATTGGGTAGCATAAAACTGTTTCATTTTTGCTTGAACATATTTTGAAATATGCAGCTGAAGGCTGTCTAAATAAAAAACTTTACCATTGAGAAATGCTGTTGTTATCCAATGGTCAGAATCATGAAGAATCTGTACAGTGTGGATTTTGTTCACTGCATCGATTAATCGATCATTTAGCCAGCCCCCTGACAAAAGGGACTCTGAATCAGACTTTAAAAAATGTAGCTCAGCTAGCCAGACTTCCTCACGTGCATCTTCATTATCAGCAGAGCTGGAAATAACTGTCTTTTCCAAATGCACAGTTGACTTGTTGTCCACCTCTTATTCACTTTCTTCTGGAATCCATCTTTTCAAGTTGCAAGCATTACACTTCTGGTGCAGAATGTTTCAATGTTTCTCTCTAAGACAATATACACCCTTTCCAAGTACTTCGGCAATGGTATATGGACCTAGAAAATTGTTAGAGAGTTTGTCTCCCATTTGGGTGTCTTTTCTTCTGTTCTCTTGTAAAACTTTATCTCCAACCTGTACATAACAATATTAAGTAGGTTAGGAGTTTGGACACATTTTTGACACACTGTTTGCCCCATGGGCTAAATCTTACCATGTAGATTCCAGATTATAGGGCAATGGTTTATAAAAGGTATGCACTTGATTAGTGACTAAATCAAAAATTGGTTTGTGGATGAGAGTGCAGAAATAATCACACGACCTGGCTATTACAGAGAGGAGGGAGCTATATAACCAGATAGATAGTGGGAAGGAAACTATATCTCTGGAAGTGAGCTGGGCATCAAATTCCTGGAAGCGATCTGGGCTCTTTACCCCTGAAAGATCATATAAGCACTCTGGGTGCTTTAACCCTAAGAAAGGCAGGAAGCGTATAACCTATGAGGTGAAAAAGAAAGTTGGCAGAGGTGCAAATGGACACCAGTATGCTTGATAAAGAAACCCTGAGTTACTATAGTGTATCCCTTTGGTATACATCTTCCTTAAACTTTCCAGAGCGGGGAACCCCGTTTTAATTTGTGAAGAATTCACTAGGACCTGTAGGCTTTATCCTATTACCCAGGCTGATATGTTTTAATCTTGACTTAGTGGCATGTATACTGCTGGATATACCACAAAGGTAAAACCTAGTGTATGTTAATTTGAATATAGTGCTTCTATCATTCTAAAACTGCACAGTTGTCTCTCTGACAACTTTAAATGCATACAGGAAAACAGAAAAAGGAAAAGAGGAGGAGGACTCATGGTGGCATACAAAGAACATCTAAAAATAAGAACAGCCAATCCACTGAACATCCTGAACTGTGAATCCCTACGACGCAACATTTGTAGACATTTTCGTAGAAGCTGTCACTAACATGACCATAAAACATGATCAACTGATCATTCTCTGTGACTTCACAAATGGTTTGAAGACGAGAACGCAAACTCACAGAAAACACTAACTAAACAGCTTGAGACAGTGCAAATACAACAAATGGTGAAAGGAACCATTCATACAGCGGGCCACACTCTAGATGCAATGTTTGCCAATAAACATTTGATCATAACAGCACCCCCAATCCAAGTACTTTGGAGCAAACACCTCATTATACCGTTCTTAGTCCAAACACCATCAAAAGCATCCAACTAGCCCCAAAATAACACCTCAATCTGGAAAAGAAACTGGAGAACCGTCAAAAGGAGTGACCTAGAGGAAAAACTAGAATCCTAAAAGCCAACGATCACCACGTTGAACACAACTGAAATAGAACAAAGAGCAGACATAATCCCTAACTGGATCACGAAAACAATAGACTGCATCTCACTGGAAAAACGCGTCATCCCATTGCGAAAGAAATCAGTGGCTAGATGGTTCAAGCCCACCTCAAACCAATGAAAAAAACAAACTTGATACTAGCACAAGAATGGAGAAAAAAGTATGACCAAGACAAAAGAATAACATATCAATCACAGATCCGATCACATAAAGCAGACATTCTCAAAGCAAAAAAGAAATACTACAACAAACGGATCACGAAAACCAACAACACTCAGAAAGAATTGTACAACATCATAAATGAAATGAGAAATCCTCCCGGGTGAAACAACAAACTGGTCCCCTCGCAAAAACGATGTGACGATTTTGCAGTTCACTTTAAGAATAAAATCACCAACATGCAACGGATCACACAATACAAAGTAGACAGACCCACCCGAACATTCACTTCAACCAACCAACCCCCGGGTCACAGACCAGGCTGTACCTCTTTCCCAAAATATCAAGAGAAAAATTTATCAGCCTGGTGAACAAAAGAAACAACTCAGGCTCCCCAGTTGATCCATGTTCACCAGGCATCTACAAATCGATAATTCCACTGGGAACACCATCAGAATACTACTTAAACCTATTAAATCTGTCAAGTTCAACTATAAGAGTACCACAAGCCTTCAAATCAGCCTACATCAACCCATTCCTCACAGATATGATAGGTGATATGGACGACCTCTTAAACTACAGACCTAATTCAAACATTCCATACCCGGCACAACTAATAGAGACCTATGTTTGTTTATGAACAAATACTGGAAAACATCGAAAACAACCAGCTGTTGTACCATTCACAAGTAGGCTTCAGACGCATGAAAGGAACAGGGACAGCACTTCTCTCTATATGGGACGACTTAAAGACCAATGCAGACTCAAACTCAAACTCAGCAGAGATACTACTCGACTTCGCTGCAGCATTTGACACAGCCAACCATAACACCCTCGTCAAGAGACTTGAAGAGATAGGGAATAAAGAAACAATATGGCTAAAACTATTCAAATTCACACCGTGAGACATTATTTGTGGAGCACCACAAGGCTTCTCACTATTACCACTATTGTTCAACATCTACATGACGCCTCTAATCACCCTCGCCAAAAGACACAGCCTCACCTGCTACAATTACGCTGATGATACCAAAATCATCTACAAAATCAACGACAATTAAGAGGAGAACCCCACGCTAACACACTGTCTCAACGAACTCTACCAATGAAGGAGCACTAATAACCTAAAAATGAACCTGGACAAAACGGAAATCATGATTTCACCCAACAACCAGAATCCTCCCATGACCCACAGAAAATGGGAACCCCACCTGAACCATTCAAAGTAGTCAAAAACCTTGGCATCCTAATGGATAACGAGCTAACACTAGAGTGACAGGTTAACGCAATAATTAAGAAATGCTTCTTCAATCTGCACACTATCAAAAAGATAATACCATTCTTTTCCTTCATGCACAGAACACTTGCCATGCTCTCCCTCATGAAGTCCAGGATAGACTAGCCAACAGCATATACCTTGGAATGCCGGAATATTTGCTGAGGAAACTACAACAAAAAGATTTCTCCTAAAACTCTCATGAAGAGACCATATCACACCAGCGCTAAGGATACTACATTGACTCCCAGTCAAAAAAAGAATCGCCTTCAAAACAATGTGCGTAACACACAGACCAATCCACGGCCAGGGAGCGGAATTCATACAAAGAAAATCACCATCTACAAACCAGCAAGAACACTTGGATCTAGCAACACATCTGCCTAGAACCTAAACTCTGCGCGAGAAAAAACTTTGAGGATCAGCCTTCTCTTGCATAGCTGTAAAACTCTGGAACTCCTTCCCGAAAGAAATACGAAACATCTAAAATTCTGAAAACTTCTAAAAACCTGTCTCTTCAGCTCCGAAGGGGATGAACACACCTGAACAACATCTATGTACCAGGAAAGGAACACATATATGGAAAGGAACCCCATGAAACCAGGGACTAACCGAATACACCTGACATGAACCAAGCAAAAGGATCTACCGCCATCAGCCCAATCCAAAACACTAAACCATGCAAAATCCAGCAGGAGACACCTACCAGAAAAGCAAAGAGTGCAACCACTAATGTACTCCAGAAAAACCCTCTATCTAATTACCTGATATCATATAGCTACCTGCATTTAGCTTACTTGCATAGGCTAGCCTTATCCTGCATCAACTTAACTGTGTAAATGATCAACTTCCACACTTAGCTTGTATGTGTAGGTTAGCCACATTCTGCATCTAGTTTAATAGTATAGCTAAGCCTTATGCTCCCTGCTGCGCCCTTGAGACAGGCACTATGTAACTTCTGTATCATGCTGGGTTGATTGAAAAAGATTGTATGGGGTGGGAAATGCATCACACGTTCGATAGACTGTTGGGGGCAGGAAATGTATCAGACCCAGATGGATTGTTTAATGGTGTGTTACACCGGGATGGATTGCGGGGATGGGAGATGCATCACACGTGGATGGGCTGTTGGAGACAAGAAGTAGATTGCACTTGGATGGAGTGTTGCGGATGGGAAGTGTGTCTCACTTAGATGGGTGGTAAGGAGCGCAAGATGTATCACACTTGGATGGACTGTTGGAGGTCGGAAATGCGTTGCACTTGGAGGGATTGGTTGGGGGCAGAAACCGTGCCACACTTGGATGGAATGTTTGGGACAGGGAATGTGTCTCACCTGGATCAATTGCTGGGTGTGGATAATGCATCGCACCAGAATGAGTTGTTGGGGTTGGGACATGTTTTGCACATAGACGGAATGTTGGGTGTAGGAAATGTATTGCCACTAACTAACCATACTAAAAACTCACCTTTCTACATATGCACTGTCAAACTATGAACTAAACACAACCATACCTCTACCGCACCACAAACCACATGCACTCCAAAACACCCACTTCACAACACCCGACATGAAAACAAACATACACAATCATACCACATGACAGCTACCAACCGAAAACGCACCAATGCTCAGTGACCGGTTTCTACGAACTGAAGCTGCCAACAGCACATGAAAGCTCTCTTGCTCTTCTCCCTCTCAATCCCACTAACAAACCCTGAAACCCTCCTTCCATTGCAGATCCGCCAGAGCACCAAGAGACAACACAAGTGGCAACAGTACGCGGTACACAATGCAATAATATTAAACTACCCAAACTAAATAAACATGAGCTCCCATTAGCAAGATGTGCTTCTCAGATGATGTATTTTCAGAGGATTCTGGTTGATAGATGTTTGTTAGATATGTACCTTGCATTCATTACTCTGGGCAGTGACAGCTGCTCTTATAGGTAAAAGCGTCTTATTCCCGGGCACATATAATCTAGATCTGGTATCATCTATAGGTAAGGAATTAAAGTAGGCCCTAGTCTCTAACCATGTTGTTACTCGTGTGCCTTTTGTTTGATCAAAATGTGGATAGTACAATCCTGAAATACAGTGCATACATATCCCAGGCTTCTGTAGCTACTAGATGCACAGGTTCATGCTTGATTCTGAAATGTGGGTATGGGCCCTGGGTAATATAGGGCACTGTTATTCAAAGTAATTTTTTACTTCAGACTTCCATTCAAATGTCATACCAAAGGAGTAGCCTCGGATTTCGTCTTCATATATTGGGTCTGTCTGAAAAAGGTAACATTTGGAATCATGTGTTCTTACTTAATTCCATGTGTTGTTTTCCGTTGGAGCTATTGTATATCTAAGGTTTGGGGCATGTTGTGGCATTAGAGGGGTGAGCTAGTACCTGGGAAAAGAGATTTTCACACACCTACACCCATTTACCTCCCCTTGTTTGAGGGCCAAAAGCAGGAACATTAGTAAGTAGTAACATGTGGTAATAGCCTTAAATATAATGGTATAACCCACATTGAGGCATGTAGTGTTAGGCTATGATACAACAAATGTACTTAACTTTTAGGATTCCCATTCCCAAACAAAATGTGCCCTGCTCTTTGGCCAGTGGATTTGGTAATTCCAAATCTCAACACATCCTGCCCTTTGTCTGTACTATTCCTATAGGATGCAGAGACTGATTCCAGATTTATAATCCAAGCACATTATTTCTTTCTGCAGATTCGGTAGCTTGATGTTCTCTATATCAGGTTATCTAAACTCTTATGCCACAATCATTATGTTACATCAAATGATTCAAGCAGGTTATTATTATTATTGCTCTGATTATTACCAATACTAATGATAAATAACAATAATATACATTATTATTTGTGAAGCGTGCCATGAAAAAACATTATAACTGAAGAAACTGAGCATGTAAATGGTGTTAGAAGTTCATGTCAATGATAAATCAGCCTTTACCATTATAGTCACAGAATTTGTTTTAGTTGAAAACATTTTATTCTTACCACAAATGCTGCTCCAAGGTGCTTTAAGTCATATCTTTTCTTCTGTCTTGCTTGTGCTGCCTTTATATTATTGTCTGCTTTGCCACGAGGAGCAGACACTGCTCCAATCAACATTTCTTTTCTGTTTTCCACTTCTTTTGGATAAGTTTACCATGTGACTTTATCACTTGCAGTATTGCCTTCCAAATCCCCTGGCAAGCAGGCTTTTACACCATACATTAATTCAAATGGAGTGCACTGAGTAGAAGCTTGCTTATTTGCCCTATAGGCAAATGCTTTATGTTGAATGAAATTATCCCAATTGTTTCCCTCTTTATTCACATGCTTCATTAACTGGGTTATCAATGTCTGATTACATTGTTCAGTCAATCCATTTGTCTGTGAACGATATGCTGATGAGATAGCCTGACTCATTGCTAGCGTTGCACATAGCTCAGCAACCAAGCCGTTACAGAATTTGCGGCCCTGGTCATGAATTAGGACCTCACATGCAACCAATCGTAAAACTAGGTCCATAAGGAACTGGAAAACGCCGTCTCACGATTTATCCTGAAGGGCATCAACTTCCGCCCATTTTGTGAGATATTCTGTGGCAACAATGATGTACTTGTTGCCCTTTTCATTTTCCTTTAATGGGCCTATAAGATTAGCACCCCAGTGGTGAAATAGGTTGTTCACTGTCAGTGGGTGCAAAGTGGCAGTCCGAGGTCTATTATTAGGATTTAACCCCTGCCATTGTTGGCATCTGCAACACTATTCATGCATATCTTGTATCATATTTCGCCACCAGTATCTATCTGAGGGCCTCATCACGAGTTGGGTGGTATCCCGGCTCTAATACTGCCCAACTGTAATAGCGTTAATGCCCACCGGTCTGGCGGTATTACCGCTGGATCAAAGGTGGGGCATTAACTGTAAATCCCCATTACCATCACTCCAAAGAAGACCTGGCTGAGGTGAGTGTACCCCCAGATGCCCCACAACGCTTCCAAACACTGTAAAAGTTTTCAAAATGGAAACGTTTGCACACTCGGCGCTGCAGCTCCCTTCCTCCTTCCAACCCCCTTCCCCAACCCAATCCCGCCTCCCAACCCTCCCCCTGCACCACGATTGGTGCCCTGGCCCATTTTTTTAAAAAAAAAGAAAGAAAAGGGAAACAAACTCCCGGTGCGTGGCGTCCTCGCCAGCACCTTCACTCCAAAGAAGACCTGGCTGAGGTGAGTGTACCCCCACATGCCCCACAACGCTTCCAAACACTGTAAAAGTGTTTAAAATGGAAACGTTTGCGCACTCGGCGCTGCAGCTCCCTTCCTCCTTCCAACCCCCTTCCCCAGCCCAATCCCGCCACCCAACCCTCCCCCTGCACCACGATTGGTGCCCTGGCCCATTTTTTAAAAAATAAAAAAAAAAGGGAAACAAACTCCCGGTGTGTGGCGTCCTCGCCAGCACCTTCACTCCAAAGAAGACCTGGCTGAGGTGAGTGTACCCCCAGATGCCCCACAACGCTTCCAAACACTGTAAAAGTTTTTAAAATGGAAACGTTTGCGCACTCGGCACTGCAGCTCCCTTCCTCCTTCCAACCCCCTTCCCTGCCCAATCCCGCCTCCCAAACCTCCCCCTGCACCACGATTGGTGTCGTGGCCCATATCATGAACCCTCCCAGGGCAGCCCTCTGCCCGGCAGCCCCCGCGGCGAGGGGCCCCGGGGCTGGGGGCGGCTCCGGCATCGGCGGCTCCGAGATGTGTCTGCGGGTGTCCGCAGGGGACGCCAAGGAAGCCAACAGACACCAACAGGAAAGACGTGAGTGTGGCATGGGTGGGGAGTGGAGCGGTCGCTCTATTCCAGAGAGCCCCGCCACTCTATCCTGCCTACCAATAGCATAGAGTGACATAATACCAGCATGTCCACCCTTAGATAGAATTGTGAATGTTAGCATGTCCACTCTTCGATAGAAGCGCCAAATCTAGACAGAAATGTGATTGTTAGCATATGCCACATTTAGATGGAATTTCTCAAGTATAGTCTGCGCCGAATCTAGACAGAAATGTGTTTGTAAGCATATACCACACTTAGATGGAATTTCAGAAATCTGATTGTTAGCATATACCACACTTAGATGGAATTTCAGAAATGTGCTTGTTAGCATATGCCACACTTAGATGGAATTGCTCAAGTATAGTCTGCGCCAAATCTAGACAGAAATGTGATTGTAAGCATATACCACACTTAGATGGAATTTCAGAAATGTGATTGTTAGCATATGCCACACTTAGAGGGAATTTTCAGAAATGGGATTGTTAGCATATGCCACACTTAGATGGAATTCTCAAGCTTAATCTGCGCCAAATCTAGACAGAAATGTGATTGTTAGCATATACCACACTTAGATGAAATTTCTCAAGTATAGTCTGCGCCAAATCTAGACAGAAATGTGATTATAAGCATATACCACACTTAGATGGAATTTCAGAAATGGGATTGTTAGCATATGCCACACTTAGATGGAATTTCTCAAGCCTAGTCTGCGCCAAATCTAGACAGAAATGTGATTGTAAGCATATACCTCACTTAGATGGAATTTCAGAAATGTGATTGTTAGCATATGCCACACTTAGATGGAATTTCAGAAATGTGATTGTTAGCATATGCCACACTTAGATGGAATTTTCAGAAATGGGATTGTTAGCATATGCCACACTTAGATGGAATTCTCAAGCTTAGTCTGCGCCAAATCTAGACAGAAATGTGATTGTTAGCACATACCACACTTAGATGGAATTTCTCAAGTATAGTCTGCGCCAAATCTAGACAGAAATGTGATTGTAAGCATATACCACACTTAGATGGAATTTTCAGAAATGTGATTGTTAGCATATGCCACACTTAGATGGAATTCTCAAGCTTAGTCTGCGCCAAATCTAGACAGAAATGTGATTGTTAGCATATACCACACTTATATGGAATTTCAGAAAAGTGATTGTTAGCATATCCCACACTTAGATGGAATTTCTCAAGTCTAGTCTGCGCCAAATCTAGACAGAAATGCGAATGTTAGCATGTGCCACACTTACATGGAATTCTCAAGCTTAGCCCGCGTCGCATCCAGATAGAAATAGGATGGCTAGCACATGCCACAGTTAGATGAAATTTCTCAAGTTTAGTCTGCGCCGAATCTAGACAGAAATGTGGTTGTTAGCATGTGCCACACTTAGATGGAATTCTCAAGCATAGTTTGCGCCGATTCTGGGCAGAGGTGCGATTGTTGGCATGTGCCACACTTGGACCGGATTCTCGGGCTTGCCCCGCGTTGCATCTTGATGGAAATGTGGTTGTTGGCGAGTGCCACACCTGGATGGAATCTCAGAAATGTGATTGTTAGCATATGTGATTCTTAGCATGCACCACACTTAGAATTATGAACCTAGCTTGCGCGGCATCTAGATAGAAATGTGACTGTTAGCATGTACCGGACCTAGACGGAATCCCACAATTGCAAGGACAGCAATGCCAACTAACCAACCAACTAACAATTCCATCCCTCTGCACACACCTCTCAAACTATAACCAAACACAACCACAAGCCTTAAACACAGCAATCTGCACAAACTTCACAACAATGCAACAACAAAACAAACCACACATAGACTTGCACAACAGCACACAATGACTACGGACCATAAAACACCCCAAGCCCAGCCGACGGACCCACCGGGCTGAGACTGCCAACAGCACATCACTGCTCTCTTGCACTTTTCCAGCTTATTCCCACTAATCCATCCCCTCTCCTCCCCTTTTTCAGAGCCGCCAGAGCGCCAGGGGACCACTCCGGTGGTGATAGTGCGCGGTACAAATGTCCTTTAACATTAACATTGTTGCATTTTGCCCAAAATGTCAACCACCTATGGATCCATTGTGCAGCATTTC
The DNA here is from genome assembly GCF_040938575.1 of Ambystoma mexicanum. Lineage (NCBI taxonomy): Eukaryota > Metazoa > Chordata > Amphibia > Caudata > Ambystomatidae > Ambystoma > Ambystoma mexicanum. The sequence continues at coordinate 650,423,145 of NC_090930.1, read as the reverse complement.
AAAAATGTAATGTTTTTCCTTTTCCACGATGACTACCTTTTTTTCCATTTTGACCATTATGGTGAAGTAACCAATCAGTTTCTGTAAATGATGCAGCTCTTTCTGTTTGTGTCCGTTTTAAATTTTTGTCAAATGCCTCTGGATATTGTTTCTTGGAAAGACATTCTACGAACACTTCAACCACTGATCAATCCATTTTATGATATGCCAATGAAGTCGCCAGATGTTTATGGAGTAATCTTTCCCTACAATCAACACCTTTGCAAAAACAGAATCAAAGAACTATCACTGTGCATAGAATACTGTAATCCATTATCCAAAGCTAGGGCATTCTATCAGTATTTACTAACATTAATTCAGCAAAATTTCAGGGTAATAGAAATGATATCAAGTGACGTTTTGGCCTCTGTGGTACTTTCAGCTGTGATGTCACCTCAATTGTATCTTTCACAGTACCACAGGAAGGGATATTACTGAAATGATAGTTAAGGCAAGAGAAGCAGAGGCTGTAGGAATGTTAAGGAGAGTAAGGATGACTGGTCTGGGGGCCAAATACTGAGTCTTCAATTACACCATTGACTTTACATCCCCAAGCTGAGCTAGCACAAAAACCCCAAGCCCATGACTAGTCAGAGCCAACTTTTCAGACCTCCAAACCTGTCACTTTTATATTGCCTTCCTAAAACATTGATTGTTACCTCTCCTTTAGATACGTCTTACTTTCCAAAAGACGTATCGTCCCCTTTGACAGTGCGTCCTTCTTAGAAACATCATTCCTGATTGGCAGGTATTTAAAGCATTTCCCTGGAATTGTTTCCTTTTACCCCACTGGCATAGTTTTCTACCTACTTGAATGTTCCTCTCCCCCATTGCACCTGCCATCCACAATGGATATTTTGGAATTGGAACTGTGTACAATAATCAGGAGTATGTTCTGTACCCTTTCTCCAGCCTGTCTGCCAACCCTCATCCTGGGCTTCTGTACAGTGTCTCTTCCTAGTCCACATTTCATCTTCCACATCTTGGGCCTGTGTTCCAGCTGCCTGTCCTGGGCTTACATTCTATCCCTCAATCCTGGGCCTATGTGATGTCTGTCACTTGTTCTTGGACTGTGTACTGTTCTCCCTTCTGGGCTTGTGTGCCATTCTCCATTTTGGGCTTGAGTTCTATTCACACAATTGGACCCGTTTCTGACCCAAATCCTAATGTTCATGGCCAGACAGCTCGTTTACAGCCCAATCCAGATGTCCACTGCCCAACTCTGATTTTCATTGTCCAATTCAATGTTTTTGCCCAATTCTGATTTTTAAAGGTCTAATTCTGAAGTGTGATGTCCTAAATCTCTTAAACATCTGTTTAAGTGTGATATGGCAATGTGAGCAAAGTATTTTGTGCATGGCAAAATCAATCCGATCCCACAGGAAGAAAGGAATAAACACATGCACTAAAGAAAAAGCAAAGCAGAAAGAAGAGGAAAGGACAGACAGGAATTGAGAAGCTAATGGAGGAGTAATTGTTATGCCAATGAAACCTGGATGTGTGAGGAATATATTACAGGTTTTATTAGGATAGTTACACATAAAAGACCTCCAGCAATGCAAACATAGCATCAACATGAACTGCTGATGAACAACTGACAAACACAGAACACCAAAGGAAAAGTGAACAAATACATCATAAGCATAGAATGTGGATGTAGCCTGATGACATCACGGTACTCCAGCACACCAGGAATGCCCAGGCAATCACAGTAAAGCTAACACTATAACACATCTCCATCCTTAATTCCTGCTAAACATCTATCACCCTCTCCTCACAACAGCTACCCAATTCATGTTCCACACCTGACATCCTACCACACAAATCGCACCATGCAAAACAGCCACAACTCTCACAGGATCAGAATACAATACTTCCCCTTTTCTCTTTATCCTCACCATGTCACCACATTCGATCGTCAATTTCTTCTTACCTCCCCTTACATTCTCACGCACCAGCCATTTCTCCTTCTTCCTTAATGCTCTCCTTACACCATCCACCACATAGTCACTCTCCCTACTCCTCCCAAAGCAAGGAGAACTAACTGTAGTGTTGGGTTTGTGGCCTATCATCAATTCAAACAGGCTTATCCTGGTGGTCGTATGTGGTGACATTGACAATACAAACAGTCTTTCTCAAATCGCAACCTTCTTGTCACACCCTGTTTCTGTCGCCATTCAAATGCTTTCCATGATGCATCTGTTCATTCTTTCGACACATCCATTAGTTTCGGGATGATGCAGAGCTGTCCTCTTGTGCTTAATCCCACACTCCTTCAAATATTTGCCAAAACACCCACCAGTAAATTGGGGACCATTGTCTGTTAGTATAGTCTCAGGAATACCTTCCCTAGCAAACACTTCCTGTATCTCCTTGTCCATAACCTCACCCGAAACCTCTCTTACAATGCTAAACTCACACCAACGCGAGAATAAATCAGCAATAAAAAACACACATTTTCCTCTTCCATAACCCAGATCCACTGGACCTAGATCCATCGCTAAGTCTTTCCATACCCCTGCCGGCACACTGACATCTACCAGGGGCTGTTTTTTTGCTTCTTCCCCTTCCCTATTTTGATGCACAACTGACACTCCAACAACCTCCTCTCTATATCTTTGTCAAAGCCAGGCCACCAATAGTCACTGCGCAAAACATTTTTCGTTTTGGTGACCCCTATATGTCCCCCATGGGCTAAATCAATGACTCTATTGCGCATCCCCCTGGGCACAACAGGACGCTCCCATCTGAATAACACTCCATCCATCACACTTAACTCATTCCTCATTTCCCAAAACGGCACCATACCCTGCTGAACATCAACCTTCCTAGCCCACATGCCAGACTCCACGTAGGCTTTAACCAGCATTAGGTTGTCATCCTTATCAACTTCCTCCATCCACTTCTCCTTAAACACAATACTATCAGTATTAACAAACACCATCTCCATATTCCCAACCCCCACATCCGTATCGTAACTCCTTCTCAATCTCGACAAGCTATCAGCTAGGGTATTTTGCTTTCCAGGAATGACTTTGACAACAAAACTATGACATTGCATACGAGTGATCCATCCGGCCACTCTTCTTGACACCTTATACAAACCTTTATTTTCCAATATTTCTTTCAGGGGTTTATGATCCATACAAAGAACAAAACTCATCCCCCAAATGAAATTCCTAAACTTCTCCATGGCCCATGAGGCATGAGCTATAACGATCTCCTCTCCTTTATCGTCCATTTGCGATAACACTTCACTGATCCTTCTTTCCGATGCGTCAACTGTGATCTTGCTCTGACGCCTGGTATCAAAATGCCCCAGAGGCTGCGCTAAATCTATTTCCTTCTTCAATCTCACAAACTCCTCTTCACACTTAGTGGACCACACAAACTCACTTCCGTTTTTCAATAATTTTCTCAGTTCAACCACTTTACTGGTCACTAATTACAAACACATTTTTGATAGAATTCTGTCATTCCCAAAAACAACCTTAACTGCACCTTGTCTTCTGGACTCTTAAATTCTCTGATGGCACTCACCAAACTGTCTTTAGGTCTCAGTCCATCGACTGATGTCTCATGCCCTAAGTATTCTACCTTAGAAACACCAAATTTCCACTTCTCCTCCCTCAATACGATTCCACTCAATACGATGCAAATTCTTTCAATAATTTCCAACACCTTATCTAGAATCTCATCATGCTCTTCTTCCGTTCTCCCGCATACTAGTAGATCGTCCTGAAAACAATATACACCTCTTATCCCACCAACCAACTTATCCATGACCTTTTGAAAAACTTCTGACGCGGACACAAGGCCAAACGGCATATGTTTAAATTGAAATGCCCCTTCATGGGTGACAAACGCTGTCAACTTGCGACACCTCTCCTCTAATTCCACCTGGTGATACGCAGACGCCATGTCCAGCTTTGAAAACACTTTCCCTTGCCCTATTCTTGACAGCATCTCACCCATGTTCGGGAGTGGATGACGGTCCACCATCACACACTTGTTGAGTTGGCATAAATCCACACACAAACGTAGCTCTCCCGAGCTCTTCTTGACTACCACCAGCGGAGAAGTCATGTCCACCCCCCGCTCTCTCGCTAATCCCAAATTGCAACAATTTGACAAGCTCCTTCTTGACCCCTTCCCTCACTGTCAGTGGCACATGCCTTAATTTAGCTGCTACAGGCACACTCCCTTTCCTCAGAATAATTTGGTGTTGCACACCTTTAATCCTACCGACTCCCTTCCTAAACACCCTCGGGTGCCTACTCATAACCGTGCCTCCAACATGCAACACTTGCTCCGGTTCATTGGGATCCAACCTGATTTAAAATGTTCTTTCCTGATTTTAAAGGTTCCCTCCACCCCAATAAAGTGAGGCCCTTTTTCGTTACATAAATCTTCCCTTCACACCTCCGTCCCTTGAATTCAAACTGACCCAAAGTATACCCCAACAAGTCAATGGCATCCTGGTGGTACCCCCCAGGCCTGATGTCGGGCTTCAACAATTTCTGCACGTCACCCCCTACATTTCTTTGAAACACTTCTCTTGATATTAGGGTAATCTTCGACCTGGAGTCTGCCATCATCCAGACATCCATTCCGTTGACTTTAACACTTGCGTAGGGATGTTCACAATCATCATCATCCTCACCACACATCACATTTATGGTATTAACAGTGATATTTTCCACAGGATAATCAATTTCTTCACCTGGCAATTTCCGTCCCTCTTCCTCAGCGACATACAAAACCCTCCTCTGACTGTATTGATAATTTTTGCAGCAGTTGGCAAAATGTCCTTCCCTCTTGCATTTTGAACATGTCGCCCTCCTCCCCAGACATACAACTGAGGCAGCAAAGTAGGAGTTACTGGCGCAACAATAACATAAGCGTTGCTCTTATTCTCCTCTTTTTCCCTTTTGCTTGCTAACTTTTGCTTCATTTCCTCCCCAATACACTTGTTTCTCTTTGTCCTTTGCCTTTTTCTTGCTTTTGGGTTCATTAACACTTAAAACTTCTGACTGTATGTCACAAGTGTCTTTCTTTGCCAATTTTGCAATGCATGCTAGGGAATGTTCCACTCTGCGGGCGATGCTCAACACTCATCCAAGGTGGGCTCGCCCTTAAGTCATAGCTCCTCCCGTATTCAATCAGAACTGCAATGTGTCATAAATTGGTCCTGTAAATGTTCATCATATGATCCCAGGAACTTGCAAGATGAGGTTAATTGACGAAGACCAGTTACATATTGTTCTACCGACTCTCCACGCTCCTGTACCCTCATGCGAAAGTTATAACGTTCTAATATAGTGCTAGTTTTTGGATTAAAGTGTGAGTCTAATTTGGCAAACACACTTTCAAGTTAATTCATGGCATCTCCCTCACCATCACTCGGAATCTGTGGAAGAGTCTCAAAGATTCTCTGTCCCTCATATCCTAGATGGTGCATCAACAAAGCAAATTTCCTGTCATTGGAGAAGGAATTTCCACCTGCTGCTTTCAAGTAGTACAAGAATCCTTTCTTCCACTGTGCCCATTTGATTTTAACTGGTCTTGGCACAGCCATGAACATGGGTGGACCACTAACACTAGACATCGCCATTACAAGTTGATCTCAGCTTCCTTTCTTTATGCTTTTTGCTTCAGATTCTCCCGTTCAGTGTGCACTGAACTGAAGGTTATGTACACTGACAACTTCTTGTTCCTTCTCTCCTTTTTGCACCCTTCTGTTTCAGCTTCCTCCTTTGTGCGCTTCTACTTTGTTCCTGCTCTCCTTTTTGCACCCTTCTGCTTCAGATTCCCCCTTTGTTGCTTCTAACTTTGTTCCTTCTCTCCTTTTTGCACCCTTCTGCTTCAGCTTCCTCTTGTGTGCTCTGACCTTCCACCTTCCTCTCCTTCCACCCTCCCTTTACAGGTGGGTCTTCACCCCTCACCTCTCTCTTCCTCCATATATTCTCCCTTTTTCTTCCTTCTGTCCCTTTTTGCACACCTCCTTTGAAGCCGTATCTTCTATTGTCTATTCCACCGCCTCCAGTGTAGCCGTATCATCTATACCGTGTATTACAGTACGAGGAGGACGACGATGGGCGGGGCGGCAATGATTACGCTTCACAGATCAGGAAACCAACAGCACTGGTAGCGGTACAGCGAATGGGAGAGGTGAGAGGAGGGGGGTCGCAGTGTGGGGAGACTCACGCAAAGGGGAGGTAGAGCAGGGCACTAACGGAGCACAAGCAGACTTACTTGATGCAATGTTGAATTTCACGTGGGCCGCTGCTATGTTGGTTACAACAGAGCGGCGGTCCCTCGAAGCCTGCAGCTCTTATCTAGAGTACTTCTGCAGGCAACACGGCACGATTACATCTTCCGCACGTTTTTCTCTTTGCTGGAGGTCTTTCTTACTGAAATCCTTGTCGCCAATGTTATGCCAATGAAACCCGGATGCGTGAGGAATATATTACGGGTTTTATTAGGATAGGTACACATAAAAGACCTCCAGCAATGCAAACATAGCATCAACAGGAACTGCTGATGAACAACTGACAAACATAACACCAAAAGAAAAGTAAACAAATACATCATAAGCATAGAATGTTGATGTAGCCTGATGACATCACGGCACTCCAGCACAACAGGAATGCCCAGGCAAACACAGTAAAGCTAACGCTATAACACAAATAATAAGAGAACAGAGAGAAGGAAAATGAAGGGGACAAAAAAAAGGAAATGAAAAGGGAGGGGAAATGGACAGTGACATGAAATGGAAAGGATAGCACTTAGCAGGGAAAGAAGGAGGAAAACAAATAGAAAAAAGATAAAGGGCATGAGGAAGGAAATTCAAAATAAAATTAGAAGGTAAAGGAAGGAAAATATAAGCAAATCAGCCCCAGGTCTTTTAGTTGTAGCTCTGGCTAAAAGCTCTGGGACTACAACCGAAAGGCTAGCTAGCCCTGAGTCCCGACAGTCCTGACATTAGCGTAGCCCCAGATCTTTTCCAGACCTAGAAACACCCCTGGAAGGCAGCACAGTCCACCTATGTTCTTTATTCAGATGGGGGACTGTGCTGCCTGCACTGAGCAGGGACGGTTCCCCTGCAATGTTTTTCTCTGTATGCAGAGCCGTTTGGTTCTGCAACAAAAAGCGAAACAAGAGATATGGAAGGGCTTGCACGTGAGCTCTGCCACTTCCCATTATTGCCCTGAAAGCGTAAATATGCTGAATTCAGTGTGTTTACTTTGTGGAGACTCACAACATGAACATGCTGCCTGACAGGTGAGAAGGTCTCTCCTGTCAGGCAGCGTGCCTTACGTGCTGGAGTGAAGAGAGGGCCATCCGGTCCTCCAATGCCTTCGCAGGGGCGTATGAAACGTGCATGCATGGATGCAAGATATGTATTTTCTTTAATTACATGTGCATATATGTGTATTTTAAATAAAAAAGTAGATATGAAGAAGGCATTCAACAGTGTCGATCACCAGCGATTTTTGGTGAAAATGAAGCCTTGGCAATGTCCCAAAGATCTGCTGGAAGCCATAAAATCTCTCTGTACGTCTACTACTGTTAAGATCTGCCTCAGTACCCATCGTCAGTTGACTAGACCGATTGATACTTTTGGAGGATTGAAACAGGGATGCCCACTGGCCCCGACGTTATTTAGCTTATTCCTCTCAGACTTCAGAGAGGCTTGGACTAAAACAAGTGCGTTTCCACCAAAGCTTAGAGCTGAATGTATGAGGTGCCTTCTATTTGCAGACGATCTGGTCCTTCTTGACCTAAAACCAATTAGACTACAGAGGAGTTTGGATGTTCTAGATCAATGCATGACTGTAAATGGACTAGCTGTGAATTCAACTAAGCCAATTATTATGATACTGGGAGATCGAGGCCGCAGACCGAGACAAGCTCTCAAGTGGTTCATCAAGAAAGAGCCCTTACGACAAACGCAAGAAGCCACTTATTTGGGATCCCTCATTAACAACAGCAGGACAGACCTCCCGGGCCAGCTGACCTTGCGAATGAAACTAAAGGCCTTGATTGCTCAGGAGAGACTAATAAACAGAAAATGTGGAACATTTTCCATCGATTCAGTGTTGACTTTTTTCTAAGCTAAGGGTACGCCAGTGCTAATCCATGGACCAGAAGGATTTCCTCTAGCGCCTTGGCAGCTATGGCCCCCATTGGAGGGAGTCTTTTGGAGGAAAGTCCAAATGCTCCCGAACTTGATACCAACTTCCTTGATACGATTCTAACTGGGTTTGATCTCTCTACAAGCAATGTGACTTGGAAGTCGCTAATGCTATACCGGAAGTGCTGCATGGCTGATATAGCTAAACAATACGAAATCCTGGAGGCTGCACTAAAAACCAACAATAATATCCTCCTGAAGGTGAAGGAACGGGACAAAAGCTGCCAGAATCTGCTAGACCATCTCCAGGTTAAAGTAGAAGAGTTGATTAATAATCCTGCAAAGGTAAAATGGAAACTACAGCAAGACGACTGGGTGAAGACTACGGCAGAGAGAAACTTATACAAACTGGAGACTGCTATGGGAGAAGAGCACAAGATTTGGGGTTCACTTCCAAATATCTATCTAAACTTCCCAATAGATGGTACAGGTCTCAATTCTTATGCTTTAGGATGAACTTATACCCTACTAACCAAATCCTCAAAATCTACAACCAGCGGTCACCTTCAAAAGACTGAGAATCTAGATTTTGTGGCAAGGAAGGGATAGAAGAAACCTTGAAACATCTTACCCTTTTCTTCACCGGTCAGACAGATAAGAGAACCAAATTCCTAGGTGACCTAGTTCGCGAAAGACATTCAGAAAACACAGAGGATTTTCGATGCATTCTAAAGAGGGGGGAATACTTTCTGGTGGTATTCGCAATTGTAAAATTTCCGGAAGAAATCTTTGGTGAGGACAAGGAGAGGAACCTCTGAAAGAAACTGAATGAATGATGAACTTTGTGGAGGAAGAAACATGGGAGGATACTAAGTTGTCTTGCTGGATTTTGAGTTGACAAAATGTTTAAAATAAACTAAATGTCTTATAAAAAAAAAGAAAAAAAATGAATGTATACGTGTATGTATGTGCATGTGTATGATGCTGTTTGTGTCAATGGTGTGTTTGTTTTTATGTATGCGTGCATGTAAGGAGTTGTGTGACTGGTGGATGAATGCGTGGGTGAAAGTGTTGTATGTGAGTGTGTGTGCCAGCTCCCACCCCTAAATTTACTGCCCCGTCAGATACTAAATTTAGGGGTGAGGGCAGCTGGCGGCATGGCATTCTTTTTTTGCTTTACCCTTGAGGCACAGAACCATGAATCAAATATAAAGCAAACATAAGCATTATTATTTATTTTATTTATTTATTGTGCATTTGTAAGGTGTTTATACATCAAGCACATTTTGTTTCAAGACCCACAGGGCAGCAGGGAGGGAACAAGGAAGTGAAATCAAGTATAACAATGAAAGAATGAGGCGTAGTTAATAGGCGTTGTGAGCATTCAGTACATGCAAGTGCAGAGAGAGCGAAGGGATGAGAGTGCAGTTTACATGGCTAAAGTGGACCACAATGAATGTAGGCCAGTAGGGGTCAAGTCCTAAAATTAAAGTGGGGGGACTCTACAACAAACCCAGTGGGATGTGACGTTGACATAAATTAGCATATTAAGGTGAAATATGCACATTTCATTAAATTGGCTTTGCATAACCACCCAAATTGCACAGGATGTATGGCAATTGCCTTTCATAAAATCAACAAACACAAAACCAAGAGAGGATATTTTATTCTAATAGTGGTTTTGAAAAACATTACAAGGTTTGCATGTTTTAAACTCCATGGACCAATACAAATGTCGTCCCTCGAACTTGCAGTACCGAAATGAGACATTTCACCCTTAGTTGTTTGTTATTTTTCATCAGGTTGTATAGTGCAGTGGTGAAGTGTCCGGCCTGCACACTGGATGACTGTGGTTCGATCCCTGAGGTTGGCTTTATTTCTTAAATTCCAGGAGGACATTCAATGTTTCTCATTTTAGCTGGGGGGGGCTGAGTCCACCGTCTGAAAAAAGTGGGTGGACTGCGTCCGCCTGCGTGTACCCTTGACTTGAGCCATGTAGGCCAGTCTAGCCAGTAATAACAGTTATGGTGCAAAGCCAGTCTGGATATACTTTCAGTGGCATGGCATTTTTTACGGGCTTGGAGCCCATATCTGGTAACTGTTCAGACAGATTTCTGAACTCTGACCTGGTGGGCAGAGGTCCAGATGGCCAGCCTAGTTTCTTGGAACAGGGTAACCTTCTGGACAAGCCAGACCAGTCAAGGTAGCTATGGCGGTGGTCAAGACTAGGTCTCAGGAGTGGTGAGGGTGACTGAAAGACCTCAATGAGCACACAGAACAAAGGACACTTACAAATCACTCCCAGTCAGGTGTATATATATTAAAAATACAAATACATTTATTTCAAGGCTTTTGAGTTTCAACACACAAATCAAATCACAGTAATACGTTTAAGCCAACACAATCCTATCTAAATACATATATACAAGACCAATTGGGTCCAAAGGGTTAATGCATAAAATGGGCCCACAACCTAAAAGGGGAAGGAAACAGGCAGTGCAAATAGTCTTTAGTCTCTTCTGCATCCAACACACTCCTAACTAAGAGGCAGTCCAATCCCTAAGAAGAGTGGAGCCTATTGCTCAAATGTACTTGCACTGCTGGCGCACACGTTAGTTCAAATGGGCAACGACCCTCAAAGGGTCTGTAGCAGCTCAGGTAGGTGGGTGAGGTGATGAAGAATAGGTTCCCACTATTGAAGGAGGGCCTCCACTTGAGGGCAGAGTTGGGAATAGTTGGCTAGTTCGTACTAGCAGTGGAAAGGAGAGGGGCCCTCAGGGGCCACTCGTGTGTAAAAATGGATGGATGCGCTTATGGGCCACTGGTTAGGGTTGCGATTACTCACTGAGCCCCAGCGCACTCCGGACCAAACTTCGGCAGTCGAGTCAACTTCGGTTGCAGGTTCAAATATGGCAATCTCGCGACTCTGTGGCTTTCAGCGACAAAGTTACAGCATTGATTCCCCTACGGGACAGTGGTGATTTCTCTGCCCCTGGTGAATGGATCAGGCCAATCAATTCCGCTGTAGCAGGCTTCCGAGGACCACAGCTGCAATTAACTTGCAAAGTTCATCACCCTGGCTGGGCGACACAGCAACCAAATAAACTCTGGTTTGGGTGCACTCACTTTACTTCAGACCTGGCAATGCCAAGTGTACGAAATTTGGTGTGAGAGTGCCCTGAACACAGAGCTTGCGATGTGCCAAGTTTCAAGGGCCTCCTCAAAACAGTGGTGGTATCAGAGCCCAACATCTATGCAAGCTGGTCAGTTCACTGGATGGCCCAGGGACACTTCCGAAAAGGCTTACTTGCAGGTTAAGATGAAGGTGCCAAGAATAGTTGGTCCCACTATTCCAATGGGTTGAAGCGCCTTCACAGACCTTCTGGTACGATCAGATGCAGAGGGGTCCAGCGGGCCGACAGTGGGCTCAGGGTGTCAAACCTTCCAGCGGGTCACCAGCGGTCCCTCAACTCGGCTTCTTAGTTTCAGGATACTTGGATCCTATGCTTCGTTCAGTGAGAACTCCAGAGATCGATGTGGTATGGGGCCTTCTCTTATCCAGAATCTCCTTTGTGCCAAAACACAGCACTCCAGACACTATGCCACCCAGGATGTGTATTGGAACCAGACATTCCAGCCTACATCCTGGGGGTGCGCACACAAGGCATGCAGAAGCCTGCTAAAGCTTGGCGTTTGCGGGAAAATGCATGCCCAAATAAGGACTGACTCGGGTCGGCTCGACCTGGGGAAGGTGAAGGGGCAAGATGGCCAAAGGACAGGACAAAGAACCTCGTGGCTTGGCCATTTCGGAGCCAGGCCACCTAACCGTGCCAAACACAGTAATCACGGTTTACATCTCAAGAAAGTGTTAAAAATATGCGAAATGATAAGCTGCCACCAGCTCTGTCCAAGGCACATCTGCACTTCTCCTAAAACATCCTTCAAGAGTATCTATGGCCTTTGGAAATGGCTAGACCCAAGTGCACTGTACTGTAAGGTACATTGTACACTTATTACATGTTGCAGAAAAGTTGCAACATGGACAAGGACTAAGGGAAACAAAGTCTCCCAGTACTGACTGTCTTTAATGGCATGTCAGTTTCCCCATTAAATGTGAGCGAAAAGCCCAGGGGAGTGCAGCAGAAGGCTGTGCTCCTCTGGTAAAGTCAGACTATGGTGTTCAGACATCAGCAAAAAGTTGGGGGAGTTCACAACTAGAGGGAAATTGCACATGAAATAGAAATCTTTCCCAACACTTGCCCCTCCCAGACCAAGGACAGGGGGAATTAATCCACCCCTGGATGAGTCTCATGTTCAGGTTGGTTAAACATTCTGGACAACACATCAGCATTGCTATATTGGACACCTGGCCTATGCTCAATAGTGAAGTCAAAGCCTTGAAGGCTTATGGACCACCTGAGCAACTTTGGATTCTCTCCCTTCATGTTCCTTAGCCACTTTAAGGGCTTATGGGTGGATCCCATAGAGGTAGGGCCTCAGCTTCCTTAGGGCCCACACAACAGAGAAACATTCTTTCTCTGATGTGGACCATCTGTGCCCTCTGTCCTTAAACTGGCGACTAATGAAGCCATTAGGGTGTTCCTTACCCTTCTCATCTACTTGTGAGAGTACAGCTCCTATCCCAGTGTCAGAGGCACCAGTCTGCACAATTGAAGGTCTTTGGTAATCAGGGGCCCCGAGAACGGGGTCTGGCACAAGGTGTCTTTTAAGCCATTGAAGGCCTTCCCACACTCTTCAGACCAAGTTACTATCTTGGGTTTCTTAGGAGTGGTGAGAGCAGTCAGAGGGGCAGCTATGGAGCCATAGTCTGCCATGAAATTATTTCTGCAGTACCCAGTGAGTCCTAAAAAGGCTCTCACTTGGTTCTGAGTAGTGGGGTAGGCCAGTCTTGCACTGCTTCTACTTTACTGGGTAGAGGCTATATCCTCCCTCTGCCTACTTCATGTCCAATCTGGCACTTACTGGACTTTATTGTCAAGTGAGCCTTCTGAAGAGCTGGCAACACAATCTGGAGGTGCTTCACATGATCCTCCCAGGTGGCACTGAAAACTGCTATATCATCCAGATATGCTAGACAGAATTCATCCAACCCATTAAGGACATGATTCTCAAGCCTCTGGAAAGTTGCAGGGGCATTCTTCAACCCAAAAGGCATTACCCTGAACTGGTAAAGGCCCTCTGGTGTTGAGAAATCTGTCTTCTCTTTAGCATGTTCTGCAAGGGCTATTTGCCAACAGCCTACAGTGAGGTCAAATGTGCTGAGGTATTTGGAGGCACCCAAAGTATCCACCAGCTCATCTGTTCTAGGCACGGGGTGTGCATCCGTCCTGGTGACAACATTCAGAGCCCTGTAATCCACACAGAACCTCAGTTCAGAGGTACCTGCCTTTGGAACCAAACCCAAAGGGCTGGACCAAGGACTACTAGATGGTTCAATCACCCCAAGATCCAACATTTTGTTGACCTCAGTCTTCATGTAAAACCTTACTTTGTCTGACATCCTGTATCCTCTACTTTTGGTAGGTACACTGTCCCCTGTGTCAATGTCATGTTTGCACCAAGGTGTCAAACCAGGAGACTATGAGAACAAGGGGGAAAATTGCCTCAGCAAGCTTTTCTCCTCTGCTTGTTGATCAGCAGTCAGGTGAGGGGCCACTTGGACACCCTCAATGGAGCTGTCTGAGAGAGGTTCTGACTCCTCCTCCTCAACATCTGAAGCCAGCAGCAGTGCAGCAATATCAACTCTTGGGATGAAAGCCTCCAGTCTTTTTACATGGAACACTTTTGGAGCCTGTAAAGCCCTTCCAAGGACCTCTAAATAGTTTACCTCACCCAGTAACTCCACCACTGTGTAAGGGTCTGACCATTTGTCCTTTAAAGCTCTAGGCCTTATAGGATTCATGATCAGGACTTGCTGACCTGGTGGGAAATTGATGAGGGAAGCCTTCTGGTCATACCAATGTTTCACTAGTGCTTGCCCTGCCTTCAGTTTCTCACTAGCCAGACCCATCAGGAGTACCATTCTTTTTCTGAGCCCTAGCACATAGTCCACTATGTTGGTAGTAATGGGGGTGTAGGCATCTCCCATCCCTTCTTGACTATGGCTAAGGGTCCCCTCACAGGGTGACCAAACAGAAGCTCGAAGGGGCTGAAGCCAACACCCTCCCGAGATACCTCTCTCTAGGCAAACAGTAAGCATGGTAATAGAAGATCCCATTTCCTTATTTGGGGTTCTACTAGAGCCCCAATCATGCTTTTAAAGGTTCTGTTAAACCTTTCAACTAGACCATTGGTTTGTGAGTGATATGCAGTTGAAAATGTATAGGTGACACTACATTCCTTCCACATGTCCTGCATGTACTGTGACATAAAGTTGCTGCCCCTATCAGACACAACTTCTTTAGGGAAGCCAACCCTAGTTAATATGCCAAGTAGAGCTTTTGCAAATGACTTGGCAGTCACAGTCTTCAATGGGATGGCCTCAGTATACCTGGTTGCATGGTCGACCAGCACCAGGATAAACCTATTGCCTGAGGATTTTTGGGGGTCAAGGGGACCAACAATGTTGATCCCTACCCTCTCAAATGGTACCCCCACAACTGGGAGTGGTACCAGTGGAGGTTGGATTGTTGTGCCACTTTTGCCAGATAACTGGCAGGTGGCACAACTCCTTTCTACTTGCACCCCCATCTTGGGCCATTAGAAATGCATGGATAACCTTTTCTTGGTTCTCCTGATACCAAGGTGACCAGCAAGGGGCACTTCATGCGCCAGCTGCAGGAGGAACGGTCTTACAGCAAGGGGAACCACCAATCTCCTATGGTCTCCTTCTGTAGGCTCTGTAGGCTCACGGTAGAGGAGCCCACTTTTCAAATAAATCCTATGCTTCCCAGGAGGTTCACCCTCAAGCTGGCAGAAGGCCTGTCTCCTTAGGCCTTCCAGAGATGGGCACTCACGTTGGCCCCTACTGGATTCATCCCTGTCAGGACCACCTGCTACTAACAAGTCTTTTAGTTCAGGATGGCCATTGGCATCAAATACTTCAGGTAACACCTCTACCTCGTCAGGTCCAGGTGTTTGACCAACTACCTCCACCTCAGTGGTAGGTGAGTTAGGGGGAAAGTTCTCTTTCCCTCTTATGTCTTTTTGACTCCTTTAGCTTTTTGTTTCCCATTTGGCTTGGGCACAGCAGTGGTCTTGGCCAGTGCTGCCATTGTTTGTGACCTTATGTAGGGTATTTATGCTGTATCTCCCACAAGCCCTAAAGCTCTGAGATCATTTCCCAGCAAGACTTTCCCTGGGACATCTCTCTGAATGCTCACTGGAATCCTGACCACTGTACCATTGATAGTAAGAGTCACAGGTATAACTGGGAACTTGAGAGGTGGACCATCAGCCAACTTAGTGAGTAACAGAGGAGCTCTGGAAACTTCCTCTCGGTCTACCAAGGTAGAATCCACTACAGTTCTGCTGCACCCACTATCCCTAAGGGCAGGAACATCTACTCCATTAATTAGCACACTGTCCTTAAAGTAGTGCTTGGTATTATCAGGAATCCTAGCATAAGCCCCTGAGACTTTAGGCTCCCAGGAACCCAGGGAAACTAGAACTACCTCAGAATCTATCCCACTGGGGAAGAAGTCAGAGGAGAAGGATGCCCCTGTAATCTCTTCTTCCTCATAGGAGAAGAAGGCCAGATAAGCAGAGTGGACCCCCAAGGGTTTGACCTCACATCTCGGGCCCCCCTTCACATGGTCACTTGCCCCACAAGCCACAAAAGATCTACTGGGTCTTGGGACATAGGGAGGCATATTGTAACCGGAATTCTGTTTTGGATGATAACCGCCACTACCCTTTGTGTTCTCTTGTGACTTGCCCTTATTTTTCTTTTTGTGGCTCTTTTGGGATGAGGTTTTATCAGATCCCCCACACTCTTTATCTTTGGACTTTTCCCCCTCCTCCTGCTTACCAGGACGAGTCTTGTCCTTATGGGACACTCTATGTTACACCCACACATCTGCTGCAATGGCCAGCTTCTTAGGATCTAACTCCTTTGAATCTGTCAGATGCTGCTTAAACTCAGGGGAACAAGATGCACAAATATGTTCAAGCATGACAAGACATATCATACCCTCAAAAGTGGAGACCTTATAGCCTTCAACGCAGCCAGTCAAGTTCCCTAAGGAATCGGTCACATATGACACCCAAGTACTTCCTTCTTTCTTTTTTTTACTTTCTAAACCTCTTCAAGTATTGGGCAGGAGTCTTCCCAAACTTTAAGATGGGAGTTTGCTTCAACATTGCAAAATCTACTCCTTCAGCTTTTGACATTTCCATAATAGCACTGCAGCCAGAATGGGGTAGTCTGCTGAGCAACCATGCAATCTTATCAGCATTTACAACCTCTTGAACTTCACATGCATACTCAAATGCATTCAACCAGTCAATAATGTAATTCTTCTCATCATACACACCAAGCAGATCGTTAGGAAATCTTGGATGAGAGGAGGACCCACACCAATGTCCAGATCCCTTGGATCCATTTGAAACTTGAATCTTGGCCAGTTCCAACTGGTGATCCCTGTCTTCCTGTTTTTCTGCCTGCTCCATCCTCAGCTTAGCCATGTGGAATTCAAGCTCCTTCTGCCTAAACAACATCTCTTGCTTCTTGAATTCCAGCATGGTCTCAGCATCAGAGCCTGCAGAGGAAACATTAGACATTACATCATCCACATCCTCATGGGCACCATGAATGAGGGCAGCAACAGAACTGACAGTTTTGTCAGTGGGAGCAGCCCCACCTCTTTCTGCACCTTCATCAGAAACTATGGCACTTAGTTGCAACTCTTGCCATTCCATGATTTGTTGGATCATTTCCAATGTTGTACCTTGAGCAGGTAAACCCATCTCAGTACACACCTTTCTCAATGTTTCTGATCTAGAAGCATTTAAGGTCATGAAGGTACTTGCTTCCATTATATAAGAAAGGTCTATGGTCTTTAAAGTTATCACTACAAAGTCACTATGTGTCCTGGGTAGGAATAACCTGACATGCCTTCACTAGTGTGCAACACTGGATACCTTCAGTCCTATCCCACCACTGTACACCAATTTGTTAAGACGGATTTCTGAACTCTGACCTGGTGGGCAGAGGTTCAGAAGGCCAGCCTAGTTTATTGGAACAGGGTAACCTTCTGGACAAGCCAGACCAATCAAGGTAGCTATGGCAGCGGTCAAGACTAAGGGCCTCATTACACGGTAGGTGGTGAGCCATGGCGCTATTAGCGCCATGGCTCATGCCGGTAAAATACCAGCACCGCCTTGGCGGAAAGGGGATTTACCGCCCCATTCCAAGGTTGGAGGGGCGGTAAATCCCCCTTCCACCATTGCCCTTCCCCATTCCCATTTCTGCCCCATAGGGCTCTATGGGAATGGGGAAGGCGCTAATTACGGAACCGCAAAATTGCGGTGCCGTAATTAGCTCCGAGGTCCCTTAGCAGGTTGGATTTTAACGCCTGCAAAAAGCAGGCGTTAAATCCCCCAACCCGCAAAGGGACCTCGTAGTAAGGCGGTAAGGATTTACCGGTACCAGTATTTTACCGGTACCGGTAAATCCCTACCGCCATCCGTGTAATGAGGCCCTAGGTCTCAGGAGGGGTGAGGGTGACTGAACGACATCAATGAGCACACAGAGCAAAGGACACTTACAAATCACTCCCAGTCAGGTGTATATATGTAAATACATATATTAAAAATACAAATACATTTATTTCAAGGCCTTTGGGTTTCAACACACACATCAAATCACAGTAATACTTTTAAGCCAACACAATCCTATCTTAATACATATATACAAGACCAATTGGATCGAAGGGTTAACGCACGAAATGGGTCCACAACCTAAAAGGGGAAGGAGACAGGCATTGCAAATAGTCTTTAGTCCCTTATGCATCCAACACACTCCTAACTAAGAGGCAGTCCAATCTCTCAGACGAGTGGAGCCTATTGCTCAAATGTACATGCACTGCTGGTGCACGCGGTAGTTCAAATGGGCAAAACGGGGTCTCTTCAAGGGTTTGTAGCAGCTCAGCTAGGTGGGTGAGGTGATGAAGAATAGGTTCCCACTATTCGAGGAGTTGATTCCAAGAGTTGGGAATAGTTCACTAGTTCGCACTAGCAGTGGAAAGGAGTGGGGCCCTCAGGGACCACTCGTGCGTAAAAATGGGTGGATGTGCTAGGGGCCACCGGTTAGGGTTGCGATTACTCACCGAGCCCTGGTGCACTCCAGACCAAACTTCAGCAGTCGAGTCCACTTCGATTGCATGTTCAAATGAAGCAATCTTGCGGCTTTGCAGCTTTCAGCGATGAAGTTACAGCGTTGATTATACTATGGGAGAGTGGCGATTTCTCTGCTCCTGGTGGATGGATCAGGCCAGTTCTGCTGTAGCATGCTTCCGGGCACAGGGGACCAAAGCTGCAATGAACTTGCAAAGTTCGTCACCACGGCTGGGCAACATGACAACCGCGTAAACTCTGGTTAGGTCACACTTACTTTACTCCAGACCTGGGAATGCCAAGTGTATGAAATTCGGTGTGAGAATGCCGTGAACACAGAGCTTGCGATGTGCCAAGTTTCAAGGGCCTCCTCTAAATTGCGGTGGTATCAGCGCCCCATGTATGCGCAAGCTGGTCAGTCCACTGGATGGCCCAGGGACACTTCTGAAAAGGCTTACTTGCAGGTTAAGATGAAGGTGCTGAGAATAGTTGGTCCCACTATTCCAATGGGTCGAAGCACCTTTGCAGACCTTCTAGGACGATCAAATGCAGAGGGGTCCAGCGGGATGACAGTGGGCTCAGGGTGCCAAACCTTCTAGCAGGTCACCAGCGGTTCCTCGACTTGGCTTCTTAGTTTCACGATACTTGGATCCTATTCTTGGTTCAGTGAGAATTCCAGAGATTGACATGGTATGGGTGTTTGGGGTCTTGTCTTACCCATAATCTCCTTCGTGCCAAAACGAAGAGGACCCAATGGGAGATCTGCTCACATACAGGCCTATTATACATGGACCAATCATGGACCACAGTGGTTCCAGGCATTCACAGCACTCCAAACTCTATGGCACCCAGGATGTGTATTGGAACCAGATGTTCCAGCCTACATCCTGGGGGCACGCACACAAGACATGCAGAAGCCCGCGAAGCTTGGCGCTTCGTGGGAAAATGCATGCCCAAGTAAGGACTGACCCGGGTCGACCTGGGGAAGGTGAAGGGGCAAGATGGCCAAAGGACAGGACAAAGAACCTTGTGGTGTGGCCATTTTGGAGCTAGGCCACCTAAATGTGCCAAACGCAGTAATCGCGGTTTACCTGGCAAGAAAGGGTTAAAAATATGCGAAATGATAAGATGGCAACAGCCCTGTCCAAGGCACATCTACACTTCTCCTAAAAAAATCCTTGGAGAGTATCTAGGGTGTTTGGAAATGACTAGTCCCAAGTGCACTGTACTGTAAGGTACATTGTACATCTGTTACATGTTCCAGAAAAGTTGCAACACGGACAAGGACGAAGGGAAACAAAATCTCCTAGTACTGACTGTCTTTAAAGGCATGCCAGTTTCCCCATTAAAAGTGAGCGGAAAACCCAGGGGAGTGCAGCAGAAGGATGTTCCTCTGGTAAAGTCAGACTATGGTGTTCAGACATCGGCAAAAAGTTGGGGGGTTCCCAACTGGAGGGAAAATTACACATGAAATGGAAATCTTTCCTAACAGTAACACAGGCATATATTGGTGCAGACTGCAAGTACATGTATGGGAATAGCCAGCATGAAAAAAAATATATATTGGCATATGTTGTGGGCAAATGAGGTATGGAATGCATTGGGAAATGTTCCTGTGCATGGTTGGCGACTTGCATCCAGTGGGTTCTTCCTTGTGCTACCATACAAAACTAATTGGAAAATGTATGGATTTTTACCAAAATTGTCAAAGCAAGTGCTGTAAAATGCATCATTTTAACACTATGTTTAAAAAATGTTCTCAGGGTGAGAAACCCTCATAATTTTCCGGTTTAGGTTGCCTCACTGTGCTGTGCCGATTATGCATAATTGGTGCAAACATTTAAGCCTCTCCTGTTCAAAATTTCACCAGCAGCCACTGCCCATTATCTACCGGTCACTGTTTATGATGTGTTTTAAAGTGTGCATAGAGGCTGGACGCTCTTTAATGCTGGCGTCATGCACCACACACAGTCATGCCATCCTATATATATATATATATATAGTTATGAATATGATACAAAAGTTATTCTGGCATAAACCTTTCTTCAGTAGAGAACCTTAACATTGCTGCAGTTGATTTGCAGTCGTAATAATAAACCATATTTGGGTTCATTCACACATAAACTCAAAGGTAGATTTTACACGTCTCCTGTTTGCGACGTCGTGTGCCAATGCAAAAAAAAATTCTAAGGAGGCAAATGCTAAGTATTTTCTCCAGGCCTCACCACACCTTGTGACCCCTGAAGTCTGATCCATATTCCCACTGTAACTCCCCAGACGTTATTGCCTGGGAGTGAGATCCAGACACAGCGAGTAGCTGCAGAATTAAAGAGTTATTAGTTCTTGTGGTATTTCGGCTGGTGGGCGTGAAGTCCTTTATTTGATTGACATGATGAAGTTTGACTGACCTGACGTAGCTCTGAGCACTCGTGTGCAGAGGATGTCAGATAGTCACTGGGACAGTCCACCTCAGTGTGTGCGCAGACTGGGACGAATTCGCACAGGTGAACTCCAGATTTTGGCTGTTTTTCACATCCTCTCTAAACTCAGAGATTGTGTCTTCTTCGAATGGAAACCATCTCCAGAAAGGGTTACAGGACATGTGGCAGGAAGGGTGCAGCTTCTATATCTACTGGATTATATTTCCCTTGATATTAGTCTTCCACTACAGTTTCTCTTTCCAAAGAGGTCTAACTTTTGCTGCCGTCTCGGTCCCCTGCATTGTGCATTTTCATAGAAGCGCAGCCTCGCGCAAGTGTCTGTCCCCCTCCTGCAATCTGCCACGCATTCACTGGTCAATGCGTGCACAGGGTCGGACTGGGACAAGAAATAGGCCCGGACACACAAAAGAAAATGGCCCACCTCTCGCCTCAAAAAAGTGGCCCACCGCTTGCCTCAAAAAAAGTGGCCCTAAAACCATCATCCGTGAATCGCGTCAATTCACAACTTTACAGAAAATGCTACTTTTGGAGGGTTCATGTGTTTGTTACATCACAACACAACTCATAAAATAACATAACTCTGCATACAGTTCTGTGACAGGGTCCACAGCTCCGAGGCGCAGGAGTGGCATGAACCAACCACCCACACTGAGGTTTTGGGGCCTGCTGCTAGTCGATGCTTATACAGGGCTCCGCAACCCCAGTATGGAAGGAAGGTTAGGGTGACGATGGTTGGATAGGAAGGGGGAAGTAGGGAAATCGGAAAGAGGTTTAGGGAGAGGTTATGCATAGGTTGGGGATGTTAGGGTAAGGTTTTGATAACTGCGCACGCTTCCAATGAGCTGTTACACTCATAGAAATATGACATTTTATAGCACTTACGCTTAAGCTCTTTTTTATTGAACAAATATGCATACAATATCACCCAACCTGTGTTGGTACTCATTAATCGACCTCAAAAGGATGAAAGGCTGAGATGGCCTTGCTGGGATTCGAGCCTGAAGATCACACTCACATCGCAGCAGTGAGTGCTCAATCCACTGAGCTATCATATCGGCTATGGTAAAATTAGCAATTATTCTGTAATGGAACCATTAAACTGGTAACTGAGATTTAACAGCAGACCATTTAAGTTGATCTGCAGGTCTGGTGCAAAGTTGACCACATATCAAGCCTGCGTGCATCTTTCAGGCTTCAGAGGTTGGCAAAATAGGGAAAGCGGTGCACTCACAGGACATCCCATACTCTGAACACTCGTTACCTCATACATGCAAACAAACATCCTGAACATCATGCCAGGGAGTTGGGAAAGAGAGACACATTACAACAAAGCATTCATTGTGGCACAATGAAGTCAATGGCCACTTGATGTGCTATGGTTATTGCAGCATTTGGGGGAAGCGTCTGCAACGATGCGCATATACAAAGTGATCGCATTATGAAATATACAAAAGGCAAACATTCACAGGACGACTATGGATTTCACTGAGGTTTAGAACGGGGAATACTTGCTACGCTAAAACATATGGACTGTGTTTTTTGCAACCATTCATCTATATAGCGCCTAAATCGGTGGGGGCACATGTGAATTAGTGTGTCATTGTCCCCCCTCAGCATGTAGCTTGATGCAACCTCACGTTGCAATCACCAGCCATTCGCTCCTCTTAAGGGCCATGCCCATGACCATGGCCACCGACACACCCCTACCATTACCTGCCAACACCTCTTTGCCTACACAAGCTCCCCTGTGCCCACAGCAATTCCCAGATTGCTGCCCTAATGCTTGGGAATGGGCTTCGTGTGCAAGCAGTCCTTTGAAATAAACAAATCTTAGCCAGCACTTTAGAGTAAGAATAATGAGGTTTAACAGATGGTTGTTACGGGGCAGAGCCCAGGTTCAAATCCCCAGCAGGGGGGAAATTATAGAAAAAAAAAAAGTGGTCATTCCTACCGTCCTGGTATTGTATACCAGGTAACATACAGTAAGGGAATAAGGGAATGAAGGCAGATTACCCTGAGAAGTAATGGAAAGTCCTGTACCCTTTAGTTCACTCCCACTTTGCCCTCTGCTATAAGCAAACCAGATGCAAATGGGGAAGCGTAATTTCACAAGCACAGGAATGTGTAGGAGAGAGGCTCCAGCGTTGCGTCCAAGTTGCTACACTTTTATCAGTTCCACAGTAAATATTGTCATGGAATTTGATAATTAAATCATCTTGCAATTGGGGTTCGTCTCATTTCTGATTTGCTTGGAGAGAAACGTATATTTAACTGTTGAGTGCGCAGCACGGTGCAGCATTCCTCTCTGACTGTGCAACCCTGCCGTCTGCCCTCCTCTCACCCTCAGTGTTTGCTTGTTCTGGAGTTTTGTTGATGCAGACTTTTGCTCAATGGCCGTGGACAACAAAAGGATCTCAGCTCGGGCCAAAAAAGCATTTCTGTTGCTCAGTGTATTGAGCGATATGACGAAAAACATTTCACATTTTGTTGTTCCATAAAGACTGTGCATGTTTTTCGGAATAATTAGCATGACTGGTGGCCAGCAGAGAAAGATTAAAACAACATAAGATGTCTTTGTAGCAAGCAGCACCCTGGAGCTTTACAAGAGCCCAAAGGCCCTGCCTCCCTACCCACCTGCACAGCACTCAGGCCACCCACCGTTACTCACCTCTTTCTGGCAGGAGGGGGAATGTCCACGGTCAGGTGACGATGGCTGTGTCTCCATGCACCACAGCCAGGTCCTCCACCAGCACGGCTTCTGGCAACTCCTCATCAACAGCAATCTCAATCACCTGAAGGCCCAACTTCTGGTGCAGGATGCCCGTGTAGACCATACTGCCGGTGGGCCTTAGCCAGATCCACTGGCTCCTCTGCAGCCCGCCTGTGTGTCGGTGATGTGAGTGACCCCGGCTCACCCACTGCTGCAGATTCTTGGCCAAGAGATTCCAGGTTGGCCCTCTCCTTTCTTGCAGGAAACCCCCCTTTTCTCCTTTGAACTGAAGTGGGAGCAGCTGGTCTGCTCTCTCTCCAAAGTGCACTGATGGGCAGCAGGCTCTGGTGCAGAGGGCACGGAAATCAAAGGCAGGAAGGGAAGGGGTCGCAGGGTAGCCGCTAGTCGGGGACTCCCTGCAGGAAAGTGGCCGCAGCAGGTGGAGACGTAGGGATGTCACGGTATTGATTTTTTGACGGTATGATTACCTTCATGTGACATAACGGTATACTGTGGTTATCACGGTATAGCACATACGTGTGTTTAACCATTATCTTAAATACTAATTTGCCAGGAAAAGTCACACATTTTCAGCAAGACACAAAACACAAACAAGAGACGCCACTGTTGTCTTAGTTCTTCTTACATTTTTATTTTAGTTTAACTCAGCAGAGGGGAATCTATGCATTTAGCTGCTTTGATAATTGTTATATGCCATGGACAGCAACTTTTGAAAGATATTCTTGAGAAACAAAAGTAGATTGTACACCATAACACTTGTACCTATAAGGCCATGCCACAGTAATACATCACTAGACTGGCTGCACCAAAATGCCAGTGTAGCCTTGCAATAACAGATGTCATACCTACTTTATTATGGATACCCATTAAAAAAAAAGTTGAAAAAAAAATAAGGTCTCTCATGCCACAGAAATAAGTGGCTACACTACTAACTGTACAAAAATGCTATTCCAGTCACTAAACACATATGCTGAAGAAAAACAACGTGTGCACAACTGCACATAAGCCCCTACACTCAGATGTGAAAGTACACATAATGTGGTTATAAGGGTGATGTGAGCATTTGATTTTGCGGAGGAAGATGGGCAGTGGAGGCTTTGAAAGTAGCAGCTTTAAAGGTTCACTGCGTTTGTGCAAGTACATTTTTCTGCATCTGCACAAACACAGTAAAACCTGAATGCCTGCCCCCAGTTTCAGGAAAGGCTTCCCTCCTGACCTGTCTGCCATACGCAAATGAGCACATCAGGTCCTTTGAGGGGTGCACGTGCGCCTGGGCTAAAATTGTGGGGTCGGCAGAGCTAACCCTTCAAATGTTGGTAGAGGTGCTAATTTCAGAGAATGTGGGAGAAGGGAGAAACTTCTTTAAACATTCCAATGAGACTATTCTGGTGAAGTCTCAATGTTAAAAGCTGTTAGGCTCTGTCTTTTACCTCTGAAAGCACCCACTTACGGACTGCTGTGAAAATGGACAGTCCCCTGTACCCCCTCGACCCTTCCAATCACTCACCTGACATACAAGTGCAAACCCCACTTCACGATTTCAAATGCCTAAAAACGTATGCATAACTGGTCTCGTAATTTGCTTCTGTAAATCATTTGACATGGACATTAGAACATATATAACATTCCTCATATGACAATGTGTCTTCTTTCATTGTTCGGTGTGTTACCTTTATTAAATGTAGTGGTTTTAGTGGTGTATCTGGAAACACTACAATGCCTTAAGTTACCCTCTTTGTTCTGTAGTGATTAGGTTCTTTTGTGGTGGTTCTACATCTAATATGTATTAGGTGCTTCTGCAAGATTTTCTTGGCAAACATTAGTTGCTATTTACCAAATTCAAAATCTTCCCATAGTAAAGGCAAACATCGGTTGCACTTTACCAACAAACATTTTCCAATAGTTGCCAGCATTTCTTTTACCATTGCTTTGATTTTGCAATTTATTTCTTCACTACCCATTGCCTGCAGGCACCTCTCGCCTTAATGTGCAGCCTGACATTTTTCTCTTTTTAATTGTTGAGTTGATTTTATGGACAGGGATGCTGGCCACCCAAAGGTTAAAAGATGGCAGCAGGGATGTCACTTTCTCACTGCAAACTTTTCCCCCATACTTGGTTTCTCCTTGGTAAAGAATCCACCATGGCCTCTCTGGGAAGCCCTCTTGCAGCACAAAGCATGACCCTGCCTGCCCGAAAAATATAAAAAGAGCAGAAATGCTACACATTGCTCTCCAGACAGCCAACATCAAAATATGAATGTGCTGTCTAGTCAGCAGAAATACATACCAAAAAGAGTCTTCCAGAAATGTGCTTTGTTTATTAATCCATGTCCACATCATACAATACATTTGCCATCTGGTGGTACCAGTGAATTATTGTAAAGCCGAAGCTAAAATGGGACACAACCCCATAACGACCTCATTTGGATATACCCCCACTTTCTCACCAACATTTTGTTTGGCCCTCCTGAAAAACAGTTTATAAAAATAATAATGTATTCTACATCCCATCTGCTTGTGGTTTTACTAACCATTCTGTAACCCATATTGAGTGACTGGTATGTTTGTTGTGTAGCAAATATGCTTCTCAAAAACCGCTCCAAAGAATATAAACATAGTCTAAATTATATTTTACAGAGCAATGCAAAATGGCTCAACATGTATGAATGAACTTCCAAACTTTCCACTTTCAAAACCTAACACTCAAAGCACGGTGGGCTACTCTGAGCGGTCATCTCTTAAAACAAGTTGGAGGGCTATTCATAGAAAGTTGCCATCTTTTGCATCTTGGAATGCGTATGGAGCATGAAGAACAACACTAGCCAAGGAAAGTCTCTATCTCCCAATCTATTACACTCTTTCGTGCTTTCTCTCGCTCACACACATACAGGCAGTCACACTCGTTCTCTAAGAAGCTTAACCATCTTGCAC
Organism: Ambystoma mexicanum; assembly: GCF_040938575.1. NCBI lineage: Eukaryota > Metazoa > Chordata > Amphibia > Caudata > Ambystomatidae > Ambystoma > Ambystoma mexicanum. The sequence goes on along the minus strand of NC_090930.1, from coordinate 650,396,570 downwards.
ATATCCTCGAAAGACAGCGCCACTGTTTAGAGGCATGGTAAAACACAGTTCAACCCAGTGATTTATGTTGCACAGTACACACGAATGCAGGTGCACGGCTAACAGTGAAATGCGCTGTGTTAGTAATTGCAGTGCCTCTGTTTACACGAAGCCCAGGTGCCTTTTAATTTATGTGTCATGTCGGTCCAGCCATGGCTGCAGGTCAGCCAGGTCAAGTCAACATCACACAAACTTTCATGGGGGTGGGGGAGAGCTAAAGCCCAATCAACTCAATGGTGTTGCGCCACTGCTGAACATAGTTTTCACATACCAGGGGCGACTCGGGCGAGCACAAAATACAAAGGACTCAAGAGAGGTCTTGACTCCGGAAACTCACCTGAACTAAGAGCAGCTAGCTGCAGATAAGGGTTCAGCAGGGCTCCCACTCCAATGCTGGTGTGTGCCACTAACGCTTCCAGTGACTCGAATCTTCTCTGGAACTATCTCTCTGATTACAGCATGGGGTGGGGGGGAGGGCATCCCAGCCCAGGCAGACTCACTCTGCGCTCTCACGCTCAGCCTCGGCCCTCGGGTGGAGAAAGGAGCACAGAATCCAGTGCCTGTCTGTGCCCACGGTGCTTAACGCCACTCATTGTGCACAGAGACTGCACAGTACACTGTGCGCATGCCGCACATGTATTAAAATGAAGGTAATTCTGTATACCGTTGCAAATAAAGTAACGGTAATTACATACAAATGAAAGTGATGATGATATTTATATTGGTACGGAATACCGTTACATGCCTAGTGGAGAGAGGAGAAGACGAGAAAGGAATGGGGCACAGGGCCTGCAAAGGCAATGAATCACAACAAAAGGAGCGGCTCCCCCAGTAGCCGCTCCTTTTGTTTTGATTAATTTCATTTGCAACAACTGGCGTCACGCCGGCGCCGGATCGGCTCAGGGCCCATGGCACTGCCAGGCTAGCAGGCCTACAGCTACGTGATACATTCATCAAAGAAAGGTAACACTTCTGTGTTACCTTTCTTTAATGAATGCATCCGCTGTGGCGGGTGGTGGCTGCTAAGCGGGCTGCAGGCAGCCTGCAGGCAAGCCAGCCAGTGCCCTGAGCCAAGGTAACCTGGCAAACCGGCCCATATTAGAAGACCGGCCCCCAGGGCCTCAGATCTCATCGGCCAGGGGCCGATTGGCCGACGTGGCCAGTCCAACCCTGTGCGTGCACCCTCTTTAAACCGCTAATCTCTAGTCTTTATTTGCACTGTTTTTACCTCTTTGCTGACTGTCTCCTGGTCTGATCTCTTCTGCCATTTCTATGCTGTAGCATTCTTGCAGTTTTCCCTGCACAGCAGTCTCCCTCTTCCCTTGCATTCTGACAGTTTTGGACTCTCTTGCAATGGTGCCCCGGAGTGTGTTTGCATTTTATGTCACAGCTGCAGTCTGTTTTTTTCTTCTGCAGCTTAACCTTTCTGCCACAGTCCTTCATCGTCCCTTGCAGTCTATCTTTCCCGTCTTTTGTTATTCAGTCTCCCCCATTGCACAACAGCCACCCTCTTGCCCTGCAAACACATATCCTACTGCAGGGCACATCTTCCCTGTAGTTGCTTTTCATCCAGGACGGGAAAATGTTCTTTGGTTTCTAAGTTGTCACTTCCAAACATCTACCTAGTGTGAGGGAAAGGGCACCAAGGACTACCCCTCTCAGTTCTCAGTCTGTCCCCTATTAAGTTTGAGGTTCTGCATCCCCTGCCTGTTTGGTTCATGTCATTCTGTATTCTCGTAGCTTTATTTTCACTACTATAAAATAAGGACTGCAAGTACCATAATTCACAGTGATGGGCGGCAGAAGGCCAGAGCTGGCTGGGCATTTCATACCTCGAATGGGGCAACATTCTATCTTAATAGGCTCTGAAACAAGCATTCAGCTTACTGTTGTGTTTGATGTTAATAGAATTTGCAGTTCTTCACAATAAATGTATACACGCAGGCCATGTTGGTCATGTTAACGGATCGGGTTGCTTTGTAGAGCTTTGCAAAGGGCTTTACATAAAAATTCATGCAAATGGCAAAGAACCAAGTTCCCATGCTTCTGGAGGCCGCAATAATGGGACACAAAATGTTGTGGTAATTTATTTGCCAGCTGGGCTTATGGCTCGGAGTGTAACAGCTGCCATGCTTCTTCACAGACCGGACATCCGGACGGGGCCACTCCCAAACAAACAAGCATTGGCTTTTGTGTAATCATGGGGTAGCCATTTGCCAGACAATACCATAATAGTGCTACTTGGCCATAAAATGCTAACAGCTGGAAAAAGGTGTGATTACCTGAGCATTTGATAGCAGTGCCTGACAAATACCTATCTAATACCTGTACACAAGCCAGAACTGTTGGCTTTGTCAATGCTTGTTTGTAGAAGGACTTCAGTGCAAGGAACATATATAAATCAATTGACTGAAGGCAGACTTGGTTAAGGCATTTTTTATTACACCAGGAGTGTGTTGCAGCTGCAATTAAGCCATTATCTCTCAGAAGGCTGCTTCGAAGTAACACTCACAGGACAATGTTTGATCTTACTGCTTGATAGAAGTATCTCAAAGAGATCCCAGGGGGATGCGTTTTGGACAGGGAGGGGCAGATACTGGGTGGGAATGGTCATAAGGATTAGCGTGTTCAAGGGCAGTCAATGGGTGGGTAAATCACCAGACAACACCCACAAGCTGTGTGTCACATGTCATGTCAGCTGTACTCCAATGCAATATTTTTGGCTTATTGATGGTGCTTAGGTGCCACCTAATAGCAAAAACTAAAAATAGCAAGGACTCCACATAGAAAAACATACAAATTCACACGGTAAATCCCCTTTGATTTGGAATTTCTGGGCCTTTCCTTTTCATTGTTTCTTTAGACACACATGCGCGCACCACAATTCTCTCCAAGTCCCACCACCAGGAACTCAGCACAAAAGCCCCTCCTTTCAAGGAGACAGTGAAAATAAAAATAGAGGATGCAGTGATAGGTTGACAACAATACCAGGCTCTGGACTCAAACCAGAAAGTTTTTGATCACAGAAAGAGCAGAGAATACGTGTAGCAGCTTCCCAGCAAAACTGTGAGTGGCAGTGGGAGTTTATTTTGGAGTTCTCGGGTGGATGGTGGCTGAACACAGTACATGGGTTCAAACAAGGCCCAGGCCAGAAACAGGGAAACAATATTACTGACAAACTGAGGGCAAAGCTGGGGACCATGAGTATCAAGAGTGGCACTGTGAGAAACCAAAGGGTGTTTCACCCGCTGGTCCTTGGGGACTTGTCATCCAGGTGGCCAGGACACAGCCATCGCTTTTGGATCCAGTTCCTGGGGGTGGACCAGTGCGGGAGGATCACCTGGGGCAGGAGTCTTCAGGGAGTGGGGGTGAGGCAATCAATGGTGAGATGTAGTGTTCCCCCCTTTTTTGTGCACCTAACCCATTCTATTTTTTAGGATTCTCTGATGTCCAAACCCCTGCACCCCCTTTCTACACAAACACTGGCAGAGGAAGAAGGCGACTGAGAGTAACAAGACTATCTCTTATACATCGCACTGGACATGTCCCGTTAATCGGGTCAGGCAAAGTCAGGCATTAGACTTTAAGTGCATGCATCTGATACCAATTAGCTCCCCTCACACGGATAAAAGGCGGAACATGAAGACACACTCTGAGCAAGGTGGAACACGAGTAAGAGCTGAACCTCCGGGCAAAGGTGAACCTACTGGAGCAGAGCAAGGCACCAAGGGACGAGAGCAGCGGGTCGAGAACCCCAGGAGTTATCTCTAGGAGGTTGTTGCCTCCAACAGACCTTGAAAGCCAGGTGGAGAAAGCCAAATCCCAAAGCAGAAGGCTGCATTGATTGTGTTTCAAGGACGCCAGTGACCCTCCTGGGTGAACGGCAGAGTTGGGGAGGCAAGGCCAAGCTAGTGGCACTAACCTTGACTCGTGAATTGGAAAACTGTAAGGACAAGAAAGCAGTGCACACAGCTGGTGAGTAGGCAGTCGACCTGAGAGACTGGTGTGTGTTAAAGAAAGATTGAAGTTGCAACATTATATCGCAAATGAAGGCTGCATGCCCGTGGATGAAATGCGAAGAAAGGCAGACCTGTGAATTAACTTTGAAGTAAGGACAGCTGTGAAACCAGCAATACTAAGTAACGCAGTGGTCCGGTGAACGGAACTAGCCCACTGGAAAGTCTCTGTGAAAGGTGAATTGCCTGTAGCGATAAAATGAATAAACTGTAAAAGCAAAATGATCAAAATTAACCCAGAAAGAAGGGAAGAGTAAAAAGCGGAACGTTGAACTTTGAGTCGAAGTGGTCCTGCAGAGGTCTGTAGAGAAAGCCACGCACATTTTTCTAAATCCGGAAAATGGTCTGAGCCCGACTGAGGGAGACCTGAAGTGTAATAAGTTTGGGTAAGGGAGCCCCTGCAAGTATTGTTGAACTTTAGTTGTTCAAGGTCTGAGCCCGATAGAGGGGGACCAACGTGAACTTTTTGTCATGAAATGACTAAGGCACCAATGTGAACTCTTGTGTTGAGGAGGTCTGAGCCCGATAGGGGGAGACCGGCATGAACTTTTTGTTGAACATTGTTTGGAAGTATGAAAAGAGAGACTTTTATGTGGAAGGCCAGACGGGCCTCGATCCATGTTGTGAACTGTTTTTGTGTTGAAAAGTTGAGCCAGAGTGTGTCATCCTGCCTACGAGGGGAGTAGAGCTGACTCAGCCAAATGTATTCTTTATATTTTGAACACTGATTTTCCTTTCCATACATATCTCCTTTATACACTTTTTGTACAAGGGATAGGGCAGGCATTAGGTTTTTGTTAGCATAGCCATTTTGATTTGACGGATGCAACTATGACTATTTTAATTATTATCTGATGGTCGAGACTACTCCCATCTTAGTTATAGGGCGAAGTAGGAGTTTTTCCAAACCCAGAAACTTTAATAAAGGTTTTACAAATTGTACCATTTGTGTCAGTGTCATACTTGTGATACCATGCCTCCCCTACAGCACACTGGATGAACTGGGCAGTCATTGTCTGTTCTCACATCCTACCTTGTTACTGGTCCTTGAATCTACCCATACTTTGAAGGGGGCTGCCGAGGAGGCGAGGCTGCAGGAGTCTAATAGTAAGCTGTCATCCCTCATTTCCCGGAGGGAGCTATGAGCAGAGCACAGGTCTGGTAGAGGAACACATTCGCATTGTTCTGTTTATCTATTTTTCCTGAGCAATCACTTTGATGGGATTGTTTTTAAACGCCCCACGTTGTTGTTTTCAGATCAGCCTCAGCTATGCGAAGTTAATGGCCAATGCGAGTGCAGTAGAAAGAATCAGGATGTAAAGTGTAAATACAGGGTTCTGGGTTTAGGCACGGAATTTGAAGCGAAGTTACAGGCTCCAGGGCACAGGAAGTTGAGGCAGCATGGGACTTTGGGGGATTCAGAAGTACAGCATATCAGGGTATGCAAAGCTAACTCCGAAGTGTCTGAGGTAGTAAGTTGAACATGTTCAGAGTTTAGATGATGTGTGCATAACAGAGAACACACATAGGGAGGGTATGGGACAAAAATTAAGTCAAGGAATGCATACAATGATGGCAGTTGGTATTCTGGGCTGGTAGCCGCCGAGTGACGTAATAGCCCCCTGATTCTCCCCTATCTCGTGATATTACTGTTGGGTTACAGCAGAGTTGCACAGAGCATATGTTGGGCATTTCTGATGGAGCACGCACAAATGCTACAACCTGCAGTGCAGATTTGGCGATAGCGCGGGTTGAGTGTATTTCAGGTGGGTGGCTGGTGATAACAGTGGTTGCGCTTGGACGGGCCCAGCTGTAGATGTGTGGGGACCTATTTCAACATGATGGTTGGGGGGAGCTTGCTTGGAACGGAAAACAGTCTGAGGCACCTATGGTCTGCATATATTTTAATGGAGACAGAGAAACACAAGGGGGAGGGCTCTTGTTGATACCAATTATCACAAGATTGCTAGCCAGCAGGGAGCTGAAACAATAAAGGCCAACTAAAAAGTTATAAATCCTTCTTTTTTGGTGATGTGGAGGAACTGGTGTAAAGTGCAACAAGGGTAAAAACCTTTTAAGCCCTGAGGACTAAGGGCTGAGGAATCCACTGTTTGGCTGTGGCGAGTGGCGCAGTGCAGATGATGGATCCATCTAACTTAACCTCATCTCTAAGGACAAGAGCGCAATCTAAACGCATGGCAATTCAAGATGAGCTGCCTACAAAAGGCGCCCGCCAGAAACAGGTGAGCCAATACTTTTCCTGCCGATCAGCGTCGGAAATAAATCTAACCAAGGACCATGTCATTCAGATGCGTGATGATATATTTTATCCTCTGCTACACGAAGACTGTTCGGCCCCATCTCTAGATGTCGTACCCTCAGTTCTCGCCCACCCTGAATCAATTTACCCAACGCCCATGCTAAGTAGCATGAATCAGGCTGAAGCTAAAAGTCAGCAATCGACTCATAATGCAATTTGTTTGAACGGCACGGTCGTGGATCATGACTTACCAGTGAGGGTGAACCATGCTCCATTCTGGAGGCGGTGGGTGATCTCTGGACATCTGGTCTGTCGGAGCATGCGGTGGCCCCGGCCCGTGCTGGGGCGGAGGCGGAGCCGCAGGAGGCTTGGGACGCGAGGTTGCTGTCTGTGGCAATGGCTGCTCCCGTCGGTGTTGGTGGCGGAGCCAGTCGGCAGGGGCGGAAGTGGTGGGGGGAGATGACGCCGTTGCTGGAGACGCAGAGGCAACACAGCGCCTATTGGACCTGGCGGAGGCTCGCCTTGTTAGCCGCGTTGCAGCGGAGCCTACTTGGAGATCGAATGCTAAGCTCAATGGCAGAAGCATAGCTGACCCTGAAGTCGAACATGAGGTAGGCACTACACCAAACACAATTGAAAGTGGAAACACGTCCTTAACTAAAATGACAAACCTTGATGAGGTTACGCCCCCATTCTTACCAACAATACTGACCCCTGAGGAAATTCTAACATCGGCGCATGCTGAGGCATTAGTGTGCGATTCACAACTAAGCTGTGCGCCGTGGGGTGGCGATGTTGGCCCACCCTCCTTTGACAAAAGAAACTCCTTAGAGGTGGTCTCCTCGGTGCTACAAAACCTGATTAATTTAAATAAATCCTACTCAACTAAACAGACCGGTACATCCACCCCAGTGCAGGATGTGATTCCCAAAGCACCCCAGAAAAGGAATTGCGTTAATATCACCAATGTAAACCGAGATATATGGGGATCCGGCAACTATAAAAGACCCAAAGCGGCGTTTGCTGTATCTTCGGATGAGTCAACATCATCACATCATAGTAACGTGGCAGACTCCCAGAAAAGATTGCCCTTGCACGGTATTGCAGTTTTTACACCTAGGTTGCGACCCCAAACTCAAGAAAATAATTCTACAATTAGTGAAGACTCGGTAAACGACTCTATTACAAGAGAATCGTCATTTATCGAACGTCCTTTTCCAAAAATTCGGTGGGAAAGTGCTCGGTATAGACGAGTACCCCGGGTCCCATGAATCTTTAAATTAAAATGTGAAAGACATTACAACTCTATTGGCCATGATGAACTCATAAGTGTTGCACTTGGAAGCATCACACAGTGCCCAAAAGGCTAAACAAGAGGAGCTAAATCAAAATATACTGGCGGGACTAAATTCATTAAACAATGTGAAACAGAACGATACGATTGATAAAAAACTATTCGCAGAGGTTGCGAAGGAAGCTTTGTCTCTCTTTCGGAAATCTCCGATCGTTCAAAGAGGAGAGGACCAGGGTTGTGTCAGCGACATGAGAGATACAACAAGGCCGGAGGTGCAATGTTCCGGGAAACCTTCATCTAATGCCGATAAGTTGGCCAAGAAGACGGCCCGCCAAGTCCAGCTCACTCAATCTCAGCATCTGACTGGCATGCCATTGGAAAGTCTCGTAAGTGAAGGGAATGTATCTGTGCTCCCAATGTGCATTGTCGAATCATCACTGCTGTAACTGCGGTAGAGAATTCCATCAACAGCAGTGAGCCACAGAGTGGAAATGTTGGGCTCACCAACTCATTAGACATGTCGTTTAACACAGCCTTCCACCAAGCCAAAAATGCTGCAAATCCTGCCTTATCAGACTCTCAAAAAGCATCCAGCTCAATGCCTCCTGCGAAAGAGGGGGTTCAGGAGGTGGAGATGATTGAAGGCCCCGCGGTAATCGAGATTTCCGCCGGGTTATTTCCTATTTGTGGAAATCACAATGTTCCAACTGGTGGACAAAGCAATCACTTCAAGTCTGAAATTAGCGGACACAATTAAAGACAAGGCAGTGGGCCAACCAATAACAGCGGAAAAAGAGACGATCTCCATTGAAAACCTGCCATGTGAGAAAGACTTGGTAATTCATAAAGAGTTAATGGACTTATCAACGTATGAGGATCCAGAGCCAGAGTGTGTTGCTAATATGAAAGCACCGCTCAGTGATCAATGCACACAAAAAAGTCCTCAAGTGACACCTGTCTCAAAATCGAGCAGAGACCCTAAGAATTTGGAAAAAGAACCTGTTCCTCCCAAAAGATCTACGACTCAAGCGAGTCAGAGCTCCCCCTCCTCCTCAACACGAGATAATAACCAGAGGATATGCGAGCTGGTGCCTCTGGTTAGAGAAGTAGGGGGGAGAGACTTTGAACCTAAGAGCCCGGAGTTCATTACGCTTCAAGCGAAATGGGAAAGGCAGAGTCTGAGCAATCGGAAGAAGAATTTGGATTTCTGTGAAGTAGGCCAACAAGTAGTGAATGGAGTAATCTGCACAAAAAGAAACTAAGGACCTGTGACGTCTGCCCCTATCGCCTCACTAGCCTCACAACAGAATGTCGACCACTATCAAGTCGCAACGTCTAAAAGAAACAATCGGTTCGGACGAAACGCCTATCTTGATTAAAATAATGCTGGAGAGGTTGGCAGGTGGCAACAAATTAATCTTGAACAGATCTAATGTGTTAAGATTGCTTCACCACATACCTCGGCTTCGATCACTTGATTCGAAAGATCTGCAAACGGTGGAATTCCCGGATGAGCGGTGTACTGACAAGGTTATCCTGCATATAAACTCTAACATAATTGCGAATGTAATTCTAGAGGCTGATGAAGACCTGTTATCGCTGGGCTTTGACACCTACAAATTACCGGAACCAGAAATATGCAACAAATCATTGAAGACCGAGGGAATATGCGGATCAAGGCACATGCAAGAGGAAACGCCTCCGTTTCTGGAGTCCTCTCAAAGTACTAAAGCACTCAACCTATTTCAGCAGGCGCAGCAGGGTCCAGGCGGTTTAATCCACAACAGGCAACCCTCTGCTCCTATTTGCCAGAACACTGTGGCCATGGAGCAAGTCGAGGCAGTCAGAAGAAGCCCGATGGCGAAAATTAAAATAACTATAATCAATAGAGCGCCAGAGATCAGCCCTGTGGAAACGTCACTTATTAACACAAAAGGCAACGAAGTAACGCAGGAATGGAATTGGCTAGCTTCAGCTTTAAACATTAAAAAACATAGCTAATGTTCAAAGACTAGCACGACTCAAGAGTGTTGCTTGCTTCATGGAACACGCGCGGTTTTCTCCATCTGTTAAACAACACTTGGTTCCAAGATTTACACCTATCCTTGCAAGAAACCTGGCTGCGCGAACTGCCTGTGATCTCTAAATTTGAATGTGCTTTGAATCCAGCTAACAAAGCTGATAAGGGGCGGCCGGTAGCAGAGCTGTTAACATTGATCAAACGGTCTTCAGGTTACCGGTTGATAAACTCCAAAAATTATACGCCCTACATCCAATATACGATATAATCCACATAATTAATGTGTATTGGAATCATCAATGAACTGGGTCTTATCCCTTTATCGATCAAGTTTCCTCTATAATTGACAACCTGCTCGAATCATCAAGTGGAACTGGCTTGATACTCTGTAGTGATTTAAATATTGACTTTTTTAAACCCCAGAGTGTCGCTAAAGGTCGCCTTGCTCAAACTTGGTCAGATGAAATGAATGTAAGAGGCCTGTCCATGCTAAATGGCTGTACCCAAGGAGATAGTCCACCGAAGACCACGTGGCAGCGTGAAAGCTACAGTTCGACCATTGACTACATCTTTGCTTCTGACACATTGCATGCGAGAATAAAATCCCTGAATATTCGTGCAATGACAAATAGTGACCACGAAATGCTGGTAGCAAAATTTTACGATACAAAAGGTATCCTAAGCAAAAAATGGGGCTTGAAAATTTCAGCTGAAGCTAATCGCCTACGAATAAGACTGGAAGAACATGAAGTGGCCAACATATGTTCCCAAATCAAGTTGATGCCGTCAGAGATCGAATTTGCACCCATATTGCCGCAATTTAAAAGCAAAAACAACGGAATGAAAAACTGGTCATTCCGGAAAAATCATTGTTTTGATCTAATGGTGATGCAACGCAAAAGATCTATGCCAGCTGAAATCCGGAAAAATAATCAAGGTCCAAAAGACGAAATAACGCAAAGAAACAAAGCAATTAAACAGCGATACAAAAACTGGATTAAAAGCCATCAACTTGGATTACACCAGAATGACGCAAAGGCTATGATGAAGATTTTATCAAATAAGAATAGCGGCGAGTTTTGGCGAACAATCAATGGGATGGAAACCCCGCAGGAGGCTTTACTTATATGCCAGGTGACGGAATCTGAGTGGGTCCAGCACTTCACAGCGCTATATCATAAAACCCTTGCTCCGTAAGTGCACACAACTACCGAATCAGATTGGAACTTACATTTTTCAAGAGTTGAAATTCGAGATGCAATAATGAGAGCGAAAAACTCAAGGGCCCCGGGTCCTGACGATCTGTCAAACTTTATGATCAAACAGTTTCCTGACCTGTGGGCTGACTTGTGTTTCGATCTTTTTACAAGAATAAACTCGCGAAAACAAGTGCCAACATCATGGAAGTCAGGGATAATAGTGCCAATATTTAAGAAAGGGATAAGAGCGTCACCGAAAATCTGCTTGACATCCTAGGCAAGCTCTATGCATCATTGCTGCAAATCAAACTGACTAATTGGGCCCAAACAGCTAAAAAAGTGGACGAAAGACAGTCAGGTTTTGTGAAAATGGTGGGTTGCTCACTGAACCTGCTAATCTTAAATCTCCTGAAAAAGGAAGCCCTGCGTACAAACATGAAAGTCTATGCAGCTTTTGTTGACTTTTCCATGGCATTCGACATGATCGATCATGAAGCGCTGTGGTATAAACTGGAAGTTTGGGGGTGTCCGGAAGACCTACTTGCGGCAATTAAAGAGCTACACACAGACACCTCAATTTCAATTCGTCTTGATCACTGAGGCGCCCTGTCGGCTAAAATCAAGACTCTCAAGGGAGTGAAACAGGGATGCCCGCTGGCGGCCGCAATTTTTAGTCTTTTCATCTTTGATATCGGAGAAGCAATTCAATCTGTGAGGGCCTTCCCTCCGAAGCTTAATTCATCGCCGATAAGCTGGTTGTTGTACGCCGATGATCTGGTGATTCTAGATCAAACCCCGATCGGCCTCCAACGCAAACTAGATGCGGTCCAAAAGTACGTGAACATGAACAGCTTGAAGTTAAATCCAGCAAAGACTGAAATTTTGGTGTTTGAGAACCTAAGAACGTGCCAAAAACAAGGGCGCTCAAAACACGTGTGGTCACTAAATCAAGTTGATCTCTGCACGTCAAATTCCGTAAAATATCTAGGCATGATTTTGAACTCCAGCATTTGTGATGACCCTTGGGTGACTGAGTCTAAGAACAAATGCGGCCAGTTGGCATGTCAGGCTCTTGTAATTCATAAAAAATACGGGCGTTTTTCAATGCGACCGCTGAGAAATTTTTCTGAACAGAAAGTGGTCCCGATTTTGACATATGGCGGTGAAAATGCCTTTGGTTGCCCACCGACACATTGCGATTCATTGGAACACATGTTTTGGTCTAAGGCTCTAAGCCTACCAATAGGAATCTCCACTGCATGCATAAGGTATGAACTTGCGCTGGTATCGCTGCATGCTAGGATCTACTGGAACCAATTAGCGTTGTTCCGGAAAACCAAAGCTGAAGAGGGAATCCTCCAATTCAAGATCCTTCACAATGCGTGTAGCAGAGGCTCAGATATTTTGTCTCAGAGGGTGAAACGAGCTGAAAATGTATTAACAATTAACAACATCAGCTCACAAACCCTTCACTCAAACCCAACAGCAGCGAAAGTGAAGATCTGGCATGCTGATTGGATTAACACAGGTAGCGAGCGCCATTCTGCCAGCGCGATGAAAGATGCTCCCGCCGAAGCGAGAAGCTACAACGTGTTGCAATCATACATGAATCGCTTTCCAAACTCAAAAGCACATAGACTATTCATGTTATTCAGGCTGAATGCATTTAAAATGAAGGACCGCATCAGGCTTCGAGCAGGAGACACTGACCCAAATCTTAGCTGTCGCATTTGCTGCAACGAGCTGGAATCCCTTAAACACCTTGTGCTATTCTGCCCTTCACTAAAAAATGAAAGGTCCATTCATTTGGGCCAGTGGCATGCAAACCATCAATCATTGAGTGCGGAAGAGTGGTGGCAGAATCTGTGGAATGGGTTGGATTAGAAATTAATTATGCCCCTGACCTCATTTTTGGCGGTAATTGAGGAGAAGTTAAACAAAATCTCAAGTGACTGATCCCTAGTCATTGATCTGAAAGTAAAATAAGGGCTGACTGAACATTGGGATAAACACGTTGGGGAGAGGCCCTCAGTCAACACTTGGAGGCGCAGAAGGGAAGAAGGTATCAGCGGCATAATTTGAATAATGACAATATTAAGATGTTAAATGTTGTTTTGTTGTGTAATATTTTAAAGGTTTGAATTTAAACCAATAAAATTAATTTAAATTTTTTTTAAAAAAAACCTTTTGCATTCCTCAAGGGAAGTGACGGCAGGAAGGGCTCCAGCAAACACAGCTTGTAAGGCGAGCACCAATACCTGTGCTATTTATTTCAATTTGTTTTGCATAGAACCTTCTGGTTCAGGGTCATATGACAGGTGACCATATTTCCTGAGATTTTATCAGGTCAAGTGATGTAATTTCCCATGAAGTTATCATTATGCTAATTACCATATTTGGAAACTTAAATTACCATTTTTGGAACTTAATAAGTCCTGCAGCTTTTTGAGCACACAATGTTGGCAAGTATATAAACTTAGGGACACTTCCATCAGAGGTTCGAACCCACCTTTCCCCAACTGTACTTTAAATTATGAAAGTTCATACATTATATAAAACTGAGTTTTTCCTTACAGCTTGATCTCTTCCTTAAATAGCTCAAGCCGATGAGTATCCGTCTTAGACATAGAACACTTCCAGAACACTTCCATCAGCGGTTCAAATCCACTTTCCCCCATTGTTTCTGCATACGTAAAATATGAAGTTTATTTACCTGCAAAAATGAATCAGAGGGTTCCTTGACAAAGAGCGTTCGTACTGTACAGAAAAGCGTGCAAACAAAAGGCTCCAAGTGCGCAAAAAAAACGGAAAAGGTAATGACAAATACCGCATTCGCAGCATGTAAAGAGGGGGAAAATTTATTTCAAAGGGGGCGGGAAAGTATTCCACGCCTGGAGATTCCATTTCAGTATATAGTCAAAATCTGTGGGGGAGAGTTTATATGGGGGCAAATGCATTTCGCGACACGGCCCAAGTTCAGTTTGCTATTTTAGAATTCTGTGGAAAAACCCTACACAGCACATTTCTACACACTAGACCTGACTGTATTGTGGATAGTGGTTATCAGTATTACTATCTGTGCTCTAAGGCAGGAATCAACTCAACTGTTAAAACAATTTTATTTTGAGGGCGTGGCCAAGCGGCAATGAAGATGGCGGCATAGTGGAGGAGTGTAGTATTGTACCTATCTATCTGCACTGGGTGCACACAGTGCTGCTAGTAGAATACAGCTATGTCATATGGAATGTGATGGGACCTGAGGGTACCAAGAACTACAGTTGGGGACACAGGATGGGACAACCTTAATGAAAGGATGTCATCTGTTTAGCTCCCTGCCTTTCTATATAACTAGCCCTGTAACTCTGTAACTAAGAAATAAACGTACTCCTTTTATATATACAAGTCTCCTGTGCCTTACCTCAATCCAGATGTCTTCTTACCATCCCCGATACTACAAATGATACTACAAGGAGCTCCGGAGTAGAGAGAATACCATCTTCCTTAACTTCATTATTCTTCGATGTTATAAAGAAATAACTGACAACATCCAACGCCTAAGGAGTATTGTAAGTGGTATTATGAAATTTACCGCATTCAGGAATTCGGTCGGAAGTCTGATAGTGTGTATTTGACTACTGGCATAAGTACTGACGTGCTCATTGGAACGCTTGAACTGGTCACATTGTAGCTGGCAACTCTGCCCATGCGTGCTCCTCCTACCTCACCTCACTTCCTACAACTCCCGGAAGCACGCGCATTTGGGAAGTTAGTCGTCAGACTGAGGTAGTCTGCTTCGCTGTGTCTCGAGCAGTGAGCAGGGTCTGTTATTATTGTGCACATTTTACTTTCATCATATTGTGAATCTGCTACTTAGCAGTGATTTTCCCTAGTAAGAACTATTTCAATTGTTTAATCTGGTTTTAATGTTTTCATTTTTGTATAATTAATGCAGGCTCATTTAGGTCATTTACAAACGAAAATGTCTTTGAGCAATGTGGTTACAAGAGCATCAGCTGCATCGAAAGGTGGTGCAGTTAAGACGGCAATTACAACACTTTTGGCGAAAAAAAGTAAAAAATCGGCTGATATTTTAAAAAACATACCTACTAATGTAGACATCCGTGAATTTTGTAAAGAGCGCTCAGAGATTGTATCTAGATCCTCCGAAACTGATTGCTTTATAACGCCTGATGAAATTGATAGCCCTGTTTTTTTCTCCACTCAAGCGAATGTTGAACACACAACTTTTGCATGCTCTGACATGATTACAGATTCCGTGTTACTCCTAAGTGAGAAAAATGTGACAGCAATAGCTTTCGATCATAAGGCAGATCAACCTTCTGAAATAAATGACCCTTTGGTCACTGACACATTCTTAACTAGAGAAAATTCTATTCTTGAAATCCCTCCTAATAAAGAGACATTCAATCCTGAGTAGCCAGTGGGTGATATTATGTCTTCTGGTTCACAAATCGATATGTTGGAAGCTAACAAAGACTTCTATCTGCCTCCTGATAAACATGCTGCTGGCCCACTTTACAATAAGCGATCTTTGTCTCAGCCTCCAGATATATTTGAGACATCTAAGCATGATTCACTGGATTTGTCATTTACCCCTCGCAAGAGTGGACTTCCCCAAACTGAATTAAGCATTTCACATCCTACTCATGAATTGCCTAATACACAGTTGCTTCTGCTAGAAATAACACTGATGCAATGAATACGACCATTCAATCAGGAATTGAGCTGTTCGAGACCCTAGATTGTAAAATTACAAAGCATCGGAACAAATTGAGCAGATTGCACAGTGGATGTGTGCCATGCAGAGAAAGGAAAGGATCACATATGATTTCCTATGAGCATGAGTCTATTCATGCGTTGGCAAAAAATCATAATATCTCATTCAAGAGTGCTCATAAAGTAGCTGATGGTCTGCTTTCGGCACTACCGGTTATATCTCATATAATACGAGCAGATGTGCCAGATAATATAGAGCAAATTCCTAATACAGATAGCTCAGCGGATCATAGTGAAGTAATTATGATATCGTCACAAGCTGATAAGCCGAGCTTGCCATCATTGGTGCCTCATGCAATATTTCATTTGGAAAGCGTAACAAGTAAACCTAGATACGTTCAGAAACCTTCAATAGTAACTAAAAACGGTTAAAATTCTGAAATCACAAAACAGAATTGCTAGCACAGCTGTACTTTCTAAATATGAAATTATGGCAACCAGCTGAAATGAGACACATAAACTTAGCAAGAAGCTGCCAAGTGCTTATCAGCCGTTGAATGACTTGGTGACAAACAGTGAAAATGATCAAAGAACCAATGTGGAAAGTCCAGTGGTGCTGGGGGAAAATCCTAATGAAAATGTTCGATCCCAAGAAGGGAAGGCTAAGGATCACAAAGAAACAGTCCTAAGTGAAACTTTTATACCACAAATAAGAGAGGAAATACAGAAGTCTATACAGGATTACCTGGTAAACATAAGTACAAAAGCAGACCCATTAGGGTATTCATGATGGTGCACCAAAGGAGATCCTAACCACTAGAGTGAATCAGGAAGTATACTAAGCTTATAAACAATCTGTGGACTGCAATGCGCAATGTGAGTCTTCTTGCCTGCCGGAAGTATATATTACCTCTGAGCCCAGTTCTACCAATCATATGAAATCTAACAATGTAAATAAGTTTCATCAATTGATAGTCAAGTGTCATCCAGCCCCGTTCGCTTCCTATGATGTCTGCCGCTCGAGTATACTAGCTATAATTGGCGAATTACAACAATTGGAGGACATTACCGGATCTGAGATTGATCAGGTGGAATTTCTCAACAACAAAGACTTAGCGACAGTACGATTGTGGATACGATCGAGTGTAATCAGCAACACTTTGGGGGTAATTCATGGAATCAACCGCAGAAGTGGCGCACGCGGCTGGCTCACAGAGGGAGCGTGCGCCATCTTGCAACAGCCGCATGCGCCAAAACCCATTTTGACGCACAGCTTATTCATGGATACTTACATCCATAACCAGCCATGGTGCAGTGACCCTGCAGCAGTGCCAGGTACGCCACCAACCCCGCCCCGTGCGCCAAAAACATCCGCACAAATCCTCTACATGGCGCAAAGGCCAGTGGACCAGCATACAGCCCCCCAACAATGAAAAAGCACTAAAAATACCACTCGGCTCTCAAAACAGAACCCAATCGTGTGTAAAACCGCCCCGCGGACCCCTCCGAATATGCGTACCCTGCTCGTGCCAGGCCTATCGCGTGTAAAACTCCCGTGCACCCCTCAGAATATGCGTACCCCGCTCGTGCTAGGCCTATCATGTGTAAAACTCCCTGCGCGCCCCTCGGAATACGCGTACCCTGCTCACGCCAGGCCTATCGCGTGTAAAACTCCCTGCGCACCCCTCAGAATACGCGTACTCTGCACACAGCCGGCCTATCGTGTGTAAAACTCCCCACGCACCCATCGGAATATGCGTACCCCGCTCGCGCCTGGCCTATCGCGTGTATAACTACCTGCGCACCCCTCGGAATACACGTACCCCGTTCGTGCCAGGCAAATAGCGTGGAAAAGGTCCCCCCTGTGGTGTGTGCTGGTTGCGGGGCATGTGCAGGGGTGATGGGCTGCCTGTAAGGCATGTGCAGGGGTGATGGGGGCTGCCTGCAGGGCATGGGGAGGGGTGATAGGCTGACTGCGGGGCATGTGCAGGGGTGATGGGCTGCCTGTGGGGCATGTGCAGCATGTGCAGCATGTGCAGGGGAGATGGGCTGGCTGCAGGGCATGGTGAGAGGTGGGGGGGCCTGTGGTGTGGGATGCCTTTGTGCCATGGGGAGGGGTGATGTGCTGCCTGTGGGGCATGTGCCGGGGTGATGGGCTGCCTGGTGGGCATGTGCAGGGGTAATGGGCTGCCTGCGGGGCATGGGGAGGGGTGAGGGGGCCTGTGGTGTGGGCTGCCTGTGGGCCATGGGAAGGGGTGATGTGCCGCCTGCGGGGCATGTGCAGGGGTGATGGGCTGCCTGCAGGGTATGTTGCAAGGGTGATGGGCTGGCTGCAGGGCATGGTGCGCGGTGGGGGTGGCCTGTGGTGTGGGCTGCCTGTGGGCCATGGGGAGGGGTGATGTGCTGTCTGCGGGGCATGTTCAAGGGTGATGAGCTGCCTGTGGGGCACGGTGAGGGGTGGGGGGGCCTGTGGTGTGGGATGCCTGTAGGCCATGGGGAGGGGTGATGTGCTGCCTGCGGGGCATGTGCAGGGGTGATGGGCTGCCTGTAGACCACACAAAGAATGAAGAATAATGAAATGTATTAAAAATAAAAACAAATGACAAAATGAAAATCACACATGCAAATGAAGAAATAATGATTGCAATATGAAAAAGAAAGTGAAATCCAAGGAAAAATAAAAATCCAAAAATGAAAAAATAAAAGCGGTCCATCCCCAAAGTCCATATAAATAAATCCTAAAATGAAAAGCATAAAAAAATATTACTCCATGTGAATATCAAAATAATGAAGTATGTACATGTCCGGAATTCTGAAAATGAAAGTCTAAAGGGTCCATTATCCCAAAACAAAATGAAACCTACCAAAAACCCTATCTAAAATACAACTATATACAAAAGTGGAGCAAAGTCCATGGACTCCAAATCATAATAAAAACCAAATGAAACCTAAACCTAAATAACTATACAAAAAAGGTAGCAGGCGCCCCTCTCTCGAAAGAACAAGGCATGATAACCTGTTCAGTGGTTATTAACCACATTGAGAGTTCGCAGCCATTGCTTTTTGCTCACTGACATACAAAGTCGGCGGGCTAGTCCGACGGCACACTCATTGAAGTCCCGGGCCAGGGCATCATCGAACTCCATGTCGATGTTCCGGAGGCGGGCCTGTTCCCTGGCCTCGAGGTCTTGCAGGCATGCAGCCATGGTCTCCTTCAACTCCCTGCTAGTTCCCTCGATGCACTCAGCCCACTTCAACGCCCGGTGCATGGAGTTCTCCACTCTTACCATAGTGAGCCGTGCCCTCTCCGCATCTATTGGCTGGCCCAACCGCTGCAACATGGAAGACACTGGGTCCTCCTGCCCACCAGCCGATGCCTGCCCCTGGGATGTTGATGGCCCCAAGCCATGATCTCTCCCACCCTTAACCTGATGCTGCCGTGCACATGCCCTGCTTGTTGATGCCTGCAAGTCCTCCAATTGCTGGGGTCCAGTTGGTGGGGTGGCCACCCCTGCTGAACCTCCGATTCCCGACTGTGGCAGGGACGTGTCCTCTACCAGCCTGGCCGCTGGCTCAGGGGTATCTCCACAGGCGGCCCAGGTGATACTTGCCCGGGAAGATGGCATGGAGGATGACTGGCGCATAGGGGGTTCAGTTGAGGAGGGGGGCACAAGAAGATCCAGCACACGGAGGAACACAGTGCTGACGACCTGTCCTAGTAGTGCGACGCGGCCAAACAGGCATTCGAAATGATGTGCATTGTCCTCATGAGAACCCTGCATGACATCCCGAATACCAGGTAGGTGCAACGCCACACTAGCTAGGACAGGCTCAATCCGGTCATGGATTGCCACGTCTGCAGGGAGAGGAAGGCCAGGTGTTGTATGCGCATCCCCTCCCTGAAAATGGGTCAGGATGGAGGCATCCCTGCTGCTGCTGAATGAGACAGTCACAGGATCGGGGACAGGATTACACACAGGCACCTCCGCGGCGGCCTGTGCTGCCTCCTGTACCTGACCCAGGACTGCATCACTAGCACCAGTGGAATCCCCCCTTCCAGGCCCCGTGCGTGGGGCTTCCACGCCCTCCTTCCCAACCAAACCCCCCACCAACCTTGATGACTCCGTGCCATCTTCCTCCATAGGCCCCTATGGGGGCTCAGCTGCCCCTATTGCTGCCGAGGGGTCCATCTCCAACCTCTGCCTCTTGGACCTTCCCACTGCATGTGCGACCATGGACACGGCACCAGACTCCTCACTCCCGGAAGATATCAGTACCTGGGAGGTGAGCTGGGCCTTGCGTCTACGGCTGGTGGTGGGATCCCTGCCGCTGTGCTCCACATCACCGTCCCCGCCCTCTTCATCAGTCGACGCTGCAGACAGGGAGAGAAAGAACACTGGCATCAGGGCATTGTACAATGGTCTGATACACACATGACAGTTGCACATGAGTGGCAGTGTGAAACTTCACAGATGGCATCACACTCCCCAACACTCATATAATTTGAACCAACACAAATGCACAAATTCACATTAATTGTGCAGCAGGCAGCAGCATCCATACACACACAACAGCATGAACATCCGAAGGTTGGCATGATGCCACAAGCAACATGGGGAGTGCCGAACACATGCACACACACCACCAGACAGACATGCATCTGTACATCTCCACCACCTGTCACAGTGCAATCATCTGTCAATCGGGTTCCTACATGTCTGTGTCACATGCATCCATGGCGTTTCACAGTCGCACACATGTCAAACACGCACATGTACGCCGTGCACGTATGTGAAGGTAGAACTAGCATCCATGTGTCACACCCCAACCATGGCATAGTACATACACAGAAATGCTAATATTCGTGCATCTCCACATGCAGTTGTGCATCATGCTTTGGAACACATACACCATTGATGTGCATCACACATGACTGGACTCACATGCAGCACGGTCATGTCCCTGCACATACACATCCATACATGGGCCATTTCAAACATATGTTCAAGCTGCACACTCCTGGCACACCTCAACATGCCCTGCGTCCAATGAGTATGCATGGACACTTACCGCTCGACTCCAGACAGGTCTGCCTCTCGAGGACCTGGAGGTGAAGCGCTGGGCGAATGCATTCCAGGACCCACATCTGGTCGGTGGTAAGGCACACCCGGCACCCTACTGCATCCGCTGTGTCCAACAAGCGCTGGGCCTTCCTGGTGGTCCTGGACCTGAAGTCCTCCCAGCACTTATGGACATGTTGCAGGTCGCGGGTTGCCACCCCCTCCGCATTGATGGCAACCACGATGTCCATCCAGATCCTCTTCCATCCACGTCGTTGACTGAAGAGGGCATCATAATGCACCAGGACTTGCTCCACCAGGATGCCAAATTCTCCTGCAGTGAAGCTGGCAGCCCTCTGCCTCTATGCCGGGGGGTCGCCACTCGTCCCAGATGGATTTTGGCCTGACATGGCAACTCCCGAGGTAGGTGTGGTTGGGCAACTGGGTGCTGGTGCTGGGCTGTGGAGCGATGGAACTGCAGTCGGGAGTCTTCTGTTCCAGCAGGGGTGGTCACAGCAACTGGACCCCTGCAGATGGCTGAGGTGCAGGCACCAAATTGCAGGGCACGTGGCCAGCAGGCAGGCAGGCAGCAGCATATAGCTCATGGGAGGCGACTCAGGGGTCTGGGGGCAGGAAAAGGGTGTCTTGGGCAGGACCATGGTCTTCCTTGTGTTGTCGCGTGGCCAGCTTGATGCAGAGTGAATTGGCACGTGAAAAAACAACACGTCAGTGTGTAATCCGAGGAAAGGGCCTTAGTGCGTAAATGCGTAAGTGACGTGATGCGCGCAGGCATTTCCCTCGTACGGGTGCATAGTGAATCCGCACGTGCAAAAACAGCACATCCGCGTGTGAATGTGTGTAATTCGAGGAAAGGGCCTTAGCGGGTAAGGGCACCAGTGATGTTACCCACGCAGGCGTTGACTTCAGCACGGGTTAAAGGTCTAGCGGGGAAGCAGTCCACTGTACGTGCTGTTCTTGGAGACTGATGCGTCTGTTTACTATTCTGGATTCTCACGGGAACACTTCACAGAGTTTGAAATTCGTACCTCCTCT
This sequence comes from Ambystoma mexicanum, assembly GCF_040938575.1. Taxonomy (NCBI): domain Eukaryota; kingdom Metazoa; phylum Chordata; class Amphibia; order Caudata; family Ambystomatidae; genus Ambystoma; species Ambystoma mexicanum. The sequence goes on along the minus strand of NC_090930.1, from coordinate 650,374,892 downwards.
TTTGGCGGGGTGTTGCCCACGCGCACAAGCGTGTGTGTTTTTCTTTTTCTTTTCCACGCAAGGCAGGCAGTGAGTCACGCATGCTATTTTTCCCCCTGTGCATCCCATACCATTTTCGAGGTCATAGTAGCCCGTGTGTTCCATGCACACGTGTTTTTTGTGTCCCTGGGTGCCACACCGTACTGCTGGAGGTAAAATTCATGCATGTGGGCTACCAGGGTCGCATGCATGTTTTTCTTTTGAAATTGTACTAATTCTTTCTTTTTAAAAAATGTGTGGGGGGGCCTGAGCGTTGCGTGGCCTGTCATTTTTCCCCAGGGGTCACAGACAGCCTTGCAGGAACACAGGGGTTCTTATTCCATCCAGTAACCTGCCTCCTTCAACCCAATTGCCCAGGACAATTGTTGAGTGCACCTCCCATCAGCTATTTACCATCTGAGCCATGGTTGGGAGGCCATCAAAGGCTAAGGGCGGCAAAGCTAAGGGTCCTCGCAGGGCTGGGCGTGGGTGGGCACATAGGCGCGGAAACCAGGGGGGATAGGGAGTGCAGGGTGGCTACAGCGGGGGAAGAGGCAGGGGTGCCCCACTGGGGCAGGATCCCAGCCACTTGCTGGTGCAGACATGCCACCACCCCCGGTGGGTCCTGGAGATGCAGCTGTTGCATCACAACCTGGCACCCATATGACCCAACAGCAACTTGCATCTGCTGTCACGGGCCCACCAGTGGTGGTAGCTGCAGGTTCAGCTGTGGGGACCACCACTGGGGCTCGAGGACGGGCAGCTCATGTCGCATTGCGTGAAGAGGACTCCCAGGACGATTTCCATCTTGTCAGGAGGTGCGGGTCATGTGTGTCCAGTGTAGCAGTGACCGGGGCACACGTATCTGGGGCAGTTATGACATCTGCTGCCCCAAGCTGCTGGGTGGTGGTAACTGCATGGGCAGATGAAGCCAACACCACCCCAGCAGTGATTCAGACCCAAGCCAGACCTTCCGTCCTCATTCAAACACCCACTCCCTTGGTCCAGTCCACCAGCGCCACTGCCCCCACTGATCAGGGCCACATTGGCCACTCAGGGTCAGCACCACCGGCCAAAAGGAGGAAGTGTTCTGCGCCACAAGAGGCTGAGACCCCAGACATGGCTCCGGCCTCTGGCACGTTGAGGAAGAAACCTTTCAGCAAACAGGAAATTGACTTCCTTGTGGACTACGTGTCGGCACACAGACGCAATATGCTTGTGGGCCCACAGTGCCATACAATGCTTCCCCAGCGTTGGGTCCACTGGCAGCATGTTGCGGATGGTGTGACAGCCATGGGATTCCAGGTGTGCATGGCTCAGGACTGCTACAAGCGTTGCAATGACCTCCGACGCTGTGCAAAACAAAAGCGTGCCTCCAATTATTCTATGTCTCAGGTGACTGGTGGTGGGCCAGCACCAGAGGAGGAAGAACTCACTCAGCATGAGAAGATCGCTGCAGAGTTCATCGCAGAAGAACAAATCCGTGCAGTGGGAGAGAGGATGGATTATGATGCATCGTCCGGTGAGCATAGATGCGTGTTACTCAATGACATGTGTGTTTGCCGTGTGTGACCCTCCCAGCTACAACTTGGGTCCTTCCTTTCATGAATGTCCCTCTCTACCTGTGGTGTTCACCAGGGGTTTTACCTCTCGGCCTGGCTTTCCAAACAGTACCTTGAAGCTCTCGTCATACTGCATTTTAATTTTCTGCTACAACTTCCTGTGCTATGCTGATGACACTCAACTCATTTTCAGGCTGCCCTCAGCCACCTCTTCTCCCGCCCTCATTTCTGATGGCCTCATTGCCATTTGAAATTGGTGTACTGCCAACGATCTCTGTCTGAATGCCAGCAAGACTGACATCCTCCTCATCGGTACACCTTCACCATCCTTTCCCCTCACTCTCTGGCCGGCCTCCCTTGGACCTCCTCCTACCCCCACCTGCAAGGCCAACAACCTCGGGCTCACCTTTCACTCCACACATTCCTTCTCCGCACACATTTCTGATATCTCTTGAGATATATTAAGTTCTTGCTTAACCTCCTCAGGGGTACTGTGCCTTTCCTCTCGTTCACCTACAAGCTCACTGTCTCTCCAGCTCTGGTTGTCTCAAGGTTGGACTACTGTGACAGGCTGTTTCAAAATTCTACCTGCTTCCACACTCTGTCCTCTGCCAATAATCCAGTACAGGACTGCGAGACCTGTCCTTGGGCTCAAGCCCTGGGATCCTATCTCTCCAGCTCTGAAATCCCTTCATTGGCTACCAGTGGATGCAAGGATGACATTTTAGACCCTCTGCATTGTGCACAAGGTTATCTGGGACCTGGGTCCAAAATACCTATAACTATCCCTCTGCCAATGCCTTCCCTCTCGAGTCCTTTGCTCCTCTACCTCACACTCCCTCGGGGTCTGTCATTTATTGAAGAAACAAGCGGGGGCAGATCTGTGTCTACGGCTGGGACCTCCCTTTGGAACAGACTACCTGTCATGTTGAAACTTGAGGAGAAACATCTTTGCTTCCGGAAGCACCTCAAGACCTTCCTATTTGCTCCTGCATTAGCCCCTCTTCTCCCCAGCTGAACTGTTTCCTCTCTTGGCACTGTGCAACTGGATACCCTCTGTCCTTCGGGCACAGGTACCTGCTCACCCTGCCTCTCTGCTGCCTCCAGGCCTCCCATTGCAATGGGTCCTGTACGTGTACCCATACCATCCCCCACTCTTCTTCTGCGCTCATCAGATTTCCCTATCCAAATGATCTTGCACTTGCCACTTGCTGGCTGCACTACCACCTTTTGAATGCATATTCTATCATTGGACTTCATTTTCATTCTTTGGTCTCCTCTGTTTGGCAAGTTCCACTTCTTCCCCTTCCAGGGACTTCAACCCTTTATTCCTTCTCCATGCACTTGCATGTTCTCAATGACACTGTGCCCAGTATGATCGTTGTTTTCATTTCCTTTTCTTCCTTGTTCCCCTCCCTTTGCTTGGTTGCGCTCTGAGCCACTTGTGTATGCAGGCAATCTTGATGAGATGTCATATCATGTCATACACATCCTTTGTCCTTGGTGCAGTGTGTCTCACTCTGACTGTGCTGATGGCAGTGGCTCCCCCTGCACATGTGTGCACATTCATGCTCCATGTGCATTCCATGTATGCCCCTAGGTGTCCTTGATGGCCTGATCATTGTAGTATGTCTCCAAGATGATCATGTTATTTGGACAGCCATTTCATGCTCAAAGTGGGTCTGTGTGTCATCACGCACGACTTTAGGGTGTCCTCATCTGTCTCGTGCACAAGGCTCCCCCTGTTACAGGCCCCTACCTCTTTTCAACTGGTGTTGTGTCTTCTGCATGCATGGGTGTACTACTGATGGTTCCTCATCTGTCCTGCATCATGTCCACTTCTCATTGGCTGTAGTGACATTTGACTGACAACATGCAATAAACGCATGCCAACACTGTCTGCCAATGCACAGTTCTGTGGTGAACCTTTCATTGCCATGCAGTGCCTCCCTGCTATTGCCCAGAGGGTGGGTGTTTCACGGTATCCATGCTACATGGTGCATGCCATTTGCACATGATGGCTGTAATTGCCCTTTCACTGCTGTCATGTTTGGAGATTGACATCACTACGTACGTGTTGATGTTGGAAGTTGAGGGGGTACACATGCACTGCACACATCCACTCCTGTGCCAAGTTCAGCCCTTCAACATGCCAACACAATGCTGTTGTGTGATAGTGACCTGCCATGTATGTATCCATGTCCCTCCTTTCACTGTATCAAAATGCAGTAGCGTAGGTGCCTCCTGTGACACATGTACTCTGCATAGTCAATGGTTGTTGAGTGCTGCACGTGAACACACATGTTACATGTGTCATGGTGTGTTTGGTGTGATTGCCAGCTGTGGCTATTTGTGTGTGCCCACATACTGATGCTATGTGCCATCTCTCATTTCTGCCTTGGATATGTGTCTGCTAGAGGTTGTGTGTGATGCAGGTGATGGGCAACATGCAAAACATGTGTTGACTTCACATTTTGCACACATCCTTTTCTGCTTTTGGGATACCTTTGTATTGCAATGCCACTGGATGCATGTTGGGCTTTGAGTGCATGTGACATGTCTGCTTCATGTGTTGGCTGTCAATGTTGTAATCTGTATGTGTGTGGTATGTGCTACTGACATGCGTGTTCTTGTTTCTTTTGTTTATGTTGCAGGTGATGAAGCACTGCAGGCAGAGGATGAAGATGTCATCCTAGACACGGTGGTCAGTTCACATGACCAACCAGGCACCAGTGATGGTCGTGGGGTGGCAGTCCACGAAGAAACCACTGGTGCTCCAGAGCATCGTGTCCAGGGCGAACTCTGAGTCAGGCTCTGATGTATCCTCTGACCACTATGTTGAGCTGGATCTGCATCATGACGTGTCATCACCGGTAAGTGATCCTGTGTTGGATGATCTTATGTCCGCGACACCTGCAGTAGGGATCCAGGTGGGGTTGGAATGTCCGCCTGTGGTGGTTACGGGTGCAGGGTCACACTCCACACCAGTTGGCCATATTCCTGGGGCATCAGGTCGACGGAGGGATGCAGTCCCGCAGCTGCAAGTGGCACCAGCCCAGCAAGGACTATGGCTCCTTGGGCCCGGCAGGTGTCATGTCCGGCACCGCGGTGGGCATGCGCTACCGGGGTCAACTGAGTGGGAGCATGCCGTTGTTGCCATAGCACAGCAACAGGGGGGAGCAGTTGAGATGATGGCTCAAGGTATGGAAAGTGTGGCCCGTTCCACCCCCCCCCCCCGGAAAGACAAGTGCAGCTCCAGCAGCAGGCTACGCGGTCCACGTGCCGCTCAGGCTGGGCATAGCGGCCTCTGACTGGGCTCGCCAGTCTGAAATGGTGGCTCTTCGTTCAACAATTTCTGCTCAGGAGGCAGAGGCACACCGTGAAGCCCTGAGGGTTGAACACCAAACCCTCCGATCTACTCTGGGTGCTCTCATGATGGACAACAATAGGCGGGCGGAAGGCAGGATAGAGTGGCTTGAAAAAACCATCTCATCTGAACTCCATGCAAGCCAGGAGGTACTCCGTATGTCATGTGAGGCCATGCAGGCAGAACTCCGTCTTACACGTGAGTCCTTGCAGGAGGAAGCACGTGTGACACGTGAGGTAATGCATGCAGACCTATGTGTCATTGCCATGCATGACCTGGCTTACCAGACCTGCATGCTTGCTGCCGCTGAGGTGCAAGGCACGGATAGGCGTGGTGAGGCAACTGTGCCACGTCCACCTTCTGATTTCCATCTCCCACATAGGTCGGGCCGTGCAGGCGCTGAGCCCAGTGAGTTTTTTTTTTATCTCAACATCTACACATGTGGGTGTTGAGGTGCACCCTGTACCTCCCCCCTCCTTGGTGCCCCCCCACTGCAAGTAATTAATTTTGTTTTGTCTATTGTGCATTCATGTGACAGTGTGGTGCTTTGTGGCATTTGAAGGCATCCACTGTTTGTTCCAGCAGGGCCCATTCAGGCTTGTCTCGTGTATGTGTAATGCACAACTGGTATCCACGGGGACATCACTCAGCCTGTTCTGACCTCTTACGACCTCAAATCCTTCCCTGGAGGCTATTCAAATGGAGACTGGGCCTGAAACACAGGATTGGTAGAGTTTAACTCCCTATTGTCTCTGTGTGCTTGAACCTCTTCTTCCCCGGGGTCCAACCCTTCCCTTTGATCCACAGCTCACCTTGTTTTCTTGGATAGTGTGCTCTCTGTCCTGCTTTCAGCGCAGGGGCGCGTTGATTGATGCGGGCTCGCTGCTGCCTAGTTACTTCACTGGCAAGAGTCCGACAGGTAAGTATAATGAGTCTTTTGAACAGTTCTCTAACTTTGTTCCTTTCCTTCCTTAGATGATGGCTGGCGTCCGAGGATGGCGGCGTGCTGCTGAGATGAGTAGCGCTGAAGGTGAGTGAGAGCTCGATGCACCCCTTTCGTATTTGCATTGAACTGAGTTATTTTTCTGTGTCTTTTAGGTGCCGCGACGTTTTCAGCGTGGATGCCATTATGAAGAACAAATGCAGTGGGTAAGCGCGTTATGCGGCGCACCTAGATGTCTCCACGCTAACCTGGAGTGTCTTTTCCCTCTTGCAGATGGATGAGAAGTGCCGGAGACAGAGTTCCCCCAGAGCGGCTGGGATTCAGATAAGCGTTTGAAGCTCGTACAGTTTTTAAAAATAATCGAAGATTTGCTGAATGCTTACTAATGCCTTTTCTCTGTTCTTTTCCCTTTTCCTTAGGAAGCAGTGTGCCGGGAGGGGATTGACACCGCCGAAGATGCCCGCAGAACAGAAGGAGCGTTGAATGATAGGCAGAAGCGCCTCAAGGTAAGGCTGCTCCTAACAGTGTTCTTGTTCTTGCAGGAGCTGAGCACAGAAGAAAGATGCAGGCCTACTGGAGACCGATCCGAACATGGTGAGTCACGCTGCAGGTGCAGAAAACGCAAAGCATGTTTCTCAGCCTGGGTGTAGCTTAAATAGTCTCTGGGTATCCCAGGTGTCTCTGGGATGAACCACACCCAAAAGACTAGACCGCACATGCAGTTCTGAGAACCGAAATATGTGGGGGCATCCATCTTGTCCCCATCAATGCACTACAAGTCCAATCCCCAATGTTATCCTATGGGAGTGAGTGAGTCTGGTGCCACAAGCGCCAAGTCTGACTCCAAGTGGGTCTTTGGAGAGATGGAGAGGCATGTAGGTGATCGTGGCCTGGCTCCAGCCTGACATCTTGGAGGGCTGGGGACATGAGGGGCAGGAATCATGACAGTATGTGTTTTGCTTGGGGTCCTGACACATATGCTACTCCTGCTTCCCCTTTCCATGAGCTCGCAAGGATGGCTCGGTGTGACATCATCTCACACAGGGGCATTGGGCTTCCATCATATCTGTGGCCAGCCTGCAATCCTACATGTGTGTACACCCCTAGTGGGTATTCCAGATGGCTTCCCCAATGCATGTCTGCACTTCATTTTGGTGAGTATTCTGTTGACTATGCATTTCCTCATGTTGCTTATGATTTTTTTATGAATTGACTGTCAATGTTCATGCAACAATGTTGCATTGGGACACTTGGCCTACAGTGATTTTGATATGCTACATGATCGCTGCACGCTGAGTTATCCTTGTCACCACGCGTTTCAACGACCCCCAATTCCTTGATTCCCCTGCTTTGGCCATCTTGCAGCCCTGCCTGGTGTTTTGTTGTGCCATTTGAAATATGGCCACATTGCTTTTGACTTGACTGTCATGTTTGTGGCCTGGACCTACTCCCCCCTCCCCCCTCCCATTGGTTGCATTTGGCCCTTGTGACAATCTGGCCAACCAGGAGGCTGGTGCCTGCCACTACCAAAGGCTCACAATGGAGGCCCTGTCTACCCCTGTCCACTCCTGTCCACCACCCTTCTGGGTCCCTTGATTGTCCCCCTGTCTCCCCTGCCCCTGCCTGTCTCCACCTGCTCCCCGCCAGTTTCCCTCTGTCTCCCCCCTTGCCCATCACACCCCCTTCCCTTCTGCACCGTCTTCTTTCCCTCTGCCCCCTGTGTGTGCTTTCTTCCCCCCTCTCACCCTTCCTGCCTTTACACCTTGGCCCCCTCCTCCCTTCTCTCCTCCCTCTCCAGCACCCTTTTCCCTCCTCCTTGTCCTCTGTCTGTCTTTTTCCGGCACTACCCCAATTGCCAGTCAGACATGGTGATATGTAGCTGCTTGTTCTTTGCAGACACTTCCCCCTCTGCCTCCGTCCATCCTCTCCCACCTTCACCTTTTTGAGTTTTATTTTGGCACTTTTATCATCCGTCCCTCCACCACTGATTACAGGTCGTCTGTTCCCCCTTTCCCATCTGTGTTTCTTCTCCCCCTCCCCAGCACTATCTTGATTATTCATCGACCTTCCATTGTTTGTCACTTGTTTTGTTACTCTCCTCACCTCTTCCCTCCTCTTCCCTCACCCCCCCTCCTTATGTGACTCCTGGACTGCAACTATTGCAGTCAGGCACAGCAATGTTGATGCTAGTTTTGTTTTCCCACATGCCCTCCCTAGACTCTCCCTTATTGTTACAAGCACTTATACTATGTACTTTTATAATGTTAGTTTTCACATTCTGTACTGTTTGAAGGATTTATAGGAAGGTACTGTTATTCTCCCTTGTTCCCTCCCTCCTTGAGGCGCTTTGATGCACTTTGTGCATAGGCCCTGTAAGGATTTTCAATGAATCAGCGATTGCTCACTGTCTTCCATTGTCGATGTGGTGTACTCTGTACATGATATGTTCTGCTGGTCAATGGCTGATCCTATGTTGGGTTTGATTTTGAGGTGTCAGGGGATTGGTGTGGTTTCACACACAGGAGGGTCCTTGAGTGCTCACAATGTTCACATGTGCTGTGTACAGGACACTGAGGCTCACTTCATTTCACATGCATGTATTCGAAGCATGTCCCTATTGACACAAACACTTAGGCAAGGCCCCCCCACACCAACTACAGCGACACCATGCACACACGTTCACCCAGATTGCCTTCTCAGGCATGCTGTGTCCCTACAATCCATGTTCACTTCCGATTCATTGATCGTGTACATGCATCACAGGCTACTATTTTGTTGATTGTACTTATTTTTCATGATGCTGAAGGGGTTTCCCCAACGCAATGCACACTCACTGTGCTGTCTGGTGAGCGGTGTGTTGCAGGGGACACACATGCAGCACACAGTGTTTGTTATGCCAATTTGCTATTGTCTAATGTGCATGGCAACAGGTATTCTGACATTTGTTGCTTGCACCACTGATGGCATGCATTTGTGCCACAGTTTTCAGGGTGTGAGTTTTTAGTCAGTCATTTCTTCAGATTGCATGTCAGGTGTAATTGTCTGGTGCCTATTTACATTTCTCACGTGGCACTTCATGACTATTGTGTCATGTGTTGTGCATATGGTTTGATGTTTTGCTGTTGCATACCATGGTATGGTGTGGTAGATGGGAGTCATGGGGGTTGGGAAGGTTGTGGTGGCACACCAGTACTTTCATGCCCTGTTTTGCAGGGGGCTGGGTGGGATATGCACCTTGCATGTGTTCCCTTTGGTCACATGGGATTGGTTGTGCTTAAGTAGCTAGGGATGCACGCAATGTGGCACTTCCATGGACACATTTGCAGGGTGGTAAGGTTGTGACATTTAACTGTCCCTTTCTCATCATCGATTGTCACCTGTGTGTGCCAGGCCTGTGTGCACTCTGCAGGGGTTGGAGTTTAGGTGAAAAATGTGGCCACAAGATGGGTAAGGGCTGCCTCGCGCATGCTCTTTTCCCTCCCATTCGCATTGGCCTTGCGTGTGGTTGGGGATGTGGGGGCAACACCATGTCCACCGATATGCCCCGCCGTGTTGCAATGTTGTGCAGGACACATGCTGCCACAATGATCCTGCACACTACTGGGGGTGCATATAGTAGCTGTCCGCCAGAGCAGTCAAGGGAGCGGAAGCGTGACTTGAGCACTACGAATGTGCGCTCCACTATGACCCTGGTATGGGCTGCGTTGTATCTTACCTGGGGTGGTGTGGTGGGGTTCCGTATTGGCGTCATCATATAGGTGCTCAGAGGGTAGGCACTGTCCCCTGGTAAGGTGATAATGGTTGTCATTAGTTGGGCTTGTGTATTTGTCTGTGTGTGACATGCATGCATGTGCACATGCATTTGTACTCACCTATAAGCCATGTGTTGCCATGCTTCCCAGCTTCCAGGGCCCGGCTCAGGGCGACATTCTGTATTTGAGACTGTCATGGGTGGACCCTGGATAGTTTGCATAGACAGAGGTGATGATACCTTTGGCATCGCATACAACCTGCAGGCTGATGGAATGCCAGTGCTTGCGGTTGCGGTAGATGTTTCCAGTGGCCCTAGGTGGACGTAGGGTCACATGGGTGCAATCTATGGCACCGAGCACTTTGGGGAAGTGTGCCACCCTTTAGAAGTCCAGGACCGCGGCCTGCCTTTCTGTGGGTGTTCCGGACATGTGTATGTGCCTGCAGACTGAAGGGCGCACAGTGATGATTGCCAACACCTGGTGTAGGCAATGTGACTGCGTGGGCTGTGAGACGCCCCCCACTATGGCAGTTGTCCGCTGAAATGACCCAGTGGACAAAAAATGCAGTGCATTGAGCACCTTCTCCAAGGTGCTTAATGCTTGGGAGCACAGGGTGGGTGATGTGAGTTCATCCTCCCACTCAGTGACCAGCTCTAGGATGATGTGATGTGAGGTGGAAAACTATACCTGCCATAGACCTCGCCATCAGATATCCAAAAAATGCTGGTCCTGGGCAAAAAAAATTGGGGTCTGGCTATTCTTCTCCCCCTGCGGTATCCCACGATCAGTGCTGCGAGGATTGGGACATTCATCGTAGCTGTATATGCTTGTTTGCTGTTTGCACGCACTTTTATACTGCGCGGGGGTGCTCCCGCCTGCTTTCGTGTGGCGGACGTATTTGTGCGTGTGCGTGTTTTTTGATGTGCGCGTGTTTTCCCTATTCGATTCCATGAATACATGTTGTTCACTAGCGTGTGGGCTTTGTGTGTGTTTCCCAGCGGTACTTCCCACGTTACACCTACATTTTCACGCGTTGTTCCCCATTCCACCGTGTTCGGCCCCCTTTTTAGGTGTGTGCGCGAGAAGTTGTGCGCTTTCCCCGTTCCTAACGCGCATGCGTTTGGAAAGTCGCAGTGACATATAAGGTAAGCACAGATTTGGCGCACATCTCGGGAAAAACACGTGCAGGTCCTTCCATGAATCGCGCGCTTGTGCTAGATTTTTCATGCTTGCGCCAGCTTGCGCCAGAAATTTCGGCGCACAATTATTCCATGAATTACCCTCTTTATGTCAGGCCAAAATTTACCTTTTCAGATTGGGTTTTGTGTTAGCTCAGGACCCGACTATATTTAATCCTTCATCTACTAAGGGTCTGTCTAATGACTCTGATCAAGGGCTGAAAAATCGAAGGTTCAATAAAGAGAAGCATGCATATTATCCAGGTGTTGTAATTGCCTTAATTAATATGTATAGCAATCTGGCTGCTCTGACCGATCAAACATTCTTTTGTGATCTTGAAACAATGCTTAATGTAGTAGGTGGTACAGTTTAGATCACAAATACAATCATCTCTATTACCTACTCGAAAATTGAGAATTTTGCAGGGATCAAACAACATCATAGTGATCATGAGATGCTTAGACGATGATGTAGTATATAGTTTGGACGTGCCGGGTGTAAAGTCTACACAAACTCGTTACTCTAAACATTTGCAGGTGAATAATGCAAGGACTCATTTTTCCTGGAATATCAATTCTCTAAATCTTCTCAATAATAACATCATTGAATTCCAAGCAAAAAAAACTGGTGCTGTTAACACAGCCAGTGATAAATATATTAATGCCCTACAGCTATTTAAAATTCACACATTTTCAAATGCAGGGCATATATATAAGAAGCGACATGTATTTGAGCAGGAGTTACAAGAGCAGAAAATAGAGCTCAGGATGCAGAAAAGACGAGTCCGGCTAACACCTGCAAATGAAAGATCTGCATTATTAAGATCTCTAAAATGTAAATATAATAACTGGTGATGATACAGAAAAGCTAAACTCTATCAAACAGATGGAGAATTGATATTAAAAGTGTTATATGAGAAACATTCTGTGCAAATATGGAGATATTTAAATGTAGCAAACCATAATACACAGTTTTCTGTACAAATTAATGGAGTCACAAATGAGCAGTGAATCCAATACTACACTGATTTGTATGCTAGTCCCAAGACTAATATGAAGACCAGTAATTTGAATTATAGTACCACATATCGGATGAAGAGGACATTTTATATTATATAATGAAATCAAGTAATTCAAGAGCACCTGCCCTGATGGCTTACACAACAGAATGTTTAAGCAACATCCTCAAGAATGGGCAATGATACCTGGTAATATATTTCGATATCTCCTTACTTCTGGGAACATCCCTGACTCGTGGCGTCACTCAATAATTGTCCCCTTATTTAAGAAGGGTGATCGGTCGTGTCCTGCTAACTACTGACCGATCGGCCTTCTTGACGCCCAGGGTAAGATCTTTTCTAGGTTTCTTCTTAGGGACTTCTATCAATGGGAAATTACAAACTCTCATTGAAATCCTTTCCAGACTGGATTTGTGGCAAGCCCGGGCACGTCAATTAATTTATTAACTATTAAAACTATCCAAGATCATAATTTTATTGGCCGGCAACCTCTCTACATGGCCTTTGTAGATTTTCAGGCTGCTTTCGATTTGGTCTCGAGAGCGATTTTATTTGACAAACTGAAAAGAGCAAATTGCCCTCTAAGTCTTATTGGACTGATTCAGGCCTTTCACACGTGTACGAAAATACAAGTAAGAACTTCCATGATGGGTGACCTGACTGAGCACATTGAAACCTTTCAAGGGCTGGTGCAGGGATGCATACTTGCCTCAGCCCTCTTTCATTTTTTTATTCCAGACATGGTGATGGATTCTAGGACATTGATAGTGAGGCCCCTAAATTGAATGGGCAACAAATTTCAGCATTATTTTTTGCGGATGACCTTGTGTTGATGTCAAAGATACCACAGGGTCGCCAGCGACTTTTAGATGCTTTGTTGTCTTATGTTGACCAAAATCTGTTGACAATCAACTTGAGCAAAACAAAAGTACTAATTTGTAACAACAAAAAGGAATCTGGGAAACCTAAAAATTGGTTGTTGCAAAGTACGGTTTTAAAGACTGTTCAACAGTACACATACTTGGGTGTATTACTCAGTACTGTCAGAAATGATAAACCATATTTGCCAAATATAGAGATAAAAGTATCTACAGGAATATCTCAATCAATTGCGATTCAGGCAAAATATGGAACATTTTCACTCATGCCTGTGTTAACATTTTATAGATAAAGGTCACTCCAATAGTCCTATATGGGGCTGAAACTAAACTTGCATTTTCTGGATTGTGTTCCGGTTGTGTGGATTCGGTATGAATTGGGGCTTATCTCTTTGTATTGCAGATATTTATGGCTAGGAATTTCACTGTTTAGAAACTGCCTGGTGACACCAGCATCAAATATGTTTATAAGTATACTATCATATTTACATGTTCACATCAATTCACAGATTTGTCAAGGCATGGATGGATCTGGTTATTCAGATGCTAGCACAAGGAGAAATTTCAATACAAACATTATTAGAGAATCCGAATAAAGCAAAAATTAAGCTTTTTCAACATGATTGGATTCAAACTAGAGATAGATGTCTGAAATATAACAACTTTAAAGATAACCCATTTCAAGACAAAAAACACAGCATTGTTGAACCGTATTTGATTCAAGCAGTGTCAGTGTCACATAGGCTCAATTTTCTTCGATTACGATTCAATTTATGGCCCACTAGGTATATTTTAAACAAGCGTGGGCAGATATCTAATCGTGAAAATGTTTGCCGTTTCTGCTTGAACATAGAGAATGAAGAAACTCTACAGCACTTTATTATTGAGTGTATAATGCTTCATGAATTACGCACATGGCACTTTAAAAACTTGCATCGGAGTATCTAACCCACTACTCATGAGCAATTGTGGCAACTCCTTTTTACAGGGCCAACGGGCCGCGTGTCAAATTGCTGTTCTTCAATTTTTATATGCACTAAAATTAACTGATTAGTGTCACGTATCCTATAAACAGTCTAAGTTTATCATATGTATTGAGTGTACATGTAAGATTTTATTTTTCTGAATCTATTTTTATGATTGTTGTTCAAAATATGAATTTTATGGATTTTAAATTATAAATCATAGTAGTCTTATGTATTTAAGGAAAATGTTTTGTAAAATTAATGAAATGGAAATTATATCAATGCTGTGTAGTTAAGAAAAAGTTTATATTTAGAATTTTATAAATTGTAAAGTTGAGTTATCAGCTAAAACAATAATAAATAAAAAAATTATGAAATGTCATGCTTAATTGCCAATATAATACCAGACCGCACCCCTAAACCTTATGCTACGCGTTACCTCATGAAGCGGTTACGCATCTGGATTCAGCTTCAAACAATATAAGCATTTGCCTTTGACATCTGTTTCAAACTTTCTCTTACCAGCGAATCCTTGTGGTTAGATGTGGATGCGTTCCGCATTCTAGAGGCGCTTATTTCGGTCTGAATGCTAGTGTTACTGTGTTCGTTTGAGATACCCGAAGCAGCACGTCAGCTGAGCGGACCAGAGCGACAAAGGGATTCCCCTCTTCAAAAGGTACACTCATTTACCACAACAAAGCTTACAAGTACATTTTAAGGCACTCGCTTTACACAGCTGGCAGAGTTAACATAGGTACACATTGTTTTGTGCATATTTTCTATTGAATATTGGATAACATTAAAATCTATCTGAATAGCTGCATTTATACTATTCAAAGGTTGCAGGCTTATCCAATACGCTTCTGCTAACTGATTAAAAAGCACATGCTTTAATTCACTGGCTTAATTGATGCAGGTGTGCTGGAATTATCTGAACTTGTGAATTTATATATTATTAATCCATCTGAGCCTCCTTAATACTGCTACTAAATTCACTACCATCAGATTGTCAAACCCTGCTGCTGGGCTAATTTTATATATTACGGGATTTTTGTTTTTCAAAGGACATAATATTTTCAAACAGTGGGCCTCATTATGAGTCCGGCGGTAGCCACGCCGTAAAAACCTGCAGGCTGCTGCCAGACCCATAGTGAATTACCAGATCAGTGATTGCTGGAATCACCGGGGCATTATAAGCCTGGTGACCCAGTAATTCCGAAGGCGGAATTCCGTTAATCCCCATTCCCATGGAGTCCAATAGGACTCCTTGGGGGTGAGGACGATGGAAACACTGGCACCGTAAATAACGGTGCTGGTGTTTCCATTTCCATCTGCAGGCGTGTGGCGTTACTCACGCCAGGTCAGACCTGGTGGGAGTGACACCACCCGCCTGCGGAACTTTTAATCTGCTGGTCCGGAAACAACAGTGGCGGCGGGTTTACTGCCACCGTTGTTTCCGGACCGGAAGGCTCATTATGAGGCCCAATATCTCTCTAAACCTAAACCTTCACTGATAAGCAATTTCTTCACGGGTACTTCCATTCTTATTACAGTAATTAAACAATGTCGACATCAGAAAATACATCCATTAATACCTGCATGGAAAAAATACTACAAGAAATTGGCAGCATCCGTTCCTCGATTTCTTCGCTTGATTTGCGCTCATCTTCCATTCAAGATTAACTGAAAGAGTTCAAGAATGATGTTAAAATCTTTACCAGCAAATTAGATGAAGCCGAAGAAAGAACCAGCACAGTCGAAGACAGAGTAGAAGGTTTGAAATGTATGTTTGTTTGTTTATTTTATTTATAGTGCGCGCCAGACCCTAGGGCATCAGGGAGCAAGACATAAGAATACGTTCAGGTTAGTTACATAGGTACATGATATACATCGAGGATCACATAAGACAACACAATTTACATGAGGGACTAAATACAAAGTAATAAGAATTAATATACAGAATAGGTGTCATCAATATACAGAAAATTGTGCAGTGAGAAAGAGTATGAACATTTAGGTGCAGAGTGTAGCAAATACTTGGGATAGCCTCTATATAGTAGCGGCAGCTGTTGTATGGCTATAGCATGGTAGTTTACTTGTCGTTTTCTTTCAGCCAGTCAGTCATGTTCAGTCTAAACTTGGCGAAGGTTTGATGTTCTCTTAGGAAAGGCGGCAGGGAGTTCCACAGTTGAGCTGCCTTAACTGGGAAGCTATATCCCCCAGTGGTGGATAGTTTAAAGCGTGGTACAAGGAGGCAGTAAGAGTTGGCTGATCTGGTCGGTCTGTGGGATGATATTCTGATAATCCTATCAGTTAAATATGGCAGTGCTTTATTATTTAAACATTTATGGGTAAGGGTAGCAATTTTGAGTTAAAAGTAGATAGCCATTTGTATTTTCTCCTGGTGGAGGAGATGTGTTCCTTTCTATTTATATTGAGTGCTGCTCTCAGAACATTATTCTGGAGTACCTGTATTTTTTGGATAATGATAATGATAATGATGTGTTATTTATATAGCGCCTTAATCCAAAGCGCTTTACAGAGCACATATTTAAGATGTGTTTGCTCGCACCAATGTACAGGGCATTACAATAATCCAGTTTGGAAAGTATGAGGGCTCTGGAGAGAATTAGATAGCTGT
The DNA here is from genome assembly GCF_040938575.1 of Ambystoma mexicanum. NCBI lineage: Eukaryota > Metazoa > Chordata > Amphibia > Caudata > Ambystomatidae > Ambystoma > Ambystoma mexicanum. The sequence continues at coordinate 650,358,569 of NC_090930.1, read as the reverse complement.
TTGTGGAGAGAAATTGTTTACCTGCTCTGATTAATTTGCACGTATAGGCAGTAGTAGATGCCAGGGAGTTAACTTGTTTTGTAAAGTTAAGGGTGGCATCTAGGTAGAAACCCAGTGTCTTCACCTCCTTGGCTACTTTGATGTCATTACCATCAATGGTGAAGTGTGCATAGTCCGCACTTAGTTTAGATAAGTGTGCCGTGGAGTCTAGGATGATCAGGTCTGTTTTACCATCGTTCAGGCATAGTCCATGTGTGCCCATCCATGCCTGAACAATGCCATAAATTCTATTCACCAAAGCCAGGTCAGCTGAGTGATCTCTGGTAAGAGGTAGGAGGATTTGGGTATTATCTGCATAGTTAGTGTAGGCGATACCCAAATGGTCCATTTCGTCAAAGAGGGGCTTGGTGAATACATTATAGAGAGTTGGTGACATGCAGGATCCCTGAGGTACACCACAGGTTACAAGGATAGGTTCTGCTGATGCCGAAGGTGAGAAGACTCTCATAGTCCTATTGCTCAGGAATGACTCGATCCATATTATAGCTTACTTAGAAAAGTGTGCTGCAGAGTCTAGGTGGCTGCATAGGACTTTATGGTTGACCAAGTCGAATGCAGCCAAAAGGTCTAGGAGGAGGAGTAGGGCTGATTGGCCCTTGTCTCTGAATTCATCTATTTGGGCCTTAAGATCAATTAGAGCTGTTTTCGTGCCATGTTGAGGACAGAAACCGGATTGGTGAGATCCTAGTAAGAGGTTAGATTCCAGGAAGTTCTGGATTTGAATGTATGCCACTTTATCTAAAATTTTAAAGAGAAATGGCACAGTTGTTATAGGTCTGTAGTTTGTGGGTGTGGTTGGGTCAAGGGTTTGCTTTTTAAGGAGGGGTAGTACCCAAGATTCTTTCAGGTTATTAGGAACTGTACCAGATGTGAATGAGGAATTAATAAGTTTAGAGATGAAGGACGCAAGTTCTCTAGCCGCGTCCTTAATAAGTTGTGCTGGGAATTGGTCGCCCTTACAGTTGGATGTTTTGAGTCCAAGTATAACCTTCTCCACCTCAATAATAGAGACTTTTGAGAAGCTGAAGCGTGTTTCTTGTTTGCAGTGTGGCAGCAGCACTTTGCTAAGAGTGGTTTTGGGTGCTAGTGAGGATTTCTTTTGGGCAATTTTAGTTTGTAACTTAGAGACTTTGCTGGTTAATGCTAGTGCACCAAATTTTGTCTTTAGTACAGTTTCCTTGCGGTAAGAAGGGAGTTTCTAGTTCTTTTAGAATTGTGAACAGTTCTTTAGTACTATATTTAGACTGTGATATTCTATTATTATACGTCTCCTGTTTAGCTAGGAGGATGTCCTTCTTGTATTGGGTTGAGATATTGATAAGGTTTGTCTTATTTTCTGCTGAGGGTGAGAGTCTCCAGGCAGTTTCACATTTTCTTTTGAGTAACCTTGATTCTTTAAATGAGGGGTGAACCAAGTGTTGAGATGTTTTTTGTGTTTGCTCTTTCTTAGTTTGAGAGGGGCAATATAATCAAGAGCGATAGTCATGGCTTTGTTGTAATGTTCTATTAGAGAGTTAGGGTCCAAGTTATCAGGTAGGGAGTTAAGGTTATGTAGTATGTGGGGAAGAAATTTGTCTGCTGTAATATTTGTTTTGTTCCTCGTTAGAGTCGATGGAGTAAGTGGGGTATTCTGAGCTGTAGCCAAATTGGTTGCCAATGTGAATGACAGGAGATAATGGTCCGTCCAAATTTGAGGGGCTATGGTAGTGATAGTGACATTACAATTGTACTCTTCGATCCAATCGAGAGTTTGTCCTTTGTAATGAGTGGGTAGGTTAACTTTCTGGGTAAAGCCTAGTTCATTTGAATATTAGCAACCGCAGTAGATTGAGTATCCTTAGTATTGTTGTAGCCTAAATTAAAATCGCCTAACAATAGGGTTTGAGAGGTATTTTTTAAGTTATTGGACAAGGACATGAAGATGTCTTCAGGGAAGGTTCCAATAGGACCTGGGGGTCTATAGATAAGATGGATATTCAATGTTTGGGGGTTGCCAATGGGTATTTTGACAGTTAGGCATTTGCAGGATTTCAAAGTAGGTGTGATGACTAATCTCATGGAGAGGTTAGTTTTGGCAATAATTGCTATTCCTCCTCCTCGAGAGTCATGTCTGTCTGCTCTCAGGATAGTGTAATTATCAGGGACTGCCAGAGAAAGGGCAGGGCCTGCGGCATCGTGTAACCAAGATTCTGTGATGGCCAGGGAGTTAATGTTATCTGTTAGGATGATGTCAGATATTTCAGTTACGTGTGCAACTAAGGATCTAGTATTTATTAGAGCTCCTTTAAGATTAGGTAGATGGCTTTCTGGTGCATGTGGTACATTGGATCTATGCTTGTCCATAATGGTATGCCTAGGAGAATTAGGTTTAGGTCTTTTATAGTTAGTCAGGCTTGTAATAGGTTCTATAGCTACTTTGTGGGGTAAGCTCTTTTTTAGGTAGTTTAGTCGCTCTATTTCTTTTGCTGGTAATTCGTACAATTTAGATAAGCGTGCACACAATCTGATATTTCTATCAGCAGTGCTACAAGGTGCCTGAGTGATAGAGTGTTCTTGCTGTAGGCTAAGCTTATGTGATGATGTAGCTGGCATGGTAGGACGAGTAGGAATACTGTTTAAAGTTGCCGTAAAGGCAGACATGGTGGTCGGGATATTAGTAGTCGGGATACTAATCTGTGTTACTATGAAGATGGGAACAGCAAAGTGTAACGTTAGCCACACTACCTTTGATAAAGCACCTAGTAGGAGTCTGTTAGGACATTGAGGGTGCATAATGGCAGTAGGTTGTAGGCAGTCCAGGTTAGTCACAAGGGCTGATAGTAGGCTAATTCAAGAGTGGGCACGGTGGAGAGCAAAGTACAAAATACAGGTATAGGTACGCGTGTGCACAGTAGGCTCGGCTATTTCCAGTCACAATTAGGCACAGTGGACTAGGCTAGCATAGTATAATATAGGCACAGGCTGACATAGTTGAAATATAGGCACAGTGGACTTCAAACTACTCCAATCAAGCAATTAAGTGTTAACAAGTAACAGCCTTAAATGGGCTAGAGTCATGAGTTTGTACGGTGTGTTCAAACAATTTGAACAGGTATGTTAAGTTTAAATTTGCAAACAGTGTACTAAATCACAATAGGCAAACATAGGCTGTAATACGGAGTGCAACCAAAGGCTAAATACAAATATGGGCATCATTGGACTAGGAAGTCTAAGGCACATATGCATGGGGTTAACTCTGTATAATTTACATATAGATCATCTGAATACACTGTAGGTAGAGTGGGCTAAGAACATATGCCGGTAGCTACGTTTATGATGAGGGCATCTTAGGATAGAGCGCATAAGGGCAAGTAATCTATGAATGATTTTGCAAATATTGGTTCTAACTCCATTATACTCCAGTAGGCTAAAGTCTGTGTTGCGGACAGTAAGCTGCATGAACAGGTAAGCAGAGATCACAATTGCATGCAGAGTTAGTATGATTCAAATGAACACATGAGAAGGCAAGTCAATGCCAAGTGTATAGTTGGGCCAAGTGTTCTGAGGAAGTGTCGGCAGCGGGCCTCCGTATGCAAAAGTCTCGTAAAGTGTACGCTCTGGTAGTGACCGTAACTGTGTAGAGCGTTATACTATTAATGAATACTATTCGGTCTCTGCCGAGGTACTACGGTAGCTGGTCAGAGCGGGCAGAGCTGCAAACATATTTTGAGTTTTGGCATAACATGTGCAACTGTCAGGATGATAGATTGTAGGGTAAGAACAGAAGGTGGAATGGACAGTACTCGCGTGTCTGGTTATAAAAAGAGGCACGGACAGGTAACGGCCTTGTCGGGAGGCCTTAGTCGTGTGAGGCCGGCTTCCGTTTCCGGTCACTCGCTATTGGCTAAGTAGCCTGGTGAGACAAGTTGCTAGGCAACTTCAATAAACAAAACCCATTCCTGCCAGGCGGCCGCCATCTTAGGTATGGGTGGATCTGTAGATTCTCCTCGTGGGTGATGGCAGAATGCAGGGTGATTTCAACACAAAAGTGAGGGCAGAACCTAGCCCAATCATGCCCAATCATGCCGCTATGAAACATGCGAGCAGGCAAGCCTTTGTAGCCACGCTGCAGTGGGGAGCGAAGGCGAGCACAGGTCGTGCTGACCCTGTAGCTAGAAGCTACTCAGCTGGCTGCTCGTTGGTCGTGGGAGAATGAAGCATGCGCTGCACCTGCAGCCCTGGGGAGAGGGAGATGGGGCTCCTGCCCAAAAGGAGATCTGCAGGCAAGTATGCAAACCAAAATACTACAAATTAGAGGAGGGAATTACAGAATTGGAAGGCAGGAATCAAAGAGATAACTTACATTTTTATGGCATTCCTGAAAAGTCTGAGGGAGATGATACTATCGATTTCCTAACAAGTTGGATCCCTTCTACTCTTGGAATTAAATTCTCACCTCCATTAGAGATCCAATGTGCCCATAGAATCAGATTTAGATTTACCAGATTGGACGCCTCACTAAGACCCATCATCGCATGTTTCCTTCGTCATCAACAATCAAGACAAATTCTTCAAGCAGCCAGGAAAAAGTCACCTATTCTTTTCCAAAACAAAAAAGTCTTCATTTCTCCTGACTTTTCCAGTGCTACCCAGGCAAAAAGGAAAAGATTTCTGGATTTAAGACCTATGCTCAAATCACTTAACATTATATACAGCCTTCTTGACCCAGCTAAGATGATTATCACCATCCCTGATGGTCCTACCTAAGAGTTTACAAACCCTGATGACTTATATGATCTCTTTCAAGGTCTACACATTACCCCAATGGACGCAACACCTTCTAAATCTGCAACCAACTCTTCATCAAACTCTCTAATTCCAGTACCTACATACAAGACTCCCAAATATCAAAATATAAAATGTCCCCCTAAACCTAGTAGGTCTACTTCCTCTATTCCACTGGAAATACCATGTACCTCGAGTCACCCTAGAGACAAATCTAGATCACCAATTAAAACTACAAAACCTTCATTCACCACTTGATACAGATATGTTCTGCCAATTCTTGACGTTTGCCTGATGTTGGATCATTATAACAATCTACTTCAATATTTAAACATGTTCTTTATCTTTTTCTTCATAACTATTTGGATATTGTGATTTGCTTTAGCTTTCTTTCTACCTTATCTCCATCTCCTTCAGCTGTGCACTTCTCACCTTCACATCCGACATCCCCTATCACCGTCTATTACCTTCTCACTTTTATCACCTTTGTTCTCTTACTCTTCCTTCTATTATGTTGTCTTCCCCTCCTTGTGTTCTTCCCTATATGTTTCAAATTAATATTCAGTTGCAATTGTACCTATTGCATGGTTCATTCGATCTTTCTAAGATTGTATTTAAAGAATGTTATTTATGATTGTATTTTACGTCTTTTGGCTCATACAGGAAACATCATATTAACGTATCCCTATGTCTATTAAAATTACTAGTTGGAATGTTAAGGGATTAGGACACCCTATTAAGCGTAGCAAAATTATTTAATTACTTTCTAAACAAAAATCGTTGGCATAAATTAGTGTTTCAAAATTGATTAATAAAAATTGCGAAATAATTTTATTTTAATTACCAATCCAACATATATGAATAGGAAATGCGCATATCCCTTTTTCCACCATGGCTCCCACAATACATGTGACCCCTGTGCACCAATATAGGGCCTAAGACACTTGCATCGACGCTAGAGCTATGATGAACTAATGCCTTAGTAGGACATAATAGGAACACTGCTGCCCTAGCAAAATCAACGGGGCTTCCCACTAGGGCCTTGCACATATGTAACACCCTCTAAGCTATTGGCAGAGCATTTAAATTGAATGCTCCTTATTAAGGATAGCCCACTAATGTAAACATTTCACTTTTCCTTCATATATTATGCAATAGCAAGCAGCAGGATTGTGTCAAGTATTGACTACAAGAAGGCGACCTTATCATACAATACCTTTTGTTGTGTTCTATGTCTTGATTGTACATTTCCAAAACTTAGTAGTATATTTATTTGCATCCTAGAACTTGTAGTTTTCACATTCAAAAAATGGAATAAGAAAGTAGCACACACTTCGTCTTTAACGTTTTCTATATGAATTTAAATTGTTAGATTGGGTTATGATTTTTTGTATTTTTCAAGTCATCGCTACAAAACTATTCTTGAAACCAAACACCTATTTCTAACTAGAGCTGGGACTATATGTTGTTATCCCTAGGTTGCACATTGGTCTCCAATCCTGTCTTCATAAATGAACTAAATTGTGTGATCCTGTGCAAATTATTTTCTGTCACTGTGCATTTCCTGCCAAAATTAAAAAGTCCCCACATCCCTTCAGTTGACATGTGTACACTATACAAAAAAGCCTCACTCAAGATACTGCTTCACTTCTAATAAGGACTGTGAAATTTGATATATTGCACATCAGAGTTGTTTGCCTCTTGTCTTAATTATAGCAACTTCTTGCACTGTAACTTACCATGATCCCCTTGAGTGTCAAATACTACCTGTGATGTCACTGTCTTTACCACTTCCTGTGATGTCAATACCTATGCAATTTAGGGGGGTCTACATGTGTTTTGTCGCACAGTGCCATGCAAGTCATAAACCTGCCCTCAATTGAGGACAAACATATACATCCTAATTGCCTATTGAGTTCCCCCAGAAAGCATTAACATACATTAAAAGAAGACTATCACGTTTGCCCCTGACTGTGACATTTGGCAATAATTTATTTTGATGTATTCATTGACTTGGCATGTGCAACCATTGCAGCATCATCTATCCCAAGTAGTGCAGACTTCCACATGCCTAAGTTCCACAGCTTCTCACACACACACACTCTCTCTCTCTCTCTCTCTTTCTCTCTCTTTCTCTCTCTCTCTCCCTCTCTCTCTCTCTCTCTCTCTCTCTCTCTTCCTCTCTCTCTCTCTCTCTCTCTCTCTCTCTCAGCTCTCATGTGTGCATGTAAAATGCTATCACTTCCAAATAGTGCTCAGGAAACGTAGGCAAAGAAGAGATGTAGAGAAGGTCAAATTAGAAGACATTTGATTTATGAAACCGTGTGAAATCGGAGCAGATGAAAGAAGGGGATGTTAAAAGGGCTATAGGGAGGGATAAAGGAGAGAGAAAAGCAAACACAGAGGCGGTAGAAAAACAAGTAAGGGTGAAAGGAACAAAAGTTTAATGAAAGGGAAAAATGCAAGGGACAGAGCAGAGAGAAAAGACAGTTAAAAGAAGGGCCTATTCATTTAGTCCCATCCTGCAAGCAGCCCCCTCAATATTTATTTAGGGCGAGTTTTGCTTACAGGGAAGGACAAGAAACACTGACAGCCTCCCACACTCTTATCTCCAGTTTCCATCTGTCAGTGTTTGGGTTCACCAGCAGCCTGAGATTCCACTTTTCCATGTGCTGTCCTGGAGCTTGGTGACTGACATAACAAAACACACTAATCTTCTCTGAAATCATGTTGTAGTTAGTCTGACATGATTTACAAAATGAAAAGCAATTAATCATTATTGCATCGTGAATTGCAATGTGATACTGCTTATTTTATGACTTGTTATTTGCTTGCAAGAGACCCATTTAAGTTCTGATGTAGAAAATCTTAAAATGAAAGCCTCATGGTCCAGTCATACTTTTTTTGCTAAAGCTATTGATAAAAAAGCTGGAGTGTCTGTCTTGATTAATAAACACATGAATTTTACTCTAATGAACGAGGAAAAATATCCAGAGGGTAGATGAATTATAATTGAGGGTGTTATTAACAATCTTCCCGGGACTATTGTTAATGTATATGGTCCGAATGCCCCTAATCCCTCCTTTTGGTCATTATTACTCACTAAGCTTTCACTAAAGACTTTTGATATTATTATTTTTTGTGGTTAAATGAATCAGATTATGGATTTTACATTAGATCGTAAATCAAATAAACATTTTGTTAACTCAAAATCATGTAAGAGCTTCTTAAACTTAATACAAATCCTCAACCTATTAGATTCCTGGCGTGTTTGTCATCCTCAAGCAACAGATTTGTCTTTCTACTCCCCACCTCATCAATCCTATTTGAGACTTGATTATATTTTTGTTAATTCAGCTCTTGCTCCCTCTATGTTAAATTCAGCAATTGATACTTTAACCGTATCCGATCATGCCTTAGTTTCCACGATACTTGAATGGTCTCTCTCTAACAAATCCTCTCAAAGATGGAGATTTAATTCGTACCTCCTAAAAGATGAAACTTTCATAGAAAAATCTAATCTGTTCATCAAAGAATTCTTTTTCAATAACCTCCCTCAACAAACATCAGTACACAACAAATGGGATGCCATCAAAGCCTCCTTATAGGTTTTATTATTCAATATGTTGCCAGTAAAAAAAAAGCAGGGTGAATATTCTCATAAATCCTCATTAGCTCTAATAAAAGAGCTTGAAAAATCATATTTTGCTAATCCAGACCCTAATACACTAAAAACCCTTACAAAAGAACATATTGAATTCAATAAAACATGTACTGACAAGGGTGCCAACTCTATCCTTAGATCAAGAACCAAAATATATAATAGTTCTAATAAAGCTGGCAAAATGTTAGCTTTGTATGTTAAGAGAAAGAAAGAGAAATCGCGTATCACTCATATAACGTCCCTAGAAGGTATTAAATTATCTAGCCCAAAAGATATTAGTGATGCATTCGTTCATTTTTACTCAAATCTATACTCCTGTTCATTTTTATTTCAATCTTTAATATGGCATGGCATTCCTCCATATTTTATTAATTTAATTAAAATACTATACCTTACACCCACCACCCGAATTCTAATTAACAACTCCCTCTCTCTTGTCCTTTCAGAATACAAAGGGGTACTCGTCAAGGCTGCCCTCTTTTCTCCTTATTATTTAATCTAGCGTTAGAGCCCCTTCTTCAAAATGCTGATGACATCCTTGTTTACCTTTCGGATCCTGCTTCTTATATACCGCACTTAAATCTCTACCATTAATGATTATTACATAGTTTCAGGGTACAAATTGAACTTTGACAAATAAAAGGTTATGACCCTTACTTATGCATTTAATAGATCAAATATCCCTTTATTTGGGTTATTTTAGCAACCATCCCATATTAAATACTTAAGTCTTCTTGTTACAAAAGATATAATTAATACCATTAACCTTAAAACTAACCACATTATAAAGAAAGTTACTGATCTGACTGATAAATGGTCACCTGTCTATCTTGATGGGATCATTTAGACACTATCAAGATGATGAATACTCCTATTGTTTTGAATTCACTCTCTATGATCCCAATTGCAATCCATTCCTCTTTCTTTAAAAACGTAATTCATTGCTATTAAAATTTCTTTGGAACACTAAGACTCTTCGTATCGCATTTAACAAACTAAAACTCTCTAAATCCCTTGGTGGAGTTACATTTCCGAATTTTCAACTTCATCATAATGCCTTTGCCATGAAACAACTCGTTATTTTTCTACACCATGAATCTTTCCCTAACAATGCTCCTCTTTGGACAGCTATTGAGGCTAACATAATTTCCCCACTTTCACTTTCTCATTTTCTTTCAACGTCGTCGTGGCCAATGTCACATCTTACCCTTCTCTCCCCTTTTTCAAAATTGTTTGGAACACATTACCAGATGACCTTTTCCATATGACTAAACCTCGTGGTTTAACAAACAAAATTCCACCAAATCTGATCTTGCTAACATACATAGATGGTACTCCTCAGGGATTTTTTCTGTAAAATAACTAATCCAAAATGGAAATGCTGTTCCCTTTACAAATATCTGTACACAATATAATATTCCTGCATCTGATTTCTCGTTTCATACTTCATTAATTAAATCAATTACTACATTTCTACCCACCTTTAAACAGAAATCCTCTACTCCTCTTTTAAATCTACTAATTAATAATCCCTATAATAAAGCTCCAAAATTCTATTCACGCTTTAATGACCCTCTCGCCCCTAATTCTCTCAGTCTTAACACCATTAGAAACTGGGAAACTGATTGGAACTTTCAGCCTTCTTTAGATATAGGGACTAAGATTTGGAAGATTTGTCATTCCACTTCTTCTGCTGCCAATCTCACCCAAACTTATTTTTTTATTTTACATAGGGCTTTCCTCACTCCGCAACGTATTGCTAAAAGTGTAATTAGAGTTTCCAACAAATGTTGGTCATGTAATGACTCAAATGTCGATTTTAATCATATGATTTTCAATTGTACTTTTTTCATTCTTTTTGGTCTAAGGTTTGGCGTCAGATGCAACACATTTTTTCTTTTACAGAACCTTTAACAATTGCGAATTTGATGATTGGTTTCACGGTCAACCCTGCTATTAGCCAAACTGACTCTACATATTTATTTAACTTATTCATCATTATTACTTTTCATAATATAACTAGAAACTGGAAAAATGCTTCCAACCTTTCATATAATCTATGGTGGAACTCAATTTGTTCGACTCATCGAATAGAACATTATCATGCTTCAATGAATGATTCTTTACATAATTTCAATAAGAAATGCAATATATTCTTACATCACTTGAATACTAATGTATAATTGATATGAAACATTTCTAATCTCCCCTCTTTATTTCCCGCCTTCCTTTTGTCTCTTGTTTGTCTTATTGTCTGTACTTTCCCTTAAATTTAGCATTATTAATGAAATACCTTCTCAGTTTTTTATATATATTTAACAGTAATTAGTTGCTACTTATAGCATCAGTTGCTTTTATTCCATCGGAACAGTTTTCAATGTACTGAGATATGTAACTTTACAAAAAATATGTTAACCCTGTTGTTAAATTGTTTTCATTATATATTACTAATAAAATAATTAAAGGAATAGTGTGCTCAAAAATATTATTGTCCCGAGTGTTCGGGCATGTGTTTTTAAGCATACATTGATCGATCACAAAAACATTTCCTATGTACCTTACTGTAGTTTTCCTCACTTTTAGACATGCGAAATCAGGCAGCAGGACGCAGCCATTTTGGGCTAATCTTATCCATTGCTGCATCCCCCTAAGGTGAACTGCCCTGGCGGCACTAAATCATATCCCCGCCCCATAAACTGACATTATTAGATGCGTACGGCCCATTTCACAACGCCAATGCACGTCTCGTGTCTACGTTCTCTGTGCTCCAGCAAATGACATGTCTCCATGGAAATAGCAGGACGCCTCTTTCCTCAATAAGTATAAACAGACCGCTTCTCATCAGACATCAGTTTTGCTTTTCCAATCATTTCACTGTCTTTTTATTTGTATCTTGTAGCTCGTTTCTGCTCTGTTCAGCTATCTTTGTTGCTCGTAGCCCGTGCAAACAGATTCTAGTACTATCATTACTATCTATTTTGATTTTGTTGCATAATGGCAACAATACAGCCCTACCAGTACGAGCCGGAGTATTCCGAGGTGGAATTACTCAAAAGAGAAAGATGCAGAAACCATGGGACCTCGGACGACAGTTGGGAGGACAAATCACCAGATCAAAAGCCTGAGCCTAGTCGCATGGACGATGTCTCCACCTGGTGTACCTGCAATCGGTGCGAGGTAATGCCAACCGAGGAGAACTGCTGCTGCCGAGAAAATTCTGGATGCTTATCCTACATATCGGAAGACAAGACATGGCTGCAATGCCTTACCGAGATGCATGACTTCAGGGCAGCCTGCCTCACACAGTCCGTGTTGAGAACGATGATGGTGCTTATGCACGAACTTCGCGCAACAGTTTACCCTCGCAATCCATGTAATGACTAAGTGTACTAAGTGTAGATGGGATGCCACTTAGGCCACTAACATTTCATGTTTGTCTCCTATATTGTCATAACTTTGATCTTTCACTGCCAAATTAATGTAGTCTTCCAATTTTATACATCACTCGCGATTTGTGGAAATCACAATCGTCATCTTATGTGTCTTTCACGTACAACCAAGAAACAATATTTCTCTGTGTCCCAGATGTAATGGAATGCATAGTTGTTCACTTTTGTAATGTTTCTACTCTTTAAAGCAAAAGTTGATTGATCCATGAAGTAACATTTATACTGGCACCAATGCCATAGTATACAAGACAGCATTTTCAACTAAGGTTTGATACACTTATCTTGTTCATTTAAATACAGTTTGTATCTTTCTCTTCCACAAGTGGTACATGCTGGTGGCTTATCGTCCGTTTACATGGTGGCTTAATGGGAGGCTTGGACACCTTGTTCGACGAGTAATTCCCGCCTGTGTCGTTGGTGCCATTAGAGACACATTCCCCTGTGACAGCGGTCAGTACAGGGGATTTTCCCACACTGTGCTGCAACCCAAAGTATACAATGTGCGGTACATTTGTGCCATCAACATCAGCAACAAAATAAATTACAACTTTTATGAATGGTTGTTTCAATTTTTCAGTGAATCAAGGACACTCTCACTTGTCTTGGCAAGGGTGACTGGGTAGGAATGGCTGAGGTGCCAAACACCATGTACACTTCAAATGTATCTTATGCGCAGGGGCCACGGTTCACATGGCCTCCTCAGACTCTAGGCAGGCTCCCCTGAAGCAGACCGCGCACCCTGCAATCCACATAAGTGTGTCTCTATTCAGCAGTGTTCCTGCCCTTTCCTGCATGCCTCTTGGCTGTCCATCCCCCCAACCCTCTCAATGGCAGTTCGCACCTGTGTCTGTGTCCTCTTAAGGGGGCTCTTAGGGTGGGAATGGCTGAGGTACCAAACACCATGTACACTTCAAAGGTATATTCCATGCAGGGGCCATTGTACACATGGCCTAGCCAGACCCACTGTCTCCATGCAGGCTCCCCTGAAGCAGGCCGTTGCCCTGCAATCCACATAAGAGTGTCTCTTCCCTTCAGCAGTGTTTTCCGGGCCTTGTCTGCATGCCTCATGCCCATCCATCCGCTCTCCATTGGCAACGGCAGTTCGCACCTATGGATGTGCGCTGCCAAGGGGGCGGGCAGGGATAGGAACGGCCGAGGTGCCAAACACCATGTACACTTCAAAGGTATCTTCCGCGCAGGGGCCATTGTACACATGGCCTAGCTAGACCTAGTGTCTCCAGGCAGGCTCCCCTGAAGCAGGCTGCGCCCCTGCTATCCACATAAGACCATGCCAGATACACGTTAGTCATTCATATACACCCACTTTTCTAATTCTTTATAAACCCCTTGATATTTATCATGAAACATCTGTGAGCACTGCAAGTCAACTAGTGATCGTGCTACCTGAGAACATCTGTGACCACTGAAAGTCAGCTTGTCATTGTGCTACCTGTGAACATCTCTGAGCACTGGAAGTCAACTCGTGATCGTGCTACCTGTTCTCCTGCTATTAACTACCCAGATTGCTAAATCTAACCGTTTGTTGGTCAAGGTAAGGGCAGGTCACCTAATCATCTCTTCTTGATCTCTAAATTTCTATCTATTTCAAACGAATGTACCCATTGGTTTAATGTTCATTCATCTCATTGCCATTACCATTGACTTCTGTTTGATTTGTTCTGTTCTCGATATATAGCAATTGTCATCAATGTCAATTGGGATAGAATTGCATCCTTCGTGGACCGTGTCTATAAGCATGTTTCCGTTTGATGGATGGTAGTACAGTCAAGGGACGAGTAACACGTTACTATTTGTGTCACATCAATCAATTGTGTATGAAAGTTATCCTAGAATACAGTCGGCTACGCTACACAGGTTTTGCTTCTGTGACCAAAACAAACATTGAGTAGAAAAATGTATGATATAATTCCATCTTTCTCACGCATTCATGCAAAATAATTTTTTAACGATGTGGAGTTTTTTTAAACAGATTTTTTAACAGTGCCTGCTTGTATGGTTTACGGTTGCCGTTGTAAAACCCATAACAAACCTAAAGGCACAATAATGCATATATTCCAGAGGAATATAGATCTAATAAGAGAATGGGTCAGATATTGAGGATTTGCACCGGAAGAGCTTGAAAGTAGAGCCCAGGATGTCTTGGGGGACTTGAGGATCGATTCCGCATCTCTAGCCTGCACTTTACCACAAATATGTAAGACGAATCGCAGTACACAAAGAAGCATCGATTCAGAACGTCTCGTAAATTGCTTCCAAATGCAATTCCAACTCTATTCATGCACACGCTGCCTCAGGTGAGTCACGGTTCATGATTTAGCTGTAGGCCTTGGGGTACTGAACAGGTAACTAAATGAAAGGATTGGTGCTTTTGGTGTAAATGTTTCTTACTAAACTTTGCATATTTACCAGATTGTATTGCTTTATAACTATACCCCACTTTGCTAGACATCTGTCCCTGGTTTTAGGAACATCCTAGAAAATTATTTATGAACACAGAAAATGATGCTATAATGCCCTTCAAAATAAGAAAATCTTTCGTAATTGGTTGCTTCATATGTCAATTTCTTTAGGTGACCGCATTCACTGAAGCACAGACTATCGGTAGTGACGACATTAGCGACACGTCCAGTATAACAATGGTGAGCCATACAGACTTGTCGAAGTTCATATTCTTGAGAGTTGGACCTTCCCACATATCTAATGAAAATCTAATTTTCCCTTTAGCACTTTGTGACAATGCACTGAAAATGAAGGAGCAAGATTCTACATCCATTTCTTTTCCGGAGTCAACAACAACTTCGAGCGCCTATCAGGCAGTTTTATTTCGCTATCCCATTATGGAAATGTAATAGGCATGGAATTTGAGATAATATGAAATAGTTTACGTATCCTGTCGTTTGTTTACATAATGTTTCATTTATGGGTTTTTATTGATATGTACCATTGACTACATCCGATTGTGTCTTCAATTTCACTGTTTCATCCATACTAAAACAAGTACTGTGTTACAGGGGGATGCTGGGACTTCGACTACAATTACATCATCCTTTGGAGCTGGTCCAGAGCATGAGGTATGCCTACTGACAGTTCTGTTGAATGAAAGAAAGTATATCCTACATTTGATACTATTAGACAGTGGGCCTCATTACACGGTAAGCGTTAAGGGTTTACCGGTACCGGTATTTTACCGGTACCGATAAACCCTTAACGCCTTACTACGAGGTCCCTTTGCGGGTTGGAGAATTTAACGCCTGCTTTTTGCAGGCGTTAAAAACCAACCCGCAAAGGGACCAGGGAGCTTATTACGGTACCACAATTTGCGGTGCCGCAATTAGCACCTTCCCCATTCCCATCATGCCCTATGGGGCAAAAATGGGAATGGGAAAGGGCAATGGGGGAAGGGGGAATTACTGCCCCACCAACCTTGTAATAGGGCGGTAATTCCCCTTTCCACCAAGGCGGTGCCGGTATTTTACCGGCATGGACCAAGGTGCTAATAGCACCTTGGTCCACCGCCTTCCGTGTAATGAGGCCCAGTGACATTATTATAAACGAGCATCTTTTCAAACTTTTACCATTTTCAGTTCTAACGTTACAATTTCTACCCGAATGCCGAATACAATGCAAAATGCTTGAGTGCAACATTACAAACAGTGGGTTTCGCACAATGATCTCTGATCGAGTACCCTAGCCATCAATCAGGTGAAATTCGAAATGTATATTTTGACTAAATGATGTACACAGTTTACAAGGGTATTGTTAGGGTTGGTCCTCTTCCTGAATGTGTGAGGTGCTAGGACTGATGTCATCTTCAGAATGTAGGCTGTGAGTGTGGAGTGTGAGGTTGGAATGTTTGGAGTTAAATTGGTTCTAACCCAGGCAGTTAGAATATGTGAGCCTGGGTGGTGGGAGCCAGTGGGCTCTTGTCCCTTGTTCCTCTTGATCTCTCAATTACCTGATGACATCTGATCCTGTAACTAAGAAGCTAATACATTAACCACTAAGAGTACTTGGCCTGAGCATCTTGAGTGTCCTTGATGAGTGAACCCTATGACCAAAGAGTTGGTCATAACAGTTATGTATGTAAGTGATGTGTGTGAGGAAGGAATTTGATTTAAAAAACGATTGACTTTTTTCATGAATATTGCATTCAAGGGATGTATACCAGGTCAGGAATTAGAAGAGGAGGCACATGGATCAGAGGTGGCGGACCAGCTTGCTGATGCGGTCGTTACAGTGAAGAACATGGTGTCACAGAAAATCAATAAAACAAGGGTAACTAACAAACAATTTTGTTTACAAAAAGTGGTTTGTGCTGGTGTTGTCTTCATAACATGTTTTTTTTATCTGAAGTGCTATATACTGTATATTGGATTTACATTGAACATGTTATTACAACCCATCTCCTAGAGACCCAGAAGAAAACGAAGTATGAAGACAGACAGCAAATGAAACCAAAGATGCTGCTTGCCAAACATATTTCACCATGGAGCAACTACTATTTGAGGTGCAGCGTAGCCCTGTCAATAAGCAGACTCGAGATGCTTATGCCCAATGGCCAGAAAATGAATTGGATGTGACCAGCGAAGCAAGCAAAGTATTTTTGGACCATTGCTACAATATGAGAACTCGACAAGATGAAGAAGAAACTGAATATAAGGAAGATGCTTTTGAATTAATCAGTGACTACTTCACACAATCTACACCCGCAAAAAAAGGGCCACCCAATAAACAATCGACATTGATGGTTTCTCCAATTCATGTACAAATAACACAAGCTGAAATAACAGACGCTGAAGCCTCAACGCAATTGACCGAGGAACTATCTAAAGATCTCGACTTCAGTGTGTGCTGTTCGGCCGATATGACCACCACAGTTGAGTCACAAACCATATTCATGCAGGACGACTGTCTGATAAAGGAGCACAAATACATTGTATTCGACAGCTGCTTGGTACAGATTATAGTGATGCTGAAATGTGTCCATCCAGTGCGGGGGGGAAGTATGCAGGCAGCCATTGGTGAATGTGAATCGTGTATCACAAGGCACAAACCTGAAAATCCAAGCCACCTGTGGCCTGCTCCATGCTACATTTTCATGGTCCGCTCAACCAATGCTGGGCAAAGTGCCAGCTGGAAATCTACTGTATGCAGCAGCTTTACTTTTCAGTGGCTCTACGTTTAGTAAGTTGTCCAGTTTCTGTGAATTTGTGGGGCTCCAGTTCCTTTCTAAAACACAGTACTACAAATATCAATGAGAATATTTATTCCCTGCTATTAGTAAAGCCTGGAAAATTGAACAAATGTCAATTGAAAGGACATTCTCTGACAAATGGTTCAGGCTAGCTGGTGATGGACAGTGGGACAGCGCTGGAGTTTCAGCAAAGTACTGCACATACCACTTTCAGGACATGGAAACTAAAAGTTTGGTGGTCATGCAGGTGTCCGAATGTAAATCTTGTGTGGCCATGGAGGAACATGGTTTTATAAAATCTCTGGAAGATCTCCAATTGAGCGGAATGCAAATAGACATCATAGCCACCGACAGACATGTTTCAATAGCCAAGGTCATGCAAGAGTAGTTTCCAAACATTCACCATAAATTTGATGTATGGCACGTTGCCAAATCAATCAATACAAAAATAACAGCTGCTGGTAAAAAAAAAGGTTCTGAAAATATTTTACAGTGGTCCCAGTCTTTGAGCAACCATCTTTGGTGGAGCTCCAAAACTTGTGGTGAGTCTGTGGAAATTCTACTTGAAAAATGGCGCTCATTGACGCACCACTGTTCCAACGTTCACTCATGGACAGAGAACCAACATTTTCACCAATGTGCACATGGACCTTTATTGGAGGAGCAGGAATGCAAGAAGAAGTGGTTGGTTCAATCTTCACCTCCACACAAAGCTCTTGAGAAGATCGTGTTTGATAAAACTCTATCAAGAGATCTTAAGGACTCACAGAATTCTGTCACAAGGGAGATTTGGAGGTGTTCCACAATATGTGCCTAAAGTACAGGCCCAAGCGATTGCATTTCAGCATAGACGGGATGCAATATCAGACATTACTAGCGGTTTTAGCGCATAATGAGAACATAGGGAGAGAACAATCAAGGACTGCAGGGAACTTTGGGATGCTTCGTTACACAATGGCCTTTACGAAAAGGAGCAAAAAAAGGGTGGTCAAGCCAATATACCAGGAAATGGAATTCGATTTTTTGAAAGCTCTCACTTTGACTGTGTTGGACGTAAATACTCCTGGAATCGGTCATGATTTTGTTCCTAGGACACATACATTGCCACAAAATAATGCAAACGTGCCCTGTCCACCGAAAGCAGACCTCGTGGAACAGTTCACTTCCCGGTTCAAATGATTGAGGAGAACCATCTCCGGTTCCGGAAGCACCTCAAAACCTTCCTCTTCGCTTCTGCCTTCTCTCTCCCTCTCCCCTGCTAATCCTGCTTAACTCCCCACTGAACTCAGCTCAAACCTGCATCTGGGCCACTCTCAGCAACCTCGGTCCAGGGCCCAGCCACTCTCCACCTGCACTGCCTCCCCGGCTCCCCCTGCACTGTGGGACTGTCACTGTATCCCTACAGCCCCTTTCCCAGCACTTGCTCTGCACTTACCTCGCACTTGCCACCAGCTGGCCCTTTCTATTTATTATTTATTATTATTTTATTTTATTTTTTTTTTTATTTTATTTTTTTTTTTTACGCTACTTACCTTGTACTGCACTTCCCCCCCCACCTCCTCCCCCCTGCACTTCCTCCTTTTCCCCTTACCTCTGCACTTGCGCGATCTGAATGACACCTGGCCTAGTAGGATCGTTTGTCTGTTTTCCCCTTGTTTCCCTCCCTCCCTGCCTCGTCGCGCCTTGAAACACTTGTGTATAGGCGCGTTACAAATACCATATCATATCATATCATATCATATCATATCATATCATATCATATCATATCATTATCAACTATTTATTTGTTCAACAATGTTTATTTGAAGTGTCCAAATAAAGTGTCCAAATTGTCTTTTGAAATGTATCCTCTTTGTCAATTTTTTTGCAAGAGGTGCCTTTTGGAGGATGCCATACAGTGTAATGCTGTGCTTTCACACTTCCCGCTTTCGTCAAGCTCTTGTGGGTACTTCACTGATCGGGGGAGGGTCAGATGGATATCAGCATGAAAGCAACTTTGGGGTTCTGCAGTTGCCTTACCAAACACGTGTCCAAATAGCTGAATAAATATGCGCCCACAAAGGAATGAGACCTAGGCTACATAAGAAACTTGGCACGCAAGAACTACTGACTGTAAGCAAAGCAACGCATCAAAGGGGGTTGTTGGTGAGAAATAGGTGCATTTTGACCTATATATTTATGGGGCATGTGTTAGGGGTCGTTGCTATCGGATGCCTTACCAGAGGGGCTGATCTATGATTTGCGTCCCTCGAAGTCTTACAATTTCAAACGCAGTGGGCATAGGTGTCAGTGTTACCAAAATATATGACCACTCCTGATTAGATATATGGCGGTGAAGTTGAGGGGGTGCAGGGGTAGGGTCTGGGGACCAGATGTGTTCAAAGGGAACAGGGGTTATGGGTTCAGGGGACTGCGGCCTGGCAGGAGGGGGTTGGAGATGACATGAGTCAGTGAGCAGAGTCGGATTGTGCACTAGCACATTTTGTCAGGGCTTGAGACTCGCTACTTGCAAAAACGATTAGCTGATTTGCTTTGAGAACAGGAGACAGGTTGAGCTGACAGGTGTTGGGTGCTTGCTGTGCGAGGCGCTGAGAGAGTGAGTAGTTCACCAGAGAGACACTAAAAATATGGCATTTGGAAGTAAACTAATTGTAACTGTTTTCATTAAAAAAAGTAAATCACTAGAAATTTTCCGCAGCATTGGTGTATGCCAGCAAACAATTTGTTTGTTTTTCAAAAATATTTCAGATGCTACTGTGGTCTGCAAGGCTATTCGCTCACATTGAAAGTGAAGGTCACAGCATTTGAATTTTGCTTGTGAGCTGTGCACACCCATGCATCCCACACAGTATAATTTTGGTTGTTTTTCAAAGGGAGGATTCCGAATGGAATGCATGAAGGGAGGTGTGTAATACCGTCAAATATGATAAGGTTCACAATTCCAAAACTGGACAAAGGAACATGTAATTTCATTTTATGAAAATGTGTTGATCTGAATGGAGTCTCTACGTTATGCCGAGAGAATGGAAATGCCAAATATTATGTACGTTTTACTGTAGCCGATTTTATAGACGAACGAGGCAAGGTTTCATTATCTGACCGTTATTGCTGGCTTACATTGTGATGGGTTGTTTTTTGTGGTATATTGCAAAAACACGCAAAACCAACCTGTGTGTACTTGTCTTTGTCCCGGGTAAATGGCCAGTCCAGCACCAAAATGCACATAGTCCACATCTGGGTTCCCCCAGGTTCCACCAATGCCAAATTCTACGCTAATATTCCGTTAAAATGCCGTCTATGTGTTCTTCGAATTCTTCCGTCAACTTCTGCATCCGATTGCGAGCTAAACATACTCCATAGCACTAACCTCTCAAGCAAATTGTAGACTCCAACTTTCTACAATGTTTTCTCTGTGTATCCATTGTTTCACATGTGTGTTCATCATTAGTTTTCACACAGTGAAGAATTAATGGGTAAATTGATAAATTAGAATAAAGAACTGAGACACATTTCTGTTATATTTTCTACACAGCTACATCCTGCCTTTCTGCGAATGACATTGATTCCACATACCAAAATTGAGACGTGCTGTGTTGTCAGAGTATGTGTGTTGATATTCTGGGTTCTGCGTCAACTGACGCGAACACGCAGCTGATGACTGGGCACGTTTGGCTACGCTGCCCAGTAACATCATGGAGATAGGCAGAGAATATCGCTAGGAATGGTGATGTCAGCCTCAGGGGCGGGGGATATGAGTTAGTGCTGCCAGGGCAGTTCACCCTAGGGGGATGCGGCAATGGATAAGATTAGCATAAAATGGCCACACCCTTCTGCCTGATTTCGCATCTGTAAAAGTGAGGAGAACTACGGTAAGGTACATACAAAATGTTTGTATGATCGATCAACGTATGCTTAAAAACACATGCCCGAACGCTCGGGTCAATAATATTTTTGAGCGCACTATTCCTTTAAACATAAAAACCATTTTATTTACAAATCTGGTTTGATAGAGCTGAACAGCAGTACAAAAGGATATCATTCGAGATTTAATTAGAAAATGAATTGCATCTCCAACTAGCTAAGTGGACTCACAGTGCAAGGTCCTCACACAGGTGCATGTTTTCACCTTTTACCTTTTCAATCTTCAGCCTTTCCTTTTTTCCTATAATTCAGGGAACACCAGTAAGCGCCACCAAGCACAGGATGTGCACATGAGGGAACACCTACTGCAGCAAATGTATTACCCCAGACATTAAAAGGGCGTGATATTTTCACCAAGAGGTGCTATTTTTCCATGGTTTCGCACTGACCTTCTAGACTCCGAGACCACCATTCAGGAATTAAATATGTCAAGCTTAGTTCACACTGACACAATCCTCCCAGGATTTAATGTAATTTGGAAAATGGTACACTATTAAATGCCTTGGGCATTATGCATGGAGGATGAGTTGACATCATGACTGTGTACAGATTCAATTACCAGATTCTTATACAATATTAGGTTTAGAATGGAAATAGGCAGACAAGAAGTGATACATTTTTTTGTCCTTATATGTTAAGTGTACTCTTTTTTGTTTTCTCATTTTTTAAAAGAAATTCTGATCTGTAAATACAATCGTTATTAACAGTTTAATTATGTGATTACTACGTTACAGCACATATAGGGACTTCTTTGTTGCCAGCTGTGTAAGCCCAGCATGTTCCCTGAAGCCCTGTGCCCTAACTGGGTTCTTTCCCCTTTGTAGCAGTAGTGGTTATCAGACACAGTCTGAATTCCATCATGAGCAAGAGATCCCACTGAAGAAGGTTTGACCAAAGAGCAGCGAAGCAAGCCAACAGTAGAGCAGATACCATCAATTGTGTCTCATTGCTGACACCTGAACAGAAAGCTAGAACGTGTGAAAAGAATGGCATCAGTTTCATTACAACTTACTACAGCCAAAGTGAAACAAGCAGTGGCAATGCCAAATAGTCTGGGCTTTGGTGGAGTAATTTTCTTGTTCCCTTCTCTTGGGGCAGAAGTTGAATGAACTTGTCTCCTTCACCAGTACCTGCTTGCGGTGCCCCGGGGGAAGACCTTTGCTTTTCAGGCTTATTGGCTGGCAGTGACGGAGGGATGTGCATCAACACAGGTTCCTCTTGCTGCCTCTTGTGAGGGGTCTGGGGTTTCTTATGCCTCCAGCTATGTTCAATGCTAGTGGAGTGGATGATCACATCCCCAGCACTGCTACTGCCCAGTGAATCCAGGCTGACATCCGAACTGCTCTGTGCCATGGTTGGACCAGGTATGGACTAGCGCTATAACAAGGGACAGAAGGGTAAGCAGGGCGTGCATAAGATAGGTGCTATAATGTGGTGCAGGTGGCAAGAGTCACTACGTAAAGACAGATGATTTCAGGTCCTAGAGGCACAGGATAAACAACGAGGGTGCTGGAATCACTTGGGTGCTAAATGGAGAAAAAGTAATGGTGGCACAGGAGAGATGTGTGGATTCATGGGATCTCGACACTTCATCCCGGAGGGGAACCCTTCCCTGTGAGGCCGCTATCCAATAGTTCCCCTAGGGGTGGTGGAAAGCGGGACCTCACCGGGAGAGACTCCCCTCATGCGATACGAACTCCTGTTCCGTGAATGAACTGCCTAAACCTTTTTCCTGTGGGAAAAAGTCCCTGTCAGAAATCCCTGAAAACTACTGTCTTTTATGGTAATGTCTCTTCAGTCTTTGACCTACAAACTAATATGATCCAGACAAAGAATAGAAAAAGAAACCTGCAGAGTAATAACAGGTTGCCTTACTGTAGTACTGAGCAGGGCTGGCCCCAAGGAGGCATAAAGATATATCTCAACAACAGCAAAGAAGGACTTTGACCTTGCGCTGGTGAGGATCCAGCCACAGGAAACAAAGAACCGTCACAAAGCCAGGCCAGCCCGGGATGTTCGAACCCGGGAACGTGAAGCTGCAAGAACACTGATCCCCAGCGTCAGGGATATCCAGGAATGGTCAGCGAAGCACGGTGGTGGAAGCGTGGGAAATAAGACAGCGGTGGCCTCGTGGAGGTGGACCATGTGGTCGGCAACTGCACCGGAGCCGTGTGGCCCTAGTCTCTGCTGAGGTGCAAGGATGAAGTTGGAGCAGAGTGAAGGAAGCAGGAAGTGCTGAAGCAATGTGAGTTAGCCCATCACACCAGGAAGAACTGGTGACTAAGTCCCAGCATGCCACAGATAATGGGAACAGCGGGAGACCTGGTAGGGGTTTGGAGTAGCTCGAGAGTCAAGAGAACTTCATCAGTAGTCTCCCCCATCACAGTAGTGATGCGCAGAGAATCAAGAGTCAAGAGACCCTCAGGAGTAACCTCCCTCATCACAGTAGGGATACCCAGCGAACCAAGTGTCAAGAGAACCTCAGCAGTAATCTCTGTCATCACAGTAGTGATTCCCAGAAAACCAAGAGTGAAGAGAGGCTCGGGAGTCATCTTACTCATCACAGTGGTGATACCCAGAGAACCAAGAGTCAAGAGAGCATGAGTGATATCCAAAGATCTAAGAGTCAATAGTGAATAGGGAGGAATCTCCCTCGTCACAGTGTTATTCCAAGTAAGAAGAAACAAGACAACAAGCGCTGTCTGGAGGTAATCTTCATGATGTCATAAGACAGGGAAGAAGTTGCTGAAACTGTAAGGCTAACTTTTAGGAGACCTTAGGAAAAAGTGAAGAAACCTTTGAGGACTATTGCCAAAGACTATCCCATGACAGCCCTCAAGGCTGTGCAAGGTGGGTCAGGAGAAGGGAGTCATTCGCCTGACCACTCTTTCTTTGTTGAATCAGAAGTTAGTGCAAAGGATTGTTGGAAAAGACATACTAGAGAAAGATATGACATATGAAATCCCTGCCAAAAAGCAGAAAAACATTTAACATATAGCGCCTGCCATTTTGGAAGTAAAAATGGCTGCGAAATTCAGCCTACTATACAAATGCAAAGAAAGAGTGAAAAAGGGTTGTGGTTTTGGGTGTAAATAGGTGGGAATGGGTGGAAATTTACAAAGGTTTCTCCTAAAAATGGGCAGTAATGGCTGGACACATAACCAAACAACACCTACAGACTATGGGTCTGATTCACAGAGCGTTTTCCAATGAGATTGCACCATTACAAAAGGCTTCTGTGAATCAGGCCCTATGTGTCCATCCTCATATGTCATCTCCATTTGAAAGCTTTACTTACAAGCCCTCATTCTCATCTCCACTCTGAAGCTCTTATTTTCAATGACAATAGTTTTGGCTTAGAGGTGTTGCAAGTGACACCTAATAACCCAAATTAAAAATGTTCACCATTCTTATGCAAAATCGCCATTTGGTTATGATGGATGAAGGAATAACCCAGTAATTACGTATAAGTGCAACACTAATCTCGATAACAAACTATGCTCCAATGAGGTAAAGAGACAAAGGGTGGCATCTCTTTGGCTACAATAAACCCCCAAAAGATTTTTGCAGAAAATGCACCAACTGCAAGCATGGCAAAAACCATACAATTTATATACAACAATCCAGTGACTTTCGATTATCAGCAAAACACCAACTATTTAACATTGCGATTTATGTGCTGATAACACCACAGTGGCCTTAATCCATTGACATTCTCCGGCATTGATAGGTCAAATCAAGCTCACAGGGAGGAAACCTAAACATAGACAAGCAGGAGCAAGATGGATACTATCCCTGCACTGCATGAAAACAGGGTCTTTATTCCTGTGCATTTTGAGTGAGTCTATGACCGGTCACTTCTGCCAAGCTTCCTACCTTCCCTCCTACTCACCCCCTCTCTATGCGGTTATCAATGTTTTTTATTTATTTTTGTTTCTCCCACTATAGGTTACACCACATTGGCATTCCACCACCGGATTCCTGGCACTCGGTACCCTTTGCTTTAGCAGGGAACGGACCATGCCATGCTGTGCTATACTTGCAATGATATAATGAGACAGTATTACCTGAGGTGGCGGGCCGAGCCGTCAGTTCTGTTAGGACAGGTAATGATAATGATGTGTTATTTATATAGCGCTTAACAGAGAACACATTTACATATAATATCACTCAACCAAAGTTATTACTCATGTATCGATCTCGGAAGGATGAAAGGCTGAATTGGCCTTTCTGGGATTCGAACATGTGACCTGCAGGTCGTCCACAGATTGCAGCAGGGATTGCCCAACCCACTGAGCTATTTTACTGGCTAGTATTACCTCATTAGCACCTGTGTAGTTACTTATGCGGGTGCTGTTGGTGTGTATTGTTAAATTTAAAAAAAAGAGAACAGAAACAGACCTTTTCTGCACGGCCCAGCGCTGTGTCACGGTTTACAATGCGTTTTGTATGTTGGTGTAGGTAAGTACATAAGTGCTAAGAGCTGAGGAGGAGGTCAGGGAAAGGAAGGAGGAGCGGGGAAGAGGAGAGGGCTCTGGCCAGCAGCCTCCAAGCTGCTCAGAACACAGGCTCATACCATACAATACAGCTCACGTTCCAATCATCCTGATTGGCCAGCACCCACTTTCAGGGTGCTACTTGCACTTACCTTAATAACTTTCTTTTTTTTTAATTCTGTTTATTGAATAGCAAACAGTGACATGTCAAGGGGGATGAGATCACATTAAAACATATTAGAATAATGTCAGTAATAGGATTGTGCATTGAGCTAGCATTCAGCTTTGAGCACAATTTAAATATGTAGTGTCAGGAAGCTGATTCTTCTGAAATTTCGCTGGAGTGGCACGAGGAAGGCCTGCTAATCAAATAGCTTTTTATGATCCCTAAATGTCCTTATGTCTGAATGATAATGGTGTCATATTTATGAAATGTTCTTCTGTGTTGTGGCAGAATCTGGTGCTACCATCAATGACCCAGCCTCCTTGTTAGACCACGACAACCGGCTAATCACCCAAGCCATTAACACCTTAGCCCCTCACACTCAGTGCAAGGCTAAAGCAGCACTACATCTCAACACCTGGTTCTTTTCCAACTTCAAGACCTGCGCACTACTTAAGCGCAAGGCAGAATACAACTGGAACCTCGCCCTTACCAAGCCCAATAAAGTGGCATCGACCTACAAAAAGGCCATTCTCCAAACTAAAAACTCCACCTACAATGCCAGAATCAAGAATGGTGAAACCAGCTCTAGAGAGCTCTTCGCTATCATGCGCGAACTGTAAACCCCAGTTGCCCCGCAAACTGACTGCACGCAGGACAGCACTTGGTGCATCAACATCCAAAATGCCCTACTTTGGAAAATCAACCTGCTCCCACAAAAATAGCTAGAAATAAAACATCCTTGGGTATGCCGGATGGTCGAGAGCCCTCAGTTACCCCCTCTCCGATCGACCCTCCCAGGTACAACTGGGGTCCTTTCTCTCCACTACCTCTCTCTCCACATGTGGTGTTCCCCAGGGCTCTAACCTCTCACCTTGGCTTTTCAACCTTTACTTGGCACCTCTGGCCCATCTCATCTCTACTTTCTCTCCTAATGTTCAGTGTTATGCAAATGACACTCAGCCCTCGTTTGGGCTCCCCTCTGCCTCCTCTCCTCTCTTACTCATTCCTGAGTGTCTATCCACAATTCAGGCATGGTGTGTCGCTAACGATCTCTGCATGAATGCCAGTAAGACTGAGATCCTGCCTCTCTCAAACTTGAGCAGGACCACGTCATGTTCCAGAAGCAACTCAAGACCTTCCTTTTTTCTCTCTCTCTCTCTCTCCCTCTCTCTCTCTCTCTCTCTCTCTCTCTGTCTCGCTCTCTCTCTCTCTCCCCCTGCTGATGTTATTGTCTGCTGCACTAACTGGTTACCTGCCCTCCCTCTGAACTTTATGGGGACAATGCTCTTTCACGACCAGTAGCCCAATGCACTGCCTCCGGGCCTACGGTGCACTAGGGTCTGTATCTGCAAACCTACAGCCCCCTGCCTTCTGTACTTATTTAGAACTGGCCACCCCTGCGGAATTTACTTGAGCTTTGCTTTGCACTCTCCTTTTCCCTCCCCCTGGCACTGCTCCTCTCCCTTTCCTTTGCACGTGCACAATCTGAATGACACAAGGCCTAGTAAGATCGTTTGTTTTGTTTTGTTCCCCTTTGTCGTCCCCTTCCTTGTCTTGTCGCGCCTAGAAACACTTTTGTACATGCGCGTTATAAATGACTTATCATATCATATACTTGCCCGAGATTCACCTTCAAACCAATCTCACAATCGGAGATCACCCAGATCATTAGAAGCCTCAAACCATCCCGATGACAAGGTGATATCTGCCCAGCCACAATCATCAAAGACTGTGCTGAACCTTTGGCACCCTTCTTTGTCACCTTCATCACTGTCACACTGGCCTCCTGCTCAGTCACTACCAGCCGCAAAGACGCATGGGTAGCACCCCTGTTAAAAAAAGACCCTTGACCCTAATATTCCCACAAACTACTGCCCTATCATCACTGCCCCCTTCCTACTAAGAATCCTCAACCGAGCTGCCTATCTACAAATTCAACTTCACCTTGAATCCAACAATCTGCTGGGCCTTTGCCAATCTGGCTTTTACTCAGGCTATGGAACTGAAACCGCATTGCTTGACTTTAAAAATCAGTTGAATGATATTAAAGATGCTGACTATCCAGCCCTCCTCTTGCTTCTGGGCCTATCAACAGCCTTTGATTTGGTGGGCCACCAAATTCTATGCAGACACCTAGCCTTTGGAGCTCATTTCTCTCCCGATGACATTGCCTGTATCTCGTCTTTCCTATCTGAGAGAACCATGAGAGTGTTGGACCCCAATGCTGTTGCCCCCCCGGCCCGAGTCACCTGCGGAGTACCACAAGGCTCATTTGTCTCTCCAATAATTTATAACATGTTCACTAATCCCCTCTTCTATCTGCTTGATGAAAAAGGTATTTCTTACACTAACTATGTGGACGCTACTCAGATTCTTCTCCCCCTTACTGGAAACAATGCCCTGGACTTGTAAAACCTACTCTCAGTCTTCCACACCATTGAGCCGCTAATGTCCTCTGCCTCAATGATAAAAAAAAACAGAGATTTTAGTAATTGGCTCACACACCTCCTCAGGGAACTCAACAGAGAGTACAAATCTTTCCTCATTGAAGACATCACCATCCAAGTGTCCAATACTGTCAAATTGTTGGGTGTCTACCAGGACGCTACACTTTCTCTCTCAAGACATTGTGAAACCTAGGCCTTTTTCCCCTTATACAGGACTCTCAGACTTAGATGTGTTTTCTCCGGTATTAAATAAATTGCATTGTGAAAGTTTTTAAAATTGCATTGTGAAACCTAGGCCTTTTTCCCCTTATGCAGGACTCTCAGACTCTGGTGTGTTTTCTCCAGTACCCAAACGACATTGTGAAAGTAGTGGAATTCTGTGGTTTTTACTTCTTAGCAAAGCATTCACCTAGCAAACTTTCTACCATTGTCTGAGCGCTTGTCGTCTTGTCCAATTGTCTACTACTGTCTTGTCTCTCTGATGCATCTGCTTGCGCCCCTCCCTGTCCTTCTAGTGTTCTCCCTGCCCCTATCCCCTCTTCCTCTTCACTCCTCTCCCCACCTACTCTATGGTGCTCTCTGTCTATCCTATCTTTTCTAACTGCTTCTCTATCAATTCTCCTGCTCTCCTCACTAAATCTGGTATGAAGAAGTTTAAAAAGGACATCCTGGTCTCCAACCCAGACCTCCCTATCACTGACACCTATTCCAGTGCCTCCTGTAGGCAAACCCTCAACGACATCCTCTTTGTCGTGCCCTCGCCAGAGCTATGGACTCATATGGTCTCTGTGCTTTCTCCTCTCTCTTCTTCTCCCATTAATGGTGGCACTCAGTAGGAGGCCCTCTTGGCCTCCTCCGACACCTCTAAGGTCATCATAAATGTTTACCTGAATGGTACCGTCTTGGTCCAAGTCCCTCAGGCCAATCTTCTCCTCTTCGATAGATGCTTCCGTCACCTCATCAATTTCCTTCCTTCCCCTGCTGTCCCCTCTCTTCCCTCCATGGCTTCCTTTCCTCCCCCTGCTGTCTCCTCCTTGGCTACCTTGCCCTCTCCTCCTTCCTTTTCTACACCTCCGCAGGGCGTACCTCTGATTTGTACCCCTCCCTGGAAGTCTTTCAAGGAGGGCAACCTTCTCCATATTGCCACTCTCGCTCAGCTGTCCAACACTCCTCTGCCATCTGTTGCCTCCTGGAAGAACTTGACCTCGATGTCCTCAGTCTCACTGAGACATGGTTCATGACCAGCTCTGTTCCGAGCTTTGACACTCTCCTCCCTGACAGCTACAAGATCCTCTCTGCACCCAGGGCCAACCGTTCCAGAGGGGGTCTAGCCCTGATCTTCCCCCCAAGTGGATTCCTGCCTCTGTCATTCCTACGCAGTCCTACTCCTCTTTCGAATGCCTCGTCTGCAGGCTCGCTCTCTCTCTCTCTCTTATCTATTCCCTTACTGTGGCTACAATCTATCAGCCACCTGGTCAGATCTCCTCTATCCTCCTGGCTAGACCTCTCCTCCTTCCTCCTGGTCTCGACAACTCAACTCCTCCTTCTTGGAGACTTTAACATCCACCTGGATGCTTCCTGTCCTTCCTCTGGACTCTTTCGTGACATCTGCGACACTCTCTCACTCTCTGTCCACCCCTCTGGCCCGACTCACTCTGCAGGGCACATTCTTGATTTTCTGATCTCAACAGACATTTCCCTCTCTATCCCTCTCTCCACTCCTCTCTGCTGGAGTGATCACTTTCTCCTTTCCTCCCAGCTCACTCTCTCCACCCCTCAGGCCAAGCCAACTCCAGCACTGCCATCTACCTTCTCGGTTATCCGACCCATGAAGTATGTGTCAGTTGAGGCTTTCGCCACCACTTTCTCACCCTCCCTCCCCCTTTGGCTGACTCACACCCTGACACAGCCTTTTCTATGTTCCACTCTGCTATCTCTGGTACTCTTGATGTTGTTGCCCCTGTCATGAGGCTCTGCTTGAAGCCTAAAGCCAAGTGCAACTCCTGGTACGACTCAGTCCTCGCCACCTTTCAATGTGAGTGCAGGGTGGCTGAGAGGAAATGGCGTGCTTCCAGTACATCCTCTGACAAACTGGCCTGCCGCCTGCTCCAAAGGCAATACCGGCTCTCTGTCTGCACCAAGAAGAGAGCCCACATCCAAGTCCGCGTCTCTGCGGCATCTAGCAACTAGACCAAACTCTTTAAAATCTGCAAGGAGTTGGCCAATCCTGCTGCAGTCTCTACTTCTCATGTCCCTTCCCAGGCCCTGTTCGTGACCCTGGCTTCTCATTTCATCTCTAGAACGCAGGACATACTGTCCTCTCTCTCTTGTCCTCTCTCCGTGCCCCCTCTACTCCCTGCTCTTCTTCCCACCCTTCTTCGGCCACCTCTCCTCCCTCCTTCTCTGCATTTCCCCTGATCTTCCCAGATGAGGTTTCTAGACAAGTCCGATCTATGAAAGTCTAGTCAAAACAGGTTCACCCCTGTTTCCCCACAACCATCAAGGACCACATTGATACCCTGGCTCCTGCTCTGGCTGACTTCTGCAACCATTCCTTCACCATGGGTGTCTTCCCTTCTCCCCTGAAGCACTCCCTTGTGCACCCTCTCCTTAAGAAACCCTCTGCCGACCCTTCCTGACCGGCTAACTTTCGGCCAATCTCCATCACTCCCTTCCTGGGCAAACTCCTGGAAAAGCTGCCCATCTCCCAGCTTAATCTCCACACTGACGCTGTTGGTTGTCTCCATGACCATCAGTCTGGCTTCATAGCAGCCAGAAGCATGGAAAATGTTCTCTTGAACATTTGTGGAGAGCTGTTCTCCAACCTTGATTCCAACACCCCCTGTGTCCTCATCTTACTTAATATCTCTTCTGCTTTTGACACGGTCAACCATGCCATCCTGCTTAACTGTCTCCGTGATAACCTGGGTATCACCGATCAGGCCCTGGCTTGGCTGACTTCTTTCCTCTTTGATCGACCCCCCCAGGTCCAACTTGAATCCATCCTCTCCTCTATCTTTATCTCTACCTGTGATGTTCCCCAGGGGTCTAACCTCTCTTCCTGGCTGTTCAACCAATACCTGGCACTTCTTGCCCACTGCATTGCTGCTCTCTGCCCCAACTTTTAGTGCTATGTGGTTGACACCCAACTCATTTTCAGGCTCCCTTCCACCACCTCTTCTCCTTCTCTCATCTCTGACTGTCTGTCCGCCATCCAGGAGTGGTGTGTCGCCAATGTTCTCTGCCTTAATGCCAGTAAGACCGAGATTCTCCTTATCTGCACACCTGCTCCCTCCTTTCCTGTCACTCTCTGGCCAGGCACTTTTGGCCCTCTTTCTGCTCCCACCTGTGAGGCTAAAAACCTCGGGGTCATCTTCGACTCCACACTTTCCTTCTCTCCTCACATCTCTGACGTCTCTAAGAAGTAACACTACCAGCTGCACCTCCTCAGAGGTATTCCTCCTTTCCTCTCCTTCCCCCAGAAGCTCACTGTCTCTAGAGCTCTGGTTCTCTCTAGGCTGGACTACTGCAACAGCCTCTTTCTAAATCTGCCTGCCTCTACTCTCCGCCCTCTGCAACTCATCCAAAACAGGACTGCAAGACTTGTCCTTGGCCTCAAGCCCAGGGATCGTATCTCTCCAGGACTGGAATCTCTACACTGGCTCCCAGTGGCAGAGAGGATTAAGTTCAAAACCCTCTCCATAGTCCACAAGGCCTTCTGGGCCCTGGGGCCTCAATATCTTCAACTCTCTCTTCCTAAATATCTTCGTTCTCAAGCTCTTCGCTCTTCTGCCTCCAACTCCCTCAGTGTCAGTCACTTCTCCAAGCAACAAGTTGGTGGTAGATCTCGCTCGTCTGCTGGGGCCTCCCTCTGGAACAGCCTCCCTGCCTCTCCGTAACTTGAGGTGAACCATCTCCGGTTCCAGAAGCACCTCAAGACCTTCCTCTTTGCTTCTGCTTTCTCTCCTCCTCTCCCCTGCTGATTCCCTGGCTGAAACTGAAACTGCACTGGTTACTTGGCTACCTTCTGATCTCAGGCCCAGGTACCCTCCCCGCCAGTTGCACACCTACACTGCCCCCCCTGGCAACCCTTGCACTTGGGGACTGTTTCTGTATCCCTACAGCTCCCTACCAGCACTTGACACCTGATGTCTGCACTTATCCTGGCACGTGCCACCAGCTGGCCACACTCTTTATTTATTTTTTTGTCTTATTTATTTCACTGTTTCCTATGTACTGCACTGCCCCCTCCCCTTCTCCCCTGCACTTTTTCCCTTCCCCTGCACTTGCGCGATCACAATGTTACCTGGTCTAGTAAGATCGCTTGTCTCTGTCTTCCCTCTGTCCCCCCCTGTCTTGTCGCGCCTTGAAACACTTGTGTATAGGCACGTTATAAATGCCATATCATATCATATCAATGCAATTACCTCCTCAGCTGCCCACACCTCTTAATGCCTGCAGACCCTTCCTCTCATCTGAAAGTTGTGTCACCATCGCCAGAGCTCTCATAGGATCAAGATTAGATTACTGCAATGCCCTTTTTGTATGATCCTCCATTCATAACATCAATAATCTGCAAGTTATCCTAAATAATGTCCTCAGAGCCGTCAACATCCTCAAGCGCGAACACATCTCAGAAGCCAGAAAAAACACCCATTGGCTACCTATCCGGAAGCGGATTACCTTCAAATCGCTAGCCATCACACATAAATGCCTATCTTTCACAAAAAATTCCATAGAACTGAAAACGCCAGACCCACCAGGCCCTCTCACGCCCACCTGCTCACTATCCCCAAATTCAGGCGTACTAGATCTGGTGGAGCCAGCTTCCCGGTCATTGCGGCCAGAAACTGGAACAGCCTACCCCTGCCTCTAAGATCGGAACAATCTTACTGGATTTTCCGGGAAAAGCGCAAAACCTTAGTCTTTGCTGCAAACCTGCCTCATGAGCATCCTTGAGTTGCTCGACCTCTGTCTTGAACTCTGTCTCAAACATTTGTCACTGTTCTTACTGGCATTTCTACTTACCTGTAAAGTTGATGACACAATTCTCTCTCATCTACAAGCTATATCTAC
This sequence comes from Ambystoma mexicanum, assembly GCF_040938575.1. Classification (NCBI taxonomy): domain Eukaryota; kingdom Metazoa; phylum Chordata; class Amphibia; order Caudata; family Ambystomatidae; genus Ambystoma; species Ambystoma mexicanum. The sequence goes on along the minus strand of NC_090930.1, from coordinate 650,325,311 downwards.
GATTATGCCATATATTCCTGCATCAATCTGTATGTAAGCTTGTACCCACAACCTGCACCCGCCCTATGTACCTCATGTAAGAATCTTCCTCTTAAGGATGGCGGGCTGATTCTTGGGCAGTGCTCACTGCACACTTTCAAACAATAAATAATGCAGTGAAAGTCAGCTTTTCTTACTCGTTTCATGTTCGGGTGATTTATGAAACTAGGAAAGCCCTGATGCTGCGTTTCGAAGATCTGGAGTGCTGGTATTAAGGAGTTTGTGGGAGGAGGTGTTTCAAGGCTGTGCTCCGGCTAACGAGGTGTGTGCGTTCTGTTTGTAAGTGAAGCACATTTCCAGCACAACACAGACCGTTTTAAAGGCAAAGCACAGACATGAACATTTCATCTCTGTTTCTGAGTGCTACAGATATGTAAAAGATTATAACACATGCCTTTATCACACGTTAATGCAGTAAGGCTATATTTGTGGACTCCCAACAGTAAATGTACTTTTCCTCATCAAACTGACTGACGCTGTACTTTCAGAATCCTAGTAATTATTCAAGGCTCTACAATATTAAAAGGTGAAATCTAAGCCTAGCACTATACCCCTCAAGCTTACCACCTATACCAAGTAAGTATGGCTACAACTAGGGATGTAACGGTATAACGGTGTACCGTTAAAGATACCGTGAACCACTCAATTAAACAATAATAACCGTCACATTGTTTATACCGGTATACCGTTTATACCGTTAAGTGTGCTTCTCAATCTGATTTGGAAAGTCTGCAGTAAGCAAGTGCTGCACAGTCTTGGTCTTGCACTGTTGGATGTGCCATCTGCCAAGTAGTTTCAGTTGGAGCAGTTTTTAAAGCCATTCCATAAACCACATGTGTCTGACACAAAATCAATATGTTAGCAAAAGGAAGAATAAATACAGTGCCAAGAAGGAAAAAGGCTTTACTTTTGGTTGGCGGCTTTGGGGTCTATATATTTATAATGGATAATGTTTCCTAAACATATGACAATGGGGGATTTCCCTGGTTCTATCATTGAATTTACATATAATAAGTCACACTACGAAATTCACTCATCTCTGTGGGTATTCCCTGCTGCCATACCAAAGGGTAACATGTCCGTGATTACTGAACACCTTTTGGCCCACAAGTAAACTAAAGGTTGTAACGTAAAGAGAACGTGCGTGTGCGTGTGTGTATGCGCACAAGCGTATACTACCATCAGCCTCTTGTACGCCTGTAGGTTAGTACAAGAAATATATGAAGAACCATTATCTTTGCTCTCCTAGACTTCAAGCATGTGCAGCCTATTATGAAAAAAGTCATAAAGAGAACATGCGTGTGCGTGTGTGTATGCGCACAAGCGTATACTACCATCAGCCTCCATTGATCTGTGACATGCAGGTTATAAAGATGGCAACATGTTCATCTTCACCAGTAGCCAGGGAGGGAGCTAAAAGCCTAAATGACCACTTAAGAAAAGCTATTCAGTTTGCTTTGCCACTCTCAGCAGGCCCCCCCCTCCTCCTCTCCACACGTGTGTTTGTGTTTGGTGGAAGCAAGGGGTGACATTTCAGTGGAAGGTATGTTGAAAAGCCCAATTCTGGCCCTGGGTGTCTGGTTTTGTTTGTGATGATAAATCTGACAATTTATGACCTTTTAGAAAATATTTGTTAAGATTGGTTAACTCCACCTGCTATACTGTGATAACCATGATATACCGTCATTTGGCAAGAAGGTTATCGTACCGTCATAAAACTAATACCGTGACACCCCTAGCTACAACCAAGAAAAATCTGAGCAAGGATTCCACCTCAACAACAGCCACCACAGGTAAAAAAGCGAATCGCCCACATCCAATGAAGAAGGTATGGACCCAGAAATACTTACTATTTTAAATGAAATTAGAGCCCTAAAACCTTTTATGGAGGCAACTAACAATAAACTACCACTTCTTGATGACAAACGGTCAGCCTTTTAATCCAGGATTTCGGAGGTGAAGCAGAGGATTGGTGATGCATAAGATATTACAAATAGAGTTGCCAATTTAGAAAACTCAGTCACAATGCTTCAAAACCATTCAGAAAACCTGGAAAACAGAAATAGAAGAAACAATCTTCGCATTGTAGGCCTTCTGGAAGGTATTGAAGGAGATGACGTCATACTATTTCTCAATAATGGGTTACCCAGGCTATTGGATCTCTTCCCTTCACTGCAACTTAACATTTAACAAGCTCACAGAATTGGTCCTATACGCCCGTAGGTTAGTACAAGAAATATATGAAGAACCATTATCTTTGCTCTCCTAGACTTCAAGCATGTGCAGCCTATTATGAAAAAAGTCAAGACAATTAAACACCTCACATGGAATGGAAACATTTTCTTTTCTCAAGATGTTGCAAATACCACAGCTGCAAGAAGAAAATAACTCATTGCGCTAAGGCCAGCGTTGATACAACTGAATGGCAGATATGACATGTTCATCCTGCATCTTTAAAACTAACTTTTAAAGGTCATATAACTTGTTTTGACAATCCTGGAGATCTAAGACAATTTATTCAGTCTCAAAGATTGGATGAAATGGATACCGCTGGCCCTTCTTCAAATAATGCTTGCTAAACCTTTGAAATGAATAATTCTATGACTCTCCTAATGTAACTGTGCGAGAGTGCTGCTTTGGAAGGCCTCGTCTCGCATGACACCCACCCTCATTTTTGATTTTTCTCTTCAACATGAAATGTTTGGCTGTTTCCTGCTAGCCGTACAGTTATGTCTTATTAAGTATTAATAGTTATAATCTATGTTTACTCATGTTCATGTTGTTGCTAGTCACCCCTCACTCTTTATGTTCCTCCTTATCCTTCTGTCTGTCCTCTAAGGGTACGATAGTAGTCATAATAATTGATTACTTTATCAAAATGATATGTAAATCCTTATCTGCATATTCTCCCAATTCTAGGTTCACTATTTATGTCAAGCTCATATTGTTTGCCTTTGAAGCACTATATCTATAAATATATCATCATGGAATGTTAAAGGTCTGCATATTCCCATCAAAAGACAAAGGTACTCTCTTATCTCAACATAACCAAACCTGCAATTGCCTGTATTTAAGAAACTCATGTCTCAGCCCCAGAAGCTGCTAAATTTAAAAAGCTCTGCGTGGGTAACGTATTTGCTAGTGTGGCACAGGAGAAGACAAATAGTGTTATTACCTTGGTAAATACTAATTTTGATTGCAAAATCATTAGCTCAGAAACTGATGACACAGGTAGAGGGAACCTTCTAAACCTTCTCTCAATTCTATTACTTATTCAAGTTTAAATGTGTATGGTCCTAATGCATCAAATTCTATTTTCTGGAAACAATTTAAAGAATGTCTGCTCTGCTCAAATATACAAAACCTTATTGTATGCCGAGACTGTAACGAAATAGTAGATCGATTCCTAGATAGACAATCTAAATGTCCTTTTAAAAACTCAAAGTCCCATAATCAATTTCTAAAGTTCATCTCTGAATTAAGCCTGGCTGATGATTGGCGCTTACAGTATCTGTCAGATAAGGAATTCAACTTTCACTCCATTCCCCATGATTCTTCTTCCAGAATTGATTATATTTTACTGGCTAACTCATTAACTGCTAACCTAATAGATTCTTCTATACATTGTATATCCTTCTCAGATCATGCCCCTGTCCACATAAAACTTAATGATATTCATCCTGCTTCCAAATCACACAGATGGAGATTTTTTTCGGCTCTGTTAAAAGATGAAAAATGTGCCTCTTTTCTAACAAATGTCCACAATAATTGTTATGAAATTAACAAAGCTGAAGATACAACTGTCCCTAATAAATGAGATTGCTATAAAGCAGTACTGAGAGGAGAACTAATTTCTTTGGTTGCAAAAAAAAGAAGGATATGAAACATGAACCTGACAGAATCGTAAGAAAACTAGAAATCCTTGAGAAACAATATATTTCTAGTCCTTCTCAAGCGATTCATCTTAATATTCTACAGCTAAGAATTAAATATAATAAACCCACCTCTGAATACTTGTGTGCTAACCTGCTTCAATATACATCTAAAATCTATCAGTTCTCTCATACAATTAGCAAATCCCTAGCCTCCTACCTCAAAATCAAACAACAAAGAAGTAAAATTACAGTGATAAAGGATTCAAATGGCACTAGAAAATGTGTAGATGAAGAAATTATTAATGTATTCAGTAAATTCTATCATCAATTATACTCTTCTGAATCTACACCCAATAACGCAAACATTGGTGCCTTCCTACACAACATTACACAGTCAAATTATCAGACTATTAATGTTGACTCACTTAATTAACCCATTAAGCAAAATGAAATTATCAAAGCTATAAAAGAGCTTAAAAAAGGTAAAGCACCAGGACTAGATGGATTTTCAATTGATTTCTATGCTCATTTCAAATCATTACTTACCCCAAAACTATATGAACTTTTCTCTCACTTTGTGTCAAACTCAAAAGCTCAAGGCACTTTTACTTAAGCTATGCTTCTGGCATTTCCTAAATCTAATAAGGATCCAGAGTTTCCACAAAGCTATAGACCTATTTCCCTAATAAATACTGATTGCAAAATCTTTGCAAAAATCTTAGCAATTAGATGTATCCCTTTTTGCCCAGTGAATTAAACAAGACCAGGTTGGGTATGTAAAAGGAAGACTTTCAGCATCCAATGTTAGAATTTTGTTAAATGCCTTAAATGTTGTAACCCTTCTACTGATCCCTATGCAGCGGTAGCCTCAGATGCTGAAAAGCATTTGATAGAGTGCAGTGGGACTACTTGTTTGATGCCCTGAGCTGGCATGGTTTTCATGAGACTTTCATATCTATGATTAAAGTTCTATACTCTAACGCTAAAACCTCTATTTTTATGAATGGTGAGATGTCTCCCTTTTTCCCTTTAGGCAGAGGTACATGGCAAGGATGCCCTTTTTCTCCACTGTTCTTTATTTTAGTGTTTTAACCATTTTAGAATCTGTTAAGACTACATCGTTGTATCCAGGGAATATCTTTTGGAGATTGCCATGTCAAACTGGCAGCCTATGCCGGTGATATTCTTCTATTCCATAAGAACCCTGAAACGAGTCTAGGAATTTTACTTGATATTGCATCACATTTCTCTTCAGCCTCAGGTTACAAATTGAATATGGACAAATCAGAAATTCTACCTCTAAATATTCACTGTACTAAACACCTTGTTCAACCATTTGGCATGACATGGTGTCCTTAGAATATCAAATATCTAGGACTACAAATGTATGCGTTTGCCAAGGATATCATGAAAGAAAATACTAATATTGTATTAACTAAAATTAAAGATGTCATAGATTCCTGGTCCCAATATATATTTAGCCTTCCCTTCTATGGTTTCACCTTCTGAATGCTGTATGTATGTGGTGATGTCATTTGTGGAATGTATGAGGTAGCTTGGAGTGTTTATGTATGAACTGGTTCTAACCCAGGCAGTTGAGCTATGTAAGCCTGCGTGGTGGGAGCCAATGGGTTTCCCTTATGATTTCCTCCTATCTCTTTATGGACTTGATGAGACCTGATTTGTACCTGTAACTGAAGAACTGGAATAAAGCATCTATGAAGTATACCTGCCAAAGTATCCTTTCTTACACACTGTGACCCAGACCGGGTCATAACAGTCTGCCAAGGATATCATGAAAGAAAATACTAATATTGTATTAACTAAAATTAAAGATGTCATAGATTCCTGGTCCCAATATATATTTATCATGTGGGTTAATCTTCAATTTATTAAAATGATGATTTCTCCAATCACCTTGTATATTTTATTCATGCTCCCCATTCCAATTCCCAATAAATCTTTTCAAGATGTTGGTTCATGTCTTGCAAAATATTTGTGGGGTAAGAAAACACACAGGATCTCCTTTAGTAGACTAAATGAGACAGCAACATGGGGGGGGGCTTCCCAGATTTGACTAAATATCATCCTGCCTTTATATTAAAGTAAGCACAGTGCTGGTTTTGTCAAGCTGAACCTTTTTTCACCCCTTCATGGGTTCGCTGTGAAAGTAATATTGTTTGGCCTTTTTCTCTATCTGACTGTAATGTGTTTCATACTAAAAACAGATTTATTTAATGTAAGAATGTTCAATTTACAGCCAAACAGATTAGAAGGTATTTCATTTCTACAAATACCTCTAAGTTCATATCACTGTTCATATGGTTCAATAATCTTATACGGATTAATGGCAAAGTTATTTGTTGGGAAAAATTGCATACTTAAAGGAATTAAATATGTACATCTAATGGATGCTATTATATAGAATTTGGAATCCCTGATGGAATCCCTCAAACTTACATGTAAGGTCAGACAGAATCAGATGTATCATTATCAGTTTTCAGCCTCTCTCTTTTATAGAGAACTTACCAATGTCATGGTGGAAAAGTCTCACTGGAAAACGCAGCAAGAATGGCAACAAGACTGCTCTCTGACTTTAAAAGATTAAGCTTGGCCATCTTTCTGGAAACACGACCATAACAGTGTCGCCTAATCTTAATCAAAATCTTTTTTTTTTTCGTTACAGAATTTATATTACTCCTGCATTGCTTTGGAAGTGTAAGATATCCTTAGATAATAAATGCTGGGACTGTCAAAATGCTGAAGGTTCTTTCAAACATATGTTCTCGGATTGCAAGTATATTGTAAAAATTTTGGAAAAATGTATGGCGCATCATAAAATGTATCTCTAAAGTAGATGAACCTTCTCATTTTAAGATTTTATATCAGGTAAGTACTCTTTTTCAACATCATTTAGACATCACATCTTTTTGATCTTTTCATTTTGATTGATGAGCAAGTTATCACGACTAATTCGAAGAAGTTGACTAGATTAATGATAATATATGGTGGAATTCCATAAGCAATATACATAGAATTGAGGGATGTATTGCTTCAACCCCATTATTACAGCACACATATGAATTGAAGTGGAGAATATTTTCTGATTTCCTAACGTCAACTGATTATATTATTTAATATGATATCTCTAGTGTGGTTTAGAATAGTACCCTTATATCTTTCCCCCTGACCCCTCCCACTACCTCACTTTCTTGTTTGAAATGTATGTTATATGTCCCCCCCAACTTTATAAAGGCAAGTCTTTTTCGTTTCGTTTTGACTCATGCTGGGCCCAAACCCAATGTGTCATACCTTACATCAGCAATCTATGTTACTAAAATGGATTATCTTTCAAATCTTTGAGCTTGTTATTTTACTCCGGACCATGCTGTATTTGTATTGTTTGATGTCTTTAAAAAAAAGTTGTAAAAAAAAAAACAAGAATAACTCTGTCTTCTCTACCTATCCCATGAAACCGCATGAAAGTATACATGTCAACTGTACCTATCCTATGTTCTTCATGTAAATATCCCTCAACCAATATCTCTCATTGTTGCAACCAGCGCCTTGATGCCTACGTGTTTAGGGTGCGTAATAAATGTAAAAATAAATAAATAAATAACGTTTGTAATACTCTGCCCTGTCTGCAAACCTTCTAGCCAACATGAGCATCAAGCCTGCAAGTTTCCTGGCATGTGGAGAAATATCTTTAGATTATGTTCAGAGACCAACCAAAGGAGAAACTCAATATCTTTACCCATTATCTCGCTGCCAACTTTAAAAAACTATTCAGAACTCATTTATGCATGTACACGTCCAGGCTAAATTGAAAAAATGGCTGAATCATTTCTGCATCTCTAACACGTAGTGGAGGCTTCTGGGTATTATTTATATATTTTAAAAAGCAAATAATTAATTTTGTACAAAAGTTTAAAATGAAGGAGTTTAATGTGACTGTTAAAATATGCATATTTCGTCTCTGCGCATATATATAATTTCAATCCTCTTTGGGTAGTAACTGTTGTAGAGGCCTTGCCCATGTTCTTTGTGCTACATTGGAGTATCCCTTTATCCTCCCAATTATTTTATCGCATAGACCATAAACCAATCGACCCTCACCTCCTGCATGGATGGTTTCTTGTAATAGCTCTGTTGCTTGTGGTTAGGAATGCATCAAGAATTTCTTTTAACATGTTATGTTGTGTATCCTAAAATATAAAAAGATTTCAGAGCTGGTGTACCATCCATCTCCTTGTACTGGTCTAAGGGTACAAGTTGACCATTCCGAAAGAAATCAGCTATGTTAACTATAGCTAGTTTGTGTATACTTGTATGTAAAACTTTTCACTTGTCATGTCAATTCCAAATATGTTTGGAATGGGAAGTGATGGTGAATAGAGATGCTTCTCAGCCAGTTTGCATGCAATGTGTGGCCAGACTTTGCATGTGCAGACCACTACATTAATATAGTTTGCTTTGCTTTTCATCCCCTTCAGGATAATGGTTCTCAACAGAACTGGGGCAGCTATTGCCCTTTGGAAATGTATGTGTGGTCAGTCTGGGTTTGGGGAATACTAATATGACAGGAATTGTGGCTGGGCCACAAAGTAATGTCATTCAAAGTCTGGTAAGGTAAAACCACCACGTGTAAGAGGAGTCACCAGTTTGTACCACCTAATCTTTATTTGTTTACAGGCCCAGATCAACTCTGTACTCTTTAATGCCTTGAAGTATTTTTGGGGGAGGACGAGCAGCACATTCAAGAAAAAAATAAAGAAATCGGAGGAGTACAACCATCTTGATGAGTGATATCTTGCTGAACAATAAGAGAGGGAGATTAATCCATTTGGGGATGTTGTACCTTATTCTTCCCAGTGCCAATCCATAATTCTCCTTTCAAAATACTGTAGGATTTATAGTAATTTCCACCCCAACATTTGTAGTCTTTCCAGCATGCCACCGAAACCTAAGCCTGTTGTTGAAGTAGACTGTACCATCCCTAAGGGGAAATACAAATTGATTTTGACGTGTTTTCCTTGAATCCAGAGACCCCTTCAAATGTGTCAATATACTGCATTAGTGGACAGTCTGAGGGTTCTTAATGAATACCGTCAAATGATCTTCATAAAGGGATATGATAAACATATGTGATTATGGTTGTATGCCACGGTATATGTGTCTCTTCCTTATTGCTTTAATAACTTTCTCATAGCGGGTTTAATGTGCTCAATTTTCCTTTGTATGTAAATTGTGATTGGCTTGCAATTTTGCCTGTTTCAGTCTTTAATATGATCGTTTTTCATTACATTTTTTAAAAGTGTTTTACCACATTCAGTCTCACTCCACAAAGCCATCTGCCTTCTGTTTTCATCTACAAGGTGCACTTTTCTCTATTGCTTTTGGTGTTTCTTCTAGTTCTGACTTTTTTTGCATTGCATTGTGGCATTGGTATTCACTAGTTTAGGTCTGTAATGATACACCACTAATTCTCCTTCTGAGATTGCCTTGTTCATAAAACCCATTTGTAACCGTTTACATCCTCTCTCCTGATTCTGTGGCATGCAGGTGTTTCTTTTGGTAGTTCATTATGAAAATATGTTCCCATCTCTCTGCTCTTGTTTCCATCTGCTATCCTACTTAACCCTTCATTTATCACCTCTCTTCATTTTAACTGTTCCACTCTTGTGCTCAGTCCCATTTCCATTCGTTCTCCCTTCTGGCTCCTAAACTTTGGAATGCTCTTCCCTTTTCTCTACATTGTGCCCCCACTCTTGCTTCCTTTCACGCCTCATTTAAATCTTTTCTTCTCTTGACCCGTATCCCTAAAATGTACCCTCAGGCTTTTATTTTCCTCTATATTTTGTTACCAATTGTTTTTAAATCCTGAACAGAGCTTTGATAAAAGCATTTTCTAAATTAAAATGAATACATAAATGGGCCATATATCAGACTGACTAATCACGTGGTACACTAAGTGAAGGCTCAAGCGTTTTTTTCTCAAATACAGAGGGGTTGGCTGGTTGTGTAGCCCAAGAGGCTTCAACAGTTTTCTCCATCGAAAAATGCAGGTCATCTTTCCAGCAGTCCAGATGCGCAACTACATGTTTATCATGCACCACAAGAAATTGTGACTAAGGGCCAGTAGCTGCCAGGCTGTCTGCCTCATTTGACTTGACCATGGCCTCATACCCAACACTTGGGGCACACCCCAGGCATATAAATGTGGAGACCAAATCGCTAAGCGTAAAAAATATAACGCTTGGTAAGAAACAGGGAAACTTTTGGAAAAGATGAAGCAGTTAGGGTTATGTTTTGGGGAACACATTTTCATGGAACATGATTTTTGGCACCCCCTATCTGCTCTAGACCCGCTTCCCTTCCGGATTCCTGCCCCCCTAACGTCCCACTTGCCCCGTGCATTCCTGTTCCCTTTCTGACCCTTTGGCCTCCCCCACACCACCTCTTGCCTTTTTCTATGTTTTCTATGTTGCCAGCACTGTCTCAGCATCATGCATGGGTCCGCATCCATTATGCATGGCTCTGTCCTGCATGTCCTTTAATGGGCGACACCCACATGACCTGTGGCAAATTGTGCTACCCCAGAGACCATCCAAAAACCATTTCCCAGGAAAATTGTGGGGATGCCAAGAGGAACACCACTTTGTATTTTCTGCCTGCAACCGGGTGAACCCAGGATCAAGATACATGCACACTTGTTTAATATTTCTTGGGCCTAATTTAGACCCGAATGTCAAGTCAATACATAGTGTCCTGACATTTCTCATTCACCTGTTAAGGCTATGCACACTTCGCTACTGAGCAAGTGGAGGTTTTCAAACAGATTTCTATTGGAGCACCATTATTGTACTCAAGCTGAAGCTATGATTCAGGATTTTATCCAAGAGAAAGTAGCAGAATGATAATGTGCAAATGATTTACCTGCTTTGGTGCACTATGTCAGGGCGGGAAATCACCTGGAAAGAGGGACATATCTGCAATCTGAATATGTCCACATTGTAGAAGCTGTATGTTTAAATTGTCTTCTTCCTTGGGGACGTATGATAGTTAGGCAGTAAATCCAGTTGCACATGCACCATTGGCGGTGCTGAGGATTTCAGTCATTTTTTAAATCTGTGACAGTCATACAGATTTGAAAGCAAATAGCTATGATTACTCTTTATTACAAATATTGCTGCAAAATGTGCTGATGCCATGTCCGTGTTATTGGGCGCTGGTGGTGAAACTATGATTTATGCTATATGAGAGTATGCAAAAGTTACCCTGAGGAGACAGGCTTACCCCTTAAATTAACGTGTTTTCGATGTTAGCAGGGACGTCATTTGGAGGTTGCCAGGGGTTCTCAGGCACTTAGAAGAGTATTTTTACAAGTGCGTCTGACAGGCCGATTCATGGAATCAATGTGCGCCGAAAGTTCCGGCGCAAGCGAGCGAAAACGTGCGATTCGCAGTGAAAGAGCGAACATCGCAGTGCAAGTGCGAATATCGCAGGGAAATCATCGCACATCTATTCATGGAAGTCCGTGCGCGATTAAAATCAGGGATGTGCGCTGAAAAAGTGCGCAGCGCACGCCCTGCGCACAGGTCATCTAATGGCATGCGCCAAGGCCACAGCGAAAGCACACATAGCGCGGCACACATAACAAAAGTATGCGGAACACGGGGCGGAACACTTGGAATGGGGAACAACTCATGAAAATGTGGGCGTCACGGGGGAAGTACAGGAGGCAAGTGCGCAGAACGCCCACACGCTCACCTACAACACGTATTCATGGAATCGAATAGGGCAAACCAGCGCACGGGCAAAGACGCGCACTGACCCAAACCCGTCCGCCACAGGAAGGCAGGCGGTAGCGTTCCTGCGCAGGAAAAAAATATGCGCCAAAATGTGCGCTAACAAAAAGCACGAATAAACAGCTCTGATGAATTTCCCATATTGTGGCCCCCTAGGACAAATGACGTGCAAAGGTGTACGCAACAAACAGCTTGTGCGTGTATTTCGTGTGTGCGTGTGAAGTTTCACACGCGATCGGGCATGAGGGAGCGGGGTACGTGTATTTCAGGTGTGCCCATGAAGTTCCACACGCGTTCGTGCCGGGGGAGCGGGATACGTGTATTCCAGGTGTTCGCGGGAAGTTTCAAACGCGATAGGCCCTGTGCGAGTGGGGTGCGTGTATTCCTGGGGTTCGCGTGAAGTTTCACACGCGATTCGGCTGGGTACATGTAAATCTGGGGTGCGCGGGAAGTTTCACACGCAATTGGCCTTGGTCGAGCAGGGAACGTGTATTTCGGGGGTGCGCCGGAATTATCACATGCGACAGGCCCTGTGCGGGTGGGGTACGTGTATATCTGGGGTGCAGGGGAGTCCTACACGTGAACTGTCAGTGTGGGTCCGCCCAGGTGTTCACTCTACACCCTCCATGGCCCCTGTAGGCAGCCCACACCACCGGGGACTTCATGTTCCGCAGGCAGCCCATCCACCATGGGCATGCCCCCCAGGCAAGCCACATGTCAGCTTGCACCACTACTACTACTGATCACCAACGCATGACCCCCTGCACCCCCACCCCCCCAGCAGTGCGGGGCACCTGCCAGCAGGCCCCCACTCATGTCCCCTTGCACCTCCACCCCCCAGCAGTGCGGGGCACCTGCCAGCAGGCCCCCACTCATGTCCCCCTGCACTCCCACCCCCCACCAGTGCGGGGCACCTGCCAGCAGGCCCCCACTCATGTCCCCTTGCACCCCCACCCCCCACCAGTGCGGGGCACCTGCCAGCAGGCCCCCACTCATGTCCCCTTGCACACCCACCCCCACCAGTGCGGGGCACCTGCCAGCAGGCCCCCACTCATGTCCCCCTGCACCCCCACCCCCCACCAGTGCGGGGCACCTGCCAGCAGGCCCCCACTCATGTCCCACTCATGTCCCCCTGCACCACCACCAGTGCGGTGCACCTGCCAGCAGGCCCCCACTCATGTCCCATTCATGTCCCCCTGCACCCCCACCCCCCACCAGTGCGGGGTAACTGCCAGCAGGCCCCCACTCATGCCCCCCTGCACCCACACCCCCCAGCAGTGCGGGGCACCTGGCAGCAGGCCCCCACTCATGTCCCCCTGTACCCCCACCCCCCAGCAGTGCGGGGCACCTGCCAGCAGGCCCCCACTCATGTCCCCTTGCACACCGACCCCCCACCAGTGCGGGGCACATGCCAGCAGGCCCCCACTCATGTCCCATTCATGTCCCCCTGCACTCCCACCCCCCACCAGTGCGGTGCACCTGCCAGCAGGCCCCCACTCATGTCCCCTTGCACACCCACCCCCCACCAGTGCGGTGCACCTGCCAGCAGGCCCCCACTCATGTCCCCTTGCACACCCACCCCCCAGCAGTGCGGGGCACCTTCCAGCAGGCCCCCACTCATGTCCCCCTGCACCGCCACCAGTGCGGGATACCTGCCAGCAGGCCCCCACTCATGTCCCCCTGCACCCCCACCCCCCAGCAGTGCAGGGCACCTGCCAGCAGGCCCCCACTCATGTCCCCCTGCACCCCCACACCCCACCAGTGCGGGGCATCTGTCAGCAGGCCCCCACTCATGTCCCCTTGTACACCCACCACCCACCAGTGCGGGGCACCTGCCAGCAGGCACCCACTCATGTCCCACTCATGTCCCCCTGCACCCCCACCCCCCACCAGTGCGGGGCACCTGCCAGCAGACCCCCACTCATGTCCCACTCATGTCCCCCTGCACCCCCACCCCCCACCAGTGCGGTGCACCTGCCAGCAGGCCCCCACTCATGTCCCCTTGCACACCCACCCCCCAGCGGGCGGGGCACCTGCCAGCAGGCCCCCACTCATGTCCCCCTGCACCACCACCCCCCAGCAGTGCAGGGCACCTGCCAGCAGGCCCCCACTCATGTCCCCTTGCACCCCCACCAGTGCGGGGCACCTGCCAGCAGGCCCCCACTCATGTCCCACTCATGTCCCCCTGCACCCCCACCCCCCACCAGTGCGGGGCACCTGCCAGTAGGCCCCCACTCATGTCCCACTCATGTCCCCCTGCACCCCCACCCCCCACCAGTGTGGTGCACCTGCCAGCAGGCCCCCACTCATGTCCCCCTGCACACCCACCCCCCACCAGTGCGGGGCACCTTACAGCAGGCCCCCACTCATGTCCCCTTGCACACCCACCCCCTAGCAGTGAAATGGTGATCCCATGACACAAACCAAAAGTCAACTATGTACATCAACACATGTCTGCCACATGAAGGCAGGCGGTAACGTCCCTCACATTAAAAAAATGTGCGCTAACGAAAAGCCATATATACAGCTCGATGAATGTCCCATACTGTGGCCCTCTAGGACAAATGACGTGCAAAGGGGTACACAACAAACACGGACACCCGTTGTGTCAAAAATAGCGTGTTTCACATGCGATTGGGCCTGGGCGAGCGGGGTAAGTGTACTTCAGGGGCTCGCAGGAAGTTTCACACGCAATTGGGGCTGGCCGAGCGGGGTACGTGTACTTCAGGGGCTTGTGGGAAGTTTCACACGCGATTGGGCCTGGGCGAGCGGGGTAGGTGTACTTCAGGGGCTCGTGGGAAGTTTCACACGCAATTGGGCCTGGGCGAGCGGGGTACGTGTATCACGGTGGTGGGCGTGGAAGTACAGGAGGCAAATGCGCGGAACGCCCACATGAACACGCAAAAGAAGTCGCGCTAATCCGGAAACACGTACGCAAGCAGGAAGCAGGCGTACATCGACCCGCGCAGCATAAAAGTAAGCGCAAACAACAAACAAGCTCAAACGCCAGGATGAATATACCGTTCCTAGCAGCAGTGGCCGTGGGATACCGCAGGAGGAGGAGGAGGATAGCCAGGGCCAGAATTTTTACACCCAGAACCAGCCTTTTTGGGATGCCTGATGACCACGTGTATGGGAGGTATAGGTTTCCACCTCACATAATACTCGACCTGGTCAGTGAGTGGGAGGATGACCTCACATCACCCACCCTCTGCTCCCAAGCACTCAGCCCCCTGGTGAAGGTCCTTAATGTACTGCACTTCTTGGCCACTGGATCATTTCAGCGGACAAGTGCCATAGTGGGGGGGGTGTCACAGGCCACGCAGTCGCGCTGCCTACACCAGGTCTTGGCCATCATGACTGCACGCCCATCAGTACGCAGGCACATATACCTGCCCAGAACACCTGCAGAAAGGCAGGCTGTCGTCCAGGATTTTTATGGGGTGGCACACTTCCCCAAAGTGCTAGGTGCCATTGACTGCACCCATGTGGCTCTACGTCCCCCCAGGGCCACTGAGCACATCTATAGAAACCGCAAGCACTGGCATTCCATCAACGTCCAGGTAGTATGTGATGCCAAGGGAATCATCACCTCAGTATATGCCAACTATCCAGGGTCCACCCACGACAGTTTCATTTACAGAATGTCAACCCTAAACCGGGACCTAGAAGCTGGACGGCATGGCGATACATGGCTGGTTGGTGAGTATAAATGCCACAGCACATGCATGCATGTCAGATACTGAGTAATGTCACAACCCCACTAATGATACCCATCACCACCTCCCCAGGGGACAGTGCCTACCCTCTGAGCACCCACATGATGACGCCAATTCAGAACCCCACCACGCCACCCGAGGTAAGATACAACACAGCCCATATTGCAACCTGGGGCATAGTGGAGCGCACATTCGGAGTGCTCAAGTCACGCTTTTGCTCCCTTGACCGCTCTGGTGGGCAGCTGCTATACGCTCCCCCAGTAGTGTGCAGGATCATAGTAGCAGCATGTGTCCTGCACAACGTTGCAACATGCAGGGGCCTGCCGGTGGACATAGTGGTGCCCCACATCCCCAACCACATGCATGCCCGCTGCGCATGGGAGGGGAAAGGGCACGCGGTGAGGCAGCCCGTACGCAGCTGGTGGCTAATTACTTCACCTAAAATCACACCCCTGTGGAGTGCACACAGCCCTGGCACATATCAGCTGACTATCAATGATGATGAGTCAACTGACAGTCAACTGTCACAACCATACCAGCCTGAGATTGTTCACCTGGTAGTGTTCCATTGTGTGCATCCCTACCTACACAAACACCACCAATGCTGTGTCATCAAAAGACACACTTCTATGCTGCTAAAATCATTACCCCCTTGCAAGATACAACATGACAACAGTGCCATGTCACCCAACACCTCCCCAGCACCGCCCCCCAACACACCATGGCATGTCATGCTATGTGAGAGCAAACAAAGGAATCCCCAAAACATGACACAAGTGTCACAAAGTACACTCTCCAAATGGGAAAATGGCCACACACAATGTGCTCCCATTATTGTAGAACTGACAACACACATGACCAAAGACTTACCACAATACAATGCAGCTAGCCACCCCAAACATAGCATTCACATGATAGTACTAAGTTAAAGGATACGTAGACTTACAACCTGGTGATGCTAGCACATTGACCACCCCCAACTGTACAGTGTTGGTGCCACGCAAATCTGGAAGTGCACTGCTTACAACATGAACTCCATCTCCAAAGTAGACGGCCTTGTGAAGACATGTGGAATGAACCTGCAAATTAGGAGGGAGACATGGATGCACAAGCACATATTAATACACCATGCAGTGTACAATACTACAACAATATGCACTAGGAATGTATACAGAGTATTGACTACAGACTGCCCACACATGTCATGGGAGTCCAACGTCACTTTGTAAGTTACTGTCACTTGGGCACACCCTTTGCAAGCCCATGGTAATGGAAGCAGGAGGGGTGTGTGTCTCACGAACCCAAGCATCTAACCAAAACTCAGGACAAGCCTGCATGTGCCTAGCCGCAATACAGTGGATGCCCACGGGAGCCACACAAGGCAACGCACTGTAACAAAAAAGCAAAAATCAAAATCCAAAAATCAAAAATGGCCATGTGGGGGCCCGGGGGGTGGGGGAGGCAACCCAGGAGGTCCGAGGACAAGGTGCACAACAACAGCCACCTGTGTGGATGTTGTGAAAAAAAAACACCTCCATGGGCTCATGGCCTGCACGGCTACGCTAATGTGAGAGATTCTGAATCGCTGTGGTCGCTCTCATCACCCTGTGCTGCTGCCACCACAGGATGTGGTGGTGCTATGGGAGGCAGCCCACGCAAAGCCCTAGTCTGGTCCTCCATGGCAGCAAGCATGCGGGTGTGGAAGGTCTCGTTCTGGAGGATTATGGTGCGGAGATCTCCATGCACCACCTGACGTGATGCCCGGACCTCCTCCCGAGTAGCCTGCATCTCTGCTGAGAGCGCATGTGTGACACGCTCCAGCAGCTGTTCTGTCCTCGTGACAGTGGAAGCCTCAAGCTCCACAAGAGTCTGCCTG
Source organism: Ambystoma mexicanum (assembly GCF_040938575.1). Classification (NCBI taxonomy): domain Eukaryota; kingdom Metazoa; phylum Chordata; class Amphibia; order Caudata; family Ambystomatidae; genus Ambystoma; species Ambystoma mexicanum. Next base: position 650,307,991 of record NC_090930.1, on the reverse strand, counting down.
AGGTGACGGACTTCTACCCTCAGGGCTTCCCTCTGGCCCTGGGACTCTAAAGAAATGGCTTCCCGCAGAGTGTCCAGGGCCGCCCGTCTGTCCCTGTTGGATGCCAACATGTCGTCCCTGAGTGATTGGCAAATGGAGTCTGTTGCCTGCTGTAGTTGCTCCATCTGCCTCTCTGGGGGGACAATGGAAGTGGCCACCCTCTCCATAGCTTGAGCCATCATCTCAGATGCTGCTGCCTGTTGATTTGCCATACCGTATATGGATCTCTTCCATGCAGTATTGCCTGGTGGCGTACGGCCACCGCGTTGGCGGGCACCACAACTGTCTGGGGCAAGGCGAACTGTGCCTTGCTGTGTCGGCACTGCCTGAGGCTGCAGGACTGCATTCCCCCTCTGATCTGCTGGCCCAGGAACAGGATCATATGTTGCGGAGTGTGGCCCTGCATCCGTAACCACCAAAGGCAGACCTACCAACACTGACATCCCCATAGTGGGCTGTACCCCTGGTGCCGGTGGGTCAGACAGAACAGAATCCCTCCCAGAAACACCTACCTGCAAAGCCACAAAGGTCTCATTATCCGAATCAACACCCGAAAAGAGGTCTGGTGAGGTGCACCCAGAGACACCCCTGGAGAGAACGGTCTGCAGCAATAGTGGGTTCTCACCCACCACCACATCCCATCCCCCACTGGTACCCGATCGTGCCTGAGATCCCTCCTGGGTCTGCACCATCTCCTCACCCTCAACAGCATCAAGTGCGTCATCCCCTGCAGAAACATGAAAGACAAAAAATGGAAACAGGCATTAGCACCATGGCACACAATTAGGCCTCACGAGGTACAGAACCAGTACTTGATTGACACATGTCCCACATGACTATAACCCTCCCATGCATGCACTGTCACTGAGTTTGAAGGGGAGGAAAATGTCAGACACTAATGACACCAAGATGGAAGAGCAACACATGAGCTGCTTGCTGGCTAGCAGAGCCATCACACATTGGCCTGTGAGTGGCATGTCCAATCCACATACATGACCATGCCATCATGCAGATGGCATGTACCATAGGCATGTCACATATCGTTTGACAATAGGGCTCAGATATGCGTAGTGAAAGTGGGGGGATCGAAACAATCAGCCTGAATGAACAATGAGAAATACGGAACAATGTTGTTGCAAGATACCACTTCAAGGGCAACTGGCGTGATGTTGCACAAAAAGTCTACTGTGGGCAGAAGGGATACTGTAATACCTAAATCCATGGGCGCAGAATGTTTTGGATGAAGCACATGGGTGACCCAAACCACTCAGGCACACACACCCTCACCTGGCACTCAATCAGAACCCCTCACACACACAACATACACATGGATCACACACACATGCATGTGCACTCACAGGACAATGCCTCGTAATCTGGCAGATCTCCCACACCTTGGATCTGTTCCTCTGTGACGTAGGTCGCAGCAACAGACTCATGTACAGTGAGTTCAATGTCCTCTTGTGGAGACCCTCCTCCAGTCACCAGAGTAGCGGCATGACTTGAGGCCAGCTTTTTCTTTGCCCTGCGCTTAAGGTCATTCCAGCGCTTGTAGCACTCACCAGCTGTGCGCCTCACTGATCCAAGGGCACTTATGATGTCCGCGATGGTCTGCCAGTGTGCCTGACGTCGGGCAGGTGTGGTCTTGCACCGTGAAGTGAACAACATTTCGCTGTCGTGTGCGACACATACTGCATAAGTGCATCATGTTAGGCATCATTGAAGCTAGGCTTCCTTTGCATGCCGGACTGCGTAGCCGTGTCTGGGGTATCAGCCTGTAGTGGACGAGCACTCTTCCTCTTTTTTTTGGAAGGTGGTGGGGATCCTGAGTGGCCTACGCTGCTCTGGCCACTAAGGGCAGGAGCACCGGTGGACTGGGTAGTTGGAGTGTGGGAATGCACACTGAGCATGGGACTTGGTGCAGGCATTGGCTGAAGTGTTACGTAGTCAGGGGGAACGTTAGCAAGATGGACTGGGACCAACACTGCCCTGGTTGGGAGAGTCAGAGCTGGGGTGGATGGAGCTGCAGCTGCCCCTGCAGCCGCCCCACCCTGCCTAATCGGGGCAGCAGATGACATAGCTGCCCCTGATCCATGTGGCCTGGTGACACCAACTTGCACCGCCACACGTGGCCTAGACTTGGCGACCTGGAAGTCAGCCTGGGAGTCACCCTCTGCCAGGTCAGGTGCCACAATGGGCCGGTCCAACAAGAGCTGATCAGAGATGGTGTCAGCCACGTTTCCCTCAACTATGGGGGGGGGCATGGGTGTCCCTGACTGGTCCTCCACACATGTGGGGCTAGGGGTACCCTGCAAATCACGGCCACGTCCCCTACCGCGGCCACCACGGCCACCTCTTGAGGCTCGGCCACCTTTGCCACCCTTACCGCGTGGTCGCCTCCCAACCATGGCACTGATGTTGTCATGTGTATGGGAGTTGCAGTAAACTATTGTCCTGGGCAATTGGGTGTCAAAGGGGTAGGGTACTAGATGGAATTCGTACCCTAGTGCTCTAGCAAGGCTGTATGTGACCCCTGGAGAAAGATGACGGGTCACGCAACGCACAGGCACCCCAAAAACAGAATATAACATGCACGCAACCCCTCATAGACCATGTGCGTGGAAAAATGAACCCGCACTACGCTGTGGCACCCAGAAACACAAAAATTAACGTACGCGTGTTACACACAGTCCACAATGACCTCTGAAGGGGTACGCGACACACGGGGCAAGCACAGTTGGTAAATACATGCGCGACTCACCGTCTGCCTGGAAAATGAGCGTGAAAAATACGCGCGTATGCGCGTTGGCAACACCCCCGCCAAAAGAAGAATTGTACACTGTCTGAGAAGACAGGACAAAAGAAGAAGTGAACGCTGTTTGAGGAAACAGGCCCAACAGAAAATCAGAAAAAAGCTGTCAGAGGTAACAGGGAGTACGAACTGGAAACGCTGTGAAGTAAATCGCGTGTGAACCGACAAGAAGTACAGAATTCACCCACTCACTCTCCACGAAAAGCACGTACAAGGAAATGACGTCCTACACGTGCCTTTTGAACTGGCCCACACGTCCCACGTCACTTCCGCGTATACGCGCTAAGGCCCTATCCTCCAATTACACGAGCTGACACTCGGACGTGCATTTCTTGGACGTGTAACATGCACCCGTGTACAGGGAAACGCCTGCGCACGCCCATCACAGACATGCTTACGCGCTAAGGGCCTTTGGTCCAATGAAATTGCATACGCATGCTGACGCGCTTACGCGCTAAGGGCCTTTCCTAGAATTACACGCTGACGTGCAAGATTTTCACGTGCCAAATCACTCTGTATCAAGCTGGCCACGCGTAAGCACACAGAAGACCACGCTCCTGCCCAGAAGGCCGAATTACTGCTCCCCAGAGCCCCGAGCACGCTCCCACCTGCCATCTGCTGCTGCCTGCCTGCCCGCTGCCCACGTGCCCTGCTATTTGCTGCCTGCACATCAGCCAAGGGTGCAGTTGCTATGACCACCCCTGCTGGAACCGAAGACTCCCGACTGGAGTACCATCTCACTCCACAGCCCAGCCCCAGGACCCAGTTGCCCACCCACTCCTGCCTCTGGGGTTGCCATATCAGGCACTACACCATCTGGCACCACTGGCAACCCCCAGCCAGAGAGGCAGAGGGCCACCAGCTTCACTGCCACCGAAGTTGGTGTCCTGGTGGAGCAAGTCCTGGGGCAGTATGATGCCCTCTACGGAAGTTCTCGCGCTGACAAGGAAGGACGGACTCGGTTCTGTACGGACATCGTGACTGCCATCAACGTGGAGGGGGTGGCAGTCTGCCTATTCCATCATGTAAAGAAGCGGTGGGAGGACTTCAGGTCCAGGACCCTCAGCAAGGCCCGGCGCCTCTTGAAGGCAGCGGATGCTAAGGGGCGCCAGGGCCACCTGTCGGAAGATCAGATGAGGGTCCTGGAACGCATATCCCCAGCGCTCCACATCCAGGGCCTTGGGAGGCAGACCCGTCTGGAGTCGAGCGGTAAGTGTACATGCATACTGATTGTATGCTGTGCGTGTGGTGGTGTGCCAGTAGTGTGCAGGTTGCACATGTGTTTTTGTCGGGCCATGTATGTACAGGGCTGTGAGGCTGACACATGCGAGGCCTCTCATGTGTGACACATGGATGGTGCATGTGTGTGTGAGCTTGCATGCAAAATGCTGATGTGTGGGCACACATGTTTGGATGACTGTGTATGTAAGTTGGGATGGTTGTGGTGTCACACCTGGATGTCGGTTCCAGCTGCATGTGTCTGCACCGTGTGCATGTGTGTGTATTTGACAAGGGTGCAACAGTGATGCAACATGGATGCCTGGGACACTGATGTGTAGAAGGCTGATTGCCAGATGTCACATGGGTGCAAATCTCGTCACTGCGACAGTCGTAGGAGGTGTACACATGCATGTGAGTGTGGTGGCGTGTGTGCATGTCTAGTGCACTCCTTGTGTTTAATGTGATGTCAGGCTCACCTTTGGCTGTTCATGCTGTTGTATGTGTATGGATGGTGCTGGCTGTTGCAATATGCTGTGGAATAGCTCATGTGTGTGAGTTTAAATGACATGTGTGTCGCGGATTGTGATGCCATGTCTGAAGTTTGACAATGACACTCGTGTGCAACTGTCATGTGTGTATGAGTCCATTGTACAGTGCCCTGATGCCTGTCTCCTATCTCTCCCTGTCTGCAGCGTCAACTGATGAAGAGGGCGGAGAGGGTGCTGTGGGGCACAGCGGCAGGGATCGCACCGCCAGCCCGAGACGCAAGGCCCGGCTCCCCTCCCAGGCTGTCATCTCGTCGGGGAGTGAGGAGTCCGGTGCCGCGTCCCAGGTCGCAGTTGCCGAGGGGAGGTCCAAGAGGCAGAGGTCAGAGTTGGACTCCTCGGCAGCAGAAGGGGCAGCTGAGACCCCACAGGGTCTGACGGAGGAAGATGGCACGGAGTCATCCAGGTTGGTGGGGGGTTTGGTGGAGGAGGAGGCCGTGCAAGTGACAGAGACAGGGTCTGGAGGTGGGGATTCCACTGGTGCTAGTGGTGCAGTGCAGGAGCAGGGACAGGAGGCAGCACAGGCCGCCGCGGAGGTGCCTGTGTGCAATCCTGTCCCTGATCCTGTCACTGCATCATCTTGCACCAGCAGGAATGCCTACGTCCAGACCCGTTCCCAGGGAGGGGATTGGCTTACACCAACAGGCCTTCTTCTCCCTGCGGATGTGGCTATCCGGCACCGGGTTGAGCCTGTCCTGGGTGGGGTGGCGTTGCGTCAATGTGCCATGCGAGCTGACCTGCTGTCTTTTCATGAGGAGACTGCACGTCTTCTCGCATGGTTCATTGACCGCGTTGACCCACTGGGCCAGCTCAACAGGGCCGGATTCCTCCGTTTTCTGGACCTTGTTCTGGCCCCCCCCCCTCAACTGAACCCCCTATGCCCCAGTCGTCCTCCATGCCATCTTCCCACCCATGTATCACCTGGGTATCCTGTGGAGCTGCCTCTGACCCTGCGGCCGGGCTGGTGGAGGACACATCCCTGCCACAGTCGGGAGTCGTACATCCAGCAGGGGGGCCACATCAACAACTGCACCCCAGCCGGAGGAGGATGTGCAGGCAGCAAGAGCCAGGGCACAGACAGCGGCACAGCAGCAGCAGCAACAAGGTGGGAGCCATGATGGCTCGGGGCCTTTATTATCGGAGGGGCAAGCATCGGCCGGAGGGCAGGAGGACCCTGGACGGGAAGTGTCTTCCGTGTGGCAGCGGTTGGGCCATGCCATAGATGCGGAGCGGCAGCGGGCGGAAGAGGCACGGCTCACGATGATCAGGGCGGAGAACTCCATGCGGAGGGCCCTGTGGCGGGCCCAGTGCCTCGAGGCCATTCGCAGGGACCTGGAGATCCGGATGTCATCATCCCTGCGAACCCTCGGGGCCATGGAAGAGGACCGCCTCCAGGACATTGAGCAGGAGTTCGATGATGCCCTGGCCCGGGACATCAACCAGTGAGCCGTTGGACTTGCCTGCTGCACTTGTAAATAGTTAGTTAGTGTTAGGTTTCCTTTCGTTTTTTCTTTATTTTGGACCGCTTGAACACTGAACCACATTTTTGTATATAGTTATTTTTATTAGGTAGCAGTATTTTGTAGGTTTCATTTATTGAGTTGGGATCATGGACCCTGGATTCTTCGATTGTACATAGTTCTAAATTGGATTCATCTTTTTTTATATTTTTGTTGTGTTCACCATGGAGCAATAGTTTTTACTTTGTTTTAAACCTTGCATTTTATTATTTGGACTGTGACTTTGGACACCATTCCCATTTGGATTTCTTTGGCTTATTATTTCTTGTTTTTCATTATTTACCGGACATGGACCATTTCTTTTGTTATTCCCATTGTTGTGTGTTTGATTTGATTTACGTTCATGTTATCTTCAATATATGTTTTTTAATACTTCCATTTGTGGTATTATCTCATTGGTTTCATGCATGTCATGATTTGTGTTTTGAGATTCACTTGCACCCATTGTGTGTGTGTGATGGACAGGTGTTCATTTACATACTTGCCATTGGGGTTGTATCATGTAATTGCCTTTTCGATGTGGGTGGATGCAATACTTGGTTGGGTCTTTGTGCTGGGTAGGCTGGCCATAAGGGCCATGATTTAGGATCGTCATGACCTGGGGGCAAGGGGACATGAGCGGGGGCCTGCTGGCAGGTGCCCCGCACTGCTGGGGGGGTGCAGGGGGACATGAGTGGGACATGCGTGGGGGCCTGCTGGCAGGTGCCCCGCACTGCTGGGGGGTGGGGGTCCAGGGGGACATGAGTGGGACATGAGTGGGGGCCTGCTGGCAGGTGCCCCGCACTGCTGGGGGGTGGGGGCGCAGGGGGACATGAGTTGGTGATCAGTAGTGCAAGGTGACATGTGGCTTTGCTGGGGGGCATGCCCATGGTGGATGGGCTGCCTGCGGGACATGACCAGGGGTGCAGGGTAGTCCCCTGTGGTGTGGGCTGCTTGCAGGGGCCGTGGAGGGTGTAGAGGGAACACCTGGGAGGACCCACACTGCCAAATCACGTGTAGGACTCCCCGGCACCCCCGTAATACACGTACCCTGCATCAATCGCGGGTGAAACTTCCCGCGAAACCCAGTTATACACGTACCCTGCTGAAATCGCATGTGAAACTTCACGCGCACCCCAGGAATACAGGTACCCCGCTCCAACAGGGCCCTTTCACGTGTGAAACTTCACGCGCACCCCAGGAATACACGTACCCTGCTCCAACAGGGCCCTTTCGCGTGTGAAACTTCACGCGAACCACAGGAATACATATACCCCACTCCAACAGGGCCCTTTCGCGTGTGAAACTTCATGCACACCCCAGGAATACACGTACCCCGCTCCAACAGGGCCCTTTCGCGTGTGAAACTTCACGCGAACCACAGGAATACACGTACCCCGCTCCAACAGGGCCCTTTCACGTGTGAAACTTCACGCTGCTCCAACAATGCCCTTTCGCGTGTGAAACTTCACGCGAACCCCAGGAATATTGGGCCTGTGCGAGCGAACAGGATACGTGTATTACTGGGGTTCGCGGGAAGTTTCACCCGCGATTTCTGCAGGGTATGTGTATTACAGGGTTCGCGGGAAGTTCTACACGCGAAAGGGCAACATCCGTGCACAATACGTCACAGACGCGCTTACGCGCTAAGGACCTTTGGTCCAATGAAATCGCATACGCGTGCTGACGTGCTTACGGGCTAAGGGCCTTCCCTCGAATCACACGCTGATGTGCAATTTTTTAACGTGCCAAATCACTCCGTATCAAGCTGGCCACGCGAAAACACACGGAAGACCACGCTCCTGCCCAAAAGGCCGAATCACTGCCCCCAGAGCCCCGAGCAGCCTCCCACCTGCCATCTGCTGCTGCCTGACTGCCTGCTGGCCACGTGCCCTACTATTTGGTGCCTGCACATCAGCCATCTGCAGGGGTCCAGTTGCTGTGTCCACCCCTGCTGGAACTGAAGACTCCCGACTGGGATACCATCGCTCCACAGCCCAGCCCCAGGTCCCAGTTGCCCACCCACGCCTGCCTCTGGGGTTGCCATGTCGGGCACACCACCATCTGGCAGCACTGGCAACCCCCAGCCAGAGAGGCAGAGGGGCACCAGCTTCACTGCCACCAAAGTTGGTGTCCTGGTGGAGCTTGTCCTGGGGCATTATAATACCCTCTTCAGATCATCACGCGCCAACAAGGAAGGATGGGACAGGATCTGGGACGACTTTGTGGTTGCCATCAATGCGGAGGGGGTGGCAACCCCCAACATCAAGCAAGTGAGGAAGCGCTGGGAGGACTTGAGGTCCAGGACCCTCATGAAGGCCCGGCGCCTCGTGGAGGGGGGCCGGGGCACCATGAGTACCATCCAGCTGAGGGTCCTGGAACACGTATGCCCAGCGCTCCACGCCCAGATCCTTGAGAGGCAGACCCGTCTGGAGTTGAGCAGTAAGTGGCCAAGCATTGCTGTGTGAGATAGGGCATGTTGCAGTGTGCTGGTTGTCTGATACTTGCCTGTATGTGTGACATAGGCCATGTACATATGTGTGTGTGCAGGGACATCATGGTCATGCATGTTGGACCAGTAATGTGTGAACCACATGGTTGGTGCATGTCTTGAAATGCAACATGGGGAGCTCTATGCGGAATGGACACATGAAAGCATGCCAGTCTCTGTTCCTGGACATGGGTGGGGGTGAGGGATGGGTGCTGATGCCATGTACATGTATGGTGTCCATGTCTGTGTGTCTGACCTGCATGTCTGTGACTTGTAAATGCCATGGACACATGACACATGGCTGTGACAATGTTTGGATTCACTGATGCAGCCTTGTCATCCTTGTATCCACTGTGTCTGGGGTGTACGAGTCCAGATGGATGAAACTACGGTGAGGTGTGTGCATCTGATAGGCATGACCCATGATGCATGTGAGTTTCAAACCAACATTGTATGTTTCAAGAGTCCCTTGGACATGTATGCTAATGTCCATGGCATGCGCCATGCCTGTTACTGCATGTGTTTTGCCTGCACTGACCCATGTGTTGTGGAGGGACATGATGGAAGTGATGTTTGACAGTGCCACTCATCTGCTATTGCTTCCTGTCTAGGGGACCATTGTACAGTACCCTGATGCTTGTGTTCTATGTCTCCCTCTACACAGCGCCAAGTGAAGAAGAGGACGGAGACGGCGCTGTGGAGCAAAGCGGCGGGGATGCCCCCACGGCTGCAGCGGAAGGGGTGGGTGAGCCCCCACAGGGGCTTGCAATGGCGGAAGACGGTGTGGAGCCATCCAGGTTGGTGGTTTCCACAGAGGAGGAGGAGGCCGCTACTGAGCTGCACATGGGGCCTGGTGGGGACATCCCTGCTGGTGCAAGTGGTGCAGTCCAGGGGCAGGGGCAGGAGGCAGCACAGGTCGCCGTGGAGGGGCCTGTGCATGTCACTGTCCCTGACACTGTGACTGCACCACCATGCACCAGCAGGGATGCCCCATTCCACGCCCGTCCGCAGGTAGGGGGGATGATTGGTGTCTCGTTGCGCACGGGTGTCATTCGTGATGAGGTGCGTGCTTTCCGGGGGTAGTACGCACGTCATCACGAAGAGCACCGAGCCAACGTGGCCCAGTTGGGAGCGACCATGGTCGGGGTTTCCTACATGTGTTGGGCACTCTGGCGACCCTCTCCTCCTCTGTGGAGGCTATGCGCCAGTCATTCTCCATGCCGTCTTCCGGCCCAGATGCCACGAGGGCCCCCTGTGGACCTGCCCCGACCAACGCAGCCAGCTCAGTGGGGATCCCTGCCACAGTCGGGAGTCGGAGGTCCAGCAGGGGTGGACACACCAGCAACTGGACCCCAGCAGATGGAGGATGTGACGGCATCATCGGGCAGGGCACGTGCACGACAGCGTCGGTGGATTCCATCAGCCTGGATGCCGTCGTGCTGGCAGAGGCAGTTGCGTCGGAGGCAGTGGTAGGCTCGACGTGGGAGGCATCATGGCTCGGGGCCATCAACATCAGAGGGGCAGGCATCGGCCGGAGGGCAGGAGAACCCTGGAATGGGAGTGTCTTCCGTGTGGGAGCGGTTGGGCCAGCAGATAGGTGCAGAGCAGTGGCGGGCGGAGGAGGAATGGCTCACAATGGTCAGGGCGGAGAACTCCATGCGGAGGGCACTGAGGCGGGCTGAGTGCCTTTAGGGTATTCACAGGAAGTTGGAGCTGGACACTGCATTATCCCTGCGAGACCTCGGGGACAGTGAACATGCCCGCTTCCAAGCCATTGAACAGGAGTTCGATGATGCCCTGGCCCATGACATCAACCAGTGAGCCGTCGGACTAGGCCGCCGCCTTTGTATATAGTTATTTAGGTTTAGGTTTCATTTCTTTATTATTATGATTTGGAGTCCACGGACTTTGCTCCACTTTTTGTATATAGTTGTATTTTAGATAGGGTTTTTGTTAGGATTCATTTGCTTTTGGGATAATGGACCCTTCAGACTTTTTTTTTTCAATTTTCAGGACATGTATATACTTTCTTTTAGTCATATTCACATGGAGTAATGTTTTTTTTATGCTTTTCACCTTTGGATTTCGTTCTATGGACTTTGGGGATGCACCACTTATATTTTTAATTTTTGGGATTTCTTTTCTTGCTTGGATTTGACTTTCTTTTTCTTATTTCAAAAATGATTTCTTCTTTTGTATGTGTGCTTTTCATTTTGACATTTGTTGTACTTTTTAATACATGTATTCATTCTACATTATTGGTGTGGTGTACAGTGATGGTTTGGTGCATGTCTCCATGAGCATTGGCACAGTCATGTGTTGCAACTGTGTGGCTCTGTAGGACATTTGCTGATGGGCATGCTGGTTCTTTTCAGACTATCTTGGAATGGGTGATTTACTAGGGAGTGGGTGCAGTGGATCGTTGGGTGTTTGCACTGGGGGGTGGAGGGTTGGGATTTGGGTTGGCATTAGGGCCATGGGTCTGTATAGTCATGGCGTGGTGTTTGGGGGACATGTGTGGGGGCCTGCTGGCAGGTGCCCCTGACTGCTGGGGGGTGGGGTGCAGGGGGACATGAGTGGGACATGAGTGGGGGCCTGCTGGCAGGTGCCCCTGACTTCTGGGGGTGGGGGTGCAGGGGGACATGAGTGGGACATGAGTCGGGGCCTGCTGGCAGGAGCCCCTCACTGCTGGGGGGTGGGGTGCAGGGGGACATGAGTGGGACATGAGTGGGGGCCTGCTGGCAGGTGCCCCTGACTGCTGGGGGTGGGGGTGCAAGGGGACATGAGTGGGACATGTGTGGAGGCCTACTGGCAGGTGCCCCTGACTGCTGGGGGTGGGGGTGCAGGGGGACATGAATGGGACATGAGTGGGGGCCTGCTGGCAGGTGCCCCGCACTGCTGGGGGGAGGGGGTGCAGGGGGACATGAGTGGGGGCATGCTGGCAGGTGCCCTACACTGCTGGGGGTGCAGGGGGACATGAGTGGGGGCCTGCTGGCAGGTGTCCCGCACTGCTGGGGGGTGAGGGTGCAGGGGGACACGAGTTGGTGTGACCAGTAGTGCAAGGTAACATGTGGCTTTGCTGGGGGGCATGCCCATGGTGGATGGGCTGCCTGCGGGACATGACCAGGGGTGCAGGGTAGTCCCCTGTGGTGTGGGCTGCCTGCAGGGGCCGTGGAGGGTGTAGAGGGAACACCTGGGAGGACCCACACTGCCAATTGACGTGTAGGACTCCCCGGCACCCCCGTAATACACGTACCCAGCCCATTTGCGTGTGAAACTTCCCGCGCACCCCTGAAATACACGTACCCAGGCCAATCGCGTGTGAAACATCCCGCGCACCCCTGAAATACATGTACCCAGCCCATTCGCGTGTGAGACTTCCCGCGCACCCCTGAAATACACGTACCCAGCCCATTCGCGTGTGAGACTTCCCGCGCACCCCTGAAATACACGTACCCAGCCCATTTGCGTGTAAAACTTCCCGCGCACCCCTGAAATACACGTACCCAGCCCATTCGTGTGTGAAACTTCCCGCGCACCCCTGAAATACACATACCCAGGCCAATCACATGTGAAACTTCCCACGCACCCCTGAAATACACGTACCCAGGCAAATCGCGTGTGAAACTTCCCGCGCACCCCTGAAATACACGTACCCAGCCCATTCACGTGTGAGACTTCCCGCGCACCCCTGAAATACACGTACCCAGCCCATTCGCGTGTGAAACTTCCCGCGCACCCCTGAAATACACGTACCCAGCCCATTCGCGTGTGAAACTTCCCGGGCACCCCTGAAATACACGTAACCAGGCCAATTGTGTGTGAAACTTCCCACGCACCCCTGAAATACACGTACCCAGCCCATTTGCGTGTGAGACTTCCCGCGCACCCCTGTAATACACGTACCCAGCCCATTCGCGTGTGAAACTTCCCGCGCATCCCTGAAATACACATGCCCAGCCCATTCGTGTGTAAAACTTCCCGCGCACCCCTGAAATACACGTACCCAGCCCATTCGTGTGTGAAACTTCACGCGAACCCCAGGAATACACGTACACCACACGCACAGTGCCTATCGCGTGTGAAACTTCCCGCGCACCCCTGAAATACATGTACCCAGCCCATTCGCGTGTGAAACTTCCCGCGCACCCCTGGAATACACGTACCCAGCCCATTCGCGTGTGAAACTTCCCACGCACCCCTGAAATACACATACCCAGCCCATTCGCGTGTGAAACTTCCCGCGCACCCTGGAATACACGTACCCAGGCCAATCGCATGTGAAACTTCCCGTGAACCCCAGTTATACACGTCACCGCTCGCACAGGCCCTTTTGCGTGTGGAAGTTACCTCAATACCCGTAATACACGTTCCCCGCTGTTAGGGAGAATTCTCTGTTTAGGCTGAATTTCCTAACCTAGTGAGTCCCCCAGCATCTTTGCTGGATTTCTGGAGTTTGTTTTTTTCATCCTGCCAAGAGTTAGACTCTTTTCCTCCCACTCTTGGACATGAATGTGGTTGATTTCTTTGAATGTCAATGCGTTCTATGGGCTATGGGGTCTTTTACTCCATAGGGCCTCATGTGTTTTGCTATGTGTGTTACACCGCACCCTCCGTGCCGTAACACTGGGGTGTCCTAGAGGATCCCCACCATAGACTCCATACCCTGGGACTGACTACTGTCTCCCAGGGCATGTAAAGTCACCATTGGCTTTACTAGACCTAAATTTACTAACAGAACTAGTACAAACCATCCTATTGTGGCCGTACTGGTAGGGGTAATTCGATTACCCCTGGGTCTGTTGTTCGAGGGGGCACTGTCCCGTCACCCTCGTCGAGTTTTGGCTGGTGGCAGTGGATACTACTTTTTATATTCCACCGCGAATATATTCCTATGGGATTCTTCCCATTGTTGGAGGCTAATACTTTTTCACGTTAGTCTCCAACATACCGCCGGTTTATTTGTCTTAAATAAATCCACTGGTTGGTATTTTCTGCCAGAACTCGGTTTTTAAAATGGCGTATGTGTTCGCCTCTGTAACTCCGAACCAAAGGTTGAGCCCTTTGTTCCACTTTTGGCGGGCTTCTGCACAGAAGCCCTCCAGAGTGGTGCCATTCTGTTTGGGTACCACAGGGGGTGTGGGAGGGGGTTTAGGCACCCTGGACTGAGTTGCCTTGCCAACTCAGGTCGCACTCTGGTGTGATTGGCCCGAGTGGTGAGCCGCCCCGCTCACCACTTAGCATGTTTGATTGACAACTAGGCTGGATGAATGGGGGTTTTCTGCATAAAAGCAGGGCTTTTGGGACTGGAACTTCAGAAGTCGCCACAGGACCTAAGAATCTGACGAGGGTAAAGCTGAGCCGACCTGGAAAGACAACACCTCCAGTGGAGCCCTGCTGAACCGACTCACCACTTCCCAACGACAGAGGAGATCTCCCTGCTGGAGAGTCTTCTTCCCCCTGACTGGTGGGAACAACCAGTCCCTTGCTTTTTCTTCGCTTCCAGGACATCTAGTGGTCGAATTGCCCGTGCTGAGCACCCCGGCAACCGGATAGCCACTAACCACTGTACCGCGACCAAAAGGTGGTGCCTTATGACGGAGCACTCCACGGCCGGTCTCTTCCCTGGTGGTGCAACGATCTTCAACTTTACCTCGACAACGGGATCCTCTCATCTTCTGGCAAAGCCCCGACTTGCATCCACCACCAGGAACAACTGCCCCCGCCGGAGCTGTCTCTTCACTTGCAATACTGTGTCCGCCTGGCTTCCCTTGAAACGGTTAGCGTGAGGTGTCTTAAATCCTTACCTTTCCATTGGGTCGCCTCCAGACCTTCTTAAACGTTTGTTCTAAACTGGTCCAACCTTTCGGTGACATTTTATTACAAAGACTTGAAGTGCATTTCCACTGTGATACTTTTAGGACATCCAGCCTTGCCTCTCTCCGAGTGGGCCTGGCCTCTGAACTTTGTGATTTACAGTAGACCATGCCTTGCTCGCCTTGCATTTGTTTTGTAAAAGTGTTGGTACTGAGTTGGTTTCATACCCTGCTTTTTTCTCTCCCTTTCTAACGAATACTAGAGTGCCATCTAGGTTAAAGCATTCACCTCTGTCTGCAAATAAGTGGTGCTGTTGAACCTAGACTTGTCGAAATATTGTTATGGGATTGATATATACTTATAGTAACTGTGATTGAAGTTGTTTGCCATATTAGTGCAAGTGTGTTTTCCATAGATGTGTTTTTAAATAAATAATTATATATCTTTACACCCAAGCTCTGATCAGTGTCTGCTTGTTCTACTGTGTAAATTGCCCTATCCTGTATACTCCAAGTACGGCCTAACTCGTCTTGAGAGAAGTCTGACTGCTCAGCCACAGCTACCAGGTAAATCTGGGTGGTACAGACTGCTACCAATTGGGTTTACTGCTAACTCCTGTAGACTTAAACTTTTTGCAGTGGTCCCAGAGGGAACTGCACAGGTTTCTGCCTAACACCCGCTTGGCGTTTGCTGTTTGGCAGTCCGGTAAACTGGTTTTGGGTTGGCGCAGACCTTTGCGCTGGATTGGGGATTTTGATGCCTTTTCCTTGCGCAAGGGCATTCTTGGGGGCGTAACTGGTGCTGCTGCAGGGTCGCTGCGCCACTCTGCGCCACGGCTGGTTTTGGAGGCTAAAATCCATGAATACGCTGTGCGCTGAAATGGATTTTATCGCACGCGGCTGGCGCAGTCTATCGCACTGGAACACTGTCCGCCAGCCGCCTGCGTCAAGTTCATACAACTTCAGCTATTATTGACACCAGATTTATGCGGGTCAATTTTATTTAGTGGTAAATATCTTAGTCTTTCCCTCACAATGGAAAGTTTTTTAAGGCAAGTTTTAGGATAACTATTTAATTAATAACCATTTTTTATTCTTCTTTCTGGTATTGATCAAAATTTTAAAAAGAAAAATGTTCATGAATTGTAATGCATTTTTCCAATAGAAATGTGTGTGACTAATGCTTGTAAATATGGAAGAATTGGTTACCCTTTTTTATAAGATGGTTTTTAAGACATTATAATAAGTGCTGCTCATTGTTCTTTTTTTAATAATGTCTTTGCTTATAAATGAGTCTCCATCCTGGCAAGCTTCCGTACATCCCATTACCTCTAATTATGCCTTCTCTCTGTGCTCCCTTTGCAGGCTCAACATTCTCACAGATTGAGACCGGTTTGCTGCTCACCTCAGTGCTGGACTCATTCCCCAGCTGGTCGTCATTGTTCTCATCTTGCTGGCTGCCTACTTCTTCAGGTAGGAGTCAAGTGTGTCACGTGGTACGGTGGTGTGTAGGGGAGAGCAACTCTACATCAATTCTCATTGTGGGAAACTCAACCATGTTGATATGATTTTGTCACAGAAGGATAAGGAGGGGGTATGCGATCTCAGAGACTGTGTGGCGCATTCAACAGTGTCTTAGTTCTGCCGTTTGTTGGCCAATCCCTCATTTCTCTTCATTTGGTGTCCCTGATGTATTGTTGTCTATGATATTTATTGACCCTGGAACAATGTCTTCCTGCTCTTCTAGTGTATGACTGCGAACTCCGAGCTCCTGTTGGGCTTGGGCCTAGGTTTGAAGGACCCAGATCCCTCGTTCAATAACACAGCAGGTAAGTGCTTTGAGGGGAGCAAATGCCTGGTGTCACCCTGCCCCCTCGCTGTAATGCAGTTGCCGTGCATCCCACCATCCCGTTGATTAAGGGTGGAAGGAACTTACCGACATACAATTTTGGGGAAGGGAAGAGAACCAGCTTCTCTTTTTTCCACTGCTCAATCCTTCTCTCACTAAAAAAGGGTTCCATTGCCCATCATATGGGGGGGACACAAGCTTTATGGGAGACTCCTCTCAGGGATTTCTCAGTGTAATGTA
Source organism: Ambystoma mexicanum (assembly GCF_040938575.1). Taxonomy (NCBI): domain Eukaryota; kingdom Metazoa; phylum Chordata; class Amphibia; order Caudata; family Ambystomatidae; genus Ambystoma; species Ambystoma mexicanum. Next base: position 650,291,479 of record NC_090930.1, on the reverse strand, counting down.
ACCCATAGGGTAAAATATCCCGGCCACGGAGTCTGAAAAAGTATGGGAGCTTCATTTCATCCTTACTTTATTCTGGGATGTTTTCCCCCACTAGTCCAGGCCCTGCAACATCACTGTGCATTGCTTGCATCAGGAACATCAGAATGGCTGCCGGAAAGCATACTGCTCGCTGAAAATCACCCAAAAGTGCGCAGTAAAAATCTGAAAAATAGGCCGCCATCCACTTTTGCCTATGTCAGTGGTAACACAGGAGACCACTGCCAAAACCCCTCATTTGGCTACCCACAGAGCAAAATGACTGCAAAAGAAACACAGAGCTGTTTGAAATCCGTTTTTTCTTGGTTGCCAAATGTGCAAAAATCATGGCTCACAAACCACCCAAAAGATCCAACCTCCTGTTGGGTGTTGAACATCATTCTACTTCAAGAATCCACATAAATATAATGCCAGCAGAAATATATGTTATCTGAACAAAGTCCACTTTTGAAGATGGTTGCTGGAAAGAAATCTGTCAAAAATGGATGCAATACCATTACTCACCTTTGTCAGACGCTGGCAATTTCTAAATCTGACAGGAGAAACTTGTGTCTCAAAAAGCTAAATATGCCAAAGAAGGGATTTCCATCAAATGCAATATAGGGTGCCACACATTGATTTTCATGTTGAAAAAGACTGGAATTGAAGATATGTTTGCTTATTTTAAATTTGTAACTGTAATTTTGCACAAGGGACAGTGTTAAAATGGACTATAAGGTAACCTGATTCAGCTAAACTTCCACTGAGTGTCACAATCACACTTTACCGGAAAGGAAGAGAGATCGACACCCTCCCTCGAACCACGGAAGCCGAATGAACTCGACCCTCCCACCGTGGTTGACACAGACACCTGATATCAGTGCTCCAAATAAGATTTTGAGGTGGGAGTATTTTACTCCCTATTTTTGAACTTTGAGAGTAAATGTGATTTTAAGAGAGTAAAAATTGCTTTTCTCCTTTGCAAGAGAGTAAAATGTATGTGACATCCAGCTGACGTGTGCAAAAACGGTATGGAAATCATTACTATGCAGTAGCTTTTTTCATTGTGACAGAATACACCTTTCATTTGATCTCTCCTTTATATATTTAAATGTTGAAAACATAAAAAACCTAGCCAAATAGATATTACAGCAAACATTAATTGTATTGCGTGTTTAGATGTTCGATAGCAGAATTGTCTTCTGATGTTTAATGAAAGTCTGCTTTTCTTGGAGCTATAACTACCTAATGGTATACCAATGTTATGCTACAACAGTGCAGAGAGGCAAGGACTCCACGCTAAATTCTATAAGTAATCTCATGGTCAAATGGCTATTTATATAGCGCTTTTGGCAAAGCGCTGTACATAGAACATATTTATCACAAATATCACCAAACTGAAGTCTGTACTTTTTTATCTACCTTGAAAGGATGAGCTGGCCTTGCCGGGATTCGAACCTGCAACCTACAGATCACACACAGATCACAGCAAGGAGCACTCGACCGGCTAAGCTATCTTATTGTCTAACATTCTTCAGAGCTCAGTAAACTGGGTTTCGACTGAGGTATAATAATCACAGTGCCTAGATGTTGGATGAACCATGTATGAAGCGCTACATACAGTTAAATACCTATCTGGATTATCACAGGGACAGGTTTTACAAATGTAACTTTAATTTGTTTGTTTTTAAACAGCACTTGCACTTCCTGGAGAGTAAGGTTTTGGATGTTTTAATTGCAGTCTCGAAGATTTGAGGCTATAACACTGGTGATTGTTGTATTGACAATCACTCACCCTGGAGCCGTAGACTCTGCTGCCACTGACCATTTATAGTAATGTACCCCATTAACTGCAAGGTTGAATGGATGTAAACTAGGCCGCACATACTCATCATTTTACACACTGTTTTTATAATTAGAGTTTACATTAAATTATAAGTGTAAAAATTATCTGCCTCCGCACGATTATGCACACATCACAGGAACTCTGAAAAATACAAATGTTCAATACTCGCTTGCTTTCTCTGGAAAAAAAAAGCATAATTTGTTACAAAAGATGACTTATACATTGCAACTTTGTTTTCCATCTTATTAATTATACAATCCTAAAATGCTAGGAAAATAAATATTCACAGTGCTTCTATTTGCTCCATGAGCATCAACACAGCAGAAGCTGAATGGAAAGAAACGATTCCTTTTGTCACAGTGTGCAGTTTCTTTTTTTGAAAGACTTCAGATAAATACATTCTGTTTCCGAGGCTTTTCTCCATGGCTTGCAATTACATCCATGTAGATCAAATCTGTCAAGTAACCTGAACTTTGCACTGCTCTCTGCTCTAAACGTGGGTGTAAATGTACACAGGAAAATAATAAAGCTGTCGTATTTACAAGATTTTCATGCGTAAAAAGGCCTGCTATGCTCCTTATCTGGAGGCCTGCCTGATATATAAAACAGGTCGCCACGTGGCAGCCAATGGGAGGAAGAGGGGTTAGGGAGAGGTTGTGGATAGGATGGGGAATTTAGGAACACCGGAAAAAGGGTCAGGAACTCCTACTTTGGATGGGACAGGGGAAACACCAGGAAAGAACCCTACTCTGTCCAGCATGTAACACTGACCACGTATATAACCTAACTTCCTACCTCGTACACCTTACTACGTGTACTAACCCCTGTTGGTTCACAAGAAAACACATAAGCAAGCAACATGATGAAAACAAACATTAGGAGAACTTCCCATCATGATAAACAAGACACATGGCCCTTCGGGCAGCAAAGCAACATATAACATAAATGATTTCCCTCCTACACTAGTTTACTGCACCAGTGAAGATTTGGTGAACTTGATAAACGTAATGTCCATGTATCATATTGAGTCATTTGTCAGTAAATAGTTCATTACTCATAGAGACCCATTAAAGATGCAGATTCACTATTGCTTGCTACACACTGGGTTTGCCCAACACAACCGTAAATGAGTGAACACCCTGGATTTCCCAACGCAGCAGTACATGAGTGAATACACTGTGTTTTCTCAGCACAACATTCCAAAAACGTTCGCAGCTACTTATCTTATGTCTGGGAGCCCCTCGGGACTTCCCAGACGAAATACGACCCGCTGTAAAAATCACTCCCAACAATGTAAGCAATCACTGTGCATTTCCCCGTACTTATCTTTGGTCCGGGTAGCCACACGGGACTTCCCAGACAATGACCGTAAAGCCGTGATCCTTATCTGCACTCTCCTGCTCCTTCCGAAATGCATCCGCCTGTAGTTCATGCAGTCCTGCTCTCCATCGTTCCTCTCTGCACGCGGCCTGCCTGCCTCCACGCTGAAACAGAATAAGCCACACCTGCACGCTGTCGTTACCAGTTAATATGCTGTCCTTAATCCCAGACAGCTGGCCAAGCGCGCGCGTGTTGAACTACACGCAGACCCAGAGAATGCTGGGAATTATAGTTTCTAGACCTTCCCAGCATAAGAGGCATATCTAGACACTCCTCGTCTTTGCCAGCCCTGAGTCCTGACACTGAGCTTCAAACATATTCCACACCTCCTCCCTAAACAAAGGAATCTTTTCTCCTGTGCTCTGCTGAGTATCTGACAGGCAAGTCTGAAAGGAAATGGGAGCGGCACTCTGGCATGTGGCTCTGGGAAAGAGACAATGGAGTCCTTGAACTGAATGGAAATGCTAATTCGGGTGTGACTGACATCAACTGCCCTGGTAGGAAGACAAGCCATGTGACTCTCTGACTCAGTCAAGCTTTGGAAGCGGGTCAGACTGAAAATGTGGATTTGAAATTGGACTAAATACATGTTTAAGGAAAAGTCTTATGAAATATTGTAGCGAACTGATAAAAATATGAAACTTAGAGATTATTAAAATGAAAAATGTGCTCACAGTTTTAAACTAATCTGGAATCTGTGAGACATTCAGAGACTGAACCACAACATTTTTAATATTGTAGCTATTGTGATTATGTTAGGAACATGAAAAACTATAGGAATATGCCCAGAGCGTATGTGCATGTATGTATAAAAAATTGTACGGATCCGAAAATGTGTAACCAACCAAAAGTGCGAAAAATTGTCATTTATGAACCAAAACTCGTAGGAAGATAAGATTTTGACAGAAACGTACCTTAGGCAATATGTGGTGTGTATATGTATTATTAACAAGTTATGCATATTGAAAATATGTTTTTGGGGAAAAATAGATTTCTGGGTAAAAGCAAAGCGGAGGTGCTTCCCTAGATTGTAAATGGCAGCATCACTCTGACACATGATGACACCTCATGACACACTGTTCCTTTCTCAAATCAGGGGACAGGGAAGTCTCTGACCTATCAGATACTTAGAGGGTTAGGCATAGACAATCAGCCTCCCAACCCACTTTGGAAAATGGATAAATAGGGACTGCTGAGGACAGGCAAGACACACACACTTTCACTCATTAACTCATCCACTGGCGAAGCACCCTGCAGGAAGACCCAGTCTCCAGAACCTAGATCCAGACTCTAGAACCTAGATCCAGACTCCAGAACTCTGAAGCAGAGGCCTAACCCAAAGAGCTGAACCCTTTTCAGCAGGCCTTTAGAATCTTTTGCAACCTGATTCTAACCCCATACTTCCACGGGGCCTAATTAAACCATTCAACAGCCTGGCTGAGCTGTTTTGCTTCTGGCCAAGAACCCATGCTAGAACCCAAAATCCAGACCAGTCCAGCAGAGCTGTAACCCAGAACCCGTCAGATCCAGTCCATCCTCAGCTTTCAAACTAACCCAAAACGACATTCCAATTCCTTATAGTTTTTCCGTAATCGCGTTTCCCGCACGTGGAAAAGTTGCAGCGTTTTCGCATTTGGCTCAAGTTCACACCATATAAAAAACAGCTTTTTCTTGATTTCAACCTCTGAATTTCGTTTTCCATCTGCTAACCATTCAACAATCATTGCTAGTGTTGACCTGAACCAATCCAAAGCAACTCTCACTAGTTCTGAATCCCATTTAGCGAATTAAAGTCATTTTTAGCATTTTTCTCATTCAATTCAAACCACATTTAAAAGCAATTGGCCTGTTTAAAATCATTCCTGTTCTCGCTAAGCTTTCTGGGGGAAATGGGATTGAACTGCATTGTTGATTGTTATTCCTGAAACCTGTGGGTCCTCACTCCATATCTCTATACTGCATATTAGGGGGGAGTGAGTAGTAACAGAGGGAAAGAGGGATCATATTGTCTTTTGATTGAAGTCATATCAAGTCTTATTTCTGTGTTGCATTCTTTCCTATCATTGCATTTCCTTGAACCATACAAAGTATTCTCGGCTACATGATTCTTCCTATTCGTACTCCGAATTGATTAAAGAGATTGTTGATATTGTAATATTACCCATTGCTGATCATTGCATAAATATTCATACGTGTGATATTCAGATGTTATTCATATTTATAAAAGTGTAATCTATATATTGTTCAATTCTTCAAATAAATCTTTTAATTTGGAAAACAAACCTACTTCTGGGCTCAGTGAGGCTGGGGGGATTCAAAGAGAGGGGTGTTGTATAAGGGTACATCATGCAGAATTAAAAGAACTTTTGACATAAAAATATATAGATAAGGGTTTCCATTGGGCATCCCATACTAGGCCTTGACTTAGTTGGAGTGCTGGATTGAAATCACTTACATTATCTTGGTCATGCCAGAAACATTAAGCATCTAAAATAAATAGTTCCTCCCCTTGATACTACGGTGAGGTAAGGGGTTATTCTGGCGAGGTAGGGTTCCATTTCCTCTCCTTTTCAGACTCCACAGAAGGAGTACACTTGCTGAATACGTGGTCAAGAATCATGGCAGCAGGAGTGTTAAAGGTATCTTAATAGAGAAGAGGTAGGTTTGCATCTCCCAGGTATCTGTCCAGCTTTTGCTTCCTCCAATTGTTAGCTGAGGAGTGGGAAGATGAGCAGGAGATGGTTCTAAAGGTTATACTGGCATAATGCCTTGTCTCTGCATTCCTTGCACCCCTGCACACAGCTGAGCACTTTACCATCCATGCTCCAACATGTGGCAATGAGATTCCTGTTACCTCGGAGGATCCGAGGTATAGTGTATAGATGGCGCCATGGACTTTGTTTACCTTGAATGCAGCTTGTCAGCCCTGGAGGGGCACACCAACACCCTGCAAGCCGATTGGACATGGACTACAACAAATCAAATGGCCTCCCTGGGTCGGGAGGCAAAGCCGGCCCAGCTCAAAGGCCTGGTTCCAAGGCTCATTGAGCCTGTCTGTGCCTGCTGCAATGCCGTCACCACCTCTGTCCTGCACGCTGAAATCCTCATCCAAATCAAGCTGTGCCTGGTGCTCTCCCCATCTCGATTACCTGCCGTTCGCAACGGTAAGAAGAAGCCTGACTCATCTTCTATCTACATGAGGTACGCGATAATGCAGAGCTTGTCTGTACCTGTGCCATCCCCCCTACCCACTCATACCTGCCCGCTCCCGTGGTTCAAACGCTCAGGTCGTCCCGTTCCTGTGAATTCCATCCTCACTATTTGCCAGCAATGTCTACTCTTACAGCAACAGCGCTATGTGCCTCCAGAGCCTTTCAACATCCTCATTTTTCCTTCTGCCCTCCTTGCCCGAGTTGATTTCGCCTGCAACACCTCTGCCCTTAATTCACTGCCTAACTCTAAACCTGCAGTGTAGCCGGTTACACACCGATCTTGACTGATTTTACTACTCCTCCTGTAATATGTCCACAATGCCGCCGATTTCGGCTTTTTTAGCATAGTGCAAAACATATACTGGAAACTCACTGATGCTGACATTCTGCCTATTGCTATATTCAGAATATATATGTAACACCCTTCATTTTTGCCTCTCGGCCTAATGATGATTTGATAACTTACCTGCAACCACCTCTACATCATCTTTTTGCTCTGCCACTCCTGCATACCTGTAGCAGCCCCCCATGCCATGAGGCGAGGCACTGCCAGTTTGTGCACTCATACTTATTTCGTCTTCCATGTCTGCTCACATAACTGAAGTAGCCCCCGTACCAAGAGGCTAGGCTTTGTCAGTTTGTGCACTCATACTTATTTTGTCGCTCATGTTTGCTCTCATACCTAAAGTATCCCACGTACCATGAGGCAAGGCTTTGCCAGTTTGTGCACTCAGACTTACTTTGTCACTCATGTTTGCTCTCATACTTGAAGTAGCCCCCGTAACCACAAGGCAGGATTTTTCAGAGTGTGTTTTGGTAATTTACCCTTATGTTTGTAAACCTTTGCATGGTCCTGCACCTTTTGGATTATGCTATTGCACTTACTGTAACTAGCAACTGGATGCCCCAGGTCTTTGAGCGCTGCTATAAATGTAAAATAAATAAATAATGCTCCCTAGGATGGTCATCTGTTTTCTAAGATTGCAGAAAGACGGGATGATACTAATGTATCCAGTATTTTTATTTATTTATTTACATTTATAAGGCGGCCCTGGGGCATCTTGGCGCTGTTACATTAAGTCTTGCTTACTTACATGAGAATGACAGTAGAACAGTACAAACAAAACAGAACATTGCAAAATGTACAGATTTGAAATGCTATTTGCAAGAGAAAAAGAGAGGAGAGCTGCCAACTTCATGATTCCGTGGTTACAGTGGAACAAGTTGAAGCTTGTGGTGTATGTCTAAGGCAAGATGTTTAGTTGAATAGTTTGGTTTTCAGACTCTTGCGGAAGGCAGCATGGGATGTTACATTTCTGAGAGATGCAGGTAAAGCATTCCAGTTTTTTGGAGCTAGAAAGAGGAAGCTGTATCCTCCTGCTTTAGCTCTTTTCTAGGTAGGTACCGAGAGCATGTTGGTCAGATGGGATTGCTTTGGTCTGTTGGCGGTGGCTCTAACACATTTTTCTGAGAGATATGAAAGGGCTGTGAGAGAAAGGCACTTGTGTGTGATTGCTAGCGTTTTAAACAGAATGCACTCTTTGGCCCTCATTACAAGTCAGGCGTTAAGGGTTTAACAGCGCCGTCGGCGCTGTTAACCCTTAACGCCTGATTCACACTTTAACGCCTGCTTTTTGCAGGCGTTAAAGTCCAAGGCGCTAAGCGACCTTGGTGCTAATTACGGCACCGCAATTTACGGTGCCGTAATTAGCGCCTTCCCCATCCCCATTATGCCCTATGGGGCAAAAATGGGAATGGGGAAGGGCAAATGGTGAATGGGGAATTACCGCCCCACTCACCTTGGAATGGGGCGGTAATCCCGCCATCCACCATGGCGGAATCCGGCATGGACCATGGTGCTAATAGCACCATGGTCCACCGCCTGAGTTGTAATGAGGGCCTTTAACTGGGAGCCAGTATAGTATAGTACAGTGTGTAGCCTGAAGGCTGTGGTTTGAGTCTCACTTTTGACTCCACCTCTTATCCTTCTTGGGTTGATAAAATGGGTGCCGTAGAGTTGGGTAATGTTAGGGAGAATTCTCATAAATCTGCTAATTCCCATCACCTTAGAGACCCCCAGCAACTTTGCTGGATTTTGAGGATTTGATTTTTTTTCCTGGAAAGAGTTTGAGCCTCTTTTTCCCACTCTTTCATGTATTTTGATGTGTGCTTTACATTTGTGTTCTTTGACTTTGGAGTCTTAAGAGAACTCCATAGGCATCTTTTCATGTGTGTTACACAGCACCGTCAGTACAGTGACACAGGGATGTCTTTTTAGACTTCCCAAAGGTTTAAATACCTTCTCTGGGATAAACTACTGTTTGCCAGAGAATGTAAAGTGAAATTGACTTCACTAGTCTTTCCAAATTACTAGACCCAGCACACACCATTTTACAATGGAGTGCTGGGGGGTGTTACCTAGTATCCCCTATGTCTAAATACTCATGTAGCAGTCAAATTCTACCCTTTCCTATTGAAAAGGCTGGTGGCAGTGGTTTTACAACGAACTACCATGATTTTTCCCGACCGCGAACAACGGTAGCTAAAAATCGAGGGAGCCATGTTTTTCAAGATGGTGCCTTAAGCCCCTTTATTTAAACAGGTCCGGACTTCTTTTTTCGCCATTTCTTTTTGGAAAAGTCCTTCTGAGTTTGTCTCTGTGTACCAAACCAGGTTTGGTCCCTTTGTTTGTGTGCCTTTGGCCGGCTTCAGGACTTAAGACCGCCTCTGGTGTCTGAGTGTCTGGGGTGGGCAGGATGTGAAGGAGGTGCCCGAAACTCCCTGTGCTTAGTCTCCTAGGAGCCCCAAATGCACTCTGGCACGATTGGCTGGCTGACTGTCCGGCAAGGACAGCCACCCTGCTGGGTGAGTGACAGCTAGGCTGGAATGAATGGGAGAAAACTGTTTAAAAAGCGAGTCTCCAGGACTGGAAGGCAGAGTCGACCACTGGAACGAAAGAACCGAAGACGAGCTGGAAGAGGACGGCTGCTGCAACTCCTGGACTGTCGGGTTGCCCAGTGAAGCCCTGCTGCAGGTCTGAATTTCCAAGCTCTATTCAACAGAAAAGCTCCTTCAAGGACGGCTTCTTCCCTTGAGTTGGTGGGACCAACCAACTCATAAGACACCTGGATACCATTCTCAAGGCTGGTTAGGATTAACCAGGGAGAGGGACACCAGCTTGTGTTCTTGAATCTACAGCGACTCCATCTTGTTTGCTTTCTTCAACAATCCCGCACAGTGCAGGAGCCCCCCGACGTCCTCCCTCTTGTCCCCACAACAGAGGCTCAGGGACAGCGAGATCTGCAGCACCTGCCAGGATCCACGACTTCAGCAGCATTTGTTTCTTCACATACAAGGTACTCTGCCAACCCGATTGAGAGAACGCCACTCTCGCAGTGAAAGTTCAAGAAACTTTCCCAACTTGCAGGCCTAATCAGCTTGTGACCCGACATATGATTCTTTTTCGCCTAAACTACTTTTAAGAACTTTCACAAAGACTTTACCGTTTGATACCAGAACTGCTCTTTCCTATCTAGAACACTAGCCCATTGACTTTGGCCTGGCCTATTGACTTGAATTGAACTCCTCTGGTGAACTGAAACTATTTGCATTGTCTAAAAAGTATATATGATCTATTTTACTTACCTTGTGCCTTTTGCTCCTTTCTAAGTACTGAACTACTTTTTGGCTCCTATTTTCAGGGGAGCTCAAATGGTCTCAAAACCTTTGAATTTTGTATTGAAGTGTATTGGTTTATGATATTAAGTAGCCTTCTTCTAGTGAAATGTTTTCTAAATGATTGTGTAATAAATTAATACATGTTTTTACCAAGAAACCTTGAGCATAAGTGTATACGTGAGCCACTGTGATTGAAGGTCCTCTGTGTAACTACTTGTACTGCTCACATTCACTCTTGAGATAAGCCTAGCTTCTCAGCTCGCTACCAAAAACTGTGTGGTACAGACTTATACCAGAGGTTGGTTTGACTAACACCTGTAGTCCTAATTGTGTGTAGCGGCCCCACAGGGTACTGAATGCAATTCTGCTTAACAGGAACAGTAACACTTGTCATCAGTATCTAGACTATGCCCACCATGATTCTGTTACTTTAGGACCTCGTTTTGAGAGTATTATAGGTCCAAAAGTCATGGCATACTTGTAGTTCATCATGAATCAGATTTCTCCTCTGGCTCCAAATTAGTCTCCATCCTGGCAAGTTCAGCAGGGAGGTTCTTTATGGCTTAAGATTACTCTTCCAGGTGAATTCCTGACGGGAAAATAGAGCCAGCCCTACTGCTCAAGGTGGCTAAAAGAACCTCAACTACCTCTATTGATAGCTGCTGAGATGCTTAACCTCATGGACATGGACTTAGGTCCCATGGGAAAAGACGGGAGGCAGTCATTCTCAGTATCATCGAATGGATGTCCTCATTGGGAACTCTGTTAGCCTAATAAGAACAGAAACGTAAAGGGCTATGGGCTGTTTGGTGTGTCTTTTGACAGTCTCCTTGCTTTGATGGTAGCAATATGAGTATTGGCCATGGCTAGAATTGATGACTGAGCTGGCAAAAAGGGTTGATGGTCTCATGGAGGGCAGAGCTATGTAACCTCCTTGCAAGAAGTATTTTATTTTCATTTTATTTTATTGAGCATTTATTTGGTGCCTATACAACAGAATGGTGTTTCAAGGTGCCACAAGACAACGTGGGGAGGGAAAAAGGGGATTAAATAATACTGTCAAAAACAGCAAATATACAATTGTGGTCCTACTAGACCTTTTGACATTCTGACATAGAAGTGCAGGTGATAGGGAAGGGTGGGGGGCAAGGAATGGCCAGGTGCTGGTGGGGGCCTGAAAGGGAAGTGCTAAGGGGAGCCAAGGGAGGAGGCCTCAGGCTCAATGCTACACAGCTGCCAGGCAGGGGGCCCACAGGGGCAGTGCTGCTGGGGAGGGGGGTGCAGGTGTCAACTGGGTAGAGGGCATGATATCCTGTGAGATTCATGAGGGCCAGGCCACCAGTCTAAGCGGCTGTGGGGTGATTAGCAAGGAAGGGAAAGAGGTAGGGAAAAGCAGAGTTTTGAGAAGTTTCCGGAACTTAAGGAGGTTCGGCTCAAGTCTGAGAGGGGCAGGAAGGCTGTTCCAAAAGGAGGCAACAGCCGACGAGAGACACCCGCCGCCCACTCTCTGCTTGGATAAGCGTTTGACAAGCAGAGAGTTGAAGTTAGAGGAGTGGAGTGCTCTAGCAGGGGAGTATTTAGGTAGGGAACGTTGGATATAGTGTGGTCCCAGGCCCCAGAAAGCCTTGTGGATGATGCAGAGGGTCCTGAATTTGATCCTTGCGGCCACCGGGAGCCAGTGGAGAGATTTTAAGACTGGAGAGATATGGTCCCTGGGCTAGAGGTCAAGGATAAGTCTTGCAGCCCTAATCGGAATTAGCTGAAGGGGGTGTAGGGAGGAAATGGGGAGATTGAGGAAGAGACAGTTGAAGTAGTCCCGTTTAGAGAGTACCAAAGCTCTGGAGACATTGAGCTTCTAGGGGACGGTGAGGAAAGGGAGAATGCCTCTAAAGAGGAGAAGCTAGGAGGGGCCTTCTTGGCAAGGTCCAAGATATGAGGGGTGAAGGAGAGAGTGGAGTTGAAGATGATCCCAAGTTTTTTGGCCTCACAGGATGGTGAGGGTAGAGGGCCCAAGGAGAGCAGCCAGATGGTAGGAGGAAAACAGGGCGCATGTGTTCCAATGAGAAGGATATCTGTCTTACTTGCATTAAGACAGAGATAATTAGCCACACACCATGCCTGGATGTCGGTCAGACAATCAGGGATGAGATAAGAGGAAGGGGAGGTGGTAGAGGGAAGTTTGAAGGAAAGCTGTGTGTCATCAGCATAACACTGGCAATGAGGAGAGAAGGAGGAGATCAGGTGAGCAAGAGGGCAGAGATAGATAGTGACGTAGAACAGAGGAGGAGTCCATGGGGCCAGTGGGGGAGGGTAGGTTTCTGACTCCCCCTTTCATGATCATTTATAAAAAATTATCTGTTTCATTAGATCTGGTTTGATCAACCATTTTCAACGTTAGTTCCGCTACAGAACTGGAGTTATATGCAATTATTTAGAGGGGGGTTAACCCATAGCCAGCCCCCCTTAATAAAAAAATGGACAAAAATATAAGTAATTTGTTAGATATTCTTTAGATCTGGTTTGATCAACCATTTTCAAAGTTAGATCTGCTACAGAACATGAGTTATAAGCAATTATTTAGAGGCGGCTAACCCGTAGTCCGCTAATCAAAGCCGTTAATTTCAAATGTATTTGTTAGATTTGATTTGATCAACCCTTTTTAATGTTAGATCCGCATCCGAGCAGGAGTTATAAGAAATTATTTAGAGGAGGGCTAACCTGTAGGTAGTCGCCCCTCAATCAAAAAATTGACAAAAATGAATGTCTTTTGTTAGACCCGGTATGATCAACCATTTGCAATGTTCGATCCGCTATAGAACATGAGTTCAAGCAATTATTTAAAGGGGGGAGGCTAACTCAGTCAGCATCAGACCTCACCTGGGTTAACCTCACCTTTTATTTGCTCTGTGAGACATGGCGGAGGTTAATTGGGTAACTATATTAGGCAAAGTTCTCAACTCACATGCTTTTGGAGGGTGTCACCCGCCTTTTCTACAGTTCACTCACCCACCAAGCCTCCTGCACACCCATTCACTTCAATGGGCTCTCACATGCCAAAAACAAAATTGACAGTTTTCACCTGCCTTGGCAACACAATGGGCCTCATTACGACCCAGGCGGTAAGTTACCGCCTGGGCCGTGACTTTACCACCATGGCGTAAACTACGTTTACGCCATGGTGGTTGGCGGACTTACCACCCCATTCCGAGGTCGGCGGGGCGGTAAGTCCCCAATCCCCATTTACCCTTCCCCATTCCCATTTTTGCCCCATAGGGCATAATGGGAGTGGGGAAGGCGTTAATTACGCCACCGTAAATTACGGTGGCGTAATTAACTCCATGGTCCCTTAGCGCCATGGATTTTAACACCTGCTAAAAGCAGGTGTTAAAAGCGCCATGGCGCTAAGGGACCTCGTAGTTGGCGGTAAGGGGTCGGCGCAGCTAACGCTGGCGTTAACCCCTTACCGCCAGGGTCGTAATGAGGCCCAATAGGTTGAGAGCTATGTATTAGGAAGTGTTAGGGCCATTTTATAACGTGACTCTCCCTTTGTTAATTGTGACCTTTCTACAAACATGAAGACATGTGGGGCACGTGTGTCGCACTGCTCACACTCAAAAAAGTGCCTGCTACAACACAGCATTGCGAACTACGGTAGGTCGAATTGAATACTTCTTGATGACCAGTGTGTCATATGAAAATATTCCTTGCAAACAAAAATAATTCTGACATTAGAGATTAACACGATGACGAGGCCTTTTCAGGAAACGATTGCTGAAACAATACGTTTGGCAAAGAGGCGCCTTCCTGAAAGTCAGCTGCGAGAACATGTGCGCAGAGAGCAGAAAGCACAGACCCCAGCAAATGGGCGCGAAAAACAGACCTGTTGAATGTCGACCCAGTGCCAGACACTTTTAACGCCAGCTCAGGGGGAGTGCGGCCAAAACACACTATCAGGGATTTCCGGTTAGAAAGGAAGACACTTTTTAGGGAAACACAAATATTTGTCAGCAGGTCACGGGCAGCGGAAATAGGAAGTGTGTCGCTGGCCTCTCTGAAAGAGCCTGTCAACAGAAAGTGAGAGCAGCACGTACATGTATTGCTGAAGTTTAAACGGAAAGGCCGTTTTCTGGCAGGCCATCAAACAGCCGAACAGATTTTGACTCAAGGCACTGCATGAAAAATATCCTCTGAACTTCATAAACATGTCACATTTTCATCATCCGCCTGACTCGATGCCTATAAATAGGCGCATTCGGAACTTTTTCTATTACTCGTGCTTGCTCATAACTAAGGCTGACACTTCTGTGGAAACAGTTCACGTCCACGAAGCATTGCGTAATAAAATGTATGCTCCGTAAGACAATGGGATGTTGAAAAACATTATGTCCAAGACCTTTTGGAAATAAAAGGAAATTAAACTACCAGAGAGAAGGCACAGCATGAACTCTGTATTGTGCAAGCCATTTTTTGTATTTGTTTCCTCAAACCATCCCAGATGAATTGACTTATTAGTATGACAGATCCAGACAATTCATGGCTTTCGAAATGTTCTTATACCGATGAGAGTAAATGGTTTCTAAAAAGAATACCATAAACAAGTCTGATATTGTCAGCCCAGGTGTCCCTTGATATTTGCATCTGCTCTATGTGTCAAACCCATTCTGGCATTTACCATTTCCCCTCGGAAATGTATCCATTAATGAGGGTCGCTGTTCAGGATAAAAGGCAATCGATGCGGACTACCATCACTAACTTTGCCCCTGGTTTTAACCAGGTGCAAAGTGATCTTTGGCCCTTTTGCAACATTCCTGCTTTATTGCAAGTTAAGTTGGTCTGGTGCCAGGTGTCCTTCGACCTCTGGACCCCCATCACAGAGGTAGTGCACTGCCATCCCATTATTACAAGTTCTGAACCGTCACACACTTAACAGAGAGGAGCAGATGGGTAAGTGCCCTAACAGCGGTACATGGAAGCACACGCATCAGCTACATTCATGTTGCCCGACCCCACATGCAGGCAGTGAAGGCTACATTCTAGAACATTATGGAGGATGCAGCTCACCGGTTTAAAAGATCCTGCCTGAATTCAGCGATTCCTTGTTATTGCTTTACAGGAGACGTTCTACTGTCTCACAGTGAGGGCACCCATACAAGGCATTGAACAAATAACATCTGTCAGGCAAAAGAACATGATCTATGAACCCCTTCCCTTGTGGTCTCTGTCTATTATAGTCTTACAACGTTGTGAATGATTGGCTAGTAAAGAGGTTACCTACAAATGCCAGAAGGAACTCTTGGGGCTCAGCCAGGTGTGAATTAAGGAGCAACAAGCTGCTTGAGGTTTAGGAAAGTTGCTGGCATGGTGGGCAGCGTTAGGAAAAGAAGTTGGCTCTCACAAGGGAGAGGTTTACTTGCAACACTTCAGGCAGTGACTGTGTGCAGGTCTCTGCAGAGAGCAGCAATTAGTCAAGACTGAGAACGTGACTGGACAATACTGAAGAGAAATAGGAGCTGCTTAGTTGCCAATAGGTGGAGGCGTATGTCTCGACTTGGGAAATTCACCCGTTCGCTCTTGGGGAGCCAGGGTGAGGTTTTGGCGACTCTGGCTCTCTGCATTATGCATTTATACATATCGAGGTAGAAAACACGTGAGCCTCGAAAACAAATGCATAGGAATTGGTTAAAACAAGCTTTAATTAACAACTTGGTTGTGAGTGTCTAATGTGGCATAGCTTGCTGCAACCATGGAGTTATCGCTGGTGTAGAGCTGGGAAAAAAGTGTGAATGTGGCAGCTGAGCTTCCTTATGGATGGAAAGGTCCAGTATTCCTTAGAGTAACTCTTCAAAACTGTTCAGACCCCTGTGAGCTGCCACTCACTATGTACTAATACGAGGTGTTATAAGTTTCGTTTTGTTGTCTTCTTCCCTATAAGTACAGGGGCCTTGCAGGTTCGAATACGTAATCTGTGTGTAGTAATAACATTTGTCTCTCTTTTTCTTTGAAAAGGTAAGATACTTAGCGGCAGTGCAGTGGAAAGAAACGGAGCCATCTTGGAAGTGTTAGAACTGTATGCACCTCACTATGAGGTGGGGAGTGTATTTATTCTACCATATATTTTTACCCAGTGGATGATTACAGGTTAAGTTGCACATACATAGTATTAATAGAATTGTTTTTTATACTGTGCCAGTTTACCACCCGAGTGGTCACGAAGCGCATTAACCTTGTTCGAGTAACGGACCAATCTGTCTCACACCAGTGATGGTGGAATCCCATTGGTCGGAAAATTAGTGTCTAATAAAGAGAAGAATACAAGAGTGTGTTTTAGCTTTAAAGGTGTATTATTAATATAAAAGTGTAAATGAATGATAAAAGAAATGAACCAGAGTATTGTAAGGTATATTTGTAAGGTTGGGATGAGTGACAGGCTCGAGATGTACTGAGGCAATCCTAAATATTTTGTGGGAAAACATTTTTTACCAAGTAAAGTCAAGCTAAATTGGCTGCCCAACAGCCTAGGTATCAGAGTGCCAAGAATATGTGTTGCATATCTTTAGATCATTGAAGTAAGTAGAGTAACGTGAAAACCAAGAAGGATCGGTGTGAGAATGCCAAGGATATGGAGATAGTTCAGAAGTTGGGTACATATTTTAGGAGGCTCGGTGGGCGGGGATTAAGGACAGTTCTGTCTTAAGAGAAGGCTTAAATGAGGTATTTGCAACATTTATAGAAGACGGTTTTTTATTTATCCACCCCTAATTTCAGAAAACTCTTAGATGCTTTGAAGGAAAGGAAAAACAGACAGCCTGAGGTAGGCCCATGCAAAAATATAATTGCAAAGATGATTACAAAGTGACATTTCATCATTCCTCTATGAGAGAAAAGTTATCCAGCTTGGGGGGTGCCAAACTAAGCAACATGTTTGAATGAGATAAAGATACAAGGCATAGTATATCTACAAGATATAAAGTTAGTTAACCAGTTTTATTAAACATCTGGTGCATGGATCAAAACCTCTATACAGCCATTAAGAGGTGAGATGTGGGTAGAACAATAGTGCAGTGAGCACCATGGTAGGCATTCATAGAGGCTTGATTGTGAAAATTGAGTGTTCAGTATATGAGCCCAAAGTTCAGATATCTAAAGTATAGTTACTTACTTTTATATCTCCTAGGAAGTTGCTTGATTAATGCTTACGAGAAGGGGAGCCCCCCATTTTCTTTATATTTTACTGGTTGGGTGAGGGGTAGTTTAGCGTTCAGCCCTGGTTTGCTGTGGCTTATGATATATGTTGAGTACTCCTAGCTGATTTTACCCGAGGCAGATTAATTTTCCTTGAGTTTGAAAGAAAGACACAACATTTCATAGCTTTTTTGACAGAGCTAAATTCATTCATGTCCCTAATGTGACACAAAAAATAGTCCCAGAGCCTGGAAACAAGTGTTGAGAATGTGGAGTCCCCATTCTCATTTTATCAGTGGCGGCTGGTGAGTTTGAAAGCTGGTGGGGCGTGAATTTCCCAAGGGTAATTTTGGAGTGAGCGCGCGCAGCGCGCAAGCCCACTCCACACAAGGGGGTTCCGGGGCAGTTCTCCCCCCGGAAATGTTGGGAAAACTGACCTCCAAAATGTGCAATTTACTGTCCAAACCCACTGAAATATGACATAAAAAGCATTAGGTTTTACATACTAATGGTGGTACATCATTCTTACGTGCGCAAGTGTGATGGTGTATTTTACAGCAGCTGGTACTATGGTGTATGCATAAAGAAATACATAGATAACCAGTAATGATGGAAAAATATAATTTTGTCGTGCTGTTACTGGCATTCATATGCGTTCATCCTCTTACTAAGGTGCGATTGTAGGCATTTTCTGAAAGGGGAGAATCTAAGCTAACATATTACTTGTTAACCACTTCATTAATGCAGCGTTTGTCCTATCTCTAATGGCTGTCTGCCTCATTGAGTCGCCATTGCTTCAGTTGCTCAAAGTTGAAACATGTGGAATGCACAGGTCACAGACATAGCACACACATATTGCATGGAGAAAAATGCAACAGAAATAGTTTAAGGAGAGAGGTAACTGCTTGTAACATTGAAGCTGCACCAGAATAGTCTCATTACAATGTGTAAAGAAGTTAGATGCCCCCACACTAGTAGGATTGCCCTTTCCCCAAAGTCTCTGAAGTTACCTCCCTACATTTGAAAGGTTAGCCTCTCCACCCCACTGAAATGTGTTGCCTTATTTATAAAAAAACAACAGAACAACTTAAATTTTATGGTTATTTACCCACCCATTGACTACCCATGGCCAAGCTAACCCCCATGGCGATTCCCAACCACTTCCTACCCTTCCCCATGCAAAACACATCCTCCTGGGATCTCTTTAACCTAGCTGTCTTAAGCATAATCAACAAACTGTGTGCTCGAATGGCCTCCCAGTGTTTTTTCAAAGCAGTCTTCTTAGAATGAATGACTCAATTGGAGCAAAGTGGTGCATATTGCCCAGCCTGGGGTATCTGCGGTAGGCAGACTGAACGAAAAGAGTGAAGGGGAATTTTAGGCTATGTGTTGCATTTCAGAAGAGTTTGCAGGCATTGCCAACCAACTGCAAGCACTGTACACAAGCAGCATGCTAAATTCAGACATTTCAGTGTACCAGTGTATACCCTTTTCCAAAAAAAGTTGGGAGACCCTCAAACTAGTGTTAGTACAACACTGCAGTCATTTGCAAAAACAGCAACAGCCCCTCAGTCAGCAGTAGCCACTAAATCACTTCACCATCTACAGCTGACATCTGGCTACGGACAGCCTCAAATGCACAAAGTGGTACCTCAACATACCAAGTTATGTGTCATATGGACAGGTACTGCCATGAGACGCCATGTACTTTCATGCATGGGACTATGCAACCAGGACACCCTAGAGTCAAGTTTCACTTTCCACAAGCGCTTCTATCACGTGACATGCTTTGCTATCAAAAGTACTCACAGTCCCACCACAGTCCATAATAGATGATCCTTTCCTATTCACTACCACGGGTGGACTAGCCTATAGGGATTTCCTGGTTGGCGGCCTCTGCACCCTGTGCCTCTTTTGTGTGGGTTATTTCCTATTGTGCTCATAGCAAAATACTTCAGCTGCAATACTGAACGTGTGTAATATGGGGCCACTATGAATATTATTTCCATGGCCTCTTTTGGTTCCCAGTCCACCCCTGTTCACTATCAAAACATTTAGCAATGAAATATGCCTGGGCAAAACATGTTCCAATACAGATGTAGCAATGAAATATGCCTGGGCACTGTATGTGCTCAATTCTACAAGTAAAACATTCAGGAGCACCGTACCTCAACAACTGGTACCACCATAGCTGCCAAGCCGTTAACTCCTTTGCTGTGTGGCAGCTCCGCCAACTAGAACATCACTTAGACTCCTAGCAAATGAGGACACTGCATACACCAGGCTTCCTCGACCCTGCATAATGCCACAGGCTGTGGCTATCTTAAGGGCACATTCTGCAGAAAAAGGCGCCTTCCTCTGCTGCGCACAGCCATCACATAGAAATGGGTGGTGTATGGCGCCTGGATAGGTCGTGCAGACTTACTGGCGAACGATGGCCGTTTGGTGCCACTTCCCACTTTAAAAAGGCCCCTTCAACCGGCCTGGGTTTGGGAGGCAGCCATGCCATGCCTGCTTACCAACGTTGTAGAATGCCTCCCTTCACCAGGCACTGCTGCAGAATGCAGATCCGGTCTCCGGGTCCACTCGCTCCTAAAGAACTCGGCTATACCGATGAGCCTTTTCACAACGCCCTGCAGACATTCCAGTCTCGAGTTAAGTCAGGCATGGACTGGCTTGCTATTAGACTCCCTGGCTCTCCGGCAGCTCATTTGTAATACCCGTGAGTTAAAAAAAAAAGATAATCTTTCTATTCTAACTGCAGTTGATGTAACCTGTCCAAGTGGAGCTTTAGCAAACATTTCCCTTCTGTTCAAATTGTCTTGGAAATTGTGTGTGCACACGCACAGCCTGTACAACATAGCAATCAGCGGTGCAAGTTTAAAGGGCCAACAGTTTACTTACTGAGAAGTTTGTACATGGCTGGCTCACTCGAGAGAAGACGATCCAAAGTGTAGGTGGCACGTACCCTGCACCACCACCCCACCCCCAAACTAAATGTCATTGGCTGGCAAACAGCTAATGACATTTCAGTATCTATGCAACAAGGGTCATCAGACAGATTAGTGTAATAAATCTTGTTCGGTGCGCTGTTTCCGTATATGTTATTACTGGCGGGGCCACCACTCAAGCGCCCCGCCAGCCTCCTAGTTTAAATGGCTTTACATAAAGTGCGTGGAGCTATGAGCTCCACGCACTTTACTATAGAAAAAGCTGCGTGAAATGGGACGCGCCCCGCTGTGGCAGCTGGCACTGATAAAACGGCCACAGCTGAGCTCACGGTAATGGTATTTAATCTTT
Source organism: Ambystoma mexicanum (assembly GCF_040938575.1). Lineage (NCBI taxonomy): Eukaryota > Metazoa > Chordata > Amphibia > Caudata > Ambystomatidae > Ambystoma > Ambystoma mexicanum. Next base: position 650,270,866 of record NC_090930.1, on the reverse strand, counting down.
TATTGTGTTGTTTGACACTGCAGCACTGCGATGCCATGTAATTAAAATACACATAAAACAAACCAAGATTCAGAAGAACGTCTGAATCTGAGTAGCAAGTCCAAATTACCTATACCTTGGTGGGGGGCCCTGTGGAGGGAGGGCGGCGCCCCCCCGCCCTAATGAAGCGGCCGCCACTGCATTTTATTGAAAGTGGGGATGGTCAAGGAAATATGTTTTGTTGATCTAAGGATTCTACTAAGGAAGTGAATCTTGATCCTTTCTTTAATAAAGGCTGGTCCCAAAACATGTACTGCATTGAAAGTAATGCACAATGTTTTAAAAGCAATTCTGCGGCAGCCAATGCATTGACAGCAACGCAGGGGTTATGTGATCTCTGCGTGATCATTTTAGTAAGAGTCTAGCTGCAGCGTTTTGCGCTCTCTGCAGTCTGGCTGGTAGATAAACTGGGTCACCTAGATATAGGCTGCTAGCATATACAAGTCTGGAGAGAATGATAGTAGATATTGCTGTGCATTGTTGGGGGAACATTAGGATAGGAAGGATTGTCTTTAGTGTTTTTAGTAGGCTGAAACCTCTTCTAGAAAAAGCATTATTGTGGGGTTCTGGTGACAGCTTGCAGTCCATCATCAGTCCTAAATTCATCATTTCTGTAGCGGACATGATAGGGAATCTCGAGCTCGAAAGATCTGACAGGAAGAGGCTGCTGAGTCACTGCTTCCCTTGTAAGAAGAACTTCTGTTTTCTCTGGGTTCAATAATAGATGGTTCAAGGCGCCCACTGTTCTATTTGTAGTATCGTATCTCAGATATTTTTATTAGGGATTTTCAGAATGAGCTGTGAATCAACAGCCTATTTAAAGCATGAAACATTGAGCGCTTTTAGAAAGGCAGGGACTGGTGCTGGGTACAGATTAAATAAAAGCAGAGAAAGTGAAGAGCCTTGTTGTACCCGTATAAATTCACTCATTAGGATCTGAGAAGAAGGCAATAATAAATATCCTTTATGGGCGTTTGTACAGAAATGACAATATTCATCCCAGTGCTAATTCTCTGATGCCTACGTCAAAGAGGCATTGTTTGAGAATTGCATGTTCGACTAACTCAAAAGCCGCTGAGAGGTCAAGTAGGAGGAAGGCAGAATCTTTGTCTTTGTCACCATTTCGTTTTCAATCATCCCATATGGACAGAAAGACTGTTTTGCTGTTGTGTTTGGGTCTGAAACCTGACTCTAGAAGTGAATTTTCCTTTGTGTGCTTTCTAAGTTCAGTTTAGGCTACTCTGTCAATTAGCTTTTCCATAAACCTACGTTTAGAAATAGCCCAGAAGTTGTTTGGGCCGGAACAATCCACACCAACCTTTTTTTGAGAGAGGCTTGCAAAAGGTTTCCTTGAGGTCCCTTTTTACAATACCACAGTATGGATTATGGCTCGGGCTGTTTCAAATGCCAGTGGATTTTGTAATAGTCTCTTGGGAAAATGAGGGAGGGGATGGATCCCTAGGAGAACCTGCTAAGGAGCGTCTGCAGACTAAATCCTTAAAATCTTCCACTGACAAGGTAGGAATCATGTGAGGGGTTCATGGTGCAATGGCATTGAAGAGTGTGCTAAGTGAGAACAGATTGGTTTGTTCTGGGTTTAGCTTGTTTCTTATGTGTTCATCTTCTTTTACTTGTTTGGAGTAGAAGAGGTCTGAATGGGTTTCACACAATGATTGTGATGGAGTGATGGGATGGATTGTAGAATTCACTGATGATTTTAAATGCTTATTTGTTGTTATCCGAATCATTGACAAGTCAGTTGTTGTAAAATTCAGATTTAGGTCTTCTGATGGGTGTGTGGTAGCCTCTTTCATTTTGTAGAAAGCATATTTTAGTAGTTGGATATTTGTTCCTCCTTCATTTATGTTCAGCTGCTCTGTGCGCTACCTGATGTTTCCTTAAATCCTCTTTAAACCAGTTAGGTGTGCCCTTTTTGTTGTTAATTGTGGATGTCATCAGATGAGCTACTCTGTTGAAGGCTTTTGTGAGCAAATTGTCAAAATCTCTGAGTAGTTATCTGGGTGTTTGAGTTGTCTTTTAAGTTTGCACTAAGGAGTAGTCGCGATAGGTTGCCAATATCAATACTGTTCTGTAGCTGAAATGGTGTGATGCGCTTATGTCCAAGAAGGAAAAATGGAGAGCAGAGTGATCAACCCATGGAAGTTTGATGATAGGGAGAGATTGCATGAGCAGCTTTGGTCTGCAAATGCCATCAAGAGCCTTGCCCAAAATATGAGTAGGTTCCGTTGGGGAAGGTTGTGCTGGCAACAGCTGGACCAATAGGTGGATTTCCTGCGGTATTGGGGCTATCATTGTAGGACATTCCTAGGTTGACTGTGTTAGAAGTGGGGATTCCAAGACTAGAGTTAGTGCTACTGTTCCTGGTATCATCTGACGGTGGGATTCCATTCTAATAACAGAGGTTTGTCTTCTCTGGTTATTGTTTATGGAGGGCAAATATGAGCAAAGGGTCACGCGGGAGTTTCAAGTTCCTCAGCATAATGGGATGTGATTTCCTGTGAACGCGTCCTGGAAAGACAATGCATCAGTTGCATCCTCCTGCAAAATGATTCTAGAAAGTGCTCTTAAACTGGCTAAGAGGGAGGTTGAGCTTTCGTTCATTCCCTCACAAGGGTGAGACAGACTGTTCCTGATAATGGGGTCTGAACGTGAAGGTAGGACTGTCTTATAGGGGAGTTCAAAATAGGAGAAGTTTTCTTTTCCGGAGGACTAAAGTTTTCCGTGAATAATCTCACGCTTATCTGGGATTTTGGAGAGAAATTGGTTGGACTTTGCTTTACAGGGTATTCATTCCACCCTAATGCCTGTAATGCCATCACAAAGATAAAGGGCCGCATTACGAGGAGGGTAAGGGGTTCACAGCGCCGGTAAAGGTGCTAGAGCCGTTAACCCCTTACCGCCCCATTACGAGGTCCCCTCGCGGGACCCGCTCAGGATGCCTGGTTTTACCAGACGTCCTTAGCGGGTCTCGTGAGCGGCCAAGCATGCTAACAACAGGCCCGTTGTTAGCATGCTCCCCATTCCCATTGAGCCCTATGGGGACTCAAATGGGAATGGGGATGGACCGGGTCAGTGTTCCCTGAATGGGGAAATACTGGGCCCTCCAAGGTCGGAATGGCCCGGTATATCCCCATTCAGGGAACCCGGACCGGACCCGGGTTTGGGGGTAGCCATGCCCTCATTAAGGGCATGGCTACCTCCAAACTCGTAATGAGGCCGAAAGACTTTTTTCTCCTGTTCAACGGTGATGGTAATGTTTTTCATACGAGGTACATTTATTTGAAGGCCCATACAAGTGCAAAAATAGATGATGTATTCAATTACAATTTTGAAGAAGCCATAAACACAATACATCAAGAATGACAAGTCACAAATATGGGGACACCTGACATAATGCACATCAAAACTAATGGCAGCCATCAGAAAGTGTAGAAAGTCAGAAACATAAAGCAGCAAGCGACATCTGTATGTCTAGCAACATCATTACAATCAACATGTTCATCTCTCAAATTTGTGGCGTGAACACACATATGCCAGGGACCTCTACAAATGTACAGTCAAGTGGAGGACCCCCCCAAAAAACCAGCAACAAGAACACCTCTGACAAAAAGCTCGCAGGATCCCCAAAAATACTAATAACAGGTGCACCTCTGACAGATCAGAGTGGGGGACCCTCAAACGTACGCGCAGCAGGTGTACACCAGACAGACCACCATCACTTGGAGCAAGAAGGCGAGTAAGAGCCAATGATCGTGCATGTAATGACAGATTTCAATATGCTAATGCTCACATCAAAACATCCAAGTACACCATCTTGACCTTCTTACCAATTCATCTGTTTGAGTAGTTCTATGGAGTTCCAAACACATATGTTGGAATATACTGGAGCGCAGAAGTGCTCCATTGATCATTCTCGGGTTCCAAACATTCCACTGTGAGGGCAAACAAATGTTTCCATAGGGTTTTCTGGTATACCAACTGTATGTCCGTTTTCTGCACCGGTGTCTGTTTCTTTGGGTCCCTTTACGGACCATTGCCCTTTTCTTCTCACTTAACTATGGAGAGAATTTGCTGGGGTTGAATTTGTTAAAGAAATTGAATGCAGTAATTCATTGTTCTTCTGATGGCGTACGGCTGACGGTTTCACCACAGCAACTTCCTAATTCTCAGTTCCTGATTCGACCTTTACCTCCTGAGTTTAGCATTGTCCCGGAATGTTTATGGGCGGTAGACGACAATGATGTCGGGGTATTACAGATTGAGCCCGTTAAAATAGTTTTGAAATATGGAGTGAAACTACCACACATTCCGCAGTATAAAATATCAGTTGAGGGCGAGCGTGCTTTGAAATGCATTGTCTCCGATTTTGTGCATCGTGGGGTGATCGAGGAGATTACAGGTAGTTTGTGTAACAGTCCGATCTTGCCCGTATATAAGAAAGGCGACAATGCAATTCCATACCGGTTCATAATTGATCTTCGTGCTATTAACAGAGTCGTCGCCCCACAATTTCCAATTGTGCCTGATGTGACGACGATATTGACAATGATCCCTGCTACGGCTACGCACTTCAGCGTTGTGGATTTAAAAAACGCTTTCCTTAGCATTCCTATACATAAGGAAAGTAGATATCTGTTTGCGTTCACCTTGGGGGGACGCTCATTTACATTTACCAGGGCACCTCAAGGGTATACTGAAAGTCCTAGCATTTATAGTAGAGCTTTGAAAGAGCAGCTCGACACCCTTGAATTGCCACCTACTTGTACGCTGCTTCAATATGTTGATGATTTGCTTTTGGCTGCAGACTCTGAGAGTGCTTGTAAAGAAGGCACTGTACTGTTGCTTGTTCATTTAGCCAAAAATGGTCATAAAGCTTTGCTTAAAAAATGTCAATATTGTTGTCAGGAGGTCGCCTATTTAGGCTACCTCCTGTCAAAGGAGGGGAGAAGATTGACACCTGAAAGAATAAAACACATTTCTGGCATGTCTGTTCCAAATACACAGAAGGAAGTCAGAGCCTTAATAGGTATGGCTTCTTACTGTAGGTTGTGGATCCCGAACTTTTCGCTAGTGATAAAACCGATGTTGGCTTTGACGAAGAAAGGCATTTCTCTGCCACTGCCATGGAAATCGGAACATCAACGATCATTTGAGCTTCTCAAAACCGCGTTATGCTCTGCACCGGTTCTGGGTACTCCAAATTATGACAAGGCCTTTGTGTTGTTTGTGCATGAATGTGATGGATGTGCTTTGGCTGTGTTAACACAGGAACACGGAGTGAAGAATAGGCCGTGCGGCTACTACTCCTCCGCCCTTGATCCTGTCGCATGCGCTTTGCCAAGATGTTTGCGAGCTGTCGCTGCTGCTGCCGCGTCTGTAAATCAGAGTGAGGGAATGGTTCTAGGCCATGATTTGATTTTGATGGTACCTCACTCTGTAGATATCCTATTGAATAAAACCAAAACGCAACACCTTACCTCTGCGCGGTTAACAAGGTATGAATTAATTCTGTTTGCCCCTCACATCCAAATTAAGAGGTGTTGTGTTCTTAATCCGGCTGAACTCTTACCTTTCCTGCAAAACACTGTTTGCGGTGACGAAGAATTACATGACTGTCTGTATACCACTGAACAAGAAACGAAGGGCAGGATAGATCTCATAGATACTCCTTTGGATAATGCAGAAGGGGAGCTGTTTTGTGATGGCTCCTGCTTCAAACTTTCAGATGGTACATCTACAGCTGCTTATGCAGTTACTACATTGAGTAAAGTTGTTGAAACTAAGAGAATTTTGCATAACTCCGCGCAGGCCGCAGAGATTATAGCGTTGACCCGAGCTTGTGAACTCTCCCAAGGGCGTATAATAAATATATATACTGATAGCCAGTACGCATTTGGGGTGGCTCACAACTTTGGAAAGCTCTGGTCGGAAAGAGGGTTCCTGACCTCACATGGGACCAAGATCCAGCATGGCCCCTTGATAGTGCAATTACTCTCGGCACTCTCACTCCCTAAACAGTTAGCGATCATGAAATGTGCAGCACATCGTAAGGTCATAGATGATGTGGGCAAAGGGAACGCTTTTGCGGAATTGATAGCCAGACAAACGGCCACAGACCTTAGCACGGACATGTATGCCTTGAGGGAAACGAGAGATGCTTATATAATGGATGAAGGTATTGGGTCTGTGCGAGATATTCAAACTGATGCCACAGTAGAAGAATCTAAAAGGTGGGCTGAAGGAATGGGGAAACTGGATGATGAAGGGTGTTGGGTGGATACATCCGAAGGAAAATGGTTGCTCCCTGATTCACATGTATTGGCAATGGTTACGATGGCACACGGTCCTACACATGTGTGTGCCCAGCAGATCACGAAAATGTTAGAACAAGTTTGGGTGAATAACAAGATTCTGGAGACTGCGAAGAGGCATGTCCAGAACTGTATGATCTGCTTACAGCACAATGTGGGTAAGGGGACAGTAACTCCAAGGGGAAGCTTTGGGGAACCTTCTGTTGCCTTCGAGGTCATTCACTTTGATTTTATTGAGATGGAACGATGTAATAATCTGAAATATGTTCTTGTAATTATTTGTGCCTTCAGTAAATGGGTCGAGGCTTTCCCCGTTAAAGATGCTACCGCCATGACCAGTGCAAAGATTATGGTAAAAGAATTCTTTCCTCGATTTGGGCTCCCGAAGGTAATTTGGTCGGATAATGGTCCCCATTTCATTGCAGCAGTAATTTTGCAGATATGCACAGCCTTACGTATTGGAAAACGATTTCACTCAGCTAGACATCCTCAAAGTGCTGGGTTGGTGGAAAGACACAATGGTATCTTAAAGAATAAGCTTGCGAAAACATGTGCCGATACCAAACTGAAATGGCCAGATGCCTTACCTATTGTATTATTAGCTATGCGTACCACACCTCAGATTAATACTGGGCTTTCTCCATTTGAGGTAGTGATGGGGAGACCTGCTAACATTTGGGGTCTCCCAAAACCTAAAGCCCTGAGAGAGGTGGAAAATGTATTGCTTGTAGACTACTGTAACCAGTTAACTAAAAACCTGTATTTCATTTATCACCAGGTGCACTCAGCTTTACCTGTACGGTTCACGGGCCCAGGACACGATATACAGCCTCGAAGTTGGGTCCTAGTGAAGGCCTACGAGAGGTCTTTCTGTCTCGCGCCTCGCTGGCGGGGACCCTACCAGGTGTTGCTGGTCACCAGGACAGCAGTGCGGGTGGCTGGAAAGAAGCACTGGATCCATATGACGCATGTCAAGAAACTTCCTCACCCGACGCCACACGTTACAGAAGAAGCAGAACCCCTCGCTGATGCTACAGTCTCTGATCTTGGAGTAACAAACAGCGCTGTGAGTGCGTCGGAGAATTTCTCTGAGCCCGAGGAGCTTGGGGAACAGTCCATTTCGTCTCCGCACTCTCTTGAAAAATCAGTTCCGGAAAACACTGTTTCAAGCTCCGCGACTTCCGTCGCCTCCGATACGTCGCTTCCCTCAGGAAGTGACGACATCTTATTTCCGGATCAGACAATCTTGGGTACCACCAGGTACAACCTTCGACGAAGGAAATAGAACTACAGCACGGGTTTTTCCGTGCATCTGGAAAAAGGAAGTGATTGGAAGTTTTCTTTTGTATAAGAAAGTTCTGTTGAACAAAAGGGATTCTGCTGGCTAGGGTTGGGAAGGACTAAGAAATCGCGCGACCGTAGCGTCGCCAGCAACAAACATTGGGGTTGTCGATTGAGGAACTACAATGCCTGCCACCTCCACTGCTGCTCCCCGCACTGGACTTGTGAATAAGGGGGTGACCAACTTGGACAATGAACAACGTGCCTGGGCCCCGAAAACGTACTGCTGTGTTTTGATAATAATTGTTATTTTTGCAACTGCTGCTGTAGGACTTTGGTATTTTGAAGAAATCTATCCTCTGAAACCTTTACTACCGACCGAGATTGTACCAACTATTTTGACTCCCTCTGTACACCTTCACACTCTGTCCCCTAGAGACTCCCAACATAGACAAAAGTATCATAATAACACTCTAATGATAGTAATGAATGCAACTCATGTCATTTTTAATAAGAGTAATTTTTGGATTTGTACTCATTTACCGCAACATGGGAACAAGGGACTGGGATGGTATATACATCCTTTACCTTTAACGACTGCTTGCTATGCCTCTCTTAGAGCACTATTCTTTGGCCGATGGAAGGATAGCATCTCAGGGAACTTTGATGGAACTAATCTGAATGATTTCGAGAAACGTGAATTAACTCCCCTGGGATGCTCGCTTTTTGCAAATAGAAGTAAACCTAATGTCGCTTCTATTAGGCCGTCTGATAAACTATCTCTTCCTTTTCATACTCTAATTTCCTTTAAAATGGCTCCGATAGGCAATAAGGACGCCGTACCTCCTTCTTATTCTATAAATCATAGCCCTGACTCGGTCCCCTTTAGTGTACAAAGAAATGGCACTCGGCCAATGGGAGATTTTGAAGGTTGTAAGAACATTGTAAATTTGACTGGAGAAAACAGGCCTCTGTATGTAGTGGGGCCTGTTTATTTTGTTTGTGGTAGTTTAGCATTTCCCTGGTTACCCAAGGATTGGCAGGGAACCTGTTATTTAGGAATATTGTTACCCGGGGTATTTGTAGCTAGTACATTGGAGGTTTCTAAGGCTCGCCCACGGCGGGACAAGAATGGAGATACCCCTGGGCAAGTATTGGGAGATATAGCGAAATCAGTTGTGCCCTTTTGGGGACAAATAACAAACTCTGAGAACATTAGGGGATTAGCAAGGGTACTGGAGAGAACGATCAACCGGACCACGGACATACTCTACAATATGACCTTAGAGCAAAAAGCAATAAGATTGGTAGCACTCCAAAATCGGATGGCATTAGATGTCATTCTGGCAGAACGAGGTGGAGTATGCAAATTAGTGGGGTCCGCTTGCTGTGTTTTCGTACCAGATTCCTCGCCGACAATTTTTAAAGCAATACAGAACTTGCATACTCTTAGTTCTGAAGTACATATCCCTGTAGGAGATTGGAATCTTAGCACCTGGTTCTGGGAATCTTTACGATCTTGGGGTTGGAAGGTGCTTTCTGTTATTCTGGTTATTTTGGGGATCCTGCTATTCCTTTGTTGCTGTTTTCAATGTCTTCCGAGTATATGTGGAATGCTAGGGGGATGTTGTGCCCAAGCAGTGAGCACAATAGGGCATAGAATATATGCCCCAGATACAGCTTCTAAAGAGTTCGTGTTACAAGAGGTTCTGATGAACGACCTAATGGCTATAGATATTACAGACAATGATTCGGGATGTATGGATGACAACACATGGAGTTATTTGCAAAAGTATTAGAAATGATGTTAGGACTTGGCATAGGCCAAAAGGAGGGTCTGTTGGAATTGAAATGATATTTTGCCTCCTATCACAGTATTTGAATGTGTGTTGGGCTACGCCAAGTTGTCTAAAATATCATGTAAATAGAATCCGCGGCAAGGTCTTGACCTTAATGAAAAATTGTGTAAGTCGCCATCTTGGATTTAGCCGCCATTTTAGGTTCTCTTGTAATGTGGAAGTCACCCTGAACATCAAAATGGAGGCTGAATGACATTCTAAGTGAGATTCTGGCCGTTGTGACCTCCGCACACATGAATAAATAATATGCCTACAGGCCACTTGTCGGGGTCGCGAACTGAGACCTTGTCCTATCCCTGACCTATGTGTAAATGTACAACTATATCAGCGAAACTGATCAAAATGCATAAATTATAGGATTGACCTGGCAAGGAACCCTAGGCCTGGTCCCAAGAATGGTTAACCCGCGAGGGGGTTGGCCAGGGCTGGATAAAGAGTATAAAAAGCCCAAATATTCCAATGTACGGTCTCTCTACTAATGCATCGAACCTTCGTTGAAGTTCATTACGTTACTCTGAGAGCCGAATAGCTATCCGTTTGTCAATTGACATTTTGGTAACTGTTGTAGCTTTTAAATAAAGCACTTTGTATGTCCTTTGTAACCTGTGTTGGTGTGTTTCCTTTGGGCTTCCCGGCCTCATATCAATTTCTTTGTTTTCACAGTCCAGTGACTCATTGATGTCTGACATTCATCAGGGGTGATATATTCTTCCAATTCAGAACGTAAAGGTTCATGTCAGTCCTGGTCAGGATAAAACTTTGCAGAAATCTGTAGAGAAACATTCACACTTTAGTACCACAAACATACAAAGCAACACCTATCCAAAACATTAGATTGGACTATGCAAACCCAAGGAACGTCAATATAACATCAAAAAGTGTCTTCATATCGTAAAACACCCTTATAACAAGTCCCAATGTCGACTTAGTATCACATAAAAATATGTTGCCCATTACCTTGTAATGCACAAGTTTCCAATGCCACAAATGGAACAAGTAGTGGAACCCTTCAATTTGGATCGCGTAAGGAATGGAACAATCCCTTCACTGGGCACAAGGTAGGTATACTGTATGGGAGAACCACAAATGCACACACCACAAAATACATCACTCAAAACTCCAAACCAACAATTAATGAAAGCAATAGAAAAAAACATATACTCATGACATGCCATGTACCTTCAACTATATAACGCAAAACTGTATGTCAAGTAGCATGAGGCACCCAAAGCGTCACATCCGCCGTCCTCTTTGTGCAACACATGCAGTTTCTACTGCTTTCAATAGCTTTACGCCCATAAAGATCTACAAATAAGGGAGCGAGATAAGGATAGTATAAATACCGTCTCTACAACCACTGAGTATGTAATACATTGTACCACAAGCATGCACACTATAAACAGTCAGGATTCACGGCCCACTGTAGATGGCTCGAAAAATATCACCAGAATCCAGCCCACAAAAAATGTGGCACCCAACAGTCATTATATTGCCAAAAGCCAATAACATGTCCCTTCTTTTGCTTTTTATGTATCTACACTTACCAGCACCATGCTGCGACAAACAAAGCCTCGTACTCCACTCAAAACTGCAAGCAAAACAGTATACAGCGTTGGGTATTATATGTTTAATGTCATTAATACATTGTACTTCTGATACCACAGACATGCACCTGCTGAGTTCTTAGTAAGTTGATTGGATCCAGGCATCAGATACAAGTTAGATTTATCTCACGTGTTATACTCGTGTTGTAGTAGTCATCTCTCAAAAGTATACATATCTATTACTTTGCAGAAATGTGCTCATGAGGAAGGCATTTTGCCAAAACCCATTGAACTGTTCACTAGTGATGATCTGTTTACATGGACCCCTTTTAAATTGAATATTGGATGACATATATTTGGTTCATCTTCATCAAAACTGCAAAACAAGCAACATTGGCACACAAATTCAAATTGCCCCCCACAACACTTCTGCTTCTGTGTGCATATCATAAGTCTTTTTTTCAAAAGTCTACATTTGGTAACAATCTTTCGAACGGTCTTCGTAGACTACCAGTCTTTCCATTCAGTGCATGCAAATGTTTTGTATTTCCTATTTCCTGCAGGCAGAAATTCCATTACTGATACCACATTAGGTGCCCTGTAATCAGGCAGATTTTCCTCACAATTTTGCATGCAGAAATGGTATTGACCGCCTTGCCGACATTTCAGGTTGTACTGCTCCAAACTTTTAAGGAGGGCCCTAATGTTTAAGTAGCTGAGAAGTTCTTTGCTGGATGGAATGGCTTGGAAAAAAAGGCGTGGAGCACAATCCCTCGGTATCAGCCTTCCTTTTTGTCAGGACTTAACTGTATAAGGAGATTGCTTTTGAGAGAGACTCAAATGCATCCAATCAGGCTTCTTGTATCCGACAATGATCAAGCATCCTCTGGGACTCGATGATGGCTGGGTCTCAAAGGTGTGAAAGCGAGTGTGGCTGTTGCATGCAGGACAGGTGGATCTTGCAGGTTGCATGGGGGGGCAGGGTTTGGCCTGAAACCACTACAAAGCAATTTAATATGTCCCGGTGGGGCCTTTGGTAATGTCATGCCAGTATCAGCAAGATGGAGCTCATCAGTGCCTGCACACTGGTTACTGTGCATGTTTCAGTAGATATCACTATCACCTAAGGCACATAATCAAAGAGTATGAATTATACATGGCATACCTGAGAAACCCAAGCCCTGATAACATGCCTCTGGAAAAAAGGTATGGTGAAAAGCACCCAGGTTGCAGGTCAAATCATCCCATTAGTTTCAGGGTTCCATCAGGATCAAATATCCTCTAGGACATGATGGTGACTGTGCCTTGAAGGGCTGTGAAAGACTTTGGTAATGCCTTGTAGAACAGGGAGATCAGACTGAGCCCTTAGATACTGAGGTCAGGCTTTCAATCAAGGTTACAGAGGACTACGTTGGGCCCTGGAGGTACTGCACATTTCAATGTTGGCAAATTCCAGTACCTGCACAATGGGCTGGATAGGTATTGTTCAAGTGCCAGTTGACAACTGTGCTGCATTGAGCATGGATATTGTTAAGCAGTTGATAATAGAGCTACAAAAGTGAATGCATGCATTTCACAAGAACAGCATGCTTCTGCCAGACTTGTTAAGGCACCTGAGTCTGTATGGTGCTGTATCCCTATGTTGAAAGCCCCCGAGCGAGCATCTTAGTTATCTGTCTGCTTTTCCGTTTTCTAAGACCAATGTTTTTCCTAACGACTTGTTCAATAATACTCAGAGGCGGTCCAGCCTTTCTCTGGTATTCCCTTTGGATTGAATGTGTGATCCATGGGTTGGCCTAGAACTTTCTTTTCTCCTTTTTATGGGTTTCGATTCTTAGTTATCACTGGCTAATGTAATAGCCAGATCTAGATCCCTACTTCCAATTCTTTCAATTCTTAGTCCTGAGCTACATACAGGTCCTGCATCATCATTCCCCGGAAACATCTTCAATGGTATCAGTTTATTCCACATCTCAAAAATAGCTCTCTGGATCTTTCCAACTGATGGAATTATTTCATCCCGAGTCCATTTTATCCCTCCTCACCCAAATCTTCTTCTCTTTGCCTGAACTCGCTTCTGGTCCCTCTATCAACATTTCCAACTGTCTCTCCCATTAGATATTGGATGGGTTTCCACTCTCTGATGTTAAACTCTACCAAAACAGAGGTGCTCTTCTGCCAAAGGCTCTCTCTCATCTCTTCCTCTGCCTATCCAGTTCTCACCTGACACTCTCCCCTACTCTTCTTCAGCTAGAGACCTCAGTATCATCTATGACCCTTCTCACACCTTCTCTACTTTCATCTCCAAAACGGGAACAGCAGCTCACTGCAACCTGCTAAATATTTGGAAAATCAGACACCAGCTATGCTTTCTGTCCTCTCGCCAAGATCATTCACTTTGTTACCAGGACTCTCTTTGAAGTCTCTGACTAAACACCTACTTCTTCTTACAATCACCGTGCTGGATGGCTGATGATACAAAACAGGGCAAGATTTCAATTTCTTCTCCTGTGTCACAAATCTATCTGCAATTTATTCACAGAAACGCACCACTGTATCTATCCTCCTCGATCCAACTCTACAAGCCTTCTTGCAATCTCCGTTCTGCCTCCTTGACTAACCTCATGGCTCCTCGCCCTCCCTGTGCTTCCCCTTGCTTACTCCTTTTCTCCCCTCTTGGTCCACTTGCATGGAATTCTCTTCCCATGGACATGCGAGAAACAGTCCACATGTATTTATTCAAAACCAAACTAAAAGCCTACCTCCTCACTTCTGAGTTACCCTCTTAACCTAACTCTCATATGCCTGCTAGCTAACATGTTTCCCTCGCCTCTAGTCTGCCTCTGTCCCTCACTTCCCCTACCTCCACTCTAGCACACTTCAACCATCATGATCGCATACCGAGCACAGCAGACCGTATCGCCTACCTGCACTTGTCCAATGTTGGTTGTCCTTAATCCATGTATGTCCACTTATGTATTGTCCCTGGTGACTGTTCCATTTACTCCCCTCCACAACCTAGTCAGAATGCCCCCTCAACTCTCCGCATTGTAAGAAGCTCACTGCTTCTCTTCAGATCTAATTTTTTATCTATTGTATGTTATTTTGTGGTCAAACGAGCTTTGTTCCTCCTGTTTAAATAAATAATTGCATTTAATTCCCCTAACAAATCTACACTGGTTTCAAAATAAATTAACCACTGAAGAGACCAAACTTCATTCATAACCATACTCTGCAAGTCTTAATTAATGAAAATAATTTTCTTTTTCAAATAAAAAGCCAGTCACACGTGTTTCATGCAAGTAAATGCACTGCCATAATTAAAGGCTGTATATCAGTAGCTGATAAGTGTTAGTTTACATACAGGAAAGTTATGTAGTTTAAACATCTCCTTAATTTCCACTGATGCTTCATGTCAAATCGTAAATGCCAAAGACGTATTTACATGAAAAGCAACATTTCTAATAAATGTGCATGAAAATAAAGACTGTGTAGATTACAAATAATAATCATGTCGGTTGTGTGAGGTTGGAACTGTTACTTTTTCTTGGTTGATTGGATGCAGTGGAACAGGAGATTTGGTGAGTGTCTTGTTAACTAGATGACTGGGTTTGGGATATTTTTCTGGCTTCTGGTGCTGTGGTTGTGGTTGGTCTGGTTCAATAACCAGTACCTTGTTTCTCGCTTCTTCCTCAATGCTTTCAGTGAATGAGATTTAGCTATATACTCAAGGGGTGAGCAACTGCCATAGATACTGTTGCTGGAATGTCTTAATTGAGGAAGGATATCCTAGGAATATACTGGTGTGTGCTGTTGCCGATCTAGTTGTCTAAGTAGCAGCAAGACGTGCATGCTTACTTCTCGAACTATGGATACTTGCCCTTCCCTAATTTGATGTTTTTGGTGAATGTATTCCTGATGCTTGACCTGTTGGTGGGCTGTCTCAGTTGAGAGATGTTGTCCTTGGTGTATGGTGACATGTTATTCCTTGTTAAATTGAAAAAGCAGTAAATAGGTTATGTTTTAACATATTTTTGTATAGGAAATTGGGGACAATTCCACCAATAATAGTTCCATCTAGGTAGTTAACACTACATACAATTTGAACCCATTTTAATTCCAATTCTAAACAAATTCTCCAATTCTCTCCTCTCTGTAGGTCATCGTTTATTGAACAAGCTCCTTCATAAGAGGATACATGAGAGGCAAAAATCGTGGTCGTAGCCAATGCATTTCAGACACAAGTTTTTCATCAGGGTGATCTCTACAAATAACATAGAATATGTTCTTAGTGGGATCTGTCCTATAACAAAGAAGTGCACCAATGATTGATAAATACACTGAAAGGTATCCTCTCGGCCAGCCGTACAGACCGAATACAATGCAAGTCTTTTCATGTGTAGGTGAAGAACCGAAGATCGTGGACAGAGAAACCTATATGGACACCCTCGATTATGCACCAAGAAGTCATGGTGCTGACATCATTAGTGACACCATGGCGTACCAGCTTTAGACATGAAGCACCCTCACAGTCGTGCACTGTATCACACAGACACACACTAGTATACATGAAGAACATGAGTGCACAGTTCTATAGCTAGAGGACAGATACATATACAGCAGATACTGTAATAAAAAATAAACTTGTGTTGTTTTCACAAATATTTAGTGGGTTTTATCCCTTTTCACCCCTTAGGCAAGGGAATACTCAATTAGAGGCACGACCTCAGGCGCAACATTTTCTATGAGAAGACATTGGGCCTCATTACGAGGCTAGCGGTCGCCGTGCCTGTAGTACAGGCATGGCTGCCGTTGGTATCCATTTTTTCCGGAACCCGCAAATGGGCAATTACAGGGTCATGCCGAGTTTGACGGACCCAGTAATTGCCCATTCACGGGTGCCGGTAATAAGGGACTCCCAATCCCCATTCGGGCCCATAGGGCTGAATGGGGAGGGTGGTAGCACCGGGACCGTTAATAATTGTGCCAGTGTAACCATCCTGTTCTGCTTGGGGGTGCCGGTACAGCCACCAGGTCAGAGCAGAACTCCTAGTATGGCAGAATGGTAGCATTGGTGCCGGTAGCGATACCGTCACCGTTGTTGCCTTACCGCCATACTTGTAATGAGACCATTGGCATATAAGAAACATTTTGTTCTTACAAACTGAATTCATCTCTTGTAATTACACCATTAGATGTGGTTTTCCAAGGTATGAACCCATGTCCACTCTTTTGGAACTTAAATCACATGCTACTCCACTTATCTGCTTTGCCAATCTACTTATGTGAAGGCACATATTTATGAATATCAATTTCCCCTTTCAAGACATCAGGCCTTGAGAACGACGGGTTGGGTCAAAACACGTGTCGGCTGTTCAGAATTTGATTTAATGATTACAAATTTGTAAAAACAACACACGTTTATTTTTGATTACAGCTTTGATCAACGTTGCAATAATATTTATCTGTGCAGTGCGCGCGTTATCAGACTTCCAACCTAATTGACTCACTAATACCAGATTTTAGCATTGTTTGGGGGGGCTCTTTGGAAGTGTAAATGCAGCAGGTCATTTCACTAGTTAACTTCCAGGTGGATAATATGGTGCACTGGTACTTTTGTCGAACCCCTCACCCTCAATTACTTCAGATACATATACATACTGTCATTGCTTTTATTATTGTTTTCAGTAGCCAAATGCAGTAACGCAGAACCGCAAGGCATAAGAGATCCTGAGCAAGCTTGCAGATGCTTAGCATGAACAAACCTATGGGACTGCAGGGATGTATGGAACCTGATAGGACCAAGTGTGACTAACATATAGAGAACCTAGCATAACACGGCCAAAAACAAGAAATCCGCCAGGAACCAAAACCATACCTCAAGAAAAAACTTGGAGGCACCTCCTTCTACCACTTAGCTGCAAAAACCTGGAACAACATCCCAAAAGAAATAAGAAACACCAAAGATCACCTAAAATTTAGGAAATTCCTAAAAACCTGGCTATTCAACACAGACTCAAACTGAAAATGGAAACAGAAAGGAAAAGGGATGACTAGGACTAAACTAGACACAGACAGCTCCCAGAACCAACTGGGTAGCTCCCACGCCACCCGGACGAGTCTCATCGGGTAGAGTGCAACACCGACGACACCCATGGAGACGGAATCAACAACCCTACCCTAATCCCACCCAACATACGCACTTGAACCTTAGTTGCCAGCAGGTACCACCGTGCTTGGAATTGTCGGGATATTGGCAATCACCACAACAGCTGAGCTGTGGACGTAGGCAGGTGCACTGGCTGTATGAGTGGGAAGGGAAGATAGGTAGCGCTGCGAGTCAGACTGGGGGAGGATGGGGCCGGATGTGAAAAGGACCTTGAAGGCTGGATGGACCCAGATCATGACAGAGGCATAGGGGTGGTACCGAAACCCATCTGGGGAGAATACAGAAACCCACCGCCTCAAGTCAGGATAGAGATGCCAACTAATCAACTGCACTAACAATTTCCCCCTCTGCACACATCTCTCAAACTCCAAACCTAGCACAACCACAAACCTACAGCACAACAAACCGCACAAACTTCACTACATGGCAACAACAAAACAAAAAACACACATAGACTCACACAACAGTACACAACGACTACCGGCCTCAAAACACCCCAGGCCCAGCCAACGGACCCACTGGGCTGAGGCCGCCAACAGCACATCACTGCTCTCTTGCGCCTTCCCAGCTCCTTCCCACTAACCCCCCCTCCCTTCCCTTTTCAGTGCCACCAGAGCGCCAGGGGACCACTTCGGTGGTGATAGTGCGCGGTACAAATGTCCTTTAACGTTAACATTAACAATGTCGAAACCACATTATAAAGGTTAGGAAAATAACAGCAGGCCACAAACCACTGAGCATGAGATGAGCAAAACTGCCAAGGGGACCA
Organism: Ambystoma mexicanum; assembly: GCF_040938575.1. Classification (NCBI taxonomy): domain Eukaryota; kingdom Metazoa; phylum Chordata; class Amphibia; order Caudata; family Ambystomatidae; genus Ambystoma; species Ambystoma mexicanum. The sequence goes on along the minus strand of NC_090930.1, from coordinate 650,252,873 downwards.
ACTGCAGAGAAACTGAATAAATCCTCATAAATGAGAGCTGCTGAGCTCAATTCTGTGGTCCCTAAACAAGTGGTACAGCCGAACGAGACAATGAACAGTCATCCATGGTGGGAAAGGGGAGCCGATCCCAGCAAGCCAGACGCAGACTGCAACAAATGTTACAATGTGAGGAGCAGATTCTCATAGGGAAAGGTGGTACACACAAGATACAATACAGACACATAATCATTCACATCACCTTGAAGAGGTGCACAGCAAGCTGAAAACTCAATCGAGTCCCAGGCCTGGGGAGATCAGCTCTATTCAATCACATCCTAGAAACCCAGAGGTGGATGTCAAGGGGCATGAACCAATAGTAAGCCCACTACTCTGCAACAATATAATAGATAGTTTCTTTGAGATGGGGCAGGCCCACCACCTGACGTGCAAGGGCCAGTAGAATACCACCCAGAGGGTTCCCTATAGGTAGTAATACTCTCAATACCCCTCGTGCTTATAGATTGTTTGGGGAAGGGCCCAAGTAATGATGATAGAGTCACACAAAACTATGCCTCACGCCATGAATTCCTATTTTCTTGTATTGATCCCTGTTGGTTTTATTTGTAATAACCCACAGTTTGTACTTGCCGTTGGCTGACTCCTCTGTTTGTCCTGGGGAGGATGTTGGGCCCTCAAAGTCGGCGGACCACCAGCCATACTCCGGCATACCTGGGAGTCCCTCCTAACATTGTGTTTAAGTGCTCCAAAGTTATGCAAATACAGCCATTCATTGCATTAAGTAGAAATCCCTCATGTGAAATGTTCAGGCTTAACAAAAGGGAACCCTGAATGTTAGGAGTTGGGGATAAACCATAGATAACAAAGAATCTCTCAACAAACAATGAAATGTATAAGCTACTAGAAATTTCTGAACCATGAGGCATTGGTTGTTTTAGTCTATCTAGCAGTGTCTTACCACATGATGATTACATATAACATTACTTCTTTTGACCTCAAAGAAGCACCCGTCAATGTGGGCAATGTGGGCGTTTATGTCATTTTATTTACGTGTGTTGTCCTTCAAAAAGGTTTTTCAGTTGAGAAATCGGACATTTACTGACTGAATATATATATACTCATAATAAAATGTACCTGTGCAGATTCAATAGTGCAAAAAATTGCAATGTGCAAAACGGCAATGGAATATAAACATAAATGTAAATGCACAAAACATACGCCTAGACATTTCTTCTAAGGTGCAAACAGTACCGGGTGCATACAGGCAAACTCTAAGCAGCCCTATTATAAATTCCTATAAAATGACACAATTGACTAGAATTTGCAAATGAAACCATTGTACTTATTTTTCAAACACACCCTTTGCGTACAGAACAACACCAATTGATGGCTATAACCTTATATTGCTGTGTAACTAGCACCACATGCATTTTTACTATTTTTACTGGAAACTAAAATTCCATAATGTAATCTGTGCCCAGGGTCTTATCCAAGGTCTACGTCACCATTCACTCGGACAAATCAGTGCAGATGAAAAAAGCAGGACTAGAGGGAGGCACGGGATGTCAGGCGCTGGCAGATTGTAAATCCCCATTCCACTAGAGTCCTATGGGACTCTATGGGAGTGGGGACACGGAAGAAGCACCTGCACTCTTGCTAACGGTGTGGGTGCTTCAGTGAGCAGTCTGCCAACCATGTCAGGGTCAGACCTGTCGGGCACAGTGGGCACGGCAGGCAGACTCTGAGTTTCCCGATCCAGAAACAAGGGTGCCGGTGAGCTTACCGGCACCCTTGTTTGCAGACTGGCAAACTTTTAATGAGGCCCACAGTTACAAAGTAGTGGGATATTTGTATAAATCCAAACTTGCTGCAAAATTGGTTACACTGCACGTAATGATGTCACAGCGCGTGACGCCACCAAGTTGCATGGTATGACGTCACTAAACATCATTGCATCCTAAGACGTTCTGGGAAAAGTCTGGTGTGACTACATATGTTTTATAAGACAGAATTCAGTCATTTTGCTAGCTACCTAGCTAAACTCTTCATATTAAAATATTATGAAAAGGAGATGCTTTACAAAGAGGTTTCAACTCACAATTACGGTGTGTGGCTGCAACAAGGTTCCATAAAAGTTAGAGATGGGCAGAAACAATACCAAAATTGCATTTAAAGAGTCTTGGTGAATAGTGTATACATTCAAATACATGTGTGAAACATTCTAATTGAACATACTAGTGCTTAACTCACTTTTACTCAATTCAATCACTAACCTCAGCCAGAGATAAGTACAAATTGTTTGATCAACCCATAATTTGGGATTCATGTGTGGGGTCGAAGTATTGGTACAATACAATAAAATAAAAATAATTAAAGCGATAAGTGCGATAATGCATTCCTTTTTAAAGACATCACATTTACATATAGCTGTACACAAATGTGTATATCCTCTGCCTAAAATGTATCAATGTATGAATGTGAAGGTTATATGAGTTGAGTAATCGAGTGATTAACTTGTAACTGGAAAATTCTCAGATGAGCAAAGTCCAGTATCCATTAACAGAAAGTAGGGTAAATGTAGCCCATCATTCATACCGTGAGGTATAACTGAGTTAAGCCTATAAACCCAATAACACTCCTGCTGTTCAAGTGTTTTAAGTTTCTTAGTAATGCTCATCATGAGATGTTTGGGATATATACCTTCTAGTAGTTAAAATCGTATTTGTGAAATCTGATTTCCCTTGTAATGGAAATGTTTTGCCACAGATAAATTAGGATTATTAGTACAGATACTACACTGATGCTTATTCCAACAGATTTTTGGTTTTTTAGAACTTGGGCCAACCTAATATATTCCACATGGCCATTTTATCGTGTATGTAATATTCTTAGCATCACATGTGGAAAGGTTCTTTAGCTTGATCTTTTCACCTGTGTTAGGATGAAACACCACATTTTATTTAATTGCATTGTTGCAATTACAATTAAGACAAGGATCAGTGCCTCTCCTGATATTATCATCATTTGTCCTTACAAGGACACATGGTGATAATAAAATCGGAAGATGCACAATTATAGGTCACATGCTGATATGTTGCTTTAATGAATCTACAGACCGCTCTTTGTCTACATCGCTAATGTCGCTTCCTCTTTAATGGCTGGAAAGCAGCTCACAAAATGAAATGGAAGACAACCATAGAAGTGAGGCAGGTCATGTAGGAAGGGGGCATGACCCTTTTACCGGAATGATCTAATTTCAGAGCAGAGCCACAATGATAGTCTGAAGGTAAGTGGAGGAGAAGTGGAAAAAGGCAAAGGAGCAGACTGGAGTGATTAGAGAGTTGAGGAAGCCACGAATGAAAGGAAAGAGGGGACAGCTGGGTGCTTGGAAATAAGTGTCATGGCGAGCAGGCTAATATTGCAGTTGCAATGCACATGATTGCTGCTGGCATTCCTGTAAGTAGTCTTCCCTTCACTTGGCTGAGCACGGATGTATGGGGTGCATTTACAGGCCCGAAACAGAAATCCCTGTCACTGAAAAGCTGCATTAAACATTACCACCAAACACGGCTGTGCTTTGCTTTCCCTGGCACATGTGTGGCAAGCATTTGAACATTTCACTGAAAACGGCCCTGCGTGCTTGTGTTTCATCTGAATGAGAAAAAGGTATGCCCTGCAACCAAAAACGGTCTTGTCTTACTTTTAATTCACATGAGGGGAAAGGATTTCAATATTGCAACCCGACACAGCTTTTGATTTCCCTTTCGTATGAACAGCAGCGCTCTAAATACTGCAAATGAAAAACGGCTTGGCTTTTTCTTCTATTCAGTGTCCAATTAAAGAACCCTGTGGAGGGGACCTACCCTTCTGTTTCCATGGACCAATAGCAAATGCAAACCCACTCAAAAGGATACATTAAATAACCCCACGACCTACAGAACAGCATTTCAAACATTAGATGAAAAATACAGCTTGCACACATGTGAAAAAGAAAAAATTACTTCAAAAGCCACTGTGAAAGGATAGTTTTGCTCTCAGTGAAATGTCAGTGAAAAATGCTGTGGGTGGGGTGTTGACTAAGCCATGTACGTTATGGTTTTCCCCACAAGAACTCCCAAATTGCCAGTATAATTAATTCACCTTCCCATAGTAGAATCTGTATTAGCATGTGTATGCTAGCGTATTCCCTGTGATAAATCTCTCAGGTGTCTGTATAAATCCTTAACATTATTTTGAAGTAAATCAATTAATTTCCCATTGAAATTCACGGTACAAGGTGATTAAAATTCTAAATTAACCCCCTTGCGCCTAGTGTCTTTCTTTAATAACTACAGTCATTAAAGTATAGCCTCAACAGAATTAGTCTCTGTGTAACTGAAAACCGAATTTGCTCATGTATTGTGTGCATTACCCCACAAATTCCGATTTGCCTCTGTCCTATTAAAAAACCCAAACCATAGTCCCATTGAGAGCAACCCCTTTTGTCTAGAATCCTATCTGTTATGTGCCTCTGTCCTTGTCCTTGAAAATCAATTTCCGATTTTTAAAGCTAAACCCCTTCCTTAGCTATCTGTCATTGTAAATCCTGCGTAAAACAAATTTCCATTTGCCGTTTGTATTTTTCCTTTGCATTTGCTTTCTCCCCAAAATTGATTTTCCTACCTTATTTCCACGTTGCCCTGGTGTGCTGATTAGTAGTCTCTAAACTTCCCTATCTCCTCAAGTGTAGCAAGAAAAATGTCCACAGTAGCTGTTCCATAGCCGTGTGACTAATAATCAAAATCCTATTCTGCCGTTTTGCTCCAAAAACGGGTTTTCACTTTCTTTTCTGGCTTCCCATCTTGGGGTGTTGGGCTTTATTTGAAATTCCATTTTCTCTTTCTATCCTTACTCCTTGCCACTGCCTTCCATTCAAAGGAATTAAGTTAGCTGATGTTTGGGGGTGAGTGTTGCAGGAGGGAGTGCTTAACCTTGGTGCTATCACTTGATTAAAAACTGTTATTTTTCCTGTTTTGCCATTAAAGATCTGTGTAAATTGTGATAGGATTTCAGAACCAATTGTTCTGTAGGAATCATTGCATTTGTGTTGCCACAACATTGGTGATAGTTGTAAAATTGTTTGATTTTCCTTTTCATTAAACCATAAATTAATAAATATCTTATGATACACACCGGCTTGGTTGTGAAGGTTTGGTGCTAGACGGGTTGGGAGCCTAATCAGAAAGAATACGTAGGATATTTAAGATAAAAAGCATTTTATTGTGCGCCACATTCGTTGTCTGGGAAGGAGTCCTGTTAAGTATTTCAATCAGGCAATACACCCTGGTCTCAGCCCAGCATGCAGCGCACAGCTGAAATTCTTATTTTATTATATGCATAGTTTAAATATTTTGAGTGGTATACCGCTCATATCACACCCCTTCTCAAATACCCAGGGTCACAATGGACCAGGAATCAGGCAGGTTGGTAAAGGTAATATTTGTTTATTTATTTAAAAATAAAATCAAACATATAATTTTAATATATGGAGCAGCAATCACCAATGTGGTGATAATAACAGATAGGAAGGTATGTAATGCACTTAAATTCACTCTTTAGCAACACAAATTTCAAACACCAGAGAAAAGAACACTTTTGGCTTGTTTGGAAAGATAGCACTTAATTTAGGATTTCCCCCTACAATATTCCTCAACCCACAAATAAACAATTCTTAATAGATATACGGAGGCAGCAGGTAATCAGGAATAAAGAATGGCAAACAGAATTTGAATACAACCTTCCCTCCCCAAACAAGAGAGAAAAGCGGATTTGAAATCTTACACTTTAACATGACATTTCGAAAAAATGGCTGGGTAAAACAATGAATGTGTGCAAAAATCCTTAAATCAGTACAAATCTCTATGGGAGCAACATTAGAAAGATACTAACAATCATAAGGTATAGCTTTAGCAAAATTAAACACTTTGAATCTGAATTGAAGGTTGAAAATAATTAAAAATAAGAATCACACATGTAAAACTTGGTAAAACTTTTGGTTTCCTGCCTAAATTTAACCAAACAGTTTTTAAGAAAAACGGGTGAAATACACTGATTTGGAGTGCGGTATATTTTTGGGTTAGGGTGTAGCTATGGGCCTTAGGTATAATCCAGAGTTGAAATGAAGTCTCCAGCTATTAAACTGATGGAGATATGCAATGTTGAATGAGAGGCATTTTTAGAAAAATCGGGTACTGAAAACGGAAAAGAAACTCAGTTTGGACAAGAAAATATTTAATATAGATTTACTCTATGACTAGAGCATTCCAGCTTGAATACCAAGGAGGGACAAAGTAAGCTCTGGAGTTGATTCATAACTTCAACACCAAATCCCCAGTGCCCGCCCCGGCAGAACCAGTCGGATCACTCGAAATAGGATGGATAGTTTAGGATTTACACAAGAGAAAATGACTAAGGAAATGGCACTTAGCAAGATAATACAAAGACAGGATGGCAATAAGGATTCTGACAAGGTTACAATTGATTAAGTTAAGGATAGGATGATTTAGAGATTGGGATGGGGCAAGGCAAGGCAAGGTATGCTATGATTTCCTATGCTTCCTATCAATACTTACAGTCCACTTTAATTTAGGATTTTGGACCGTCAAGCGTTCTGGTCATCACTCGGATAGGGTCTAACCAAGGACAGCTGGGCAAATCTGGGACAGGATCATCTGGGCCGTTCTGGTCACCGGACTGCACTGTACTGCACTGGACTGCACTGGACCTGCCCTTCTGGTTACTGGAGACTAAAGATCAATGGGATGGTGAGTTTGCAGAAGACATGCATCTAGTAGTAGCAAGCCAGCTGGATCAGAATGCTTCCCTTTGGTTTTTGGGATTTCTTTTAGAATTTGAGGCCTATCTGAAAAGGGTTCAGCAATGCATAGACCTTGGCTTTGCAATGAAATCTGGAATCAGGATCAAACAGGATGAATAAATCAGGAACAAGACGCCACACAGGAAATCAGGAAGAAAGTCAGGAATCAGTGTCCCTTGTGTGCTGTCAGGTTCCCTTATTTATCATGCTAAATAACATCACTACAATATATGGCAGGGGCAGGCTTACTATCCACACCCATAATGCTAGGATTGGGCAAGAGCATAGTTTCCACCTTGCTCTTCTCTGATTGGATCACAGAAAAGGATGTCATGTTTATGGTGTTACTTTTACAATGTCTGGAAACCTCCCCTAGCTACTGGAACCAAAATCTAATTTGACCACAAATACTTATTTATAAAGTTATAACCTCTTTGAAAATCATATACACAGGTTGCATATTTTGTGAGTCATATTTCCATCCAAACCCCAAGTCTGAGGGACCTGGTTTTTCCTTTCTGCTACATTTTGGCAATTTTAACCATGAAAGATTTGGCCTAAAATTTCCCAGGTTTGTACACAGTTGCGCATTTACCCCTGGATGTGTGTACAACATGTTATGTGCGCAATATCAATACTTTCCCCACAATCTGTCATTCTTTACAACTTCTGTTCCTTATGCAGTAATGATTTCTACCAAGTCTGCACAGAAAAAGCATCAAATTAGATTTAAAACTACCAACTTTCATATTTTTCCTCAATCTTGCTGCAAAGTTAAATCTCTTGAAAGTTCAGTGACATAATAGGCTTTTTAAAACCAAAAGGAAGTCTATTGTCTCTTAATCAGTTTTTCTTTCTTTTCCCCAACTCCAAGCAAATGTCAATTCCTTTGAAGCAGGATAAGGGGCCTCTCTCTTGACTGAAGTTTACTGCCCCTCCCACTTGCCTCAGTCTGGAGCAAAGACAAATGTCTAATGACGACTTGGGAAGTCCCTTTGTCCTGGGTATTCAAAGCCTCTAAGTTAGCAATTAGCCATTCTTGTGCCAGCGGTTTATGAGGTATCACCCTTTCTCAGGGCTAGTACCGGTAGAGCAAGTTTTTTTAAAATATAGTTTACCAACTTATCATGAGTTTAGCTCTTATTTTCTCATTTTAAATCTTGCTTGAAACCTATGGAATCAAAACAGTTTATAGGAGTGCTTGTACCAGCAAGAAATATTTTTACATTTCTAAATGAGCATGCCTTTACACAACAATGTACTTTTAAATAGTCGATTTTGCTCTTCATTCAGGAAAAAGCACATTTAACTTATTTCTTTAAATTCGGTTTTCATCTGCAGCAAATGTACACTTTGTGCAGCTCTTGTTCTTTCCTTGAGTGCTGGAGTTGTTTGCAGCATGGATACATGTATCAGGCATCTGTTTAGAGTCTTTCTCTTACAGCTGATTCTTTAGATACACTTGCAAAGTTTTAGCCGCGTTTCCTGTGTAAATGAAAAACAAAGCCCCTTGTTGCTTTTCCAAAGATTCTTTTGACAGGAGCTGTTATTCAAATGGGGCCCAGTTCCTCTGAGACACAAGGATGATCCTGGGCATTGCAGGGCCTTTTTGAACACAGTGGTTCAGGAGAGATGAAGAATTTAGCACCAAACAGCGATTTGAAGGTTGAAAAAGTGACATTTTATTAAAAAAGAGGCATTTTTGGGTTTTTCAGCAAAGTAATGCTACCTCTTTGTAAGTGGCTCTGATCAAGCAATCCCACTAAGTCAGGGCCTTGTCTGGGATGCCCAAGGGAAGCCCTTATTTATGTATTTTTATGGCAAGTTATAATCTGGATGATGAACCCTTGTATTACACCCCTCTCTTAGAATCCCCCTTGACCCCACTGAGCCAAGAAGTAGGCCTGTTCTGCAAATTTAAAAGGTTTATTTGAAAAATTAAACAATATATATATATATATATATATATATCACACTTCAATAAATAAATTGATAATGGATAGTACACTTGTGAATATGAGCAGTAATCAGCAAGAGGTAATCCTACAGTAGCACAGTTCTTGGTTACTTAGGAATAGGAACAGAAGAATAAGGTGGGAAAGAATGCTTTATATGGTTCAAGGAAACACAATGATGAATGAAATGCAGTGCAGAAAATAACTTGATATGGCTTCAACAAAAGACAATGTAATCACTTTTCCTTGACAATTCACTCCCCCCTTTATGCAATATAAGGAGATGGAAAGAAGAGCACACAGTTCTCAGGAATGCAATCAAATACAATACGAAATTCAGTTCCCCCCCAGCAAGCTTAGAGGAAAACAGGTAGAAGTTTGAAACACAGGCCCAAAATGCTTTGAATGTGATGACAATGAAGTGATAAATGTGCAAAAAATGCTTTTAATTCCTTCTAGAGGTTCAGGGTGGGTGATATCTAGTTTATATTAGTTCAGGCTCACTTTAGCAATGCTCTGTGAGTAACTAGCAGGTTAAAACGAATTTTAGCAAAGAAAAGCAAGGAGCTGCTGATTTTTACACGTGGCTGAAATTGTGCAAAATGTCAAATCGCGGCAAATTTAATCGCGTGCGTCGAGCGTAATTATGGAGGCCCTACAAGGAGTAGCAAGTCGGTTCTAGGTTCATTGGAAAGCCTAGAATCTTAGCTTTTAGATAAAAGTTAGATTCCGCTCCTAGCACAAACGGTTCCGGAGATACGGACGATTTTGTGAAGGTCGTTTTTCAGATTTGAAATTTAAAAGTTCAAAATGACTGGTGACAGTTTTCAGCTTTAAAAGGACAGAATGACACACACGATTCCTATGAGGTAGTTCTAAATAGGTTAAAATAGTTTTAATTAGATTATTTTAAACTACGAGATTAGTCTGGCACAGTCCTAGAGTACTCACACTATCTTTTGGACAGGAATGCGACTTCATCACGGATCTGGTCAGGTTTGGACTGCGGTTCCCTTGCCACGGACGGTCTCTGCCTGGTTCTGCTTTCTCTGGATACAGCACTGCTTTCTGGGTCAGCTATTGGTTCTGGCAAAAGTTCTTGGCACTGCACGGCGGTCTGGTCTCTCTGGATGCAGCACTGCTTTCTGGGTTCTGGCCTAGGGTTCTAGCCAGAATCAAACAGCACAGCCCGGCTGTTGAAGAGTTCAGTTGCAAAAGATTTTGAGGCCTGCTGAAGATACTTTTGCTTGCAGTGGGCCTTCTAGGTTCAAGGTTCTGTAGTCTCTATCTAGCGGGAGTCAGTCTAGATCTCTGGAGTTCTGGATGTGAATTTGTCCGTCAGCGTGCTCCGCAGAAATGGAAATTGAATGTCCCTGTCTGGGTTCCAGTGGCACTTTTTATGTGTTTTACAAGTGGGTGTGTGCCTGGGCCTAGCTAAGCCTGCCCCTCTCACTTGTCATTGGCCCAGTTCTCCCCTCTCCCTTGATTGGGGAGCTGGGTTGTGTGTCATCTTTATGGCTTACAGAAAGACACTCCCCTTGTCAATGTGCACACAAATCTATTTCTGATCCAAATACATATTTCCTAGATACACAATTTGTTGAAATTACATGTACATATTACAGATTCCTTATGGTCCATGCTTGTCCGACTCTGATCTTCCTGGGGGCTTGCATTCAAAAATGACAACGTTTTGCGCTTTTTGACTGGTTTTGCAATATTGGATTTTCATCAAAAATTACACAAATGTACACCCTCCTTCTACACACATTCCAGTTATTTACTAGGTTTCTAGCATAAACCCGGTGTCTGTAATCTCAATAAATAGCGGGGTTTGGTCCTAGAACACCGTAGAAATTGGAGTTTGGACTCAATCGTGAGGGCATTTTTCATACTAAGAATCTCAAAGTTGTACATTCCTGTCATTTGGTTATAATAAGTTATCAATGTTTCTATAAAACATATTTTTGCTGCAATAGGAATCCACACTCAAGTCTGGCCCGCCCCTTGAAGCTGGGTGGGTCAGGGATCACATGTCTCTGCTCCCAGGCAGCGCTCTGTTTACAGTCAACATTCAAAATTAACATACCCCATTCAACTGAAAGGGGCTATTGTCTCTCTCCTCCAGGCTGAACGGGAAACCCCCTCCCTCTCACTCAGAAGGGCCATGTGATATCCTGCCTCCTGTTGTGAGTCTCTGGGGTGTTAAGAGTTCTCAGTCTCTTGGCCTCTGGAAACAGCAGGTGGCTAAGATTTTTAATTAACCAACAGGCTTTGAAGTCCCAGTTAGGCTGGATCCTCTTGTACTCCTGAGATACAGTCCTACTGTCAGAGTTTAGACCGCTAGCGCCGGTTTGTGGACAAAGCTGGTACTGCACCCATTTTTGGGATCTGTCTTGAATTAATGCATTTCAATAGAGTGGTATTTTGCTTGATAGTATAGGACCCTTGCTTAACATTGTTTTGATGGCATCCTTACAGTAGAGTGGTGATGTGGAACCCCTACAAGAAGGTTGTATCTTTAGAGTGGTCTTGTGCCCATGATTTTAGCAACTTTTTGACATTAAAAAAAACGGATTTTGAACAGAACCACCTTTCTTTGCACTGGTGGGTGGCAGATTAGGTGACCATTTTGGTGTGCGCAAACTGCGCAGTTCTCCTGGATTCTGGTGTGAATGTGGGCGGCGACAGCTCATCCCCACATCCACCCAGTCTATTGATTTAGTTTGTTCTGGGATAGAATAATGGGCGGCGACAGCTCATCCCCACATCTACCCAGTCTATTGATTCAACATGAGTCAAAACCCTTGACAAGCCCCTCTGCCCGACTGCGCTTTGATTTCTAGTCGAGGGGGAGTCAGGTGCAAAGGATGTTTTGATCCACGCGCTGGTATGTCCGCATCATCTTCTTCCAATTCCATAGGCGGCACAGTTCAGCATCTTTTCCTCCATCCAGTTGGATCGATCGGTTCTCCTCGCCTGTCCTTATGGGAATATTGGGTGGTACCCCAGGCCCCTCGGATCTCTGCTCCCGGTCCCCGGTCGACCTCCTTGGTCAGTCTCCATGGTTTCCTCTCTCCTAGGATGATAAAACAAAAGCGGCAATACCTATTCATCGACATTTTTCCACCACTATTGATCTAGTGGGGCGGCATGTACATTTTATAACTCAAGAGACATAGCATTCTTATTTTGAAAAACAAGATATAATATGAAACATTTTTTTTTCAAATCATAATATTTTAGAGACTATATGTGGGATATTTTAAGATGGGAACTGAATTAATATGGAGCGGTCCCCTCTGGTATTGCAGAGGACTCCTCCAGTTGCTGCAGTGTGTGCCTGGGGTGGCAACACTTTAGCTGATTAATATGTACCCACTTGTCTTCCCCTTCCGCCAGACTACCTTTGGGGATGCAGATCTTATAGGCTACAGGGGAGATTTTGTCTATAATTTCAAATGGTCACTTCCACGTAGGCAAAAATCTTCGCTGTTTGGCCTGGTTTGTTTGGAAATTGTATAGATAGACCCGGTCTCCCACAGTATATTCCTTCCTGGTGGTCTTCAGGTCGTAGTGGGTCTTCATGCTATCAGCTGATCTTTCTAGATTCCGCCGAGCATAGGCAAAAGCATGTTGGAGGTGTTTCCTTAAATTGTCCACATACTCATGAGTTGTGGAGGCATTTATCAACGTTTGCTCTTGGGTTCTATAGAGCAAATGCTGGGGAAGCACCATCTTGCGTCCAGTCATCAACTCAAATGGTGACATTTTAGTTGCAGATGAAGGGGTAGATCTGATGGCCATTAGGACCAGAGGTAGTCGGGTATCCCAACTTGGCCCAGAATCTGCCACAAACTTTTTTAAGATGCTCACAATGGTTTGGTTGTATCTCTCTACTGCTCCAGAAGAAGCTGGCCTGTAAGCAATATGTAGCTTCCTTTTGACCCCCAGTATCTCCCACATCTTTGTCATTACTTCACTGGTGAAGTGGCTACCCCTGTCTGACTCAATCCTTTGAGGTAGACCAAAACGGGAAAAGATGTGGTTAATCATCAGGGCAGCTGCTGTTTCTGACATGCAGTTTGGGGACGGGAGACATTCCACCCACTTTGTAAATAAGCATGTAACGGTCAACATGTACTTTTTTCCTCTAGACGAGCGAATTACAGGGCCAACAAAGTCGATTTGCAAATCTGACCATGGCAGTGTCATCCCCCTCTTTTGGAGAGGCGCACGGTGTGTGAGGGATGATGGCTGAAACTGTGCACACACAAGACACACCTTCAAGTATTGGTCGAGGTCCTGCCCCATGTGTGGCCAGTATGCAATCTCTCTTAAGATCTCTAGTGTTGTGTGAAACCCCCTATGAGCGGCGGTGGCCGCATCATGGGCGTGACTTAACATCAGGCTTCGGAATGAAGTAGGAACCACCCACCGATCATGGCCAACAAACCGTCTTGGATTCAGAACCTTTTTGGACATTTCATCAACACTCTTAGGTCCTCTTTCCCAATGTTATCAGTTGTCACACCGCAGCCGTGGAAACTCTGGGCAAGATGGAGGCGGTATTAATCCCCTCTACAGGTCTGCTTGACGCTCTAGTCGTTTTTGGGACCGGCAGGGATATAAGGAGGCCACGCCCCCTGCGAGTCGCGTTGCAACTCGCATCAGTCGGTCTTTGGACTTTCGCCTGTGCTGCAGTGCCCCACTTACGAGACTTCCCTCGTTACTATTCTTCCCGGAGCCTTGTTTCTTCCTTGGGCTTCCCCTCTCGTGCATATCCCTTTTTTCGCCTGTCCCGCCTCTTTCCTTCGCTTCTCTCAGATGTCGGTCAGCCTCTCCGCTGCCGCTTTTCCCGATTAAACTGCAGTTCCGATTGTGCTTTCTGGGTTCTGTTTCTTTATATTCTACCTTGGGGTCTAGTGGGCTCTCAAATATCTGTCCGCTGTGTTTTCGGAGCGGTCACATTCTATTCCGAGTTTCACCCACTTTCCGTTCTCTCTCTCTCTCTCTCTCTCTCTCTCGCTCTCTCTCTTTCTCTCTCTCGCTCGCTCTTGCACTCTCTCTCTTTCTCTCTCTCGCTCTCTCTCGCTCTCTCTCTCTTTCTCTCTCTCTCTCGCACTCTCTCTCTTTCTCTCTCTCGCTCTCTCTCGCTCTCTTTCTCTCTTTCTCTCTCTCGCTCTCTCTCGCTCTCTCTCTCTCTCTCTCTCTCTCGCTCTCTCTCTCTCTCTCTCTCTGGTTCTCTCTCGTGCTTGTTATCTTCAGTTTATTGATTCCTCCGGATTTCTCTTGGTGGCTTTGCCTATTTCTTTCAGCCTCCTGTCATCTTACCTGTTTGCCCTCTGTTTGGGGGTTGTTCCTTTGTACCAAGGGTGCTGCCGATCCCCACTCCCATACAGAGCATAAGCTTGGAGCTAACCCTAATCCAGGAAGATCAGAGACTTCTATCAGTTGTCATTCAAATTTTTCAATTTCTCTTTTGATCCACGACTATAACAGCCTCTCCAATCTCCACATCGGATCGGCCAATACCATCTGCTATTACACAGGGTTTTTTCTGCCATACCTGGCTTTTTCCCTGTTTGAAGGGACGGACTCCCTTGGGTTCACCTGACTGCCAGATCCATAGGCGGGCAAGGTGGCTTCGGGGGGAGACCGTCCCTACCTCTTCGAACGCAAGAAGGGAAGAAGGACTGTCAAATCGAGTGACGAAGGAGAGAATCCCACGAAGGAAAGAAGAAGGAGACAGAGGACTTCAAACCACACTGAAGATCCAGGTGAGGAGTCTCAGGGGGAAGGAACTTCCGCATACACTGACATCAGTATCCGTCAGGGGAAAGTTCTCAGGGTCCTCAATGTGTTGATAAAATTTACCAATTATTGGATCCCCTTTCTGAGCTGTAATCAAATCAGCATCAGGGGTCTCCTTACTCCATTGTGCAGTTGAAAGATCATTGTGAGCGTTTGTCTGGGACCTAGTGATAGCAGTGACCTGGATTTCCCCCAACAGGGACTCTATATCTATTAGATCCCCTTGGATGGCCCTGGTTTTGGCCAGCTGATCAGCTAAGTCATTTCCAGTTTTGTCTGTTCCCTCTACTTTGGAATGACCCTTGATCTTTTTCCAGTAGATGGTCATCCCATTCGATGTGACCAGATCATCAATATTTTGGATTAGCTTCCCATGTTTCAGGGGTTTGTTATTAGCACATAACATGCCTCTGGTTTTCCAGTTGTCCAGATGCTCCACGAACCCGTTCCGTACATAATCCGAATCTGTGATTATGACCAGTTCGTGGAGTTGATGTTGGACAGCAGTGAGGATGGCCTGATGCACAGCCATCAATTCTGCCACCTGACTACTTCGGGGACCAATTTTGTATCCAGCGGAGGGTTCTGGAAACTCCTTCACCCATGCATTCCCTACGCCGGCCACCAGTTCTTTCTCCCCGTTGTTGTCAACATGGTAAGGGCATCCATCCACATAGACAGTGGGCATTCCCTCACACTTGTCTTCTTCAAAGACTTTGTGTGGGGAATTAAGGTATGCCTCCATGTTGTCCTTGATTTTTAGACTTTCGTCCTCGAGACAGTTTTCTCTGGCACAATCACGCAAATCAGCCAGACCTTGCGCGAGGGGACTCTTCTTGTTTTGGCCATATCTGACCTCTACAGGAAAGCCTTGCATTGACAGAATCCAGGAAGTAATTCGGGAATTACTCACATTTCCGGCCCGGATTCTGTCACTTTGGAGGTATTGCAGAGGCTGGTGTGGAGTCTCCACTATGATGTGTTCCCCCTGGATGAACGGGCGGTAATTCTTCAATGCCCACACCGTTGCCAGGAGTGCCTTCTCACAATCGTTGAATTTTTCCTCCACAGAGGATAAAGTTTTGCTCGCATAGGAGATTACTTTATTGACCTTGTCATGCTTTTGGTATAATACTGCCGTCAAGCACGTATTAGAGAACCCTGTCTCCAGGAAGAACTCCCTGTTTCTGACAGGGTAAGCTAGACAAGGCGCTTGTGAGAGGCTTCTCTTGAGTTGTCTTACTGCCTCGGATTGTTCTGGACCCCATTCCCAGTTGACCCCCCTTCAAGAGATGAATCAGGGGTCTGGTGATCTCTGCGTTGCCCTCAATGAACTTTCTGCTGTAAATAGTCAGTCCAAGGAGGCTCCTTAGTTCCCGCAGAGTGGTGGGGTCTTTCAGTTTCTGAAGTGCTTCCACTTTCTTTTCCTGGGGACAGAGACCCTGAGGAGTAATCTCATGCCCCAAGAAATTAACACGGGTTCTACACCACTGTGCTTTCTGAAAGGAAAGTTTTGCTCCTGCGGCCCTCAACTGTGTCAGAACATAACGGATCTCCGCTATGTGTTCTTCCACCGATTAACTTTTGATGAGGACATCATCTACATAAGCCTGGTTACCCCTCGCACCCAGGTCGGGCATGGCCTTATGTAGGAAAAGGTTGAATTCATTGCCGGAGTTGAGGTATCCGAAGGGAGTCCGGGTCCATGTGTACTGCTGGCCCCCAAAGGTAAAAGCCAGTTTGTATTGGTCCTCCCTACTGACAGGCACGGTCCAGTATCCATTGGTCAGGTCTATTGCTGTGAATACCTGTGACCCCTGGATCTGGGCCAGCCCTTGGTCAATGTAGGGCAGAGGCCATCGGGAAGTATGGACCCATTTGTTGAGCTCCCTAAGGTCGACGCAGAGTCTCCACTGGCCGTTTGGCTTCAATATTCCCAGCACCAGATTATTGAAAGTGCTCTGGACTGGACGGATTATTCCCCGGGACTCAAGGTTCTTAATTATTTCAGTAAGGGACTCCATGGATGCGAGAGGCACGCAATATTGCTTCACAAACACTGGAGTCATGCCAGGGTCCGTGGGAATTGTTGTCGTGTGGATGTCGGTGCGACCACAGTCATATAAGTCTACCGCAAAGAGATCTTGGAAATCCAAGAAAACCTGTTTCAACTTTTGCTTCTGTTCCAGAGTCACACAGGCATCAGCCAGGTTGACTCTCTCTTCCACCATCTGCCTGAAGCCTGGAAAGACTTCTGGTTTGGCTATCTCAGCGGCCTCCTCCAGCTGGGTGGAGAAGTCCCTGGTCAGAGTGCTGATTTGGATAGGTGGGAAAGGCAGCCCTCATGGACCTGGAAAATCACCTCATCCCTCCTGAAGTCACAAATCACATCTTCCTTACCATAAGGGCAAGAAGTGTACACCAGGAAGTTCCCCCCATGCCGGGTAAAGATCCTGTATGGTGTTGTATTGTCATCACTGTCACTGTCAAAACAGTCCTTGGGGATTGGTCCTAACAGTTCATTTCCTAAATCAATGGAGAAATGTCAGTCATCAACCGCCATTCCAATAACGGTGCCTGCGGCTAGAGTAATACTCTTTAAGTCGCTGTTATCCACCTCTATTGGAATGGTGTCATGTTTTATGTTGACTAATGGTGTTGGGTTTACCCCTAACCCTTGCTGTTAGAGAGAAGCATTTAGATGAATATAAGCATCAGGGTTTTTCAATTTTTGTCCTCTTTTAACTTTCACTTCCAGGGAGAATTGTCGGGTCCTTTCTGGGATGGTGACTTCCTCTTTAAGCTGAATTTCAACTGCATAAGGTAGCACTTGAGCTGACGTAAATGCTTTTTCTTGATCATCAAAGCCCATGGGATTATCCGCTAATCGGGACCAAGCTTTGAAGTTTATTAGGTCCAAACTAACGGCGAAGCGATTGAGAATGTCACTGCCTAAGTAAAAGGCGCAGTGACGTCTCGTATGACCCAACAATTATGGACTATGCTCTTGTTGCCAATGGAGATTTTGAGCATACACCTGCTTGGCAGGAGATGTTTGGGCTTAGGTGCTTCCAGGTCCATTTCCCATTTGTCTATCAGTTTGAATGTGGGAATGGCTGGATCTTTTGGGAGTTGGCGGAACATGGCTTCGCTGATGAAGCTCTTACCGTTGTTCACACACACTCGGGCGAGAACAGAGTCCTTCCCATCATTTAACTGAACAGGGATGAACAACTGCTCTCCAATTTGCTGAATATCGACCAGGCTCTGAGCTGATTTCACATCTTTCTGGACTATAGGAGTGGGAGTGTCTGATTGTGGATTGGTAAAGAATTTCAGAGTATTTCCTTCCAGTGTGGAATACCACCTTAAACTGGAAGGAAGGTTTATTTTCAGAAATAGAGAGGACCCCCCATCACCAGTCTGTTGTCCTACTGCTATTACTGTCACATCTGGAATTTGGTTGTTCTGGAAGTGAAATTCTACTTGGTCAGATTTTTGTTCAACCATGTGGCAGGTGCTGTTTAAACTAACATGGTTGACACTCTGTTTTAATTTTATTGGTCGGCTAGTCTGGGTCCAGAGGACCTTGCTTACACAATCTATTAGGGGTGATAACCTTCTCAGGAGGTCATTCCCTAGTAAACAAGGGGTGCCCTCTGGAGTTGCTACTATGACCGGGTGTTTCACCTTGTGTCACCCAATTTTAATGTCCAAGTCTGCAGTCCCCTCGACGGGAATTTCCTTCCCGTCAAAGTTCTGCAGTTGTCCAGGAAGAGAGGTGAGGGGAATTCGGTAATTCTCCCCCCTTCCTGCATTTAGTTCATCAAAGGCCCTTTTGGACAGAAGGGTAGCTTGGGATCCAGTGTCCACCAGTGCCAAAATTGTACTCTGCCCCTGTACTTGTACTGGGGCATAGTATCTTCCCTCCTTCTCCCCAAGGGGGCACAGATAATGCACATTTTTGGACAACTGGTTGGCTAACTTTCTGGTTTTGGACATGGCAAGAGAAGAGATTTGGGCAGAATTCTGTGAAGAGCCTGGGGAATCTGAAAGAAAAAGTTGGCAACTGGAAATGGTTTTGGGTTCTGGGCCACCCCCCCCTTTTTGGAGGCAGTCATCAGGATGGGTTTGAACTAGGGGTTTTTGGTATTGTTGGTTCTGGGATAGGATGATGGGCGGCGACAGCTCAATCCCCACATCTACCCAGTCTGGATTGGAATCTCTTGAGACCCATTTATCCTTGGGAGGAGTTCCCCCATCTCTGAAGGAGAAGATCCTTTTCCCAGGATCTTCTGAGGATCCCTCTCCCTCAAATTGGAAGACCTGTACCTCCTCCACAAAGTGGGTCTGTTTGGGTCCTTTGTTTCTCCTACCCCCCCTCTGCTCCTTGGGAGGCAGGTTTTCAGGGGCAGGAGATTTTGTTTCCGGTTCCTGGTTTTCCAGGGGTTATTTACAAGTTGGGAAGGGAGCTTCCTCCAAGGCTTTACACCCCCCTTCCCCTTGTGCCTCCCCCCTGGGAACTGGTGGGTTATCGAGGTGCTGCCCCTGTCATTGTTCTGGAGCACCAGGTCCAGACTTTGGGGTTTTCTGCGGTGGCATGCTCATCTGAGGGTTCTGTTGAGCCCTCAGTATGTGACTCAGATCCCGTGCCATATTTTGGACCTGGCGCTCAAGTTGTGAAACCCGCTCAGGCTGATACGGGGCTCTATTTTCTCCCCACATTGCAAATTGTAGGCCGCCTTGCAAGCCTCTTGGGGATTTCTATGTACAGAAAAATGTTTCAAGATGGCCGCCCTATATGTGGATCATCTTGAATGGTTTTGTTCCTCCAGCCCCGCAAAGAAACTGGAGTATTCAGGGGAGAATGTCCATTTGACGTACTGGATGCAGCTACTGCTGTCCTTCAAATGGAAAGTCTCCATCATTTGCTCGTAGAGCTCCAAGTGTTCCCAAACAGAATACTTGGCGTTCTTATGATAAGGCGTGATGACACTCCTGATTGCCTTAATCTGTTTTAAGGGGTCCTTGAGCAAGGCCCTTTTCACCTTATTGGCCTTTTTGGTTCGGGTAACCCTGGTCCATTCATCCTCTGATTCAGAAGCACTGCTCCCAGAGGTGCCCGTCTGATGTTCCAGGTTTTCCCGGATTCTGCAAGCCTGGGAATAGCTGTCAGAATGTGGGGACCTGGTCTCCTGTGTCCTGTGACGCTCAGAGGAGTCTTCACATCCCTCCTTGCTACCAGGAATTGATGGGTACCCCCCAAGAGACCTATCTGGGTAGAGGTTTTTAGGATGCCCTTAGGGGGCCTAATTTCCTGGGGTTCCCCACTAAATTGCACTGTACTTAGGTGCCCATACCCAGGTGCCCGTCCATCCATTCCTGGGTGGTACTGGCCTATGAGCCCCATACTTTTGGCTGGATAGTAATCTGCCATTCCTGTGGCCCTGTGCTCATGCGTGCCAGGGGACATGGGGGTGGCAGAGTCCAGGGACTGAGAGAGATGAAGGCCTCTGGTACTAGGGCTTCTGAGGTTATGCTCAGGTGTTTCCCTTTCCCAGCGAACTTCATCTCTGTCAGCCCCTGCTCCCTGTTGCAATGCAAGAGCCTGCGCTTTCAGTTCCTCAGGTAAGGCCTTACTAGACTCTATCAGTCTCTCCTGCATGGCTACCTGTTGCTGGAGCCTATCATTGTGCTGACAGAGAGCCTCATTTTCTCTCTGTGCCTCCTGATTGGTCCTGGAGTACTGGGCCAGACTCTGCTGCAGGAGGGTTACCTCCTCAGTCCCATCCCCACTGGCCTGCTCCTTTCTTGCCGGAGCCTCCTCCACCCTCCTGGTGTGATCTAACAAGCCCTGATGCTCTTTTTGGAGGTCACCCAGCCCATGGAGGGCCAAGTGATTTTCTTCAATTTTTCTTTTTAAATGGCAGACTTACTGGCCTAAGGTATCCCTTTCCTGACCAAGAGCCTGCATTTGTGACACCAGGTCGTCCCTCTGCCTTTTGAAAGGCACCAGCTTTCTGGCGTTCTTCATCAAACTCTGCCTTGGTATCCAGGTCTTTCAAAATCAATTTATTGCTTTCCTCTTTCTCTCTGTCTAGTTGGATTTGCAGGGTGGCTACCTGCTCTGTGCATGCCCTGTTGAAATTGATCTGTTGCTCCAGCTTTTTCTGGCTCTACAGTAAGGAGTCCAAACTGTCTTGGTGCTCTTTCTGCAAAGCCAGAATTCTGGCATCCTGGTCTGTCTTTTCCTGTTGCAGTATATCCATGTCCTCTTTTGTTTTAATGATATACTGCCTACTATAATTTTCTGACTCCTAGCTCCTCTGCAGCCTCTGCTCAGAAGAGACCAGGTCAGATTGGGCCTTTTCTAACGCCATCTGTTGCCTATTTGCCAGATCTTGGCATTCAGCACATTTGTCCTGCATGGCTCCCATATATAGATACAAATATGCTGCTATCCTGGCAATCTTATTGTGTTCATCTTTGGCCTTAGAAGCCATATATAGTTCACTCAGGGCCACATGTAAGGGACCCTGATCTCTCCACATATCTGACCCAGTTGTAGTGACCTGTTGTGTGATCGCCTGCAACCATACATTTTGGTCCTGCTCAGACCATTCACCTATCACAAACAGTTTATGTAAGAGGTGCTCCCTAGCTATCTTCATATCTACCAAGGTCGTCATTCTGGAATTTGAGTTCCTTCCTGACTTACAGAAGTTTGTATTTTATTTTGCAAAACAGACCGTTTACTTAGAGCGTTCCTTTGAGGGGTGCTTTCACAGTGTAAAACAGCGTGGTGAACTAACCGGATATGTGTATCCGGTCAGTTGGCACACTGTATTAAGCTGCACAAGTGGTAAATCTAACCCAGAATATCCCGGCTCCGAGCCCCCACTTTGTAAGTGACTCCGATCAAGCAATCCCACTAAGTCAGTGCCTTGTCTGGGATGCCCAAGGGAAGCCCTTATTTATGTATTTTTATGGCAAGTTATAATCTGGATGATGACCCCTTGTATAACACCCCTCTCTTAGAATCCCCCTTGACCCCACTGAGCCAAGAAGTAGGCCTGTTTTACAAATCTAAAAGGTTTATTTGAAAAATTAAACAATATATATATATATATATATATATATATATATATATATATATATATATATATATATATATCACACTTCTATAAATAAATTGATAATGGATGGTACACTTGTGAATATGAGCAGTAATCAGCAAGAGGTAATCCTACAGTAGCACAGTTCTTGGTTACTTATGAATAGGAACAGAAGAATAAGGTGGGAACGAATGCTTTATATGGTTCAAGGAAACGCAATGATGAATGAAATGCAGCACAGAAAATAACTTGATATGGCTTCAACAAAAGACAATGTAATCACTTTTCCTTGACAATTCACTCCCCCCCCTTTATGCAATATAAGGAGATGGAAAGAAGAGCACACAGTCCTCAGGAATGCAATCAAATACAATATGACATTCAGTTCCCCCCCAGCAAGCTTAGAGGAAAACAGGTAGAAGTTTGAAACACAGGCCCAAAATGCTTTGAATGTGATGACAATGAAGTGAGAAATGTGCTAAAAATGCGTTTAATTCCCTCTAGAGGTTCAGGGTGGGTGATATCTAGTTTATATTAGTTCAGGCTCACTTTATCAATGCTCTATCAGTAACTAGCAGGTTAAAACGAATTTTAGCAAAGGAAAGCAAGGAGCTGCTGATTTTTACACGTGGCTGAAATTGTGCAAAATGTCAAATTGCGGCAAATTTAATTGCGTGCGTCGAACGTAATTACGGAGGCCCTATAAGGAGTTCTAGGTTCGTTGGAAAGCCTAGAATCTTAGCTTTAAGATAAAAGTTAAATTTCGCTCCTAGCACAATCGGTTCCGGAGATACGGACGATTTTGTGAAGGTAGTTTTTTGGATTTGAAATTTAAAAGTTCAAAATGACAGGTGACAGTTTCCAGCTTTAAAAAGGACAGAATGACACACACGATTCCTATGAGGTAGTTCTAAATAAGTCAAAATAGTTTTAATTAGATTATTTTAAACTAAGAGATTAGTCTGGCACAGTCCTAGAGTACTCACACTATCTTTTGGACAGGAATGCGACTTCGTCACGGATCTGGTCAGGTTCGGACTGCGGTTCCCTTGCCACGGACGGTCTCTGCCTGGTTCTGCTTTCTCTGGATACAGCACTGCTTTCTGGGTTGGCTATTGGTTCTGGCAAAAGTTCTTGGCACTGCACGGCGGTCTGGTCTCTTTGGATGCAGCACTGCTTTCTCGGTTCTGGCTTAGGGTTCTAGCCAGAATCAAACAGCACAGCCCGGCTGGTGAAGAGTTCAGTTGCAAAAGATTTTGATGCCTGCTGAAGATACTTTTGCTTGTAGTGGGCCTTCTAGGTTCAAAGTTCTGTAGTCTCTGTCTAGCGGGAGTCAGTCTAGATCTCTGGAGTTCTGGATGTGAATTTGTCCATCAGCGTGCTCCGCAGAAATGGAAATTGAATGTCCCTGTCTGGGTCCCAGTGGCACTTTGTATGTGTTTTACAAGTGGGTGTGTGCCTGGGCCTAGCTAAGCCTGCCCCTCTCACTTGTCATTGGCCCAGTTCTCCCCTCTCGCTTGATTGGGGAGCTGGGTTGTGTGTCATCTTTATGGCTTACAGAAAGACACTCCCCTTGTCAATGTGCACACAAATCTATTTCTGATCCAAATACATATTTCCTAGATACACAATTTGTTGAAATTACATGTACATATTACAGATTCCTTATGGTCCATGCTTGTCCGACTCTGATCTTCCTGGGGGCTTGCATTCAAAAATGACAACGTTTAGAGCTTTTTGACTGGTTTTGCAATAATTACACAAATGTACACCCTCCTTCTACACACATTCCAGCTATTTACTAGGTTTCTAGCATAAACCCGGTGTCTGTAATCTCAATAAATAGCAGGGTTTGGTCCTAGAACACCGTAGAAATTGAAGTTTGGACTCAAATCGTGAGGGCATTTTTCATAATAAGAATCTCTAAGTTGTACATTCCTGTCATTTGGTTACAGTAAGTTATCACTGTTTCTATAAAATATATTTTTGCTGCAATAGGAATCCACACTCAAGTCTGGCCCGCCCCTTGAAGCTGGGTGGGTCAGGGATCACATGTCTCTGCTCCCAGGCAGAGCTCTGTTTACAGTCAACATTCAAAATCAACATACCCCATTCAACTGAAAGGGGCTATTGTCTCTCTCCTCCAGGCTGAAAGGGAAACCCCCTCCCTCTCACTCAGAAGGGCCATGTGATATCCTGCCTCCTCTTGTGAGTCTCTGGGGTGTTAAGAGTTCTCAGCCTCTTGTCCTCTGGGAACAGCAGGTGGCTAAGATTTTTAATTAACCAACAGGCTTTGAAGTCCCAGTTAGGCTGGATCCTCTTACACTCCTGAGATACAGTCCTACTGTCAGAGTTTAGACCGCTAGTGCCGGTTTGTGGACAAAGCTGGTACTGCACCCATTTTTGGGATCTGTCTTGAATTGATGCATTTCAATAGAGTGGTCTATTGCTTGATAGTATAGGACCCTTGCTTAACATTGTTTTGATGGCATCCTTACAGTAGAGTGGTGATGTGGAACCCCCCACAAGAAGGTTGTATCTTTAGAGTGGTCTTGTGCCCATGATTTTAGCAACTTTTTGACATAAAAAAACGGATTTTGAACAGAACCACCTTTCTTTGCACTGGTGGGTGGCAGATTAGGTGACCATTTTGGTGTGCGCAAATTGCGCAGTTCTCCTGGATTCTGGCATGAATGTGGCTGGCGACAGCTCATCCCCACATCCACCCAGTCTATTGATTTAGTTTGTTCTGGGATAGAATAATGGGCGGCGACAGCTCATCCCCACATCTACCCAGTCTATTGATTCAACATGGGTCAAAACCCTTGACATCTCTCACTTCGCTCCATGTAAAATGTTGCAGAGCACACTGGCACATTCCTGCAGTGAGTACTCTATTCCACCCCACCTGAAATGTGTGTTGGCAGGACGGTGCAGCCTTTTTCTGGTTGTTACAAAAACACAGTTTAGAGATCTTGGTGCGCACATGAGTCAGTGTGGCCATTTTGTGCTGTCTCTTGCACCAATGCAGTAAAATGATGTAACATAGCACAGCTGAGTGGGTCAAAATAACCCACAGATTCCCCCCCAACTTCGTCTGGATTTCCAGTCGTGGGGGATTCGGGCAAGTGGGTTTTTTCTTTTCTTGAAAAAGCAGGTTCAGTCGGGTTTGAGTTCTTCTTCCATCAGCGAAGAGAGAATGTGGAATGATACCCACAGCTTTCTTTCAGGTTTTCTTTTCTGATGTAGAGCGATACTCCAACTTTCCATGGGTTTCTCTTTCTGGGTCCTCGAGGAGGTCCTCCTTGGTTATGACGGTTTTATCAGTGCAAATCTATAAAATAGAACACAAACCGGTTATGTCAATTTTCCCAAAAACTGTCCTTCAATTGGGATTTCAGCACTGGGATATACAGGCATTCAGGGAACATTGAAATATTTCTAGGCTTCAGACGTATCCCCCGCTGGGTTTTCTATGGACTCCTCTATTTGCTGCAAAGTGTGCCTGGTGTGGCAACTCTTTAGCTGATTAATGTTGACCCACTTCTTTTTCTGTCAAGTCACCTTTGGGGATGCAGATTCTGTAGGCGAGGCCTGGGATGGTGACCTCTCCTCCATCTCTGAACTTCCATTTCCTACCGTAGCACTGGGGCTGACCGGAAGGTTTTCTTTAGGATTGCCAGGACCCTGAGATGTACTCTCCAGTTGGGACTGGGCTTGACAATAGCTGGGATCCAAATTAATCTTGAGTCGGTTGAGGATGTGACTGCCCATATAAAAGGCGGAAGGAACACCTTGCACGGTCCAACAATTGTGTTCTGTGCTTTTGTCACCTCCAGAAATTTTGATCATACCACTGCTAAGCAGGAGATGTTTGGAATTGGGAGTTTCCAGGTCCATTTCCCATTTGTCAATCAATTTAAATGTGGCAATGGCTGGATCTTTTGGGAGTTTTCAGAATATGGCTCCGCTGATGAAGCTCTTACCGTTGTTCACGCACACTCGGGCGAGAACAGTTTCTTTCCCCTCATTTAACTGAATAGGGATGAATAACTGTTCTCTAATTTTCTGAATGTCAGCTAAACTTTGAGCTCGTTTCTCATCATTTTGGACTCTGGAATTGGGATTTTCTTATTGTGAAGGAGTATAGAATTTCAGAGAATTTCATTCCAGTGTGGAATGCCACTTGAAACTGGAAGGAAGGTTGATTTTCAGAAATAGAGAGGAAATCCCATCACCAGTTTGGTGTCCAACAGAAATTACTGTCACATCAGGGATTTGGTGGTTTTGAAAATGGAACTCAATATGATCCTGTTTTTGTTCAAGCATGTGGCATGTGCCATTTAAACTAACATGGTTGACACTATGTTTTAATTTTATTGGCCGGTTAGTCTGGGTCCAGAGGACCTTGTTAACGCAGTCTATTAGGGGGGACAACCTTTGCAAGATGTAAATACCCGGTAGACAGGGTGTGCCCTCCGGCGTCACGACTATGACCGGGTGTTTCACCTTGTGTTGCCCAATTTTAATTTCCAGATCTGCAGTCCCCTCGACAGGAATTTGATTCTCATCAAAGTTCTGAAATTCATATCCAAGGCAGGCCCCGACTCATGTCCCCCTGCACCCCCACCCATCCACCATTGACAGGCACCTGCCAGCAGGCCCAACTCATGTCCCCCAGCCACACCATTGACGGGCACCTGCCAGCAGGCCTTGACTCATGTCCCCCTGCACCCCCACCTACCCAGCAGTGACGGGCACCTGCCAGCAGGCCCTGACTCATGTCCCCCCGCACCCCCACCCACCCAGCAGTGACGGGCACCTGCCAGCAGGCCCCGACTCATGTCCCACTGCACCCCACCCACCCACCATTGACGGGCACCTGCCAGCAGGCCCCAACTCATGTCTCCCCACCCGGCACATCATCTCACTCCAGACCCATGGCCCTTATGGCCATCCAAATCCCACCCCACGCCACCCCAGTCCAAACACCCAACAAAGCATTCCATCCAATCCACATTGAATTCCCAATGTCATGATAGAAAATAACCAGCATGCCCATGAATACATGTCCCCCAGACCCACACAATGTCGACACATGACTGTGAAAAACCACATTGTGACATGCACAAAACAAATGAGAGATGACCACACAAGTAAAGTATAGAAAAAAAGTGTATTGAAGAATAAACCAAGTCCAGAAGTCCAGAAAAGAAACAAATAAATGAATGCTGTAACCAATAAAATCCAAAGTAAAATGGCTCCAATGAGTTCATCCAAAAAGAAAAGTATTCCACCATGGGTCCAAGAAAATGAAATCAAGGTCCAAAACTATTTACAAATGAACATCCAAGGGTCCATGAGCCCAACAATCCAAAGGAAATCTAACCTAAATCCTACCTAATAAATAACTATATACAAAAAGGCGGGGCATAGTCCATGCGCCCAAAAGGAAAAAAAACTAGAAAGGAAACTTACACCTACAGAACTATTTACAAAGGCGGCGGGCAAGTCCAATGGCTCACTTGTTGATGTTCTGGGCCAGGGCATCATCGAACTCCTCTTCAACGTCCCGGAGCCGGGCCTCTTCCCTGGCCTCGAGGTCTCGCAGGGATGCAGCCATGGCCTCCTCCAGCTCCATGTGAGTGGCCTCCAGGCACTCAGCCCGCCTCAACGCCCTGCGCATGGAGTTCTCTGCCCTGACCATAGTGAGCCGTGCCTCCTCCGCCTGCCACCGCTCCGCATCTATTTTCCGGCCCAACCGCTGCCACACGGAAGACACTCCCAATCCAGGGTCCTCCTGCCCTCCGGCCGATGCCTGCCCCTCTGATGAAGATGTCCCTGAGTCATCATGGCTCCCACTCTGAGCCTGCTGCTGCCGTGCATGTGCCCTGGTGGTCAATGCATGCACGTCCTCCTCTTGCTGGGGTCCAGTTGTTTTGGTGGCCACCCCTGTTGGACCTCTGACTCCCGACTGTGGCAGGGATGTTTCCTCCAGCCTGGCCGCTGGTTCAGGGTCAGCTCCACAGGCTGCCCAGGTGATACTTGGGCAGGAAGATGGCACAGAGGATGACTGGCGCATAGGGGGTTCAGTTGAGGAGGGGGTCGCTAGAGGATCTGGCACATGGAGGAACCCAGCCTGGGTGACCTGTCGTAGTAGGCCAACGCGGTAAATGAGGCATCTGAAATAACATGCAGTGTCCTCACCAGAACCCTGCCCGTCATCCCGAATGTCACGTTGACGCAATGCCACCCCAGCCAGGACAGGCTCAACACGGTCCCGGATTGCCACGTCCGCAGGGTGAGGAAGGCCAGTTGTTGTTTGCGCATCCCCTCCCTGAAAATGGGTCGGGACAAGGGCATCACTGCTGGTGCTGGATGATGCAGTCACAGGATTGGGGACAGAATTACACACAGGCACCTCCGCGGCCACCTGTGCTGCTTCCTGTCCCTGCCCCTGGACTGCACCACTAGCACCAGTGGAATCCCCCTCCAGACCCTGTGTGTGGGCCTTCCACGGCCTCCTCCGCAACCAAACCCCCCACCAACCTGGATGACTCCGTGCCATCTTCCTCCGTAATCCCCTGTGGGGGCTCAGCTGCCCCTACTGCTGCCAAGGAGTCCAACTCCGACCTCCGCCTCTTGGACCTAACCTCGGCAGCTGCAGCCATGGATGCGGCACCAGACTCCTCACTCCCCGACGAGATGACAACATGGGAGGGGAGCTGGGCCTTTCGTCTCCGGCTGACGGTGGGATCCCTGCCGCTGTGCTCCACAGCACCGTCTCCGCCCTCTTCATCAGTTGGCGCTGCAGACAGGGAGAGACAGAACACAGGCATCAGGGCACTGTACAATGGTCTGATACACACATGACAGTTGCACATGAGTGGCAGTGTCAAACCTCACACATGGCATCACACTCCCCAACACACATATCATTTGAACCCACACACATGCGCA
This sequence comes from Ambystoma mexicanum, assembly GCF_040938575.1. Taxonomy (NCBI): domain Eukaryota; kingdom Metazoa; phylum Chordata; class Amphibia; order Caudata; family Ambystomatidae; genus Ambystoma; species Ambystoma mexicanum. Next base: position 650,224,176 of record NC_090930.1, on the reverse strand, counting down.
AATTAACAGGAATGTTGCAGCAGGCAGCACCATCCATACACATACAACAGCATGAGCATCCGAAGGTTAGCCTAATGTCACATGCAATACGAGGAGTGCCGAACACATGCACACATATGCCACCAGACATACATGCATCTGTACATCTCCACCACCTGTAACAGTGAAATCATCGGCATCCATGTCACATCTGCCAATCAGTCTCCTACATGTCGGTGTCACATGTATCCATGGTGTTTCACAGAGGCACACATGTCAAATACACACACACACATGTACATTGTGCACATACATGAAGGTGGAACCAGCATCCATGTGTCCCACCATAACCATGCACAGTACATACACAGAAATGTATACATGTGTGCACCCACACATGCATTTGGGCATCATGCATTTGAACACATTCACCATTGATGTGCCTCCACATGACTGGACTCACATGCGGCATGCTCATGTCCCTGTACATACACATCCATACATGGGCCTTTCAAGACATATGTCCAACCTGCACACTCCTAGCACACCTCAACATGCACTGCGTCCAATCAGTACGTATTGACACCTACCGCTCGATTCTGGCCGGGTCTGCCTCTGAAGGACCTGGAGGTGGAGCGCTGGGTGTATGCGTTCCAGGACCCTCATCTGGATGTTGGTAAGGCGGAGCTGGCACCCTTCTGCATGCGCTGCCTTCAAGAGGTGCCGGGCCTTGCTGAGGGTCCAGGACCTGAAGTCCTCACAGCGCTTCCGAACATGTTGCATGTTGCGGGCTGCCACCCCCTCCACATTGATGGCAGCCATGATGTCCTTCCAGATCCTCTTCCGTCCTTCATTGTCGGCGCGTGAACTTCCAAAGAGGGCATCATAATGCACCAGGACTTGCTCCACCAGGATACCAACTTCTGTGGCACTGAAGCTGGTAGCCCTATGCCTCTCTGGCTGGGGGTTGCCAGTGGTCTCTGATGGTGTTCCCCCTGACATGGCAACCCCCTAGGCAGGTATGGGTGGGCAACTGGGTCCTGGTACTGGGCTGTGGAGCGATGGATCTTCAGTCAGGAGTCTTCTGTTCCAGCAGGGGTGGCCACAGCAACTGGACCCCTGCAGATGGCTGATGTGCAGGCACCAAATAGCAGGGCATGTGGCCAGCAGGCAGGCAGGCAGCAGCAGATGGCAGGTGGGAATGTGCTCCGGGCTCTGGGGGTCAGGAAAATGGCCTTCTGGGCAGGAGCGTGGTCTTCCGTGTGTTGTCGCGTGGCCAGCTTGATACGGAGCGAATTGGCACGTGAAAAAATAGAACATCAGCGGGTAATTCGAGGAAAGGGCCTTAGCGTGTAAGCGCATCTGTGAAGTAACATGCGCGGGCGTTTCCCTCCACATGGCTGCATGTTGATTGTACACATGCAAAAACTGCACATCCGGGTGTCACTGCGTGTAATTGGAGGAAAGGCCCTTATCGCGTACGCGCGTAAGTGACATCACACGTGTGGGCTGGGTTAAAAGGTACGCGTAGGACGCCATTTTCTTGTACGTGCTTTTTGTGGAGAGCGCGCGGGTGATTCTTGCACTTCTTGTCGGTTCACACGCGATTTCTTCACAACGGTTCCAGTTTGTTCTCCTTGTATACTCAGACAGCGTTCAATTCTTCTTTTGGCGGGTTGTTGCCAATGCGCACACACGCCTCTTTTTCACATTCTTTTTCCAGGCAGACGGTGAGTCGCGCACATATTTTTCAACTGTGTTTGCCCCCGTGTGTCTCGTTCCCATTCAGAGGTCATTGTAGCCTGTGTGTACCACGCGTATGCTTATTTTTATGTTTCTGGGTGCCACAGCATAGTGCGGGTTCTTTATTCCATGCACGTGGGCTACCAGGGGTCACGTGCATGTTAAAATGTGTTTTTGGGGTACCTGAGCATTGCGTGACCCGTCATCTTCCCCCAGGGGTCACAGACAGCTTTGCTAGAGCACTAGGGTACGTATTCCATCTAGTACCCTGCCCCTTTCACCCCAATTGCCCAGGACAATTGTTTACTGCACCTCCGATTCACACAAGAACATCAGTGCCATGCATGGGAGGCGACCTAGTGGTAAGGGAGGCAAAGGTGGCCAACCTACAAGAGGTGTCTGCGGTAGGGGACGTGGCCAGGATGTGTAGGGTGGCCCAAGAGGCCAGTGTGTGGAGGACCAATCAGGCACACCTATGCCCCCCAAAGGGTCGGGGAGATTCAGCTTACACCATCCCAGCTCAGGCCTTGTTAACCAGGCCTATGTTATTGACCGAACCGGCACAGGATGACTCACAGGCAGGGCCATCTTAAGCACTTTTGGGGCCCTGGGCACGGACATCTTTGGGGCCCCCCTCCACCAAACCAAACAAATTAAGGGATCATGAATAATGGTTGCACCCCCAACCCCACCCGTTGTGCTCACAACCTATAGGTTGATATGCTGTCTCGGATCATAATAAGCACGTTTACTCCATTTAAGACCCCTTACCTTCTTCATTCTTGCTCTAATCAGAATGATCAACAAGTAGCATTTGAAGACCAACATTAGCAGTCTACGAATAGGTTACTGCTCTAGTGCATACTGGATAATTATTATCAACAACATCCAGGAAGGTGTGCAGCCTGTAGTATTAATGCAGGACCATATGTAAAAGGTACATGTCACCCATAATAGACAGAGAACTCACATTAGCTGCCTCACAGAATGCAAAAGTGCTCATGCATGGACAGAGGAGACCAATTGGAAGGAAGGAGAACGCTACACAAACCATGGCATGGATAGTGGATGCAGATTAGAAGCTACCAGAAAGGCGTCTTTATCCAGACAGATTGAGATTAGAAGTGGGATATGGTTTTCAAATAGTGTTGCCATTAGATATCAAAGGAACAAATGCCTGTGGTGTGTGATGTGAATATGCTCACTATTACAGTGGAAGCAACCCTATGGCCAGTGAAACCATGAATAAGTCTTTTATGAAGATCATATCATGAGAAGGAAATCACTCTGAAGGGCTGACAATTTCGAAAGGTTTGGGGACTGGCAATATAAGATTAAATGAGAAGCCCAGGATCACACATTGGTTAAGGACTGAATGGGTGAAGATGGGATTTGTGACAACACTGCAATTTCTGCATTTGAACACTTTCTTTTCCAGTTCTTAGCATTAACTAAAACAATCTAATTTTATAAAAATGGACTTGGAATGTACACAAATCACATTACCAAACATGACCATTTTTATCAAAATATTATAGAAGGGTTCTATGCCAAATGGGATTGGTTCTAGCTTCATTCTCTCCATCATCAAGGGAATTATATAAGTACCAGCATACCAATCGATGTGATTTAACAAATGTAATCTGGGTTTGTCTTTTGTATTTTAAAGCTTTAAATACTTCCAAAACAATGGCTTGTGACATTTTCATTAATAAACGTGCATAAGAACCTTTGACGTTTACCAAAAAGCTAACCGTTTTTTGTGTCAAACAAGCAGACCTTGAAATATGCTTACCTAAGGCCTGCACCATCAAGTCCGCTCTCTTCTGTCTACCACCCCTTATACTCAAATGGTCTCCATAAGAAGAAAGATCCAGTAATGGGCTAAACGATGCCAGAAGCATGCAAGAAGGCAAACCTCATAGAAGACAGCAAAGTAATGTAAGATATATTGGATTATTTGACCAGGATCACTGTATCGTCTGCTGGCAAAGCCAGGATACAAGCATGAATGCTTTCGTTCCATAGTCTTGAATTTGGATACTGATTCACCTCTTGGACTAACAGTTTATGCCATCGTTGGAGGTGATTCCCTAGGTTTTACAACGCTTCATATGAACAAACCAATTTCTAGACATTCAACATACGGATGACATGTTAGTTTTTATAGCATTCCCTATCTGGTACAGGCACATTGCTGATACCAGCAGATGTTGTTCTGCAAAACCAAGTACATATGCAGGCAGTTTCATAAACTTCAGACATAGGAAAGGCTCAGCCAGCCTTGCTGGAATATGATATTCTAATTTTTCATATGAACACATATCTCTTCAATGGGTGCTTCACACACTGAGCTAACCTCTGAACCATTGTCGCACTTAATTTGTCAATATGCATTTCACTGTTGCCTATTGCACATTATCAACATAATTCCCACAGGAAGGAAAGAATGCTACAGGGTTGTGCCGTAAGGAACACACAAACTATGTATACCACAGTGAACACAGAAAGCAATACATGATGAATTGATCAAAGCAGAATGTACTTGTCAAAACAGAAAGGCAATGGGTTTAAGGACTCAGCAGCACCCCATAAAATATCCTGAAGTGTGCTATTTAAGACTGGTTAACAATGTAATATCACTTCTTCAGATCAGGCAGCCTTTTTGGGGCCCCCTCCAACGAGGGGGCCCTGGGCAAGTGCCCCTTTTGCCCTCCCATAAAGACGGCTCTGCTCACAGGCCGACTTCCGTTTCACCAAGTCAAAGCCACGTGTGGTGGGGGAAAATTGCTGTCACCGGAAGTGTACGAAAGTGTACTGTTGGACTGGCTGCTGTGTCGGCGGGCTCCGTCCTCAAGCACTCTAACTTTGGACTTGCTGCCCGTGGACTCGTGAAACCACTAGTCCGCAAGAGGAAGGACTGCGTTCCTCAAAACACGCTGCTAGCGTCCCTAATCCCTGGAAAGAAAAGAAAAAAAAAAAAAAAAAAACACCGCCCCACACCGTCACCAGTCCCTCCTCCCTCCTGGATTTCCATTGGCTGCAATCACTACAACTACTCCGGTCACGCGCACCGCGCGCGCACCGGAAGTGTACGAAAGTGTACTGTTGGACTGGCTGCTGTGTCGGCGTGCTCCGTCCTCAAGCACTCTAACTTTGGACTTGCTGCCCGTGGACTCGTGAAACCACTAGTCCGCAAGAGGAAGGACTGCGTTCCTCAAAACACGCTGCTAGCGTCCCTAATCCCTGGAAAGAAAAGAAAAAAAAAAAAAAAAACACCGCCCCACACCGTCACCAGTCCCTCCTCCCTCCTGGATTTCCATTGGCTGCAATCACTACAACTACTCCGGTCACGCGCACCGCGCGCGCACCGGAAGTGTACGAAAGTGTACTGTTGGACTGGCTGCTGTGTCGGCGTGCTCCGTCCTCAAGCACTCTAACTTTGGACTTGCTGCCCGTGGACTCGTGAAACCACTAGTCCGCAAGAGGAAGGACTGCGTTCCTCAAAACACGCTGCTAGCGTCCCTAATCCCTGGAAAGAAAAGAAAAAAAAAAAAAAAAAAAAAAGTAACTCTTTATTCGCTAATCTAAGTAATTACTAATAGTACTTGCTAGCGGTACTTGCTAGTATTTCTGCTTTGCTTTGGAGAGTAGCTTTCCTTTCGAGAAGCTACGTTCACTAAAACACTTTTTCTTTTTCTTTTTGTCCCCCTCCTTAGACACCGCCCCACACCGTCACCAGTCCCTCCTCCCTCCTGGATTTCCATTGGCTGCAATCACTACAACTACTCCGGTCACGCGCACCGCGCGCGCACCGGAAGTGTACGAAAGTGTACTGTTGGACTGTTTGACGGTGTGGCGGGTGTCGGGTGGACCCACATATAAGTAAGTTGTCTTTGAACAATCTAAGAAACTTTACTGCTAGCTTTGTGCACTGCATGTTACTGAAACTCGCACGTTGTGCTTTTGGGTCATTATTATTATTACTATTAATCTAATTGTTCAATTATGGTTGGGAGTCTAAGAAATGGAAAGAGTGTCTCTAAAGATAAAACAGACACTGTGCTTGATGGTAATGTACCTATTCAGCTTCATGACTCCATCTTGAACGAATCTGTTCCTATACTGTTTGAGGCACATGGAACGAAACGGGTGATGGATATTAATACGGTCCCCTACAGCCTCCAGTCTTTGTCTGTCGAACCAAATGATGACATAGAGATAAGACAGGGTGCGATCTCATCAACCTCTTTTGGAATAGGACAAAAAGGTAATGCCTCAAAGATGCCCATATTTACGACTCCTTTTAAGGGGAAAAATCCTCCCTTCTCATCTATTAAGATCGCTAAAAATGAGCTGTCAGACGTCTCTATTATGGCGCCAGCTCTGATAAATGAATGGGAAAAACGCTGTCACATCTCCCTAGGGCCCTTTTCACCTGCAATATTGCATCCCGGGGACATAGAAAGCATTTATTTGCATAATGAAGATATTATATCACATGTTGCGTCTTCCTCTGAGCATGACACTCCGCTGATGCCACCTCTTACAGGCCCCTCTACTAGTTCACCTACTAATCAAACTATGAGGGAATTATCTGGAATTGGGGTATCAGGGGTACTTGCGCCTGGAATCCCACACGTGAATAGTACAGGGGGTGTTGATGAAATCAATCCACTAGTTGAAAACACAATGAATAAAAACTCAGACACTGCTTCAAACAGTATTCTTAATCCACCGAATATGGGTGTTGAAAATGCAGCATTCCCGGTGATCACCTCTATATTGAATCTATTAGATAAAGGGCATGACCTTACACACGCACATCTAATCACGATTAAGAATAATTTGGCTGACTTGTCTGGAAAAATTTGTAAAATTGAGGGATTTATGTTGGCCTATGTCACGTGTCAAAATGAAAAAATGATGATGATTGACTCTCACCTAACAAAAATGGCCCAACCTATACTCACACGAAAACAGGATACCTCCTCTCAGACTGAGGAAGTATCGTATGCAAAGGCTCTGACTCTAGGGGTAAATATGCAAAATTTAGCACCTACTACATCCACTAATGTGTTGCTAAAGCTTATCCAGGCAAACTCTGTAAAAATAGATGAAGTGTTGTATCGCTTAACGGTACAACAATGTCTTGCGCAAAAAGCCTGTGAAATGGACACTTGTGAGACAGCCCCTGCGATTCTAGCTGAGGCTAATCACGATGTGCATCCTAGTAGCCCTACGCCACTTGTTGACTTGATAATGTATAGTGACCCAGATCTTGGAGAATTAGAGGGTGATAAATCCAGTTCTGATGAAATTGCAGCCCGAGAAAAAGATTTAATTAATCTTGAAAGTGAAATTGTATCTAGCAAAGAAAATCCAACAACCTTTCTATCTCGAAAGATGAAACGCGCCCAAGCAAAAGCCTTAAAAAAAGTAAATCAAAAAATTAAAAAAACTCTTGCCCAGAGTACTCAAGAATCGTCTAAAGCACAAAAAAAAAAGAAAAAAAAAGAGAAAAAATTCAAGTTCAACAGAGTAACCCTATTGATGACCAAGATGATATACAAGTGGTGACTGAGAATGAGCAAGTTAATGAGATAGTGATTAATTTATCACAGTTGAACGAGGAATCAAAAGCATTGTTAAATTTGGCTCTTCCACATGAACAGAAACTAAATGGTATGGGTAGGAAGAGTACAGAAAAAGACACACACAGCCAGACGGCTATGGCCCCTGATGAATCGAATGTTCAGAAGCAAGGGCGTCTTTCAGCATTCTACCCCATTATTAAAATCAAGACGAGCAGAACCGATTCCACTCATGATATAAATACAAATACACAACACAAAGAAACCTCATGTGCGACTGTGAGTGAATTGATTGTTAAGGAGCTGCAGAAAACTAGAGAGGATACTCGGATTAATATGCAAAAAAACGTTGCGGATAATGAAAGTAAGGAAAGCGATGAAAGATCTGAAATGGTCAATGCGATAACTAAAAATATTCTTGAAAGCATTGAAAATGCTGCCTCTCATCAAGAACAAACGAACCAAAAATTGAGTAACATATCTAGAAATAACATTCAAGAAGAAAGTGAGTTGGAAAATCAGAGCCAGCAGGCACACACAAATTCAGTGGTAGCTATGGAACAGTGTTCCTTTTCAAGGGACACACGCTACATATTGGGCTGGCAGAGCGATCCCCAGATGAATGGTCAGCAAAGAATAAATAGATCATTCTTATTTAACATATTCAAAGGGAGTCCGCAACTAAGAACTTTACACTCTAACGATATTGAATGGATTAGGCTCGCAAACCATAACAACTTCCGTATGATCTGTGCTCCTCAGTCACAGATTATTACGAAATTGCTATGGGAACACAGGCAGGACTTTGAGATGCGTGGCTTGGAATTATCTCTATTGCAATCTATTGAAGAAGCAGAGGTTTTTTTGGATGCAAAGACTGCTCCAGATGAGAGCAAATCTGGGGAGAGGAGTCGAGCTGGTAGTCAAGAACAGGCAGCAGACCTTATCACCCAGATTACTACACTAGTAGGTGTAGCATCCAATATAACCTGGCTAGGGCCCCTAATGACATCTATCATCGATATGGCGGCAAATAAAAAACAATCCTAATCAGGCTGAACTGAGATTCACTTCTTGGAACTGCTGTGGGATGAAAAACCTGGGTGATTGGCTTAAAGAGTCTGTGTGTATACAATCGCCCATGATCATATTCCTACAGGAGACGATGTGTTTAGATGCTTTCTTTATTGATGGCTTTAACACTATTAGTGTACCTGCTCGCCAAGGATTAGTTGGTCGTCCTTCCGGTGGTGTGGCAATTTTGATTGATAATTCTATTGATCATAATGTGAAAACCTTATATGCTACAGACAATTTAATGGCAATTGAATTCTCCGTGTGTGATCACCCTGAGCATATTTATCTTTTAATCTGTGTGTATTATAATCCGGCTAAATGCCTTTTAGAAAAATTTCTGGAACTAATAGATGGGATTTTTTTGGCTGCTATGGAACGAAACCCGAATTACTTGATACTGATTGGTGGGGACTTTAATGCTATTTGCACTGACTTGGGATTAATTGACAGACAAACTTATATCTCTAAATATAAATTCAACTTAATTAATAGAGGCGATAATTTGCTGCACTACTTCAAAGCCTGGAACGTTGTCCCTGTGGACTTCGAACCTGGGTTACTAAAGGGTACCTGGAGGAGGGGTGGAGTCGAATCTTATCTTGATTACTTCTTTGTCTCAGTAAATCTTATGGGGCGCGTGAGTAGGATCATTACGATGGATACACCTTATAGTGATCACACGCCCATAAATATGACTATTAAATTAGATTTTACAACTCTTGAAACTAGTTCTATTCTTAAACTGATCAATATTAAAAGAGTTCAACACTCAGTGAGATGGCATCCCTCCTTATGTAGAAGTTTGAACTTCTTGGTCAACAGGGACCTATGGAGAGTCCCCAAAGGACATGATTCCAAACAGAATGTAATTTTACGTGAGGCATGGAACAACCTGATTATAAAAAAACATCTTCAATCACTCATAAACGATGTAGGGATGCAAAATGATCGTCATCCTTACACGTTTAATGCTGAAATTGCCGCTTTGAAATGTGAAAAAAATCTGCGTTTGAGAAAATTACGAAAACTGAATTTGACTACTGAACTTTATTTACTATGCAAAAAGAAAATCTGTTTAAAATACACTAATAAGAACAAACGTATTAAAGACAGAATTAAGCTAATGGAGAACCAGCAAATCATGAAAGCCATTATTCGAAATGACACCCGCAGGCTCTGGTCTATCATTAATGATACTAATGGACGAGAGCAGCATGATCTAAGTTCTTCGGTCTCATCTGAATCGTGGAAATCATTCATGATTGAGAAATTCAAGTTACCGTCAAAATTTCATAAAATTGACTCAAACATTTTAACTAAAAAGTGCAGTAACAAACTAGCACTTACTATGGACGAGATCTTGGATGCTATTAATCTACTTAAACCTTCAAAAGCTGCTGGTCCTGATGGGTTGCCTGCATGTGTTTTAAAGGATGATCCGATTTTCTGGGCTACAATTCTCTACACCAAATTTTCAAATATTCTGGATTCAAATTGCATTCCCAATTCTTGGCAGAATGCGATAATCATTCCTATCTATAAAAAGGGTGATCCAACTGACCCTGCAAACTTTCGTCCGATTGCTCTTATGGATGCTTCTGCCAAGGTCTTTGCCATTTGTTTATTAATAAGACTACAAAATTATATTGATAACAATGATATTTACTCAAAGTTTCAATCCGGATTTAGAAAGAATATCGGAACATCTCTTAATGCTATAATTCTTGCACACTTCATCTATAAATCTAAACTACCGGAGTCGGGCCCAATATACCTTGCAGCGCTTGATCTAACTAGTGCATTCGACTGTGTAATTCGAGAAGTGCTGTGGGAAAAACTATTGAATTTAGGTTTTCCTCAACGACTTGTGCAACTTCTTGCAATGTTACATACTAATACATCTTTCCAAATCAGAATAAATAGGGAAGGTGCTCTTACCTCACCTATTGCTACCGAGATTGGGGTAAAACAGGGTTGCAACCTAGCTGCAACCCTGTTTAACTTGTACCTCTCTGATATGGATCGATTGTGGACAGGCAATGGCACATTTCCGGTAAAACTTGGGAGTCTTAAACTTGATTGGCTTTGTTTTGCCGATGACATTATTCTGTTTGATAGGACCCCTTCGGGATTACAGCAAAAATTAAACATTTTTTATGATTATGCTGCAGAACACAATCTCACGGCAAATTCTAAAAAATCTCAAATCATCACTTGTCATAATAGGAAAAAAATAAGATCGTACTATTGGACAATTGCGGGTAGTAGGCTTGAAATGGCAAAATCGATTAGATATTTAGGTTATCCTTTGAATAACAGCTATTCACTGAAATCATGGAAGGAGTTCTTAACTTCAAAATCTTGTTCTCTCCTATCAATGATGAAGGTGATTTATGCTAAGTACTGTATGTTCTCGGTTGAGCCTTTATTGGACTTCTACTTGTTAAAGGTTGAACCCATTATTCTTTATAGTTTAGATATTTGTCTAATGAACATTGAACAAATCCTTAATGGGATTCAAGGGTTTCTTTGGAAAAAAACCTTGTGCTTGTCATCAGCTATACCAAATTCGATAATTTGCCATGAACTGGGTCTATCTACACTAGCGTCAAAATGGAGATGGCGACAATTAATGAGCTATATGAAAATGCTGTTGCCCCCCAGAAATTCATTGTATGAAGATCTTCACAGTTTATTACATAATGGTGATGTTAAATCGTTGGATATGTTCAAAAAACAAATGAATATGCTTTTGGACACCATTGAAGTAACAATTGAGGACCTAGAACTCGGTTTAGCTAGAAATAAACGCAAAATGTATGAATGGGACTGGAGGATGATAATTGAAAAAAATCATAATTATGCCTTATACACGGAGTGTGCGAATAGACTTAGGACGAGGGGTACTCTTCCACTATATCTCATGAAATGTCCCGATCGTAGAGTACGTAATATCTACCTAAGATTCAGATTAAATCAATTCGCTACTTTGGAACGTATCTGTAAATGGAAAGTTGGTAGCGAATTGTTCGTGCACCCAAATTGTCGGTTTTGTGCTTCGATTTGTCAAATTGAATCTATAAAGCATCTTGTGGTATATTGCCCTTATTTTGAGGAAAAGAGATGCTTGTTATTAGGCGAATTTAATCCAGGCCTAACATATATCGCACGGGCCGCGTTTTGGGAACGCAGCATGCAAGGGGATAGTATACGTTTTATTTTGACTTTATCAAGGCTCCTATTCAAAATTGACGAGGATTTGAAAACTAAAAATCTGGGCTTAAACATGCTTCTTGTTGAAGAATTATAGTAAATTAAATGAAATTGATGAATTCAGGATATAACTGACGTATTATATATTTTACTTGAATAATTGCATCATTATGACATGTATTTAAAAAAAAAAAAAAAAAAGGCCTATTGCAAAAATATACACTCATGTAAAGAAACTATATAAATTCTATTGTTACTAAGTGTGAAAATGTGAAAATCGCAAAATAGAAATGATTTATGCCAAATATATTTTAATGCGTATATAGAAAGAAAATGATTTTATGCGATGCTTCTAAGAAATGTAGTGTTTTAAAGTTGATGAAATAATTGTAAAAGTTTATAAAATTGATGTAAACTATAAACAATTTTTAAATAAAAAAAAAAAAAAAAAAAAAAAAAAAAAAAAATTGCTGTCACCAGGCCACGTGGATCTGGGGCAGCAATGTCATCTGCTGCCTCAAGTAGCTAAGGTGAGGAGGCTGCCGGGGCAGCTGCAGCTCAATCCACCCCAGCTCCGAGTCACCCAGCCGGGACAGTGTTGGTCCAAGACCATCACACCAAGGTGTGTCCTGCAAACATGACCCATCACCCAATGCCTGCAGGGAGCCTTTTGGTCATCGTGCCTTTGGCTACTTCCAGTGCCCAGTCTACCTGCGCTTCAGCCCCTCCCGACCAGAGCGGCGTAGGCCACTCAGGGTCCACACCACCTCTTAAGAGGAAGAAGGGTGCTTTTGCGGTACAGGCTGGGACCCCAGACATGGCTCCCCCCTCCGGCACGTCAAGGAAGCAGAGTTTCAATGATGTGGAACTAGATGCACTTGTGGGCTACGTGTCGGCCCATGGCCGTGAAATGCTGGTGACTGCAGGGTGCAAGACTACGACTGCTCATCGTAGGGCCCACTGGCAGTACATCGCGGACCAGATTAGTTCCCTTGGATTTGTGAGGCGCACAGCTGATGATTGCTCTAAGCGGTGGAATGACCTCAAACGCAGAGCAAAGAACAAGCTGGCTTCCAATCATGCCTCTACTCTGGTGACTGGCAGTGGGTCTCCACCAGAGAAGGAAGTACATAACATGAGTCTATCGCTGGAGGTTTCATCACAAAGGATCAGATCCAAGGCGTGGGAGACCTACCAGATCTTGAGGCAATGTCCGGTGAGTGGCCATGCATGTGTGTGCAAACCATGTGTATGTTGCTTGGGTGATGTGTTCTGATTGAGTGCCAGGTGAGGCTGTGTAGTCATGACAGCTATGGGTCACCCATGTGGTGCCTCCAAACCATCCCCTGGCCTTGATTTTGGGTTTTAAAGTATACCTCCTGACCGCAGTTAACAATTTCCACCTGATTACTGCACTTGCCCTTCAACTGCCATCATGCCACAACATTGTTCATACTGTTTTCCTGTTAATTCTGCCTGATTGATGGAATCCTTTGCATGTTTAACACACATTTGTGTGCCGTTGTGCCCCAAATTTAACATACTTCAGACATAGATAACACCCCACAATGCCCCTCATTTCTTTACTTATTATGGGAATGATTTCATCAATCAGGCTGATTGAGTATTGTGCACCTACACATGCCCTGCACACAATCACTTCGGGGCCCAGTTTGACTGTTCAACATGACAATTGTCTTCTGTCATGTCCAAGTGACCAACCATTGATGTATCCATGTGCCTCCCATCACTGCATTAGTGTTGCAGCGTGTGGCACATGCATGTTTTGTCACACTCTTTTTCATGTTATATTTCATGATGTCCATCTCACATGGATGGGTGACAGTACCGATTTTCTACCATCTGGGTGTCCTTGTCAAATCTGCCATGGCTATGCTACGTGCTATCTGTGTGCTGGCATGTGTAAGGTATGTCGATTGTAAAAGCCACTCACAGGCTGATGTGTGATGCAGGTGCTATGCAGCATGAAGCACATGTGTTGCTTTTCCATCTTGGAGTCCTCAGTGTCTGCTTTTTGGCTCCCCTTCCACTTCATTGCAGGTGCATGCATGCCAGAGTTATGTGTGACATGGGTCATTTATGTATTCGATGTCTACCTCGTCATGCCTATGTGTGTGGGCTATGCTGCTCATGCTTGTTTTCATGACTTTTCTTTTATGTTTTTGCAGGTGATGAGGCACTAGATGCTGTTGAGGAGGAGGAGATGGCGCAGAGGCAGGAGTACTCACAGCTACAACCAGGCACCAGTGGAGGACGTGGGGTAGTGGTGGGTGAAAATCCATTACTCCTACAGACCATACTGTCCACGGGTGTCTCTGGGTACACCTCCAGAGACCTCTATGAATCAGGTGCTGAATCTGACATTGAGACATATGTCCCATCGCAGGTGAGTGTTTCTGGCAGGGATGCTGTTCTGTCCAACCCACCTGCACTGGGGGTAGACCCCTCTATTGGGCAATCAGTGTTGGAAAGTCCGCCAGTGGCGGTTACGGATGCAGGGTCACACTCCACAATATTTGCTCCTGTTCCTGGGGTGTCCCAGAGTACAAGGTCAGAACAGCAGCTGGAGCAGCTAACACACACACTCTCAGCTGAGCTCCAGGCAACCCGTGAGGAGATCCAAGCATCACGCGAGGCCTTGCAGGCAGAAATGCTTGCTACCCATGAGGTGCTGCATGGGGATCTCCGTACAATCATCCTGCAGAACCAAACCTTTCAGACTTGCATGCTTGCTGCCATGGAGGAGCATGACAGGGCTTTGCGTGGTCTTCCTCCCATATCATGCGCACCTTCTGATTTACTACCAGAGGTTGATGACAGCGATGGCAGTTCTCCCACTGTAGGGTAGCCGTGCAGGCCATGAGCCCATGGAGGTTTTTTTTATCTCAACGTCCACGCATGTGGGTGTTGGGGTGCACCCTGTACCTCCTCCCTCCTGGGCGGCCCCCGCCCTGGTCCACAAATGGCCATTTTTTATTTTTATTTTTATTTTGGTTTTTTCATATTTCATTCCGAATTGCAAAATAGAATTAGTATTTAATTAATTTGTTATCTTTATTTCATCTTCTTTTTTCTATTTATTATTTTCTTTTTATTTTCATTTTTAATTTGTTATTTTAATTTTCATACATTTATTTTTATTTGATTTGTATTCTGATTTTTACTTTATTATTTAATTTATTTGGTTTGCTTTACATTTACTTTTTCTTTTTCTTTATTTAATTTACATTTACTTTTTTGTTCATACCCATTTTCTTTCAGATTGTGAATTCATGTTACAGTGTTTTGCTTTGTGTGGCTCCCGTAGGCATCCACTGTGTATTCCAGCTGGGCACATGCAGGCTTGTCCTGTCTTTGGGTTAAAAACATGGGTACCTGACACACACACCCCTCTTGCTTCCCCTTTCCATGGGCTCGCAAAGGGTGTGACCAAGTGACAGTAATTTACACAGAGGCATTGGGCTCCCATTAGTTGTGTGGGCAGTCTGTAGTCCAAACTGTGTATCCATCCCTAGTGGGGATTGTTGTTCATTTCTCCACTGCATGGTGGATTTGCATATGGTTTTACATACAGGACTTTTTTTAATGTATTCATTTAATATGCATATAACAATTACAGCTTTACATATAAAGCACATAAAATCACAAGATATTTCCCAGAGAGTACTATACAATCAAACGTCTTTGTCAATTAATGGTTAAAATATCACTATAAAAACATCAGTACACCATTTGATAGTTCTGTTAAAATCTATAAAATCATCACATAAAACTTCATCAAATAAAAAATTAAGTTCATATAATTTCCGGCCATAAAACTCGACCACATTTCAGACATATTTCACTTATACGTATTGTTATTGTATTTCATTAAGTATTTCCTTAGTAATTCATCAAGGCTCTCACATTCACATATTATGTGATGGGCTGTTTTCAATGTATTTACCCCGCATAGTCTACAATATCTAGCATCTTTATGAATACCATTTTTCGCACCTAGTATTACTAATATGTAACAAATGTTAAATTTAAACTTTAAATACCAACGAATCGTGTTGCACTCCGGAAATGCATACCGATAGGTGGGTTTGCCTTCACTGGACATCAGTTGATTTAAGAATGGACCACTGTTTACTTTTTCTCCCAGGTTTACTGTCATCTGTTCATAATCTAAATCACAGATCAGTATTTTTAATTTCTGCTTAATCTGCACAATAGAGAACAGCAACCAACCATCATTATCATTTTTTGTCCACTTTTTGCATATATACATGTAGCTTCTTCATGTCTTAACAAGACCGCCTCCATTACAGATGCAGTTTGTGTTGTATGCAGTACACTGCCACATTTGCCTACCAGCAACACACTGCAGTTGGAAGGGGTCGATGTGCTGCCTTTGTCAGGTTGTGACACTTGCACTACTTTCACTTTTTACTGTCATATGCTAGCACTGTTGGATCCTGTACTGATGTTTTGTCTTGCTGGTAAGTATTTGTTCATGTGTGCTGTTTTTTTTTTCATTAGGTAGAGGCAACTTTCTGTGGCCTGTTTCCATTTGGGACGGTGCACTAGGCCATGGTGTGTTGGGTAGCTGAGATGGGGTTAGGGAGGGGTTGGATGACGTGCCACTTTTTGGTTGTAGTATTTTGCAAGGGGGTAGTCCTTCATGCTGCATGAATGTGTGCCTTTTACTGACACAGCATTGGGTGTGTTTAAGTACCTAGGGATGCACACAATGTAGCACTTCCAGGTAAACAATCTCAGGGTAGTATGGTTGTGACAGTTGACTGTCCCTTTTGTCATCATCATACATTGTCAGCTGGTATGTGCCAGGCCTGTGTGCACTCCGCAGGGGTGGGATTGTAGGTGAAGAAATTTGCCACAAGCTGGGTACGGGCTGCTTCACCACGTGCCCTTTCACCTCCCATGCGCAGCGGGCATGCATGTGGTTGGGGATGTGGGTGCACCACCATGCCCACCAGCACGCCCCGCTGGGTTGCAACGTTGTGCAGGACACATGCTGCCACTATGATCCTGCACACTACTGGGGGCGCCTATAGCAGCTGCCCACCAGAGCGGTCAAGGGAGCGAAAGCGTGACTTCAGCACTCCGAATGTGCGCTCCACTATGCCCCGGATTGCAATATGGGCTGTGTTGTATCTTACCTCGGGTGGTTTGGTGGGGTTCCATATTGGCGTCATCATGTATGTGCTCAGAGGTTAGGCACTGTCCCTTGGGGAGGTGATAATGGTTGTCATTAGTGGGGTTTTCCCATTTCTCAGTGTCTGACATGCATGAATGTGCAGAGGCATTTATACTCACCAATTAGCCATGTGTTGCCATACCTCCCAGCTGCCAGGTCCCGGTTTAGGGGTGACATTCAGAATATGAAATTATCATGGCTGGACCCTGGGTAGTTGGCATATAATGAGGTGATGATTCCCTTGGCATCACATACAACCTGCACATTGATGGAATGCCAGTGCTTGCAGTTTTGATAGATGTTCTCAGTGGCCCTGGGAGGACGTAGAGCCACATGGGTGCAATCAATGGCACCTAGCACTTCAGGGAAGTGTGCCACCCCGTAAAAGTCCTGGACGATGACCTGCCTTTCTGCAGGTGTTCTGGGCATGTATATGTGCCTGCGGACTGAGGGGCATGCAGTCATGATCGACAACACCTGGTGTAGGCAGCATGACTGCGTGGCCTGTGAGACACCCCCAACTATAGCACTTGTCCGCTGAAATGACCCAGTTGCCAAGAATTGCAGTAAATTGCACACCTTTTCCAGGTGGCTCAGTGCTTCGGAGCACAGGGTGGGTGATGTGAGGTCATCCTCCCACTCCTTGACCAATTCTAGGATTATTAGTGGTGGAAGCCTGTACCTCCCATAGACCTGGTCACCAGGCTTCCCAAAAAGGCTGGTCCTGGGTAATAAAATGTGGGGCCTGGCTATCCTCCTCCTCCTGCAGTGTCCCACAACCACTGCTGCGAGGAACGGTATATTCATCGTAGCGTCTGAGCTTGTTTGTTGTTTGCGCGCACTTTTATGATGCGCAAGGCCGCTTACACCTGCTTCCTGCTGGCGTACGTGTTTCCGGATTAGCGCGTCTTTTTTGGTGCACGGGTTTCCCCTGTTTGATTCCATGAATACGTGTTGTTAGCGTGCGTGTGGGCGTTGCAAGCATTTACCTCCGGTACTTCAACCGTACGCCCACATTTTCACGCATTGTTCCCAATTCCGCGTGTTACACCCTGTGTTCCGCTCCATTTTCTAGTGTGCACTACACGTTGTGTGCTTTCGCTGTGCACATCGTGCACAGCATTTAGTGACGTGTGCGTCAGTGTGCGCCACCCACATATTTGGTGCACATCCCAGGGTTTACACGTGCAGCGCATTCCATGAATCGATGAACTACTGCGTACGCGGCTTTCGCATGCGTGCATTGCGATTTTCACGCTTGCGCTCCCCTTTTCGGTGCACATTTTTTCCGTGAATTACCCTGCAAATCTGTTAAATATTTCAATCAGGCGATACACCCTAGTCTCAGCCTAGTATGCAGCGCACAGCTGAAATGCTTATTTTATTATATATATATAGGTTCAATATTTTGAGTGATATATCGCTTATATCACACCCCTTCTCAAATACCCCAGGTCACAATGGACCAGAAATCAGGCTGGTTGATAAAGGTAATATTTATTTATTTATTTAAAATTCAAATCAAACATATACTTTTAATATATGAAGCAGCAATCACCAATGTGGTGATAATAACAGCTAGGAAGGTATATAAAGCACTTAAATTCACTCTTTAGTGACACAAATATCAAACATCAGAGAAAAGAACACTTTTGGCTTGTTTGGAAAGATAGCACTTAAGTTAGGATTTCCCCTACAATATTCCTCAACCCACTAATAAACAAATCTAAATAGATATAAGGAGGCAGCAGGTAATCAGGAATAAGGAATGGCAAACAGAATTTGAATACAATCTTCCCTCCCCAAACAAGAGAGAAAAACTCATTTGAAATCTTACACTTTAAAATGACATTTCGGAAATGGCTGGGTAAAACAATGAATGTGTGCAATAATCATTAAATCAGTACAAATCTCTATGGGAACAACATTAGAAAGATACTAAAAATCATAAGCTATAGTTTGAGCAAAAGTAAACACTTTGAATCTGAATGGAAGGTTGAAAATAATGTAAAATAAGAATCACACATGTAAAACTTTGCAACATTTTTGTATTCCTGCCTAAATTTAACCAAACGGTTTTTAAAAGAAATGTGTGAAATACACTGATTTGGAGTGTGTTATAGGTCTTAGGTATAATCCAGAGTCGAAATGAAGTCTCTAACTATTAAACTAATGGAGATATGCAATGTTGAATGGGAGTCATTTTTAGAAAAATCGGGTAGTGAAAACGGAAAAGAAACTCAGTATGGACAAGAAAATATTTACTATAGATTTACTCTATGATTAGAGCATTCCGACTAGAATACCAAGTAGGGACAAAGTAAGCTCTGGAGTTGATTCATGACTTCAACACCAAATCCTCAGTGCCCACCATGGCAGAACCAGTCGAATCACTCGAAATAGAATGGATAGTTTAAGATTTACACAAGAGAAAATGACTAAAGAAATGGAGCTTAGCAAGATAATTCAAAGATAGGATGCTAATAAGGATTCTGAGAAGGCTACAATTGATTAAGGTAAGGATAGGATGATTTAGAGATTAGGATAGGACAAGGCAAGGCAAGGTATGTTATGATTTAATATGCTTCCTATTAATACTTACAGTCCACTTTCATTTATGATTTTGGACTGTCAAGGGTTCTGGTCATCACACGGATTGGGTTTAACCAAGGACAGCTGGGCAAATCTGGGACAGGATCATCTCGGCCGTTCTGGTCACTGGACTGCACTGGACTGCACTGGACTGGCCCTTCTGGTGACTGGAGACTGGAGATCAGTGGGATGGCGAGTTTGCAGCAGGCATGCATCTAGTATTAGCAAGCCAGCTGGATGAGAATGCTTCCCTTGGGTTTTTGGGATTTCTTTTAGAATTTGAGGCCTAGCTGAAAAGGGTTCAGCAATGCATAGACCTTGGCTTTGCAATGAAATCTGGAATCAGGATCAAACAGGATGAATAAATCAGGAACAAGACACCACGCAGGAAATCAGGAAGAAAGACAGGAATCCGTGTCCCTTGTGTGCTGTCAGGTTCCCTTATTTATCATGCCAAATGACATCACTACAGTATATGGCAGGGGCAGGCTTACTATCCACACCCATAACGCTAGGATTGGGCAAGAGCATAGTTTCCCCCTTGCTCTTCGCTGATTGTATCACAGAAAAGGATGTCATATTTATGGTGTTACTTTTACAATGTCTGGAAACCCATCCTAGCTAATGGAACCAAAATCTAATTTTACCACAAATACATATTTATACAGTTATAACCTCTGAGAAAATCAGATACACAGGTTGCATATTGTGTGGGTCATATTTCAATCCAAAACCCAAGTCTGTGGGACTTGGTTTTGCCTTTCTGCTACATTTTGGCAATTTTAACCATGAAAGATTTGGCCTGAAATGCCCCAACTTTGTACACAGTTGCACATTTACCCCTGGATGTGTGTACAAAATGTTATGTGCTCAATATCAATACTTTCCCAATAATCTGTCATTCTTTACAACTTCTGTTCTTTATGCAATAATGAGTTCTACCGAGTCTTCACAAAAAAAGCATAAAATTAGATTTAAAGCTACCAACGTTCATATTTTTCCTCATTCTTGCTGCAAAGTTAAATGTCTTGAAAGTAATAGGCTTTTTAAAACCAAAAGGAAGTCTATTGTCTCTTAATCAGTTGTTTTTCTTTTCTCCAACTGCAAGAAAATGTGAATTCCTTTTAAGCAGGACGAGGGACTCTCTCTTGACTGAAGTTTACTGCCCCTCCGACTTGAAAGGTGAGAGTCTTAGCCTAGTATTGTCTCAGCCTGGAGCAAAGATGAATGTCTGATGACGACTTGGGAAGTCCCTTTGTCCTGGGTATTCAAAGCCTCCAAGCTAGCAATTAGCCTTTCCTGGGCCAGACGTTTATGACTTGTCACCCTTTCTCAGGACTAGCACTGGTAGAGCAAGTTTAAAAAAAATATATTTTACCAACTTATCCTAGGTTCAGCTCTTATTTTCTCATTTTAAATCTTGCCTGAAACCTATGGAATGAAAACAGTTTATAGGAGTACTTTTAACAGCAAGAAATATTTTTACATTTCTATAAATCAGCATGCCTTTACAAAACAATGTACTTTTAAATAGGCAATTTTGCTCTTCATTCAGGAAAAAGCACATTTAACTTATTTCTTTAAATTCAGTTTTCATCTGCAGCAAATGTACACTTTGTGCAGCTCTAGTTCTTTCCTTGAGTGCTGGCGTTGGTGGCAGCATGGATACATGTATCAGGCATCTGTTTAGAGTCTTTCTCTTACAGCTGATTCTTTAGATACACTTGCAAAGTTTTAGCTGCGTTTCACAAGTAAATGAAAAACAAAGCCCCTGGTTGCTTTTCCAAAGATACTTTTGAGAGGAGCTGTCATTCAAATTAAGCCCGGTTCCTCTGAGACACAAGGATTATCCTGGGCATTGCAAGGCCTTTTTGATCACAGTGGTTCAGGAGAAATTATGGATTTAGGGCCAAACAGCACTTTGAAGGTTGAAAAAGTGACATTTTAAAGAGGCATGTAAAATGTTGCAGAGCACACTGACACAATCCTGCAGTGAGTACTCTGTTCCACCCCACCTGAAATGTGTGTTGAAAGGGCGGTGCAGCCCTTTTCTGGTTGTTACAAAAACACAGTTTAGAGATCTTGGCACGCATAGGAGCCAGAGCGGCCATTTTCGGCTGTTTCATGCACCAATGCAGGAAAGTGATGTAACATAGCACAGCTGAGGGAGTCAAAATATCCCACCTTCCCTGGCTGGAGTATGCCGTGTTACAAACCGTGACAAAGTGGGGGCTTGTGCCGTGATTGAAGTTAGAGTTTTCACCCGTGACAGTCCAACACAGCAGACTAACCCATTGAAGGTAGTGTTAGTTTTGGTGGTTAGAAAGCTATGTTACACTGTAACCATTCAAAAACTTGTACCCTAGGTATCAAGGCTGTGTCTCAAAATAAAATATTGTAACAATAAACTAGGTAAGAGCAGAGTAGAGATTTGTCCTTGCATAGATAACCAAAAGAATAACACATTTCATAATGAGCACAATGGAAATTAACATGGCTAGGCAGCACCTTCTGCCCAAATTATTCATTAGAGGCGAATGGGCAAAACAATAACATGAAGCCTGGCTATCTAGTATGATGCAACCGGTGACCTCTATAAGTATGGATGTGTGGCAGGACAGTGGCCTGTTACATCAAGCCCTGACTGAGTTCTATATGGCTCAGAACATCAAAGATGAGCAGATTAAGATGGTCCAACTCACTGCGTACATGTACTTCCACATGATAGTCATGGAAGAAAAGTACCAAGAAATTGGAACCTTTGTGCAAAACCAATCTGAGCTTTTAAATCAAATACAGAGTGAGTTGAGGCAGGTAGAGCAGAAAATGTGAGAAAGCCAAAACTCTGAGTTAGAATTAGGAAATACCATTCAGCAGCTAAAGAATGAGTTGGCAGCTCAGCAATAAACTAATTTAGAACAGGAGGCCAAATTGTCTGCACTGAAAGAGGAGTGCCAGGAAAGGGTTGATTCCCTGGAAATAGTAAAATAAAATCGAAACAACAAGTGACAGCCTGCTCAGAGAAGATAAGCACTTTATAAAATCAGATCAAGCAATTGGAAGAGGAGAATAATAAGTTAATCATTAAAGAAGTCCATTCCCAAACAGATTTTGACCACAAACCAGGCCAGAGGTTAGGTGCTATAAAACAACAGAGAGCTAACCTTAGTGAACAGAATTGCACACTGTATCATGAAAAAGATGCCCTATGCCAGGAAGTGTGCAAATTAAAGACAGACCTGGAGAAAAGTGAGTCAGGTCTTCAGGAACTGACTGACCTAAAAGCAGAGTATGAAAAATTAATGGGGCATTTAAGACAAATAGAATGTGATCTAGAGCAGGCAACACAGACCAAAACTGCACAGAGCGAGGAAATTAATCTCCTCCAACAGAAATGGTCTGAGAAATTGTACTCCCAGACAATACAAGAAGCACAAAAAGAAAAAGAGGCCCTTGGTGATGAGAGCGGGGGACTTCAGAGGCAAGTAGTAGCACAAGGGAAGGTTATATGAGCCAGTCAAGCCCCGATAGCAGAGCACAAGGCGTGTAACTGGCAGAAACATCAGCTGCAAAGGAACCACCTGGTCCACTTTGCAGATAAAAAGGAGTCTGAGTTTAGGACCCACAAGAGCATTCTGAAAACCTCCACCCAATCAGGGAGGTGGGGGGAATTCTCCACCAACCCCGGAAGAAGGGAGGAGTCAGATGACTACTCCCATTCTGCGAAAGAGGGGGCCCAAGGGAAGTGACCCAGAGAGCCCACAATGCAACAGAGGAGAAGAGACTAGGCCCCATCATTCTGGGAGAGACTCTCGGTCTCCAAGAATCAGGGAACGCCTAGAGAATAGGCATGGGACCTCAAATAGCAGCAGCTCTGAGTCTGAGGGCAAATGGACTCAGGTGCAGCGGAAAAAGAAGGCTGCCAAACACAAAAGAACTTTGGTAAAAGACCCCATTAGACAGATAACAACCATTAGAAGATTCATGACCCTCTACCATAAAAATGCCAAGTATTCAGTCTGGGAGCATCTGGAGCTGTATGACCAGATGATGAAGTCATTTGGCATTAAAAATGACCAGAATTCTATGGAGTTTGCCAAATGGACATTCTCTCCAGAATACTCCAGCTTCTTTGCTGGGCTGGAGGATCAGAACCATTCAAGGTGGTCTACCTACAAGGCGGCCATCTTGAAGCACTTCTCCACGCACTGAGACCTCCATGAGGCTCACAAGGCAGCCTACAACCTGCAGTGTGGAGAGGATCAGGCCCCAAGAGAATTTGTCCAGGAATTCAAGCGGGCATTTGCACAAACTACTAGGCGGGTGCGCACAAATAGCAGGGAGTTCATCACTACCTATGTCCATGCACTCCCTAAGTACATTATGATGCAGTTGGTTAGGTACTTCCACAATGAAAGGACCATGGACTGGGTAATAGAGCAAGCTACCCGGATCTATGAGGTCTGCAAAGCCAGTAGAAAATAAGAATTTCCCCAAAAACCCCAAACCAACCAACAGCCCCACTACTGCGAAGGTGGCGGAGGTAAAGGTTACCCCTCATTCTGGACTCATTCTGGATTTAGAAATGGGGGGGGGCTCAAAATATACCCTCTGACCAGAGAAGATCCTCTGACCAGTCCCAAGCAGGTGGTACCTAGGCAGGGTTCCCCACAAATGTGTCACCTGACTCTGCCACCTACATCAGCCCCAGGTACAAGGGGAATGGACCCATCTTGGGGTATGTATGGACTCCCCCGGCTCAGGGGGGATCAAATCCCATAAGTATGGCTCCAGGAAACTTCCCTCCAAACTTCCCTCATGAGAGCAGTAATCTTCCACCCTCTAGTTTAAGTTTCTTCCCCACGTATCCTCAAAACCCCAATATTCAGAACAACCCTCCTTTCAGGAGTCTAGACCACCCAATCAGAGACAAGGAAGGCAAGAATGGAGGGCTACCAGGGAAACCTTCCATATCAAGGCTACTCTGCGAGAAGGGACAGTTACCCTCAGGCCGGTCTTTGTGTCAGGCAGCTCAGGCGGCTGCCTGACGTCAGTGAGCTTCTAGGGGGCGCTGCGCAAGTCCTGCAACTGCAAGCCAGTCCAGGCCACATGCACGACGCACCATCCAGGCCTTGATTTTGACGTTGTGTATTAAGCACTGCTTCAGGCTGCAGCCTTTGCCCTCAGGCAGGGCAGGGCAGCAGCAATTGACATATAAATTAGCAATTTGCAACATTTGTTGCTTTTTCACTTCCTCCCTCCGCCCGGGCCCCAGTGGCACTGGTGCCAGCCAGGCCCCGCAGCCGCAGGACGCATGTGCAGCGTGCCCTCAGGCTATGTGCGCATCACTGATAGCCTTGATGATTGGGGCTGGCTGGCGTTGTCTTGTCAGCCCGGCCCCCGCCATTCCGGAAAACAGGAGGAGTGGAGTGGATGCATATCGGGTAAGTCATGTTGAAACTTTGGGGCGACTATGAAGCAGGCGGATCTGCCCATCCCGATTCCCCACACAGCTTGTGAGCAGCACGAGCCACAAGACACAGGTGCTGCAGCTTAAGTTGGAACTAGTGGGACTTGCTGGATGTCGCACCTCCGACCGAATCACGTGTTGGCCTGGGGGCCCCCAGGGATCTGAGTAGTCATAGGGTGCCTGTGCCTGAGTGCCTCCTAAGGTCCGCTCCGTGCGTGATCTGTCATCGGTGTGTGTGATCACGGGCGGCAGCAACTGTCAGGTAAGTGAATTGATGCAGGACTGACCCGCACTGTTAGATTGTGTCCCATACGGTGCACACACTCTCCTGGGGATGGAGGCAAGTCCGGACTTAGCTTCGGGGCTGAGCAGAGCGCCTCACCCCGGGGTCTGAGCATTGCTGAGAGAGTGAGAGGGGGGGCGAGTGTTGCGCAGCGGCTGCAATGAACAAGGTTCACAATGGAAACCGAGCAGCCTAATCCAGTCAGGTTAATACATTTTGAGCCCCTCTCTCTCATTTGGCTACAACCAAAATACAGCTAATTTGTCCTCAATAATAGCCGGCCACAAAGCCCAGTGCACGGGAGGGTTGGTAACACAATGGAAGTATCTCCTGTGGTCAGCTGTCTTTTCATGAGGCGTCACAGTGGGACGCCGCCCAGTGCACTTCAGGCAGGAATGGCAGGCATTACTGCCATGCTGTGCTCCGGACCAGAGTCTTCGGGAAGCAGGTATCTTGTTGTTTCTTGGTTCATGTCCTTATGGCTAAGTAGAGGCTAACATCTATGTGACTTTTTTAAATAATGTGCTGAAATAATATATTTTGTAGCACAGTTTTTGACAAAGGAGTTAAAAAGCCATACAGTGTTCATTCACATGAAACAATCCAGGAAGTGCCATGCTTACACCAATACCCTAAACAAGAGCATTGTTTATTATTTTCATTAGGCTGCGCCACAATTCATGCCAGTAATGGGCAATCACATGCGTAAGGCTGCTACGATAATCTGTCTTTTCTAGTAAGAGCGACTTTAAATCACATGAATGAAGCGCATCATGTATGTGATTTAAAATGACCATTATGGCAGCAGCTTCTTGCATGTGATTTTAACTGACCATTACTGGAAAAGTCTATAGCTGTAGCTATAGCGAGAGAACCTGTAGCAAACAAGGGAGTTTGGGGATGGGGGTATAATATAGTGTTAAAATGTTGCATTATCATGCATACTTTCTGTGGAAAAACTGGGCAAAAAGCCAAATAGTTTGCAATTGGTTTTGTAGGGTATATCCAATTAAAAATGCATTCAATGCAAGCCACCAACAGTGCAAAGGAGCATTTCACAATCTTCCACAATATATGCAAATATACAATCCTTTAACAACTGGGTGTGCCCATACATTTCCATGCTGGATGCACCACCATTGACCAGCTTGCCTACTAAAGAACACCCTCATGTTTGCTTTATGCTTTGCACATAATGCCAGTAATGATACTATTAGAAAACATGTCCACACTGGCTCTGCCAATGTATGACAGTATCCCAAAAAAAGAAAATATTCCTGTTTGCTTTGCCTTTAAAAAGGACCATACCATGCACAATAGGAAAATGTGTCCAAACGAGCTTCACAACTACAGTCTAGACACGTACTAACACTCATGTTTGATTTATTCTTGATGCACAGTAAAACTACACTATAGCCCCGGGGGCCGGGTCTTTTGGTTGTGGCCCCGGATAGAATCCCAGGAGCTACAATCAAACACCTTAATGCATATTGATATTATCTAACCCAGGAAAATGTGAGGTCTAGTGTTTATATCACCGGCATCCCGGTCCCACCACTGTGTGATCTTGGGCAAATCATCTGGAGTCCATGTAAGTGATTTAGTTAATGCCATCACATTTGCTAATGGTCTGGAATACACGTGGCTCGAACTTCAGGAGCTGTTTCCTCTATAATAATAGTGACTACCAACTACTATGCTGCCTCTCCCATACAATATGCCTCTGATTGGTTACTGCGTTTGTTCTGTAACCCAAGCAGACAAATGAACACAAAGCCGTTTATGAGGGCAGTGGCGGTGTACCCCTGATAGACGGCGACTACTTCACATAGGCCCAGCACCCCTTTCCTGCACCCCCTACTGGGGGTGGCCGTGGCAGGTGAGTGACTGCGGGGTGGGGGGGCGCATATCGGAACTGTCAGGTCTTTCTTGCCGGTACAGCCTGGGGGGCACCAACAATGCTTCCTCCCTGGGGTGCAATCTGGTGTAAGACCGGCCCTGTACCCTTCCAGAGAGCAGCAAAGAGTTGACTCCAGACCCCCATATGAGCCAGAGAGGGTATCACAACTGGAGCTGCAGATCCAGAATTTGACCCAAGACCTGAGTCACGTGTTGAGGGCTCAGCAGATCCCTCAGATGAACATGGTTGCTCAGAACAGCTCGAATCCAGGGTCTGGCACCCCGGAACATTGACAGGGAGAGAACCCAGACAACCGGCAGGTTCCAGGTGAGGATGCTCGGGAGGAAGGGGGATGCAAAGCCCTAGAGTAAGCTTCCTTCCTCACCTGTGAAAAGCCCCTAGAAATCTCTGAACCTGAACTCAAATCTCCTAACCCCGAAAAGCTGCAACCTAGGGAACAGAGGGTAAGTAGGAGAAACAAAGGGACAAAGAAAACCCATTTTGTGGAGGAGGTCAGCGTCCTCCAGTTTGAAGGGAAAGAATCCTTGGAGGATTCTGCGAAGAAAGTCTTCTCTTCCAAGGATGGGGGGATTCCTCCCAAAGAAAAATGGGTCCCAAAAGACATTAACTCAGACTGGGTAGGTATGAGGACTGACCTAGAACCGCCTATCCCAGAACCCCACAAATGTCATCCTGAGAGTCAGAATTGAATGAGGGATCCTCCAACCCAAACTGGTTCAAGTGACTGTCCCCACGAGAAGAGGGATAGCAGAGAATCAAGTGAAAGGGGGGATTAAAAAAGCTCACAAATCTTAGGATGCCAAATTTTCCTCACAGATTCCCAAACTCCGACACAAAAACCAGTCCAAGATCACAGTGTTGCAGTCCAAAATAAAGAAATTAACTGCCTAGCTGCCCCAAAATGCCCATTTCCTTTGCCCCCTATAGAACAAAGAAGGTAGGATTTATGCTCTTGTCCAGATGCAAGGGCGGTGTGCAATTTCACCGCTGGTGGACACCGGATCCCAAGCTACTCTTCTGTCCAAAAGAGCATTAGAGCAACTTAATTCAGGAAGGGGGAGAGTCCCCAAATTCCCCTCAAACCTCTTCCTGCACAACTCCAGAACTTCAATGGCAATGGCATTCCCGTTGAGGGCACTGCAGATCTGGAGATCAAAATTGGGCGACACAAGGTGAAACACCCAGTTATAGTTGTTACTCCAGAGGGGACCCCATGTCTTTTAGGGAATTACCTCCTACGGAGGTTGTTTCCACTAATAGGCTGTGTGAAAAAGGTCAATAAAATTAAAACAGAGCACCAACTATGTAAGCCTAAATGTCACATGCAACATGTTTGAGCAGTGGTCTGACAAAATTCAGTTCCATTTTAGGAACAATCAAGTCCCCGACATCACCGTAATTGCTGTAGGACAACAAAATGGTGATGGGAACCCTTCTCCATTCCTGAAAATCAACCTTCCTTCCAGTTCCAAGTGCCATTCCACACTGGAAGGAAATACCCTGACATTGTATACTGATCCACAATTTGAAAACCCAAATCCCATGGTAAAAAGTGATGAGAAACCTGCTCAAAGCTTGGCCGATATTTGGAAAAAGGGTGAACAGCTGTTCCTCCCCATTCAGGTAAATGAGGGGGGGCTGTTCTCGCCACAGTACGCCTGAATAGTGAGGAAAGTTTCATCAGCAACGCGTTATTCAGGTTGTGTGAGATGTCCCCTCTGCCTTCTACTTAGGCAGTGACATTCTCAATGGATTCGCAATTAATTTGGACCTCATTAATTGCCAAGCCTGGTCCCAACTGGAGGGTAACCCCAGGGGCTTTGACAATCCTGAAAAAGCCTTCTGGTCAGCTCCATTGCCGCCGTAGGCAGTTGAAGTTCAAAAATGGAGAAGAGGTCACCATCCCAGGCCTGGCCCAACAATTCATGATGATCAGGGGCAAAATACAAATTTGGCAAGTGTGTTGGTGTGTACGAGTGCTTGGGGAGGGTGGGGGAGTAATGGATGGGTGAAATGCTGTATTTGTTTAGGTGTTTGTCATGTCCCCGGTCACTGCGGCTATCCGCAGACATAAAAAATGCAATGCAGTAGCCCATATAGCCAGTTAAAATGTTTGATTCTATGGTTGAGATCTATGGGTGTGATATGCTGCGGTGGTTGTGGTAGGGCCTAGAGTGTTCAGTGCATGGCCGCTCTCAGGGCATTGTTTTGGAGGATTTGGATGCGTTTGATAATGGCTTTGGGTGATCCTAGGTAGAGTGCATTACAGTAGTCCGGGCGTGAGAGGATGAGAGCTCTGGCCAAAGTAATGCAGCTGTTATCTGAGAGGAATGGTTTACCTGTGCGTATCAGTTTGCACGTGTAGGCTGTAGACGATGCAAGGGAGTTAAACTGTTTTGTGAATGATAATTGAGAGTCAAGGTAGAAACCGAGTGTTTTAACCTCATGCTCTACTTTTATGATGTTGCCATCAATTATGAAAGATGAGTACTTGGGTCCTAGTTTTTGTAAGTTGGAATGGGTGTCAAGGATGATGATTTCTGTTTTATCATCATTCAGGCATAGGCCATGAGTGGCCATCCATGCGTGGATGATGATATACACTCTATTCACCAAGGCCAAATCCTTTTCATAATCCCCAGAAAGCGGGAGGAGGATCTGTGTATCATCTGCATAGTTAGTGTAGGTGATACCAAGATGATCCAGATTATCGAAAAGGGGCTTAGTGAAGATGTTATAGAGTGTTGGTGAGACACAGGATCCCTGAGGCACACCGCAGGTAATGGGTATGGGGTCAACGGCCGCTAACGGCGAGAAGACCCTCATTGTTCTGCCATTTAAGAAGGATCTAATCCAGGTGATGGCTTGGTGGGAGAAGTGTGCTGCTGTGTTAAGGTGGTTACATAAAATGGAATGGTCAACGAGATCGAAGGCAGCTGAGAGATCTAGGAGGAGGAGTATTGCTGCTTTCCCCTTGTCTCTCAGCTCGTCAATTTGTGTCTTTAGATCAATGCGGGCAGTTTCCGTACCACGCTGGGGGCGGAATCCAGATTGTCTAGCTCCTAACAGGTGATGTTATTCATGATGTTTTTGAATTTGAGTATAAGCTACCTTGTCCAAGATTTTTAGGAGAAAAGGCACCGTGGTGATGGGCCTATAGTTGGTGGGTATGGATGGGTCGAGAGTGGGTTTTATTATCAGAGGGAGTGCCCATGACTGTTTCAGGTTGGTAGGAATAATGCCGTTGGTGAAGGATGCGTTAATGAGTTTGGTGATGAAAGGCGATAAATCGCGGGCTGCATCCTTGATAAGTTGTGCCGGACATAGATCCCCTTGACAGTTTGACGGTTTGAGGGATGGAATTATTCTTTCCACTTCAATAATGGAGACCTTGGTGAAGTTGAATTGCGTGGCATCGCCTCTACTGGTTTTGCCTGTGGAGTTGGAGGCAGAGGGATCAGGTAGGCTAATTCGTTTGCAGGAGATTTTGTTTTGAAGAATGGCTATTTTGTTAGAAAGGGCGAATTGGATGTCCTCGCACCATTTTTTGTCTTTTATGCAAGTATCAGGTGGTGCTATTGGGGTCTCTACTTCTTTAAGAATTGTGAACAATTCCTTTATGTTGGACTTGGCATTAGCTATGCGTGTGTCAAAGGAAGTGCGTTTTGCAAGGTACATTTCTTTTTTGTATAGTGGCTGGGAACAAACAGCTGTGGGTGTCTGTAACACTGAAACGAGACAAGGGAAGGGGCAGAGGTTGCCTGCCGGAAACCAACAGTCAAGCTCTGTACAAAGGGATCTACATACGATACAAGAGAAGACAAGAACAGAAATATCCAGGGAAAAGGAAGTAGATGAGCAAACTAGTAGAAGGAAATGAAGGAAAAGCAGAATAACTGAAATAGACAGGGATCAAGAACATAGGATTGAAAACAAAAAAGAAAGCAAGGGAGCAGCAGCCAGAAAACAGGGGGGGCTGCAATAACCGATGGTACAAAGTGCAGGTAAACTGTTGTGGACTGCAGAGGACTGTAGTAGGCTGCAAGGTAGAGAGCTCAGAGGATAAGGGCTGTAGGCAAAGAGCCCAAAGGACAAGGGGTATTGGCAGCGGAGAGAAGCAGGCTACAAGGCAGGGAGTCCAGAGGACAAGGGCTGTAGGCAGCGGAGTGAAGCAGATTGCAAGGCAGGGAGCCCAGAGGACTAAGACCGTAGGCAGCGGAGTGAAGCAGACTGCAAGGCAGGGAGCCCAGAGGACTAGGACTGTAGGCAGCGGAGTGAAGCAGACTGCAAGGCAGGGAGCCTAGAGGACAAGTGCTGTTGGCAGCGGAGTGAAGCAGGCTGCAAGGCAAGGAGCCCAGAAGGGCAGGGCAGCAAGGAGTGAGCCCAAAGGAGCTGGGCCGCTGACTGTAGAAGGCTGCAGAGGACTGTAGTAGGCTGCAAGGCAGGAAGCCCAGAGGACAAGGGCTGTAGGTAGAAGGCAGCGGAGCGTGATCGGCTGCAAGGCAGGAGCCCAGAAGACAAGGGCGGTAGGTAGAAGGCAGCGGAGCGTGATTGGCTGCAAGGCAGGAGCCCGGAAGACACTGGAACAAAGCAGGATAAATCAGGAACAGCATACAAAATATTGTGGCTCAAAGCAGAAAGGTGCTGGAAGGACTCTTAATGCAAGAGACTGAGCTCCTGCAGGCAGCTGCTTAAATACCGCCCTGCCCTGTACTTAGGCAGGCTAATTGGCAGCACCTGGAGCAGCACACCTGAATACAATCTGCCTCCTCCCTCTCTGGTCCTGAGATGGTGGAAGCAGCACAGATCCCTAGGGCTCCTGGGGATTGTAGTTCCGATGCTGATGAATGGGAATGGCCCGGAATTGATAGTTGTAGCAAGGTGCATTGTGGTACGTGTAGTTAGTTGAGTAAAATAAAAAAGCACCAAAGTCACGCAAAAGGAAATTAAGGACCAATGTGTGAATAAGGGTTGTTCCAAGAGTATTCTGTAGATAAATGAATAACAAATAGTCCATAATGGTCACCAATGTGTGCGCTCATGGCGCAGGCATAACAGTATGCCCCTCTCCAGGCCCCTCTCCAGGCTCCCTGAAGGCTGACTAACAAGAAGAGCACGTTCAAAGTCTGCCACACTGTGAAAGAGTCTTATACCCAAAAGGCACATCATGAAGCACCAAAAACTGTTTAAGGCTGAAAGGTGAGAGTCTTGAAGGGAGGAGGCATTACCAATGTTCTGAACCTTTGAGATAGAATTCAGAAAAGACAAAGTCTTTGGAGCACAAAACTCAACAGTGCATTCATGAACAGAGGAACTGTGAAGATCTGCTGCAGGCTCCATGGCAAATATTGCTTTGAAAGTAGTGGTCTTCCTTATGGCTGGCAGCGGTACAGTAGTGAGAGGTGGAACCAGAGATGCAGCTGAATTGGTTGCTCTAGGAACGTTTTCCAAGGCGTCAGAAGCAGCAATGGCAAAGTCAAGATTTGCCGCAGAGAGTTCAGGAGTCACAGCGGCGGGTTCTCAATGAGTTGCAGGAAGTTCAGAAGCCACAGCAGCAGGGAGATCATGAATGTCAGTAGGTATTTCCGGTGCTGTAGCAACTGGGAGAGTAGGTGCCATAGGAGAACCAGCGGGCAGGGACGCACCTGAGACTGATAGAATAGAGTCTGGTAGTTTTAGTGCTGCAGAAGCACCAGCAGGAACAACCGGAGCTGTAGTCTTAAAAGAAGAGCTGTTAACTGGCTTAGCAACAGGTACTGTCCTTGCAGGCAGAGAGGAAGGGGGTGCTTCTACTGCAGTAAGAGTGACGTGAGATGCTGCATCAGTAGCAGATTCAGAAGTACTAGCAGGAGAAGCAGCAGAGATGGGGCTAGCAGATACTGTAACAGGTAGCATGACAGGTGTGGGGTCAGGATAGGGTAGGCCTTCTGATGGCTGGTCTTCAAAGTCTGGTGTGCTCAGGTTGCTAGGTGGGTCTGGGGTATTGACTGTTGGAAAAGCTGGATTCCAGACAGGTACAGGGTATTGTTCAGGATCTGACTCATGGTCTGGTGCACAAAAACCCCTACAAGCAGAGTACATCTCTGATTTGGTCACTTTAGTAGAGGCTGTAAGTGTGAGTAAAGGACAGTCTTCAAGGGTAAGAATGGAACTATCCTTGGACTCAGCAGGATCTCCAGTCAGAAGATTACACTTGATTTGTGATGTAATGGCAGTGTGAGTGATTTGGCCCACCGAAGGAGTTCATTTTTTACTATCTGAACAACAGCCTGAGTTACTGTGGCTAGTAAGTGAATGAGCTGTGTCAAACTTTAGAAGGGATGCATATGCTAAATTCAGGTCTTCCATCTGCTTGGTATAAGTCTGTATCTTTTTCTGCATTGCCATTCCAGGCCTTATCATGTCGATCTCTAAAGACAGAATGTCGTGTGTTGGACATAGTGTCAGATGGTCTGGTAAATTGTGTCCCTTTGCTAAGTTCTTACAATGCAAATAGATGAATTCATCATAGAGGTCTTCGGTGTGTCTTTTAAGGCGCAAGAGCTGCTCTTGTAACTGGTATGTTCCTTTAGCTAGTTCTACAACTTCAGAATCTGGGGTAGCAGAAAAGCCAGGTGTAGCGATATGAAGACTGACTTTAGTGTTATCTTGGTTAGTAGTTACTGGGGAAGCATTAAGACAACCAATGGTCAGTATTGGTCTTTTGTACCCAGGACCAGCAGCACTAACCTCAGGATACTGAATGTCTTGACTTGTTAAATGAGTGTTATCAGCGGTCTGGGGAGATTGTGTAGCTTGCCAAGCTGATCTTAAGCATTTCACATGGGCAACAACGTACTCTGGTTGAGGGTCTCTCACAATGAGTGCAATTTCATTGACTATAGCAGTGTTAGAAGAAATGCCAGAAGGCGCAGGAGTGTTTTCCACTGTTTGGGCTAACAAAATCTGTAAGAATTCATTATCTTGCTGTAGTTCTTCAACAGATAGGGACTGCGGATCAAAGTCGCAAATGTCATAATAATTATACATAGAAGAAGGGTCAGCAAGCCAGTGAGTGTAGTACTGTGCTTGTAAACCTTTGTTTACTAAGGCGAGTCTGTCTTTTAAACTAGGGTTCTTGTTTACTGTCCTTAGGAAAACTTTAGATTTTTGCAAAGGTTTCTTAACCCGAAAGGAAAGCATCTTTGGTCTGTGAGTGCCTTTCCTGCCTACGGAACAAGAATTGTTTGGCTCTTGCATTCTGTCAAGGATGGCACTCTGTCAAGAGTGGCACAGGGCACCCAGGTAGGGTTTGGGTGGTTGTGCTGATGTAAGGTGGACAGATAAATACACACACAGCGGGAAGTTCAAACAGAATGAAGAGTAGGCAAGTGTAGCAGGGAAAATAAAAGGTACAAACAAACTGGATTCCCTCTTGGGGTGTGTGCGGAAATGGGGAAGAGTGTTCCACGGACCTTAGGAAACTCCAGCCTTCTGCACAGATTGCTATAACAGAGGCCCATCCTGTATACTCATGGCTGGGAACAAACAGCTGTGGGTGTCTGTAACACTGAAACGAGACAAGGGAAGGGGCAGAGGTTGCCTGCCGGAAACCAACAGTCAAGCTCTGTACAAAGGGATCTACATACGATACAAGAGAAGACAAGAACAGAAATATCCAGGGAAAAGGAAGTAGATGAGAAAACTAGTAGAAGGAAATGAAGGAAAAGCAGGATAACTGAAATAGACAGGGATCAAGAACAGAGGATTGAAAACAAGAAAGAAAGCAAGGGAGCAGCAGCCAGAAAACAGGGGGGCTGCAATAACCGATGGTACAAAGTGCAGGTAAACTGTTGTGGACTGCAGAGGACTGTAGTAGGCTGAAAGGTAGAGAACTCAGAGGATAAGGGCTGTAGGCAAGGAGCCCAAAGGACAAGGGGTATTGGCAGTGGAGAGAAGCAGGCTACAAGGCAGGGAGTCCAGAGGACAAGGGCTGTAGGAAGCGGAGTGAAGCAGATTGCAAGGCAGGGAGCCCAGAGGACTAAGACTGTAGGCAGCGGAGTGAAGCAGGCTGCAAGGCAGGGAGCCCAGAGGACGAGGACTGTAGGCAGAGGAGTGAAGCAGACTGCAAGGCAGGGAGCCCAGAGGACAAGGGCTGTTGGCAGCGGAGTGAAGCATGCTGCAAGGCAAGGAGCCCAGAAGGGCAGGGCAGCAAGGAGTGAGCCCAAAAGAGCTGGGCCGCTGACTGTAGAAGGCTGCAGAGGACTGTAGTAGGCTGCAAGGCAGGAAGCCCAGAGGACATGGGCTGTAGGTAGAAGGCAGCGGAGCGTGATCGACTGCAAGGCAGGAGCCCGGAAGACAAGGGCGGTAGGTAGAAGGCAGCAGAGCGTGATCGGCTGCAAGGCAGGAGCCACTGGAACAAAGCAGGGTAAATCAGGAACAGCATACAAAATATCGTGGCTCAAAGCAAAAAGGTGCTGGAAGGACTCTTAATGCAAGAGACTGAGCTCCTGCAGGCAGCTGCTTAAATACCGCCCTGCCCTGTACTGAGGCAGGCTAATTGGCAACACCTGGAGCAGCACACCTGAATACAATCTGCCTCCTCCCTCTCTGGTCCTGAGATGGTGGAAGCAGCACAGATCCCTAGGGCTCCTGTGGTTTGTAGTTCCGATGCTGATGAATGGGAATGGCCCGGAATTGATAGTTGTACCAATGTGCATTGTGGTACGTGTAGTTAGTTGAGTAAAATAAAAAAGGACCAAAGTCACGCAAAAGGAAATTAAGGACCAAAGTGTGAATAAGGGTTGTTCCAAGAGTATTCTGTAGATAAATGAATAACAAATAGTCCATAATGGTCGCCAATGTGTGCTCTCATGGCGCAGGCATGACAGTTTGTTGCTTAAATCATTGGGTCTGTGGGAAAGAAAATCCATGTTGGATTAAAAAAAAACTTTTCTGTTATGGTACAGTACATTTCTTTCTTTGTTTTCAGTGTTTACTTGTTGTTTCTGGCTAATGTTCTAACTGTTGGCTTGTTGCAGATTGTTAGATACCTGTTGTTGAATTGTAACTGGTTATCGTATTACAAATAAAGTTAGATACATGTTGGCATATTCTAACTGTTTATAGTTTTCTAATTGAAGTTTTATTAATGTTTATGCACAGATTCGTTTTTAGTGGTATTGATTTATTTGTTTGGTTGTTGCAAAATCTTGGGGCAGTTAGATACCTGTTGGAGTATTCTAACTGTTTATTTCTTCTTATAATTTAGTGGTATTGATTTATTTGTTTGGTTGTTGCAGAATCTTGGGGCAGTTAGATACCTGTTGGTGTATTCTAACTGTTTATAGTTTTCTAATTGAAGTTTTGTTAATGTTTATGTACAGATTAGTTATTAAATTTTGGTTTTAAAAAGATTAAATAAGCGTTTATAAGATTTGCTGGTAATCTCTGCTTTAGATTAATGGTACTATCATTACATTCGAACCATCCACAATTCTTTTTTATATATGCAGTGTAGTGACCTGCATTGGTTGTGGCTCCTGAGTGGTAGATTAAACCAATTGTTGTGAAGGTTTTCTTACCAAGTGATACTTGGCCATGTGTGAATCCAGTCAGTTTGCAGTTGTTTTTGGTACCATCTGCACTGTAACGTAGAAGCATTAATATTATGTATTTACTATGTGTTTGTATTTGTAAGGTGGAGCGATTATCTGGATTGCAGGTAGTACATAATCTGCCATGGTGTGTATTTTGTACAAGTTGCTGAAATGGAACAGATTCACAGTTAGGTATGGATACATACACAAAGCGTTCATTAGGGATTTGTTCCTGTGCCATATTGTTGCACAGAGTGCATGTATGTTTCAACATGTATGAAATCTGGAAGATTTCATTTATAGGTATGTTTTTGTTTTCCAGTACTTGTCGTAAGTACATTAGACATTCTTGTCGATCTTCTTGTGAGTTAATAGTGAATTTGACCATTCTAGCACAGTCGTCCAATTCTTGTCTTATTCCATGAACACTATATGTGTTGTCAGGATTGTTGCTTGCATTTCTATGAAAGACTAACATTTGCAAACACAATTGGTCTGTATTGTGTAAGTAAATGTTGTCAACAATTGGTGGCAATTGAAATAGAATATTTATTGCAACATTTGTGAAGCAATTTACACCACTTATATTTGAAAATTTGAATGGACCAGATAGTTCTGTATCCAAGTCATTTCTTCAGAGTGTGTGTTGCTTCTTTGTCTTTGAAGAAGTACCCTAATTACTTTGAGTAGTAGATTCTTCTTTGGTTGTAGTAATTGATGAAGTATTACCTTCTTTTACTCTCTTTGGAGGATTTGCAGTGAGATCCTGTTGCATTTCTGTTTGAAGTAGTTTTCTTTTACAACGTTTTGCTTTTTGTGGAACATGATAGGTTTTTAGATGGGGGTGTATAGTGAACATAGTCTATTGTATTCTAAAATGCAAGGAATATCAGCGTTTGCTTTACTTGCATCATCAAGTGTACGTAAGCGTGATAGTGCTAGGTAGCTCATGCCTTCTTTAAAGACTGTGTTCCAATATCTATCAATGCTTTATCTAGGGTAAGACCTTGTGATTTGTGAATGGTAACTGCATATGCTAGAGTTAGAAAAAATTGTTGTCTACGTACATCCATGTCTTTGAAAAGAAGGAATCGGGCTGTTGAGTGTCCTATCCTTTTTACTTTTGATGCTTTGTCAAAGAGAATATTGACAAACTGAATGTTGTTGTCACGTGGGTATGTTTGAAAGCCAACAACTGTACCAAGTGCTCCATTAACTAGTCCTTGCTGCACGTCAAGGTTACGTTTAAGCATTACTCTACAGTTTAAAGATAATTTTAATATTTTCTCCAAACCAGCTGTGTTGGAGATAGAGTTTTCTAAGGTATTTAGTCTTGTTGTGGCTTGTTGACACATGGGTAGTGTCATACCATGTACATCCAGTTTGTATGTGGAGCAAATTTCAATTATTGGTTGCATTTCATTTTTCAACATTGTTTCATTTAAATTGGAACAGCTTGCAAGAGTTGGCATCAAGGAAATACAATTAACATTTTTGTGTGCTAATTGTTCCATGACATCAGTAGTACATAAGTTATGGCCATAAAGTGCATGGATGTGCCGGGTTTTTAATATTGCTTGTGCTTCTTGAGATAGTACACCAACTCTAATACTTTTTAAAATGTTGGCGTAGGTGAGGTCTGCAGACTGGCGCATTTTTTCTGTTAATTCTCTGTATTAGAAATGTTGCCAAAGGTTAACATTTCCTATGCTGCCAACAGTTTTACGGTAGAGTTTGTGCCCTAAGGTTTTAAAAATAAGTTAACCTTTCACTGGTGTCAATTGAAGAAGATCTCCAAAAACAATAATGTGTTTTCCTCCAAAGAGGTCTTCGTAGTTTGTTTTGAGTACTTCTTGTAATCTGAGGTGACTCAAAGCCAAAATTAGGTTGGAGACCATGCTCACTTCATCTATTAGTAGCATTTTCATTTGTTTTAACATTCTGCGTAGTTCCATTGCAGCTTCTGTAGAAAGTTTGTAATATTCTAATTTGTTTTGGTGTTCTACTGGAAGGAGTAGTAATCGGTGTAAATTGACACTGGCTATGTTGTAGGCAGCTAAACCTGTAGGGGCAGTTACAACAGCTGACAGTTTGTTGTTTGTCAATTGTTGAAGGAACTTGCTGTATAGTAGTATAGGTTTGTAATTTTGGCAGGTACATTCTTTATTTTCATGTTGTACACCATGTGCAATTTCATTTGTTACTTCTTGAAAAATGCTACGCTGATCATTGTTCAGTTTTGATTGCAGTACAGTTAAGTCTTCTGTATCTTCTTCATAGTGAGACATGATGTTTTCTACTTCTGTCATAGCTAATTGTGCCTCATTTGCTATTAGTGGCTGTCCCAGTGGTTCATGGCTTCCTGTTACAGAAGATTGACTGCTGTCGGGAGTGTCCTATCTAGTTAGGCCTGGAGTTCTTTGTGTTGCTGTTCATTGTGCAACATTGCTTTGTACTGTGTAAAGTTTACATCGGTTATAGTGCTTTCATTTGCTTTGAAACCGTCTTCATAAGAGTCATAGATATTTCGTAACTCTTCTTCTTTTCGCCATGGTTTAAAAAGTTGTAGCAGGGACATATAATATAGTTCTTCATGTTGAGGTGTTTTTAATGACAATTTGATATGATTAATTAAATTTCGTTTGGTAAGTTTCACTAAGCTGCCTTCACAATTTGTCACTCTGTATCTACCTTTATTTTCATCGAGTTTTATCTTATGTTTGTATGTGAAGTTTTGGGCTATGTGGTATAGACACATGGTTTCCATAGTGGTACTTCTGTTTGGGTAATATGCATCTAGTAAATCATTTTTCAAAATGTCTTGGCTGTTCGGATCATTTTTGGCTATTGTTTCTGTGTCGTCGTATGATTTGAGAACTCTTTTTCTAGATTTAGCAGGACCAAGACTTAGCCATACTATATTTTCAGATTTTCCATACAAAGCGGTACCAGTTAAACGATCTGCAGCTTCATAGCAGCCACATTCTCTATGAGAGAGCATTTTTATGCCTAAGCTGTACAATTTCTGAGACAGTGTTTTGTATGATGATTGGTCATCCCATAGGTCTTGAAGCTCTGTTTTTTCTGCTTTTGTTAAGTAGGCTTTAACATATCGTGCAACTGCAGTGGGATTGTCTGCAATGTACTGCACACTCTATGTTTGCATTCCATAAGAGGGCAATGATTGCATTGTAATCATTGATATATTTGGCTTATTCTGTTCTTTTTATGTAATATGTGTTCTTAGGTGATTTACCTTTAACACTATGTCTAACTGAAGACATGAAGTTGGTCACTTCACCTGTTTCTGTAACTGGTCTAGGGAAACCAAAGCGGCATTTGGTGTAGTATTTCCCTTTGTTTTTGTTTTTGCGACAACACTATTTCCCACATTTGTGTCTTTGAAATTGTACAATTTGTGCATGAAGATCACTATTTGTTGCTTCTGATGGAATTTCACAAGTGACATATATTTTGATAAACTGTAAAACAGTGGCATCACTGTCTTGCCCAAATTTAGGAGCATCTTTAATCCATAAAAGCATGTGGATATGTGGTGCTTCTCTGGCTTGGTATTCTTTTCTCCAAAAGAAGTGTTGCACTTCTCCGAGGGGAGGAACAGTTTTATTACAAATAAAGTGTAGCATAGCAATGAAGCGATGATGGAACTATCTTGAAACATTAACAGGATCTAGAGAGCAAAGTTCTCCAGGTGTTAGTATATCTATGTTTGTCTTGTTTTTGTTTGATATGCGTAGGAAATCTTCCCATGCATATTCTGCACAATTTAATGTAACAAACCAAGTGGGCGGGCCAAGGTTTCTTATCATACAAGGTACATCTCTGTGATGTCGGAACCAGTACTCTTTAGTACCACACATGTTTGTTAACAGATTTGTAATGCTTGATTATAGAACCTAATTTTCTTCTTGTACTTTTTGTAGTAATTGCGTAGCTGACATATTTTGAAAGTGGGTACCTGATTTCAATGTGTGTGCAACTCCGTAGCATAGAGTTGCTAGTTCACTTTCAAAGAGTAGGTGGAAATGTATTCCACATTTTGTCTAAATCTGGGATCTTTAGAATACATTCGTAAACGAGTGGTATTCTGATGCTGTTATCTGAATGGGTCTATCATTCTACCTTTCCCAGTAGGAAAGAGTAGAGGAAAAGCATGTGCTTCTATACTTTTTTCCATCTGCTGATTGGTGATCCTTTGGTTTGTCGCATTTGGTATGTTTCTAGTGCATCATCTATGGTGTCATTAGAGTGTAACGGATGAATTGTACAATGTTCTAAAATATTGGATACTGTAGCAGGATCTAGAAGTTCAAATTGACCAGTTTCTCGTGACTCTTGAATTATTTCAGTGGTTTCCCTCAAGTTTTCATCAATATTAATTTCTTTGTAGTATTCATTGTTGTATTTTAGATATTGCAAGGCTTGTCTAACTTTATGTAAGTCTACGAGTTGTTGCCAATTTTCTGTTGTCATTGTAGGTATACCATTTACTAAGACAATTAAAGATTGCTCTATTCGACGTTGCACTCCCAGAGTGTGCACATTTGCTTTCAGATCTAATGGTAAATAAACTACTTTGCCACGAATGCCTTTCACTAATTCAGAGGTAGGTAATTTTGCTGTGTTTGGTTGAAGGCCTATTATTGCTTGAAATGGGTGCACTGTTTGAATTATGATGCTCTCATATAAATTGAGTTGTTGCAGGGGTTTTGGTAGTGGGAATAATTCCAAGTTATTTGTGATAGCATGTGAAGGAGTTTGGTTGTTGTCAATTTTTGTAGTGCAGTAAGTGCAAAGTATTAAGGGGTCAGTTATTTCATATTTGTTTTCTGCTATAAGGTAGAGAGCTAATTGAAACCATTTGGAATCATCATTGTCTTCTAGTTTGTATGTTATGTCTACAGTTTTTGTGTTACTTTTATTAAAAGTTCTGCGGCAACACGCACACACATGGTTTGGTACTCAGCGGAGGTACTTTTAAATTTTAGTATTTCTTTTTTGTATGTGTGTAGCAGAAGGTTGCCATCTGTACAATTGTTGCTAGTCTGTTGTAAAGCTATTGCATTTTGTAAGTGGCTTTCACTTCCAAAATATTTTCTCTGGATATGCTCTGTTTCTTCGAGTACTGTTTCTGGCTGTACATGTAAAAGATTGTTATTTAAATTGGCTAGTGCTAAAGCAGAACTGTTTTTGAATTTGAGTATAAGCTACCTTGTCCAAGACTTTTAGGAGAAAAGGCACCGTGGTGATGGGCCTATAGTTGGTGGGTATGGATGGGTCGAGAGTGGGTTTTATTAGCAGAGGGAGTACCCATGACTGTTTCAGGTTGGTAGGAATAATGCCGTTGGTGAAGGATGCGTTAATGAGTTTGGTGATGAAAGGCGATAAGTCGCGGGCTGCATCCTTGATAAGTTGTGCCGGACATAGATCCCCTTGACAGTTTGACGGTTTGAGGGATGGAATTATTCTTTCCACTTCAATAATGGAGACCTTGGTGAAGTTGAATAGCGTGGCATCGCCTCTACTGGTTTTGCCTGTGGAGTTGGAGGCAGAGGGATCAGGTAGGCTAATTCGTTTGCAGGAGATTTTGTTTTGAAGAGTGGCTATTTTGTTAGAAAGGGCGAATTGGATGTCCTCGGACCATTTTTTGTCTTTTATGCAAGTATCAGGTGGGGCTATTGGGGTCTCTACTTCTTTAAGAATTGTGAACAATTCCTTTATGTTGGACTTGGCATTAGCTATGCGTGTGTCAAAGGAAGTGCGTTTTGCAAGGTAAATTTCTTTTTTGTATAGTGGCTGGGAACAAACAGCTGTGGGTGTCTGTAACACTGAAACGAGACAAGGGAAGGGGCAGAGGTTTCCTGCCGGAAACCAACAGTCAAGCTCTGTACAAAGGGATCTACATACGATACAAGAGAAGACAAGAACAGAAATATCCAGGGAAAAGGAAGTAGATGAGCAAACTAGTAGAAGGAAATGAAGGAAAAGCAGAATAACTGAAATAGACAGGGATCAAGAACATAGGATTGAAAACAAGAAAGAAAGCAAGGGAGCAGCAGCCAGAAAACAGGGGGGCTGCAATAACCGATGGTACAAAGTGCAGGTAAACTGTTGTGGACTGCAGAGGACTGTAGTAGGCTGCAAGGTAGAGAGCTCAGAGGATAAGGGCTGTAGGCAAGGAGCCCAAAGGACAAGGGGTATTGGCAGCGGAGAGAAGCAGGCTACAAGGCAGGGAGTCCAGAGGACAAGGGCTGTAGGCAGCGGAGTGAAGCAGATTGCAAGGCAGGGTGCCCAGAGGACT
The DNA here is from genome assembly GCF_040938575.1 of Ambystoma mexicanum. Lineage (NCBI taxonomy): Eukaryota > Metazoa > Chordata > Amphibia > Caudata > Ambystomatidae > Ambystoma > Ambystoma mexicanum. The sequence goes on along the minus strand of NC_090930.1, from coordinate 650,181,180 downwards.
AAGACCGTAGGCAGCGGAGTGAAGCAGACTGCAAGGCAGGGAGCCCAGAGGACTAGGACTGTAGGCAGCGGAGTGAAGCAGATTGCAAGGCAGGGAGCCTAGAGGACAAGTGCTGTTGGCAGCGGAGTGAAGCAGGCTGCAAGGCAAGGAGCCCAGAAGGGCAGGGCAGCAAGGAGTGAGCCCAAAGGAGCTGGGCCGCTGACTGTAGAAGGCTGCAGAGGACTGTAGTAGGCTGCAAGGCAGGAAGCCCAGAGGACAAGGGCTGTAGGTAGAAGGCAGCGGAGCGTGATCGGCTGCAAGGCAGGAGCCCAGAAGACAAGGGCGGTAGGTAGAAGGCAGCGGAGCGTGATCGGCTGCAAGGCAGGAGCCCGGAAGACACTGGAACAAAGCAGGATAAATCAGGAACAGCATACAAAATATTGTGGCTCAAAGCAAAAAGGTCCTGGAAGGACTCTTAATGCAAGAGACTGAGCTCCTGCAGGCAGCTGCTTAAATACCGCCCGGCCCTGTACTCAGGCAGGCTAATTGGCAGCCCCTGGAGCAGCACACCTGAATACAATCTGCCTTCTCCCTCTCTGGTCCTGAGATGGTGGAAGCAGCACAGATCCCTAGGGCTCCTGGGGATTGTAGTTCCGATGCTGATGAATGGGAATGGCCCGGAATTGATAGTTGTAGCAAGGTGCATTGTGGTACGTGTAGTTAGTTGAGTAAAATAAAAAAGCACCAAAGTCACGCAAAAGGAAAATAAGGACCAATGTGTGAATAAGGGTTGTTCCAAGAGTATTCTGTAGATAAATGAATAACAAATAGTCCATAATGGTCACCAATGTGTGCGCTCATGGCGCAGGCATGACAGTATGCCCCTCTCCAGGCCACTCTCCAGGCTCCATGAAGACTGACCAACAAGAAGAGCACGTCCAAAGTCTGTCACACTGTGAAAGAGTCTTATACCCAAAAGGCACATCATGAAGCACCAAAAACTGTTTAAGGCTGAAAGGTGAGAGTCTTGAAGGGAGGAGACATTACCAATGTTCTGAACCTTTGAGGTAGAATTCAGAAAAGACAAAGTCTTTGGAGCACAAAACTCAACAGTGTGTTCATGAACAGAGGAACTGTGAAGATCTGCTGCAGGCTCCATGGCAAATATTGCTTTGAAAGTAGTGGTCTTCCTTAGGGCTGGCAGCGGTACAGTAGTGAGAGGTGGAACCAGAGATGCAGCTGAATTGGTTGCTCTAGGAAGGTTTTCCAAGGCGTCAGAAGCAGCAATGGCAAAGTCAAGATTTGCCGCAGAGACTTCAGGAGTCACAGCGGGGGGTTCTCCATGAGTTGCAGGAAGTTCAGAAGCCACAGCAGCAGGGAGATCATGAATGGCAGTAGGTAGTTCCGGTGCTGTAGCAACTGGGAGAGTAGGTGCCATAGGAGAACCAGCGGGCAGGGACGCACCTGAGACTGATAGAATAGAGTCTGGTAGTTTAAGTGCTGCAGAAGCACCAGCAGGAACAACCGGAGCTGTAGTCTTAAAAGAAGAGCTGTTAACTGGCTTAGCAACAGGTACTGTCCTTGCAGGCAGAGAGGAATGGGGTGCTTCTACTGCAGTAAGAGTGACGTGAGATGCTGCATCAGTAGCAGATTCAGAAGTACTAGCAGGAGAAGCAGCAGAGATGGGGCTAGCAGATACTGTAACAGGTAGCATGACAGATGTGGGGTCAGGATAGGGTAGGCCTTCTGATGGCTGGTCTTCAAAGTCTGGTGTGCTCAGGTTGCTAGGTGGGTCTGGGGTATTGACTGTTGGAAAAGCTGGATTCCAGACAGGTACAGGGTATTGTTCAGGATCTGACTCATGGTCTGGTGCACAAAAACCCCTACAAGCAGAGTACATCTCTGATTTGGTCACTTTAGTAGAGGCTGTAAGTGTGAGTAAAGGACAGTCTTCAAGGGTAAGAATGGAAATATCCTTGGACTCAGCAGGATCTCCAGTCAGAAGATTACACTTGATTTGTGATGTAATGGCAGTGTGAGTGATTTGGCCCACCGAAGGAGTTCATTTTTTACTATCTGAACATGTAACGCTCACCTGGCTCCCACGGAGGCGCTGGTCTGGTCTGGGTTGCTGTGGCCTCTTCAAGCGTGATGCGCAGAATTCGGACCACCAATTGAACAGGACCCCCAAATCTTGCTTGTCTGGCCCATAGGAATATCCTTCTGCAGACGAGAAAGGGGATTAACTATTTGCTGAATAATGTGCTTGCTCCCCCCTTTCCCCCTTTGTTCTCCTCTGACTTCCTCCAAAACCCCCGGTTTAAGCCCACCTTATGGTTTGGAAGGATGAACTCTCCATCCTGCTTCTGATGCAGGGGCGCGCGTTCGTCCAGTTACTTCACTGGTTTTCAGAATGGCGCTGGCAAATCCACTTGACTTTACTGAGCGATACGCCATAAGTAGGAAGATGCAAAAGTTCAAGTGTGAGCCTCCTTTTATGTTGTCTTTTTCTGTCCTTTATTTCAGGTGCAGAACAAAGGCGATGCGTTGAGGGGTTAAATTGCCGGGGTAAAATCAGGTGAGTCAGTGATGAGGGCGACCCCTCTAAATGTCTTTATAATTCCCCAGTAATGTCTTTTGTCCTTTCCCCATAGGGGCCGGGGTGCGGTACCTGCCAGAGATGTGGCGCCGACCCGAGATGTGGAATGGCTCACAAAGAATAGCCGGTATGAAATAAGCCTGAAAATCCGGCTTTCCTCTTGTGTTCCCTGGCTCACCTTTTGTCTCTTCTTCTCTCCCTTAGGTGCGGTGCAGAGATGTGGCGACCGGCACTGAGAGCCGCGATGGAGCCGTGCAGCGTCTCGGGAACAGGTGAGTGAAGCGCGGCTCTGCAGCGAGCAACGCGGTGCTTTTAAATGGAAGTCTTCCTTCAGGAATGCTGGCGTGAAGATTCCGGATGCAGGTAAGAAGGTTGAAACAGTTCTTGGTTTTCACCTTTCTCTTCTCTTATTCCCTTACAGGTGTTCCAGGTTCGAGGCGGGCGTGGCTGGAGTCCAGGTGCAGGAGCAGACACGGTGAGCTTTCAGCTGCTGGGATGCAGAACAACGCAAAGCACGTGTGGCTGTCCGGGTGTGGCTTAAATAGCCTTGGAAGAAGTTCCAGGTGAGTATTCTTCCACAGCCCCACCCAAGTAACAAAATAGTTCCTTCAGAAAAATAGTCCCTCCTAAGCCTCATTTGGCTTGGTTCTTCATGCAGCATGGTCTGCATCAGGTGAGTGTGCAGCATGGTCTGCTTCAGGTAAGTGCACCAAACACTTTCCTTTATGAGCCTGGCGCCTATGGCGCCAGGACTGATGTCCAACATGAGCCTGGCGCCAACGGCGCCAGGACAGAGTCCAAAGAGCCCCTATAAAGGGCCACTGGACTTTTACCCGGGGGCGTGATGCATGCTCCCGGGGGTGCTGGGCCTGGCCTGGTGCTCCGGGGGTAGGTATCATGACAGCACTCCCCCCCAAGGCCCCTCCCAAGGCCTTTTCCCCAGGAGGTTTCGGTTTGTTCGGGAAATTCCGATTGAACCTTTGTACTAGCCGAGGTGCATGTATGTCGTCGCTGGGTTCCCTAGATCTTTCCTGAGGCCCGTACCCCTTCCAATCAATTAGATAGAAAAGTTTTGATTTTGAGATCTTAGAGTCCAAAATGTTCTTCACCTCGAATTCAGGCTCCCCATCTATCTGGATTGGTTCTGGTGGCTTTATTAATATGGTTCCTGGTTGCACTGGTTTCAAAAGCGACACATGAAAGACGGGATGAATCCGCATGTTAGCTGGTAGATCTAGTTTGACTGCCACTGGGTTAAATATAGCTTTGATCGAGTAAGGGCCTAAATACCTTGGATTAAAAGTCCGAGGTCCCTTGAGTGATAAGTGTTTGGTAGCCAACCATACTTGATCCCCTATTTGGTATGGAGGTGCCTCCTTGCGATGCAGATCCGCATTCTTTTTGTATTTCTCTTTCGCATGTTGTAAGTGTGCAGTAGCATCCTTGAAGGCTTGAGTAATCGTAGAATGCAAATGGTCGACTGCGGGCATTTCGAGGCTCAAAGGTGAGTCCAGGTCTGAAGTACGAGGGTGATGTCCATATAGGGTATAAAAGGGGCTCTGACCAGTTCCAGAGTGTATCGAGTTATTGTATGCATATTCAGCCACCCATAAAATGTCCTTCCAATTACCCTCCGATTGGTGCAACATACATCGTAGATATTGTTCAAGGGTCTGGTTCGTTCTCTCCGTCTGACCATCGGTCTGTGGGTGGTGACTGGTTGAGAGTCTTACGTCGATTTGTGCCAGTTGACAACACTTTTTCCAAAAACGAGAAATGAACTGGCTTCCCCGATCGGAGATTAGTATGGACGGGAACCCATGCAGACGGATGAGATTTTCGAGGAATTCCTTGGCAGGAACAAAAGCTCAAGGTAATCCTTTCAACGGAATAAAATGGGCCATCTTGGAAAATAAATCCACCACAACCAGAATAGTATTGTATCCATTACAAGAGGGCAGGTCCGTGATAAAATCTAGTGACAAGGTGTGCCAAGGTGCTGGTGGAATGTCTAAGGGTTGAAGAAGACCGGCAGACTTTGTTTTTTGACCTTTGTTTTGGGCGCAAACTCCACAGGACATCTCGAAAGATTTAATATCCTTTCGCCAGGACGGCCACCAGAATTGTCATTTCATTTTTTCCTCTGTTTTGGCAATGCCAGGATGTCCTTCCATCAGAGTATCGTGATGACGGGAAATAACCAGTTCCTGCAATTCCTTTTCTGGCAAAAATAAACGTCCTTGGAAGTAAGGTAAGCCATCGTTGATTGAAAAGGCAGACCCCCTTTTGATCCAATCCTGCAAGGCTGAAGAGTCCAGAAATAGTTTTAGCCGTGCTTGAATGTCTTCAAGGGTTTGTAAAGTGGTTATCCCCAAGATTCTTTGTTCAGGAATTATCGGCACAGGTTCTGAGTTTGTGTCCATTTCTCCCATTCCAATTCGAGATAGCGCGTCCGCTTTGCCATTCTTACAGCCAGGACGGTAGGTGATTACAAAATCGAACTCAGCAAAGAATAAAGCCCATCGGAGCTGTCGTGAAGACTGAGCCTTGGCAGTTTTTAAATATTGTAAATTTTGGTGATCAGTGATCACGGTGATGGTATGCCTGGCGCCAAGAAGATAATGCCGCCAAGCCTTAAAGGCGGACTTAATGGCTAATAATTCCTTATCGGTGATTGCATAATTTATCTCCGGCGGCGAGAACTTTCTGGACCAAAATGCTACGGGGTGCAGTTGGTTGGTTTCGGGGTCTCTCTGAGACAGGACAGCTCCCATGGCTAAACTGGATGCATCGGTTTCGACTATATATGGGAGATCAGGACACGGATGTTTCAAAATAGATGCGGACGTAAATTTAGCTTTTAATTCCTGAAAGGCCTGTTCAGCTTCCTCGGTCCATTCAAAACGTTTATTCTTCCGCAAGAGTGCAGTGATGGGTTGCACCACCCGTGAAAATTCTGGGATAAACCTGCGATAAAAATTGGCAAAACCAAGCATGCTTTGGACACCTTTCACCGAACTAGGTGATAGCCATTTGAGGATGGCATCCACTTTCCGTGAGTCCATTCGGACCCCTTTAGGTGTCAGGATGAATCCAAGAAATTCAACCTCGGTGGTATGGAAAACACATTTTTCCAGCTTTGCAAACAGTTTGTGCTGGCGCAATTTCTCAAGGACGGCCCTGACATGTTTTCTGTGATCAGATTCCGAAGAGGAGTACACCAGAATGTCATCGATATACACGACAACACAGACGTCGATGAGTTCCCGAAGGACATCGTTCATGAAGAATTGGAAGTCAGCAGGCGCGTTGCACAACCTGAAAGGCATCACCTGGTATTCGAATAGTCCATATTTTGTACGGAAGGCCGTTTTCCATTTGTCGCCTTCTTTAACTCGTACCAGATGATAAGCCCCTTGGAGATCTAACTTGGTGTATATGCAAGCATCCTTCACCTGGTCAAGGAGTTCAGGGATCAAAGGCAGAGGGTAACGATTTTTAACAGTTATCTGGTTCAATGCGCGGTAATCGATACAAGTTCTAAGGTCGCCTTCTTTTTTTGGCACGAAGAACAAAGCCGAGGATGCCGGAGACTTTGACGGGCGAATGAAACCATTGGCTAGGTATTTATCTAAATATTGTCTCAAATGCAGATTCTCCGGCTCAGTAAGGGCATAAATCCTGCTACAAGGGGGTTGTGCACCGGGCACCAGATCGATTTGGCAATCCTACGATCTGTGAGGAGGTAACGTGTTGGCCTGTTCCTTTTGGAAGACGTCCTGGAAGTCTTGGTATTCCGGAGGTAGTTGCATGGAGACAGAGGTTACTGATGCTAGACTGACTTTCAGATTTTCTGGGTAGCAGGTTTGTGTACACTCTGGAAAGGTTATTCTCTTCGCTCGCCAATCAATTCGAGGATTATGTGTCTCTAACCAAGGGATTCCGAGTATAACCTGAAACTGTGGAGCCTTGATTACATCAAACACAACTGCCTCCCGATGGCCGTCCGGACCTACAAGTGTTACCTCAGCTGTGGAATGTGTTACCGGTCCCGAGGCAATTTTGGTTCCATCGACTGTGGTGATGACATCTTTGCTGGTTTTAGGACGCAGGGGGAGGTTAATCCTGGAGACCAATTCACGATCCATGTAGTTTCCTATAGCCCCGCTATCGATGTATGCCTTTATTGCATGCAACCACTTAGGCTGTTCCGGATCTACGAGGACCATTGGCACAGTGAAATGCGAGGTCTGAGAGTTCGTTTTCAAGCTCGACAAGCGGACCCCTACGCTTGTCGGGTGGGGTCGTTTCCCGATACAGAGGTTTCATGGATTTTTTCAGCGGCTCCTACCACCTTCCTGAGCGGCCTTGCCGGGCAATCTCGTAGAAAGTGTCCAGATGATCCACAATAAAGACATAAGTGCATCTGCTGTCTTCTTTCACGTTCCTTTTGCGTTAAAGGTCCTTTAACTCCTCCGATTTGCATTGGCTCTGAGGCTTCAGCCCCCTTGAGGTTAGCGTGGGTCTTGACTAACACCCGGTTCTCAAACTTGGACCGATCTGCTTTTCTGTTTTGCAGTCTGTGATCCAATTGGACCACTAAGTCTATATATTCAGAGCACTCTTGGGGCGGATTTACAACTTGGGCCAGGACATCTTTAAGTTCTCCGCGTAGACCTCAATAAAATAACGTGATTCTTTTATCCTCTGGCCACACAGTTTCCACAATTAGTCTATTAAAGGTTGCAATGTAGGAAAGGAGGTCTTGATTGCCCTGTCGCAGAGATAGAAGTTCGTCATCTAGAGCCTGCCCCTGGGAGTGACGAGCAAATAACCTTTCCATGCTTGCTTGAAATCTTTGAAAATCACGAAGAATCGGGTCATCTTGAGTTACCAGTGGAACTGACCAATCGGCAGCACTGCCGCTGAGATATGACAATGCAAAGGCTACCTTGGTCTGGTCATTAGGGAAGGCCCCAGGTCTGCACAGGAAATGCAAACGACACTGATTCATGAATACGGCGAATCGTTTGGGGTCCCCAGCAAAGCGTTCGGGTGGGACCAGCGGCATGTTTCCAGGTAGATTAATCTGCACCGGGTTACTGGAAAGCACAGGAGTGGGGTTCCCTCCGGAACCGGGTAAAGGAGTTTGTCCAGCTTGACCTTGCAAAAGCTGTCTAGCCAGGTCATCAGCTCTTTCCTTTGTTACAATCGCTTCCCTCCTGAGAGCATTAGTCTCTTGACGAGCGGCGTGTACTTCGGCCCGTAATTCCCCCAGTAGTTGGGCCAACTGGTCAGTCTCGGAAGTTTCCATAGCGCCTGGGTGGGAATTTGTAGGAAGGCTTTGCGTTCTGTAACGCTCAGCTGGCTCCCACAGAGGCGCTGGTCTGGTCTGGGTTGCTGTGGCCTCTTCAAGCGTGATGCGCAGAATTCGGACCACCGATTGAACAGGACCCCCAAATCTTGCTTGTCTGGCCCGTAGGAATATCCTTCTGCAGATGAGAAAGGGGATTAACTGTCTGCTGAATAATGTGCTTGCTCCCCCCTTTCCCCCTTTGTTCTCCTCTGACTTCCTCCAAAACCCCCGGTTTAAGCTCACCTTATGGTTTGGAAGGATGAACTCTCCATCCTGCTTCTGATGCAGGGGCGCGCGTTCGTCCAGTTACTTCACTGGTTTTCAGAATGGCGCTGGCAAATCCACTTGACTTTACTGAGCGATACGCCATAAGTAGGAAGATGCAAAAGTTCAAGTGTGAGCCTCCTTTTATGTTGTCTTTTTCTGTCCTTTATTTCAGGTGCAGAACAAAGGCGATGCGTTGAGGGGTTAAATTGCCGGGGTAAAATCAGGTGAGTCAGTGATGAGGGCGACCCCTCTAAATGTCTTTATAATTCCCCAGTAATGTCTTTTGTCCTTTCCCCATAGGGGCCGGTATGTGGTACCTGCCAGAGATGTGGCGCCGACCCGAGATGTGGAATGGCTCACCAAGAATAGCCGGTAAGTAATAAGGCTGAAAATCCGGCTTTCCTCTTGTGTTCCCTGGCTCACCTTTTGTCTCTTCTTCTCTCCCTTAGGTGCGGTGTAGAGATGTGGCGACCGGCACTGAGAGCCGTGATGGAGCCGGATGGCGTCTCTGGAACAGGTGAGTGAAGCGCGGCGCTGCAGCGAGGAACGCGGTGCTTTTAAATGGAAGTCTTCCTTCAGGAATGCTGGCGTGACGATTCCGGATGCAGGTAAGAAGGTTGAAATAGTTCTTGGTTTTCACCTTTCTCTTCTCTTATTCCCTTACAGGTGTTCCAGGTTCGAGGCGGGCGTGGCTGGAGTCCAGGTGCAGGAGCAGACACGGTGAGCGTTCAGCTGCTGGGATGCAGAACAACGCGAAGCACGTGTGGCTGTCCGGGTGTGGCTTAAATAGCCTTGGAAGAAGTTCCAAGTGAGTATTCTTCCACAGCCCCACCCAAGTAACAAAATAGTTCCTTCAGAATAATAGTCCCTCCTAAGCCTCATTTGGCTTGGTTCTTCATGCAGCATGGTCTGCATCAGGTGAGTGTGCAGCATGGTCTGCTTCATGTAAGTGCACCAAACACTTTCCTTTATGAGCCTGGCACCTATGGCGCCAGGACTGATGTCCAACATGAGCCTGGCGCCAACGGCGCCAGGACAGAGTCCAAAGAGCCCCTATAAAGGGCCGCTGGACTTTTACCCGGGGGCGTGATGCCTGCTCCTGGGGCTGCTGGGCCTGGCCTGGTGCTCCGGGGGTAGGCATCATGACAGAACAACAGCCTGAGTTACTGTGGCTAGTAAGTGAATGAGCTGTGTCAAACTTTAGAAGGGATGCATATGCTAAATTCAGGTCTTCCATCTGCTTGGTATAAGTCTGTATCTTTTTCTGCATTGCCATTCCAGGCCTTATCATGTCGATCTCTAAAGACAGAATGTCGTGTGTTGGACATAGTGTCAGATGGTCTGGTAAATTGTGTCCCTTTGCTAAGTTCTTACAATGCAAATAGATGAATTAATCATAGAGGTCTCCGGTGTGTCTTTTAAGGCGCAAGAGCTGCTCTTGTAACTGGTATGTTCCTTTAGCTAGTTCTACAACTTCAGAATATGGGGTAGCAGAAAAGCCAGGTGTAGCGATATGAAGACTGACCTTAGTGTTATCGTGGTTAGTAGTTACTGGGGAAGCATTAAGACAACCGATGGTCAGTATTGGTCTTTTGTACCCAGGGCCAGCAGCACTAACCTCAGGATACTGAATGTCTTGACTTGGTAAATGAGTGTTATCAGCGGTCTGGGGAGATTGTGTAGCTTGCCAAGCTGATCTTAAGCATTTCACTTGGGCAACAACGTACTCTGGTTGAGGGTCTCTCACAATGAGTGCAATTTCATTGACTATAGCAGTGTTAGAAGAAATGCCAGAAGGCGCAGGAGTGTTTTCCACTGTTTGGGCTAACAAAATCTGTAAGAATTCATTATCTTGCTGTAGTTCTTCAACAGATAGGGACTGCGGATCAAAGTCGCAAATGTCATAATAATTATACATAGAAGAAGGGTCAGCAAGCCAGTGAGTGTAGTACTGTGCTTGTAAACCTTTGTTTACTAAGGCGAGTCTGTCTTTTAAACTAGGGTTCTTGTTTACTGTCCTTAGGAAAACTTTAGATTTTTGCAAAGGTTTCTTAACCCGAAAGGAAAGCATCTTTGGTCTGTGAGTGCCTTTCCTGCCTACGGAACAAGAATTGTTTGGCTCTTGCATTCTGTCAAGGATGGCACTCTGTCAAGAGTGGCACAGGGCACCCAGGTAGGGTTTGGGTGGTTGTGCTGATGTAAGGTGGACAGATAATACATACACAGCGGGAAGTTCAAACAGAACGAATAGTAGGCAAGTGTAGCAGGGAAAATAAAAGGTACAAACAAACTGGATTCCCTCTTGGGGTGTGTGCAGAAATGGGGAAGAGTGTTCCCACGACCTTAGGAAACTCCAGCCTTCTGCACAGATTGCTATAACAGAGGCCCATCCTGTATACTCATGGATGGGAACAAACAGCTGTGGGTGTCTGTAACACTGAAACGAGACAAGGGAAGGGGCAGAGGTTGCCTGCCGGAAACCAACAGTCAAGCTCTGTACAAAGGGATCTACATACGATACAAGAGAAGACAAGAACAGAAATATCCAGGGAAAAGGAAGTAGATGAGCAAACTAGTAGAAGGAAATGAAGGAAAAGCAGGATAACTGAAATAGACAGGGATCAAGAACAGAGGATTGAAAACAAGAAAGAAAGCAAGGGAGCAGCAGCCAGAAAACAGGGGGGCTGCAATAACCGATGGTACAAAGTGCAGGTAAACTGTTGTGGACTGCAGAGGACTGTAGTAGGCTGAAAGGTAGAGAACTCAGAGGATAAGGGCTGTAGGCAAGGAGCCCAAAGGACAAGGGGTATTGGCAGTGGAGAGAAGCAGGCTACAAGGCAGGGAGTCCAGAGGACAAGGGCTGTAGGCAGCGGAGTGAAGCAGATTGCAAGGCAGGGAGCCCACAGGACTAAGACTGTAGGCAGCGGAGTGAAGCAGACTGCAAGGCAGGGAGCCCAGAGGACTAGGACTGTAGGCAGCGGAGTGAAGCAGACTGCAAGGCAGGGAGCCCAGAGGACAAGGGCTGTTGGCAGCGGAGTGAAGCATGCTGCAAGGCAAGGAGCCCAGAAGGGCAGGGCAGCAAGGAGTGAGCCCAAAAGAGCTGGGCCGCTGACTGTAGAAGGCTGCAGAGGACTGTAGTAGGCTGCAAGGCAGGAAGCCCAGAGGACAAGGGCTGTAGGTAGAAGGCAGCGGAGCGTGATCGGCTGCAAGGCAGGAGCCCGGAAGACAAGGGCGGTAGGTAGAAGGCAGCAGAGCGTGATCAGCTGCAAGGCAGGAGCCACTGGAACAAAGCAGGGTAAATCAGGAACAGCATACAAAATATCGTGGCTCAAAGCAAAAGGTCCTGGAAGGACTCTTAATGCAAGAGACTGAGCTCCTGCAGGCAGCTGCTTAAATACCGCCCTGCCCTGTACTGAGGCCGGCTAATTGGCAGCACCTGGAGCAGCACACCTGAATACAATCTGCCTCCTCCCTCTCTGGTCCTGAGATGGTGGAAGCAGCACAGATCCCTAGGGCTCCTGGGGATTGTAGTTCCGATGCTGATGAATGGGAATGGCCCGGAATTGATAGTTGTAGCAAGGTGCATTGTGGTACGTGTAGTTAGTTGAGTAAAATAAAACAGCACCAAAGTCACGCAAAAGGAAATTAAGGACCAAAGTGTGAATAAGGGTTGTTCCAAGAGTATTCTGTAGATAAATGAATAACAAATAGTCCATAATGGTCGCCAATGTGTGCTCTCATGGCGCAGGCATGACAGTTTGTTGCTTAAATCATTGGGTCTGTGGGAAAGAAAATCCATGTTGGATTAAAAAAAACCTTTTCTGTTATGGTACAGTACATTTCTTTCTTTGTTTTCAGTGTTTACTTGTTGTTTCTGGCTAATGTTCTAACTGTTGGCTTGTTGCAGATTGTTAGATACCTGTTGTTGAATTGTAACTGGTTATCGTTTTTTATTTATATTCTCAAATTGCTAATCTATCTGTTGGGTTGTTGCAGATTCTTGGGGCAGTTAGATACATGTTGGCATATTCTAACTGTTTATAGTTTTCTAATTGAAGTTTTATTAATGTTTATGCACAGATTAGTTTTTAGTGGTATTGATTTATTTGTTTGGTTGTTGCAAAATCTTGGTAGATACCTGTTGGAGTATTCTAACTGTTTATTTCTTCTTATCATTTAGTGGTATTGATTTATTTGTTTGGTTGTTGCAGAATCTTGGGGCAGTTAGATACCTGTTGGTGTATTCTAACTGTTTATAGTTTTCTAATTGAAGTTTTGTTAATGTTTATGTACAGATTAGTTATTACATTTTGGTTTTAAAAAGATTAAATAAGCGTTTATAAAATTTGCTAGTAATCTCTGCTTTAGATTAATGGTACTATCATTACATTTGAACCATCCACAATTCTTTTTTATATATGCAGTGTAGTGACCTGCATTGGTTGTGGCTCCTGAGTGGTAGATTAAACCAATTGTTGTGAAGGTTTTCTTACCAAGTGATACTTGGCCATGTGTGAATCCAGTCTGTTTGCAGTTGTTTTTGGTACCATCTGCATTGTAACGTAGAAGCATTAATATTATATATTTACTATGTGTTTGTATTTGTAAGGTGGAGCGATTATCTGGATTGCAGGTAGTACATAATCTGCCATGGTGTGCATTTTGTACAAGTTGCTGAAATGGAACGGATTCACAGTTAGGTATGGATACATACACAAAGCGTTCATTAGGGATTTGTTCCTGTGCCATATTGTTGCACAGAGTGCATGTATGTTTCAACATGTATGAAATCTGGAAGATTTCATTTATAGGTATGTTTTTGTTTTCCAGTACTTATAGTAAGTACATTAGACATTCTTGTCGATCTTCTTGTGAGTTTATAGTGAATTTGACCATTCTAGCACAGTAGTCCAATTCTTGTCTTATTCCATGAACACTATATGTGTTGTCAGGATTGTTGCTTGCATTTCTATGAAAGACTAACATTTGCAAACACAATTGGTCTGTATTGTGTAAGTAAATGTCAACAATTGGTGGCAATTGAAATAGAATATTTATTGCAACATTTGTGTAGCAATTTACACCACTTATATTTGAAACTTTGAATGAACCAGATAGTTCTGTATCCAAGTCATTTCTTCAGAGTGTGTGTTGCTTCTTTGTCTTTGATGAAGTACCTGAATTACTTTGAGTAGTAGATTCTTCTTTGGTTGTAGTAATTGATGAAGTATTACCTTCTTTTACTCTCTTTGGAGGATTTGCAGTGAGATCCTGTTGCATTTCTGTTTGAAGTAGTTTTCTTTTACAACGTTTTGCTTTTTGTGGAACATGATAGGTTTTTAGATGGGGGTGTATAGTGAACATAGTCTATTGTATTCTAAAATGCAAGGAATATCAGCGTTTGCTTTACTTGCATCATCAAGTGTACGTAAGCGTGATAGTGCTAGGTAGCTCATGCCTTCTTTAAAGACTGTGTTTCAATATCTATCAATGCTTTATCTAGGGTAAGACCTTGTGATTTGTGAATGGTGACTGCATATGCTAGAGTTAGAGAAAATTGTTGTCTGCGTACATACATGTCTTTGAAAAGAAGGAATCGGGCTGTTGAGTGTCCTATCCTTTTTACTTTTGATGCTTTGTCAAAGAGAATATTGACGAATGGAATGTTGTTGTCACGTGGGTATGTTTGAAAGCCAACAACTGTACCAAGTGCTCCATTAACTAGTCCTTGCTCCACGTCAAGGTTATGTTTAAGCATTACTCTACAGTTTAAAGATAATTTTAATATTTTCTCCAAACCAGCTGTGTTGGAGATAGAGTTTTCTAAGGTATTTAGTCTTGTTGTGGCTTGTTGACACATGGGTAGTGTCATACCATGTACATCCAGTTTGTATGTGGAGCAAATTTCAATTATTGGTTGCATTTCTTTTTTCAACATTGTTTCATTTAAATTGGAACAGCTTGCAAGAGTTGGCATCAAGGACATACAATTGACATTTTTGTGTGCTAATTGTTCCATGACATCAGTAGTACATAAGTTATGGCCATAAAGTGCATGGATGTGCCGGGTTTTTAATATTGCTTGTGCTTCTTGAGATAGTACACCAACTCTAATACTTTTTAAAATGTTGGCGTAGGTGAGGTCTGCAGACTGGCGCATGTTTTCTGTTAATTCTCTGTATTAGAAATGTTGCCAAAGGTTAACATTTCCTATGCTGCCAACAGTTTTACGGTAGAGTTTGTGCCCTAAGGTTTTAAAAATAGGTTAACCTTTCACTGGTGTCAATTAAGAAGATCTCCAAAAACAATAATGTGTTTTCCTCCAAAGAGGTCTTCGTAGTTTGTTTTGAGTACTTCTTGTAATCTGAGGTGACTCAAAGCCAAAATTAGGTTGGAGACCATGCTCACTTCATCTATTAGTAGGATTTTCATTTGTTTTAACATTCTGCGTAGTTCCATTGCAGCTTCTGCAGAAAGTTTGTAATAGTCTAATTTGTTTTGGTGTTCTACTGGAAGGAGTAGTAATCGGTGTAAATTGACACTGGCTATGTTGTAGGCAGCTAAACCTGTAGGGGCAGTTACAACAGCTGACAGTTTGTTGTTTGTCAATTGTTGAAGGAACTTGCTGTATAGTAGTATAGGTTTGTAATTTTGGCAGGTACATTCTTTATTTGCATGTTGTACAGCATGTGCAATTTCATTTGTTACTTCTTGAAAAATGCTACGCTGATCATTGTTCAGTTTTGATTGCAGTACAGTTAAGTCTTCTGTATCTTCTTCATAGTGAGACATGATGTTTTCTACTTCTGTCATAGCTAATTCTGCCTCATTTGCTATTAATGGCTGTCCCAGTGGTTCTTGGCTTCCTGTTACAGAAGATTGACTACTGTCGGGAGTGTCTTATCTAGTTAGGCCTGGAGTTCTTTGTGTTGCTGTTCATTGTGCAACATTGTTTTGTACTGTGTAAAGTTTACATCGGTTATAGTGCTTTCATTTGCTTTGAAACCGTCTTCATAGGAGTCATAGATATCTCGTAACTCTTCTTCTTTTCGCCATGGTTTAAAAAGTTGTAGCAGGGACATATAATATAGTTCTTTATGTTGAGGTGTTTTTAATGACAATTTGATATGATTAATTAAATTTCGTTTGGTAAGTTTCACTAAACTGCCTTCACAATTTGTCACTCTGTATCTACCTTTATTTTCATCGGGTTTTATCTTATGTTTGTATGTGAAGTTTTGGGCTATGTGGTATAGACACATGGTTTCCATAGTGGTACTTCTGTTTGGGTAGTATGCATCTAGTAAATCATTTTTCAAAATGTCTTGGCTGTTCGGATCATTTTTGGCTATTGTTTCTGTGTCGTCGTATGATTTGAGAACTCTTTTTCTAGATTTAGCAGGACCAAGACTTAGCCATACTATATTTTCAGATTTTCCATACAAAGCGGTACCAGTTAAATGATCTGCAGCTTCATAGCAGCCACATTCTCTATGAGAGAGCATTTTTATGCCTAAGCTGTACAATTTCTGAGACAGTGTTTTGTCTGATGATAGGTCATGCCATAGGTCTTGAAGCTCTGTTTTTTCTGCTTTTGTTAAGTAGGCTTTAACATATCGTGCAACTGCAGTGGGATTGTCTGCAATGTACTGCACACTCTATGTTTGCATTCCATAAAAGGGCAATTATTGCATTGTAATCATTGATATATTTGGCTTATTCTGTTCTTCTTATGTAATATGTGTTCTTAGGTGATTTACCTTTAACACTATGTCTAACTGAAGACATGAAGTTGTTCACTTCACCTGTTTCTGTAACTGGTCTAGGGAAACCAAAGCGGCATTTGGTGTAGTATTTCCCTTTGTTTTTGTTTTTGCGACAACACTATTTCCCACATTTGTGTCTTTGAAATTGTACAATTTGTGCATGAAGATCACTATTTGTTGCCTCTGATGGAATTTCACAAGTGACATATATTTTGATAAACTGTAAAACAGTGGCATCACTGTCTTGCCCAAATTTAGGAGCATCTTTAATCCATAAAAGCATGTGGATATGTGGTGCTTCTCTGGCTTCGTATTCTTTTCTCCAAAAGAAGTGTTGCACTTCTCCGAGGGGAGGAACAGTTTTATTACAAATAAAGTGTAGCATAGCAATGAAGCGATGATGGAACTATCTTGAAACATTAACAGGATCTAGAGAGCAAAGTTCTCCAGGTGTTAGTATATCTATGTTTGTCTTGTTTTTGTTTGATATGCGTAGGAAATCTTCCCATGCATATTCTGCACAACTTAATGTAACAAACCAAGTGGGCGGGCCAAGGTTTCTTATCATACAATGTACATCTCTGTGATGTCGGAACCAGTACTCTTTAGTACCACACATGTTTGTTAACAGATTTGTAATTCTTGATTATAGAACCTAATTTTCTTCTTGTACTTTTTGTAGTAATTGCGTAGCTGACATATTTTGAAAGTGGGTACCTGATTTCAATGTGTGTGCAACTCCGTAGCATAGAGTTGCTAGTTCACTTTCAAAGAGTAGGTGGAAATGTATTCCACATTTTGTCTAAATCTGGGATCTTTAGAATACATTCGTAAATGAGCGGTATTCTGATGCTGTTATCTGAATGGGTCTATCATTCTACCTTTCCCAGTAGGAAAGAGTAGAGGAAAAGCATGTGCTTCTATACTTTTTTCCATATGCTGATTGGTGATCCTTTGGTTTGTCGCATTTGGTATGTTTCTAGTGCATCATCTATGGTGTCATTAGAGTGTAACGGATGAATTGTACAATGGTCCAAAATATTGGATACTGTAGCAGGTTCTACAAGTTCAAATTGACCAGTTTCTCGTGACTCTTGAATTATTTCAGTGGTTTCCCTCAAGTTTTCATCAATATTAATTTCTTTGTAGTATTCATTATTGTCTTTTAGATATTGCAAGGCTTGTCTAACTTTATGTAAGTCTACGAGTTGTTGCCAATTTTTTGTTGTTTTGTTGTCATTTGTAGGTATACCATTTACTAAGACAATTAAAGATTGCTCTATTCAACGTTGCACTCCCAGAGTGTGCACATTTGCTTTCAGATCTAATGGTAAATAAACTACTTTGCCACAAATGCCTTTCACTAATTCAGAGGGAGGTAATTTTGCTGTGTTTGGTTGAAGGCCTATTATTGCTTGAAATGGGTGCACTGTTTGAATTATGATGCTCTCATATAAATTGAGTTGTTGCAGGGGTTTTGGTAGTGGGAATAATTCCAAGTTATTTGTGATAGCATGTGAATGAGTTTGGCTGTTGTCAATTTTTGTAGTGCAGTAAGTGCAAAGTATTAAGGGGTCAGTTATTTCATATTTGTTTTCTGCTATAAGGTAGAGAGCTAATTGAAACCATTTGGAATCATCATTGTCTTCTAGTTTGTATGTTATGTCTACAGTTTTTGTGTTACTTTTATTAAAAGTTCTGCGGCAACACGCACACACATGGTTAGGTACTCAGCGGAGGTACTTTTCAATTTTAGTATTTCTTTTTTGTATGTGTGTAGCAGAAGGTTGCCATCTGTACAATTGTTGCTAGTCTGTTGTAAAGCTATTGCATTTTGTAAGTGCTTTCACTTCCAAAATATTTTCTCTGGATATGTTCTGTTTCTTCGAGTAGGTCTTCGGCTGTACATGTAAAATATTGTTATTTAAATTGGCTAGTGCTAAAGCAGAACTTTTAGCATAGTACAGTTTATAGACTAGATTTCTTATAGTTGAATGATGTGTTGATATCATTTTGATATTATGGAAGGTGCTTTTGCAAATAGGTACTGAAATGCAGGCTAATGAATGTCATTGTAGTCCTGTGTGTTTGAGCACTGGACAGGTATCCATATTTTGTAATAGTTTCATTTTGATTTTGTCTTTGCCTTACACATACTGATTGAGGAACTTGCGTAAAGATTTGAAAGATTTTTTGGCAATGTTACACATTGACATGCACGTCCATTTGTTTACTGGACGTACTGGTTCAGTCGAATGGAGAGGTGATACTGAGTTTTCTGGGGACATTTTTGTAAGCAGCATTTCTTGTTGCATTATGGTATTATTAAGTGTTTGTTTGTTTTTGTTTGTATGCTTATTCATTGAAATATGGTTCTGTGCTCGTGGTGTGACTTCGTTCACCTCCACAGATATTTAAGAAGTTATTTTTGTTGACATTACGTTTATTGAGAAGTCTTTTTTGCAATTTAGTAGTTAGTTTTGTTAGTGGTTTCATTCTGTTTAACACTAAAATAAATAACTTCCTTTTGAGCTTCTAAGATTAATTTTCTACGGTAGGTTTTAAGGGCTGTGCATGATTTCTCTCCTGTTTTTATAAGATCCCGGAGGACTCTGTGGAAGAACATTTTTTCTAAAATACTTTTTTTGGTATGGTTACATGCCACTACATGAAGATTTATAGGAGCAATGTTAGCAGTAGTGGTAGCTGAATTCTTGTTAATCACTTTCTGTTTCGTTTTACATTTTGAAAAAGGTGGGAAAGTTTTTGTATTGGAAGCTTGTTTTATTTCACTTAATGACTCTATTAGATCTTTTGTTTGAACTTTTTATGCACATTCTGCTAGAGATGGATGCTTATTTTTGCCAATTTTATTTTCATTTACTCTACTTCTGAGTTGCTTTCTATGGACTTGCTTCTTGGTAGTCATTCTTTGCGGTCTGTTGAAAAAAAGAAGGTATGGGTTGGGCTGTTCTACAATTTATGTGTGCTGTGTGCATGAGTATGATGGTAAAGATGTATGCGGTAGTGTGTGATTGTGCATTGGACATCTATAAGTAGCTGGGAAGGCTATTCTTGTATTTGTGTGTTGCTATACAGGGGTTCAGATGACAGTGCAAAGTAAGCTAGTGGTGAGGAGAAGCACTAATACTAAATCTAATGTTATAGAATTAAAACAGTTTTTTGTTCTATAATACTAACATTCTAGGGGCTGAGTTATGTCATTTGTGCGCCGAAAAACAGGGATTTGTGCGCCATTCTGCCTGCTAATCCCTGTTTAACAAATGGGGATTTGTGGGCAGAATGGCGCACACATCTCTGTTTTTTGGCGCACAAATTCCATGAATCAACCCCACAGTGTGTTTGAATAACAGTAAGAATATTATGATAGTATTGTACTTACTTTTTTGTTTGGAATGAGCAGGTTTCTTCTGAGTTGTTGTTTGTACTTCAGATGCTGCTGCTTTTCAGGAGAGTGGTCTTCACTGCAATTATTAAAAAAATAAGTTAGTAATTTTGTGTGTTTATAGCACTGATGTTAATTTAGATGTTGATTTTTATGTTTTTGTAGTAGTATTCTTGTTTGATAACTGAACATAGTATGTGAATGCAATTTTCTTTGACTATGTGCAGGCTTTATATTTTACTTAAAATATGTTAGTTCAACATGCTTTGCAAATGAGTAGAATATTAAGTTTATGAAACTCATTTGGCTTCTTAAGGCTGTGTTATTGAATGTTAGGAGATAGAAGAAATAATGATATACTTATTTTGCAATTTTTATAAGGTAAATGGCAGAAACTGTGTAGAAAAGCATGGAATGTATCTATTTGTGAAAGTATGGGTAATAAAGCAGAAGGATGTGATTTACAGGTAGTGTGTTATTTCAGCTGGGAGCTTTTCAATGATAGTGTCTATCTGTGTGAGTGTTTGAAGATGCATGACCTTATCCTGGATTTGTGTAATTTTATAATACACTACTAACAGGCCGATTCATGGAATAATTAGCGCGGCGCAAGTGGGTAAAAACGTGCGAATCGCAGTGGAATAGCGAAAATCGCAGTGCAAGTGCGAAAATCGCACGAAAAGCAGCGCACGTCGATTCATGGAAGGCCGTGCGCGAGAAAACCAGCGGATGTGCGATAAAAAAGTGCACGGCGCACGTTGGCGCACAGGCCATCTAACAGCGTGCGCCAGGTCACAGCGAAAATCGCACAGGCCACAGCGAAATTCGCACATAGCGCGGCGCACGCAACAAAAGTAGGCGGAACACGGGCGTAACACTCGGAATGGGGAATAACTTGCCAAAACGTGGGCGTCACGGGGGAAGTACAGGGCACAAGTGCGCGGAACGCCCACACGCTCGCCTACAACACGTATTCATGGAATAGAATAGGGGAAAAAAGCGCACGCTCAAACCAGCGCACAGGCACAAACACGACCGCCACAAGAAAGCAGGCGGTAGCGTCTCTGCGGCTGTAAGAAATGTGCGCCAAAAGGTGCGCCAACAAATAGCACCTATATACTGCCATGATGAATGTCCCATACTGTGGCCCTCCAGGAAAAATGACGTGCAAAGGGGTACCCACAAACACGGACACCCGCTGACAAAAAATACATGTGCGTGTATACCGGGGTGCGCGGGAAGTCTCACACGCGATTTCAGCAGGGTACGTGCATCACAGGGGTTCGCGTGAAGTCATTCACGCGATCGGGCCTGGGGGAGCGGGCTACGTGTATTTCAGGGGTTCGCGTGAAGTTTCTCACGCGATCGGGCCTGGGGGAGCGTGCTACGTGTATTTCAGGGGTTTGCGTGAAGTTTCATACGCAATCGGGCCTGGGGGAGCGGGCTACGTGTATTACAGGGGTTCGCGTGAAGTTCCTCACGCGATCGGGCCTGGGGGAGCGTGCTACGTGTATTTCAGGGGTTCGCGTGAAGTTTCACACGCGATCGGGCCTGGGGGAGCGGGCTACGTGTATTACAGGGGTTCGCGTGAAGTTCCTCACGCGATCGGGCCTGGGGGAGCGGGCTATGTGTATTCCAGGGGTGCGTGAGAAGTTCCACACGCGAAAAGCCTGGGCACGTGTATTTCAGGGGTGCGCGGGAAGTTCCACACGCGAATAGCCTGTGCGCCTGTATTTGAGGGGTGCGCGGCAAGTTCCACACGCGAATAGCCTGGGCGCGTGTATTTCAGGGGTGCGCAGGAAGTTCCACAGCGAATAGCCTGGGCGCGTGTATTTCAGGGGTGCGCGGGAAGTTCCACACGCGAATAGCCTGGGCGCGTGTATTTCAGGGGTGCGCGGGAAGTTCCACACGCGAATAACCTGGGCGCGTGTATTTCAGGGGTGCGCGGGAAGTTCCACACGCGAATAGCCTGTGCGCGTGTATTTCAGGGGTGCGCGGGAAGTTTTACACGCGATTTCTGCACGGTACGTGTATTTCAGGGGTGCCAGGGAGTCCCACATGTGATTTGACAGTGTGGGTCCTCCCAGGTGTACCCTGTACACCCTCCACGGCCCCTGCAGGCAGCCCACACCACAGGGGACTACCCTGCATCCCTGGTCATGTCCCGCAGGCAGCCCACCCAACATGGGCATGCCCCCCAGCAAAGGCACATGTCTCCTTGAACTAATGAACACCAACCCATGTCCCCTTGCACCCCCACCCCCCAGCACTGTGGGGCACCTGCCAGCAGGCCCCCACCCATGTCCAACTCATGTCCCCCACCACCCCCACCCCCCAGCACTGTGGGGCACCTGCCAGCAGGCCCCCACCCATGTCCAACTCATGTCTCCCACCACCCCCACCCCCCAGCCACCAGGGTCACCCTCCACCAGGCCCCCACTCATGTCACCCACCACCCCACCCCCCAGCCACCAGGGGCACCCTCCACCAGGCCCCCACTCATGTCTCCCACCACCCCCACACCCCAGCAGTGCAGGGGCACCCTCCACCAGGCCCCCACTCATGTCTACCACCACCCCCACCTCCCCAGCCACCAGGGGCACCCTCCACCAGGCCCCCACTCATGTCTCCCACCACCCCCACACCCCAGCAGTGCAGGGGCAGCCTCCACCAGGCCCCCACTCATGTCACCCACCACCCCCACCCCCCAGCCACCAGGGTCACCCTCCACCAGGCCCCCACCCATGTCTCCCACCACCCCCACCCCCCAGCCACCAGGGTCACCCTCCACCAGGCCCCCACTCATGTCACCCACCACCCCCACCCCCCAGCCACCAGGGTCACCCTCCACCAGGCCCCCACTCATGTCACCCACCACCCCCACCCCCCAGCAGTGCCGGGGCACCCTCCACCAGGCCCCCACTCATGTCTACCACCACCACCACCCCCCCAGCCACCAGGGGCACCCTCCACCAGGCCCCCACCAATGTCTCCCACCACCCCCACCCCCCAGCAGTGCAGGGGCACCCTCCAGCAGGCCCTCACTCATGTCTCCCACCACCCTCACACCCCAGCAGTGCAGAGGCACCCTCCACCAGGCCCCCACCCATGTCCCCTATCACCCCCACCCCCCAGCAGTGCAGGGGCACCCTCCACCAGGCCCCCACTCATGTCCCCTATCACCCCCACCCCCCAGCAGTGCAGGGGCACCCTCCACCAGGCCCCCACTCATGTCTCCCACCACACCCACACCCCAGCAGTGCAGGGGCACCCTCCACCAGGCCCCCACCCATGTCCCCTATCACCCCCACCCCCCAGCAGTGCAGGGGCACCCTCCACCAGGCCCCCACTCATGTCCCCTATCACCCCCACCCCCCACCAGTGCAGGGGCACCCTCCACCAGGCCCCCACTCATGTCTACCACCACCCCCACACCCCAGCAGTGCAGGGGCACCCTCCACCAGGCCCCCACTCATGTCTACCACCACCACCCCCCCCCAGCCACCAGGGGCACCCTCCACCAGGCCCCCACCCATGTCACCCCCCACCCCCACCCCCCAGCCACCAGGGTCACCCTCCACCAGGCCCCCACTCATGTCACCCACCACCCCCACCCCCCAGCCACCAGGGTCACCCTCCACCAGGCCCCCACTCATGTCCCCTATCACCCCCACCCCCCAGCAGTGCAGGGGCACCCTCCACCAGGCCCCCACTCATGTCTACCACCACCCCCACACCCCAGCAGTGCAGGGGCACCCTCCACCAGGCCCCCACTCATGTCTACCACCACCACCACCCCCCCAGCCACCAGGGGCACCCTCCACCAGGCCCCCACCCATGTCACCCACCACCCCCACCCCCCAGCCACCAGGGTCACCCTCCACCAGGCCCCCACTCATGTCACCCACCACCCCAACCCCCCAGCCACCAGGGTCACCCTCCACCAGGCCCCCACTCATGTCACCCACCACCCCCACACCCCAGCAGTGCAGGGGCAGCCTCCACCAGGCCCCCACTCATGTCTCCCACCACCCCCACACCCCAGCAGTGCAGGGGCAGCCTCCACCAGGCCCCCACTCATGTCTCCCACCACCCCCACACCCCAGCCACCAGGGTCACCCTCCACCAGGCCCCCACTCATGTCACCCACCACCCCCACCCCCCAGCCACCAGGGGCACCCTCCACCAGGCCCCCACTCATGTCTCCCACCACCCCCACACCCCAGCAGTGCAGGGGCACCCTCCACCAGGCCCCCACTCATGTCACCCACCACCCCCACCCCCCAGCCACCAGGGTCACCCTCCACCAGGCCCCCACCCATGTCTCCCACCACCCCCACCCCCCTGCCACCAGGGTCACCCTCCACCAGGCCCCCACTCATGTCTCCCACCACCCCCACACCCCAGCAGTGCAGGGGCACCCTCCACCAGGCCCCCACTCATGTCTCCCACCACCCCCACCCCCCCGCCACCAGGGGCACCCTCCACCAGGCCCCCACCCATGTCCCCTATCACCCCCACCCCCCAGCAGTGCAGGGGCATCCTCCACCAGGCACCCACACATGTCCCCCTGCCCCCAGGTCCTGACGATACTCAATCATGGCAGTAATGGCCAGCATACCCAGCACAAACACCCAGGCAAGGATTGCATCCACCCACATAGTGAATGCAATTACATGATACAACCCCAATGGCAAGTCTGTAAATGAACACATGTCCGTCACACACACATACACAATGGGTGCAAGTGAATGTCAAAACCCATATCATGACATGTATGAAACCAATGAGAAAATACCACAAGTGAAAGTTAAAAAAACATGTATTAAAGATGAAAAATAAGTTAAAAAATCAAACATACAACAATGGGGATAACAAAATAAATGGTCCATGTCCGAGAACAAATGTAAAAATAAAAAAAACAAAGTAATCCAAAAACAAATGTTGTCCAAAGCAAAATCATGTGGAAGTAAAATAATGAAAAACCATTTCCTCATGGTGAACACAAAAATTAATAAAAAAAATGTTTCTTCAAAAAGCAAACTATATACACGAAAATTCCAGGGTCCATGAGCCCAACACCATAAATGAAAGTTACTACTACCTAATGAAAATAATATATACAAAAAAGTGGCCATTGTCCAAGCGGTCCAAAAAAACAAAAATTAATAAAGGAAACCTAACACTAACTAACTAAATAACTATATACAAAGGCAGCGGGCAAGTCCTGCGGCTCACTCGGTGATGTTGCTGGCCAGGGCATCATCGAACTCCATGTCGATGTCCTGGAGGCGGGACTCTGTCCTGGCCCCGAGGTCTCGCAGGGATAACCCCATGTCCAGCTCAAACTCCCTGCGAGCTTCCTCGAGGCACTCAGCCCGCCTCAACGCCCGACGCATGGAGAACTCCGCCCTGACCATGGTGAGCCGCTCCTCTTCCGCCCGCTGCCGCTCCGCACCTATCCGCTGGACCAACTGCTCCCACACGGAAGACACCACCATCCCAGGGTTGCCCTGCCCTCCGGCCGATGCCTGCCCCTCTGATCTTGAAGGCCCCGAGCCATGATGCCTCCCACGTCGAGCCTGCTGCTGCCTCCGACGCCACTGCCTCTGCCAGCACGACGGCATCCAGGCTGATGGAAACCACCGACGCCGTCGTGCACGTGCCCTGCCTGATGATGCTGTCACATCTTCCATCTGCTGGGGTCCAGTTGCTGTGTTGTCCACCCCTGCTGGACCTCCGACTCCCAACTGTGGCAGGGATGGGATCCCCACCGAGCTGGCTGCATTGGTCGGGGCAGGTCCACAGGGGGCCCTGGTGGCATCTGGGCCAGAAGACGGCAAGGAGAACGACTGGTGTATAGCCTGCACAGAGGAGGAGAGGGCTGCCAGATTGGACAACACATGCAGGAAACCCCCGAACATGGCCGATCCCAATTGGGCCACGTCGGCACGGTGCACTTCGTGATGACGTGCGTCCTCCTCCCGGGAAGCACGCACGGCATCACGAATCACAGCCGTGCGCATCGCGACCCCAATCAGGACCTTCTCCACATGGCCAGGGGTTCCCACGTCCGCAGGTGGAGGGGAGTCAGGTGACATGGACATCCCCTCTACCTGCGGACGGGCCTGGGACGGGGCATCCCTGCTGGTGCATGGTGGTGCACTCACAGGGTCAGGGACAGCGACATGCACAGGCCCCTCCACGGTGACCTGTGCTGCCTCCTGCCCCTGGCCCTGGACTGCACCACTTGCACCAGCAGGGATGCCCCCACCAGGCCCCATGTGTGCCCCAGTGGCGGCCTCCTCCTCCTCTGTGCAAACCACCAACCTGGATGGCTCCTCACCGTCTCCCACCGTAGCAGGCCCCTGTGGGGGCTCACCCACCCCTTCCGCTGCAGCGGTGGGGGCATCCCCGCCGCCTTGCTCCACAGCGCCGTCTCCGCCCTCTTCTTCACTAGCCGCTGCGTAGAGGGAGACAAAGAACACAAGCATCAGGGCACTGTACAATGGTCCCCTAGACAGGAAGCAATAGCAGATGAGCACCACTGTCAAAGTACACTTCCATCATGTCCCTCCACAACACATGGGTCAGTCCAGGCAAAACACACACAGTAACAGGCATGGTGCATGCCATGGACATTTCCATGCATGTCCAATGGACTCTTGAAACATTCAATGATATGTAACTCACATGCATCATGGCTCATGCCTATCACATGCACACACTTCACCTCAGTCATATCCATCTGGCCCCAAACACACCAAACACAGCGGATACAAAGGTAATTTGGCTGCTTCACTGAATCTGTGCATTGTCACACACATGTGTCATGCATCCATGGCATGCACAAGTCACAGACACGCAGGTCAGGCACACAGACATGGCTACCATATATGTACCTGGCATCAGCACCCATCCCTCACCCCCACCCATGTCCAGGTACAGAGACTGGCATGCTCTCATGTTCAAAATCTGCATAGGGCTCCCCATGCGGCATTTGAACACATGCAACAACCATGTGGGTCACACATCACTGGTCGCACATGCATTACCATGATGTCCCTGCACACATACATGCATACATGGCCTATGGCACACATACAGGCAAGTATCATAGAACCAGCACACCGCAACATGCCCTGTCTCACACAGTAATGCTTGGACACTTACCGCTCAACTCCAGACGGGCCTCCCTCTCAAGGATCTGGGCATGGAGCGCTGGGCATACGCGTTCCAGGACCCTCATCTGGATGGAACTCATGCGGCCCCGGCCCCCCTCCACGAGGCGCCGGGCCTTCACAAGGGTCCTGGACCTCAAGTCCTCCCAGCGCTTCTTGATCTTCAGGACGTTGCGGGTTGCCACCCCCTCCGCGTTGATGGCAACCACACAGTCGGCCCAGATCCTCTCCCGTCCTTCCTTGCTGGCGCGGGACGATCCAAAGAGGGCATCATACTGCCTCAGGACATGCTCCACCAGGACACCAACTTCGGTGGCAGTGAAGCTGGTGCCCCTCTGCCCCTCTGGCCTGGGGTTGCCACTGGTGCCAGATGTGGAAGTGCCCGACATGGCAACCCCAGAGGCAGGTGTGGGTGGGCAACTGGGTCCTGGGGCTGGGCTGTGGAGCGATGTAATCCCAGTCGGGAGTCTTCAGTTCCAGCAGGGGTGGACACAGCAACTGGACCCCTGCAGATGGCTGATGTGCAGGCACCAAATGGCAGGGCACGGTGACAGCAGGCAGGCAGGCAGGCAGGCAGCAGCAGATGGCACGTGGGAGGCTGCTCGGGGGACTGGGGGGCAGTAACTCAGCCTTCTGGGCAGGAGCGTGGTCTTCCGTGTGTTTTCGCGTGGCCAGCTTGATACGGAGTGATTTGGCACGTGAAAATCCTGCACGTCAGCGTGAAATCCGAGGAAAGGCCCTTAGCGCATAAGCGCGTCAGCACGCACACGCGATTCTATTGGACCAGAGTCCCTCAGCGCGTAAGCGCGTCTGTGACGTGACCCGCACGGGTGTTCCCCACTCAGCACGTGATGACGGAGCACACGTGGAAATACTGCACGTCAGAGTGTCATCGCGTGTAATTGGACAAAAGTGCGCGTACACGCGATTGGCCTATGTACGTGTATTTCATGGGTGCGCGGGCACTTACACACGCAAGTACGTCAGCGAACCTGTATCCCGTGGTGCATGTGAATTTCCACACGCTATTGGACTGGGAACTGGATTCCAGGGGTGCGCGGGTCACACGCTCGCCTAGAACACGCGCAAAGCATAAATTTGCGCACTTTAACAATAACAAGCTCATACGCCAGGATGAACATACCGTTCCTAGCAGCAGTGGCAGTGGGCTACCAAAGGAGGAGGAGGAGGATAGTCAGGGCCAGAATATTCACACCCAGAACCAGCCTTTTCGGGATGCCTGATGACCAGGTGTATGGGAGGTACAGGTTTCCACCACACATTATACTGGACCTGGTGAGTGAGTGGGAGGATGACCTCACATCACCCACCCTGTGCTCCCAAGCACTCAGCCCCCTGGAGAAGGTCCTCAATGTACTGCACTTCTTAGCCACTGGATCATTTCAGCGGACAAGTGCCATAGTGGGTGGGGTGTCACAGGCCACCCAGTCACGCTGCCTACACCAGGTCTTGAACATCATCACTGCACGCCCATCAGTCCGCAGGCACATATACCTGCCCAGAACACCTGCAGAAAGGCATGCTGCCGCCCTGGATTTTTACAGTGTGGCACAATTCCCCAAAGTGCTAGGTGCCATCGACTGCACCCATGTGGCTCTACGTCCCCCCAGGGCATCTGAGCACATCTATAGGAACCGCAAGCACTGGCATTCCATCAACGTGCAGGTAGCATGTAATGCCAAGGGAATCATCACCTCAGTATATGCCAACTATCCCGGGTCCACCCACGACAGCTTCATTTACCGAATGTCCACCCTAAGCCGGGACCTAGAAGCTGGGCGGCATGGCGATACATGGCTGCTTGGTGAGTATGTATGCCACTGCACATGCATGCATGTTGGATACTGAGCAAGGTCACAACCCCACCAATGATACCAATCACCACCTCCACAGGGGACAGTGCCTACCCTCTCAGCCCCCACATGATGACGCCAATTCGGAACCCCACCACGCCACCCGAGGTAAGATATAACACAGCCCACATTACGACCCGGGGCATAGTGGAGCGCACATTCGGAGTGCTAAAGTCACGCTTTCGCTCCCTTGACCGTTCTGGCGGGCAGCTGTTATACGCTCCCCCAGTAGTGTGCAGGATCATAGTGGCAGCATGTGTCCTGCACAACGTTGCAACACGCCGGGGCCTGGCCGTGGACATGGTGGTGGAACCACATCCCCAACCACATGCACAGCCGCTGCGCATGGGAGGGGAAAGGGCACGGGGGGAGGCAGCCCGTACACAGCTAGTGGCTAATTACTTCACATAGAAATCACACCCCTGTGGAGTGCACACTGCCCTGGCACATTCCATCTGACAATCAATGATGACTCAACCTGACACTGATCCTGAATGTCTGGAGAATGAACCGTGAATACCATATCAGCCTGAGATTGTTCACCTGGAAGTGTCACAATGTGTGCATCCCTACCCACACAGACACCACCAATGCAGTTTTGTGAAGTTACACATTCAAGCAGCTAAAATGAATACCCACTTGCAAAATGCAACAAGAGGACAGTGCCATGTCAGCCAACCCAACCCCAGCACCGCCACACGACACACCGTGCCATGTCATGCTAATTGCAGGTAAACAAAGTAATCCCCACAACATGACACTAGTCTCACTATGTACAGTGTCCCTATTAGAAACCTGCAACACCTGAAATGCTCACAGCAATGCCGGACCAACAACATACTTGAGCACGTACTACCATTAACATGACATCACAAATGTTACATATTAGTAGTCTCACCACCTGGAAATGCCTGCACTCCCACCACTACCAACTGTGCAGTGTTGGCGCCATGTAGAGTTGTAGGTGCACTGCTGCCAACATGGACCCCATCTCCAGACTAGAGGTCCTTGTGTAGACATGAGGAAGGGACCTGCAAATTGGGAGGTAGACACAGAAGAAGAGTTACACATCAATGCAACATGCAGTGTACAACACAACAGCAATATGCACTAGGAATGTATACACAGTATTGACTACAGACTGCCCACACAGCTCATGGGAGTCCAACGTCACTGTGTAATTCACTGTCACTTGGGCACACCCTTTGCAAGCCCATGGAAACGGGAAGCAGGAGGGGTGTGTGTGACTGAAACCCAAGCATCTGAACCAAATACATGACAAGCCTGCATGTGCCCAGCCACAATGCAGCGTATGCCCACAGGAACCACGGAAGCCAACAAATCGTCCCAAAAAAATTGGGAATAAAAGAAATCAAAATAAAAATAAAAATAAGAAACAATCAAAAATGGCCATTGATGGGCCCGGGGGGGTTGGGGAGGCCACCCAGGAGGTCCGAGGACAGGATGCACACCAGAACCCACCTGCGTGGATCCTGGGAAGATAAAACACCTCCATGGGCTCATGGCCCACACGGCTACCCTATTGTGGGAGTATCACTGCTGTCGCTATTATCACCCTGTGCAGCTGCATCCGGAGGTGGTTGCACTATGGGAGGCAGCCCACGCAAGGCCCTAGTCTGCTCCTCCATGGCTGCAAGCATGCGGGTGTGGTAGGTCTGGTTCTGGAGATGAGTGTGCGGAGGTCCCCATGCAACAACTCACGGGATGCCCGGACCTCCGCCCTCGTTGCCTGCATCTCAGCTGAGAGCGTACGGGTGAGACGCTCCAGCTGCTGTTCTGTCCTTTGGTGTGTTGAAGCCTCAAAATCAACAACAGTCGTCCTGAGGTGAAGGAGCTCCTGCCTCAGGGCTTCCCTGTGGCCCTGGGACTCAATGGAGATGGCCTCCTGCAGAGTCGCCAGTGCCGCCCGCCTGTCCCTGTTGGACCCCAACATGTCCTCCCTGTGTGACTGGCAGATGGAGTCGGTTGCCTGCTCTAGTCGCTCCATCAGCCTTTCTGGGGGGACAATGGAAGTGGCCACCCTATCCATGGCCTGAGCCATCATCTCGGATGATGCAGCCTGTTGGGTTGCCATACCGTAAATGGATTGCTCCCATGCGGTATTGCCGGGTGGCGTACGGCCACCACGTCGGCGGGCACCACACCTGTCTGGGGCAAGGCGAACTGCGCCTTGCTGTGCCGGCACTGCCTGAGGCTGCAGGACTGCATTCCCCCTCTGATCTGCTGGCCCAGGAACAGGATCAGATGTCGCGGAGTGTGACCCTGCATCCGTAACCACCGAAGGCGTAGCTGCCAACACTGACATCCCCATGGAGGGTTCTGACCCTGGTGCAGGTGGGTGAGACAGAACAGAATCCCTCCCTGGAACACTCACCTGCGACGGCACGTAGGTCTTATCCGAATCAACACCTGAGTACAGCTCGGGGGAGGTGCAGCCAGAGACACCCCTTGAGAGCACGACCTGCAGCACTTGTGGGTTCTCCCCCACCACCACACCACGTCCCTCACTGGTGGTTGGTCGGCCCTCGGACCCCTCCTGGGTCTGCACCATCTCCACAACCCCAGCAGTATCAGGTGCGTCTTCCCCTGCAAAGACATGAAAACAAAGAAATGGAAACAGGCATTAGCACCATGGCACACAATGAGGGCTGAGAAGCAAGAGAACCAGTACTTGATTGACACATGTCCCACATGACTAAAACCCTCCCATGCATGCACCCTCACTGCGTATGAAGTGCAGGCAAATGGCACACACTGATGACACCAAGATGGAAGATGAACACATTTTCTGCATGCTGCCTGGCAGTGGCATCACACATTGGCCTGTGATTGCCAGGTGAAACACACATGCCATCACACAGATGGCATGTACCATTGCTATTGAGTGAAGATGGAGAGGAGGGCAGCACCTATTCATTCAGTCCAGTTCCCGCATGTAATCGCTTTTCTAATTCTAACAGGTCAGATTTTTCACCTGGAGCTGCCAGTCTGAAATGGCCCAATTGCACAGGGACATGTGTGTACAAATGATATCCAGGTAACAAAGTCACTCCACTTTACCATAGCCATGTCAGACATGTGACTAGTGGACAGCGACATGCCTAGTGAAAGTGGTGGAATGCAAACAAACTGACTGAATGAACAGTGAAAAATAAGCAACTATGTTGTGGCAAGGTGACACTTCAAGGGCAACTGGCGTGCAGTTGGGCTAGATGTCTACTGTTGGCAGAAGGGATACTGCTATGGCCAAATGCAGCTGCGCAGGAAGTATTGCATGAAGCACATGGCTGACCCATACGACTCAGGCGCACACACTCTCACCTGGCACACAAACAGAAGCTCTCACACACACACCATGCACATGGATGACACAAACATGCATGTGCACTCACCGGACAATGCCTCGTAATCAGCCAGATCTCCCACGCCTTGGATCTGTTCCTCCGTGACGTAGGTCCCAGCGACTGACTCATGTGGAGTGAGTTCCATGTCTACTACTGGAGACCCACCTCCAGTCACTAGAGTTGCGGCATGACTTGAGGCCAGCTTACTCTTTGCCCTGCGCTTTAGGTCATTCCAGCGCTTATAGCAATCATTGGCTGTGCGCCTCACGATTCCAAGGGCACTTACGATGTCCGCAACGGTCTGCCAGTGTGCCTGGCGTTGTGCAGGTGTGGTCTTGGATCCTGCAACAATGACCATCTCGTTGTCATGTCCGGACACATACTCGACAAGTGCATTCAGTTCGTCATCCGTGAAGCTGGGCTTCCTGGATGGGCCGGACTGTGTAGCCGTGTCTGGGGCATCAGCCTGTGCCGGACGAGCACTCTTCCTCTTCCGCTTGGAAGGTGGTGGTGATCCTGAGTGTCCTGCGCCGCTCTGGACACTAGGGGCAGGAGCCCTGGTGGACTCTGTATCAGGAGTGTGGGATTGCACACTCAGCATGGGAGTTGGTGCAGGCATTGGCTCTAGTGTGATGGTGTCAGGGGGAATGTCAGCAGCATGGACTAGGACCGACACTGTCCTGGCTGGGTGTGTGAGGGCTGGGGTGGATGGAGCCGCAGCTGCCCCTGCAGCCTCTCCGCCCTGCCTCCTTGGTGCAGCAGATGACCTTGCTGGCCCAGATGCACGTGGCATGGTGACATCAACGTGCACCAGCGCATGTGTCATAGGCCTGCTGACCTGGAAGTCAGCCCTGGAGTCAGCCAGATCTGGTGCCACAATGGGCTGGTCCAACAAGGGCTGAGCATGGATGGTGTCAGCCACATCAGCCTCAACGGGAGGGGGGGGGGATTATGGGTGCCCTTGACTGGTCCTCCACACATGGGGGGACAGGCTCACCCTGCAAGTAACAACAACGTCCCCTACCGGATCCACCACGGCCACCACTTGTGGCTCTTCCACCTTTGCCACCCTTACGGAATCCTCGCCTCCCAGCCATGGCACTGATGTAAATGTGCGTATGGGAGTGGCTGGAAACTATTGTCCTGGGCAATTGGGGGTCAAAGGGGTTGGGTACCAGATGGTAATTGTACCCTAGTGCTCTTGCAAGGCTGATTGTAACCCCTGGGGAAAGATGACGGGTCACGCTACGCACAGGAGCCCCAAAAAAGGGAGATGACCTGCACGCAACCCCTCCTAGACCACGTGTGCAGAAAGAAAAACCTGCACTACGCTGTGGCACCCAGTAACACAAGAATGAACGTATGCGTGTCATACGCAGCCTAGAATGACCTCTGAAGGGGTAGGCTACACACGGGGCAAGCACAGATGTTAGATACGTGCGTGACTCACCGTCTGCCTGGTAAACGAGCGTGTAAAAGGAGCACGTTTGGTTGGCAACACCCCCGCCAAAAGAAGATTTGTACTCTGTCTGAGGAGACAGGACAACAGTAGAAGGGAACACTGTTTGAGGGAACAGGCCCAGGTAAACCAGTAAAAGCGAAAAAAGAGAAAAAGCTGTCAGAGGTAACAGGGAATACGAACTTGAAACGCCGTGAAGTAAATCGCGTGTGAAACGACAAGAAGTACAGAATTCACCCACTCGCTCTCCACGAAAAGCACGTACAAGGAAAACGTGTTCTACACATACCTTTTATACAGGGCCACACGTCCAGCGTCACTTACGCGGCGTGTACGCGCTAGGGCCATTTCCACCAATTACACGCTTTGTCACTTCTGCGTGTAGGGACATTTCCACCAATTACACGCTTTGTCACTTCTGCGTGTAGGGCCATTTCCACCAATTACACGCTTTGTCACTTCTGCGTGTAGGGCCATTTCCACCAATCACACGCTTTGTCACTTCTGCGTGTAGGGCCATTTTCACCAATCACACGCTTTGTCACTTCTGCGTGTAGGGCCATTTCCAGCAATCACACGCGATTACACTCTGACGTGCAGTCTTTCCACGTGTGCTCTGTCATCACGTGCTGTGTGGGAAACACCCATGCGGGTCACGTCACAGACGCGCTTACGCGCTGAGGGCCTTTCCTCGGTTTTCACGCTGACGTGCAGGATTTTCACGTGCCAAATCACTCCGTACCAAGCTGGCCACGCCTACGCACACGGAATACCACGCTCCTGCCCGGAAGGCCGAACTACTGCCCCCCAGAGCCCCGAGCACGCTCCCACCTGCTGCTGCCTGACTGCCTGCTGCCCCTGCACTGCTGGGGGGTGGGGATGATAGGGGACATGGGTGGGGGCCTGGTGCGGGGTGCCCCTGGTGGCGGGGGGGTGGGGGTGGTGGGAGACATGAGTGGGGTCCTGGTGGAGGGTGCCCCTGCACTGCTGGGGAGTGGGGGTGATAGGGGACATGGGTGGGGGCCTGGTGGAGGGTGCCCCTGCACTGCTGGGGGGTGGGGGTGATAGGGGACATGGGTGGGGGCCTGGTGGAGGGTGCCCCTGGTGGCGGGGGGGTGGGGGTGATAGGGGACATGAGTGGGGGCCTGGTGGAGGGTGCCCCTGGTGGCTGGGGGGTGGGGGTGGTGGGAGACATGAGTGGGGGCCTGGTGGAGGGTGCCCCTGCACTGCTGGGGGGTGGGGGTGATAGGGGACATGGGTGGGGGCCTGGTGGAGGGTGCCCCTGGTGGCGGGGGGGTGGGGGTGATAGGGGACATGAGTGGGGGCCTGGTGGAGGGTGCCCCTGGTGGCTGGGGGGTGGGGGTGGTGGGAGACATGAGTGGGGGCCTGGTGGAGGGTGCCCCTGGTGGCTGGGGGGTGGGGGTGGTGGGAGACATGAGTGGGGGCCTGGTGGAGGGTGCCCCTGCACTGCTGGGGGGTGGGGGTGATAGGGGACATGGGTGGGGGCCTGGTGGAGGGTGCCCCTGGTGGCGGGGGGGTGGGGGTGATAGGGGACATGAGTGGGGGCCTGGTGGAGGGTGCCCCTGGTGGCTGGGGGGTGGGGGTGGTGGGAGACATGAGTGGGGGCCTGGTGGAGGGTGCCCCTGCACTGCTGGGGGGTGGGGGTGATAGGGGACATGGGTGGGGGCCTTGGGGAGGGTGCCACTGCACTGCTGGGGGGTGGGGGTGATAGGGGACATGGGTGGGGGCCTGGTGGAGGGTGCCCCTGGTGGCGGGGGGTGGGGGTGATAGGGGACATGAGTGGGGGCCTGGTGGAGGGTGCCCCTGGTGGCTGGGGGGTGGGGGTGGTGGGAGACATGAGTGGGGGCCTGGTGGAGGGTGCCCCTGCACTGCTGGGGGTGGGGGTGATAGGGGACATGGGTGGGGGCCTGGTGGAGGGTGCCACTGGTGGCGGGGGGGTGGGGGTGATAGGGGACATGAGTGGGGGCCTGGTGGAGGGTGGCCCTGGTGGCTGGGGGGTGGGGGTGGTGGGAGACATGAGTGGGGGCCTGGTGGAGGGTGCCCCTGCACTGCTGGGGGGTGGGGGTCATAGGGGATATGGGTGGGGGCCTTGGTGGAGGGTGCTCCTGGTGGCGGGGGGGTGGGGGTGATAGGGGACACGAGTGGGGGCCTGGTGGAGGGTGCCCCTGGTGGCTGGGGGGTGGGGGTAGTGGGAGACATGAGTGGGGGCCTGGTGGAGGGTGCCCCTGCACTGCTGGGGGGTGGGGGTGATAGGGGACATGGGTGGGGGCCTGGTGGAGGGTGCCCCTGGTGGCTGGGGGGTGGGGGTGGTGGGAGACATGAGTGGGGGCCTGGTGGAGGGTGCCCCTGGTGGCTGGGGGGTGGGGGTGGTGGGAGACATGAGTGGGGGCCTGGTGGAGGGTGCCCCTGCACTGCTGGGGGGTGGGGGTGATAGGGGACATGGGTGGGGGCCTTGGGGAGGGTGCCCCTGCACTGCTGGGGGGTGGGGGTGATAGGGGACATGGGTGGGGGCCTGGTGGAGGGTGCCCCTGGTGGCGGGGGGGTGGGGGTGATAGGGGACATGAGTGGGGGCCTGGTGGAGGGTGCCCCTGGTGGCTGGGGGGTGGGGGTGGTGGGAGACATGAGTGGGGGCCTGGTGGAGGGTGCCCCTGCACTGCTGGGGGGTGGGGGTGATAGGGGACATGGGTGGGGGCCTGGTGGAGGGTGCCCCTGGTGGCGGGGGGGTGGGGGTGATAGGGGACATGAGTGGGGGCCTGGTGGAGGGTGGCCCTGGTGGCTGGGGGGTGGGGGTGGTGGGAGACATGAGTGGGGGCCTGGTGGAGGGTGCCCCTGCACTGCTGGGGGGTGGGGGTGATAGGGGACATGGGTGGGGGCCTGGTGGAGGGTGCCCCTGGTGGCGGGGGGGTGGGGGTGATAGGGGACATGAGTGGGGGCCTGGTGGAGGGTGCCCCTGGTGGCTGGGGGGTGGGGGTGGTGGGAGACATGAGTGGGGGGCTGGTGGAGGGTGCCCCTGGTGGCTGGGGGGTGGGGGTGGTGGGAGACATGAGTGGGGGCCTGGTGGAGGGTGCCCCTGCACTGCTGGGGGGTGGGGGTGATAGGGGACATGGGTGGGGGCCTGGTGGAGGGTGCCCCTGGTGGCTGGGGGGTGGGGGTGGTGGGAGACATGAGTGGGGGCCTGGTGGAGGGTGCCCCTGCACTGCTGGGGGGTGGGGGTGATAGGGGACATGAGTGGGGGCCTGGTGGAGGGTGCCCTTGGTGGCTGGGGGGTGGGGGTGGTGGGAGACATGAGTGGGGGCCTGGTGGAGGGTGCCCCTGCACTGCTGGGGGGTGGGGGTGATAGGGGACATGGGTGGGGGCCTGGTGGAGGGTGCCCCTGGTGTCGGGGCGGTGGGGGTGATAGGGGACATGAGTGGGGGCCTGGTGGAGGGTGCCCCTGGTGGCTGGGGGGTGGGGGTGGTGGTAGACATGAGTGGGGGCCTGGTGGAGGGTACCCCTGGTGGCTGGGGGGTGGGGCTGGTGGGAGACATGAGTGGGGGCCTGGTGGAGGGTGCCCCTGCACTGCTGGGGGGTGGGGGTGATAGGGGACATGGGTGGGGGCCTGGTGGAGGGTGCCCCTGGTGGCGGGGGGGTGGGGGTGATAGGGGACATGAGTGGGGGACTGGTGGAGGGTGCCCCTGGTGGCTGGTGGGTGGGGGTGGTGGGAGACATGAGTGGGGGCCTGGTGGAGGGTGCCCCTGCACTGCTGGGGGGTGGGGGTGATAGGGGACATGGGTGGGGGCCTGGTGGAGGGTGCCCCTTGATGCTGGGGGGTGGGGGTGTTGGGAGTCATGGGTGGGGGCCTGGTGGAGGGTGCCCCTGGTGGCGGGGGGGTGGGTGTGATAGGGGACATGGGTGGGGGCCTGGTGGAGGGTGCCCCTGGATGCTGGGCGGTGGGGGTGTTGGGAGACATGGGTGGGGGCCTGGTGGAGGGTGTCCCTGGTGGCTGGGGGGTGGGGGTGATAGGGGACATGGGTGGGGGCCTGGTGGAGGGTGCCCCTGGTGGCGGGGGGGTGGGGGTGATAGGGGACATGAGTGGGGGCCTGGTGGAGGCTGCCCCTGCACTGCTGGGGGTGGGGGTGCAGGGGGACATGAGCAGGTGTGCAGGGTAGTCCCCTGTTTTGTGGGCTGCCTGCAGGGGCCGTGGAGGGTGTACAGGGAACACCTGTGAGGACCCACCCAGC
Organism: Ambystoma mexicanum; assembly: GCF_040938575.1. Lineage (NCBI taxonomy): Eukaryota > Metazoa > Chordata > Amphibia > Caudata > Ambystomatidae > Ambystoma > Ambystoma mexicanum. The sequence goes on along the minus strand of NC_090930.1, from coordinate 650,143,687 downwards.
CTAATTGCGTGTGATAATTCCCGCACACCCCTGTAATACACGTACCTGGCCAAATCGCGTGTGATAATTCCCGCGCACCCCTGTAATACACGTACCTGGCCAAATCGCATGTGAGAATTCCCGCGCACCCCTGTAATACACGTACCCAGCCGAATCGCGTGTAGAACTTCCTGCACACCCCTGTAATACACGTACCCTGGCCAATCGCGTGTAGAACTTCCCACGCACCCCTGTAATACACGTACCAAGCCAAATCGCGTGTGATAATTCCCGCGCACCCCTGTAATTCACGTACCCTGGCCAATCGCGTGTAGAACTTCCCACGCACCCCTGTAATACACGTACCAGGCCAAATCGCGTGTGATAATTCCCACGCACCCCTGTAATACACGTACCCAGCCGAATCGCGTGTAGAACTTCCCGCACACCCCTGTAATACACGTACCTGGCCAAATCGCATGTGAGAATTCCCGCTCACCCCGGTAATACACGTACCCTGGCCAATCGCGTGTAGAACTTCCCACGCACCCCTGTAATACACGTACCAGGCCAAATCGCGTGTGATAATTCCCGCGCACCCCTGTAATACACGTACCTGGCCAAATCGCATGTGAGAATTACCGCGCACCCCTGTAATACACGTGCCCAGCCGAATCGCGTGTAGAACTTCCCGCACACCCCTGTAATACACGTACCCTGGCCAACCGCGTGTAGAACTTCCCGTGTACCCCTGTAATACACGTATCCTGGCTAATCGCGTGTATGACTTCACGCGTACCCCTGATATGCACGTTACCCGCTTTGCGTTCCTTGTTTGGCAGCCCTGTAGACTGGTCCAGGGTTAGCGCAGCCCTTTGCGATGATTTAGCGATTTTGATTGCTTTTCTTTGCGCGAGGGCGTTCTTGGGGGCGTTACTGGCGCTGCTGCAGGGTCGCTGCGATACTCTGCGCCACGGCTGGTTTGGGAGCCTGAAATCCATGAATACGCTGTGCGCGGAAATCGGTTTTAGCGCACGTGCCTGGCGCAGACAATCGCACGCGGACACTCTGCGCCAGCCGCTTGCGACACTTTTCTGCGAAATTCTATGAATTACCCTGTAAGTGTTTTTCTACAATTCTACTGTTATTTCTCCCATATTTTAATATTATAATTATTTAGATAGCCGCGTGTGTAAAAATATTATTTAGATAGCAGACAGGTTTGGAAGTGACAGTTGATTATAGCAGATGGGAAAAATGACAGTAAGTTCATTTTACAGGTTATAGAGGTTAAGTGGCAGTTACTCTGTTTATATGCATTCATAAGAGTTGTACATGTACTGTGCAGAAAATATGCATACCTGTAGCTTGTATTCATGCATGTGGATATGCATGCAGCTGTAAGTAGAAATCTTGGAGACTTGCATAGTAGTTTTTGCAGTAGGTTCTTTCCAATGATATGAGACTTGTACTCAGAGTGATCAACAGTACATTTGAAGTGCTGAACTCTGATGATGGAGTTAGATATAGAGGTCTTGGATGTGATTGGTGGATGGTTGTGTGATTGCTTAGCTGTATCCAAAGGGAATGGCACAGAGAGTGTAGTGGAAAGGGTAGAAGGGCTGTCTAAGAGTTACGGGGTCCGTGGACATCATGCCTGTCGGCGGACAGGGTGTGCCACATCCGGGGTTTTCCAGCAAATACCGCATGGAAAGGAGACTGTAGGGATCAGCCAATCAGATGTTGAGGTTGTGGATTTGTGTTGAAAGAGACTGTGTGTAGTGAAGATGGCAGAGGTGGAGAAAGTCAGTTTGTTGGTGCTTGGAGACATATTTGTGCTCGGTTTACAGTAGTATGCTCAATGTAGGCATGTGGCAAACAATTTTGATGTTAAAGGAGTGGAGGTCTTGTGGAGCACTGTGCCTGATTGCAATGTACAGGGAATTTCACAAGTTTGTGAAGATATGGGTAGGATTAACAGTCCCCATGTGGTAGTTTTGCACTATGGTGCTTTCAATTTGGGCTATGTCAGTGTCCCTACTTTGTTGGCAGATTTGGAACACTTGGTTCAAGCAGTAATGAACATCCTTCCAAATGCCAAAGTAATGTTTTCTGGATTAGTACCTAGGGCAATATGGTACAATAGTTCTGTTTTTTGTCCTCAGCAAAACATTGCTAGGTGTGCAATCAACCAAGGCATGTGTGCTTTCATGCTGAGAGCTGGTATGTTCTTCTGTAATAATGAGAATATTGATTCCAGTAATGCTGTTTATTTTAGAGAAGATGGCATTTACTTATCTTTTATAGGAAATGCCATTCTGTTTTGGAATGTAAGGGTTGTTTGGAGATGGTTATGTGAAGATTTTAGGAGTAAAGTAAGAACCCCCCCCCCCCAAAAAAAATACAAAATAACAGGTGTCTGTCAAGCATCTAAACCCCCCCCCCCAAAATGATTCTTTTCAGAGGGGAAATGGGGCCCACTATTTAAATTTAAATTCACCACGCTCAGATTTTTGATATGTCCACGGATTTTGGGGTGGAGAGGCATGCAAATGAGAATGAGCAAAGCAAAGGATTGGTCAGTAAACTTTACTGGGTGTGTTGTGTAAAGAGAGAGTTTGTCAGAAAGTCTTTTTCCTGAAAGAAGAAGAGATAGCTATGGCTGTGTGTTTCAGAAAACAGATTATATGGATTTTGGGAGACTCATGGATACATTGGTTGGAGGTGCATGCAGAACACTGTGGAGTAGCTGCAGATCTTGGATTCCCTCATGTGGAAGTGCACTGGCATGGAGTGCGTGGAATGATGTGGCTGGACTTGGTACCGTGCTAGTTTGGAGACAGAGCATCATCCAGACAGAATTATAATTCATTGTGGAGTGAACAGTTTAGGACATGTGTCTGGAATTTCATTGCAATTTGTAATGAAAGAAGGATTTGGGAAGGTTATGGACATGTTTCCAAATTCCCAAGTAATTTTTTCTTGTATTGCGCAGAGACAAATGTGGCTGCGTTCCTCTTCATTTGGTCCACAAATGGAGAAAGCGAGGCGCAATGTCAATAAGGCTGTTTTTGCCTTTCTAAGAGATATTGGCATGTCCTCTTTTCACAATGAAAACATAATGGGGGTAATTCATAGACTCCAGTGCACAAGTGGCGCGCGTGGCTGGCGCACAGGGTGCGCGTGCGACAGTCTGCGCTAGCCGCGTGCGCTAAAATCCATTTCCGTATTCATGGATTTAAACATCCAAAACCAGCCGTGGCACAGAGTGGCGCAGTGACCCTGCAGCACCGCCAGTTATGCCCCCAACCCCTCCCCGTGCACCATGCACAGCGCACAAATCCCGTACATGGCACACAGGCCATTGGACCAGCATACAGCCCCCCAAACACAAAAACGCCTGTAAACCCCCCGCGCACCCTTCCGAATACATGTACACCCCTGCGCGGGGAGTTTCTCATGTGATTGGCCCTGTGCGATTGGGGTACGTGTGTCACTGGGGTTCGCAGGGAGTTTCACACGCGATTGTCCCTGTGCGAGCGGGGTACGTGTATTACTGGGGTGCGCGGGAAGTTTCACACGCGATTGGGCCTGTGCGAGCAGGGTACGTGTATTTTGGGGGTTTGCGGGGAGATTCACACGCGATTGGCCCTGTACGAGCAGGGTACGTGTATCCAGTGGGGTGCGCAGGACTTTTCACACACGATGGGCCCAATGTGAGCGGGGTACGTGTATTACTGGGGTGCGTGGGAAGTTTCACACGCGATTGGGCCTGTGTGAGCGGGGTACATGTATAACTGGGGTGTGCGGGAAGTTTCACACGCGAATGTCCCTGTGCGAGCGGGGTACGTGTATCCAGTGGGGTGCGCAGGGAGTTTCACACGCGATTGGCCCTGTGCGAGCGGGGTACGTGTATCCAGTGGGGTGCGCGGGAAGTAGTCCCACACGTGAATTGGCAGTGTGGCTCCTCCCAGGTGTGCCCTCTACCCCCTCCACTGCCCCTGCAGGCAGCCCACACCACAGGGGACTACCCTTCACCCCTGGTCATGTCCCGCAGGCAGCCCATCCACCATGGGCATGCCCCCCAGCCAGGCCACATGTCACCTTGCACTAGTGATCACCAACTCATGTCCCCCTGCACCCCCACCCCCCAGCAGTGAGGGGCACCTGCCAGCAGGCCCCCACTCATGTCTCCCAGCACCCCCACCCCCCAGCAGTGAGGGGCACCTGCCAGCAGACCCCCACTCATGTCCCCCTGCACCCTCACCCCCCAGCAGTGAGGGGTACCTGCCAGCAGGCCCCCACTCATGTCCTCCTGCACCCCCACCCCCCAGCAGTGAGGGGCGCCTGCCAGCAGGCCCCCACTCATGTGCCCCTGCACCCTCACCCCACAGCAGTGAGGGGCAACTGCCAGCTGGCCTCCACTCATGTCCCCCAGCACCCCCACACCCCAGCAGTGAGGGGCACCTGCCAGCAGGCCCCCACTCATGCCCCCAGCACCCCCAGCACCCCCACCCCCCAGCAGTGAGGGGCACCTGCCAGCAGGCCCTCACTCATGTCCCCCAGCACCCCCACCCCCAGCAGTGAGGGGCACCTGCCATCAGGCCCCCACTCGTGTCCCCCAGCACCCCCACCCTACAGCAGTGAGGGGCACCTGCCAGCAGGCCCCCACTCATGTCCCCCAGCACCCCCACCCCCAGCAGTGAGGGGCACCTGCCATCAGGCCCCCACTCGTGTCCCCCAGCACCCCCAGAACCCCTATCCCCCAGCAGTGAGGGGAACATGCCAGCAGGCCCCCACTCATGTCCCCCTGCACCCCCACCCCCCAGCAGTGAGGGGCACCTGCCAGCAGGCCCCCACTCATGTCCCACTCATGTTCCCCTGCACCCCCACTCCCCAGCAGTGAGGGGCACCTGCCAGCAGGCCCCCACTCATATCCCACTCATGTCCCCCAGCACCCCCACCCCCAACTCAACTATGTACACCAACACATGTCCGTCACACACACACACTGGTTGGCATTGATTGTGTAAACCCCCATTTTCACATGCATGAGCCAATGAGCGAATTACACACACAGAAGTAAAATATCAAAATGTATTATGGACAAAAAAAAGCAATGAAATGAAAGCATAACAAAATAGCAAACATGAAATGAAAAGCATGTGCAAAAGATGAGTAAATGAAAAGTATAACCAATCCAAAGAAATCCAAAAGAAAAATAGTCCTTACTCTCCCTCCACCAAAGCAAATCCAAAGGAAACGTAAAAAGAAAAATCCATTAATTCATGGTGAAATCCAAAGGAAAAGTTCAAAATAATCCATTGTCCAACTATGTACAATCCATTGTCAGTAAGAAAAATCCATAAATCCATGGTCAAATCCAAATAAAAAATCCTATAAATCCAATGTCCAACTATGTACAATCCATAGTCAAGGGTCCATGAGCCCAACGAAAGAAATGAAACCTACCTAAGAAACTACCTAAGAAAAAAACTATATACAAATGTGTGGGGCATAGTCCAATCACCCCAAATCAAAGGAAAATGAAAATGAAACCTAACACTAAAAACTATTTACAATGACGGCGGGCTAGTCCAACGGCTCACTTTTCGATGTCCCGGGCCAGGGCATCATCGAACACCCGCTCAATGTCCTGGAGGCGGTCCTCTTGCATGGCCCGAGGGTTCGCAGGGACGATGACATGTTGGACTCCCTGTGAATTGCCTCGCGGCACTCAACCCGCCTCTCCGCCCTGACCATTGTGAGCCGTGCCTCTTCCGCCCGCCGCCGCTCCGCACCTATGGCCTTGCCCAACCGCTGCCACACGGAAGACACTTCCAATCCTGGGTCCTCCTGCCCTCTGGCCGATGCCTGCCCCTCCGATGTTGAAGGCCCCGAGCCATCATTGCTCCCACCTTGTTGCTGCTGTTGCTGTGCCTGTGCTTGCGCCCTGGCTCTTGCTGCCTGCACGTCCTCCTCTGGCTGGGGTGGAGTTGTCGTGGTGGCCACCCCTGCTGGACGTCCGACTCCCGACTGTGGCAGGGATGTGTCCTCCACCAGCCTGGCCGCTGGGTTAGAGGCAGCTCCACAGGGTACCCAGGTGATGCATGGGTGGGAAGATGGCATGGAGGATGACTGGCGCGTGGGGGATTCAGGTGAGGAGGGGGTCGCAAGAAGGTCCAGCACATGGAGGAATCCAGCACTGGTGACCCGTCCCAGTAGGTCAATGCGGTCAAAGAGGCATCCTAGATGACGTGCAGTCTGTTCACGAAAAGACTGCAGGTCACCTCGCATGCCCCGTTGACGCAACGCTTTCCCAGCCAGGACAGGCTCAACACAGTCCCGGATAGCCACGTCCATAGGGAGAGGAAGACCAGTTGTTGTGCGCTCATCCCCTCCCTGAAAACGGGTCTGGACGTAGGCATCGCTGCTGGTGCCAGATGATGCAGTCACAGGATCAGGGACAGGATTACACACAGGCACCTCCACGGCGGCCTGTGCTGCCTCCTACCCCTGCCCCTGCACTGCACCACTAGCACCAGTGGAATCCCCACCTCCAGACCCCGTGTGTGTCCCTTCTGCAGCCTCCTCCTCCACCAAACCCCCCACCAACCTGGATGACTCCGTGCCACTTTTCTCTGTCGGACCCTGCAGGGTCTCAGCTGCCCCTTCTGCTGCCGAGGAATCCACCTCCGACCTCCGCCTCTTGGACCTACCCTCAGCAGCTGCGGCCTGGGATGCGGAACCAGACTCCTCACTCCCCGATGAAATGACAATCTGGGAGGGGAGCCGGGCCTTGCGTCTCTGGCTGGTGGTGCGATCCCTGCCGCTTTGTTCCACATTACCCTCTCCGCCCTCTTCATCAGTTGACACTGCAGACAGGGAGAGATAAAACACAGGCATCAGGGCACTGAAAAATGGACTGATACACACATGACAGTTGTACATGAGTGGCAGTGTCAAACTTCACACATGTCATTTCTACTCACACACATGAGCAATTCCACAGCAATATTGCACCAGGCAGCACCATCCATACACATACAACAGCATGAGCATCCGAAGGTGAGCCTGACGTCACATGAAACACGGGGAGTGCACAACACATGCACACACGCCACCACACTTACATGCATGTGTATATGTCCACCAACTGTCACAGTGATGAGATCGCCATCCATGTCACATCTGGCATTCAGCCTTCTACATGTCAGTGCCACATGCATCCATGTTGCATCACAGTTGCACACTTGTCAAATACACACACATGCACATGTACACAGTGCAGATACATGCAGCTGGAACCACCATCCATGTGTGACACCACAACCATGCCAATGTACATACACAGTAATGCAAACTTGTGTGCTCCCACACCTGCATTTGGCCTGCATGCTTACCAACTCATACACCATCCATGTGTCTCACACATGAGAGGACTCACATGTGTCAGCCTCACGCCCTTGTACATACACATCCATAAATGGCCCTACAAAAACACATGTGTAACCTGCACACTACTGGCACACCACAACACGCACAGCGTCTAATCAGTATACATGTACACTTACCGCTCCACTCCAGACGGGTCTGCCTCTCAAGGACCTGGACGTGGAGCACTGGGCGTGTGCGTTCCAGGACCCTCATTTGGTGGTCTCACAGCTGGCCCCGGCGCCCCTTGGCATCCGCTGCCTTCAAGAGGCGCTGGGCCTTGTCGAGGGTCCTGGACCTGAAGTCCTCCTAGAGCTTCCGGACATGTTTGATGTGGCGGACTGCCCTCGTTGATGGCAATCACGATGTCCATCCAGTTCCTAGTCCGTCCTTCATTGTCAGCGCGCAAACTTCCAAAGAGGGCATCATACTGCCCCAGGACTTGCTCCACCAGGACACCAACTTCCCTGGCACTGAAGCTGGTGGCCCTCTGCCTCTCTGGCTGGGGGTTGCCAGTGGTGCCAGATGGTGTTGTGCCCGACATGGCAACCCCAGAGGCAGGTGTGGGTGGGCAACTGGGTCCTGGGGCTGGGCTGTGGAGTGATGGTATCCCAGTCGGGAGTCGTCGGTTCCAGCAGGGGTGGTCACAGCAACTGCACCCCTGGCTGATGTGCAGGCAGCAAATAGCAGGGCACGTGGGCAGCAGGCAGGCAGCAGCAGATGGCAGGTGGGAGCTTGCTCGGGGCTTTTGGGGGCAGGAAAATGGCCTTTTGGGCAGGAGTGTGGTCTTCCGTGTGTTTTCACGTGGCCATCTTGTTATGTAGTGATTTGGCATGTGAAAAAATTGCACTTCAGCGTGAAAACTGAGGAAAGGCCCTTAGCGCGTAAGTGCGTCAGTGACGTTATGCGCGCGGGTGTTGCCCACAACACGGGTGCATCGTCAATCAGCACGTGAGAAAACTGCACGTCACCGTGCTAATGGAGGAAAGGGCCTTAGCGCGTAAGCACGTAAGTGACGTTTCACGTGTGGGCTGGCTTAAAAGGTACGAGTATCAAGCTATTTCCTTGTACATGCTTTTTGTGGAGAGCGTGCGGGTGTATCTTGTACTTCTTGTCGGTTCACACGCGATTACTTCACAACGTTTCCAGTTCGTACTCCCTGTTTCCTCAGACTGCGTTCTTTTCTTCTTTTGGCGGGGATGTTGCCTACGCGCACACGCGCGTCTTGTTCAATTTCTTTTTCAAGGCTGACGGTGAGTCGTGCACGTATTTACCAACTGTGGTTGCCCCCGTGTGTCGCGTACCCCTTCAGAGGTCATTGTAGTCTGCGTGTAACACGCGTACGCTTATTTTTGTGTTTCTGGGTGCCACAGCATAGTGCAGGTTTATTTTTCTACGCACGTGGTCTACCAGAGGTTGCGTGCATGTGTGCTTTTGTTTTTGGGGTGCCTGTGCATTGCATGACCCGTCATCTTCCCCCAGCGGTCACATACAGCCTTGCTAGAGCACTAGGGTACGAATTCCATCTAGTACCCTACCCCTTTCACCCCAATTGCCCAGGACAATTGTTTACTGCTACTCCCATACGCACAACAACATCAGTGCCATGGTTGGAAGGTGACCAAGCAGTAAGGGAGGCAAAGGTGGCCGACCTCCAAAAGGTGAGCGTGGTGGGCGTGGTAGGGGACATGGCCAGGATTTGCAGGGTGCCCCTATACCCCTGTGTGTGGAGGACCAATCAGGGACACCCATGCCCCCCCAATGGTTGTGGGAAACGTAGCTGACACCATCCCAGCCCTTGTTGGACTGGCCCATTTTGGCACCTGAACCGGCACAGGGTGACTCCCAGGCTGACTTCCAGGTCAGCAAGTCTAAGCCATGTGTGGCGGGGAAGGTTGCTGTCACCAGTCCACATGGATCTGGGGCAGCAATGTCATCTGCTGCCCCAAGTAGGCAGGGTGGGAGGCTGCAGGGGCAGCTGCAGCTCTTTCCACGCCAGCTCTGAGTCTCCCAGCCGGGACAGTGTCGGTCCAGGTCCATCAAACCGACGTTGGCCCTGCCAACATCACCCTGCAGCCAATGCCTGCTCCAAGACCTTTGGTCATTGTGCCTTCGCACACTTCTAGTACCCAGTCCACCTGCGCTTCTGCCCCTACTGACCAGAGCGGTGTAAGCCACTCAGGATCCGCACCACCTTTGAAAAAGTAGAAGAAGGCTGCTCTGACGCTACAGGCTGAGACCCCACACATGGCTACACACTCCGGCACGTCAAGGAAGCCTAGCTTTAATGACGCCGAACTTGATGCACTTGTGGCCTATGTGTCGGCACATAGCCGCGAAATGGTGGTGACTGCATGGTGCAAGACCACACCTGGTCAACGTAGGACACACTGGCAGACCATCGCGGACAGCATTAGTGCCCTTGGATTTGTGAGGCGCGCAGCTGATGATTGCTACAAGCGGTGGAGTGACCTGAAACGCAGAGCAAAGAACAAGCTGGCCTCAAATCATGCCTCTACTCTGGTGACTGGCAGTGGGTCTCCACCAGAGGACAGCCAACTCACTGAACATGAGTCTGTTGCTGGAACCTTTGTCACAGAGGAACAGATCCAAGGTGTGGGAGACCAGATTACGACGCATTGTCCGGTGAGTGCCCATGCATGTGTGTGTAATCCATGTGCATGTTGCTTGGGTGACGGGTTCTGAATGAGTGCCAGGTGAGGGTGTGTACTCCTGAGTGGTATGGGTCACCCATATGCTTCCTCCAAAACATTAACCGGCCTGGATTTGGGAATGACAGTATCCGTTCTGACCACAGTAGCCAATTAACGCCACATTACTGCAGTTGCCCTTGAACTGTCATCTTGCAACAACATTGTTCTGAATTTTTCAGTGTTCATTCAGGCTGATTGTTTCAATTCTCCCATTTTTGCAACACATTTTTCAGCCCTAATGCCACATATGTGACATGCTTCTGTCATTGATTACACCCCACATTGGCCCACATTTGTTACCTTGTTATGTGAATGATTAGACCATTCAGGCTGATTGAGTATTGGCCTGCTCACATTAATTTTTGGAGCCTGTTGGAATGTGGAACATGATAGTTGTTTCATGTCGTGTTGAAGTGACCAACCATTGATGTGTACATCTGCCTGCAATACCTGTATCATTGTACACTGGATGTGTTGCAGTGTGTGGCACATGCATATTTTGTCACACTATTTGGCATTTTTTATCTCATCATGTCCATCTCACATGGATGGGAGACAGTACTCATTCATGGACATATGGCTGTGCTTGTCAAATGTACCATGGCTATGTTACATGCCATCCGTGTGCTGGCATGTGTCATGTATGTGTATTGGACATGCCACTCACAAGCTAATGTGTGAAGCCAGTGCTACCCAGCATGCAGCAAATGTGTTGCTTTTCCATCTTGGTGTCCTCAGTGTCTGCTTTTTGCCTCCCCTTCAAACTCATTGACAGTGCATGCATGCATGCCCGGGTTTTTGTCATGTGGGACATGTGTAAATCATGTACTGGATCTCTGGCTTGTCAGGCCTATGTGTGTGCTATGGTGCTCATGCCTGTTTCCATTTGTTGTCTTTCATGTTTTTTCAGGTGTTGACGCACTGGATGCTGTTGAGGTTGAGGAGATGGTGCAGACCCAGGAGAAATCTCAGCCACGAACGGGCACCAGTGGAGGATGTGGTGTGGTGGTGGGTGTAAACCCTTTCTTACTGCAGACCATACTGTCCAGGGGTGTCTCTGGGTGCACCTCCCCAGACCTCTATTCAGGTGCTCAATCGGATGATGAGACTTATGTGCTGTCGCAGGTGAGTGTTTCTGGCAGGGATTCTGTTCTGTCCAACCCACCTGCACCAGGGGTAGAACCCTCTGTGGGGATGTCAGTTTTGGTAGGTCTGCCTTTGGCGGTTACGGATGCAGGGTCACACTCCACAACATCTGATCCTGTTCCTGGGCCAGCAGATCAGAGGGGGAATGCAGTCCTGCAGCCTCAGGCAGTGCCGGCACAGCAAGGTATAGATCGCCTTGCCCCAAACAGTCGTGGTGCCCGCCGACGCGGTGGCCGTACACCACCAGGCAATACTGTATGGGAAAACTCCATTTACAGTATAGCAGCACAACAGGGAGCATCGGTTGAAATGATGGCTCAGGCAATGGAGAGGGTGGCACTTCCATTCTCCCCCCTGAAAGGCAGATGGAGCAACAACAGCAGGCAACAGACTTCATTTGCCAATCACACAGGGAAGACATGTTGGCGTCCAACAGGGACCAACGGGCGGCACTGGAGACTCTGCGCAAAGCCATTTCAATAGAGTCACAGGGCCACAGGAAGCCCTGAGGGTAGAACTCCATAACCTAAGGGAGACTCTGGTTGAACTTGAGGCTTCCTGAAATTTTAGGGCAGAACAGCAGCTGGAGCAGCTCACACGTTTGCTCTCAGCAGAAATGCAGGCAACCCGTGAGGTGCTGCATGGGGATCTCCGCACTATCATCCTCCAGAATCAGACCTTCCACACCCGCATGCTTGCTGCCATGGAGGACCATACCAGGGCTTTGCGTGGGCTGCCTCCCATAGCACCACCACCTCCAGATGCAGCAGCAGAGGGTGAAGAGAGCGACAGCAGTTCTCCCACAATGGCATAACCGTGCAGGCCATGAGCCCATGGAGGTATTTTTTTTTCTCGCAACATCCACGCAGGTGGGTGTTGGTGTGCACCCTGTCCTCGAACCTCCTGGGTGCCCCCCCGGCCCTCACATGGCCATTTTATTTTTTTACAGTGTGTTGCCTTATGTGGCTCCCGTGAGCATCCACTGTGTATTCCGGCTGGGCACATGCAGGCTTGTCCTGTGTTTGGATTAGATGCTTGGATTTCTGACACACACACCCATCCTGCTTCCGGTTTCCATGGGCTTGCAAAGGGTGTGACCAAGTGACAGTGACTTACACAGTGACATTGGGCTCCCATGAGCTGTGTGGGCAGTCTGTAGTCAATACTGTGTGGACATCCCTAGTGGGTATTGTTGTTGTATTGAACACTGCATGATGTATTGATATGTGCTTGTGCATCCACGTCTTCCTCCTTATTCGCAGGTACCTTCTTCATGTCTTCACAAGGCCGTCTCCTTTGCAGATGCAGTTTATGTTGTATGCAGTACACTGACACATTTGCCTGACAGCAGCACTCTGCAGTTGGAAGGGGTTGATGTGCTGGCTTATTCAGGTTGTAAGACTTGCACTACTTTGAGTTTGTACTGTCATATTTTGGCAATGTTTCATGCTGTGTTGCTGTATTGTGTTGCTGGTAAGTATTTGGTCATGTGTGCTGTTTGTTATTGATTACTGGGAGCATATTGTCTGTGGCCTGTTTCCATTTGGGACAGTGCACTTTGTGACACCTGTGTCAGGTGTTGTGCATTCCTTTGTTTGCTTTCACATTGCATGACATGCCATGGTGTGTTGGGTGGCGGAGATCGGGAGGGGTTGGATGACATGGCGCTATTTTCATGTTGTATTTTGCAAGGGAGTTGTCATTCATGCTGCATAAATGTGTCTCTTTTAGTGACTCAGCATTGGTTGTCTTTCGGTAGGTAGGGATGCACACAATGTGACACTTCCACGTGACCAATCTCAGGCTGGTATGGTTGTGACAGTTGACTGTCCCTTATGTCATCATCATTGATTGTCAGCTGGTATGTGCCAGGGCTGTGTGCACTACACAGGGTTGTGATTTTAGGTGAAGTAATTAGCCACCAGCTGCGTAGGGGCTGCCTCACCACGTGCCCTTTCCCCTCCCATGCGCAATGGCCGTGCATGTGGTTGGGGATGTGGGGGCACCACCATGTCCACCGGCAGGCACCGGCGTGTTGCAACATTGTGCAGGACACATGCTCCCACTATGATCCTGCACACTACTGGGGGAGTGTATAGCAGCTGCCCACCAGAGCGGTCAAGGGAGCGAAAGCGTGACTTGAGCACTCCGAATGTGCGCTCCACTATACCCCGGGTTGCAATATGTGCTGTGTTTTATCTTACCTCGGGTGGTGTGGTGGGGTTCCGAATTGGCGTCATCATGTGGGTGCTCAGAGGGTAGGCACTGTCCCCTGGGGAGGTGATAATGGGTATCATTAGTGGGGTAGTGACATTACTCAGTATCTGACATGCATGCATGTGCAGTGGCATTTATACTCACCAAGCAGCCATGTATCTCCATGCCGCCCAGCTTCTAGGTCCAGGTTTAGGGTTAACATTCTGTAAATGAAACTGTCATGGGTGGACCCTGGATAGTTGGCGTATACTGAGGTGATGATTCCCTTGGCATCACATACTACCTGCACGTTGATGGAATGCCAGTGTTCGCGGTTTCTATAGATGAGCTCAGTTGCCCTGGGAGGACGTAGAGCCACATGGGTGCAATCAATGGCACCTAGCACTTTGGGGAAGTGTGCCACCCCGTAAAAATCCTGGACGGCAGCCTGCCTTTCTGCAGGTGTTCTGGGCAGGTATATGTGCCTGCGGACTGATGGGCGTGCAGTCATGATGGCCAAAACCTGGTGAAGGCAGCGTGACTGCGTGGCCATGACACCCCCCCACTATGGCACTTGTCCGCTGAAATGAACCAGTGGCCAAGAAGTGCAGTACACTGAGCACCTTTTCCAAGGGGCTCAGTGCTTGGGAGTTCAGGGTGGGTGATGTGAGGTCATCCTCCCAATCACTCACCAGGTCGAGTATTATGTGAGGTGGAAACCTGTACCTCCCATACACCTGGTCATCAGGCATCCGAAAAAGGCTGGTCCTGTGTGTAAAAATTCTGGCCCTTACTATCCTCCTCCTCCTCCTGTGGTATCCCACGACCACTCCTGCGAGGAACGGTATATTCATTGTAGCGTCTGAGCTTCATTGTTGTTTGCGCGCACTTTTATGCTGCGCGGGTCAGCGTACGCCTGCTTCCTGCTGGCGTACGTGTTTCCGGATTAGCGTGTCATTTTTGACGCACGCGTTAGCCCTGTTTGATTCCATGAATACGTGTTGTAGGCGTGCATGTGGACGTTCCACGCTTTTGCCTCCTGTACTTCCCCCGTAGTGCCCACATTTTCACGCGTTGTTCCCCATTCCGTGTGTTACGCCCCGTGTTCCGCCTACTTTTATTGTGTGCGCCGCACTATGTGCGCTTTTGCTGTGCGTGTAGCCCACGCTGTTTGATGCCGTGTGCGCCCGCGTGCGCCATGCAGGATTTTAGCGCACATCCATGGCAATGCACTGCGATTTGCACGCTTTCGCACGCTTGCGCAGAGATTTTTGGCGCACATTAATTCCATGAATCAGCCTTTATGTTTCTTAGCACAGACATTTTACGCATCTTACTTATGCTGGCAATCAGATTTTTCAGAGAAATGTGCAAAATGCATTGCAACCTTTTTTGAAATTACAGCCACCCATTTTGCAGTAGGTGTTGACCATTACAAGTTTTTCAAACACAAAAAAACACCTCCAAAAGGCTCTTTTCAGAGTCACCACTTCCTCCCAGAGAAAAGTGCAATGGTTATGATAGGGCAGCACCCCAATATTGTAGATGTCTGCAAACTGTCCGCTGACTTCTAAAAAATGCACAGGGCCCTGCTCCATTTTTTTGCCACTTCTATTTTTAAACTGTGAAAGGTGGCTCTGAAAAGAGCCTTTTTTTGGGGGGATTTTTGTTGTTTTATATTTTGTTTGGTTTTTTTACACACAATACACTAGGAGAGCAGGGGAAAGGAGGGTAAGGAAGGGACACCAACCACAGGGATAAGAAGGGGCATGTGGTGAGAGGAAGATCTAGGGTGGGCCTTATTTAGGTACGTAGCAGACCTTCTCATGCTCCTTTACCACAGTCTCAAAAGCACTCCGAAGACTCTCCCCCCTGCAGAGTACTGCGTCGCAGTACATACACAATATTGTGACCCTCGAAAGGTAAGGGTCAACAGCATCATGATTGGCCTGTGAGACAGCTAGAGGGATGTGCTGTCCCACAGGAGTGTCTCTTGTGGTGACAGGAGTGGAAACGGAGGATGTGGTACTACATTGATCACAAGGTACACCTTTGCGAATGGCCCCACTGTGGAATGACCTTAGGTGTTGCTTCATGGAAGTCGTACCAAAGCTGTACGAACCAGGTCTCCCACGACTTGCCACCATTTTGCAGGTCACCTTGTTCACACATGCTTTTGGTACGTCACCCTGAATGGTAAACAACAGTCACACCCAAGACTCACGGTGAGTGCTGGTAGCAGGGACTTCCACTACCTCATCCTCATCATCCTCCTCATCCTCCTCCTCTACATCCTCACACCTGTTCCCCTCTGCAGCCCCTTGGGGAGGTGGTGGTGGTGGAGGGGTTGGGGGTGCTGCTGAGGCAGATGTAGCACCAGCTGGAGCAGCAGCAGTTGTGGATGCCATCAGGGTTGGTGAGATAATCTCACCAAGAGCAGCAAAGGCAGCAAAAGTCAATCTGCAATAGCCAGAAGAACAATGAAGATCAGCTCTGGGGTGTGTCCTTTCATAGGGGTGCAGGTGCATGCTCCGCAGACAGCCGTGCTGTCCGCAGACAGATTGAACACCTTAAAAAGGCTCAGAAAGTTCCAAAAAGTGTGCACAAAGCCAGGGTCATTGTCTGGGACATGTGCAATGGTGAATTTCTACTGTAAAATACTTTGGATTGTCTGAAAAAGTACTTTCAAAATGTTCGGGGACCCGGACAGTGTCCGTCAATCAGGACACACGCTCAGCGTGGGTGCGGTCACATAATGATGTCACGAACACGTCCACGAAGGGAACGGGTATCCACCGGACACCAAATGCACAGGAACGGTCGTGCGCATGCTTGCGGGTGTTCTATGGACAGTGTTCGGGTCCTCAAACCAATTAAATGTGCGACACAAGTGAGATGGACAGTCACGGACAGGCGCAATGTTCGTAGGACTTGTGGGTATGGTGCGCGTGTGCGTAGATGTTCTACAGACAGTACGGACAGGCATAGTGTCCTTAGGACACCTCCATTTTGGTTAATTACAGACATCCCGGATACCACGCGTGTTCTAAGAACAGTTCCATTTTGCTTGCGGACAGGACGGACAGGTAAAGTGTCCTTAGGACACCTCCATTTTGATTAATTACGGACATCCCGGACACCACGCGTGTTCTAAGAACAGTTCCATCTTGCTTGCAGACAGTACGGACAGGTATAGTGTCCTTAGGACACCCCCATTTTGCTAACATCCCAGACACCCGCACTGTCCGCGGACACCTTAACTGCCTTTTTTTAAAAATAAGATACAAAGGACTGAATTAAAATACACATAGTATTTCTTTTATTATATGCAGATATAAAATGTATGAAAGCGATGGGGAAGCAGAAACTGACACAAATAAGGGGAATTAGGGGTTTGAAGAGGATCGATGTGAGGGGATGAAGGGGATGAAGGGATGGAAGTCTCATCATAACGTTTTTCTTGGTGATGAGGGTTTGGGGATAGTTGACTGGGACATGGAAAGGGGAACAGGTGCATGTGGGGCAATATTTATTTTTTTCTTTTATGTGGTCCTCTACAAAATGTTTCAAAAGATTGATATTTTCCATAAGCATATTAATTTTTTGTTCCATGCGCTGTAGAGTATTTTCTAATGTCTCTTTTGCTGTATTATTTGCAATGTTTGTATGGTCTGTTAAAAAAATATGTATGTTAAGTACACATAAAGTAATGAGTATTAATTTTCTTATATAGAGAAGTGTCTACCATTAGTATAACTGCCTTCAGACCTTTCCTCACGTGGAAAATTTTCTTCAAGCCATTCCAAAGTTCTGGACATTTCTGTGTAAAAAAAAAAAGATTACTTTTAGTGTACCAAATATAGAAAGTTTAGAAATATATAAGAAAAATGAAGTTTACTTACTAGTTCCTGGTAAATTGTGTTCTTACTGTTGCGTAGGTGTGCTGTTGCTCCTAGCTGTGCAGTTTCTGTGAGGTAATTATGCTGGAAGCATATCTTTTTTGTTTTGGTATATTCCATTTTAGTACACATGGTATTTAAATGGACGGTTGATGTGTTACATATATATTTGTTGCACTTCTTATTTATTGTTACATATAATGTGTTTATGTGCTGCTTTTTTACCTTGTTCAGTGTTTATATGGCATGATAGAACAATGTAAGATACCCCCTGAGTTTTTGGGTAGTGTTGGTGTTGTCTGCGTCCGTCCGCGGACATGCGCACAGTCCGCGGACATCAAAATCACTAACAGGGGGATAAGCATGTTATATGTATATAAAGTAAGGGAATCCTAGTAAACATCTATCAAATTCATAGTATGAATATGTATATTCAGTAAAAAAACTTTGATAAAGGAGGTTATGGTTAAGTTGCGCTATTAAAAAACTATGAAATTCAGTAAAAAAAACTTTGTTAAAGGGACGTTATGGTTAAGTTGCACTACTAAAAACCTATGAAATTGAGTAAAAAAATGTTGTTAAAGGAACGTTATGGTTCCAAGTAAAACCGAAAAACCCCTGAAATTCGCCAGTTATGGTAAGCTAAGCAACCATAACTCGCGCCACCACCGTGCTTTTCTAAGACTAACACTCAGTACATCAAAGATGACATCACAAATGTCATTCATGACATCACTGATGACATCACATGTCTGGCTCCCTCTTTTTCCCTTCAGTGATATATCTTAGCCAGTAATACTTAGGAACAAAGAAATAAAAAAGTGCTATATTTGTAGACTTATACTTCAAATATGTTCTTACAGTAATTCATTTGGGGTTCACTCACAGCATATGAAACATATACATAGGGAGAATACACACTTGAAAAATACAAATGCTTTCGTGTATGAAGACAATCAGTAAAGTTATCAGCACTTTCGTATTGTTCTGCTGTTTTTTTTGTTACTGTACTTTCTCTGGATATGCTCATATTTGTATTCACATTACTTTCTTTGGGGTGCAGTCACATCATATGATAGTTATTCATAGGGAAGTAGTAGGTTTGAATCAGCACAATCATTTCTGTGCATAAAGATAATCAGGTAGGTTATGAACAATTTCTGGTTCTACTGCTGCTTTTTTGCGTACTTCACTTTCCCTGTATAGACTCATATTTGTGTGTTGTTGTGTCTTTGTGTTTTGTATGCAATAATGAAATTATATCGGAAGTGGGTTTCATTAGCTACTTATTACATGTTGCACAGTACACAAAACTCTAATAAGAAAGTATTTATCATTTCACTATTCAACATGGGAAGATTATGAATATTGCACCTCCATCATGTATGCTGCAAACAATGCTTATATTAATACATGAGTAGCTCAGTATACTGTAAAGAACTTCATAATAGAATGCTATTTATATCAATGCATTGCCTAATGCACTACATAGCTCAAGACATCTATTCCAATGATCCTTTACACTTTTTTTGTCAACATTATAATAAGAATCCCTTGTACAGAGGTTTCATGAAAAGTACATGCACATGTGATGTGATCAGTGATGTCATCAATGACATTTGTGATGTCATCTTTGATGTCCTGGGTGTTAGTCTTAACAAAACACTGTGGTGGCGCGAGTTATGGTTGCTTAGCTTACCATAACTGGCAAATTTCAGGGGTTTTTCGGTTTTACATAACGTCTTTTTAACAAAGTTTTTTTACTGAATATATATATATATATACATATATATTTATAAAACAGGGAGTAATTTACTTGGTGTTATTGTAAAAATGAAAAAAAAATGTCGTTGTTCCATTGTTGTAAATCTTCTGGGAATATTTTTTTTGTAAAAAGTACTAAAACTAGTTCTTGTCTCTCTTCTATTAGAGAATTAACATCCTTAAATTTCAGCCTGGAGAGGAACACCCTGGGGACCTGGAAGGAAAGGATGGAAAGAGTGTTCCGTGCCACGCTCTCCCACCCAAAGACGGAAGGGAGTGCCACTCCATGATGAAGAAGAATTACATCGAAGGAAATACCACTCAGCCCTACTCTTCCCCAACAAAGGGTAATTGAAGAGCAGTGTGTTCCCGACCTTTCTGGAGAACGGACTCATTATTGCCATGGTCTGAGGTCAGATGTGATGTAGCTTTTGTTTTTGAGGCTGTATTTGGCTATTTGAAAGTATGGAATCTGCATACTTCGCTACACCCATTTCTTTAGCTTGGCTAATGAGAATGTTGAACTTTTCTTCAACAGCCTGATAGGCGTTCTCACCCGTTTTCTACCTCTTGCTTAAAGTATGCTGCCATTTTTTGACTTTTCTCCACTTTCTATGCATTTTTTCAGCATCACGTTCAGCACTATTCATCTATTTCTTGCCTTTCCCTTTCTGGATATTTCAACATTGTTCTTTTCTCCTTATTTATAGACTGAAGGTATTTTCTCAAAGCTGGCAGTTTTTTTTTCTCCCTTTTTCTTATATCACAAATCATGTGCTTATTATCTTATTTTATGATGTTGTCTTTTCTTTGTTGTGTCATGTATATCTCGCCCTGAAGAAGGACCAATTGTGGTCCGAAAAGCATTGGCCATTTTTGTCTGTCTGTACATGTAATAAATAATTTTTACCACCATCTCAGTGTGAAACACATAGATAATTACTTGCATAAATAGTATTAAAAAACTACATGCCATTGGTTTATATTGCTTATAAAGTACAGCATTGCTAGCTGTTTACAAAGTGTGCAGCCTTCACCGTGGGTTTGTTAATTCATCTCATGTTCCCCCATTCTCCATGAACAGCTACAGTTTCACGTCACCAGTACCGGGGAACCTCTCCGAGATGCACATGCAGCTGCATGTGCACTTCCAGAAGGTGTCATAAACATTCCCTTTGTTAGCCTCACCCTGGGTGGTGACCAACCCAGGGGGGTAGAGCATGGTATCTTTCCTTGATGGCACCACACCTTAGTAAAAAATCTGAGTGAAGTAGTCGGCTTGGGCCTCATTACACGTTGTGCGGTAGGGATTTAACGTTACCGGTAAGGGAATACCGGTATCGTTAAATCCCCATCCCAATTACGACCCGGCTCACCGCTATTTGCGGCACCACTAAGTATGGTGACACTAATAGCGGCCAGACCGCGGGCGCGCGACCCTCGATTCCGTAAATAACGCCATGCCGCTAATAGCACATCATCACAAGCCAGGCGGACGTGCTAATAGCGGCATGGAAATCCCCCAAAACCCCTTACCGGCATGGCGCAAATACCGGCATCTCGAACCACCCATTATCAGAACCTAGCAGTGTTCCCACCTGCCACAGGTGGACAAAATCAGCGCAGGTGGAGGCAATGGAGACTGTGGCAGCACAAAAGGAGCACACCACACCCCTTCACACACCCATTCCCACACCAAGATGGTTCCAATACTAGCAGCATTACATGGGCTGGAGGACATGATTGCAGTGCAGCAGCAACAACAACAGGCAGCACGCAGGAGGAGAAGGAGGAGGATGGCAAGACAGGCGCAGCAAGCCCCACCAGGGCACCTAGTCATACCACAGAGGCAGCCACCAATCCCCAGGATCCGAGCCAGTCCATTAAACCTAACCCCTGAGCAGATACACACCTTGTACTTTCTGGACCGGGATACCATCACCAGCATCGTGTATATGACACATGACACCGTCAGCCTCATAGACATCAGAACTGCTATTCCCTCCTCTACTGAAGGTGGTGACTGTGCTCCACTTCCTGGCCACAGGCACCTACCAGCATACAATGGGGCAGATGAATGGCATCTCACAACCAGTATCCTCACGCACGCTGAACCAGGTACTCGATGCCCTACTGAAGCATGCACGGGAACACATATTCCTGCCACGGACTGCCCAGGAGATCGCAAACACCAAAGTTGGCTTCTATTCCCTGGCAGGCATCCCAAGTTGCATCGGGGCCATTGACTCTACCCATGTGGAATCAGTGGTACCACATCACAATGAAGTAGTCTACCAAAACACAAAACAATTCCACTCCATCAAAGTGCAAATGGTATCTGACGCTAAGAAGATAATCACACATTGTTGTGCCCGATTTCCCGGATCAACCCATGATTCCATGGCCCTGCATAACTCAAACATGCCACGCTACATGGAGCGACAAGCCGGACAACGTTCCTGGCTACTTGGTGAGTAGCAGGGCAAGCACATGGCAGTGTGATGTGGTGGGGAGAGATACATACTCCTACTGGGTGTTGACTGTCGTCTCTAGGACAAATGGACATACAGATGTATGCCAATGTCCATCAGGGGAGGCTGCGATGTCCTTGAAGAGAACCCACATGCAATTATGAGCTGCACAACATAGGGCCTCATTACGAACCAGGCGATAAGGGTTTTACGGCGGCGTAAACAGCGCCGACCCTTACCGCCTGAGTACGAGGTCCCTTAGCGCCATGGCGGACTTAACACCTGCTTTTAGCAGGTGTTAAAATCCATGGCGCTAAGGGACCATGGAGTTAATTACGCCACCGTAACTTACGGTGGCGTAATTAACGCCTTCCCCACTCCCATTATGCCCTATGGGGCAAAAATGGGAATGGGGAAGGGTAAATGGGGATTGGGGACTTACTGCCCCGCCAAGGTCGGAATGGGGCGGTAAGTCCGCCAACCACCATGGCGTAAACATAGTTTACGCCATGGTGGTAAAGTCACGGCCCAGGCGGTAACTTACCGCCTGGGTCGTAATGAGGCCCATAGAGTACAATCCAGGTTCCCGAATATTGCACATCCATCCACATCCACATTGCACATCATGCCACACCATATACCACACAAATCAGCAACATGGCGTCAAGATGGTACTACAGAATCAGCACAGCACAACATCAAGACAGCAATGTGCCCTTGAATGCATGCAAAGGTAACACCACTAGCCATACCATTGAACCACACACCTATAGCACCACTGAAGTGATGCCACACAGCATGGCAACATCGATGTCGGAATGGCAGTACACTAGCAGTGTGGTACCAAATTTGCCTGGGCCCAGGAACACCTAAGACCTGGCCTCACCCAGGACATGTCATTTGCTGTCGGAGGCATGATTCGGGCATGTCCACTTGCAGGGTCAAGCTCACCTTTGCACATTGCAGTCACGCAGATCATCTGCATGCATGCTGGTAGTCGTGATTTTGATTCACAATGCAAAGTCGATTTGTGTGACATGTACAGGCCGCACCTTAGGTGAACGGTAACAGGTACCCATCGTGCACATACCCGCACCCGCGTCGTGATAGAGCAGGCATTTGGCCTTTCGAAGACACAGCTCTGGTGCCTAAGCGGGCTGGGTGAGGCTCTCCTGTACGGCCATGACAAAGTGCCGAGGATAACCATGGCATGTGTAATGCAGCACAAAATGTGCATCAGACGGAATGTGCCTATGCCACCTGACATTGACATGCAACCACCAGATGAGGATGATGTTGATGGGGATGAGGATGGGTGAAATGGTCTGCCAGGACATGCAAGAGGCAATGGCCAGGAGGGACACGATGTGCGTCAGCATCTGATGTATCAAATGTCATGAGATACAAGGGAGAACTATTATGGATGGCGATGGGTATTGTTGCCCTGATGTATGTGGTGAGGCCCACAAAGGACGCTGTCCCCAATGAAGTACACATACACAATGATGAAGACCAAGCCTGTGTTTCAAATGTTCAACAGTGTATTGTGATCAAAATGTGAACAAAAAGTGCATGGCCCCAACTGTGAAAACACCCTTTCCCCCCTCCCCCCACAACACTCCCAAAAACACCCTTTCCCCCCTCCCCCCACAACACTCCCAAAAACACCCTTTCCCCCCTCCCCCCACAACACTCCCAAAAACAACCTTTCCTCCCTCCCCCCACAACACACCCATGTGAGGCTTATAGTGTGTAGGTGTCCTGCTTGACTTGTGCCAGCAAGTTCTTGCTGCCCCTAATTCTCATGGCCTCCTCCGCCATTGGGTGGTTGGGATGGCGTGCGCCTCATGGTGCGCAGAGAGAGGCACCGGGGGCTTGTTTGTTGGGAACTCGCAGAGGAGGAGGTGCCCGGTTGATCCTGTGGTGGGGGGGTATTGTCGCTCCATGGCGTCCGCAATACGTGTGACGGCCTGCCTAAATTGGGCCATTTCCTCACAAATCCTCTTTGTGCAGGCCTCCATGCCCTCCCTTGTCTGGCTTGCATACGACCTAAGGTCATCCCTCAGATGGGCTGCCTCTGCCACATGCTGGCTAACCAGCGCAGTGATTTCAACCTGCCTCTGGCTGATGGTTGCAAGGTCGTGTTGACTGGATCCAGCTGTTGGGGTGGCTGCTGCGCCCTGGTCCATGCCTCTGGCATCAGGTTAGGACACCTGTGGGCTCCATCACCCTTCCACAGTTTCGTCGCCTGATTCTACATGGCTACCTGATCGTGATAATGGCCTAGGGCTTGGCTCAATGGACCGTGGTGGGCTGGGGGTCTGGCTTTGATTCGGAATGTCAATTGCCTCCTCAACATCCGAAAGCAGGGTAGCTGCTGCCTCACCCGTGGAACTGGTGGCAGCAGAGGGCGGGCCCTCTGTGCTGGTTTCCAATGTCATGGGGTACACTGACGTGGGTGGAACAATTGCAGCAGCCGTGGCCTCAGGCTGTGTGGAACTGGTGCTCTTGCTGCCCTTGCCCCTCTGCTGCTGATCACTCCTCCCGGTTCTCCTCGAGGTGGTGACGGTGTCCCCTCTGTCATGTGTCGTGGGCTTTTTCTTAGCTGGTGGAGCAGGTGTCACAGTGCCCGGTTCATCAGTGTCTGTCTGTGACCCTATAGGGGACAAAAATAGGGAATATCATTGTTTATGGTTCTACGTGCCTTATGCAGAAGGTTTACGTCATGCCGCTCTATGCATTGGGGCTTCTTTAATTTTGATTCCGGTAATGGGGATGTCAGGTGGGTCATGCATGAATGGGTCTGTGTTGCACGTGTATGTGGTGATGCGTTCATGTAGGTTTGTGACTGGATCGATGGCCTGATTATGGACTCATATTTGGGGGGCCCATCACCCTTCACTGTGCATTTTTTGATGCATACACTCACCTCCATCTGAAGAAGTGGGCGCACTATGCTCCATGTCTCTGACACCCTCGATCGATTCCACACCGATTGTGGCGGCGCAGGTCTCCTCCCACTCCCAGAGTTTTATAGGGGAATCAGCGCCACCTCCTGTGGCCATTGCCAGCTTGTGATACACGGACAGGATGTTTTATACACGGACCCGTAGGTCGTCCCACCACTTTCGGCAGTCCTTGACAGTGCGGGTGGTGGTGCCCAACGCACTGACTTTGTGGGAAACCTCTGCCCAGATGGCCTTTTTCTTGACGCATGACGCATGTCATTTGTAAATACTACATTGGCATGTGCCGCAAGTGTCTCAGTAAGCATGATCAGCTCCTCGTCGCTGAAGTTTTCTTTTCGCTGGTGATCAGCGCCTTTCTTGACGGCCTGGGGCATCTTCGCGCTGTCCTTGATGATTTTGTCTTGGAGTCTTGTCGAAAGAGGTCCTGGATGCAGAGGATGGCAATGGATTGTGTTTTTAAAGATGGCCGCCGTGCTCCTTCCCGTTCCTGTGCGATGACGCTATTTCCGGTTTCCGCATTTTTACGGTCACCGCTAATAGCGTTGACCGCTATTTGCATGTAGAGTGAGGGTGGAGGTGCTATCTGCACTTTCGTCGAAGCCGGTAAGGGACTTTTTGGGGTCTTTAGCGGCATGGCGGTAGGGTCATTACCGGCATGGCGCTCTGCTCGTGTCATCGTACTCGTAATGGTACGCTAATAACGCCCTCTTGCCAAGGCAGACACGTTAATAGCGCCATGCCGGTAAATGTGGATTTTTACCGCACAACGTGTAATGAGGCCAATAGTCATGTCCAGTTAAATATGTCACACTGCTTACAACGAAACACCAACTCATGTCATTAAGCTTCATCTTCTGTGTGGTCCCTTGGCGCTCTGGTAGATCTGTAAAGCAAGAGGGTAATGTGTGGGGGGTAAGTTAGTAGGACTGAGCAGGAAAAAAGAGCAAGGAAGCTGTCATGTGCTGTTGGCAGCTTCAGTTTGGTTTACACTGTTCGCTGAGCATAGGTGTGAATTTTCAGTGGATACCCATCATGTTCTGTTGTACGAGGCTATATGTGGTCTGTTTTGTTGTTGCGGTGTAGTGAAGTGTGTTCGGTTTGTTGGGCTATAGAGGTATGGTTGTGCTTAGTTTAGAGTTTGAGAGGTGTATGCAGGGGGATTGTTTTTTAAGTGGAGTTGGTTAGTGACGATACTTTATCATACCTCTTCAGTTTTGGCTGCCTGTGGCACATATCCCTGTCATTGTTGTAACAGGGAATAACACCTAAATTTCAAACACAGCAGCAAATGCAAAAATGTAAAAACACCTACATTTGAGATGCTTGAAAAGAGGGACACACATATAAAATTGTAAACACAACAGCAAATGCAAAAACACCTAGGTTTGAGATACCTCAATAGAGGGAAAACACCTAAATTGCAACCACAACAGCAAATGCAAAATCACCTAGATTCCAGATTCGTTTTTAGAGGGAAACATGCTTAAATTGCAAATACAGCAGTGAATGCAAACAGACCTAGATTTGAGACTCCTGGATAAAGGGAAAAATGCCTAAATTGCAAACACAAGAGCACATGCAAAACACATAGATTCCAGATTCGCTTTTAGAGGGGAACACACCTAAATTGCAAACAAAGTAGGAAATGCAAAAACACCTAGATTTGAGATTCCTGAATAGTGGGAAAAATGCTTAAATTGCAAACACAATAGCCAGTGCAAAACACCTACCACTTAAATCTTGGTGTACAGCAGTAATGGTAAAATAGTAGGAAGCTTGCTAACTTTGGAGTGCTATGTTCTGTAGGTAAGAAGAGTGGTAGGGCTTTTGGAATACATTGATTGCTGTACTCCCCACCAAGACCATGCTTTTCTTAGTTAGTCACTGCTGGTTGACAGCTGGGTCCACAGGCGAACACGGACTGGCGCTGCTTCTGCAGGATCTGCCCTTTACCTTGGGGCAGATAGTCGAGGGCTGCACGGGCAGGAGACTGCTCTGAGAGGGTGTCTTAAGTAGGGCTTGAAGCCCAAGCAGCATTTATGTATTGGGTGGAGGGTGGGAGGGGGAGGGAATCAGGAAGACAACCAGCGGGGCTGGGGAAAAAGGCAGATGAACAGCAAAACGTTGATTTTTAGCAATTGAATGCTAGTAATGCACTATTTGTCCATGGTCTCAAGAGGGCTGTGGCCTGTGGGCAGAAACACTTACCAGGTGACTGTTGGCTGCTGGAATTCCCAGTTGCTCTGACTAACCCCTCAAGGAGGTTTGCTGGAGGGCTTAGGGCTTAATCAGAATTTGTGGGATGGGTGGAGGATGGCAGCGGGAGAGAATCAGGAAGAGGGCTGGCAGAGCTGGGGAAAAAGGCAGACGAATGCCAAAACGGCGATTATTAGCAAATAAGTGCTAATAATGCACTATGCGGCCAGGGCTTCCAAGGGGTTGCGGGGAGTCTGGGACTAACAGTTAATCTCAGCAGTGCCTCCAGGTGTGCCCCCCACTTTTCATGTTTCTAGGTTCCACTTACAAGATTAACACCATTATGAGATTAACACCATCCAGAGTTTCTACGTGTGCACGCTGCGGTATCTACTCAAAGACTCTTACACACAAACTATATTACAGAAAGGCTTTCTTGCATTACATTTGAATGAGATTATGAGCCAGGTAACTAGCAGAACCAAATATGTCCTTACTTTTATTTACACATGGAGGCATGCAGTAATACATGGGTAATATTGCATTTGGTGATGCTTTTGTGTGAAGGTATTTTCCTTCACCCAAAACCAGGCAGTTTTCATGGGTTTCAAATATGAAACTTGTGATTGGGTGGAGTGCTAAACATACAGTATTCTTTTTTTAATGATTATAGTTATTGCATTTTCACAATTTATACAATAAACCAAACCCCTTCCGACCACCCTACCCCAATGGAGTACCCCAAAACAAAACCCTTTACATGGTATATAGTACATATTTCACGTAACAATTATAAATCACAAAATGTCTAGAACACGCAAGCGTTGGGGACAGTACTGAAAATGAAAATCCGATTGAAGATATTCAAGCCCCTCCGACCATTCGTATGAAAATTTCAACTGTTCTCCTGGAATCCTATAGGTGGTCCATTCCAATGCTACAAAGTTGCAAATTCTATAAAACCATTCTGTGTTGGATAGTGGATGTTTAGACTTCCATTTTTGAACAACAACCAATAAAGCGCCCTATTGGAGCATCACATATGTTATACATTTTTACTTTGATTTACAACGCATACTAGGCTCAAGAATTAACAATAGTTTCGACTTCAAAGAGCCAAAGATCAATGAGCCAAACATTTGTTGCATCAATATCTGCCCAATATCCCTCTAAAACTAAAGAGTGGGTAAAGAGTGGGTGAGTGTAGGAATGTCCTTCCACAATCCCTCCCATTCTCTATCCGAGATTTGTTCTCCCAATGTCAGTTGCCATCTTGTCCTATTATGTGGGGAAAGGATGGGGGACGACTCATTCATTATATTGTACAAATTTAATATTAAGGCCTTGTTACCAGAGTATGCAGAAACACATTTTTCAAAAAGAGTGAATTACCTAATTGTCGCCTGGGAAAGTGGTGGCGTCAAGATCTAGTGTCGGGACCGAAAATATCAAAATTGCTCCATGTCTGCCAGACCGAAATCAAGTTTACATTGAGAGAATGATTTATTTCCCTACCTATAAATATATCACATATTTTCCAACACCCTGCCTGCTTCCATTTGGAGAAGGCCCGAGGATCACAACCTGGACTAAAGGTAGGGTTAAAGAATATGGGAGTGAATGGGGAGGGAAATGTCGTAACTCTTCTACCAAGTTTGTAATTTTGCTCCTATGCAGTTTAGGTTGGTGATCTTTTTTAGAAAGCCCCAGCGTTTCACCTATTTATGCCCCCCCCACAGTGCCCGTTCCATTGGCATCTAACATGTCTCTCCATCCCCGACCCACCAATCTCTAATAATACAAAGTTGTGTAGCCTGGTACAATATTTTAAAATCTGGCAGGCCCAATCCACCTTTTTCGGTGGGGGTAGTTAAAACCTCCTATGCCACTCTTGGAGGTTTATTATTCCAGATATAAACAGAGATTATTTTACACAAAGATTTAAACCATGTGCAGGGATTCTAAGTTGAAGCACCTGAAAAAAATACAACTCTTAGGAAGGACAGTCATCTTTACAACATTCATCCGACCAAGCCAAGAGATTGATAAGGGACCCCATTGTCCAACCTGTGTCGCAATCAATCTCCGCAGAAAAGGGAAATTGGCATGTGCACCGAATGTTATCATGAGTTTGGTGTTTTTTTTATGTAACTGGATTGATCCGGATGTATTATTGAAGGAATACAATCCTCTAATCTATTTGCAAGTATTTAGAATAAATCTTTGTGTCAATGTTAATAAGAGTGATGGGACGGTAGGATCCACAATTACCTGGGACCTTACCAAGTTCTGTGAACAAAATTATCTTTGCTTCCTCCATAGAGGGTGAGATATGTCCCAAGCTAGTAAAAGAATTGTATAACATTTAGCTTCAGAAACAGGACTTGCCTGAATGCTTTATAAAAGGGGGCAGACAAGCCATGTGGCCCTGGGGATTTGTTTAGGAGGAGAGAGTTTATAAATGTCATTACTTCCTCGGGGTTAATGTCTTGTTCAAGAATTTCCCATTCTATTACCAAAATCTGGGGGAGCTTAACTGCTTGTAAATACAAATCCTGAGATTGTTCCTCTGGGTCTTCGGAGCTATACAGGTTTGAATAGAATGTGTGAAACAGTGATATTATTTGAGGAGTTTTGGTAACAACATAGCCATCTGGTGTTTTTAACAAAGGAATAGTTTGCAAAGCAATTGTTTGGCATAGTTGTCTCACCAGTAAGTTATCTGCCCTGTTTGCCTTGACGTAATATACCTGGAGCAAATACAGCAAGGATTTCTCTGCCTTTTTCGTTTTAAACAAATGAAATGTTCCTTTTGATATTCTCTAAGCTTTTAATATTGCAGGATCACAGCACATTTCCATCTTCTCATTATTCGTCGTAATTCAGCTTATAATACCGACTCCAGAGCTGACATTTGTTGCTGTTTATATGCTACTTCTACAATAAGGGACACACAAATTGAGGCTTTAAACGCATCCCACATAGTGTTCAGAGAGAGATCCGGTGTCATATTAAGATAAAATAATTCCTTTATTTTACCCTCGATTTTCTCCCTTATCACTGTATCATGAAATATTTTGGATGGGAATCGCCTGTTCCACACCTGTTGAACCATCCCACCAATGTATATCTTAATGGTCAAGGTTGCATGGTCCGAAAGCATAATCGGGTGACAAGTTCTTGAAGTAACCCTGCCTAACAGAGCCTTGGAGACCAAAACATAATCTATGCGGGAGAAAGAACGATGCACATGCAAATAAAATTCGAATCCCTTTGTCTCGCCTATTAAAGCTGCCCAAACATCTACCAGCGTTAAATTGGCAAACTTCTGTTTTAACAGACTAGAGGGTGCCGAATGCATCGAGGTGGTAATTGCACTGAGATCACGAACGAGGTCCCAATCTCTGTTAAGGTCTCCAAGCAGTATTACTTCCCCTTCGCTGAACACTTCTAATTGTGTAACGACTGATTTCAAGAAGGCATCCTGGCCCGTATTGGGAGCATAATCGAAAGCCACTGTTAGCCTACTAGGGCTGATTCCCAAAACATCAAAAAATATATTGACCCTCTTTGTGAACATGTGTTCGTAACACCTTACATTGTAGACCAGATTTCAGAGCAAGCAGGACCCCTGCCACTTTAGTCCCAGCATTAGCTTGCGGTACCGCCAGGAATGGATGAAGACACAGTTTATGCTGATCTGATTAACATATATGTGTCTCTTAGAGCGCCACCAAGTCCGGTTGGTGACGCCCCAAAAGAGCATCAAATTTCCTGTGCTTTGCCAGTGTATTTAGGCCTCCCATGTTTAAGGTCAAACATTTAAACTGTCCCATTCTACCAAAACAGTTATGACCACCTTATGCTCAATGTGTTCTGACACTTTTGTAGATCTTAGCCCAATGTGCCATGCGTACCCTCCCCGCCCGCCCCTCCCATCAAGCCGGGCCACCCCACTAACATAACCCCAAACCAACTTGTTTGCGACTTGCTTTACTTGGCTATTTTCCGGTGCCTTTAGGGTTTCTGAGCTGGTGCGGGGGAAAAAGTGGGATAGGGGACTAAGATGGGAAGATGTTCAACTTACTAAGTTAGGTTTGGACATCATGATCAAGCGTGTAAACGAGGACCGAGTGACCTCTTACGGGCCCATAGAATCAGAGCTCGCCCTTGAATACCTTAAGACAAGATAGCTGCACCTTGAGGAGTTAGGGTGCAGGATTCACATACTGCAACACAATTCAATAAGGACAACTCAAGAATTTGGCAAAGAGACTGTTAAGTTCATAGAGGTTTATTTCATGCCACTGCTGACATAGTGCAGCCTTAGTGCCGTTGTCGAGCTCCCAGCCTTAACCAACCACTAGCATCACACAGAGCTCATTTTTATAGCAAAATGTGAGGGAGCAATCTGCCCCCACCTTTCCTGCACAGTCTTAAGCAACTTCATCGTTAAACACTAGCTCATCGGGCAATTATTTTTACTTGAACTAACCCTTCAGAATGAAATACACTCTAGCATGCATGTCTGACTTTCCCTCTGGTGTTCCGTTCAATTTATAGTTGATGCAGCTGGACTCTTCATATAAGGTTTCAGACAAGGCCTAATTAAAAGTCTAGGTCCTGCCCATTCGTCAAGTTTCTGAAAGCATGGTGTCCTCGAATGTCTCAACTTTAAAATTACCTCATCTTACACACTTTGAGAACTACTCAGTTTCTTCTCATTTTAGCCCCATTTTTGGTTACATGCATTTTCATTAAAGGCATTTAGCCAGATGGATTTTCTGTCTGTGTACAGGAAAAGGGTTTTATTATGGATCTGAGAAATGTGGCCTCAAACATGTGTAGTTTGGACTAAGTTGTTGCCAAGGAGAGTTTGGAGGGGAGCGAGAAGTGAGGGAGCGATAGAGCGTGCTGGTGCTGTTTGCACAAACAGGCTACCCAGGGGGCAAAGATATTGAACCTGAAGGGGCATGGGCCCGGGGAGAAAATGGGACACCTTGAGAAGTGGTAAGGAGACGGTAGGGACCAAGGGATAGTTAGGGAGGAAGTGGATTTATTTAATTATTTAATTGTTGGGGAAAATGAAAGTGTTGAATTATTAATTGGTTGTTTAAAATAGTTTGTTAGTTTGTAAGGCCAGGGAGCCAGGTAAGCGGTTATTTGTAAGCTTTGGCCTGTCACATTAAAGCGACTTTTTCCACTATAAATAAGTCTGGGTTTTTGTGCAGTAAGCCAAAAGGAGGGATGTTACAATAACAGGTGACCGCGGCCATGCCCAGTCCATGTCACGAGTCCGCCGGTAACAGCAGACGATCCCAGCAAAGTTAAAGATGCGACCAGCTGTTCATATATTCTGCTGCCTTAATAAATACTTTGGACCCCATACATTACATCCCGGAGTTAGCGTAAGCAGGTGGAGGCACGCCGCAATGTTAACGGTTGAGGCGAGAGTCACAAACACCTCCTCATGTTGCGGCTGCAATCTTGGAATCACCATCCAGTATTCTTAAATACCCAACTAATGAGCTCCTTGGCAACAATTTGTATCCTGCTTGTAGGATGTCTCTAATCTTGTTGTAGGTTGCGCATTCAAATCAGAAAAGGAAACTAGCCGCACATAGACACTCTCAGGTAGCGCAAATGATGAAAGGGAGACTGAGCCAGATGACTTCCCCTCAGGGAAAAGGGATGAATTCCATGGATTTGTTGCACTCCCAAAGTATGCAAATGCGAGAGATGTATGGCTTGAAATGCAGTGGACAATGCATACTTTATATCTGTAAACTGCATTTCACCACATCAGAACTCCAGTACAATCTGTCCTGTTATAAAATCATGTTTTCTTGGAATACAAAGTTGTCTTTTATAATAATGATTTCATAGAAAGAGCGGAATGATTAAAGCACATGCATATGGTTTTCTCCCGCTGCTGATGTCACACCAAGAAGTGGGCAGTGAAAGAAAGAAAGGTTTTCTTAAGAGAGGCCCTTCCCGAGTGCAAGGAATAGGCCTGCGCTCCTCTGCACCCAGCTTTCATATGGTCTAAAAGAAACAGGAAACCTAGAGGAGAAACGCACTCCTGCCGTAGTCCTTCCTCTGCTGCTAACTTGGTGCTGCCGATTAAAACCGTAAGACTGGGCCAGAAGCGAAGGGGAACCGCAGGGATGTTCCTCTTATCTCCTGCTCCCTTAAAGGTATTTATGCCACACCCGGCTCCCCTTCCCGGATGCCTTTGCAGTGCAGTAGGGTAGTTGGATAGGGCAAGGAGAGTGCAGCATCTCTGAGATTCACCTGGAGTTTCACACATGGCAGATAATGTGAATAACTGCCATTTGTTGCCAATGCCTTGCATATTGTTAAAGTAACTGAAATTTGATGACAATTTGTAGTTTATGCTGAAAGAATCTGTGCATGTGATGGTGAAAGTGGGCATATGATACGGGAACCTGGTATGTGATGGCAATATCTGATATACAGTAAGATGTGAGTGAGTATATGGCATTGAATGGAAATATCACACGAACTGTTAGTATAATACTTTTATTTTTGTCTTACAAATGTAATCCTGTTTTATGAATCCAGAAAAACAGTTCCAACTATTAACACGTTTGAAATGCATGCAAATGAAGGCACCCACTCATACACGTGTCCTCATAAAATGCAAAAGTAAAGATAATATGCCTGTCGGGGAATGAGACCAAGAGATGAGTTCCAAGGATGACAAAATGTATATAATAAAAATGCCAGCAAAGAACTCTGCTGCCCGAGAGCGCGCTGACAAAAATTACACAGTCAGCACATTATAAGAAACAATTTCGTCATAAATGATGTCATTTACATATAGTAAAAAATCACAGTGCGGATTGGAGGAACATATGGCACAGCCTGCTCTATAGGGGACGCCATGTGCTAATAGGCTGCTGCTTCCCAGTTGGTCTTGGTGCACTTGGGTCAGCTGGGTTCCTCTCCGCGGTGAAGGTCAGGGTGAAACAGGTGATACATAAACTATCAAAGCTAAACAACAGGAACTGATAGTACAAGAATAATGGCGAACATCTGATTCATGCATGGATGGGGGTACTTTGAGAAAGTGGACTCATATATTGGCATTCCGACCTCTGCATTCAGGGCTTCATTG
Source organism: Ambystoma mexicanum (assembly GCF_040938575.1). Classification (NCBI taxonomy): domain Eukaryota; kingdom Metazoa; phylum Chordata; class Amphibia; order Caudata; family Ambystomatidae; genus Ambystoma; species Ambystoma mexicanum. Next base: position 650,109,778 of record NC_090930.1, on the reverse strand, counting down.
ATACTGGGGTTCCCGCTCCCAGGTATCTCCCCCTGGGGGTTTGATCTACAGTTTACTTTCCCTGGTGCCTCATGATAAGAACAGACATTTGTGGTTTTGGGGAGAATATACTGCTGCACGGGATTAGAGTTGTGGTGGGTGTCCTGGAATGGTCAAGGCAAGGGGGTCAGATGTGTATAACCATGAAAGGGATTGGGGGGTCGGGCTGGAGGACCCTGGCCTAGTGGGGTGGGGGCTGAGAGGTCACAGGCAGTTTAGTGGAGATGGATGGGCACTTGTGCTGAGCCTGCGTCAGTCTCACACTGTGTAAAGAGCACATTCTGTGAAAAGGATGCTAAAGATTTGCAACAGTAAATGGCTGGACTTCCGTGGTGAACAAGGCTTCTGCGGAGCAGGTCTGGAGTGGCGATGGTTTGGGCCTTCTGTGAGACATGCTGGGGAGGGGAGGGCTGCAAGCTGCGGAGGGATGGTTTTTAGGGCCTAGTAAAAAGATGGCGTCTGCTCTAATACAAAATGGTGTCAGTTCTTGGGAGTCTGAGCTATATTATTCGTATAAGTCTCTATGTTGTATCAGAAGAGGACGCACCTTGAGGTGGTTGTCTCTCCCCCCTTTGCCTACACGTAATGTATTTACCACGGGAAAGGCAAGGGGTTGGGATAGGACCATCTCCTTCCCAACATTTTTGTTGACGCCTTAGCGTGATTTCCTCGAGAACCCCGTACCTGCAGCGAAATACAGAGCCTCTCCGGAAAGGCTGCACCCACCTACAGCTGACCAGTCCCCTAAACACATACACAGACGAAAAAAAGGTTCTTGTGGGTTCCGGCTTTGCGAATATACTGCTGTTCGCTGGAGCTGGGTGCGCCCCATGGAGAGGCCCAGGCATTGTGGATAGACCGCGAATGGAGGCTCTTGGAAGAACACGGGAACGTCAGTATAATTTGCAAGGATAGGCAAATAATGGGATTCGGGGAACATAGAGCAGAGTGACTGAACAGAACATGCAGTGGATAGATGTGAATGAGTTGAGTGGTTGTCTGAAGCAAAGTGCCTTTTTCTTTTTATGGTCATTAGTATTTTTTATTAGATAAATAAGGAGGAAATACAGAGGTGATACGGGAACCTAGCTCCAAAAGGGGCTGGGGGGTAGCACCATGGTGCACTGTCTCAACCAGTGAGAGAATAAATATGGAGATAAAATTAGGAGCCCCACATAGTTAGAGGGCTCGGGAACAAGTAGTGATTGCTGTTGTGACTTGTTATTTTAGCTTTTTATTTTCAGTGTTCTTATATATGTGGAGGAAGGCCCAGGAGGGGTGCATGTGATGTTAATGCTAAGTGATTGAGAAAGTACACATTGCTCTCAAAAGGGGGACAAGCTATATGTTTTCTGTTTTTGGTTGTGTGTTGTTTTTGTGGATTAAAAATTGTTCTATGTTTCTTTTTATATATTTGTGTACCGTATACTGACCTTAGAGATAGATATGATAAAACTTCATTGATTGTCCAGAAATGAAGGCCCCAGGCATAGAAGAGAGGGTAAGGGAAAAGGGCCCCTACGAGCATTGGGGATGGGGCTGTACAAAACACACAAGGTAAAAGGTTTTAGTGATGAGGATGGATACCTCGTTATCCCATATTTGCAATCACCTGCCCCTGTACAGTGAGCGAATTAAAAAGTATCATGGTCAATGGGTGACCAAACCGAAGGGGGAGGGACTGTCGCATTCCTGGCCGGAAGAAGGGTCCTTTGATAAGGGAACGTTAGAACACCTATCAACATACCTAACAACAAAATACTAAGGAAGGCAGCTACAGAACCGAAGAGAGGTGTTAGATTTGTGGTGAATGTTCGAAGAAACTCCCGCCATAAATAAGAAGGAAAAAGGGTCAGAAAAAATAATAGCAGCAGGGGGAACAGAGAGGGAAAAGGAGGCGGGTGAGGAGGAGCCCAAGAAAATCTATCCATCACTCACCAAGCCAGCAGAAGTGTATTCAAACCCTATGTATGTGCCAGGGGGAAGTACGCCAGTAACATCGAGTATTTCTCCACCCCACCTTACGATCCCTCCACCACCACCCCCGCCCATTCAGCCGTAACTACCAGAGATCTTGAGGTAGCTTTAACCTCCACCCGCACAGAATTGGCTTGATTACGAGCTATATGTGAAGCAGCACAAGGATCCGAGGCAGAGTCCTGACTCCCAAGAGGTACCCATCGCATGCCAGAAGAGGAATGAAAAGCAGGAGACTTCCTCATTAGGACCGATAACACGCCCATATGGGCCATACGAATAGACCGGGAAGGGAACATTTATAGTGTGGGGTATGACACTGGGGCATCTGTGAGGGACAAGGAGTACTGGAGTAACTTTGACGAATCGGAAGAGGGTGCTATAAGAGGGATACAGCAAGTGGAGCAGGCTGCCACTACGATAGGAGATACATGGGAAGGGAGGCTCAGAAACAGAATGGAAAGGATGGCCCTGGCCAAAAGGAAGAGGGAAGGAGCAAAAAGCAGGAACATAAAGTCGAAGCTACAGATGCCCCTGATCCACAACGGAGCAGGCGGCCCCACTATGTCCTGTGGGCACATATGGATAAAAACAACCTCCTGAAATCCCTCCCCCTACCTACAGCAGGCACGGGAAAATAGATCTATGCCTTCAAGAAAAACACTGTTAGTATGCCCCCTGTCATAGGAGATATTAAAAACCTCTTGGTGTCCGCAGTGGGTAATCAAGCAGACTTGGTGTGGGAGAAAGCAGGTTTCCCAGGTGGGACTATAAGTAATGATACTCATGATGGGGCGTCATTTAATAATGTCTGAGTACAAATGTGGATGCACTGCGCAGATCCTTCCCCAACACCCCCGACTTACATTCCATAATGCAATGCAACATGGGGGATGAGGAAGATTCTGCGCAGTTCATTCTCTGGGTCCAAGAGATGTGGTGTCCGGAGACGGGCACCGCGTGGGACCAGTCTATTTTATTTCATCATTAAGCAAGGCCTCCAAAAGGAAGTACAGAAGGCCCTTGATAAGATAGCAGGGATAGAAGCCAAGGGCTGGCCCGAGATTCAGAGCATTATAGTACATCACTGTAAGAGGATCAAAGAAAGCAAAAAAGAAACTATTCAGAGGCGATTAGCTGAAGAAGCGAAACTAGTGCAGACAAAGTTGGTGAAGGTAACAGCGGTAGCAGTAGCACCACCCACAGAACAGCTGGGAGAGGAATGGAGTGTCTCTGTAGCTACACAGGTGAGAATGGCAGTGGTATGGACAGACAATGGGCAGGAGCATTGGGGAGGTGAACAATATATGGGATGCCTTTGGCATTTTTCTAGGTGCCCCTTGACCCCGAGTCACAGTATCTCACTGCCTTCACCCTGGAGGGAGGAGGTATGAACACTGTTGCTTACCCCAAGGATATTGCAAAAACCACAGCATATTCAATAGGATATTACAAGAAGATCTTGGCAATATCCAGGTTTTGAGCACCATTATTCAATACGTGGTTGACCTCCTAGTATGCAGCGAGAATGAGGAGAGTTGTCGAAGAGATTCCATTGCCTTGCTCCAACTCCTGGCACAAGGTAGACAAGAAAAAATGACAATACTGTCTGAATGAGGTCCTGTATGTGGGCCAATTGATCTTGAAAGATGGTAGAAGAATAATCCCTGATAGGGCGGCAACTGTGTGCGCCTCAGCCAGACTGCACCCAGTAAAAGATCTTGGCAATATCCAGGTTTTGAGCACCATTATTCAATACGTGGTTGACCTCCTAGTATGCAGCGAGAATGAGGAGAGTTGTCGAAGAGATTCCATTGCCTTGCTCCAACTCCTGGCACAAGGTAGACAAGAAAAAATGACAATACTGTCTGAATGAGGTCCTGTATGTGGGCCAATTGATCTTGAAAGATGGCAGAAGAATAATCCCTGATAGGGCGGCAACTGTGTGCGCCTCAGCCAGACTGCACCCAGTAAAAGACATGCAGGAGTTCCTCAGAAAATGCAATTACTTTAGGGCATGGATACTAGATTACACAGCCTACACAAGGCCTCTATTGCAATGCCTAAAAGAAGCACAGAAAGACAGGACACCCATAAATTGGACAGCAGAAATGCAAACAGCATTCAGCAGCCTAAAATATTTGATCTCTACGGCCCAGCCCTAGCCACACCTGATTATGAGCGAAAATGTTATATTTTCTCACACTCCGATGGCACTCTAATAACAGCAGTGCTCAACCAAAAGAGCTCCCTGGGTCACAAACCTCTGTCTTATTACAGTGATACACTTGATTCAGTGATGCAAGGTCACCTCATGTGCGAACAAGCTCTTGCAGCTGCTGACTTTGCAATTGAAAAATGTTTGACAATTGTCATGGGGTGCTCCATCACCCTGTATATGGAACACTCCCTGTTCACAACACTTGAAAGGTCAAAGTCTACCCTCACCACACAAAGGGCATCAGCGTACGAAATAATACTCTCACCCCAAATATCCATGTAGTGAGATGTAAATATGTAAACAGAGCCCTGCACCATCCACAACCTGCAGGAACATGATTGTGCTACATATGAGGGAGAAGGGGATGACATTCTAAAAGCAAGGGAACATGCATTACAGAAGGGAGAAGTGTTCTTTGTTGATGGCTCAGCATCCATCAGCCAATAAACAGGAGAAAAACATGTAGGGACAGCAGTAGTGCAGTTGGAAGAAGGGGAGTATGAAATATTAGTTAAAAAATGCCTGCCCATGTACTACTCCGCCAGGCTGTGGAGCTAGTGCATTGACTGTGGCCCTGCACACAGCAAAAGGATGTGCAGTGACAATATACTCTGACTCAGCATACATAACCACAAGAGTACATTCTGGCCTCTCCCGATGGCAAAGAAGAGGGTTCAGAAGGGCTGATGAGTCTCTGGTACAAAATGCTGATCTATTGAATACATTGATTGAAGCACTTTCAGGACCCTCTGTAGTAGCCAAGTGAAATGCCAGGCACATAACATGGACTAAATATCTTTGGGTAATGCAGCTGCAGATGCAGCAGCAAAGGAAGCAGCATACCTCCCCATACACTTGAGTATAGAATGCATATTAATAAGCAAAACAGAAGAGCAAAAACAGACGGTTACAATGCACTCCCCATACACAAATAATAGAACTACAAAAGAGAGCCCCGCCAGCAGAGAAAAACCTATGGACCAAACAGGGGTGTTCACAGTCGCCCACTGATTTGTTGTGGAGGCAGGACAAAACGGGAAAGGTTGTCATGCCTGTGGAACTATTATACGTGGCCTTCGAACAATTACGCTTCCCCGCCCGTAGCTCAAAGCAACACATAGCAGCCGATCTCCAGGGAGATTGGTTCATCCCAAACCTCCAAGAGTATCTTATTAAAATGGTGGTTGAGTGTACAACATACCAGGTATTCAATTATGGGAGGACTCCGAAAACCCTGCAAGGAACCCTGCCCAACCCTGTAGGTCTCTTCCATGAGCTGCACATTGATTATGCAGAAATGGCGGAGAGGTGCAACAGAGTACGATATTTGATTGTGGCGGTATGTCCTTTCTCACAATGAGTGGAAGCAGGGCCCTGTGCGCACCCAGATGCAAAGTGTGCAGCTAAGTTCCTCATTAGAGAAGTATTCCCCCGATGGGGGACGTGTGATGTCATAAAAGCAGGTTATCAAAACTGTGGCACTCCTTACAGTCGAGGAAAGGCAGGAAAGCAAAAGAAAAAACAGTGTCTGGGGGAAACGAAATGCTGAAAGTCAAGAAGAGAAATATAGTAAAAGGAGGAAGCGGTGGAAGCGGCAGAAGCGGCGAAGGTCACCGAAAGGGTGAAATGAAGTTAAACACAAAGAAGGGAAAGAAAAGTGAGTAACAAACGGCAAGGCCGAAGAAGGACAGGGGAGGGTGAAGGCTGGAATTCGGAAGGCAACGAAAGCAGAATTCAGCTAAGGATGCAAGCAAACTCAGTTGGAGCGTTGTACAGCATACACTAAAGTTGCAATGTGCAGGGGGGCATGGTCAGTAGGAAGATAAGGAAGCCGGTCAGAAAGACTAGACCACCCTGGGATGGGATTATCAATGGTGGCTTCTCCATCGGCTCCACAACTTCCATTCCCAGCCTCTCATGACAGGGTCTAGGAGTAAGTTAAAGTATGCTAAAGGTTTATGGGCTAGCACTGTTTTCTGGGCCAGGACCACTCTCATCACTTGCCCATTCGAGTGAGTAAACAGATCAAATTGTTTTTTGTAATTCGGGGTTGCCAAGACTGGAGCATTGCAGATCACAGTTTTGAGTTCCCGAAAGCAAATCACCAGCTCCTCGGACCATTCCATCAGACCCTTTTCCATTTATGCTTCCTTAAGCCCCAGCATTAAGGGCCTCGTGTAACTAGCATAGTAAAAAATCAATGATCTAAAATAGTTTCAAAAACTGCTGCATTTGTTTCCCCATGAATGGTTGTGACGTATTCTGAACTGCGGTGGCTCTCTCTGGGCATTACCTTCCTTTCCCCAAATATACTGGGCCTCATTACGAGTAGGGCGATAAGGGATACCGGGCACCAGTAAGGAGACCGGCGCCAGTGATCCCTTACCGCCCTACTACGAGGTCCCTTAGCGGGTCCCTCCTTTAATGCCTGGTCTGACCAGGCGTTATGGACGGCACCCGTTAAGGGACCTTGATGCTAATAACGGTACCGCAATTTGCGGTACCGTTATTAGCGCCTTCCCCATTCCCATTGAGCCCTATAGGGGCTCAATGGGAATGGGGAATGGCTTTTTCAATGGGGACTTAGTGGTCCCGCAAAGGTTGGACTACACCGGTAAATCCCCATTGAACCAAGTCGGAGTCGGTACCGGTATGGGAGGTAGTCATGGCGCAAATAGCGCCATGACTACCACCATACTCGGAATGAGGCCCACTATCTCTGTCTGGCAGTATTGCGATTTGTCTTTGTCTACTTTGTACCCCTCCTCTGCAAGCAGGGTGAAGAGCGTCATTGAACCTCCTAGACACTACTATTCTGAAGAGCTACAAACTAGTACATCATCCATGCACTGAATCCATTTGAACTACCCTGCTGAAAACACTTGTAGATTCACAGTACCCCTGGGGCATCCTTGTAGGCTTGAATCTCTGATCATGATACGTAATTGCTATGAGGTAGTGAGAGTCAAGGTGTAAAGGGATCGAGAAAAATGCATTTTTCAAATCAATGGCTTTCAAGTTGATCACACCAGTAGGGATATTGCGGAGAATAGCAGTAGGATTTGGGTCCACCGGTAACTCTACCTGAACAATATTATTGAGGGGGCACAAATCCTCGACCATCTTCCAACTGGACCCCTTCACTTTCTTTAAAGGGTAGATGGCCGTCTTACATGGGGATACAGAATATTGTATGATGCCATGCTTCAACAACACCAACACAAACAAACAGTCATAAATCCCTTTGTCCAGCTCTCTAGACATGGTGTACTGCTTAACCCGTGGTAATATCACAACAGGTTTTAATTGTATCTGCACTGCTCCAACACTCTTTAGCAGCCCCACATCATGAGGATTGCTGGTCCATAAATGGTCTGGCATTTGTTTCCAAATTCTCCTTCCACCATGGCGATGTATTTGTAATGATGAGCGTGGTCTATGGTATCTTCCTTTGCTCTGTCGCTGGCACCCCAATCTCCCCACATTTTTTTCCTGTTTCTTCGAACAATTGCTCGTCGGACACGTCCCTTAGCGATAAGGTCAGATTGATGCACAAAACTGTGCACTACTCTCCACCTTCCTCGTTGGGGCTTGAGAGACCCACTCTGTTTTTCTTAATGCCTACTGCTTCTAGGAGAATCATAACAATGGTGCCTGGTATTACCTCCTGCGTCACAGCCAGCCAAAACAAAAACTCAATCGGTACCCACCATGTCTGATCTCTGATTCTGGCACCCAACTTAACAAAACCAATACCCCATAAAGAAACAAAGTCAAATGTACAGGTACCCCCCCTTATCGTGCTGTTACTACAGTATTGTTACTGGATACAAACCTGGAGTCGCATATACTATACCTTCCTCCATGAAAGCAATCTACATGTGGAATCGACTGAGGAGATCTCTGCCCAAGAGATTTGCGGGGGTATCTGTCAATGCAACAAAGGAGCAGAAACATTTTGTGTACCTACCTTAATGCACGGATCCTCAGTGTAAGGAACCGACAGGATAGCCCCAGAGAATCCCTGTGTGTCCCTTGTTTTGCCTGGCAAGGACAACTCAACTTCCTTGATGCAAGATTTTTTAGCCCCTGTATCGTCCATGAATGAAAACGTTTGGTTACCTACCTGCACACCTATCGGGGGTTTCACTTACAGATCGGTGGTAACGGACAGGATGGGACACCTCAGAGATCGCTGTCGGCTGTCCTAATCTTGGTACATATTAGCACCAGGAAGTGGGAAAGGATTCCCTCCCAAAACACTTGCTCCAGGGTAGTGAGTGACCGTTCCTTGGGGTAAAGGATTCTTCTCCAATGTCTGTACTGGTGCTTGTTATGGCATGGTCATATGAATCACATAGGCCTGTGCAGCCCCAGTCACTGGACTGGGTCTGTTCAACCTGTGCCGGCTGCGATTGCACATAACCTGGGGCATATGGCATGGTTGGGGATTGCATTTTCTGAGCGCCTAAGTTAAAATAATGTGGCCTGTTTCGACAATCTTGTGCCACATATCCCATCATTCCGTACAACCAACACTGAACCCCATATAACCCTCCAGTTATTTTCCATTGGCCCAGTAAACCAGGGAACCTTTCCTCTGAACCAGCCAAATGACATATTTCCTTGTGAAAATCCTCCCCTGACCCTCGGAAACTGTCTCATTTGCTTTGGACCGGGAGGATACCCGTCCATCTAATATTGTGTCATACCTGCTTCACTATATACCTGTTGTCCCAATTGTCCCTGCTGTCCCTCTGTGGAACTGGTAATCCCTGCTCCTTTCAAACAGATTTTCGCTAGCTTCTTCTGAACAAGCTTGGCTTGTGCCTTTTGTGCCTGCTCTATTCTCTCCTTCACCTTCTAATGCCTGCTTTTACAAAAGTGAATTTCCGGCCAACTCTTGGCCGCCATCCCTGCTACTTGGTCTAGATTGTGCTTGTAAAGACTGGAGGGGGGTATCTGTACTTCTGTCCTCTAAATGGTTGGGACAGAGGCACACAGCACCCCAGTAAAGGTTCTCTATATGGAAGCTATGGATGAGCAACCAAGGCTTAAGCTCTCAGTAGGTGATGCAGGCTGGTTCTTAAGTACAGTGAGTCCCGAAGCACCCACAAAGGAATGTCCACACACTATGTTAGGTGATAATGGGACCCCTCCCCTCACCCTTGTGTGAGGCAAAACACCTTTGACTCCGCTCTCTCCTTCTCTCCTTAAATCACAGACTTTGCAATGAAGGCCCTCTTTCAGCTGCACCTCCTCAGAGGCATTCCCTCTATCCTCACCGTCCCCCAGAAACTCAATGTCTCCAGAGCTCTCGTCCTCTCCAAGCTGGACTATTGCAACAGCCTCTTCCTTAACATGCAATGTACTGCACAGCTATGTTTGCATTCCACATGAGGGCAATTATTGCATTGTAATCATTGATGTACTTTGATGCTTTGCTTCTTTTAATGCAGTATGTGTTCTTAGGCAATTTGCTTTTAACACTGTGTCTAACAGAAGACATGAAGCTGTTTACTTGTCCTTTTGTTGAAACTCGTCTAGGGAAACCAAAGCAGCTTTTGGTTTAGCATTTCCCTTCATTTTTATATCTGCATCGACAATACTTGCCACATTCAAGTCTTTGAAACCACAAAACTTGTTCATGTTGCTCACTATGTGGGCTTTATGAAGGGATTTCGCAAGTGACATATTTGTGAATGAACTGCAAGACAGTGACATCACTGTCTAGGCCACATTTAGGAGCATCTTTTATCCACAAAAGAATGTGGTTGTGTGGTGCTACTCTCGATAGATATTCTTTTCTCCAAAAGAAGTGTTGCACTTCTCCGAGGGGAGGAATTGTTTTATTTCAGATGAAGTGCAGCATGGCAATATAGTGGTGATGGAAGTACCTTGACACATTCACAGGGTCAAGAGAGCAGAGTTCTTCTGGTGTTTTCATGTCTGTCCCTGCTTTGATTTTGTTTGCTATGCGTAGGAAATTGTGCAAGTTTTCCCAAGCATACTCTGCACAACTTAAAGTGACAAACCATGCGGGTGGGCCAAGGTTGCGCAGCATACACCATACATCTGCGTGACCTTGGAACCAGTATTCTTTTGTACCACGCATGTTTGGCAAGAGATTTGTGCTACTTGACTGCAAAACTTCATCCTTGTCTTACACCTTTTGAAGTAGTTGCATAGCAGACATGTTTAAAAAATTGGAACCTATTTTCAGTGTGAGTGCAACTCGGTAACATAGAGTTGCTAGTTCACTTTCAAACAGGAGATGGAATATGGATTCAATGTTTTGTCTGAATCTGGGGTCTTCAGAATACATCTGAAAAGAGCGGTAGTCTGATGCTGTTATTTGTGTGCATCTTTCATTATACCTTTGCCTTTTCCAGTAGGAAAGAGTAGAGGAAAGGCTTGTGCTTCTACACTTTTTCCCCATACGCTGATTGGAGATCCTTTGGCTTGCCGCATTTGGTATATTTCTAGTGCATTGTCTATGCTGTCTTTCAAGTACAGTGGGTGAATTGTCTACTGGTCCAAAATATTGGATTCTGTAATAGGATCTACAAGTTCAAAATGGCCAGTTGATGGGGAATCCTGAATCGTTTCGGTGGTTTCTCTCAGGTTTTCTTCAATGTTTATTACTTTGTAGTATTCATTGTTCTCTGTAAGATATTGTAGGGCTTCTCTAACTTTGTTTAAGTTTACTAGTTGCTGCCAAATTTGTTTGTCTTTTGTAGGTACCCCATTCACTTGGATAATCAAAGATTGAGCTATTGGCCGTTGCACTCCCAGAGTGTCTACATTTTCTTTAAGATTTAATGGCAAATAAACTACTTTGTGATTAATCCTTTCAGTAATTCAGAAGGAGGTAACTTGGCTGTTTTGGGTTGAAGGCACATTATAGCTTGAAATGGGTGTACTGTTTGGATTATAATGCTCCCATACAAATTAAGCTGTTGGAGAGGTTTTGGATGTGGGAATATTTCCAATTTATTAGTGATATCCCGTGAAGGCATTTGGTTATTATCAAGATTTGTACTGCAGTATGTGCAAAGTATTGAGGGGTTAATAAGCTTGTATTCGTTTTCTGCTAGAAGATAGAAAGCTATTTGGAACCATTGGGATTCCTCATTGTCTTCTATTTTGTACATTATATCTACAGTTTTGGTGCTCTTTATATAAAAATGTCTGGTACAACACACACATACTTGGTTTGGTACTTCAGCAGATGTGCTTTTAAAAGTTGCTATTTCTTTTTGTACGTGTTTATTAGAAGGTTGACATTTGTACGTTTTTCGCTACTCTTCTCTAATGTTACTGGATTTTCTAAGTGATCTTCACGTCCAAAATATTTGCTTTGGATGTGGTCTATTTCTTCAAGGACTTCTTTTGCTGTGCCATGTAGGAGCATGTAATTAAAATGTTCCAGTTCTAATGCAGGACCTTTTGCACGAAGGCCCTGATCTTTCCTGAGTGGATTCCTGCCACTATCATTCCCACTCAGATTTACTCCTCTTTCAAATGCCTCGTCTGCAGGCACTCTCTCTCTTCTAACCACTCTCTTACTGTTGCTACTCTCTACCGGCCCCCTGGTCAAATCACCTCTTTTGTCTATGAGTCAGCAGACCTCTTCTCTTCCCTCCTGGCCTCAACCACTCAACTCCGCCTCCTTGGGGACCTCAACATCCATCTCAATTCTCCCTGTTCCTCATCTATGCTCTTTCACAAGTTCTTTGATTCCCTCTCCCTTTCTATCTTCCTCTCTGGCCTGACTCACTCTTCAGGACACACTCTTGATGTCTTCATCTCCTCTGGCCTGCCCCCACTATCCCTCTGACCACTCCTCTCTCCTGGAGTGACCAATGCCTCCTCTATTCCCATCTCTCCCTCTCTTCCCCCCAAGCCAAGCCTACCCCAACATTGCCACCTACCTTCTCAGACATCAATTGAGGCTTTCGCTGCTACCTTCTCCACCCCCCACCTCTGGCTGACTCACACCCGGACACAGCCCTGTCCCGGCTCTACTCTTCTATGTCTGATACTGTTGATGATCTTGCCCCTGTCATGAGGATCTGTTTGAAGTCCAAAGCCAAGTGCAATTCCTGGTATGACTCCGACCCAGCTACACTTAAACGTAAGAGTAGACGCTTGAGAGGAAATGGAGGGCTTCTTGATCATCCTCTGACAAACTGGCCTGTCGCCTGCTCCAAAGGCAATACCGACTCTCTGTCCTCACCAAGAATGGAGTCCACATTCAAGCCCATGTCTCTGCAGCATCTAACAACTCGGCCAAACTCTTTAAAATGTGCAAGCAGCTTGCCAACCCTGCTGAAGTCTCTACCCCTCCGCTTGCCTCCAAAGCCCTCTGCAATGCCCTTGCCTCTCATTTTATCTCAAAAACCCAGGACATCCTGTCCACCCTCTCCCCCCTCCTACTCCTCTCCCCTCTGCGTTTGTGCTTTCTGACCCTCCTTCAATCCACCCTCCCTCTTTCTCATCCTTTTCTCTTTTCTCCCCTGATGAGCTTGCTAGACAAGTCTTATCTATGAAAGCCTCATCAAAACAGATTCATCCCTGTTCCTCTAAAACCATCAAGGACCACATTGATACCCTCGCTCCGGACCTTGCTGATTTTTGCAACCTCTCCTTTGCCTCAGGATCCTTCCGCTCCCTTCTGAAGCACTCCTTTGTGCATCCTTTTCTCAAGAAACCCACAGCTAATACTTCTTGTCTGGCGTACTACCACCCAATTTCCATTACTCCCTTTCTGGGCAAACTCCTGGAAAAGATTGCCATCTCTCAGCTTAACCTTCATTCTGATTCTGTTGGCTCTCTCTACGACCACCACTTCAGAGCTGCCAGATGCACGGAAACTGCTCTCCTGAACATCTGTGAAGATGTGCTCTCCAACCTTGACTCTAACATTCTCTCTGTCCTCATCCTACTCGATCTCTCTTCTGCCTTCGACACAGTCAACCATATCACCCTACTCAACCGTTTCTGTGATAACCTGGGTATCACTGATCAGGCTCTGGCCTGGCTGACCTCTTTCGTCTCTGTTCAACCCTCCCAGATCCAACTTGGGTCCTTCCTATCATCTATCTACCTCTCCTCCTATGGTGTTCCCCAGGGGTCTAACCTCTCACCCTGGCTTTTCAACCAATACTTGGCAACTATCGGCCACTGCATTGCCATTTTCTGCTCAAATTTCCAGTACTACGCTGATGACACTCAACTAATTTTCAGGCTGCCCTTTACCAACTCCTCTCCTTCTCTCATCTCTGATTGCCTAACTGCCATTCATGATTGGAGTGCCGCCAATGATCTTTGTCTAAATGTTAACAAGGCTGAGATCCTCCTCAATGGTACACCTTCACCATCATTTCCCCTCACTCTCTGGCCGGCCTCCCTTGGCCCTCCTCCTACCCCTTCCTGTGAGGTTAAGAACCTCTGGGTCATCTTTGACTCCACACATTCCTTCTTCGCCCACATCTCTGATGTCTCTAAAAAGTCAAACTTCCTACTGCACCTGCTCAGAGGTACTCTGGCTTTCCTCTCCATCCCCCAGAAGCTCATTGTCTCCCCAGCTCCGGTTCTCTCTAGGTTGGACTATTTTAATAGCCTCTTTCTAAATCTTCCTGCCTCTACTCTCCGCCCTTTGCAACTAATCCAGAACAGGACTGCAAGACTTGTCCTTGGCCTCAAGCCCTGGGATCGTATCTCTCCAACTATGAAATCCCTTCATTGGCTCCGAGTGGATGCCAGGATTAACTTCAAAACCCTCTGCATTGTCCACAAGGCTTTCTGGGGCCTGGGTCCAAAATACCTTCAACTGTCCCTTTGTAAATACCTCCCCTCTTGAGCTCTGCACTCCTCTACCTCTGACTCCCTCAGGGTCAGTTGTTTTTCCAAGAAATGAGCTGGGGTAGATCTCTGTCTTCGGCTGGGGCCTCCCATTGCAACAGCCTCTGTGCCACGCTGAAACTCGAAGGGAACGATCTCTGGTTCCAGAAGCACCTCAAGACCTTCCTCTTTGCTTCTGCCTTGGCCCCCCCTCCTCCGCTGATCTGTTTCTATCGCAGCACCATGCACCTGACCACCCTCTGTCCTCGGGCCCAGGTACCTGCTCACCATGTCACCCTCCTGCACTGCCTCCAGGCCACCCCTTGCACTGGGGTCTGTATCTGTACCCATACAGTCCTCCACCCCCTTTCGTTTCCTTCTGCACTTATCAGACTTACCCTGTCGGCTGTCTTAAGTCCAGCACTTGCCACTTGCTGACTGCACTACCACCGTTTATTGCCTTTATTATTATTTTATTTCTTTTTCTATTATTATTCTGTTTTCTCCTCTGCTCCGCACGTTCCACTTCTCCCTCCTTCCATACACTTTTCCCCTTTTTCTGCACTTGTGCATTCTCAATGTCACTGGGCCTAGTAAGATCGTTGTTTTGTTCTCCCCTGTTCCCCTCCCTTGCCTGTCACACTCTGAAACACTTGTGTATGAGCGCAATATAAATAAAAGATCAATATCAATATAGTACATTCTCTGGACGAGATTTCGTATAGTGGAATGGTGTATCACTAACATTTTGATGTGGTGGAAGGTGCTTTTGCAAGCAGGTCTTGAAATGCAGGCTAATGAATGTCCTCGCAGTCCAGTGTAATTGCGCACTTGACAGGATTCCATAGTTTGCAACATTTTTATTATTTTTTTTTCTCTTTTACTTTCACATAGTGATTGAGGAATTGGCATAAAAGTGTTAAGGATTGTTTCCGTACGTTACACATTGAGGTGCAGGGCCATTTGTAGATGGGACAGATTCGTTCAGTGGAATTGAGAGTTGATTGTAAGTTTTTTGGGGACATTTTTTCAATGAGGGTTTCTTCTGCCATAATAGTGTTGTCTACCATTTCATACCAACGGCAACTGCTATGTATGGCAATTGGGTTTTTCTGCTCTTGTTTGTATGCCTCTTCATTGAATTATGGTTCTGTGCTGGTTGTATGAATCTACTCACCAGCACAGAAGTTTGCAAAGGTATCTATCTTGACATTGCACATGTTGCAAAGTACTTTTTGTAGTTTACTGATTAATTTTGATAATGGTTTCATTCTGGGTAAAATTCATATATATATATGAGAGCTTCCAGGATTAGTCTTCTGCAGTAATTTTTAAGGGTTGAGTGTGATATCCCTGCTGTTTTTATAATATTCTGAAGTACTCTGTGGTGGAACATATTTAGATTTTTTTTTTTTTTGGAATGCTTACCTGTGACTACATTAACATTGCTAGCTGTAGTGTAGCGCTATTGGTAATTTTATTCTTCTTAATACATTTGTTTTATTTTTATTTTCGAAAGAGGGGCCATCCTTTTTTTTACAGCTAGCTGATTCTGTTTTTTTGAGTGACTGTATTAGCTGTTTGGTTTGAACATTTACCATAAACTCTGTTAGAGGTGGGTGATTATTTTGCATGCTTTTAGTTTTATCTGCTTTATTTTTTTGTTGTTTTCTACCGAGATGCTTTTTGGTAGGCATTCTCATCTGTCTGTTGGAGAAAAAAGGAAACTGTGGGTTTGAAAGTTGTGTAATGTATTTGCGTGCACTGTGCATCAGTGTCTGGATCTCAGGGCAGGCATAAATAGAGGGTGGTGTGATTGTGCAGTGGGCTGTTAGTTCTGGTTGGGAAGGCTATAATAGTACCTGTGTGTGTTTATGTGTGAAGGGCTTGCTTATGTTTTCACGATACTAGTGGGTGTTACGATACTGGTGTTCAGATGAGAATACAAAGAGTGTACCTGCTGAGGTGCAATGAGTAAGATTGAAGCAAATTCTGTTGGATTGAATAGAATTTTGTAGGCTACTATACGGCTAGACTGCACTGTATGAGTAACAGAAAGAATACTTCTACACTATCACACTTACTTTGTTGGATGTGAAGAGTAGTTTTCTTCCAGGGTTTATCTTCTAGTAGAGATGTTTCTGTCTTTTAGGAGTCTGTTCTTCACTGCAATTGGGAAAGAAGAAAATTACTGGGTATGTGTGGTAATGGCAAAATAATTGTACTAGAAGAACAGATAATTTTATACTGTAGGAGAATGTGTTGGGAAGAAGAGTTAGTAACATTGCACGTGATTATGAGTATAGTTGTAACACTGCTTTTGGTGCAGACGGATTGCCACCAGATTCCTAATACTTGTTTGGCAGCTAGCTTCTCAGTGTCACTTAGACATTACAGGCCATATTGGTTTGCACAGTCAGGTGTTGGAAAATGTTAGTCTCTATGTGTGCACAATTGTATAGCACTCTATGGGAATGGGGACTTGAAAGCATCAGCATCGTTGGTATTGGGGCCGGTGGTCCCATGATAAGCATGACCTACGGGGCTGCAGTTTTTAAAGCGTGAGAGTTGTTGCACTATTTGTATTGGAAATGGAGTACTGCAAGTCCTAGTAGGCTGAAAGAAATGGAGAAGCCAAGAAATATGTACAAATTAGAAAGGAGAATGTTATTGTGTGCAATTTCATTAACTTTCCCACACATGGATGCTTGGTACATGAGTGCTATTGCAGAATGTTGTAGAAATCCTTTCCCTTTCATTTCATTTATTTATTAAGAAATGCAGACAGCACTGCTGTAACTGTACACATACATTTATTTGGTTTCCTTCGATTGGTGCTGAAATGAGTAGTTGTAAATGCAGTGAATTTTGTCATTTTTCAATCCATGTATATGGCATGCTTTGGTAACATACATTAAGTTTTCATTTTCAGTGCGCAGTGTGAGAGATTTACTGCAGGTGTGTTAGTGGGAGAAGTGGTTTTAAAAGTGACAGCATGAAATAAAAAAATAACAGTTTGAACATTAGAATGGATGATATGGGCAAGCATGGATGTTGTGGTAATATATTGAAGTTTCCTATAGGATCTGGCACTTGAACATGCTGTGGAAATGTTTCAAATGTGCATTTCTTTTCTGTTACAAAAAAATCAGAGAGTGCTGCTGAAATTGCAAATGTGTGTTTTGAAACTTATGAAAGTGCTGATTAAAAGAAAACTTTCTAAGCACACAGCATTGTAAGGAACTGTCACTTGATGTCAGGAGATGGGACAAATGAGAGATTGATTATTGAGTATGTTATGCAGGGTAAGTAGCACAAACCCTGTTTATATGCATTTGTAAAAGAGTTGGAAATTTACTTTACAGAATATATGTATACCTCTACTTTGTGTTGCTAGATGCAGATGTGGATGAATCTGGAAGTAGAAATCTTGGAGAGTTTTACAGTACTTTTTGATGCAGGTGCTTAGGAATGACAGGAGACATGTACTCTGAGTGTTGAACAGTACATCTGCAATGTTGAACTGAAATGACAGAGTTAGATGCAGATTGCTTGACTGTGATTGGTGGATGGATGTGTGACTGCTTAGCAGTAGCCAATGAAGGAGTGTTGCAAAGAGTGAAGTGGAAAGGGAAGAAGGGCTGCCCCTGTGTTACAGGGTCTGCAGACACTGTGGTAGTCCGCAGATAGGGCGTGTCACATCCGGGTCTTTTCAGGATGTCTGGTATGGAAAGAGAACTGTGGGGATCAGCCAATCAGGTGTTCTGGTTGTGCTGTTTAGGAAGAGAGAGTAATATATATTTTTTTATCATTGCTGTATGTAGTGAAGATGGCCGTGGTTGCAGATATGGAGAGAGTCAGTGTGTGGATGGTGGGAGATTGCTTTGTGAGTGATCTGCAGAGGTATCCAGAAAGAATTGGCATTTCAGCCAATCTAGGATTTCAGGGAGTGGAGGCTTTGTGGTGCGGTGTGCCTGGCCGCAATTTCCAAGGAGTGCTTCAACTTTGTAGAAATATGGCCACTTTCGATACTCTCGATGTTCTTGTGGTGCACTGTGAAGGAGTGTATTTGGTTACATCAGTGCAGTAAGTTTGCTGAGTGCACTGAAGGACTTGGTGAAGGCACTGATGCTTCTTTTTCCAAGTGCAAAGGTGGTATTTTCACACATACCATCTAGAGCAGTATGGAACAACCCCAATGTCTTCTGTCCTCAGCAAGATGTAGGAAGGCATCTGGTGAACAGAGGCATGTCTTCTTTTTTTGTGTACTGCTTGAGTATGAGACCATTAATTGTCTGAGTGTAAACTTCTTTACTGCAGATGGCATTTCTTTGTCCAACATTGGAAATGCCATTTTCGTTTTCAATGTAAGGGATACTTTGAAGAGGTTCATGTAAGCTTGTAAGTAAGAAAAGAAGACAAAAGCCCCAAATAAATCCAACAAAAAGGTGTTTGTTTACAAGCACCTTCAAATTATTTTCAAAAAGGCTCTTTTCACAGCCACCACTAAACAGGAGTTTGCCTACCCTGGGTTACATTTCTCTCCCCATCACCTTGCATTGGATGATCTGTCCGCAGACACCGCGGTTGTCCATGGACAGCATATGACACATATGGGGCTTTTGAGGATGGCAGGCATGGAAATGGGACTCTGGAGGCCAGGGGATTGGCCAATAAGGTTTCCTGGGTGTGGTATGCAAGGAGAGAGTGTGGCAGAAGGTCTGTTTGCTGAGAGGAGTGCAGACAGCTATGGCTATGGCTGTAACTTTTAGGAGGCAGAGTGTGTACATTTTGGGGGACTCATGGATCCATTGGTTGCAGGTGTATGCAGAGCAGTGTGGTGTGGCTGCATATCTTGGATTTGATCATGTTCATGTGCAGTGGTATGGAGTGTGCTGCATGAAGTGGGTGGACTTGCTCCTACTTTGTGCCACTTTGGTAATGTGCCTTCATCCGGCCATTGTTATTGTTCATTGTGAAGGGAATAGTTTAGGCCATGTAACTGGAATATCACTGCAGTTTGCATAGATGGAAAGAGCTGGGAAAATGATGGACATGTTTCTAAACTCCTGAGTCATTTTTTCTCGCATTGTCCAGAGACAGATGTGGCTGCGCTCCAATTCATTTGGTCTGCAAATGGAGAAGCCGAGGCACAATGTCAACAAGGCTGTTTGAGTATTTTTGAGAGATGTTGACATGACGTCTTTCCATAATGAAAACATTAAATTTCACAGCACCAACATTTTTCACAGAGATGGAGTACATCTTACTGATGCTGGTAATCAGCTTTTTTTGCAAAATATCCTAAATGCTTTGAAGCCCTTTTTGCAAATATAGCATGAATTGTACAGTAGGTATTGCCTATTTACTTTAAACCTTGAAAAAACCTTAAAAAAATACCTTTCTGCTGCAGAAGAGTGCAATGGTTAGATGCTGCCACCACCTACATTATTTGGATGTCCATGGACTACCGCGCTGTCCATGGACTTCCCAGGCTGCACAATGGGCCTGCATCTTTTTTGGGTACTTCTATTTTTGAATTTTCGTTGTTGTTTTATGATTTTGGCATTTTTACACAGCACACACAAGGAAGGGATGGGAGAGTAGGGAAGGGGCACCAACCACAGGGACGAAGGGGCAGGTGGAGAGAGGAAGATGTTAGGTGGGCCTTACTTAGGTAGGGGGCACTGTTTCTCATACTCCAGGACTGTAGCCTTGAGAGCACTTTGAAACTGCTCCCCCCGCAGAGTACTGCATCACAGTACATACAAAGTACAGTGACCCTCGAAAGGTAAGGGTCTGCTGTGTTATGGATAGCCTGTGAGGCATGTTCAGGGATCCGCTGCTCCACAGGAGTGTCTCTTTTGGTGACAGGACCAGATTTTGAGGATGCGACAGAAGAACTCAACCTGCTACCACCTTCGAAGGGGATGACCCTCCGAACTGCTGCCTTGTGGTTAGATCTTAGGTGTCGCGGCATGGAGGTGGTCCCGTAGCTATACAACCCAGGCTTTCTGCGACTGAGTACACTCAGTGCACTGAACCTTGGCCGCACGTGCCTCGAGTACCCCCCAATGGTGGTAAACAGCCTCCACACCCAAGACTCACGCTGGCAGCTGGCAGTAGGGACTTCCACTACCTCATCCTCTTCCTCTTCTAGCACCCTCTCTGCATCACCATGCCTGTTCCCCACTCCAGGCCCTTCGGATGGTGATCATGGTGGTGGTGGGGGAGGTGGTGCTGGTGCTGAGGCAGCAGCAGCAGCCATGGATGCCACTGCAGATGAAAAGCAGCATACCAAAAACCAACATTTGTGATGTCATCTTTGATGTCTTGGGTGTTAGTCTTAGCAGTGCACAGTGGTGGCGCGAGTTATGGTTCCTTAGCTTACCATAACTAGTGAATTTCTGGGGTTTTTTGATTTTACTTGTAACCATGATATCCCTTTAACACAGTTTTTCCACTGAATTTGATAGGTTTTTATTAGTGCAACTTAACCATGACGTCCCTTTAACTAAGTTTTTTCACTGAAGGCTGTGTAGTCAAAGTTTGGTGAGGTTTGGTCCAGGGGGGCAAAGTTATAGGGGGGGTCCCAAAACTTCTTTTTTTCCCCATAGACTGAATGGGGAAAAAACTTTGCTCACGTCTACAGCCCAAACCGCTGGTTGGATTTTCACAAAATTTGCGGCCGGAGCAGCGCGTTGGTCCCGAAAGTGTTCTTTTGTAAATTTGGTGAAACTCTGTCCAGTAGTTTTTTTTAAAATGACCAAAAAGTAGGTCACAAAAAATTAGTGATATCTATGTCTGCTCCATGGACTCATTTCCCTGTTCACTCTGTGGACAGTGTCCTGATTGGCTAAGCGGCTTGCGTCATGTCCGCGGACATGCGGCATGTTCGTTGATTGGATAATGAAGAGCGTGAAGTGCGTCCGATTTTTGGAGACGCCCGCCATCTTGGATCCCTGGACCTCCGCGGATAGCGCGGTGACAAATGGTGGAGAAATACAACTTTGGCAAGTGTGTTGGTGTGTAAGAGAGTTTGAGGTGGGTGGGGCAGTAAGAGATGGGTCAAATGCTGTATTTATTTAGGTGGCAGGCACCCCTGTTTTGTTTGTCTTCTCCGCGGACAGCCGCGCTGTGCGGGATGTCCATAATTAGCCAAAATCGGGGTGTCCTAAGGACACTATTCCTGTCCATACTGGCCGCAGGCAAAGTTGAAACTGTTCTAAGAACATATTCAGTGTTCGGGATGTCCGCAATTAACCAAAATGGGGTTGCCCTAAGGACACTATTCCTGTACGTAGTTTCTGCAGGCAAGTTGAAACTGTTCTAAGAACAGGCGCGGTGTCCGGGAAGTCCGCAATTACCCAAAATGGAGTTGTCCTAAGGACACTATTCCTGTCCGTACAGTCCACAGGCAAGTTGAAACTGTTCTAAGAACAGGTGCAGTGTCTGGAATGTCCGCAATTATCCAAAATAGAGGTGTCCTAAGGACACTATTCCTGTCCGTAGTGTCCGCAGGTAAGTTGAAACTGTTCTAAGAACATCCGCGGTGACCGGGATGTCCATAAGCAATCAAAATGGAGGTGTCCTAAGGACAGTATATCTGTCCGTGTCCGCAGGCAAGTTGAAACTGTTCTAAGAACATGCGCGGTGACCGGGATGTCCGTAAGCAATTGAAATGGAGGTGTCCTAAGGACAGTATATCTGTCCATGCTGTATGCAAGCAAAATAAAACTGTTCTTAGAACATGTTAGGTGTCAGCGGACATAAAAAGGCCCATACTGCATAGTTAAAATGTTTGATTCTATATATATGGGTGTGATATGCTGCAGTGGTTGTGGCCAGGGCCTAGAGTCTTGGGTGCATGGCCAAAGGCCATGCAACCAAGACCGAAGTTATAAGCACCAAAGTTATAAGCCACCATGGTTGTGATATGCTGCGGTGGTTGTGGCCAGGGCCTAGAGTCTTGGGTGCATGGCCAAAGGCCGTTGGCCATGCACCCAAGACTAGGCCCTGGCCACAACCACTGCAGCATATCACACCCATAGATCACATCCATAGAATTGAATATCTATGAAATATTTGAAAATCTACATTTTATGTACTGTTTGATTTGTATAGTTTGTATGTGAAGTTTTGGCTACATCATGTCATTAAGATTGTAGAGTTTGGTAACAAGCACTGCAGTATAACATATCCATGGAAGTAAAAAATTTGCATTGTGGTGTACGGTTACATGTTTGCTTCAATGGTTGTGTTATGGAGCAGTATTTATGAGTTGTACTTATTATGATATATTTACTGTTTGGTTTGGTAACTGGAGTACATATATTCTTTGTCAATTTCTGTGATAAAAGAAAAGATCATGTTAGTGTTGGTAGTTTATAAGGACTTATTACATTGCAAAATAGACATTTCAGTTTTTTCTGACCCTCATATTTAGTAGTTTGCACACCAGTGTACTGTGCAATTTGCTCGGTTGCTGTGTTTGTTGTTAAATCATTGGGTCTGTGGGAAAAAAAATCCATGTTGGATTAAAAATCCCCTTTTTTTGTTTTGGTACAGTACATTTATTTTTGTGTTTTCAGTGTTTACTTGTTGTTTCTGGCTAATGTTGGCTTGTTGCAGATTGTTAGATACTTGTTGAATTGTATCTGATTATACTTTTAATTTATATTCTCAAGTTGTTACTCTATCTGTTTGGTTGTTGCAAAAGTTTGGGGCAGTTAGATACCTGTTACGTATTCTAACTGTTTATTGCTTCTTATAATTAAGTGATATTGATTTATCTGTTTGGTTGTTGCAGAATCTTGGGGCAGTTAGTAGATACCTGTTGGCGTATTCCCTCTGGTTATTTCTTGTTATAATTTAGTAGTATTGATTTATCTGTTTGGTTGTTCAGAATATTGGGGTAGTTAGATACCTGTTGGCGTATTATAACTGTTAATAGTTTTCTAATTGAAGTTTTATTAATGTTTATGCACAGATTAGTTATAAAATTTTGGTTTTAAGAATATTAAAAAAGCGTTTATGAGATTTGCGGGTAATCTTTGCTTTAAAGTAATGGTACTATCATTACATTCGAACCATCCAGAATTCTTTTTTATATATGCAGTGTAGTGACCTGCATTGGTTGTGGTTCCTGCATGGTAGATTATACCTATGGTTGTAAAGGTTTTCTCACCAAGTGATACTTGACCATGTGTGAATCCAGTCAGCTTGCAGTTGTTTTTAGTACCGTTTGCATTATAACATAGAAGCATTAGTATGACATATTTATTATGTGTTTGTATTAGTAAGGTGGAGCAGTTATCTGAATTGCAGGTAGTACATAATCTGCCATGGTTTGCATTTTGTACAAGTTGCTGAAATGGAATGGATTCACAGTTAGGTATGGATACATACACAAAATGTTCATTAGGGATTTGTTCATATTGCATATTGTTACACAGAGTGCATGTATGTTTCCACATGTATGAAATCTGGAAGATTTCATTTATAGGTATGTTTTTGTTTTCCAGTACTTGTAGCAAGTACATTATTAATTCTTGTGGATCTTCTTGTGAGTTTATAGTGAATTTCACCATTCCAGCACAGTAGTCCAATTCTTGTCTTATTCCATGAACACTATGGGCCTCACTACAACTTTCAAGGAATGGGTTAATAGGCTCCACTAATGGAGGTGGACCCGTTAAACCCGTCCCGCGAAATTACGAGGCCCCCTCGTGGGACCCGGTAAGGACGCCTGGCAAAACCAGGTGTTGTTACCGGGTCCCGTGAGGGGAAGAGGGAGCTAACAATGGGCCGGTCGTAATCGGCCCATTGTTAGCTCCCTCTCCCATTCTCATTGAGCCATATGGAGGCTCAGATGGGAATGGGGAAGGTCCGGGCCCGAGGTCCCAGAGGGAGGAATTACTGTACCCTCCGAACTCAAAATGGCCCGGTAATTCCTCATTCTGGGAACTCGGTAAAGGAGCCCGGTTTGCCGGCGGCCATGGAGCTAATAGCTCCATGGCTACCACCAAACTCGTAATGAGGCCCTTTATGTGTTGTCAGGATTGTTTGTTGCGTTTCTATGAAGGACTAACATTTGCAAACACAATTGGTCTGTACTGTGTAAGTAAATGTTGTCAACAATTGGTGGCAATTGAAATAGAATATTGATTGCTACATTTGCGTAGCAACTTACACCAGTTATATTTGAAAATTTGAATGGACCAGATAGCTCTACATCCAAGTCATTTTTTTGGAGTGTGTGTTGCTTCTTTGAAGAAGTACCTGAGTTACTTTGAGTAATAGGTTCTTCTTTGGTTGTGGTAATTGATGAAGTATTAGCTTCTTTTACTCTCATTGGAGGATTTGCAGTGAGATCGTGTTGCATTTCTGTTTGAATTAGTTTTCTTTTACGTTTTCCTTTTTGTGGAACAGGATATGTTTTTAGATGGGGGTGTATAGTGAACATAGTCTATTGTATTCTAAAATTCAAGGAATATCAGCGTTTACTTTACTTACATCAAAGTTGATTAGAAATAGACTGTCAAGTGTACGTAAGCGTGATAGTGCTACGTAGCTCATGCCTTCTTTAAAGACTGTGTTTCCAATATCTATCAATGCTATATCTAGGGTAAGACCTTGTGATTTGTGAATGGTGACTGCGTATGCTAGAGTTAGAGAAAATTGTTCTGTGCGTACATACATGTCTTTGAAGAAGAGGAATTGAGCTGTTGAGCGCCCTATCCTTTTTACTTCTAAAAGTTTGTCAAAGAGAATATTGACAAACTAAATGTTGTTGTCACGTGGGTATGGTTGAAAGCTAACAACTGTACCCAGTGCTCCATTAACTAGTCCTTGCTCCACGTCAAGGTTACGTTTAAGCATTACTCTACAGTTTAAAGATAATTTCAATATTTTCTCCAAACCAGCTGTGTTGGAGATAGAATTTTCTAAGGCATTTAGTCTGGTTGTGGCTTGTTGAAACATGGGTAGTGTCATACCATGTACGTCCAGTTTGTCTGTGGAGGACATTTCAATTATTGGTTGCATTTCTTTTTTCAACATTGTTTTATTGAATTTAGAACAGCTTGCAAGACTTGGCATCAAGGACATTCAGTTGACATTTGTGTGTGCTAATTGTTCCATGACATCAGTAGCACATGAGTTATGGCCATAAAGTGCATGGATGTGCCGGGTTTTTAATATTCCTTGTGCTTCTTGAGATAGTACACCAACTCTAATACTTTTTAAAATGTTGGCAAGGTGAGGTCTGCAGGCTGGCGCATGTTTTCTGTTAATTCTCTGTATTGGAAATGTTGCTAAAGGTTGACATTTCCTATGCTGCCAACAGTTTTACGGCAGAGTTTGTGTCCTAAGGTTTTAAAAATAGGTTCACCTTTCAATGGTCTCAATTGAAGAAGATCTCCGAAAACAATAATGTGTTTTCATCCAAAGAGTTCTTCGTAGTTTGTTTTGAGTACCTCTTGTAATCTGAGGTGAATCAAAGCCAACATTAGGTTGGAGACCATGCTCACTTCATCTATTAGTAGCATTTTCATTTGTTTTAACACTTTTCGTAGTTCCATTGCAGCTTCTGTAGAAAGTTTGTAATATTCTAATTTGTTTTGGTGTTTTACTGGAAGGAGTAGTAATCGGTGTAAAGTGACACCGCCTATGTTGTAGGCAGCTAAACCTGTTGGGGCAGTTACAACAGCTGACAGTTTGTTGTTTGTCAATTGTTGAAGGAACTTGCTGATGATTTTGATTAAGAATGTTTTGCCTGAACCAACTTCACCACTGACGTATAGTAGTATAGGTTTGCAATTTTGGCAGGTACATTCTTTATTTTCATGTTGTACACCATGTGCAATCTCTTTTGCTACGTCTTGAAAAATGCTACGCTCAGTTAAGTCTTCTGTATCTTCTTAGTGACACATGGTGTTTTCTACTTCTGTCATAGCTAATTCTGCCTCATTTGCTATTAGTGGCTGTCCCAGTGGTTCTTGGCTTCCTGTTACAGAAGGTTGACTACTGTCGAGAGTGTCCTTATCTAGTTGGGCCTGGAGTTCTTCTTGTGCAACATTGTTTTGTACTGTGTAAAGTTTACATCGGTTATAGTGCTTTCATTTGCTTTGAAAGCGTCTTCATAGGAGTCATAGTTATCTAGTATCTCTTCTTCTTTTCTCCATGGTTTAAAGAGTTGTAGCAGGGACATGTAATATAGTTCTTTATGTTGAGGAGTTTTTAATGACAATTTGATATGATTAATTAAACTTGGTTTGGTAAGTTTTACTAAGCTGCCTTCACAATTTGTCACTCTGTATCTACCTTTTTTTCATCAGGTTTTATATTATTTTTGTATGTGAAGTTTTGGGCTATGTGGTATAGACACATGGTTTCCAAAGTGGTACTTCTGTTTGGGTAGTATGTGTCTAGTTAATCATTTTTCAAAATGTCTTGGCTGTTGGATTCATTTTTGGCTATTGTTTCTATGTAGTCATGTGATTTGCAAACTGTTTTTCTAGATTTAGCAAGACCAAGACTTAGCCATACTATATTTTCAGATTTTCCATACAAAGCGGTACCGGTTAAAGGATCTGCAGCTTCATAGCAGCCACATTCTCTATGGGAGAGCATTTTTATGCCCAAGCTGTACAATTTCTGAGACAGTGTTTTGTCTGATGAAAGGTCATTCCAGAGGTCTTGAAGCTCCGTTTTTTCTGCTTTGGTTAAGTAGGCTGTAACATATTGTGCAACTGCAGTGAATTGTCTGCAATGTACTGCACATCTAGGTTTGCATTCCATAATAGGGCAATGATTGCATTGTAATCATTGATATATTTTGCTTCTTCTGTTCTTTTTATGTAATATGTGTTTTTAGGTGATTTACCTTTAACACTATGTCTAACTGAAGACATGAAGTTGTTTACTTCACCTGTGTTACTTCTAGTCGAAATCGACTATAGAATAAAAAGAAAGTGTCACCTTGGCAGACTGAAAGATCAAGGAACGGCCAATGCAGCTTGTAAGAGTTACCTCGACAGCCGCAGCACCTGCTACCCGGTAATGAAATCCCGAGAGAAAGTGTACGACCGGCAGGGAAACCCTCTGGGGAAGAAAACCCTGACGGGATCTAGAATCCGGTATCTTGATTACAGAATGAAGGTGACATCTCCAATGATGATGCGGGAAGGCTTCTTCTGATGGCAATAGACAACAAGGTAAGGTGATTGCGGGAGAGGAGAGTGGTAAGTAATTAAGAAGATAGAAGAACTCCTAACCTTTCAGGTGGCAAATCCTCGAATACCTGAAGCATTCCCTGAGAGTGGGGGTTCGGAGAGTTCAGAGAGAGCTGAAGGACGGGAGATCTAGAAAGTAATCAAGAGGTAAGTGTGTGCACAATGGGATGGGAATAGTAGGATGGGAAAGAGAACCCAGTTCTAAACTGTAGTAAATAATTACCCGGAAGGAACCCCAAAGAATGGAATAGAGCTGAACGTCTGGACGGGAAGGAGGAAATGGTCCCGGAAATAGAGCGTACCGAAGCGGCTGGGAAGAAAGTCTGAAATAGAATCAAGACAGTATTATTACAATAGGATGTAGGAAAGCAAAGGTAGAATAAAATGAGAACTCCTAGGAATGAACTCACGGAGCGTCTGCCAAAACAGTAACGACGCGAAGTGCAGTCAAACTTCGTGCCGTATATGGAATCACGTGAGTGTCTCGCCGCGTTCCCGGTGAACGTGTAGAGACTGCAATGTTGTGTTCAGCGCGGACTGTTCTGCGGTCCGGCATCTTGGAAGTACTTAACCGAGTTTCACCACATAATCGGTTTCAGGACCATAGTGACCAACGTGATGTGTGTGTAACAGTATGCCCCCTTTTCCTGGGGGGCGATCCCGGCTTCCCCGGGTGTAACCGAAAAAAATATTGAACCAAGCGGGGTGCGTGGACCCCCCGAGGCTGGTTCCCAGGTTCTTTCGGCAGAAGAGTACCCTTTCCAATCCACTAAGAATTGTAATTTGCCCCTGCGATAGCGGGAGTCAAAAATGCTAGCGACTTCAAATTCAGGGCCGGTATCAGTAGACACCAGAGGTGGAGGGGTTCTGTACACTCGATTGAACCGGTCTGGAATTGCTAGCTTAATTTGAGATAAATAAAAAAACTGATGTATCCGAGACCATGACATAGCTAGAACTAATTTTACTGCCACCGTCCCTACTAAGGAGTCAATTTTGAAAGGTCCAAAGAATTTCGGAGAAAGCTTGGATGGGACCAAATGATGGGGAAGAAAGTGGGAAGACAACCACACCGAGTCTCCCAGCTTCAACAAAGGAGAGTCTTGTCGATGACGATCAGCAATCTTCTTGGTCCGATCTTGCGCGGCTTTCAGCGATATCTTAGCAAGTCTATGTCCTTCCTGGATACCAGATATTAGACTATCCACTCCTGGGCAACATGAGGAAGATATAGCGATCGTTGGTACAAAGGAAGGATGGAAACCATAGAAACAGTGGAAGGGACTAGTGCGAATGGCAGAGTGCCTAGTGTTGTTGTATGAAAACTCTGCAAAAGGTAGTAATTCTTCCCAATTGTCCTGAGCGGCGGATATGAAGCACCTCAAGTACCCCTCCAAAGTCTGATTAAGACGTTATGTCTGTCTGTTTGTCTGGGGATGGTAACCGGAACTAAGAGCCCGTTTGATTCCCAGAGACTGACAGACCTTCTCCCAAAAAACAGATGTGTGTGAGGACCTCGGTCAGAAACCACAGTATCAGGCAGGTCGTGTCGAGAAACTATTTCCGAGAGGAAGATAGTAGCCATCCCTTCTGCTCCTGGTAGCTTGGCTAATGGTATAAAGTGAGCCAACTTCGTTAGGTAATCTATAGTTACCATTATAGCGGTTTTATTCTGAGAATTAGGAAGGTCCACTATAAAGTCCGTAGAGATTACTTGCCACGGTTTATCAGGAATAGGCATCCGAGATAGCAATCCCATAGGAGGTACTCTTGGGGTCTTGGATTGAGAGCACACGGTACACGCTGCTACATAATCTTGGACGTCAGTGCAAATTCCTGGCCACCAAAAATGACGTTGCACTAAGTCTAGGGTACCATGAAACCCCCGAAGCCTGCGGCTCGGGAGTCGTGGCACATCTGTAATACTTCTTGTTGAAGTGTGACTGTAGGAACCAAAACTTGTGTTTCGTGAAAATAATAAGGCTTCGCCTCAGTAAGATGGTAGGAAGAGGCGATCCTTTCACAAAGTTGGTGATTATGAGAAGATACAGATCTCAATTCTTGTAAAAAGTCAGTGACAACAGCGATAAATTTTGCTTTGGGAAATAATGGTTCGGGAAAGAATTGAGAAGTAGGTGAATCTTTTCGAGAGAGGGCATCCGCCCTTAAGTTTTGTTTTCCTGGGAGGAATGTAAATTCAATCCGAAATGGGAGAAAAAAATAGGCCCAGCGTGCTTGCCGACTGTTGGTTGTTTAAGCATTCTGTAAGACTTTGAGATTCTGATGGTCTGTGTGCACTTCTACGGGAAAGGATGAACCTAGTAACAAGTGTCTCCATTCCTCAAAGGCCTTTTTGATAGCCAGCAATTCTTTTTCAAGTACAGAGTAATTTTGCTCGGAAGAGTTGAAAGTTTTAGAAAGATATGCTACTGGTCTCTCATCTCCTTGATCTGTGTGTTGTAACAAGACCGCGCCTAATGCATGATAGGATGCTTCGATTTCTATAAAGAATTGTTTACTTTGGTCTGGAGTAACCAAAATAGATGCAGAGGTAAACAAAGACTTTAGAGTTTGAAAGGCCTGATTAGTTGATTCGTCCCAGAGGTATGGGACTTCTTTTTTCAATAGACGGGTGATTGGTTGAATGATTTCAGAAAAACAAGGGATGAATTTCCTATAAAAATTGGCAAACCCCAAGAATCGCTGGATCTCCTTGACGTTGGATGGAATGGGCCATTCGACGATAGCGGAGATTTTTTTTGGATCCATAGACGTGCCTTGTGATGACATGACAAACCCTAAATAAGTTACTTGATTGCGATGAAATTCACATTTTGATGCTTTACAGTATAGATGGTTGTACTGTAGGCGTTCTAATACCAGATTCACGTGTTTGATGTGTTCTTCTAGATTTGAAGAGTACACAAGGATATCATCCAAATAGATGATTACGAAATGGAACAAAATGTCTGCAAAAAGATGGTCCATAAAACGTTGAAACACGGCAGGTGCATTTACCAACCCGAATGGCATCACGTGGTATTCATAATGACCGAAGGCCGTTCGGAAAGCCGTTTTCCATTCATCTCCAGGGGCAATACGGATAAGATGATAAGCCCCACGGAGGGCCAATTTTGTGTAGAATGAAGCCCCTTGGACGGCTTCGAGGATGTCTGGAATAAGCAGCGTTGGGTATTTGTCTGCCACAGTGATCTTATTTATTCCTCGATAGTCAATGCACAGTCTGAGTTCATTAGAGTCTTTTTTGGGGATGAAGAAGAGGGAGGCCCAAGCCGGGGAAATGGATTCCTTAATAAGCCCATTTCATAGATTTGCCTGGAGATATTCTTTGAGTAAACTCTTTTCCTTCTGTGAAAGAACATATATTCTCCCAAAGGGGATAGGTTGGTCAGGAAGTAGGTCAATGTGGCAGTCGTCTCTTCTTTGAGGTGGTAGAGTAGGGAACTCGGGATTGGAAAAGACGGATTGGTACATCCTATGGCAATCTGGAATAACCTCTAAATGATTGATGGAGGGCACTGGAAGTGTTTCTGAGATGGTAGTCGGGGTATGAATCCCTACAGATTCATCTGACACACAATGACGTACACAGTATTCCGAGCCAAGAAAAAGGGTGCCGGCTGTCCAATTAATGAAAGGGTTATGCACTCTTAACCAGGGAAGACCTAGTATGATTGGGTAGTGAGCCGTTTTGATGATATCAAACACCAGGCTTTCTTTGTGCGCGGCAATCTGACATATCAAAGGTTCGGTTTGTTCCTGGATAGGTCCAGAACTTAATGGATTTCCATCAACCCCATGGATTGGGGTAATCAGAGTCTTGGGTCTGCGAATAATTCCATGTTCTGTGGCCCATTGATTGTCTACAAAACTACCTGCGGCTCCACATTCTATTAAGGCTGGCATACCTTTTATGGTCTGTTTAGGTAAAATTATGGTTAGAGCCACCACAACCATGTTATGAGAAGTTTCTGTAGAGTCACTGTTCAAAACAAGTCTCTTTGGGGAATCAGAATTATGGACCCCTACCGTTGTTCCCCCTGCGGTAGGGTTTTGGAGTTTCCCGACTTCTCGACTGGAGTACGGCGAGGAGGAACTAGTAGGCAATCCCGTAATATGTGAGATGAAACTCCGCAGTACATACATAAACATAAGGTCTTTCTTCTTTCCTTTTCAGTATTAGATAAAGGTCCTCTAACGGATACAATTTGCATGGGTTCGTCAGCCGGAACAGGCTTACTGGCAGTTCCATGGACTTCGGTAAATGATCGGACACCTTTATTCTTTCTCCTTTCATATGATCCTTCGTGTAATCGGTAATCAATCTGCATGGTGACAGTAATCATATCAGCTAAATTGTCAGGATGAGGAACTTTAGCTACCTCGTCTTTAAGGTCATCTGACAGTCCCCGTCTGAATAATGTGAGTAATCCATCATCTGGCCACCCAGTTTCAGAAGATAATTGTTTGAATTGCGTGATGTATGTTAGTATGTCCCTACTACCTTGCTTGAGATCTAATAACTTCTCTTGTGTGGAGACAGAAATCTCTTGTCGGCTAAACATAGATTTCAGGCTATTGGTAAAGGCAGCATAGGAATCTAGGATTGCGTTATTCGATGTGACCAAGGGAGTTGCCCAGGCCAAAGCAGGCATGGAAAGATGGGAAATCAAATAACCTACTTTATCTTTCTCTGTTGGGAAAAAACGAGATTTGAAAGTGAATTGTACTGTGCAACTATCCAGGAACACTTTCAGTTTATGTGAATCTCCATAAAATTTGCCTGTATTTAATGTAGATGGAGGTGAATCCGAAAATGCTCGGGAGACCCGTTGTCTCAACTGAACATTGTCTTGTTTAAGGGATTGCATTTATAATGACATCGCCTGCATGGCGGCCATTAGTTGCTGCATTTGTTGCTCCATTCATACCAGTCTGCCAAATCCTTTCTTAGAAAAATTAATCTCTTTTTTTTTGACGTCGCTATCTGTTACTTCTAGTCGAAATCGACTTCAGAATTAAAAGAAAGTCTCACCTTGGCAGCCTGGAAGATCAAGGAACGGCCAATGCAGCTTGTAAGAGTTACCCCGACCGCCGCAGCACCTGCTACCCAGTAATGAAATCCCGAGAGAAAGTGTACGACCGGCAGGGAAACCCTCTGGGGAACAAAACCCTGACAGGATCCGGAATCCGATATCTTGATCACAGAATGAAGGTGACGTCTCCAATGATGATGCAGGAAGGTTTCTTCTGATGGCAATAGACAACAAGGTAAGGTGATTGCGAGAGAGGAGAGCGGTAAGTAATTAAGAAGATAGAAGAACCCCTAACCTCTTAGGTGGCAAATCCTCGAATACCTGAAGCATTCCCTGAGAGCGGGGGTTCGGAGAGTTCAGAGAGAGCTGAAGGACGGGAGATATAGAAAGTAATCAAGAGGTGTGTGCACGATGGGATGGGAATAGTAGGATGGGAAAGAGAACCCAGTTCTAAACTGTTGTAAATAATTACCCGGAAGGAACCCCAAAGAATGGAATAGAGCTGAACGTCTGGACGGGAAGGAGGAAATGGCCCCGGAAATAGAGCGGACCGAAGCGGCTGGGAAGAAAGTCTGAAATAGAATCAAGACAGTATTAGTACAATAGGATGTAGGAAAGCAAAGGTAGAATACAATGAATACTCCTAGGAACGAACTCATGGAGCGTCTGCCAAAACAGTAGCGACACGAAGTGCAGTCAAACTTCGTGCCGTATATGGAATCACGTGAGTGTCTCGCCGCGTTCCGGGCGAACGTGTAGAGACTTCAACGTTGTGTTCAACGCGGACTGTTCTACGGTCTGCCATCTTGGAAGTACCGAACCGAGTTTCACCGCATAATCAGTTTCGGGACCATAGTGACCAACGTGATGTGTGTGTAACAACCTGTTTCTGTAACTAGTCTAGGGAAACCAAAGCGGAATTTGGTGTAGTATTTCCCTTTGATTTTGTATTTGCAACAACAATATTTGCCACATTTGTGTCTTTGAAATTGTACAATTTGTGCATGAAGATAACTATTTGTTGCTTCTGATGGAATTTTACAAGTGATATATTTTTCGATAAACTGTAAAACAGTGGCATCACTGTCTTGACCAAATTTAGGAGCATCTTTAATCCATAAATGCTTGTGGATATGTGGTGCTCCTCTGGCTTGGTATTCTTTTCTCCAAAAGAAGTGTTGCACTTCTCTGAGGGGAGGAACAGTTTTATTACAAATAAAGTGTAGCATAGCAATGAAGCAATGATGGAAATATCTTTAAACATTAACAGGATCTAGAGAGTAAAGTTCTCCAGGTGTTAGTATATCTATGTTTGTTTTGTTTTTGTTTGATATGCATAGCAAATCATCTAAATTTTCCCATGCATATTCTGCGCAACTTAATGCAACAAACCTAGAGGGGGGCCAAGGTTTCTTATCATACAACGTACATCTCCGTGACGTTGGAACCAGTAACTTTAGTACCACGCATGTTTGCTAACAGATTTGTAATGCTTGATTGTAAAACCTCATCTTTTTCTTGCACTTTGTGTAGTAATTGCGTAGCTGACATATTTTGAAAGTGGTTTCCTGATTTTAATGTGTGTGCAACTCCGTAACATAGAGTTGCTAGTTCACTTTCAAAGAGTAGGTGGAATATGTATTCCACATTTTGTCTAAATCTGGGATCTTCAGAATACATTCGTAACAAGCGGTATTCTGATGTTGTTATCTGAATAGGTCTATCATCGTACCTTCCTCCTTTGCTAGTAGGAAAGAGAAGAGGAAAAGCACGTGCTTCTATACTTTTTTCCCATATGCTGATTGGTGATCCTTTGGTTTGTCGCATTTGGTACGTTTCTAGTGCATCATCTATGGTGTCATTAGAGTGTAATGGATGAAATGTGTAATGGTCTAAAATATTCGATACTGT
Organism: Ambystoma mexicanum; assembly: GCF_040938575.1. Lineage (NCBI taxonomy): Eukaryota > Metazoa > Chordata > Amphibia > Caudata > Ambystomatidae > Ambystoma > Ambystoma mexicanum. The sequence goes on along the minus strand of NC_090930.1, from coordinate 650,075,492 downwards.
AGCAGGATCTAGAAGTTCAAATTGACCAGTTTCTGGTGACTCTTGAATTATTTCAGTTGTTTCCCTTAAGTTTTCTTCAATATTTATTTCTTTGTAGTATTCATTAATGTTTTTTGGATATTTGAAGGCTTGTCTAACTTTTTGTAAGTCTACGAGTTGTTGCCAATTTTTTTGTCTTTTGTAGGTACACCATTTACTAAGACAATTAAAGATTGCTCTATTGGACGTTGCATTCCCTTATTGTGCACATTTTCTTTTAGATCTAATGGTAAATAAACTACTTTGCCATGAATGCCTTTCACCAATTCAGAGGGAGGTAATTTTGCTGTTTTTGGTTGAAGGCATATTATTGCTTGAAATGGGTGCACTGTTTGAATTATGATGCTCTAATATAAATTGAGTTGTTGCAGGGGTTTTGGTAGTGGGAATAATTCCAAGTTATTTGTGATAGCACGTGAAGGAGTTTGATTGTTGTCAAGTTTTGTAGTGCAGTAACTGCAAAATATTAAGGGGTCAGTTATTTCATATTTGTTTTCTGCTATAAGGTACAGAGCTAATTTAAACCATTTGGAATCTTCATTGTTTTCTATTTTGTATGTTACGTCTATAGTTTTTGTATTACTTTTATAAAAAGTTCTGCGGCAACACACACATGGTTTGGTACTTCAGCGGATGTACTTTTACATTTTAGTATTTCTTTTTTGTATGTGTGTAGTAGAAGATTGCCATCTGTACAATTGTTGCTACTCTGCTGTACATGTACTGTATTTTGTAAGTGGCTTTCACTTCCAAAATATTTTTTCTGGATATGCTCTATTTCTTCCAGTAGGTCTTTGGCTGTACCATGTAGAAGATTGTTATTTAAATTGGCTAGTGCTAAAGCAGGACTTTTAGCATTGTATGGTTTATACACTAGATTTCTTATAGTTTAATGATGTGTTGATATCATTTTGATATGATGGAAGGTGTTTTTGCAAATAGGTCCTTAAATGCAGGCCAATGAATGTCCTTGTAGTACTGTGTATTTGCACACTGGACAGCTATCCATATTTTGCAGCAGTTTCATTTTGATTTTGTCTTTGGCTTTCACATATTGATTGAGGAACTGGCGTAAAGATTTGAAAGATTTTTTGGCAATGTTACACATTGACGTGCATGGCCATTTGTATACTGGACATTCTGGTTCAGTCGAATGGAGAGTTGATACTGAGTTTTCTGGGGATATTTTTGTAGGCAGTATTTCTTGTTGCATTATGGTATTATTACGTTTTTCATAACCTGGTCCACTGCTATGTATGGCAATTGTGTTTGTTTGGTTTTGTTTGTATGCTTCTTCATTAAAATATGGTTCTGTGCTCATGGTGTGACTCCATTCACCTCCACAGATATTTAAGAAGTTATTTTTCTTGACATTCCGTTCATTGAGAAGTCTTTTTTGTAATTTAGTAGTTAATTTTGTTAGTGGTTTCATTCTGTTTAACAATAAAATAAATAACTTTGTTTTGAGAAGGATTACACTGTCTATCAAAGCTTCTAAGATTAATTTTCTACGGTAGGTTTTAAGGGTTGTGCATGATTTGTCTCCTGTTTTTATAAGATTTTTAAGGACTATGTGGCGGAACATTTTTGCTAAAATACTTATTTTAGTATGGTTATTTGCCACTATATCAAGATTTATAGGAGCAGTTTTAGCAGTAGTGGTAGCTGCATTCTTGTTAATGATTTTCTGTTTTCTTTCACATTTTGATAGAGGAGGCAAAGTTTCTGTATTGGAAGATTGTTTTGTCTTGCTAAATGACTGTATTAGCTGTTTTGTTTGAACTTTTTATACAAACTGTGCTAGAGATGGATGCTTATTTTGGAAACTTTTATTTTCATTTGCTCTATTTCTGCGTTGCTTTCTACGGACTTGCTTTCTGTCAGGCATTCTGTGGGGTCTGTTGAAACAAAAAAAGAAGGTATGTGTTGGGCTGTTGTGCAATGTATGTGTGCTGTATGCATGAGTGTCTGAGTATGATGGTAAAGATGTATGTGGTGGTGTGTAATTGTGCATTGGGCAGCTACAATTAGTTGGGAAGGCTATTTTTCTATTTGCGTGTTACTATACTGCGGTTCAGATGACAATAGAAAGTGAGCTAGTGGTGAGGAGAAGCACTAATAGTAAATCTAATGGTATAAAATCAAAACAGTTCTTTGTTTTGTAATACTAACATTCTAGGGGCTGAGTTATGTTATTTGTGTTCTGAAAAACAGGGATTTGTGTGTCATTCTGCCTGCTAATCCCTGTTTAATAAATGGGGAATTGTGTGCAGAATGGTACACAAATCTTTTTTTTGGTGCACAAATTACATGAATCAACCGCACAACAAAACAGTAAGTATAGCAATTAAACTGAAGGGGAGAAGGAGAGTAGTGCAGTAGAACTTATAGAGAGAGGGAGGGGTGGGGAAGAGGAGGAGGAGGGAAACGGATGGGGTGAAGGGTTAGAATGGGGAGAGGGGAGGGAGATGATCAAGGAGATAAGGCAAGAGGGGAAGGGGGAAGAAGGGTGAGGGCGTTCATGACGGGGAATGCAGAAGGAGAGATTTGAGGGAAGTGTGGAATGAGGAAAAGGTAGAAATAGAGCGGAGTGAGAGAGGTAAGGAGTTCCAGTGCAGGGGGTTAGGAGATGGAAGGAGCGGAAGCGGGATGTGGCACAAGGGGAAGGAGGAACAGTGAGAAGGAAGTGGTCAGCAGAGTGAAGGGAGTGGGAGGGAGTGTAGAAAGAGAGGAGGGAGTAGAGATAAGGATGAACATGACCGTGGAGAGATTTAAAGACTAGGCAGAGAAATTAAGGTTGTATTGTACTTACTCTTTTTTTGTGAAATGAGCAGGTTTCTTTGGAATTGTTGTTTGTAGTTCAGATGCTGCTGTTTTCCAGGAGAGTGGTCTTCACTGCAATTGTAAAAGAAAGAAGTTAGTAATTTTGTGTGTTTATAGCACTGATGTTAATTGAGACATAGATTTTTATGTTTTTGTAGAAGTATTCTTGTTTGATATCTGAACATAGTGTATGCATGCAGTTTCATTTGATTATGTACAGCATTTATATTTTATTTACACTATTTTAGTTCAACATGCTTTGCAAATGAGTAGAATATTAACTGTATGAAACTCACTTCGTATTTTAAAGCTGTGATATAGGATGTTAGGAGAAAGAAGAAATAATGATATATTTATTTTGCAATTATTATAAGGTAAATGGCAGAAACTGTATAGAAAAGCATGGAATGTATGCATTTGTGAAGGTGTGGGTAATAAAGCACAAGGATTTACAGGTAGTGGTGTTATTGCAACAGGGAGCTTTTCAATTATAGTGTCCATGTGTTTGAGTGTATGAAGATGCATGACCTTTTACTGGCTGTGTGTAATTTTCTAATACACTACTAAGTGTTTTTCCACAATTATATTGCTATTTCTCCCATCTTCTAATATTATAATTTTTTAGATAGGGGTGTGTGTAAAAAAAAATTAGATTAGATAGCAGACAGGTTTGGAAGTGACAGTTGATTATAGTAGATGGGAAAAATTACAGTAAGTTCATTTTAAAGGTTATACAGGTTAAGTGGCAGTTACTCTGTTTATATGCATTTATAAGAGTTCTACATGTACTGTGCAGAAAATATGCATACCTGGAGTTTGTTTTCATGCATGTGGATATGCATGCAGCTGCAAGTAGTAATCTTGGAGACTTGTAGAGTAGTTTTTGTAGTAGGTGCTTTCCAATGATATGAGACTTGTACTCAGAGTGATCAACATTACATTTGAAGTGCTGAACTCTGATGATGGAGTTAGATGTAGAGGTCTTGGATGTGATTGGTAGATGATTGTGTGACTGCTTAGCTGTATCCAATGAGGGAATGGCACAGAGAGTGAAGTGGAAAGGGTGGAAGGGCTGTCCAAGAGTTACGCAGTCCACGGACGCCGCGGCTGTCTGCGGACAGGGCGTGCCACATCCGGTGTTTTCCAGCAAATCCAGCATGGAAAGGGGACTGTAGGGATCAGCCAATCAGATGTTGAGGTTGTGGATTTGTGTTGAAAGAGGCTATGTGTAGTGAAGATGGCAGAGGTGGAGAAAGTCAGGGTGTTGGTGCTTGGAGATAGGTTTGTGCATGGTTTACAGCCGTATGCTCAATGCAGGCATGTGGCAAACAATTTTGATGTTAAAAGAGTGCAGGTGGTGTGAAGCACTGTGCCTGATTACAATGTACAGGGAATTGTACAAGTTTGTGAAGATATGGGCAGGATGAACAGTCCCCAGGTGGTAGTTTTGCACTATGGTGCTTTCCATTTGGGCTACGTCAGTGCCCCTAATTTGTTGGCAGATTTGGAACACTTGGTTCAAACAGTAATGAACATCCTTCAAAATGCCAAAGTAATTTTTTCTGGATTACTACCTAGGGCAATATGGGACGATAGTTCTGTTTTTGTCCTCAGCAAAACATTGCTAGGTGTCCAATCAACCGGGGCATGTGTGCTTTCATGCTTAGAGCTGGTATGTTTTTCTGTAATAATGAGAATATTGATTCCAGTAATGCTGTTTATTTTAAAGAAGATGGCATTTCCTTATCTTTTTTGGGAAATGCTATGCTGTTTTGGAATGTAAGGGTTTCTTTGGAGAAGTATATGTGAAGATTTTTGTAGTAAAGTAAGAAGAAACGCCCCCCCACCAAAATAAATACAAAATAACAGGTGTTTATTAAGCATCTGCAAACAACCCAAAAGAAACGGCTCTTTTCAGAGCCAACCTCAAAGGGGAAATGGGTACACTATTTAAATTTACATTCACCACGCTCAGATTTTCGATATGACTGCGGACATGGCGGTAGTCTGCTGAAAGCGCGTATTACATACAGTATTTTGGGGTGGAGAGGCATGCAAATGAGAATGAGCAGAGCAAGGGATTGGTCAGTAAAGTTTAGTGGGTGTGTTGTGTAAGGAGAGAGTTTGTCAGAAAGTCTTTTTCCTGAGAGAAGAACAGTTAGCTATGGCTGTGTGTTTCAGAAAACAGATTATCTGGATTTTGGGAGACTCATGGATACATTGGTTGGAGGTGCATGCAGAACGCTGTGGAGTAGCTGCAGATCTTGGATTCCCTCATGTGGAAGTGCACTGGCATGGAGTGCGTGGAATGAAGTGGTTGGACTTGGTACCTCTCTGTGCTAGTTTGAAGACAGAGATTCATCCAGACATAATTGTAATTCATTGTGGAGGGAACAGTTTAGGACATGTGTCAGGAATGTATTTGCAATTTGCGATGAAAGAAGGACTTGGGAAGGTCATGGACATGTTTCCAAATTCCCAAGTAATTTTTTCTCGTATTGCGCAGAGACAAATGTGGCTGTGTTCTTCTTCATTTGGTCCACAAATGGAGAAAGCAAGGCGGAATGTTAATAAGGCTGTTTGTGCCTTTCTAAGAGATGTTGGCATGTCCTCTTTCCACAATGAAAATATTATGTTTCGTAGCACATACATTTTTCGCAGAGATGGAGTTTACCTTACTTATGCTGGTAATCAGATTTTTCTGAGAAATGTACAAAATGCATTGTGACCTTTTGTGGAATTACAGCCACCATTTTGCAGTAGGTGTTGACTATTTAAGTTTTTCAAACACAAAAAACACCACCAAAAGACTCTTTTTAGAGCCACCACTTCCTCCCACAGAAAAGTGCAATGGTTTTGCTAGACCAGCACCCCAAAATTTTAGATGTCCGTGGCGCAATTTATTTGTCACTTCTATTTTTAGACTGTGAAAGGCGTCTCTGAAAAGAGTCTTTTATTGGATTTTTGTTGTTTTATATATTTCTTTGTTTTTTTTATACACAACACACTAGGAGAGGAGGGGTAAGGGGGGACACCAACCACAGGGATAAGAAAGGGCATGTGGAGAGAGGAAGATGTAGGGTGGGCCTTACTTAGATAGTGGGCAGGTCTTCTCGTGCTCCTTGACCGCAGTCTCGAAAGCACTTCGAAGTCTCTCCCCCCTGCAGAGTACTGTGTTACAGTACATACACAAAACTGTGACCCTCGAAAGGTAAGGTCATCAGCATCATGGATAGCCTGTGAGGCAGCTGGAGGGATGTGCTGTCCCATAGGAGTGTCTCTTGTGGTGACAGGAGTGGAAACGGAGGATGTGTTAGAGGAACTCAACCTATTATGTTCCTCACAAGGTACAACCTTGCGAAAGGCCCCACTGTGGAATGACCTTAGGTTTCGCTTCATAGATGTCGTACCAAAGCTGTATGAACCAGGCCTCCCACGACTCAGCACCATTTTGCACTGGTTGCAGGTGACCTTGTTTGCATGTGCTTTTGGTACATCACCTTGAATGGTAAATAACCGCCACACCCAAGACTCAAGGCGAGTGCTGGTAGTAGGGACTTCCACTACCTCATCCTCGTCATCCTCTTCATCCTCCTCCTCTACATCCTCACGCCTGTTCCCCTCTTCAGGCCCTTGGGGAGGTGGTGGGTGTGGAGGGGGTAGGGGTGGTGCTGAGACAGATGTAGCACCAGCTGGAGCACCAAGTATTGATGCCATCAGGTCTGATGGAAAGCAGCAACAAGAGCAGCAAAATCTGGAAGATTACCAGAAGCACAATGAGGATGAGCTCTGAGGTGTGGCCTTTTATAGGGGTGTGCGCTCCGCGGACAGCCGCGTTGTCTGCAGACAGATCGAACATCCAAAAAAGGCTCGAAAAGTCCCAAAAAGTATGTAGAAAGTCAGGGTCATTGTCTGGGACATGTGCTATGGTGAATTTTTACTATAAAATACTTTGGATTGCCTGAAAAAGTACTTTTAAAATGTTCGGGGCCCTGGACAGTGTCCGCAAATTCAGGACACACGCTCAGTGTGGGTGCGGTCACATGATGACATCGCGAACACGTCCGCAAAGGGAACGGGTGTCCGCAGGACACCAAATGTACAGGAACGGCTGTGCGCATGTACAGGTGTTCTACGGACAGTGTTCGGGTCCTGAAACTAATTAAAAGTGCGACACAAGTGAGACGGACAGTTACGGACAGGCGCGATGATCGTAGGACTTATGGGTGTGGTGCGCATGTGCGTAGATATTTTACAGGCGGTACAGACAGGTATAGTGTCCTTAGGACACCCCCATTTTGGTAAATTACGGACAACCCGGACACCGCGCATGTTCTTAGAACAGTTTCAACTTGCATGCAGACATTACGGACAGGCATAGTGTCCTTAGGACACCTCCATTTTGGTTAATTGCGGATATTCAGGACACCGAATATGTTCTAAGAACAGTTCCATCTTGCTTGCGGACAGTACGGACGGGTATAGTGTCCTTACGACACCTCCATTTTGTTTAATTATGGACAACCCGGACACCACGCATGTTCTTAGAACAGTTTCAACCTGCCTGCGGACATTACGGACAGACATAGTGTCCTAGTGTCCTTAGGACACCCCCCATTTTGGTTAATTCCAGACATTCCGGACACCCGCGCTGTCCGCAGACATCTTACCTGCCTTTTTTAAAAAAAATAAGACACAAAGGAATTAATTAAAACACATCTAATATTGTCTTAATTATATACAGATATAAAATGTATGCATGAGAAGGGTAAGCAGAAACTGACACTAACACAGGGGAATTGGGGGTTTGGAGAGGATTGATGAGAGAAGATGAAGGGATGGAACTCTCATCGTACATTTTTCTTGGTGGGGAAGGTTTGGAGATAGTTGACTGCAACATGGAGAGGGGGAACAGGTACATGTGGGACAATGATATTTAATTTTTTCTTTTATGTTCTCCGCCACAAAATGTTTCAAAAGATTGAAATTTTCCATTAGCGTGTCCATTTTTTCTTCCATGTGTTGCAGAGTATGTTCTAATGTGTCTTTAGGTATATTATTCTCAATGTTTGTATGGTCTGTTAAAAAAAAAATGTTAAGTACACATAAAGTTATGATTATTAATTTGGTAATATAGAGAAGTGTCTACCATTAGTATCACTATATTCAATCATTTCCTCACGTGGAACATTTTCCTCAAGCCATTCCAAAGTACTGGCCATTTCTGTGGAAAAAAAAATATATTACTTCTAGTGTACCTAATACAGAACGTTTAGAAATATATAAGAAAAATGAAGTTTACTTACTAGCTTCTGGTAAGTTGTGTTCTTATTGTTGTGTAGGTCTGCTGTTGGTCCTAGCTGTGCAGTTTCTCTGAGGTAATTATGTTGGAGGCATATTTCTTTTGTTGTGGTATATTCCATTTTAGCACATATGGTATTTAAATGGATGGTTGATGTTTTACATATATAGGTTCCACTTCTTATTTATTATTATATATAATGTGTTTATATGCTGCTTTTTGAACTTGTGTAGTGTTTATATGACTTCATAGAACAATTTAAGATACCCCCTGAGTTTTTGGGTAGTGTTGATGTTGTCCGCATCAGTCTGCGGACATACGCAGAGTCCACGGACATCAAAATCACTAGCTGGCGGTTCAGTATGTTCTATGTTACATGTATATAAAGTCAGTGAATTCTAGTAAACATCTATCAAAATCACAATATTAATATGCATATTCAATAAAATAAACATTGATAAAGGAAGGTTAAGTTCCAGTTGCGCTATTAAAAACCTATGCAATTCAGTAAAAACACTTTGTTAAAGGGACATTATGGTTAAGTTGTGCTACTAAAGACCTATGAAATTCAGTAGAAAATGTTGTTAAAGGGACGTTATGGTTAAGTTGCGCTACTAACAACCTATGAAATTCAGTAAAAAAACTTTGTTAAAGGGACATTATGGTTAAGTTGTGCTACTAAAGACCTATGAAATTCAGTAGAAAAATGTTGTTAAAGGGACGTTATGGTTAAGTTGCGCTACTAACAACCTATGAAATTCAGTAAAAAAACTTTGTTAAAGGGACGTTATGGTTCCAAGTAAAACCGAAAAAACCCTGAAATTCGCCAGTTATGGTAAGCTAAGCAACCATAACTCGCGCCACCACTGTGCATTGCTAAGACTAACACCCAGGACATCAAAGATGACATCACAAATGTCATTGATGACATCATTGATGACATCACATGTCTGACTCGCTCTTTTTTCCTTTTGTGATATATCTTGACCAGTAATAGTTAGGAACAAAGAAATCAAAAAGTACTATATTTGTAGACTTATACTTCAAATATGTTCTTACAATAATTCACTTAGGGTCCACTCACAGCATATGAAACATATACATAGGAAAAATACACACTTAAAATATAGGAATGCTTTCTGTGTATGAAGACAATAAGTAAGGTTATCAACACTTTCTTATTGTGCTGCTGTTTTTTTATTACTTCTCTGGATGTGCTCATATTTGTATTTGCATTACTTTCTTTAGGGTGCAGTCACATCATGTGATATTTGTACATAGGGAAGTAGTAGGTTTGAAGCAGAGTAATCCTTTCTGTGCATAAAGATAATCTATTAGGTTGGGAACACTTTCTGCTTCTACTGCTGCTTTTTTGCGTACTTAACTTTCCCTATATATACTCATATTTGTATGTGTTGTGTCTTTGTGTTTTGTATGTAATAATGACATTATGTAGTAAGTGGTTTTATTAGCTATTTATTACATGTTGCACAGTACACAAAAGTCTATTAAGAAAGCATTCATCATTTCACAATTCAACATGGGAAGATTATGAATATTGCACCTCCATCATGTATGCTGCACCCAATGCTTATATTTATAGATTCACTACAAAAAAAACTTTGTTGAGGGGACGTTATGGTTAAGTTGCCCTACCAAAAACCTGTGTACTTCATTACAAAAAAAAATGTCTACCTCCCCATTATGGTTCAAATTAAAACCGAAAAACCCCTGAAAATCACCAGTTATGGTAAAGTAAGCCCCCATACCTGTCATCACCATTGTGCACTGCTAACACTAACACCCAGAACATGAAAGATGCCATCACAAATGTTATTGATGACATCACTGACGACATCACATGTTTAGCCCCTTTGTTTTCGTTCCCTGCCACATATAAGATATATGTACATTCAGTAAAAAAACTTTGTTAAAGGGATGTTATACTTCACATTGAAACCAAAAAACACTACACATTCCCCCATTATGGTAAGCTCAGCAACCATAACTCACAGCATCTACGTGCATTGCTAAGACTAACGCCCAGGACATCAAATATGACATCACAAATATAATTGATGCCATCACTGATGACATCACATGTCTGCCTCACCTATTTTGGTGCACTGACAAATCTAGGCAAGGTGGTTTTATTCACTGACAATCACAATGTAAAAATGGAAAAGGTGCTGTATATCAAAACGGTAACCTTGTCGTGTGTTCGTAAAGTACTTTCCTTAGGGTCTGGTCTGAGCTCATGATGCACATGCATGGGGCAATAGCAGGCCTCAAACTTACAATTAATTTGTATACAGGAAGATAAACTTTCTGATGATGCTGTTTCTTTCTTCCTTACTTGAGTTTCCCTGTTTATGCCTTGGATTTACATGCATTGGGTCTTCATATGTATTGTCTGTACTAGCACAATGGATTTACATGCATTGGGTCTTCATATGTATTGTTTGTACTAGCACAAATTAAGTCTTGAATTGTTAGCTAGTTATTACATATTTAACATTACACAATCACCCCTGACATCTTGCTACCAACATAATAGAAAGAACCCCTTGTAGGTAGGGATTTTTCGTCAACATTATTTTCACATGTGATGTCATCAGTGATGTCATCAATGATATTTGTGATGTCATATTTGATGTCCTGGGTGTTAGTCTTAGCAATGCACATAGATGCTGTGAGTTATGGTTGCTGAGTTTACCATAATGGGCGAATGTGTAGTGTTTTTTGGTTTCACTGTGAAGTATCACATCCCTTTAACAAAGTTTTTTTTACTGAATGTAGATATATATATGTGGCAGGGAACGAAAACAAAGGGGCTAAACATGTGATGTCATCAGGATGTCATCAATAACATTTGTGATGGCATCTTTCATGTTCTGGGTGTTAGTGTTAGCAGTGCACAGTGGTGATGGCTGGTATGGGGGCTTTCTTTACCATAACTGGCGAATTTCAGGGGTTTTTCGGTTTTAATTTGAACCATAATGGGGAGGTAGATTTTTTTTTTTAATGAAGTACACAGGTTTTTGGTAGAGCAACTTAACCATAATGTCCCCTCAACAAAGTTTTATTTGTAGGGAATTTTTCAGGTTTTTGGAAGGGGAACTTAATCAAAATATTGTGTCAATGAAGTTGTTGAGCTGAATATACACTGTCATCATGTGATTGTGGGAGATATGTAGTATAATGTACATCCTTGATATACGTTTCACATAGAACATACGGAACCCCCTCCACATTGATATTAGAAAGGGACGGACTGAGCGCCTGTTTGCGGACAGGGGGCGGATGGGATGAACATTACCCAAAGATGCAGGGGGTATCTAAAAATGTACTATTGTTTTACACAAAAAATCTGCAACGTAGAAGAAGGACATAAAGACATTATAAGTAGTAATACGTAAATATGGAAACCTAAAGGTGTGAAATGAAAATGACACATTTAATAACCATGTAGAATGAAATGGATAGTACCATAAATAAAAAAGGATGCCTCCATCGTAAGCACTTCACAGAAACTCTGCAGCCTGGACCGACAGTGGATGGACGCAGTAGGATGAAGGAAAACTACATCAAAATAGTGAGTGAAGGTCATTTTTTTGTATGTGTGTATAATTTCTTTAGTATTTGGTGCAGAAATAATAATTTCTTTCTGTTGTTTTGACACAGAAATAGCTAGTACTTTGGAGTGGCTGGAGGAGAATTTTCTGCATGAGGAAATGTCTGAAGACAGCGACAATAATGGTACACACTGCTCTGCGTAGGCAAAATACTGATCAGTATTTGATAGGCATTTAATATATGTATATTTTTTTTGTACAGACCAGGAAAGAAAAGAAGAAAGGCCAACAAACGAGACAGAAGAAGACAGGATGAAAAGGATTGAGCAGAAAATGGCAATTTTAAAAATTTAAGGGAGTTTGTGGAGGACTCTGTGAGAGGAAAAGTACGTTACCATTGTCCCACCTGTACCTGCCCCGCTTCTCCATTCCCTAGTGAACCATCCCCAAACCTTCAAGAAGAAAATAGACGTTTTGATGAAATATCCATCCCTTCTTCCATTCCCCTCAGAAATCTTCTCCTCATGACCAGTCCGTGTTGAATCCTAATTCCCCTATATTTGTGTCACTATCTGCTTCCCCACTATTTCTTTGGATTGAAGTGTGTATGTGTGTGTTTCAAATGTTTTTGTATAGTAGTTGTAGTTATAGAGTTTGTGGAAACATTTTATTTTAAAAAGACTTAAAATGTTCACGAACAGATTGCCTGTTCGACCTATCCGCATGGAATGTGGGTGTTGTAAAGGCAGTACACCTACACTTAGTAATGTCAAGTAAGATGGAGTTGATGTTTGACCGCAACATCTGTTCAAAGTGTGTGCACATAAACAGAAAGGGGCGTTCTAAGGACATTATACCTTGCCGTGTCGCTTACAAGCGAAATGAAACATGTTCGTAGAACACACCAGGTGTCCGGGATGGTTGTAAATGAGCAAAATGGGAGTGTGTTAAGGACAGTATACCTGTCCGTATCATCCGCAGCCAAAATGTTGGCGTCCATAGAATAGGCACGGTGGCCAGCAAGTTCTAAGTGGAACAAAATGGAGTTGTCCTAAGGACACTGGACCTGTCCGTACAGTGAGCATATAATGTATGCACATGTGTAGTACAACCGTAAGTATAGCGAATATTGCGCCTGTCCCTAACTGTCTGTCTCACTTGTGTCGCACTTTGAAATAGTTTGAGAACCCGAACACTGTCCGTAGGACATTTGCGCGCATGCGCACGTTTGTTAATCTGCATTTGCTGTACAGCGGACTCCCATTTCTGTCACAGATGTGTTCAGGATGTCATCATGTGACCACACCCACGCTGAGCGTGTGGACTAATTTGCGCAGTTTGTGTGCTTCCTCAGCAGCACAAAATAACATGTAGACACAAGGCAAAATGTTGTAGAGTGTAAACATATAATTTCACATATCCCAGACAATACCTTACCTGAGGACTTATTGTGTCAAATTTTTGTACCGCTTTGCAGGGATGAAGGCGGTCACGAGGCACACCCCTCCACTCCTATAAATGGCCACAACCCCGAGCGCATCTTCATTGTCCTTCTAGCTATAGCAGATTGAGGTGTATTGCCTTTACTGCTGTAGTGACCAAAAGGAAAGTAATCGGCATGGCTTCCATGGCTGCTATTGGTTCATTAGCCTCTGCACCACCCCCAAGCCCGGCACCACCACCACCACCTGACCAAGGACCTGCAGAGAGATATACGGGTGAGGATGTAGAGAGGGAGGAAGAAGAGGAAGAAGAGAATGAAGTTGAGGCACTCCGCACTAGGAGCACTCGCCGGGAGTTGTGGGTGTGGCGGTTGTTTTCCGTTTATGGGACCGAACCAAAAGCACGTGCAAACCTGGTGAGGTGTAACCAGTGTGAGGTGGTGCTGAGTCGCGGGAGACCTGGTGCGTACAACTTTGGTAGGACAACCATGAAGCGACACCTCACTTCGTTCCACACTGCGGACATTCGCAAGGTGGTGCCATGTGAAGAGCGTAGTCTATTGAGTTCCTCCACAGCATCCTCCGAGTCCGATCCTCCCACCACAAGAGACACTCCTGTGGGGTAGCGCCTCACAAGCCATTCGCAATACTGTTGACCCTTACCTTTCAAAGGTGACAATAGTGTGTATGTATTGTGACGTAGTACTCTGCAGGGGGGAGAATTTTCAAAGTGCTTTTGAGGCCACGGTCACGGAGCACCAAAAGATCTGCTCCTTACCTAAGTGAAGCTCACCCTATATCTTTCTCTGTCTACTTGCCCTTTCTTATCCCCATGGCTGCTGTCCCTTCCTTACCCTCCTTTGGCCTCCTCTCCTAGTGTGTCGTGTGCTGAGAACCAATAAATGAGAAAACAACAAAAATTACACAAAAGGCTCTTTTCAGAGGCGCCTTTCTCAGTTTAACAATAGAACTATGAAGTGACCGTTGTCGATCCCTGCGCAGTTGCGGAAAAGTTCACGGATAGTCGTAGGGAAAAAAGGAGGGTACAAGGGAAGCAAACACAATGAAGTGCACGCTGGGAGTAAGTGGTGGCTCTGAAAAGAGCCTTTCAGTGGTGTGTTGTGTGGGTCAAAAACTGTGGATTGGAGAAAACTGATTGTCACATAGGTTATTATGAATCCAAAAGAGGTTGTAATGCATTTTGTACATTGCAAAGAAAAATCTGATTGCCAGCATATGTGAGATGGACTCCATCTCTGTGGAAAATGAAAGAGCTGCGAAACAAAATGTTTTCATTGTGGAATGAGGACATGCCATCATCTCTTAAAAAGGCACAAACAGCCTTATTCACATTGCGTCTCGCTTTCTCCATTTGTGGACCAAAAGCAGAAGAACGCTGCCATATTTGCCTTTGTGCAATATGGGAAAAAAGTATTTGACAATTTGGAAACATGTCCATGAGCTTCGCAAGTCCTTCCTTCATTGCAAAGAAATTCCAGAGACATGGCATAAACTGTTTCCTCCGCAATGAGTGATAAGTATATCTAGAGGACGCTCTGTCAGTAAAGTAACACAGAGAGGTACCAAGTCCAACCACCTCATGCCACGCACGCCATGCCAGTGCACTTCCACATGAGGATATCCGAGATCTGCAGATAAACTGCAGCTTTCTACATGCACCTACAGCCAATGTATCTATGAGTGTCCCAAAATCCAGATAATCTGTTTGCGAGCATGCAAAACCATGGCATTGTAGTCTCCTGTCAGGGAGAAGACGGTCTCACTAAATGTCGCCATTCAGAACACACCCACTAAACTTTATTGACCAATCCCTAGGTCCGCTCATTTTCATTTGCATGCGTCTCCACCCCAGAATTCCCGTTGGTGATATGCGCTGGCTGCAAACTACCGCCATGTCAGCGGACATGTATAGGATCAGAGCGTGATGACGGTACATTAAAGTATTATTCCCCTTTTCCCCTTTAAGGTGGGCTCTGAAAAGAGAAGTTTTATTTTTATTTTTGGGCAGATACCTTACAGACATCTGTTATTTTGTTTATTTTTTTGTATTGTTTGTCCTTACTTTACTCCTACAACCATTACAGAAAGTTCTCTAAAGCAAGCATTACGTTCCAAAAGAACATCGCCTTTCCCAAAGCAACACCATCTGCTTCAAAGTAATCCGCATCACTTGGAACAATGTTTTCGTGGCTGCAGAAAAACATACCAGCGCGTGACATAAATGCACGCATGCCGCGATTAATGATACACCTCCCAATACTTTGATCTGGACAGAAAAAATTATTGTTGTGCCATTGTACTCTAGGGAGTAAACCAGAAATAATTACTTTTGCAGTTGGAAAGATGTTGGAAAGTTGGAAAGATGTTCATGAGTGCGTCAACCAACTGTTCCAAATCTGCCAACAAAGTATGTGCAGTCACGTAGCCCAAATGGCAAGCACCGTAGTGCAAAATTACCACATGAGGAGAGGTCATCGTACGTATGTGTCTGCAAACTTGCAGAATTTCCGCAACATTGGCATCAGTCCCAGCGTTCCACACCACCTCCACTCCTCTCACATCGAAATGGTGTGCCACATGCCTACTCTCTGCATAATGTTGTAAACCATGGACAAAAATTTCACCAAGCACCAAAACCCTGACCCTCTCCACCTCTGCCATCTTCACTGTACACACCGTCTTTGGACACAAAAGAGTAATGTGAACATCTGATTGGCTGATGCCTACAGTCCCCTTTCCATGCAGGATTTGCTGTAGAAACCCGTATGTGACACACGCTACCCGCGGACAAGTGTTGCCTATGTGCGGCACGCAACTCTTACCCAGTCCTTTCACCCTTTCCACAGCGGTAGCACAGCGAGTCCCTCATTGGACACAACTAAGCAGTCACAAAACCATTCACCAATCACATTGAAAATCGCTAAATGTAACTCCGTCATCAACATTGCGCACTTCAAAATTACTGTCGATAATTCTGAATGGAAGTCGCATATCATTGCAAAGCACCTACTTCAGAAGCTACTGTGCAAGTGTTGCGAATTTCTACGTACAGCTCCATGCATGCGCACATGCATGAGTATAGAGTACAGGTATTTATATTTCAATCGGAGAACATGTGCAACCTTTATGATTTCATGTAAAACAAATTAATGCTGCTAAATGTGCATAGGCAGTACATACCAACACTCCCCCTTTTAAGTGCAAGATGTCCGATTTATCATTGACAAACCGCACGACTTCCTAATGTCTTCCGCATAACCTATACAAACGTTGCAAGGATGCCTATTTAGGGGGAAACTTGATTTTGTATTACAAAATGTCGGAGTTGTGTACTGTGTACGTCCTACAGTAATGCTATTTACAATGTAATCGTATGACAAAAGTAAACACTCACGATTGCTGTGGGGACTCTGAGGGTCGCCAGATTTTTCAGCATTGTGCTTTTAAATTGCAAATGGATTTTTTTTCCCATCTACTACTGTGCCCTATCGCTTACAAACCTCTCTCCTATTGATAGTACACCTTGTAAAAAACAAGGCATTTTCATAACCTTAAAAATATTAGCAATTTTGAAGGACTTGCAAGTAACGTATTGCAAATACCATGCAAAGCCTGCACAGAGTGAAGTGAAATGCGCACATGCACTGGGTTCAAATATGAAAGGAGAAAGCTCTGACGAACAATGCACAATTAATGTGTGCAGTATCAGCACTGCTGTAAACACACAAAGGCCCTCATTACGACCCTGGCGGAAAGTGACTGACCGGACCGCCACAGCGTAAATAGCGTTTCCGCCATTGCACGATGGAGCAAAGTGCGGCTCATTCCGACCCATCGGGCACGAGCACCACGCCATGGCAGAAGTGCAAAGTCCGCGATGGTGGAAATGACCCCAAAACGGCCCACACCGCCGCCGTACGGCGCCCTAGGTGCAATACCGCCACCCATCTCAGCGGACACCGCAGTGAGCGCCAACCGGAAAGTACGGTGACCGTAAATATACGGAAACGGAAGTAAAAGCATGGTCCCGGAACGGGAAACATCACGCCGTACACCTATAAAACCACTAAATCCACACAACCATTAAAAATACTACCCTGAGACACATCCCAACCCGTCATCCACCCTAGTGAAACCAAGAAAAATGGGAAAAGTAGCGAAGAAAGCGTGCGACCGCAAGCGGCAGGTCCACTTCTCCCGTGAGGAACTCACCGTACTCACAGAGACCCTCCAGGAGAATGCAGCCGCCGTCTTCTCCACGCAAATGACCAGGACGGCACTTGCGAACAAGAAGGCCATATGGGCCCTGGTGGCACAGCGGGTAAGTGCGGTGGGGACCGCACCCCGCAACCCACAGCAATGCAGAAAGTGATGGGACGACCTGCGGATACGCGTCCGTAGCATACTGTCTGCCAACCGCAACATTGCCACAGCCACCGGGGGAGGATCGGAATCACCCATCAAGTTGACCCCCTGGGAAGAAATCTGTGCCTCCACCATAGGAATGGAGAGCATAGAGGGAGTCGGAGGGATGGAGAAAGGAGTGCAAACATCCGAAGAATCAGGTGGGTGGCCCAAATAAAACAATGCCAAAACCACAATGTCCAATCATGTGAAGTACCACGTGCCCACATAGTGCAACAGTAACACATGTCCAGGAGAACGTCCACATACATAGGCCTGATAGCACACTTCAAAACTCACATCAAATACATAAATAATTAAAAATCCTAAAAACACCCTCTACACGTGCAGCAGGCACACCCTAACTGCAGGCTGCCAAACAACTGCACCCTCACACCACACACAAATGAAACCACCTCCAAGGCCCCGACCCAAATCACTCTCAGGTACCACCCCAATGCATGTGATACATTGCCATTCCAATTCCCACAGACCCATCAATAACGCTCGCCCTCCTTTACTCCACCACAGAGTCCGATCCAAACGACGAGCTCCAGGACACCCTTACCAGCACACCTGCAAAGAGGGCCAAGACCAACGGCCAAAGACCCTCCACCTCAGCTGCACGCATCAAGACACGGCAGCAGCACAAATCAAGTGGCAGCACAGAGGAGGGAACTCCAACAGGCACCCCAGCAGCCAGCATGCCCACACCACCACCACCACAGGTCCCCCCAATGGATGCCACAGTAGGCACTGCTTCTGGTGGCAGCAGCACCATAGGTGACACTGCATTAATGGCAGCATGCTCCGACACAGAAAACGGGGATGTCGAAGTCAGATCCATCCATGACCTGTCCCAATCCCCCTGTCTGTTCCATCCCGTACACCATGAGGATACCACGCAGGGGCACCCACAAGACGACGACTGGCCATCCCCCACAAGCCCTGTGGCAGGGCAACATGAGGCGAACAGCCACTCTGTGACACCACCGCAAATGGCCATGGCCCAGCAGAGGCAACAGTCCCTCGACCAGTTAATCGTGCAACAGCAGCAACTGGCCACGCTCCTCAAGGACCATGCCGATGAATGTGGGGGCACTAAGGCAGACATAGAAACATCAACTGAGACACTTAGGGCAGAAATGGAGAGAAGTACAGAGACACTAAGGGCACAAATGGAGAGTAGCACCGAGTGCCTGAGAGTCCAAATGGAGAGTAGCACCGAGAGCCTGAGAGTCCAAATGGAGAGAAGCACCGAGAGCCTGAGGGGGGAACTGCATGCGACGTCCAAAGACGTATGTGCCGAACTTGCCGCAGTGCGCCGTGTGCTCACTGAGCTCTCACAAACCCTTAGGGACATGCATGGACGTGAGCAGGCAGAGACATCATCCGTTGCAAGTTCCGTCCAGGGCAGCCCCCAACGTAGATCTGGGAGGAACCTGCGCTCCACAGGCAGGGGTGCCCCTGATACCCGCAGAGGGGGCTTGCAATAGCGACTGCCCACTGGCAATGAGCATCTCTGGACACTGGTGTTCGGGGGGGAGGTAGGAGGGTGGGGGGGGTGTTGGGCTCACTTGGGTGGCGGGTCGATAGGGTGTTTAACATGATATCACATATGCCATAAACAATGCACGATCAACCAATGAGATGTGTGGACATTGATCTTTGTGTACGAGGCCATTATAGGCGTACAGTCCATATTGTGCATGTACCATACACACACAGTGCCACGAGTCCCGTGTCCATGTATCAGCCACCAGGCGTGAGTGCTAGAAGCATTCATCTATGAGATGCTGACGAATGTCACGGCCCTCCTGTGCCTCGCAGACTCCTTGAGGTGCTGCCACATCCCCACCCTCATCATGACCATCTTCAGGTGCTTGCAGTTCTGCGTCAGGGGGCATGGGCACATTTCTACGTACGCACATGTTGTAGCGCATGACACATGCCATCACCATCTTCGCAACCTTCACATGGCGGTACAGGAGTGCCCCGCCAGACCTGCTGAGGCACCGGAAACGAGTCTTCAGTAGGCCGAATGCCTGTTCTATGACTACACGGGTACGTGAGTGGGCATGGTTGTAGTCCTCCTCATGCTGGTCCCGTGGGTTCCGGACTGGTGTGAGGAGCCATCTCTTCAGTGGATATCCGGCATCACCTGTATGTGGACGATAAACGAATCATGTGGAATGCCATTGCTACGTACGCACCCCCCCCCTTCCTGCCAGGTCATTGCCGCATCACATACCCCACATCATCATGCATGAAATGAGACTCACCGAGTAGCCAGGATCTGTTCCCTGCGTGTCGCTCCATGTAGCGTGGTATTGTAGAGTTCCTCAAGATCATAGAATCATGGGTTGATCCAGGGAATCGGGCACAACAATGTGTAATGATCCTGTTGGAGTCACACACCATTTGTACATTCAGAGAATGAAATTGTTTCCGGTTGCGGTACTGGGCCTCCATGGCATGTGGGACGACCAATTCCACAGGGGTGCAGTCGATGGCACCAATGCAACCCGGTATGCCGGCAAGTGCATGGAATCCCACTTTTGTGTTCGTAATTTCCTGCTCCGAGCGTGGTAGAGAGATGTAGTCGTCTGCGTGCTTCAGGAGGGCATCGAGCACTTGCAATAGTGTCCGTGAGAACAGTGGCTGTGAAATGCCATGCAACTGTCCGACTGTGTGCTGGTAGGTGCCTGTGGCCAGGAAGTGGAGTACAGACACCACCTTCAGTAGGGGTGGGATGGCGGTTGGGCTATCTATCATGCTGACAAGGTCAGCCTGTGTCATGTCCACAATGGCGGTTATGGTGTCCCGGTCCAAACGGTAGAGGGTGTGGATCTGCTCATCAGTGAGGTTGAACGGATGTGCTCGGAGGCGTGGGATTGCGGGCTGCCTGCGTGGTGGTAGTGGCTGTGCTGGTGGCCCTTGCTGGCCCTGCCTTGCCCTCCTCCTCCTCCTCCTGCGTCTCCTCCGTGCGGCCGGTTGTAGTTGGTGTTCGTCTTCTTCTTGAAGTTCTAGCACCTGCAGTGCTATCAGGTCCCCCAGGGCCAACACAGCTAGTCCTGCCGGTAGCATTTCGGAGTGGGTGTGGGAGGAGACTGGGCGTGCAATTTATGTGTTTTCAGGCTGTATGGCCTCCACCTGTGGTGATTCATTCCACCTGTGCAAGCTGCTCTCCCCTTTGGGCGAGCACGTCCCGCACACAACGCTGCAATTCGACGAATGGCATCTTGCTATTACAATCATGTATTTGTACCCGATGGCAGTGTAACATTGGTTGATATGTTCATTCGGCTATGGTCCCATTGTTTCACATACTATCTTTGCAGTCGCGAACAGACTTGTGAAGGGTCAGTGGAACGTAGTACTCGAGTAACGGTGGACCCTCATGCATCACTGCACCGAGGTTCAACGACGGGCGGGGCGTCCCATTTGTGAGTGATGGCAGTTGCCATTTTCACACACAGCCTCACTAGATGGATTAATTTGTGATTTCAAGCGGCCACAGATGCCTTTTCGACGTGATGTTGCAAATGAGGAATTCGAAGGGCGGCGCTTTCGGTTTTCAGCTAGCGGCGAGGAGATGCCCACAGGTCTGACTGCAAATATAACGTTCTATTGTTCAATGTCCTTGGGACAGGGGCCATGGCGAGGATGCAATGATTGATATGAATAGTTTGGGATGCGCAATGGCGAAGTGGACGATGAGGCCGGACGTTCCCAAATACATGTTACTTCACAACACTGGAATTACGGGCTGGGGCACAGTGGATTTTGCAGGCTGCATAACGCACAGACTCAATGGAAATTTCACATGTTATGTGAGTATGGAAACAGGCGTTCTCATTACGGGATGAGGGAATGATGCATGGACAGATGAATTGATACAGAGTTTGCCATGTACAGGGCTTCTTGGAATCTGTCCGCCTCCCCTGCGCTATGTGATGCAGGGCTGCCATAGTGGGACCATCGTCTATCTGGCCTTATTGAGCCCTCCCTGTCTCGACGCGCCTTCAGACACTTGTGTCTATGCACGTTACCAATCCCATCTGATGGATTCTGTTTTAATAGACGCATGCACAGGTACACTCGTTTGTGATGGTGTTTTCACCTCGATATAGATAGTTATGATTCGCAAGTGGTTTTTGGGTGGTGATGATCCTTTGGAGTGGGCTAGCATGCATATGGCTGTGGATTTGGTGTGATCATTGAAGTGAGTAATACTAATGAAGTTCTGATGGCCATACTGTTCTTTTTCATTTCATTTGGTTGACAGGTATCTCCTCCCCTTTTGCCACTGCCATCTGTATGCCACTCCTGCAGATGGATTTTACTCCCGACACCTGCTGCTTCGTGTTCATCAGTGGAGCAGCATTACGATCTTATGGGACGATCGCCAATGGGCCACATGCCCTTACGCAGTACTAGTGGCTAGGAGCAACATTTCGGCCTTTCAGCTGGACTAGTGCCTCCCTATTGGGACGGCCCTGCGGTTCTAGGCGCTTCCATGTTGCCTTTTCGTACGAGAATGTAGCCCCTGTGTACCATGAAGGAACAGGGCGTCACACAAGAAGTAGCTGGTCATTTATTGCGGATGCAGCCCACAATGGTGAAATGTGTTTTGGAGTTCATGGCCTAATGGCTGTATGGGCTTGGTGAATTTGTTGTGCATTAAATTTCTATTCTGATATGGACCGTGTAGCGTTCTTCTTTGCAAGTGATGTGGCATATTCCTATTTGGGGAGCGATGTATTGTGAGGAGATCTGCATTGGGTTCCAGCTTCGGAGTATAGTTGCGTGGTACTGTGCTGGGCGCGTTTGCCTACGAAGCCCAGTGAGGTCAGGGATGAGGGCTGCCAATATGACTGTTTTAATGATGTCCTGCTCATGGGCGGGGGATTTGCTTTTGTGTAACAGATGCCGGTCAGCCAGGTGGATTGGTGGAATGATGTGATTTTCGGAATATTGCTGGTCACAGGTGCCTGTGTTTGCGTGCGTTTCTTGGTGGGAGACTGAGGTCATGTCCATTGGGATGGCTTCTGTATTCGTGCCATCTGTGCCCTGCAGCTCCCATTGGCCCCTCTTGAGATTCATTTGTTCGTTGGCAGGCATGGATGACTAGTACATTTCACTGGTTGCATTGTGTGACTTCATTGCACCTACGGGGAGTTGTACAATGTGGCCAGGGAGCGGTGTACAGGCACTCAGTGGGGCCGTTTACGGTTGATTCGCGATGCCGTACTTCTCACCATGGCGGAATGGTACTTTCCGCCGTGCTTGATGGCGTTAGGTGCATGTCCGCTAGGGTCAGAATTCGCGTACCGTTGCGCCATGGTGGTAATTATGGTTTGGCATGGCGCGCGCGCGCGTACTTGGTGCAGTTAGCGTTGGCGTTCACTACGGTGTCGCTAATGGCATCGTACTTTGCGGTGACGTGTCATAGTCGCACCGAGCGCTATTCGATGGCGGTATTGCATTTCCGCCATCGTTTTTCGGTTTCCGCCAGGGTCTTAATGAGGCCCAAAGTAATCAATTTTGTTTTTTTGAATCATAGTGAAGACTACTCTCCTGAGAATCAAAAGCATCTACACTGCAGACGACATATCCGAAGAAACCTGGTCATTTTGCAAACAAATAGTAAGTACAGTACTAGCTTTATATTGTAACTACTCCTCAAAGAGGCTGCATGAGTTATTTGTTTAATTTGGGCACCAAAGCAAACATTAATTTCTGAACCATTCTACCTACCAATATCCATTTATTGAACAAAGAATATCAGGCAGAATGACTCACAAATCCCTGTGTGTTTGGAACTCAAATAACGTACGTAATCCTTAGAAGGTTAGATTTAGAAAAGTAGTTGCTGTTGCAAGTTTATGGCAGTTTGTTTATTAATAATGCTTCTCGTCACCACCAGCCCACTTTGTAGTCTCAACTGAAGCACATTGTACTAATATACAGACAGTAAAATAGCCTTACCAAATCATTGCAAGAGTCCAATACACATTCACACACCATAACAAAGAGCTTCCCCATCAGACTCATGCACGCATGCACACAGCACGCATACATTATACAACAGACCAAAGTATTCCTTCTTTTTTTCAACAGACACCAAAGAATACCTACCAAAAAGCAACTCCGTAGATAGGAACACAGAAGTAGAGCAAATAAAAATAAAAGTGCCCAATCTAATCATCCATCTGTTGTAGAGTTTGTAGAGAATGTTGGAAGAAACCAGCTAATGCAGTCGGTTAGCAAAACGAAGGAAGCTTCAAGTAACAAAACTTTATGTCCTCCATCAAAATGTGTCACAAAACACAAAAATGTTGGCAAAAAATTGGCTACCAGTACAGCTAACAATGCTCCTACTAATCCTGATAGTGTAACAAGAACCCATAGCAAAAAAAGTATTTTATCAAAACTGTTTCATCACAGAGTACTTCAGAATCTACTAAGAAGAGGACCGAAATCATCCTCACCCCTTAAAACCTACCGTAGAAAGTTAATCCTACAACCTCTCGTGGACAGTGCAATACTTCTGAAAAGGAAGTTGTTTATATTAGTGTTAAATAGGATGAAAGCACTAACAAAACTAAGTACCAAACTACAAAAGAAACTCAGCAATAAACGTAATGTGAACAAAAATAATGTTTTAAATGTTTGTGGTGGTGAATGGAGTCACACAACAACCACAGAACCATATTTTAATGAAGAAGCATACAAACAAAATCAAACAAACACAATTGCCATCCATAGCAGTGGACGAGGGTATGAGAAAATCAATACTACCATCATGGAACAAGAAACACTGCTTACAAAAGTATCCTCTGTGAACTCAGAATTACCTCTCCATTCAGCAGAACTACACCGTCCAGTATACAAATGGCCATGCACATCAATGTGTGCTATTCCAAACAAAGCTTTCAAATCTTTACGTCAGTTCATCAATCAGTATGTAAAAGGTAAAGACAAAAGTAAAATGAAAGTGCTGCAAAATATGGATATGTGTCCAGTGCGCAAATACACAGGAGTACAAGGACATTCATTAGCCTGCATTTCTGGGCCTATTTGCAAAAGCACCTTCCATGATATCAAAAGGATATCAATACATCATTCAAGTGTAAGAAATCTAGTGTATAAAATATAATATGCAAAAACTTCAGCTTCAGAATTAGGCAATTTAAATAACAACCTTCTGCATGGTACACCCAAATACTTACAAGGAGAAATTGACCGTATTCAGAGAAAGTATTTTGGAAGTGAAAGCCACTTACAAAATGCAATAGTTTTAGGGCATAGTAGCAACAATTCTGCACATAGCACCCTTCTATTACACACATACAGAAAAGAAATAGTAACATTTAAAAGGTCATCGGCTGAAGTACCAAACCATGTGTGTGTGTGTTGCCGCAGAAACTTTTACAAAAGGAACACAAAAAATTTAGACATAGCATACAAAATAGAAGACAATGAAGACTCTAAATGGTTTGAATTAGCTCTCTACCTTTTAGTAGAAAACACATATGAACTAACTGAACGCCTAATTTGTTGCAGTTACTGTACTACAAAATCAGACAACAACCACACTCCTTCACATGCTATAACAAATAATTTGGAATTGTTCCCACAACCAAAAATCCTGCAACAACTCAATTTGTATGAGAGCATAATAATTCAAACAGTTCACCCATTTCAAGCAATTGTACGCCTTCATCCAAAAACAGCAAAATTACCTTCCTCTGAATTGGTGATAGGCATTTGTGGCAAAGTAGTTTATTTGCCATTAGATCTAACGGAAAATGTACACACTCTAGGAGTGCAACATTCAATAGAGCATTATTTAATAGTCTTGCTAAATGGTGTGCCAACAAAGGAAAAAAAAGTTTGGCAACAACTGGTGGACTTACATAAAGTTAGACAAGCATTGCAATATCTAAAAGACAATAACGAGTAATACAAAGAAATAAATATTGATGAAAGCTTAAGGGAAACAACTGAAATAATTGAAGAGCCATCAGAAACTGGACAATTCGAACTTCTGGATCCTGCTACAGTATCCACTCTTTTGGACCATTACACAATTCATCCATTTCATTCCAATGAAAGCATAGATGATGCACTAGAAACTTACCAAATGCGACAAACCAAAGGGTCACCAATGAGTATATGAGAAAAAAGTATAGAAGCACGTGCTTTTCTACTGCTATTTCCTACTGGCAAAGATGGAAGATACGATGATAGACCCACTCAGATTGGAGCATCAGAATACCGCTCTTTACGAATGTATTCGCAAGATCCCAGATTTAGACAAAATGTGGAATACATATTCCACCTACTCTATGAAAGTGAATTAGCAACACTATGTTACGGAGTTGCACACATTTTGAAATCTGGAACCCACTTTCAAAATATGTCAGCCATGCAGTTAATACAAAAAGTACGGGAAAAAGATGAGGTTTTACAAGCAAGTATAACAAATTTGTTTGCAAACATGCGTGGTACAAAGGAATACTTGTTCGGACGGCACGGAGACGGGCATTGTATGATCAGAAACCTTGGACCACTGACTTGGTTTGTTAAGCTAAGTTGTGCAGAATATGCATGGCAAGATTTACATGAGTTCCTACGCATAGCAAACAGCAACAAAAACAACACAGATATATTAACACCTGGTGAACTTTGCTCCCTAGACCCAGTTAATGTGTCAAGATATTTCCATCATTGCTTCATTGCCATGCTACACTTTATTTGCAATAAAAATGTTCCTCCCCTTGGAGAAGTGCAACACTTCTTTTGGAGAAAAGAATATCAAGCGAGAGGAGCACCACATATTCACATGCTGTTATGGATCAAAGATGCACCAAAATTTGGTCACGACAGTGATAGCACTGTTTTGCAGTTTATACTACAATATATCACTTGTGAAATCCCTTCACAACAGACATATAGTGAGCTGCATGGGCAGATTTTACAATTTCAAAGACACAAATGTGGCAAATATTGTCACAGCAAATACAAAAACAAAGGTAAATACTACACCAAATGCCGCTTAGACCAGTTACAGAAACAGGTGAAGTAAACAATTCATGTCTTCAGTTCGACATAGTGTTAAAGGTAAATCACCTAAGAACACGTATTATATAAAAAGAAGGGAAGAATCAAAATATATCAATGATTACAATGCAATCATTGCCCTCTTATGGAATGCAAACATAGATGTGCAGTACATTGCAGACAATTCAACTGCTGTTCCATGGTATGTTACAGCCTACTTAACAAAAGCAGAAAAAACAGAGCTTCAAGACCTCTGGGATAACCTAGCATCAGACAAAACATTATCACAGAAATTGTACAGCCTAGGCATAAAAATGCTCTCTCATAGAGAATGTGGCACCTATGAAGCAGCAGATCATTTAACCGGTACTGCTTTGTATGGTAAATCAAACAACATAGTATGGCTAAGTCTTGGACCTGCAAAATCTAGAAAAAGAGTGCTGAAATCATATGAGGACATAGAAACAATTGCCAGAAATGATCACAACAGCCAAGACATTCTAAAAAACAATTTACTGGACACATACTATCCTAACAGGAGTAGCACTTTGGAAAGCATGTGTCTATACCACATAGCTTAAAACTTTGCATACAAAAATAATGTAAAACCCGATGAAAGCAAATGTAGATATAGAGTGACTGATTGTGAAGGGAGCTTAGTGAAACTTACCAAATGAAGCTTAATTAATCATGTAAAATTGTCATTAAAAACTCCTCAACAGAAAGAACTATATTACATGTCTCTGTTACAACTTTTCAAACCATGGGGAAATTCATTGATTCCTTACCTGATTCCGGACCCAGCACATCTCAGAGCCTGGAAAGGACATTATTTCAGCACGCGTCGCTTCGCCAGCAGCAGTGCCGCGTTATACTCACCAGTCCACCGCATCATTCGACTCGGCGCTGCCTCCATCATTTTCTTCGTCGAAACCCAGCACCTGGGGGGAAAACAAAAGGAATAACAAGGTGAGCCGAGAAAACCAACAAGGACAATCTCTTTGCCACCATAGGCTTACCTGCTTTACCACCGGAGGTATTATTCTTTAATTCACCACATCTTCCTATGCCGCACCTATAAAGGGAGAGAAAACAGCAAGTTAAACTCATGCAACTTTTACCGGACAGTGTTTGGTAATACAGACTCTTACCTGAATGCCAACAGCTGCCTCCAGGCAATATTTTTTGGACCCAGCTGCAACCTAACGAGGGAATGGAACAAGAGTGAACATCGGACATATTGAACTCTTTGAACTTTATAGACACTGGAGTCAATATTCCTCCGGAACTCCTCCAGTACCTTTAACCCAGTGAAGTAACTGGTATCTAAGCGCCCCTGCATGCCATGCAGGATGGAGAGCTCATCATTTAAAAACATAAGGTGAGGTTACCAAAAGGGAATATCGGAGGTGATTAGTGGGGAGAACGAGAACTGTTGGGGGGCCATCACTAAAGTCCACGGGTGGCTAAATCCCTTTCTCCACTTGCAGGAGAATACTTCTACGAGTCCAGCAGACAAGATTAGGCGGGCCAGTCCAGACTGTCATCTCCTCACTACGCATCACGTTGGTAGAGACTGCAGCTGTCCGGGTCCGATCGACGCCCCTGTGGGAACCAGGTGAGCGTAACACCACCTTAAACACCACCTTACTGATACAATCACATAGTGCCTACATAATACTTATGCTTCTATGTTATAAAGCAGATGGTACCAAAAACAACTGCAAACTGACTGGATTTACACATGGTCAAGTGTCACTTGGAAAGAAAACCTTTACAACAATAGGTATAATCTACCATGCAGGAACTACAACCATTGCAGGTCACTACACTGCATACATTAAAAAGAAATGTGGATGGTTTGAATGTAATGATAGCACCATTACTCTAAAGCAAAGATTGGCAGCTAATCTTACAAATGCGTATTTAATCTTCTTAAAGCCAAGATTTTATAAATAATGTGTACTTCAAGATTGCCAAAAAATGATGTGAAATACTACAAACAGTTAGAATACGCCAATAGGTATCTAACTGCCCAAGAGGATATAACAATGACACAAATAAATGGATATCACAGATTTGTAGGAACAAATGCACAGTTAGAATACGCCTACAGGTATCTAACTGTTGTTAAAACTCGGAAGGAAGGCAACAAACATAACATTCATCTGAAAGATGAATGAAACAGTATATAACAACGACACAAATAAATTAATATCACAGAACTGCAGGAACAAATGCCGACGGCCTTACTTCCAAGATTGTAGGCCCTGGCCAGAACCACTACAGCATGTTACACCCATGGATACACCCGTAGTATTGCGTATCGATTGCTAAGTTGTGGGGAGTGTGTGCAGTCTTGCACCCAACAACAGTGATGTCATCAATGACTTTTGTGATGTCATCTTTGATGTCCTGGGTGTTAGGCTTAGCAGCGCACGGTGGTGGCGCGAGTTATGGTTGCTTAGCTTACCATAACTGGCGAATTTGAAGGGTTTTTCGGTTTTACTTGGAACCATAATGTCCCTTTAACCAAGTTTTTTCACTGAATTTCATAGGTTTTTAGTAGCGCAACTTAACCATAACGTCCCTTTAACAATGTTTTTTCACTGAATTTCATAGGTCTTTAATAGCGCAACTTAACCATAACGTCCTTTTAACAAAGTTTTTTCACTGAATTTCATTGGTTTCTATTAGTGCAACTTTACCATAACGTCCCTTTAACAAAGTTTTTTCATTGATTTTCATAGGTTTTTATTAGTGCAACTTAACCATAACGTCCTTTTCAATGGATGAAGACCACTAGCATCCTAGGTTCTCAAAGTGGGAACCCGGGGTGGTAAAAAAAAGATTTTTCTTCCCAAACCGGAACGCCTGCGGCGTGCCGGTGTAGGAACAAAAATCTTTTACCAAGATGGACACCATGGAAAGGGAAGGCGGGGTGTATAAAGAGAATACAACAGGGCATGGGTAGGGGGGACCAGGAGGGAGACACGGGGCATGAGAGGGGGGCGGGGGGTAACAGGAGAGAGACATGGGGCAGGAGAGGGGGGTGAGGGTAACAGGAGAGAGACACGGGGCATAAGCGGGGGTGTGGGGCAACAGGAGAGAGACACGGGGCATGAGCAGGGGGTGGGGGTAACAGGAGAGAGACACGGGGCATGAGCGGGGTGTGGGGGGTAACAGGACAGAGGCATGGGGCATGAACGGGGGTGGGGGGCAACAGCAGGGAGACACGGGGCATGAGCGGGGGTGGGGGGCAACAGCAGGGAGACACGGGGCATGACCGGGGGTGGGGGGCAACAGGAGAGAGACACGGCATGACCGGGGGGTGGGGGGCAACAGGAGAGAGACACGGGGCATGAGAGGGGGTGGGGGTAACAGGAGAGAGACACAGGGCATCAGTGGGGGGTGGGGGCAACATGAGAGAGACACGGGCATGAGCAGGGGGTTGGGGGAAACAGCTGGGAGACATGGGGCATGATCAGGGGGTGGGGGGCAACAGGAGAGAGACACGGGGCATGAGAGGGGGGTGGGGGGTAACAGTAGAGAGACACAGGGCTTGAGAGGGGGGTGGGGGGTAACAGGAGAGAGACACGGGGCATGAGCGAGGGGTGGGGGGCAACATGAGAGAGACACAGGGCATGAGCGGGGGTGGGGGGAAACAGCAGGGAGACACGGGGCATGATTGGGGGGTAACAGGAGAGAGACACGGGGCATGAGCGGGGGGTGGGGGGTAACAGGACAGAGACATGGGGCATGAGCGGGGGTAGGGGGCAAGAGCAGGGAGACACAGGGCATTAGCAGGGGGCGGGGGTAACAGGACAGAGGCATGGGGCATGAACGGGTGGTGGGGGGCAACAGCAAGGAGACATGGGGCATGAGCGGGGGGTGGGGGGCAATAGCAGGGAGACACGGGGCATGACCAGGGGGTGGGGGGCAACAGGAGAGCGACACGGGGCATGACTGGGGGTGGGGGGCAACAGGAGAGAGACACGGGGCATGAGAGCGGGTGGGGGGTAACAGGAGAGAGACACAGGGCATGAGTGTGGGGTGGGGGGGCAACATGAGAGAGACACGGGCATGAGCGGTGGGTTGGGGGAAACAGCAGGGAGACACGGGGCATGATCAGGGGGTGGGGGGCAACAGGAGAGAGACACGGGGCATGAGAGGGGGTGGGGGTAACAGTAGAGAGACACGGGGCTTGAGAGGGGGTGGGAGGTAACAGGAGAGAGACACGGGGCATGAGGGTGTGTGTGTGGGGGGGTAACAGTAGAGAGACACGGGGCATGATCAGGGGGTGGGGGGCAACAGGTGAGAGACACAGGGCATGAGAGGGGGTGGGGGTAACAGCAGAGAGACACTGGGCTTGAGAGGGGGTGGGGGTAACAGGAGAGAGACATGGGGCATGAGCGAGGGGTGGGGGCAACATGAGAGAGACATGGGGCATGAGCAGGGGGTGGGGGGAAACAGCAGGGAGACACGGGGCATGATTGGGGGGTGGGGGGTAACAGGAGAGAGACACGGGGCATGAGCGGGGGGTGGGGGTTAACAGGACGAGACATGGGGCATGAGCGGGGGGTGGGGGGCAACAGCAGGGATACACGGGGCATGAGTGGGGGGTGGGGGGCAACAGCAGGGAGACACAGGGCATGACCGGGGGTGGGGGGCAACAGGAGAGAGACACAGGGCATGACTGGGGGGTGGGGGGCAACAGGAGAGAGACACGGGGCATGAGAGGGGGTGGGGGGTAACAGGAGAGAGACACAGGACATGAGTGGGGGGTTGGGGGCAACATGAGAGAGAAACGGGCATGAGCGGGGGATTGGGGGAAACAGCAGTGAGGCACGGGGCATGAGAGGGGGGGTGGGGGGTAACAGTAGAGAGACACGGGGCTTGAGAGGGGGGTGAGGGGTAACAGGAGAGAGACACGGGGCATGAGAGAGGGGTGGGGTGCAACATGAGAGAGACACGGGGCATGAGCGGGGGGTGGGGAGTAACAGGAGAGAGACACGGGGCATGAGCAGGGTGTGGGGGCAACATCAGGGAGACACGGGGCATGAGCGGGGGGTGGGGGGCAACAGCAGGGAGACACGGGGCATGAGCGGGGGTGGGGGGAACACGAGAGAGACACGGGGCATGAGCGGGGGGTGAGGGGCAGCAGCAGGGAGACACGGGCATGAACGGGGGGCAACAGGAGAAAGACACAGGGCATGAGCGGGGGGTGGAGGGTAACAGGAGAGACACGAGGCATAAGCAGGGGGTGGGGGGAACAGGAGAGAGACACAGGGCATGAGTGGGGGGCAACAGCAGGGAGACACGGGGCATGACCGGGGATGGTGGGGGGCAACAGGAGAGAGACACAGGGCATGAGAGGGGGGTGGGGGGTTACAGGAGAGAGACCCGGGGCATGAGAGGGGGGTGGGGGGGAACAGGGGAGACACGAGGCATGAGCGTGGGTGGGGGGAACAGGAGAGAGACACAGGGCATGAGCGGGGGTGGGGGGCAACAGCAGGGAGACAAAGGGCATGACCGGAGGGTGGGGGGTAACAGGAGAGAGACATGGGGCATGAGCGGGGGTTGGGGGGCAACAGCAGGGAGACACGGGGCATGACCACGGGTGGGGGGCAACAGGAGAGAGACACAGACATTAGAGGGGGATGGGGGTAACAGGAGAGGGACACGGGGCATGAGTGGGGGTGGGGGGCAACCGCAGGGAGACACGGGGCATGACCGGGGGTAACAGGAGAGAGACACGGGGCATGAACGGGGGGAGTGGGGCAACAGCAGGGAGACACAGGGCATGAGCGGGGGTGAGGCGAACACGAGGGAGACACGGGGCATGAGAGGGTCGTGGGGGGTAACAGGTGAGAGACAAGCGGCATGAGAGGGAGTGGGTGGCAACAGCAGGGAGACACAGGGCATGAGCGGGGGGTGAGGCGAACATGAGGGCGACACGGGGCATGAGAGGGTCGTGGGGGGTAACAGGAGAGAGACACAGGGCATGAGCGGGGAGTGGGGGGCAAAAGCAGGGAGACACGGGGTATAAGCAGGGGGTGGGGGGCAACAGAGAGAGACACGGGGCATGCGAGGGGGGTGGGGGGTAACAGGTGAGAGACACGCGGCATGAGAGGGGAGTGGGAGGCAACAGCAGGGAGACATGGGGTATAAGCAGGGGGTGGGGGCAACAGCAGGGAGACACAGGGCATGAGCGGGGGGTGAGGCGAACACAAGGGAGACACGGGGCATGAGATGGTTGTGGGGGTAACAGGAGAGAGACACGGGGCATGAGCAGGGAGTGGGGGGCAACAGCAGGGAGACATGGGGTATAAACTGGGGGTGGGGGGCAACAGCAGGGAGACATGGAGCATGAGCGGGGGTGTGGGCAACAGCAGGGAGATGGTGGCATGACCAGGGGTGGGGGAACAAGAGGGAGACACGGAGTATGAGCACGGGGTGGGGGGCAACATGAGAGAGACACAGGGCATGAGCAGGGGGTGGGGGGAAACAGCAGGGAGACACGGGGCATGATCAGGGGTTGGGGGAAACAGCATGGAGACACGGGGCATGATCGGAGGTGGGGGTAACAGGAGAGAGACACGGGGCATGAGCGGTGGGTGGGGGGCAGCATCAGGGAGACACGGGGCATGAGTGGGGCGTGGGGCCAACACCAGGGAGACATGGGGCATGAGCGGGGGGTGGGGGGGAACATGAGAGAGACACGGGGCATGAGCGGGGGGTGAGGGGCAACAGCAGGGAGACACGGGCATGAGCGGGGGGCAACAGGAGAAAGACACGGGGCATGAGCGGGGGGCGGAGGGTAACAGGAGAGACACGAGGCATAAGCAGGGGGTGGGGGGAACAAGAGAGAGACACGGGGCATGAGTGGGGGGTGGGGGCAACAGCAGGGAGACACGGGGCATGACCAGGGATGGTGGGGGCAACAGCAGGGTGACACGGGCATGAGCGGGGGGCAACAAGAGAAAGACACGGGGCATGAGCGGGGGGTGGAGGGTAACAGGAGAGACACGAGGCATAAGCAGGGGGTGGGGGGAACAAGAGAGAGACACGGGGCATGAGTGGGGGGTGGGGGAAACAGCAGGGAGACACGGGGCATGATCGGGGGTTGAGGGGAAACAGCATGGAGACACGGGGCATGATCGGGGGTGGGGGGAACAGGAGAGAGAAACCGGGCATGAAAGGGGGGTGGGGGTAACAGGAGAGAGACACGGGGCATGAGCGGTGGGTGGGGGGCAACATCAGGGAGTCACGGGGCATGATCGGGGGTTGGGGGGAAACAGCATGGAGACACGGGGCATGATCGGGGGTGGGGGGAACAGGAGAGAGACACGGGGCATGAGTGGGGCGTGGGGCCAACACCAGGGAGACATGGGGCATGAGCGGGGGTGGGGGGGAACATGAGAGAGACACGGGGCATGAGCGGGGGGTGAGGGGCAACAGCAGGGAGACACGGGCATGAGCGGGGGGCAACAGGAGAAAGACACGGGGCATGAGCGGGGGGTGGAGGGTAACAGGAGAGACACGAGGCATAAGCAGGGGGTGGGGGGAACAAGAGAGAGACACGGGGCATGAGTGGGGGCTGGGGGGCAACAGCAGGGAGACACGGGGCATGACCGGGGATGGTGGGGGCAACAGGAGAGAGACACGGGGCATGAGAGGGGGTGGGGGGTAACGGGAGAGAGACACGGGGCATGAGAGGGGGTGGGGGGAACAGGGGAGACACGAGGCATGAGCGGGGGGTGGGGGGAACAGGAGAGAGACACAGGGCATGAGCGGGGGTGGGGGGCAACAGCAGGGAGACACAGGGCATGACCGGGGGGTGGGGGGTCAACAGGAGAGAGAAACGGGCATTAGAGGGGGTGGGGGGTAACAGGAGAGTGACACGGGGCATGAGCGGGGGGAGGGGGGCAACAGCAGGGAGACACAGGGCATGACCAGGGGGTGGGGGGCAACAGGAGAGAGACACAGGGCATGCAAGGGGGTGAGGGGTAACAGGCAAGAGACACGCGGCATGAGAGGGGAGTGGGGGGCAACAGCAGGGAGACACAGGGCATGAGCGGGAGTGAGGCGAATACGAGGGAGACACAGGGCATGAGAGGGTCGTGGGGGGTAACAGGATAGAGACACGGGGCATGAGCGGGGAGTGGGGGGCAACAGCAGGGAGACACGGGGTATAAGCGGGGGGTGGGGGGCAACAGCAGGGAGACGTGGGGCATGAGCGGGGGGCAACAGGAGAAAGACACGGGGCATGAGCGGGGGGTGGAGGGTAACAGGAGAGACACAAGGCATAAGCAGGGGGTGGGAGGAAAAGGAGAGAGACACGGGGCATGAGTGGGGGGTGGTGGGCAACAGCAGGGAGACACGGGGCATGACCGGGGATGGTGGGGGGCAACAGGAGAGAGACACGGGGCATGAGAGGGGGGTAACAGGAGAGAGACACGGGCATGAGAGGGGGTGGGGGGGAACAGGGGAGACACAAGGAATGAGCGGGGGTGGGGGGAACAGGAGAGAGACACAGGGCATGAGCGGGGGTGGGGGGCAACAGCAAGGAGACACGGGGCATGACCGGGGGGTGGGGGGTAACAGGAGAGAGGGATGGGGCATGAGCGGGGGTTGGGGGGCAACAGCAGGGAGACACAGGGCATGACCGGGGGGTGGGGGGCAACAGGAGAGAGACATGGGCATTAGAGGGGGGTGGGGGGTAACAGGAGAGTGACATGGGGCATGAGCGGGGGTGGGGGGCAACAGCAGGGAGACACGGGGCATGACCAGGTTGTAACAGGAGAGAGACACAGGGCATGAGCGGGGGTGGGGGGCAACAGCAGGGAGACAGGGGGCATGAGCGGGGGGTGGGGGAACATGAGGGAGACACAGGGCAAGAGCAGGGGGTGGGGGGAAACAGCAGGGAGACACGGGGCATGATCGAGGGGTGGGGGAAACAGCAAGGAGACAGGGGGCATGAGCAGGGGTTGGGGGCAACAGCAGGGAGACACGGGGCATGAGCGGGGGTGGGGGTAACAGGAGAGAGGCACGGGGCATGAGCGGGGGGTGGGGGGCAACAGCGGGAGACACCGGGCATGAGCGGGGGGTGGGGGGCAACAGCAGGGAGACAGGGGGCATGAGCGGGGGGAACACGAGGGAGACACGGGGCATGAGCGGGGTGTGGGGGTAACAGGAGAGAGACACGGGGCATGAGCAGGGGGTGGGGGAAACAGGAGGGAGACACGGGGCATGAGCAGGGGGTGGGGGGCAACAGCATGGAGACACGAGGCATGAGCGGGGGGTGGGGGGAACACGAGAGAGACACGTGGCATGAGCGGGGGGTGGGGGGCAACAGGAGGGAGAAACGGGACATAAGTGGGAAGTGCGGGGAACAGGAGGGAGACACAGGGCATGAGTGGGGGGTAATGGGGGAACAGCAGGGAGACACGGGGCATGAGCGGGGGGTGGGGGGCAACACGAGGGACACACGGGGCAGGAGCGTGGGGTGGGGGGAACACGAGGGAGACACAGGGAATGAGTGGGGGGTGGGGGCAACAAGAGGAAGACACGGGGCATGAGCGGGGGTTGGGGGTTAACAGGAGAGAGACACAGGCATGAGCGGGGACTGGGGGGCAACAGGAGGGAGACACGGGGCATGAGCAGGGGTGGGGGGAACAGCAGGGAGACATGGGGCATGAACGGGGGGTGGGGGCAACAGCAGGGAGACACAGGGCATGAGCAGGGGGTGGGGGTAACATGAGAGAGACATGGGGTATGTGTGGGGAGTGGGGGGTAACTGCAGGGAGACACGGGGCATGAGCGGGTGGTGGGGGCAACAGGAGAGAGACACGGGGCATGGGAGAGGGGTGGGGGTAACAGGAGAGCGACACACGGAGCATGAGAGAGGGGTGGGGGCAACAGGAGAGAGACACACGGGGCATGAGCGGAGGGTGGGGGTTGACAGGAAAGAGACACGGGGCATGAGCGGGGGTGGGGGGAACAGGGGAGACACGAGGCATGAGCGGGGGGGAACAGGAGAGAGACACAGGGCATGAGCGGGGGTGGGGGGCAACAGCAGGGAGACACAGGGCATGACCGGGGGGCAACATGAGAGAGACATGGGGCATGAGCGGGGGTTGGGGGGCAACAGCAGGGAGACACAGGGCGTGACCAGGGGGTGGGGGGCAACAGGAAAGAGACACATGCATTAGAGGGGGATGGGGGTAACAGGATAGGGACACGGGGCATCAGTGGGGGTGGGGGGCAACCGCAGGGAGACACGGGGCATGACCGGGGGGTAACAGGAGAGATACATGGGGCATGAGCGGGGGAGGGGGGCAACAGCAGGGAGACACAGGGCATGAGCGGGGGTGAGGCGAACACAAGGGAGACACGGGGCATGAGAGGGTCGTGGGGGGTAACAGGCGAGAGACACGCGGCATGAGAGGGGAGTGGGGGGCAACAGCAGGGAGACACAGGGCATGAGCGGGGGGTGAGGCGAACATGAGGGAGACACGGGGCATGAGAGGGTCATGGGGGTAACAGGAGAGAGACACGGGGCATGAGCGGGGAGTGGGGGGCAACAGCAGGGAGACACGGTGTATAAGCAGGGGGTGGGCTGCAACCGCAAGGAGACACGGGGCATGACCGGGGGTGAGGCGAACACGAGGGAGACACAGGGCATGAGAGGGTCATGGGGGGTAACAGGAGAGAGACACAGGGCATGAGCGGGGAGTGGGGGGCAACAGCAGGGAGACACGGGGTATAAGCAGGGGGTGGGGGGCAACAGGAGAGAGACACGGGACATGTGAGGAGGGTGGGGGGTAACAGGCGAGAGACACGTGGCATGAGAGGGGAGTGGGGGGCAACAGCAGGGAGACACGGGGTATAAGCGGGGGGTGGGGGCAACAGCAGGGAGACACAGGGCGTGAGCGGGGGGTGAGGCGAACACAAGGGAGACACGGGGCATGAGAGGGTTGTGGGGGTAACAGGAAAGAGACACGGGGCATGAGCGGGGAGTGGGGGGCAACAGCAGGGAGACACGGGGCATGAGCGGGGGGTGAGGCGAACACAAGGGAGACACGGGGCATGAGAGGGCTGTGAGGGTAACAGGAGAGAGACACGGGGCATGAGCAGGGGGTGGGGGGCAACAGCAGGGAGACACAGGACATGACTAGGGGGTGGGGGGCAACAGGAGGGAGAAACGGTACATAAGTGGGAGGTGCGGGGAACAGGAGGGAGACACAGGGCATGAGTGGGGGGTAATGGGGGAACAGCAGGGAGACACAGGGCATGAGCGGGGGGTGGGGGGCGACACGAGGGACACATGGGGCAGGAGCGGGGGGTGGGGGGAACACGAGGGAGACACGGGGAATGAGTGGGGGGTGGGGGCAACAAGAGGAAGACACGGGGCATGAGCGGGGGTTGGGGGTTAACAGGAGAGAGACACAGGCATGAGCGGGGGCTTGGGGGCAACAGGAGGGAGACACGGGGCATGAGCGGGGGTGGGGGGAACAGCAGGGAGACACGGGGCATGAGCGGGGGTGGGGGGCAACAGCAGGGAGACACAGGGCATGAGCAGGTGGTGGGGGTAACAGGAGAGAGACATGGGGCATGTGTGGGGAGTGGGGGGTAACAGCAGGGAGACACGGGGCATGAGCGGGTGGTGGGGGGCAACAGGAGAGAGACACGGGGCATGAGAGAGGGGTGGGGGTAACAGGAGAGAGACACATGGAGCATGAGAGGGGGGTGGGGGCAACAGGAGAGAGACACACAGGGCATGAGCGGAGGGTGGGGGTTGACAGGAGAGAGACACGGGGCATGAGCGGGGGAGGGGGGAACAGGGGAGACACGAGGCATGAGCGGGGGGTGGGGGGAACAGGAGAGAGACACAGGGCATGAGCGGGGGTGGGGGGCAACAGCAGGGAGACACAGGGCATGACCGGGGGGTGGGGGGCAACAGGAGAGAGACACAGGGCATGAGACGGGGTGGGGGGTTACAGGAGAGAGACCCGGGGCATGAGAGGGGGTGGGGGGAACAGGGGAAACACGAGGCATGAGCGTGGGTGGGGGGAACAGGAGAGAGACACAGGGCATGAGCGGGGGTGGGGGGCAACAGCAGGGAGACACAGGGCATGACCGGAGGGTGGGGGGTAACAGGAGAGAGACATGGGGCATGAGCGGGGGTTGGTGGGCAACAGCAGGGAGACACGGGGCATGACCAGGGGGCGGGGGGCAACAGGAAAGAGACACAGGCATTAGAGGGGGATGGGGGTAACAGGATAGGGACACGGGGCATGAGTGGGGGTGGGGGGCAATCGCAGGGAGACACGGGGCATGACCGGGGGGTAACAGGAGAGAGACACGGGGCATGAGCGGGTTGGAGAGGGCAACAACAGGGAGACACAGGGCATGAACGGGGGTGAGGCGAACACGAGGGAGACACGGGGCATGAGAGGGTCGTGGGGGGTAACAGGCGAGAGACACGCGGCATGAGAGGGAAGTGGGGGGCAACAGCAGGGAGACACAGGGCATGAGCGGGGGGTGAGGCGAACATGAGGGAGACACTAGGCATTAGAGGGTCGTGGGGGGTAACAGGAGAGAGACACGGGGCATGAACGGGGAGTGGGGGGCAACAGCAGGGAGACACAGGGCATGAGCGTGGGGTGAGGCGAACACAAGGGAGACACGGGGCATGAGAGGGTTGTGGGGGTAACAGGAGAGAGACACGGGGCATGAGCGGGGGGCAACAGCAGGGAGACACGGGGTATAAGCGGGGGGTGGGGTGCAACAGCAGGGAGACATGGAGCATGACCGGGGAGTGAGGCGAACACAAGGGAGACACGGGGCATGAGAGGGTTGTGGGGGTAACAGGAGAGAGACACGGTGCATGACCGGGGGTGGGGGGAACAAGAGGGAGACACGGAGTATAAGCAGGGGGTGGGGGCAACAGGAGAGAGACACGGGGCATGCGAGGGGGGTGGGGGGTAACAGGCGAGAGACACGCGGCATGAGAGGGGAGTGGGGTGCAACAGCAGGGAGACACTGGGTATAAGCGGGTGGTGGGGGCAACCCCAGGGAGACACAGGGCATGAGCGTGGGGTGAGGCGAACACAAGGGAGACACGAAGCATGAGAGGGTTGTGGGGGTAACAGGAGAGAGACACGGGGCATGAGCGGGGGGCAACAGCAGGGAGACACGGGGTATAAGCGGGGGGTGGGGTGCAACAGCAGGGAGACATGGAGCATGAGCGGGGGGTGCGGGCAACAGCAGGGAGACAGGGGCATGACCGGGGGTGGGGGGAACAAGAGGGAGACACGGAGTATGAGCACGAGGTGGGGGCAACATGAGAGAGACACAGGGCATGAGCAGGGAGTGGGGGGAAACAGCAGGGAGACACGGGGCATGATCGGGGGTTGGGGGCAAACAGCATGGAGACACGGGGCATCATCGGGGTGGGGGCAACAGGAGAGAGACACGGGGCATGAAAGGGCGGTGGGGGTAACAGGAGAGAGACACGGGGCATGAGCGGGGGGTGTGGGGCAACATCTGGGAGACACGGGGCATGAGCGGGACGTGGGGCCAACACCAGGGAGACATGGGGCATGAGCAGGGGGTGGGGGGAACATGAGAGAGACACGGGGCATGAGCGGGGGGTGAGGGGCAACAGCAGGGAGACACGGGCATGAGCGGGGGGCAACAGGAGAAAGACACGGGGCATGAGCGGGGGGTGGAGGGTAACAGGAGAGACACGAGGCATAAGCAGGGGGTGGGGGGAACTAGAGAGAGACACGGGGCATGAGTGGGGGGTGGAGGGCAACAGCAGGGAGACACGGGGCATGACCGGGATGGTGGGGGCAACAGGAGAGAGACACGGGGCATGAGAGGGGGGTGGGGGTAACAGGAGAGAGACACGGGGCATGAGAGGGGAGTGGGGGAACAGGGGAGACACGAGGCATGAGCGGGGGGTGGGGGAACAGGAGAGAGACACAGGGCATGAGCGGGGGTGGGGGCAACAGCAAGGAGACACAGGGCATGACCTGGGGGTGGGGGTCAACAGGAGAGAGAAAGGGGCATTAGAGGGGGTGGGGGGTAACAGGAGAGTGACACGGGGCATGAGCGGGGGTGGAGGGCAACAGCAGGAGACACGGGGCATGACCGGGGGTAACAGGAGAGAGACACGGGGCATGAGCGGGGGGAGGGGGGCAACAGCAGGGAGACACAAGGCATGACCAGGGGGTGGGGGGCAACAGGAGAGAGACACGGGGCATGCGAGGGGGTGGGGGTAACAGGCAAGAGACACGCGGCATGAGAGGGGAGTGGGGGGCAACAGCAGGGAGACATAGGGCATGAGCGGGGGGTGAAGCGAACACGAGGGAGACACGGGGCATGAGAGGGTCGTGGGGGGTAACAGGAGAGAGACACGGGGCATGAGCGGGGAGTGGGGGGCAACAGCAGGGAGACACGGGGTATAAGCGGGGGGTGGGGGCAACAGCAGGGAGACATGGGGCATGAGCGGGGGCAACAGGAGAAAGACACGGGGCATGAGCGGGGGGTGGAGGGTAACAGGAGAGACACGAGGCATAAGCAGGGGGTGGGGGGGAACAGGGCAGACACGAGGAATGAGCGGGGGGTGGGGGGAACAGGAGAGAGACACAGGGCATGAGCGGGAGTGGGGGGCAACAGCAAGGAGACACGGGGCATGACCGGGGGGTGGGGGGTAACAGGAGAGAGACATGGGGCATGACCAGGGGGTGGGGGGCAACAGGAGAGAGACACGGGCATTAGAGGGGGGTGGGGGGTAACAGGAGAGTGACACGGGGCATGAGTGGGGGTGGGGGGCAACATCAGGGAGACACGGGGCATGACCGGGGGGTGGGGGGTAACAGGAGAGAGACATGGGGCATGACCAGGGGGTGGGGGGCAACAGGAGAGAGACACGGGGCATGACCGGGGATGGTGGAGGGCAACAGGAGAGAGACACGGGGCATGAGAGGGGGGTGGGGGGTAACAGGAGAGAGACACGGGGCATGAGAGGGGGTGGGGGGGAACAGGGCAGACACGAGGAATGAGCGGGGGGTGGGGGAACAGGAGAGAGACACAGGGCATGAGCGGAGGTGGGGGGCAACAGCAAGGAGACACGGGGCATGACCGGGGGGTGGGGGGTAACAGGAGAGAGACATGGGGCATGACCAGGGGGTGGGGGGCAACAGGAGAGAGACACGGGCATTAGAGGGGGGTGGGGGGTAACAGGAGAGTGACACGGGGCATGAGTGGGGGTGGGGGGCAACATCAGGGAGACACGGGGCATGACCAGGTTGTAACAGGAGAGAGACACAGGGCATGAGCGGGGGTGGGGGGCAACAACAGGGAGACACGGGGCATGAGCAGGGGGTGGGGGAACATGAGGGAGACACAGGGCAAGAGCAGGGGGTGGGGGGAAACAGCAGGGAGACATGGGGCATGATCGAGGGGTGGGGGAAACAGCATGGAGAAAGGGGGCATGAGCGGGGGTGGGGGGCAACAGCAGGGAGACACGGGGCATGAGCGGGGGTGGGGGGTAACAGGAGAGAGGCACGGGGCAGGAGCGGGGGGTGGGGGGCAAAGGCGGGTAGACACCGGGCATGAGCGGGGGGTGGGGGGAACAGGAGAGAGACACAGGGCATGAGCGGGGGTGGGGGGCAACAGCAGGGAGACACAGGGCATGACCTGGGGGTGGGGGGTCAACAGGAGAGAGAAAGGGGCATTAGAGGGGGTGGGGGGTAACAGGAGAGTGACACGGGGCATGAGCGGGGGTGGAGGGCAACAGCAGGGAGACACGGGGCATGACCGGGGGTAACAGGAGAGAGACACGGGGCATGAGCGGGGGGAGGGGGGCAACAGCAGGGAGGCACAGGGCATGACCAGGGGGTGGGGGGCAACAGGAGAGAGACACGGGGCATGCGAGGGGGTGGGGGGTAACAGGCAAGAGACACGCGGCATGAGAGGGGAGTGGGGGGCAACAGCAGGGAGACACAGGGCATGAGCAGGGGGTGAGGCGAACACGAGGGAGACACGGGGCATGAGAGGGTCGTGGGGGGTAACAGGAGAGAGACACGGGGCATGAGCGGGGAGTGGGGGGCAACAGCAGGGAGACACGGGGTATAAGCGGGGGGTAGGGGGGAACAGCAGGGAGACATGGGGCATGAGCGGGGGGCAACAGGAGAAAGACACGGGGCATGAGCGGGGGGTGGAGGGTAACAGGAGAGACACGAGGCATAAGCAGGGGGTGGGAGGAACAGGAGAGAGACACAGAGCATGAGTGGGGGGTGGGGGGCAACAGCAGGGAGACACGGGGCATGACCCGGGATGGTGGAGGGCAACAGGAGAGAGACACGGGGCATGAGAGGGGGGTGGGGGGTAACAGGAGAGAGACACGGGGCGTGAGAGGGGGTGGGGGGAACAGGGGAGACACGAGGAATGAGCGGGGGGTGGGGGGAACAGGAGAGAAACACAGGGCATGAGCGGGGGTGGGGGGCAACAGCAAGGAGACACGGGGCATGACCGGGGGGTAACAGGAGAGAGACATGGGGCATGAGCGGGGGTTGGGGGGCAACAGCAGGGAGACACAGGGCATGACCGGGGGGTGGGGGGCAACAGGAGAGAGACACGGGCATTTAGGGGGGTGGGGGGTAACAGGAGAGTGACACGGGGCATGAGTGGGGGTGGGGCAACAGCAGGGAGACACTGGGCATGACCAGGTTGTAACAGGAGAGAGACACAGGGCATGAGCGGGGGTGGGGGGCAACAGCAGGGAGACACGGGGAATGAGCAGATGGTGGGGGAACATGACGGAGACACAGGGCAAGAGCAGGGGGTTGGGGGAAACAGCAGGGAGACATGGGGCATGATCGAGGGGTGGGGGGAAACAGCATGGAGACACGGGGCATGAGCGGGGGTGGGGGTAACAGGAGAGAGGCACGGGGCAGGAGCGGGGGGTGGGGGGCAACAGCGGGGAGACACGGGGCATGAGCGGGGGTGGGGGGAACACGAGGGAGATATGGGGCATGAGCGGGGTGTGGGGGTAACAGGAGAGAGACACGGGGCATGAGCGGGGGTAGGGGGCAACAGGAGAGAGACACAGGGCATGAGCGGGGGTGGGGGGCAACAGCAGGGAGACACAGGGCATGACCGGGGGGTGGGGGGCAACAGCATGGAGACACGAGGCATGAGCGGGGGGTGGGGGGAACACGAGAGAGACACGGGGCATGAGCCGGGGGTGGGGGGCAACAGCAGGGAGACACAGGACATAAGTGGGAGGTGCGGGGAACAGGAGGGAGACACAGGGCATGACCAGGGGGTGGGGGGCAACAGGAGAGCGACACAGGACAAGACCGGGGGGTGGGGGGCAACAGGAGGGAGAAACTGACATAAGTGGGAGGTGCGGGGAACAGGAGGGAGACACAGGGCATGAGCGGGGGGTAATGGGGGAACAGCAGGGAGACACGAGGCATGAGTGGGGGTGGGGGGCAACACGAGGGACACATGGGGCAGGAGCGTGGGGTGGGGGTTAACAGGAGAGAAACACAGGCATGAGCGGGGAATGGGGGGCAACAGGAGGGAGACACGGGGCATGAGCGGGGGTGGGGGGAACAGCAGGGAGACACGGGGCATGAGCGGGGGGTGGGGGGCAACAGCAGGGAGACACAGGGCATGAGCAGGGGGTGGGGGTAACAGGAGAGAGACATGGGGCATGTGTGGGGAGTGGGGGTAACAGCAGGGTGACACGGGGCATGAGCGGGTGGTGGGGGGCAACAGGAGAGAGACACGGGGCATGAGAGAGGGGTGGGGGGTAACAGGAGAGAGACACACGGAGCATGAGAGGGGGGTGGGGGCAAAAGGAGAGAGACACACGGGGTGTGAGCAGAGGGTGGGGGTTGACAGGAGAGAGACACGGGGCATGAGCGGGGGGTGGGGGGAACAGGAGAGAGACACAGGACATGAGCGGGGTGGGGGGCAACAGCAGGGAGACACAGGGCATGACCTGGGGGTGGGGGGCAACAGAAGAGAGACACGGGGCATGAGAGGGGCGTGGGGGGTTACAGGAGAGAGACCCGGGCATGAGAGGGGGGTGGGGGGAACAGGGGAGACACGAGGCATGAGCGTGGGTGGGGGGAACAGGAGAGAGACACAGGGCATGAGCGGGGGTGGGGGGCAACAGCA
The DNA here is from genome assembly GCF_040938575.1 of Ambystoma mexicanum. Lineage (NCBI taxonomy): Eukaryota > Metazoa > Chordata > Amphibia > Caudata > Ambystomatidae > Ambystoma > Ambystoma mexicanum. Next base: position 650,030,613 of record NC_090930.1, on the reverse strand, counting down.
GGGAGACACAGGGCATGACCGGAGGGTGGGGGGTAACAGGAGAGAGACATGGGGCATGAGCGGGGGTTGGGGGGCAACAGCAGGGAGACACGGGGCATGACCAGGGGGTGGCGGGCAACAGGAAAGAGACACAGGCATTAGCGGGGGATCGGGGTAACAGGAGAGGGACACGGGGCATGAGTGGGGGTGGGGGGCAACAGCGGTGAGAAACCGGGCATGAGCGGGGGGTGGGGGGCAACAGCAGCGAGACACGGGGCATGAGCGGGGGGTGGGGGGAACACGAGGGAGACACGGGGCATGAGCGGGGTGTGGGGGTAACAGGAGAGAGACACAGGGCATGAGCAGGGGGTAGGGGGCAACAGGAGAGAGATACAGGGCATGAGCGGGGGTGGGGGGCAACAGCAGGGAGACACAGGGCATGACCGGGGGGTGGGGGGCAACAGCATGGAGACATGAGGCATGAGCGGGGGGTGGGGGGAACACGAGAGAGACACGGGGCATGAGCGGGGGGTGGGGGGCAACAGGAGAGAGACATGGGGCATGAGCAGGGGGTGGGGGGCCACAGCAGGGAGACACAGGACATGACCGGGGGGTGGGGGGCAACAGGAGGGAGAAACGGGACATAAGAGGGAGGTGCGGGGAACAGGAGGGAGACACAGGGCATGAGCGGGAGGTAATGGGGGAACAGCAGGGAGACACGGGGCATGAGCGAGGGGGTGGGGGGCAACACGAGGGACACACGGGGCAGGAGCGGGGGGTGGGGGAACACGAGGGAGACACGGGGAATGAGTGGGGGTGGGGGCAACAAGAGGAAGACACGGGGCATGAGCGGGGGTTGGGGGTTAACAGGAGAGAGACACAGGCATGAGCGGGGGCTGGGGGGCAACAGGAGGGAGACACGGGGCATGAGCAGGGGGTGGGGGCATCAGCAGGGAGACACAGGACATGACCGGGGGTGGGGGGCAACAGGAGGGAGAACCGGGACATATGTGGGAGGTGCGGGGAACAGGAGGGAGACACAGGGCATGAGCGGGTGGTAATGGGGGAACAGCAGGGAGACACGGGGCATGAGCTGGGGGTGGGGGGCAACATGAGGGACACACGGGGCAGGAGCGGGGGGTGGGGGGAACACGAGGGAGACACGGGGAATGAGTGGGGGGTGGAGGCAACAAGAGGAAGACACGGGGCATGAGCGGGGGTTGGGAGTTAACAGGAGAGAGACACAGGCATGAGCGGGGGCTGGGGGGCAACAGGAGGGAGACACGGGGCATGAGCGGGGGTGGGGGGAACAGCAGGGAGACACGGGGCATGAGTGGGGGGTGGGGGGCAACAGCAGGGAGACACAGGGCATGAGCAGGGGGTGGGGGTAACAGGAGAGAAACATGGGGCATGTGTGGGGAGTGGGGGTAACAGCAGGGAGATACGGGGCATGAGCGGGTGGTGGGGGGCAACAGGAGAGAGACATGGGGAATGAGAGAGGAGTGGGGGGTAACATGAGAGAGACACACGGAGCATGAGAGGGGGGTGGGGGCAACAGCAGAGAGACACACAGGGCATGAGCGGAGGGTGGGGGTTGACAGGAGAGAGACACGGGGCATGAGCGGGGGTGGGGGGAACAGGGGAGACACGAGGCATGAGCGGGGGTGGGGGGAACAGGAGAGAGACACAGGGCATGAGCGGGGTGAGGGCAACAGCAGGGACACACAGGGCATGACCGGGGGGTGGGGGGCAGCAGGAGAGAGACACGGGGCATGAGAGGGGGGTGGGGGCTTACAGGAGAGAGACCCCGGGCATGAGAGAGGGGTGGGGGGGGACAGGGGAGACACGAGGCATGAGCGTGGGTGGGGGGAACAGGAGAGAGACACAGGGGATGAGCGGGGGTGGGGGGCAACAGCAGGGAGACACAGGGCATGACCGGAGAGTGGGGGGTAACAGGAGAGAGACATGGGGCATGAGCGTGGGTTGGGGGGCAACAGTAGGGAGACACGGGGCATGACCAGGGGGTGGGGGGCAACAGGAAAGAGACACAGGCATTAGAGGGGGATGGGGGTAACAGGAGAGGGACACGGGACATGAGTTGGGGTAGGGGGCAACCGCAGGGAGACACGGGGCATGACCGGGGGTAACAGGAGAGAGACACGGGGCATGAGCGGGGGGCAACAGCAGTGAGACACAGGGCATGAGCGGGGGTGAGGCGAACACGAGGGAGACATGGGGCATGAGAGTGTCGTGGGGGGTAACAGGCGAGAGACACGGGGCATGAGACGGGAGTGGGGGGCAACAGCAGGGAGACACAGGGCATGAGCGGGGGGTGAGGCAAACACTAGGGAGACACGGGGCATGAGAGGGTCGTGGGGGGTAATAGAGAGAGACACGGGGCATGAGCGGGGAGTGGGGGGCAACAGCAGGGAGACACGGGGTATAAGCAGGGGTGGGGGGCAACAGGAGAGAGACACGGGGCATGCGAGGGGGGTGGGGGGTAACAGGCGAGAGACACGCAGCATGAGAGGGGAGTGGGGGGCAACATCAGGGAGACACAGGGCATGAGCGGTGGTTGAGGCAGACACGAGGGAGACAGGGGGCATGAGCGGGGTGTGGGGGTAACAGGAGAGAGACACGGGGCATGAGCGGGGGGTACGGGGCAACAGCAGGGAGACATGGGGCATGAGAGGGGGGTGGGGGGTGAAAGGAAGCGCCCCCAATTTCAGCACGATCCTCCCCGCAATGAGAGACAATAAGGGACTCTCCCGTAGTGGGAATAAGACCAAGACAGAGTGCGGGTGAGCGTAAGTGGGAGTTTATCCAAAGAATAGGGCATGCAAAGAACTCTGCAACCTCCGAGAGCGCTCTGTCTGACAATAGCAAAGACAGGCGTATTTCTAATACAAAAAACGTCATCAGAACCTACACACTATAGGGGGCACAAGTTAATTGGGATTGGGTGGCGTCGACTAACTATAGGTGTTGCTGCAGCGTGGTTGGTCTTGGCGTGAGGACGTCACTGGTCAGCCTCGTGGGTTGGGTTGGGCCTGGCAGGCCAGCTTGAGGTCATCCGAGCGGTGTTGGTATGCTGGGGCAGCCTGTGACAAAGATGAATACCTTTCCTGACTCGTTTGCCCTAGGCCATGCACACTGCAGTTATTCAAGAAACGACATTTAAGTTCATCAATAAATCGCTCAGCAGTTTGTCTTATAAAATAAACGCAACACATGAGGAATGCACCTCGTGAGAGGTCCGGTGGTTGTCGGTTGGGGTGAGATTTACCTGTGTCCTATTGACCGGTATTTTAGGTCGAGGGGCTGGGCTCTGGGGCCTGAGCCGAATGATACATGTCTGTCTGCCGCGTTAGAAGTTATTATATAAATGGGTCTCTGTGTCTTGTCCCAGTGATGGGGGTTGTCTTTGCACGGGGTCATGATTCTTGGGGTGGTCTAGGGGGAGGGTTGTGGAATTTACGAGAGGGTGCTGGTAGATCAGTAGATTCAAACGTGGGTTTATTACCGTGCTGTAAATAACACAGGTGGCGGGCTGTGGCCTTGGGTGCGGTACCGGGGCCTCTGACTCTCTGAAGCGGCTCCAGCTTGGTTGGGGGAGGTGAGGGAGCGCGGCACAGGCCTTAGCTTCTTTATCTGGCAGGCTTGGTAGGGTGGGAGGGAGAATGGCCTTGCATATATTCACAAAGGTTTTTTTTCCTCGTGCGTTGCTAACTTTTGAATGCAGAACTTTTATAATGTTCCGCCTTATTTTGATGTTATTTAAACACACATATATATTTCAATTTCGTTACACATTTCTTTAATACAGTCGGTCCGAGTACCTTTTCGTTACCTAACATTATATTTACTACATGGTGTGATTATTTTATGTACATTAGACGTTACACGAGGTAGTTCTAGGTTATGGCCTACAGAAATTGATGCTCGCTGCTTTAGGTGATTAAGAAAACATATATGAGTTCAGGTTTCTACATAAAATTGTAAGAACACTTATACAGATAAAGGCTATACATTTGGTCGACATCTTTCTCTGTGGTTATAGCAGCACTAGTCCAGACCTGGGGTGGTATCATGTAACGTTACATCTTTATGGTTTATTCACAGTTTACAGGATCTGTTTAAACAGAGGTAGTTCGTTGATACCAATACTTGAATTATTTTCTACTTTCTTCAGATAGTGATGCTTCAGCTTTTTTCCCGTCACCCCGGCCTCGCGGACCAGGTCATGCGGGGTGCAATATTACATTGTGAACGATAAAATGTTACAGTGTTAGCATCTCGGGTTAGCTCATACCCGACTTTCTCATGGGAACGCGCTCGCAGCGGATCTACCAGGGCTACTGCGGCGGCGGAGATGCATGAAAGGCCCTCCAAAGGTGGGGGCCTCGTTACAGTGTGCTGAACTCACGCCATGTTTGCTAAACAAGATGGCTTCTAGGCCTAACTGAATTTTGGTATATGCAGGGAACGGATATGTGTGGGCAATGTCGTCGGCGGGTGACCCCTCCTCCACCTGGGCCCGGGTGGCATGAGGGGACAGCCACCGAGTCATGGTCCTCACCTGGGGAGAAGGCTGCAGGTGAGGAGGGCCTCGCGGCCAGTCCTCCCCTACAGGGGCAACACGAGGGACACACGGGGCATGAGCGGGGGGTGTGGGGCAACATCTGGGAGACACGGGGCATGAGCGGGGGGTGGGGGCAACAAGAGGAAGACACGGGGCATGAGCGGGGGTTGGGGGTTAACAGGAGAGAGACACGGGCATGAGCGGGGGCTGGGGGGCAACAGGAGGGAGACACGGGGCATGAGCGGGGGTGGGGGGAACAGCAGGGAGACACGGGGCATGAGCGGGGGGTGGGGCGCAACAGCAGGGAGACACAGGGCATGAGCAGGGGGTGGGGGTAACAGGAGAGAGACATGGGGCATGTGTGGGGAGTGGGGGCTAACAGCAGGGAGACACAGGGCATGAGCGGGTGGTGGGGGGCAACAGGAGAGAGACACGGGGCATGAGAGAGGGGTGGGGGGTAACAGGAGAGAGACACGGGGCATGAGAGGGGAGTGGGGAGTAACAGGAGAGAGACATGGGGCATGAGCGGGGGTGGGAGGAACAGCAGGGAGACACGGGGCATGAGAGGGGGGTGGGGCAACAGCAGGGAGACATGGGGCATGAGCGGGGGGTGGGGGTTAACAGGAGAGAGATAGGGGGCATGAGTGGGGGATGGGAGGCAACAGCAGGGAGACACGGGGCATGATCGGGGGGTGAGGAGCACCAGGTGAGAGACACGGGGCATGAGAGGGGGGTGGGGGTAACAGGAGAGAGACACGGGGCATGAGAGGGGGTGGGGGATAACAGAAGAGAGACACGGGACATGACCGGGGGCAACAGGAGGGAGACATAGGGCATGAGCAGGGTGCGGGGGGCAACAGCAGGGAGACACGGGGCATGACCGGGGTGGGGGATAACAGGAGAGAGACACAGGGCATGAGCGGGGTGTGGGGGCAACAGCAGGGAGACACGGGGCATGACCGGTGGCAACAGGAGGTAGACACGGGGCATGAGCGGGGGGTGGAGGGCAACAGCAGGGAGACTTGGGGCATGCCCGGGGGGTGGGGGTAACAGGAGAGAGACACGGGGCATGAGCAGGGGGTGGGGGGCCACAGGAGGGAGACACGGGGCATGACCGGGGGTGGGGGGCAACAGGAGAGCGACACGGGGCATCAGCGGGAGGAGGGGGGCAACAGCAGGGAGTCATGGGGCATGAGCGGGGGCAACAGGAGAGAGACACAGGGCTTGAGTGGGGGGTGGGGGGCAACAGCAGGTAGACACGGGGCATGAGCGGGGGTAACAGCGGGGAGACACAGGGCATGAGCAGGGGGTGGGGGAACGCGAGGGAGACACAGGGCATAAGCAGGGGGTGGGGGTAACAGGAGGGAGACACGGGGCATGAGCGGGGGATGGGGGCAACAGCAGGGAGACACAGGGCATGAGTGGGGGGTGGGGGGCAACAGCAGGGAGACACGGGGCATGACCGGGGGGTGGGGGGTAACAGGAGAGAGACACGGGGCATGAGCGGGGGGTGGGGGGCAACAGCAGGGAGACACCGGGCATAAGTGGGGTGTGGGGGGCAACAGCAGGGAGACACGGGCATGATCAGGGGGGGAACACGAGGGAGACACGGGGCATGAGCAGGGTGTGGGGGGTAACAGGAGGGAGACACGGGGCATGAGTAGGGAGTGGGGGGCAACAGCAGAGAGACACGGGGCATGAGCGGGGGTGGGGGAATACGAGGGAGACACGGGTCATGAGAGGAGGGTGGGGGTTAACAGGAGAGAGACACGGGGCATGAGCAGCGGGTAGGGCGCAACAGCAGGGAGACACGGGGCATGACCGGTGGGTGGAGGGCAACAGCAGGGAGACACGGGGCATGACCGGGGGGTGGGGCCACCAGGAGAGAGACACGGGGCATAGGCGGGGGTGCGGGCAACAGCAGGGAGACACGGGGCATGAGCGGGGTGTGGGGGGAACACGAGGGTGAAACGGGGCATGAGCGGGGGTGGGACAACACGAGGGAGACACAGGGCATGAGCGGGGGGTGTGGGGCAACAAGAGGGAGACACGGGGCATGAGCAGGGGGTGGGGGTTAACAGGAGAGAGACGCGGGGCATGAGCAGGGGCTGGGGGGAAAAGGAGGGAGACACGGGCCATGAGCGGGAGGTGGGGGGGAACAGCAGGGAGACACGGGGCAGGAGCGGGGGATGGGAGGCAACAGCAGCGAGACACGGGCCATGAGCGGGGGCAACACGAGGGAGACACAGGGCATGAGCGGGGGGAGGGGGGCAACAAGAGGGAGACACGGGGCATGAGCAGGGGGTGGGGGTTGACAGGAGAGAGACACGGGGCATGAGCGGGGTGGGGGGAACAGGGGAGACACGAGGCATGAGCGGGGGTGGGGGGAACAGGAGAGAGACACAGGGCATGAGCGGGGTGAGGGCAACAGCAGGGACACACAGGGCATGACCGGGGGGTGGGGGGCAGCAGGAGAGAGACACGGGGCATGAGAGGGGGGTGGGGGCTTACAGGAGAGAGACCCGGGGCATGAGAGGGGGGTGGAGGGGGACAGGGGAGACACGAGGCATGAGCGTGGGTGGGGGGAACAGGAGAGAGACACAGGGCATGAGCGGGGGTGGGGGGAAACAGCAGGGAGACACAGGGCATGACCGGAGAGTGGGGGGTAAAGGGAGAGAGACATGGGGCATGAGCGTGGGTTGGGGGGCAACAGTAGGGAGACACGGGGCATGACCAGGGGGTGGGGGGAAACAGGAAAGAGACACAGGCATTAGAGGGGGATGGGGGTAACAGGAGAGGGACACGGGACATGAGTTGGGGTAGGGGGCAACCGCAGGGAGACACGGGGCATGACCGGGGGTAACAGGAGAGAGACACGGGGCATGAGCGGGGGGCAACAGCAGTGAGACACAGGGCATGAGCGGGGGTGAGGCGAACACGAGGGAGACATGGGGCATGAGAGTGTCGTGGGGGGTAACGGGCGAGAGACACGGGGCATGAGACGGGAGTGGGGGGCAACAGCAGGGAGACACAGGGCATGAGCGGGGGGTGAGGCAAACACTAGGGAGACACGGGGCATGAGAGGGTCGTGGGGGGTAATAGAGAGAGACACGGGGCATGAGCGGGGAGTGGGGGGCAACAGCAGGGAGACACAGGGTATAAGCGGGGGGTGGGGGGCAACAGGAGAGAGACACGGGGCATGCGAGGGGGGTGGGGGGTAACAGGCGAGAGACACGCAGCATGAGAGGGGAGTGGGGGGCAACATCAGGGAGACACAGGGCATGAGCGGTGGTTGAGGCAGACACGAGGGAGACAGGGGGCATGAGCGGGGTGTGGGGGTAACAGGAGAGAGACACGGGGCATGAGCGGGGGGTACGGGGCAACAGCAGGGAGACATGGGGCATGAGAGGCGGGTGGGGGGCAACACGAGGGACACACGGGGCATGAGCGGGGGGTGTGGGGCAACATCTGGGAGACACGGGGCATGAGCGGGGGGTGGGGGCAACAAGAGGAAGACACGGGGCATGAGCGGGGGTTGGGGGTTAACAGGAGAGAGACACGGGCATGAGCAGGGGCTGGGGGGCAAAAGGAGGGAGACACGGGGCATGAGCGGGGGTGGGGGGAACAGCAGGGAGACACGGGGCATGAGCGGGGGGTGGGGCGCAACAGCAGGGAGACACAGGGCATGAGCAGGGGGTTGAGGCAGACACGAGGGAGACAGGGGGCATGAGCGGGGTGTGGGGGCAACAAGAGGAAGACACGGGGCATGAGCGGGGGGTGGGGGCAACAAGAGGAAGACACGGGGCATGAGCGGGGGTTGGGGGTTAACAGGAGAGAGACACGGGCATGAGCGGGGGCTGGGGGGCAACAGGAGGGAGACACGGGGCATGAGCGGGGGTGGGGGGAACAGCAGGGAGACACGGGGCATGAGCGGGGGGTGGGGCGCAACAGCAGGGAGACACAGGGCATGAGCAGGGGGTGGGGGTAACAGGAGAGAGACATGGGGCATGTGTGGGGAGTGGGGGCTAACAGCAGGGAGACACAGGGCATGAGCGGGTGGTGGGGGGCAACAGGAGAGAGACACAGGGCATGAGAGAGGGGTGGGGGGTAACATGAGAGAGACACGGGGCATGAGAGGGGAGTGGGGAGTAACAGGAGAGAGACATGGGGCATGAGCGGGGGTGGGAGGAACAGCAGGGAGACACGGGGCATGAGAGGGGGGTGGGGGCAACAGCAGGGAGACATGGGGCATGAGCGGGGGCTGGGGGTTAACAGGAGAGAGATAGGGGGCATGAGTGGGGGATGGGAGGCAACAGCAGGGAGACACGGGGCATGATCGGGGGGTGAGGAGCACCAGGTGAGAGACACGGGGCATGAGAGGGGGGTGGGGGTAACAGGAGAGAGACACGGGGCATGAGAGGGGGTGGGGGATAACAGAAGAGAGACACGGGACATGACCGGGGGCAACAGGAGGGAGACATAGGGCATGAGCAGGGTGCGGGGGGCAACAGCAGGGAGACACGGGGCATGACCGGGGTGGGGGATAACAGGAGAGAGACACAGGGCATGAGCGGGGTGTGGGGGCAACAGCAGGGAGACACGGGGCATGACCGGTGGCAACAGGAGGTAGACACGGGGCATGAGCGGGGGGTGGAGGGCAACAGCAGGGAGACTTGGGGCATGCCCGGGGGGTGAGGGTAACAGGAGAGAGACACGGGGCATGAGCAGGGGGTGGGGGGCCACAGGAGGGAGACACGGGGCATGACCAGGGGTGGGGGGCAACAGGAGAGAGACACGGGGCATCAGCGGGAGGAGGGGGGCAACAGCAGGGAGTCATGGGGCATGAGCGGGGGCAACAGGAGAGAGACACAGGGCTTGAGTGGGGGGTGGGGGGCAACAGCAGGTAGACACGGGGCATGAGCGGGGGTAACAGCGGGGAGACACAGGGCATGAGCAGGGGGTGGGGGAACGCGAGGGAGACACAGGGCATAAGCAGGGGGTGGGGGTAACAGGAGGGAGACACGGGGCATGAGCGGGGGATGGGGGCAACAGCAGGGAGACACAGGGCATGAGTGGGGGGTGGGGGGCAACAGCAGGGAGACACGGGGCATGACCGGGGGTGGGGGGTAACAGGAGAGAGACACGGGGCATGAGCGGGGGGTGGGGGGCAACAGCAGGGAGACACCGGGCATAAGTGGGGTATGGGGGGAAACAGCAGGGAGACACGGGCATGATCAGGGGGGGAACACGAGGGAGACACGGGGCATGAGCAGGGTGTGGGGGGTAACAGGAGGGAGACACGGGGCATGAGTAGGGAGTGGGGGGCAACAGCAGAGAGACACGGGGCATGAGCGGGGGTGGGGGAATACGAGGGAGACACGGGTCATGAGAGGAGGGTGGGGGTTAACAGGAGAGAGACACGGGGCATGAGCAGCGGGTAGGGCGCAACAGCAGGGAGACACGGGGCATGACCGGTGGGTGGAGGGCAACAGCAGGGAGACACGGGGCATGACCGGGGGGTGGGGCCACCAGGAGAGAGACACGGGGCATAGGCGGGGGTGCGGGCAACAGCAGGGAGACACGGGGCATGAGCGGGGTGTGGGGGGAACACGAGGGTGAAACGGGGCATGAGCGGGGGTGGGGCAACACGAGGGAGACACAGGGCATGAGCGGGGGGTGTGGGGCAACAAGAGGGAGACACGGGGCATGAGCAGGGGGTGGGGGTTAACAGGAGAGAGACGCGGGGCATGAGCGGGGGCTGGGGGAACAGGAGGGAGACACGGGCCATGAGCAGGGTGTGGGGGGGAACAGCAGGGAGACACGGGCCATGAGAGGGGGTGGGGAGCAACAGCAGGGAGACACAGGGCATGAGCGGGGGGCAACACGAGGGAGACACAGGGCATGAGCGGGGGGTGGGGGGCAACAAGAGGGAGACACGGGGCATGAGCAGGGGGTGGGGGTTAACAGGAGAGAGACGCGGGGCATGAGCGGGGGCTGGGGGAACAGGAGGGAGACACGGGCCATGAGCAGGGTGTGGGGGGGAACAGCAGGGAGACACGGGGCAGGAGCGGGGGATGGGAGGCAACAGCAGCGAGACACGGGCCATGAGCGGGGGGCAACACGAGGGAGACACAGGGCATGAGCGGGGGGTGGGGGGCAACAAGAGGGAGACACGGGGCATGAGCAGGGGGTGGGGGTTAACAGGAGAGAGACGCGGGGCATGAGCGGGGGCTGGGGGAACAGGAGGGAGACACGGGCCATGAGCAGGGTGTGGGGGGGAACAGCAGGGAGACACGGGCCATGAGAGGGGGTGGGGAGCAACAGCAGGGAGACACAGGGCATGAGCTGAGCAGGGGCTGGGGGGTAACAGGATAGAGACACAGGGCATGAGCGGGCGTGGGGGGTAACAGCAGGGAGACACGGGGCATGAGCGGGGGGTGGGGGGCTACAGGAGAGAGACACGGGGCATGAGAGGGGGTGGGGGGCAACAGGACAGAGACACGGGGCATGAGAGGGGGGTGGGGGGGTAACATGAGAGACACATGGGGCATGAGCAGGGGGTGGGGGCAACAGCAGGGAGACACGGGGCATGAGCGTGGGGTGAGGGGCAACAGCAGGGAGACACGGGGCCTGAGCAGGGGTGGGGGGCAACAGCCGGGAGACCGGGCCATGAGAGGGGGGTGGGGGGTAACAGGAGAGAGACACGGGGCATGAGCCGGGGGTGGGGGGAACAGCAGGGAGACACGGGGCATGTGCGGGGGTGGGGGGCAACAGGAGAGAGACACGGGGCATGAGCAGGGGGTGGGGGGCAACAGCAGGGAGATGGGGCATGACTGGGGGGTGGGGGCAACAGCAGGGAGACACGGGTCATGACCAGGGGGTGGGGGGCAACAGGAGAGAGACACAGGGCATGAGCGGGGGGCAACAGCAGGGAGACACGGGGCATGAGTAGGGGGTGGGGGCAACAGCAGGGAGAAACGGGGCATGAGCGGTGGGTGGGGGAACACGAGGGAGACACGGGGCATGAGCAGGGGGTGGGGGCAACAGCAGGGAGAAACGGGGCATGAGCGGTGGGTGGGGGGAACACGAGGGAGACACGGGGCATGAGAGGAGGGTGGGGGTAACAGGAGAGAGACACGGGGCATGAGCAGCTGGTAGGGCGCAACAGCAGGGAGACACGGGGCATGACCGGTGGGTGGAGGGCAACAGCAGGGAGACACGGGGCATGACCAGTGGGTGGGGGCACCAGGAGAGAGAAACGGGGCATAGGCGGGGGGTGCAGGCAACAGCAGGGAGACACGGGGCATTAACGGGGTGTGGGGGGAACACGAAACGGGGCATGAGCGGGGGGTGAGGCAACACAAGGGATACACACGGCATGAGCAGGGGCTGGGGGGCAACAGGAGGGAGACGCGGGGCATGAGCGGGGGGTGGGGGGAACAGGAGGGAGACATGGTCCATGAGCGGGGGTTGGGGGGAACAGCAGGGAGACACGGGGCAGGAGCGGGGGGTGGGAGGCAACAGCAGGGAGACACGGGCCATGAGCAGGCGGCAACAGCAGGGAGACACAGGGCATGAGCTGAGCAGGGGCTGGGGGGTAACAGGATAGAGACACAGGGCATGAGCAGGCGTGGGGGGTAACAGCAGGGAGACACAGGGCATGAGCGGGGGGTGGGGGGCTACAGCAGAGAGACACGGGGCAAGAGAGGGGGTGGGGGGGCAACAGGACAGAGACATGGGGCATGAGAGGGGGGTGGGAGGACAACAGGAGAGAGACATGGGGCATGAGCAGGGGGTGGGGGGCAACAGCAGGGAGACACGGGGCATGAGCGCGGGGTGGGGGGCAACAGCAGGGAGACAAGGGGCATGAGCAGGGGTGGGGGCAACAGCCGGGAGACACGGGGCATGAGCAGGGGTGGGGGCAACAGCCGGGAGACCGGGGCATGAGAGGGGGGTGGGGGGAACAGCAGGGAGACACGGGGCATGAGCGGGGGGTGGAGGGCAACAGGAGAGAGACACGGGGCATGAGCGGGGGGCAACAGCAGGGAGACACGGGGCATGAGCGGGGGGTGGGGGCAACAGCAGGGAGAAACGGGGCATGAGCGGTGGGTGGGGGGAACACGAGCGCGACATGGGGCATGAGCGGGGGGTGGGGGTAACAGGAGAGAGACACGTTGTATGAGCGGGGGGTGGGGGGCAACAGCAGGGAGACACGGGGCATGAGTGGGGGGTGGGGGGCAACAGCAGGGAGACACGGGGCATGAATGGGGGGTGGGGGGTAACAGGAGAGAGACACGGGGCATGAGCGGGGGGTGGAGGCAACAGGAGGGAGACACGAGGCATGAGCGGGGGGCAACAGCAGGGAGACAAGGGCTATGAGCGGGGGGTGGGGGGAACACGAGGGAGACACGGGGCATGAGCAGGGGGTGGGGGTAAACAGGACAGAGACACAGGGCATGAGCGGGGGGTGGGAGGCAACAGGAGAGACACGGGTATGAGCAGGGGGTGGGGGTAACAGGAGAGAGACACGGGGCATGAGCGGGGGGTAGGGGCAACAGCAGGGAGACATGGGGCATGAGCGGGGGTGGGGGGCAACAGCAGGGAGACACAGGGCATGAGCGGGGGGTGGGGGGAACACAAGGGAGAGACGGGGCATGAGAGGGGGGTGGGAGGTAACAGGAGAGAGACACGGGGCATGAGCGGGGTTGGGAGGCAACAGCAGGGAGACACGGGGCATGTCTGGGGGGTGGGGGGCAACAGGCGAGAGACACGGGGCATGAGCGGGGGGTGGGGGCAACAGGATGGAGACACGGGGCCATGTGGCATGAGCAAGGGGTGGGGGGAAGAAGAGGGAGACACGGGGCATGAGCGGGGTGGGGGGAACAGGAGGGAGACACGGGGCATGAGCGGGGGTTGGGGTTAACAGGAGAGAGACACAGGGCATGAGCAGGGGGTGGGGGGCAACAGGAGGGAGACACGGGGCATGAGCGGGGGGTGGGGGGGCAACAGCAGGGAGACACAGGGCATGAGCGGGGGTGGGGGGAACACAAGGGAGACACAGGGCATGAGCAGGGGGTGGGGGGTAACAGGAGAGAGCCACGGGGCATGAGCACGGGTTGGGGGCAACAGCAGGGAGACACGGGGCATGACTGGGGGGTGGAGGGCAACAACAGGGAGACACGGGGCATGACGGGGAGTGAGAGGTAACAGGAGAGAGACATGGGGCATGAGCGGGGGGTGGGGGCAACAGGAGAGAGACACGGGGCATGAGCAGGGAGTGGGGGGTAACAGGAGAGAGACACGGGGCATGAGCGGGCGGTGGGGGGCAACAGGAGAGAGACACGGGGCATGAGCGGGGGGTGGGGGCAACCGGATGGAGACACGGGGCCATGTGGCATGAGCAAGGGGTGGGGGGAAGAAGAGGGAGACACGGGGCATGAGCGGGGGTGGGGGGAACACGAGGGAGACACGGGGCATGAATGGAGGGCATCAATAGGGAGACATGGGGCATGAGCAGGGGGTGGGGGCAACAGGATGGAGACACGGGGCCATGTGGCATGAGCAAGGGGTGGGGGGAAGAAGAGGGAGACACGGGGCATGAGCGGGGTGGGGGGAACACGAGGGAGACACGGGGCATGAACAGAGGGCATCAATAGGGAGACATGGGGCATCAGCGGGGGTGGGGGTAACAGGAGGGAGACACGGGGCATGATCGGGGGTTGGGGGTAACAGGAGAGAGACACAGGGCATGAGCAGGGGGTGGGGGGCAACAGGAGGGAGACACGGGGCATGAGCAGGGGGTGGGGGGCAACAGCAGGGAGACACAGGGCATGAGCGGGGGTGGGGGGAACACAAGGGAGACACGGGGGATGAGCAGGGGGTGGGGGGTAACAGGAGGGAGACACGGGGCATGAGCGGGGGTTGGGGGTAACAGGAGAGAGACATGGGGCATGAGCAGGGGGTGGGGGGCTACAGCAGAGAGACACGGGGCTTGAGAGGGGGTGGGGGGCAAGAGGACAGAGACACGGGGCATGAGAGGGGGGTGGGAGGGTAACAGGAGAGAGACATGGGGCATGAGCAGGGGGTGGGGGCAACAGCAGGGAGACACGGGGCATGAGCGTGGGGTGGGGGGCAACAGCAGGGAGACACGGGGCATGAGCAGGGGTGGGGGGCAACAGCCGGGAGACACGGGGCATGAGCAGGGCTGGGGGGCAACAGCCGGGAGACCGGGGCATGAGAGGGGGGTGGGGGGTAACAGGAGAGCGACACGGGGCATGAGCGGGGGGCGGGGGGAACAGCAGGGAGACACGGGGCATGAGCGGGGGGTGGGGGGCAACAGGAGAGAGACACAGGGCATGAGCAGGGGTGGGGGCAACAGCAGGGAGATGGGGCATGACTGGGAGGTGGGGGGCAACAGCAGGGAGACACGGGTCATGATCAGGGGGTGGAGTGCAACAGGAGAGAGACACGGGGCATGAGCGGGGGGCAACAGCAGGGAGACATGGGGCATGAGCGGGGGGTGGGGGCAACAGCAGGGAGAAACAAGGCATGAGCGGTGGGTGGGGGAACACAAGCGCGACATGGGGCATGAGCGGGGGTGGGGGGTAACAGGAGAGAGACATGGTGCATGAGCGGGGGGTGGGGGGCAACAGCAGGGAGACACGGGGCATGAGTGGGGGGTGGGGGGCAACAGGAGAGAGACACGGGGCATGAGCGGGGGGTGGGGGCAACAGGATGGAGACACGGGGCCATGTGGCATGAGCAAGGGGTGGGGGGAAGAAGAGGGAGACACGGGGCATGAGCGGGGTGGGGGGAACACGAGGGAGACACGGGGCATGAACAGAGGGCATCAATAGGGAGACATGGGGCATCAGCGGGGGGGTGGGGGTAACAGGAGGGAGACACGGGGCATGAGCGGGGGTTGGGGGTAACAGGAGAGAGACACAGGGCATGAGCAGGGGGTGTGTGGCAACAGGAGGGAGACACAGGGCATGAGCGGGGGGTGGGGGGAACACAAGGGAGACACGGGGCATGAGCAGGGGTTGGGGGGTAACAGGAGAGAGCCACGGGGCATGAGCACGGGTTGGGGGGCAACAGCAGGGAGACACGGGGCATGACCGGGGGTGAGAGGTAACAGGAGAGAGACACGGGGCATGAGCGGGGGGTGGGGGCAACAGGAGAGAGACACGGGGCATGAGCATGGAGTGGGGGGTAACAGGAGAGAGACACGGGGCATGAGCGGGCAGTGGGGGGCAACAGGAGAGAGACACGGGCCATGAGCGGGGGGTGGGGGTTAACAGGAAAGAGACACGGGGCATGAGCGGGGGGTGGGGACAACAGGATGGAGACACGGGGCCATGTGGCATGAGCAAGGGGTGGGGGGAAGAAGAGGGAGACACGGGGCATGAGCGGGGGTGGGGGGAACATGAGGGAGACACGGGGCATGAACAGAGGGCATCAATAGGGAGACATGGGGCAGGGGGTGGGGGGCAACAGGAGGGAGACACGGGGCATGAGCGTGAAGTGGGGGCAACAGCAGGGAGACACGGGGCATGAGCGGGGGGTGAGGGGCAACAGCAGGGAGACACGGGGCTGACTGGGGGTGGGGGGAACAGGAGAGACACACGGGGCATGAGTGGGGGGTGGGGACCAACAGCAGGGAGACACGGGGCATGACCGGGAGGTGGGGGGCAACAAGAGAGAGACACGGGGCATGAGCGGGGGTTGGGGGTTAACAGGAGAGAGACACGGGCATGAGCGGGGGCTGGGGGGCAACAGGAGGGAGACACGGGGCATGAGCGGGGGTGGAGGCAACAGCAGGGAGACACAGGGCATGAGCAGGGGGTGGGGGTAACAGGAGAGAGACAATGGGCATGTGTGGGGAGTGGAGGGTAACAGCAGGGAGACACGGGGCATGAGCGGGTGGTGGGGGGCAACAGGAGAGAGACACGGGCTTGAGAGAGGGGTGGGGGTAACAGGAGAGAGACACGGGGTATGAGCGGGGGTTGGGGGTTAACAGGAGAGAGACACGGGCATGAGCGGGGGCTGGGGGGCAACAGGAGGGAGACACGGGGCATGAGCGGGGATGGGGGCAACAGCAGGGAGACACAGGGCATGAGCAGGGGGTGGGGGTAGCAGGAGAGAGACAATGGGCATGTGTGGGGAGTGGAGGGTAACAGCAGGGAGACACGGGGCATGAGCGGGTGGTGGGGGGCAACAGGAGAGAGACACGGGGCATGAGAAAGGGGAGGGTGTAACAGGAGAGATACCCGGGGCATGAGAGGGGGTTGGGGGGTAACAGAAGAGAGACATGGGGCATGAGAAGGGGGTGGGGGGTAACAGCAGGGAGACATGGGGCATGAGCGGGGGGTGGGGGTTAACAGGAGAGAGATACGGGGCATGAGTGGGGGGTGGGAGGCAACAGCAGGGAGACACGGGGCATGACCGGGGGTGGGGGGCAACAGGTGAGAGACACGGGGCATGAGAGGGGGGTGGGGGTAACAGGAGAGAGACACGGGGCATGAGGCATGAGAGGGGGTGGGGGGAGAACAGGAGAGAGACACGGGACATGACCGGGGGCAACAGGAGGGAGACACGGGGCATGACCGGGGTAGGGGGTAACAGGAGAGAGACACAGGGCATGAGCAGGGTGTGGTGGCAACAGCAGGGAGACATGGGGCATGACCGGGGGCAACAGGAGGGAGACATGGGGCATGAGTGGGGGGTGGGGGGCAACAAGAGAGAGACACGGGGCATGAGCGGGGGTTGGGGGTTAACAGGAGAGAGACACGGGCATGAGCGGGGGCTGGGGGGCAACAGGAGGGAGACACGGGGCATGAGCGGGGGTGGAGGCAACAGCAGGGAGACACAGGGCATGAGCAGGGGGTGGGGGTAACAGGAGAGAGACAATGGGCATGTGTGGGGAGTGGAGGGTAACAGCAGGGAGACACGGGGCATGAGCGGGTGGTGCGGGGCAACAGGAGAGAGACACGGGCATGAGAGAGGGGTGGGGGTAACAGGAGAGAGACACGGGGTATGAGCGGGGGTTGGGGGTTAACAGGAGAGAGACACGGGCATGAGCGGGGGCTGGGGGGCAACAGGAGGGAGACACGGGGCATGAGCGGGGATGGGGGCAACAGCAGGGAGACACAGGGCATGAGCAGGGGGTGGGGGTAGCAGGAGAGAGACACGGGGCATGAAAAAGGGGAGGGTGTAACAGGAGAGATATCCGGGGCATGAGAGGGGGTTGGGGGGTAACAGAAGAGAGACATGGGGCATGAGAAGGTGGTGGGGGGTAACAGCAGGGAGACATGGGGCATGAGCGGGGGGTGGGGGTTAACAGGAGAGAGATACGGGGCATGAGTGGGGGGTGGGAGGCAACAGCAGGGAGACACGGGGCATGACCGGGGGTGGGGGGCAACAGGTGAGAGACACGGGGCATGAGAGGGGGGTGGGGGTAACAGGAGAGAGACACGGGGCATGAGGCATGAGAGGGGGTGGGGGGATAACAGGAGAGAGACACGGGGCATGACCGGGGGCAACAGGAGGGAGACACGGGGCATGACCGGGGTGGGGGGTAACAGGAGAGAGACACAGGGCATGAGCAGAGTGTGGGGGCAACAGCAGGGAGACATGGGGCATGACCGGGGGCAACAGGAGGGAGACATGGGGCATGAGTGGGGGGTGGGGGGCAACAGCAGGGAGACATGGGGCATGCCCAGGGTGTGGGGGGCAACAGGAGAGAGATATGGGGCATGAGAGGGGGGTAGGGGTAACAGGAGAGAGACACGGGGCATGAGCAGGGGGTGGGGGGCCACAGGAGGGAGACACGGGGCATGACCGGGGATGGGGGGCAACAGGAGAGAGACACGGGGCATCAGCGGGGGGAGGGGGGCAACAGCAGGGAGACACGGGGCATGAGCGGGGGCAACAGGAGAGAGACACAGGGCTTGAGTGTGGGGTGGGGGGCAACAGCAGGTAGACACGGGGCATTGGCGGGGGTAACAGCAGGGAGACATGGGGCATGAGCACGGGGTGGGGGGAACGCCAGGGAGACACAGGGCATGAGCAGGGGCTGGGGGTAACAGGAGGGAGACACGGGGCATGAGCAGGGGGTGGGGTAGCAGGAGAGAGACACGGGGCATGAGAAAGGGGAGGGTGTAACAGGAGAGATACCCGGGGCATGAGAGGGGGTTGGGGGGTAACAGAAGAGAGACATGGGGCATGAGAAGGGGGGTGGGGGTTAACAGGAGAGAGATACGGGGCATGAGTGGGGGGTGGGAGGCAACAGCAGGGAGACACGGGGCATGACCGGGGGTGGGGGGCAACAGGTGAGAGACACGGGGCATGAGAGGGGGGTGGGGGTAACAGGAGAGAGACACGGGGCATGAGGCATGAGAGGGGGTGGGGGGATAACAGGAGAGAGACACGGGACATGACCGGGGGCAACAGGAGGGAGACACGGGGCATGACCGGGGTGGGGGGTAACAGGAGAGAGACACAGGGCATGAGCAGGGTGTGGGGGCAACAGCAGGGAGACATGGGGCATGACCGGGGGCAACAGGAGGGAGACATGGGGCATGAGTGGGGGGCAACAAGAGAGAGACACGGGGCATGAGCGGGGGTTGGGGGTTAACAGGAGAGAGACACGGGCATGAGCGGGGGCTGGGGGGCAACAGGAGGGAGACACGGGGCATGAGCGGGGGTGGAGGCAACAGCAGGGAGACACAGGGCATGAGCAGGGGGTGGGGGTAACAGGAGAGAGACAATGGGCATGTGTGGGGAGTGGAGGGTAACAGCAGGGAGACACGGGGCATGAGCGGGTGGTGGGGGGCAACAGGAGAGAGACACGGGCATGAGAGAGGGGTGGGGGGTAACAGGAGAGAGACACGGGGTATGAGCGGGGGTTGGGGGTTAACAGGAGAGAGACACGGGCATGAGCGGGGGCTGGGGGGCAACAGGAGGGAGACACGGGGCATGAGCAGGGATGGGGGCAACAGCAGGGAGACACAGGGCATGAGCAGGGGGTGGGGGTAGCAGGAGAGAGACAATGGGCATGTGTGGGGAGTGGAGGGTAACAGCAGGGAGACACGGGGCATGAGCGGGTGGTGGGGGGCAACAGGAGAGAGAGACACGGGGCATGAGAAAGGGGAGGGTGTAACAGGAGAGATACCCGGGGCATGAGAGGGGGTTGGGGGTAACAGAAGAGAGACATGGGGCATGAGAAGGGGGTGGTGGGTAACAGCAGGGAGACATGGGGCATGAGCGGGGGGTGGGGGTTAACAGGAGAGAGATACGGGGCATGAGTGGGGGGTGGGAGGCAACAGCAGGGAGACACGGGGCATGACCGGAGGTGGGGGGCAACAGGTGAGAGACACGGGGCATGAGAGGGGGGTGGGGGTAACAGGAGAGAGACACGGGGCATGAGGCATGAGAGGGGGTGGGGGGATAACAGGAGAGAGACACGGGACATGACCGGGGGCAACAGGAGGGAGGCACGGGGCATGACCGGGGTGGGGGGTAACAGGAGAGAGACACAGGGCATGAGCAGGGTGTGGGGGCAACAGCAGGGAGACATGGGGCATGACCGGGGGCAACAGGAGGGAGACATGGGGCATGAGTGGGGGGTGGGGGGCAACAGCAGGGAGACATGGGGCATGCCCAGGGTGTGGGGGGCAACAGGAGAGAGATATGGGGCATGAGAGGGGGGTAGGGGTAACAGGAGAGAGACACGGGGCATGAGCAGGGGGTGGGGGGCCACAGGAGGGAGACACGGGGCATGACCGGGGATGGGGGGCAACAGGAGAGAGACACGGGGCATCAGCAGGGGGAGGGGGGCAACAGCAGGGAGACACGGGGCATGAGCGGGGGCAACAGGAGAGAGACACAGGGCTTGAGTGTGGGGGGCAACAGCAGGTAGACACGGGGCATTGGCGGGGGTAACAGCAGGGAGACATGGGGCATGAGCACGGGGTGGGGGGAACGCGATGGAGACACAGGGCATGAGCAGGGGGTGGGGGTAACAGGAGGGAGACACGGGGCATGAGCGGGGGATGGGGGGCAACAGCAGGGAGACACATGGCATGAGTGGGGGGCAACAGCAGGGAGACACGGGGCATGAGCGGGGGGTAGGGGGTAACAGGAGAGAGACACGGGGCATGAGCGGGGGGTGGGGGGCAACAGCAGGGAGACACGGGCATGAGCAGGGGGTGGGTGAACACGAGGGAGACACGGGGCATGAGCAGGGTGTGGGGGTAACAGGAGAGAGACACGGGCATGAGCGGGGGTAGGGGGCAACAGGATGGAGACACAGGGCATGAGCAGAGAGTGGGGGGCAACAGCAGAGAGACATGGGCCATGAGCGGGGGTGGGGGGAACACGAGGGAGACACGGGGCATGAAAGGAGGGTGGGGGGTAACAGGAGAGAGACACGGGGCATGAGCAGCGGGTACGGCACAACAGCAGGGAGACACGGGGCATGACCGGGGGGTGGAGGGCAACAGCAGGTAGACACGGGGCATGAGCTGAGCTGGGGCTGGGGGGTAACAGGAGAGAGACACAGGGCATGAGCGAGAGTGGGGGGTAACAGCAGGGAGACACGGGGCATGAGCGGGGGTTGGGGGGCAACAGGAGAGAGACACGGGGCATGAGAGGGGGTGGGGGGCAACAGGAGAGAGACATTGTGGGGCATGAGCAGGGGGTGGAGGGCAACAGCAGGGAGACACGGGGCATGAGCGTGGGGTGGGGGGCAACAGGAGAGAGACACGGGGCATGAGCAGGGGGTGGGGGGCAACAACAGGGAGATGGGGCATGACTGGGGGGTGGGGGGCAACAGGAGAGAGACATGGGGCATGAGCAGGGGGTGGGGGCAACAGCAGGGAGACACGGGGCATGAGCGTGGGGTGGGGGGCAACAGCAGGGAGACACGGGGCATGAGCAGGGGTGGTGGCAACAGCCGGGAGACACGGGACATGAGCAGGGGTGGGGGGCAACAGCCGGGAGACCGGGGCATGAGAGGGGGGTGGGGGGATAACAGGAGAGAGACACGAGGCATGAGCGGGGGGTGGGGGGAACAGCAGGGAGACATGGGGCATGAGCGGGGGGTGGGGGGCAACAGGAGAGAGACACGGGGTATGAGCAGGGGGTGGGGGCAACAGCAGGGAGATGGGGCATGACTGGGGGTTGGGGGGCAACAGCAGGGAGACACGGGGCATGACCCGGGCGTGGGGGGCAACAGGAGAGAGACACAGGGCATGAGCAGGGGCCAACAGCAGGGAGACACGGGCATGAGCGGGGGGTGGGGGCAACAGCAGGGAGAAACGGGGCATGAGTGGTGGGTGGGGGGAACACGAGGGAGACACGGGGCATGAGCGGGGGGGTGGGGGGAACACGAGGGAGACACGGGGCATGAGCGGAGGGTGGGGGGGTAACAGGAGAGAGACACGGTGCAAGAGCAGGGGGTGGGGGGCAACAGCAGGGAGACACAGGGCATGAGTGGGGTGTGGGGGGCAACAGCAGGGAGACACGGGGCATGAACGGGGGGTGGGGCATACCAGGAGAGAGACACGGGGCATGAGCGGGGGGTGGAGGCAACAGAAGGGAGACATGGGGCATGAGCGGGGGGCAACAGCAGGGAGACAAGGGCCATGAGCGGGGGTGGGGGGCAACAGCAGGGAGACATAGGGCACGAGCGGGGGTTGGGGGGAACACGAGGGATACACGGGGCATGAGAGGGGGGTGGGAGGGAACAGGAGAGAGACACGGGGCATGAGCGGGGTTGGGAGGCAACAGCAGGGAGACACGGGGCATGTCCGGGGGTGGCGGGCAACAGGAGAGAGACACAGGGCATGAGCGGGGGCAACAGGATGGAGACACGGGGCCATGGGGCATGAGCAGGGGGTCGGGGGAAGAAGAGGGAGACACAGGGCATGAGCGGGGGGTGGGGGGAACACGAGGGAGACACGGGGCATGAACGGAGGGCATCAATAGGGAGACACGGGGCATGAGCGGGGGGTGGGGGTAACAGGAGGGAGACACGGGGCATGAGCGGGGGTTGGGGGGTAACAGGAAAGATACACAGGGCATGAGCGGGGGGCAACAGCAGGGAGACACGGGGCATGAGCGGGTGGTGGGGGGCAACAGGAGAGAGACACGGGGCATGAGAAAGGGGAGGGTGTAACAGGAGAGATACCCGGGGCATGCGAGGGGATTGGGGGGTAACAGAAGAGAGACATGGGGCATGAGAAGGGGGTGGGGGGTAACAGCAGGGAGACATGGGGCATGAGCGGGGGGTGGGGGTTAACAGGAGAGAGATACGGGGCATGAGTGGGGGGTGGGAGGCAACAGCAGGGAGACACGGGGCATGACCGGGGGTGGGGGGCAACAGGTGAGAGACACGGGGCATGAGAGGGGGGTGGGGGTAACAGGAGAGAGACACGGGGCATGAGGCATGAGAGGGGGTGGGGGGATAACAGGAGAGAGACACGGGACATGACCGGGGGCAACAGGAGGGAGACACGGGGCATGACCGGGGTGGGGGGTAACAGGAGAGAGACACAGGGCATGAGCAGGGTGTGGGGGCAACAGCAGGGAGACATGGGGCATGACCGGGGGCAACAGGAGGGAGACATGGGGCATGAGTGGGGGGTGGGGGGCAACAGCAGGGAGACATGGGGCATGCCCAGGGTGTGGGGGGCAACAGGAGAGAGATATGGGGCATGAGAGGGGGGTAGGGGTAACAGGAGAGAGACACGGGGCATGAGCAGGGGGTGGGGGGCCACAGGAGGGAGACACGGGGCATGACCGGGGATGGGGGGCAACAGGAGAGAGACACGGGGCATCAGCGGGGGGAGGGGGGCAACAGCAGGGAGACACGGGGCATGAGCGGGGGCAACAGGAGAGAGACACAGGGCTTGAGTGTGGGGGGCAACAGCAGGTAGACACGGGGCATTGGCGGGGGTAACAGCAGGGAGACATGGGGCATGAGCACGGGGTGGGGGGAACGCGAGGGAGACACAGGGCATGAGCAGGGGGTGGGGGTAACAGGAGGGAGACACGGGGCATGAGCGGGGGATGGGGGGCAACAGCAGGGAGACACGAGGCATGAGTGGGGGGCAACAGCAGGGAGACACGGGGCATGAGCGGGGGGTAGGGGGTAACAGGAGAGAGACACGGGGCATGAGCGGGGGTGGGGGGCAACAGCAGGGAGACACGGGCATGAGCAGGGGGTGGGTGAACACGAGGGAGACACGGGGCATGAGCAGGGTGTGGGGGTAACAGGAGAGAGACACGGGCATGAGCGGGGGTAGGGGGCAACAGGAGGGAGACACAGGGCATGAGCAGGGAGTGGGGGGCAACAGCAGAGAGACATGGGCCATGAGCGGGGGTGGGGGGAACACGAGGGAGACACGGGGCATGAAAGGAGGGTGGGGGGTAACAGGAGAGAGACACGGGGCATGAGCAGCGGGTACGGCACAACTGCAGGGAGACACGGGGCATGACCGGGGGGTGGAGGGCAACAGCAGGTAGACACGGGGCATGAGCTGAGCTGGGGCTGGGGGGTAACAGGAGAGAGACACAGGGCATGAGCGAGAGTGGGGGGTAACAGCAGGGAGACACGGGGCATGAGCGGGGGTTGGGGGGCAACAGGAGAGAGACACGGGGCATGAGAGGGGGTGGGGGCAACAGGAGAGAGACATTGTGGGGCATGAGCAGGGGGTGGAGGGCAACAGCAGGGAGACACGGGGCATGAGCGTGGGGTGGGGGGCAACAGGAGAGAGACACGGGGCATGAGCAGGGGGTGGGGGGCAACAACAGGGAGATGGGGCATGACTGGGGGGTGGGGGGCAACAGGAGAGAGACATGGGGCATGAGCAGGGGGTGGGGGCAACAGCAGGGAGACACGGGGCATGAGCGTGGGGTGGGGGGCAACAGCAGGGAGACACGGGGCATGAGCAGGGGTGGTGGCAACAGCCGGGAGACACGGGACATGAGCAGGGGTGGGGGGCAACAGCCGGGAAACCGGGGCATGAGAGGGGGGTGGGGGGATAACAGGAGAGAGACACGAGGCATGAGCGGGGGGTGGGGGGAACAGCAGGGAGACATGGGGCATGAGCGGGGGGTGGGGGGCAACAGGAGAGAGACACGGGGTATGAGCAGGGGGTGGGGGCAACAGCAGGGAGATGGGGCATGACTGGGGGGTGGGGGGCAACAGCAGGGAGACACGGGGCATGACCCGGGCGTGGGGGGCAACAGGAGAGAGACACAGGGCATGAGCAGGGGCCAACAGCAGGGAGACACGGGGCATGAGCGGGGGGTGGGGGCAACAGCAGGGAGAAACGGGGCATGAGTGGTGGGTGGGGGGAACACGAGGGAGACACGGGGCATGAGCGGGGGGTGGGGGGAACACGAGGGAGACACGGGGCATGAGCGGAGGGTGGGGGGGTAACAGGAGAGAGACACGGTGCAAGAGCAGGGGGTGGGGGGCAACAGCAGGGAGACACAGGGCATGAGTGGGGTGTGGGGGGCAACAGCAGGGAGACACGGGGCATGAACGGGGGTGGGGCATACCAGGAGAGAGACACGGGGCATGAGCGGGGGGTGGAGGCAACAGAAGGGAGACATGGGGCATGAGCGGGGGGCAACAGCAGGGAGACAAGGGCCATGAGCGGGGGGTGGGGGGAACACGAGGGAGGCACGGGGCATGAGCAGGGGGTGGGGATAAACAGGAGAGAGACACGGGGCATGAGCGAGGGTGGGGGACAACAGCAGGGAGACACGGGGCATGAGCGGGGGTGGGGGGCAACAGCAGGGAGACACAGGGCATGAGCGGGGGGTGGGGGGAACACGAGGGATACACGGGGCATGAGAGGGGGGTGGGAGGGAACAGGAGAGAGACACGGGGCATGAGCGGGGTTGGGAGGCAACAGCAGGGAGACACGGGGCATGTCCGGGGGGTGGCGGGCAACAGGAGAGAGACACAGGGCATGAGCGGGGGCAACAGGATGGAGACACAGGGCCATGGGGCATGAGCAGGGGGTCGGGGGAAGAAGAGGGAGACACAGGGCATGAGCGGGGGGTGGGGGGAACACGAGGGAGACACGGGGCATGAACGGAGGGCATCAATAGGGAGACACGGGGCATGAGCGGGGGGTGGGGGTAACAGGAGGGAGACACGGGGCATGAGCGGGGGTTGGGGGGTAACAGGAAAGAGACACAGGGCATGAGCGGGGGGCAACAGCAGGGAGACACGGGGCATGAGCGGGGGGTGGGGGCAACAGCAGGGAGAAACGGGGCATGAGCGGTGGGTGGGGGGAACACGAGGGAGACACGGGGCATGAGTGGGGGGTGGGGGGGTAACAGGAGAGAGACACGGTGCATGAGCGGGGTTGGGAGGCAACAGCAGGGAGACACAGGGCATGAGTGGGGGGTGGGGGGCAACAGCAGGGAGACACGGGGCATTAACGGGGGGTGGGGGGTAACAGGAGAGAGACACGGGGCATGAGCAAGGGGTGGAGGCAACAGGAGGGAGACACGGGGCATGAGCGGGGGGCAACAGCAGGGAGACAAGGGCCATGAGCGGGGGGTGGGGGGAACACGAGGGAGACACGGGGCATGAGCAGGGGGTGGGAGTAAACAGGAGAGAGACACGGGGCATGAGCGGGGTGGGGGCAACAGCAGGGAGACACGGGGCATGAGCGGGGGTGGGGGGCAACAGCAGGGAGACACGGGGCATAAGCGGGGGGTGGGGGAACATGAGGGATACACGGGGCATGAGCGGGGCGTGGGGGGCCACAGCAGGGAGACACGGGGCATGACCGGGGGGTGGAGGGCAACAGGAGAGACACGGGTATGAGCAGGGGGTGGGGTTAACAGGAGAGAGACACGGGGCATGAGAGGGGGGTAGGGGCAACAGCAGGGAGACATGGGGCATGAGCGGGGGTGGGGGGCAACAGCGGGGAGACACGGGGCATGAGCGTGGGGTGGAGGGAACACAAGGGCGAGACGGGGCATGAGAGTGGGGTGGGAGGTAACAGGAGAGAGACACGGGGCATGAGCGCTGTTGGGAGGCAACAGCAGGGAGACACGGGGCATGTCCGGGGGGTGGCGGGCAACAGGAGAGAGACACAGGGCATGAGCGGGGGCAACAGGATGGAGACACGGGGCCATGGGGCATGAGCGGGGGTGGGGGGAACACGAGGGAGACACGGGGCATGAACGGAGGGCATCAATAGGGAGACACGGGGCATGAGCGGGGGGTGGGGGTAACAGGAGGGAGACACGGGGCATGAGCAGGGGGTGGGGGGGCAACAGGAGGGAGACACGGGGCATGAGCGGGGGTTGGGGGGCAACAGCAGGGAGACACGGGGCATGAGCGAGGGGTGGGGGGAACACAAGGGAGACACGGAGCATGAGCAGGGGGTGGGGGGTAACAGGAGAGAGACACAGGGCATGAGCATGGGTTGTGGGCAACAGCAGGGAGACACGGGGCATGACCGGGGGGTGGAGGGCAACAACAGGGAGACACAGGGCATGACCAGGGCGTGGGGGGTAACAGGAGAGAGACACGGGGCATGAGTGGGGGGTTTGGGCAACAGGAGAGAGACACAGGGCATGAGCGGGGGGTGGGGGTTAACAGGAAAGAGACACGGGGCATGACCGGAAGGTGGGGGGTAACAGGAGAGAGACACGGGGCATGAGCGGGGGGTGGGGGGCAACAGGAGGGAGACACGGGTCATGACCGGGGAGTTGTGGGCAACACGTGAGAGACACAGGGCATGACCGGGGTTTGGGGGGCAACAACAGGGAGCCATGGGGCATGACTGGGGTGTGGGGGGCAACAGGAGAGAGACACGGGGCATGAGAGGGGGGTGGGGGTAACAGGAGAGAGACATGGGGCTTGAGAGGAGGGTGGGGGCAACAGCAGGGAGACACGGGGCATGAGTGTGGGTGGGGGAACACGAGGGAGACACGGGGCATGAGAGGGGGGTGGGGGTAACACAGGAGAGAGACGCGGTGCATGTGCGGTGGGTGGGGGGCAACAGCAGGGAGACACGGGGCATCAGCGGGGGTTGGGGAGAACAGCAGTGAAACACGGGGCATGACCGGGGGGCAACCGCAGGGAGACACGGGGCATGAGCGGGGGGTAACAGGAGAGAGACACAGGGCATGAGCGGGGGGGAGGGGCAACAGGAGAGAGACACGTGGCATGACCGGTGGGTAGGGGGCAACCGCAGGGAGACACGGGGCATGAGCGGGGGGTGGGGGGCAACAGCAGGGAAACACGGGGCATGACCAGGGGGTGGGGGCAACAGGAGAGAGACAGGGGGCATGAGAGGGGGTGGGGACTACTCTGCTGGAATGGTGAAATTCACTATAAACTCACAGAAAGAGCCACAAGAATTTCTAATGTACTTACTACAAGTACTGGAAAATAAAAACATACCTATAAATGAAATCTTCCAGATTTTATAAATGTGGAAACATACATGCACTCTCTGCAACAATGTGACACAAGAACAAATCCCCAATGAACGCTTTGTATATATATCAATACCTAATTGTGAATCCATTCCATTTCAGCAACTTGTACAAAATGCAAACCATGGTAGATTATGTTCCACCTGCAATTCAGATAATCGCTCCACGTTACTAATACAAACACATAGTAAATACGTAATACTAATGCTTCTCCGTTACAATGCAGATGGTACCAAAAACAACTGCAAGCTGACTGGATTCACACACGGTCAAGTATCACTTGGTAAGAAAACCTTCACAACAATAGGTATAATCTACCACGCAGGAGCCACAACCAATTCAGGGCACTACAATGCATATATAAAAAAGAAATGTGGATGGTTTGAATGTAATGGTAGTACCATTACTCTAAAGCAGAGATTACCAGCAAATCTTACAAACACTTATTTAATGTTCTTAAAACCAAAATTTGATAACTAAACTGTACTTAAACCCTATGTAAACTTGTAGTAAAAAAATGTAAACTGTTAGACTATTCCAAAAGCTATCTAACTGCCCAAACATTCTACAACAACTAATCAGATAAATGAATACCAGTAAATTAGAGCAAAAAATAGACAGTTAGAATACGCCAATTGATATCTAACTGTCCCGAAATTTAACAATATCCAAACAGATAAATCAATACCACTAAAACATATTAAAAGAATAGACATTTAGAATATGCCAATTGGTGTTTAACTGTCCCAAAATTTAAGAATATCCAAACAGATAAATCAATACTACTAAAATATATAAAAAAATAGGCAGTTCGAATACACCTACTGGTATCTAACTGCTTCAAAATTTTATAATATCCAAACAAATAAATAATATGTTACTGCTCCAAAGAAATGCAACAAGCCAATGTATAAAGCATTTTCCAGAAACAACAAGTGAACACAGAAAACAAACAAATAAACTGTAGCATAACAGAAAAAGTTTTTTTTTTTAATCTAACATGGATTTTTTTTTCTCCCACAGACCCAATGATTTTAACAACGAACAAAGAAACTGAGCAAATTGCACAGTACTCTGGTTTGTAATCTACTAAATATGAGGGTCCCAAAAAAAAAATGTTGATTATACAATGTAATAAGTCATTATAAAATACTAATACAAACATGCTATTTTCTTTTATCACAGAAATTAACAAGAAATACATGTACTCCAGTTACTAAACCAAACAGTAAGTATTTTATACACTCTATGCCCTGGCCACAACCATCGCAGCATATCACACCCATAGTATCTTATAACTTTGTTCCTTATAAATTTGTTTTTGACCCAAAGTTATAAGCAACTATAAGTGTGATATGCTGCGGTGGTTGTGGCCAGGGCATAGAGTGTTGGGTGCATGGCCAAGTGGCCATGCACCCAACACTCTATGCCCTGGCCACAACCACTACAGCATATCACACTCATAGAGTCCAACATTTCAACTATGGCCTATGGAAACATTTAATGTCCGCGGACATTATGAGTGTTCTTAGAACACTTTCAACTTGCCAGCGAGCAATACGGCATCTTCAGGACACCCCCTACGAACATTTCAAGACAACGCGAGAGTTCTTAGAACACTTCCAACTTGACAACAAACAATACGGACAGCGTCCTCAGAACACCTCCATTTTGTTTATTTACGAACATTTCAGGACACCGCAAGAGTTCTTAGAACACTTTCAACTTGACAACAAATTCAGGACACCGCAAAAGTTCTAATAAATATTTCAACTTGACAATGAACAATACGGACAGCGTCTTCAGGACACCCCCTACGAACATTTCAGGACACCACGAGTGTTCTCAGAACACATTCAACTTACCATCAAACAATACTGACAGAGTCCTCAGAACACCCCCATTTTGTTTATTTGCGAACATTTCAGGATACCACGAGTATTTTTTTTTAGTATTTTATTTATTTCTATAGCGCACCAGGCCCAGGGGCATCCGGGCGCTTAACTTAGTTACAACAAGATGAAAGCATGACAAGGCAATGTGACAGAGTATTACAAGATTATTACAGGAAGATTTACAAAATTTACAACATATACATTCAAATGAATATCGATAAGGCAGTGATTTACAGGATAGTTAATAAGGGATGCCGAGTAGGTCAAAGTGCAAGTAGGGCAGTAAGCTGATGTTAGCAGTCTTGGGCGGATAGCCATGCTTTGGTAAGGTATTTGAATTTCAGGAAGGAAGGTTCTGCTCTAAGGTCATTGGGGAGTGAGTTCCAAAGTTTGGCTGCCAGGATGGGGAAGCTGGTTCCACCAGATCTTAGGAGATTAAAGCGCGGGATGACAAGGCAGTTGGCTTGGGCCGCTCTGCGAGGTCTGGTGGAATTGTGGAAAGAGAATCTGTTTGCCAGGTAGCGAGGGGCTTGGTTGTGGAGGCATTTGTGTGTGAGAGCCAAGGACTTCAAGGAGATGCGCTGTGGGATAGAGAGCCAGTGCAGGTTGCGCCTGGTGTCAGATATATGCTGGCGCCTAGGAATGTTAAGGGCCGCTCTGATCGCATTGTTTTGGACAATTTGTAGCTTATTTAAGTTGCGGAGATTAGTACCTAGATAGAGGGCATTACAGTAGTCAACCTTGGATAGAACAAGGGTCCTGGCCAAGGTTACGCAGTTGGCAGTGGTTAGGAACGGGCGACAGGCGGTGATGAGCTTGCAAGTAAGCGCTGCTGCAGATGAGACTGCGTTGGATTGTCTAGTCAAGGATAGGGTTGAGTCGATGTAAATCCCAAGGGTTTTCGTGTCCTTAGCAATCGGGATGGTATTCCCATCGATGGTGAAAGACTTGAAGGCAGGGTTAAGTTTAGTGAGTTTTTGTGGTGAACCAAGAATGAGGAGCTCTGTCTTTTCATCATTTAGGCAGAGGCCGTGCTGGGCCATCCACGCTTGGATGACCTGGTAGATGGCGTTAATGGCAAGGGAGTCAGTTGTGTAATCGCCTGTGATGGGGATGAGTATCTGTGTGTCATCAGCGTAATTGGTATACGTGACGCCCAAGTGATCCAAAATATCAAAAAGGGGTTTGGTAAACACGTTATATAACGTGGGCGAGATACAAGACCCTTGAGGCACACCACAGGCGACCGGAGCGGGTGGTGCGGCCGCAAGTGGGGAGAATACACGCATAGATCTATTATCCAGGAAGGATCTGATCCAAGTGGCGGCATTTTCTGAGAAGTGTGCGGCTGATTTGAGGTGATGGCAGAGAATTTTGTGATTGACGAGATCAAAAGCAGCAGAGAGGTCCAGGAGAAGTAATAATGCCAGTTTGCCTTTGTCTTTGAGATCTTCGATCTGCGTTTTTAAGTCAATAAGGGCGGTCTCAGTGCCATGGCGAGGCCGGAAGCCTGATTGCCTGAGTCCCAGAAGTTTATTAGATTCAAGGTATTCCTGAATTTGTAGGTAGGCCGCGCGGTCGAGGATTTTTAGTAAAAAAGGTACAGTGGTAATAGGTCTGTAGTTTGTGGGTATACTGGGATCGAGGGTAGGTTTTTTCAGAAGCGGGATGACCCATGCATCCTTAAGATTGTCCGGTACAATCCCAGAGCTAAAGGAGGAGTTGATGAGCGTAGTGATGAAAGGTGCTAGGTCGTGAGCAGCTTCCTTGATAATAGGTGCAGGACAGAGGTCACCCTGACAATTGGACGGTTTAAGGCTAGTGATAATCTTTTCCACTTCGAGAATGGAGAGTGGAGAGAAGCTAAAAGGAGTCAGAGAGTCTGTGATAGAGGGGTTTGTGGTAGGTATAGGGATCTGTAGAGGGTTGGATTGAAGGCTAGATTGTTTGTTGTTAATTTTAATTTGGAGAGTGGCAATCTTACCTAGGAGAGCTTCTTGGATTTTGGAGCACCAGGTGCTATCTTTGGTACATGTGTCAGGTGGGGTAACAGGAGTTTCAAGTTCTTTTAGAATTTTAAACAATTCTTTGGTGTTAGATTTGGCTTGCTCGATGCGTTTGTTATATGTGTCTTTTTTTGCCTGGAATATAGCTTCCTTGTAGTTAAGGGTGGCCAGGAGTACGCGTGATTTGTTAGCTAGAGAGTGATTGCTTCTCCAGTGGGATTCTGCAATTCGTTTTTCTTTGCGTAGTGCTCTGAGATGGGGAGTAAACCAGGAGTTTAGGTGGGCTCGAGGTTTGGATTTTCTCAGTTTCGAGGGTGCAATGGTGTCTAAGGCTGTAAGCATGGCCCGGTTGAAGGTGTCGACCAGGGCCGTAGGGTCAGAGCATGATGGATCCAGAACATTAAGAGCTGGAAGGAGGAGGGGTAGGAGTCTATCGCAGGTAATGTTGCGTTTGTTACGGGTGGCCATAGCCGGGGCAATGTTGTGAGGGAGGCTGATAGGTTTGGACTCAATATTGAATGTAATTAAGTTGTGGTCTGTCCAGGCGCACTGTTGGTTAGAGGTGATGTTGATGGGACAGTTGAGGGCGGCTAGCCAGTCAAGGGTTCTGCCCTTGTTGTGGGTAGGTTGGTTTAGGAACTGAGTGAATCCAGCATTAGTGAGGATGTTGTCAATAGACGAAGCAGCGGTGTCCTTGGGGTCGTTGAGGCCTAAATTGAAATCCCCCAGTATCATAACCTGGGAGGTAACTTTGGTGCTGTGTGTGAAGATGTTGGAGAGGTCCTCCGCGAAGGTAGATAGTGGGCCGGGTGGCCGGTAGAGTAGATGAAAGGTGATAGAATGGTTGGGTGTGAGAGCTAGTTTAGCAGTCAGTGCTTCCAGAGTGGAGGAGTGATGTGTGGCTGAGAGGTGGAAGTTCAAAGCGTTTTTGTGGATGATGGCGATGCCACCTCCTTTAGATTGGATGGAATTACGGTCATGTCTGATAATGTTGTAGTCAGGAGGGATAGCGAGGGAGAGAAGAGGACCTGAAGCTGGGTGGAGCCAGGTTTCAGTGATTGCTAAGAAGTCGAGGTCAAGGTTGAGGATCAAGTCAGCTACTTCTAGGGCGTGAGCCGGGAGTGATCTGGCGTTGATTAGCGCGCCTTTGATGTTGTTTAAGTTAGGGGAGTTGGAAGATGGTGGTAGATTAGGTGAAAGTGTAGGTGGTGACAGAGGGAGAGGCAGTTTGATGCGGTGAGCTGAGTGATGGGAGGCGTGGGTGAGACGCGAGCCAAGTCTAGCATTTCTCAAGGAGATAGAGCAGGGTAGGTTAGGTAAAGGTCTGGTGGCGAAGTGCTGGATCCAGAGGGCTGGGTTGTTAAGATAAGGGTTGGTGTGGTGAGTGTGGGATGGCATAGTTGAGGTAAGATGCAAGTAAGAGTAGTAAATAGAGGTGGTGGTATGGTATGGTGCGGTGCAGCCAGGGTGCAGTATAAGGATGAGAAGGGTAGGCAGCAGTCTGGTCAGTAGTGTACTGAAAGAGTACAGTGGTGAGTTTGCAGTAGTTAGACTGTTGGTGGGGGGCATGTTGACCTGGTAGAGTCTAAGCGCGCGTAGTATGGTAGGGAGAGCGAGGGCGACCATATGACATTTACACAGTAGCACTGGTCAGTTAATGACCATAAGGCACGACACAATTGCAGTGGTCAGTTAGCGACCATAAGGCACGACACAATTGCAGTGGTCAGATAACGACCATAAGGCACAACACAATGGCAGTGGTCAGTTAATGACCATAAGGCACAACACAATTGCAGTGGTCAGTTAAAGACCATAAGGCACAACACAATGGCAGTGGTCAGTTAATGACCATAAGGCACAACACAATGGCAGTGGTCAGTTAATGACCATAAGGCACAACACAATTGCAGTGGTCAGTTAAAGACCATAAGGCACAACACAATGGCAGTGGTCGGTTAACGACCATAAGGCACAACACAATGGCAGTGGTCAGTTAAAGACCATAAGGCACAACACAATGGCAGTGGTCAGTTAATGACCATAAGGCACAACACAATTGCAGTGGTCAGTTAAAGACCATAAGGCACAACACAATGGCAGTGGTCAGTTAATGACCATAAGGCACAACACAGTTGCAGTGGTCAGTTAATGACCATAAGGCACAACACAATTGCAGTGGTCAGTTAAAGACCATAAGGCACAACACAATGGCAGTGGTCAGTTAATGACCATAAGGCACAACACAGTTGCAGTGGTTGGTTAACGACCAAAGGGCACAGCCAGTATCAGTCATGAGACATACCACATTAGGGGCAGAAAGTGACTGAACTAATGAGAGGTGGCAGTAACGCAAAGAGGCAACAGAGTTGGCGGCATAAGTGTATGTAGCAAACAGTTATCGAGGTGAAGAAAAACCGAGTCTAAATGTATGTGATTGCGGAGTAGCAGAAGACATACCAGAAAGCACAGTAGTGTAGACTGAGGGTAACCCCTCTACTCACAATGGATTAGAGGTCCGAGTAGACATTGGCTCCAAGGCTCCGGAGGCGAACAGGGGCCTTAGTGCGGGCCTTTGTTGAGAGGCCGGCGTTCTTAGAACACAATCAACTTGATAAAGAACACTATGGACAGCGTTCTCAGAACACCACCATTTTGTTTATTTGCGAACATTTCAGGACACCGCGAGAGTTCTTAGAACACATTCAACTTGCCAGAGAACAATACGGACAGTGTCCTCAGGCCAGACAGCTTCATCAGAACACCCCCTACGAACATTTCAGGACACTGCAAGTGTTCTTAGAACACATTCAACTGGCCAGAGACCAATACGGACAGCATCCTCAGGACACACCCTACGAACATTTCAGGACAACGCAAGAGTTCTTAGAACATTTTCAACTTGACAACAAACAATACGGACAGCGTCCTCAGAACACCCCCATTTTGTTTATTTACGAACATTTAAGGACACCGCGAGTGTTCTTAGAACACATTCAACAAGCCAGAGAACAATACGGACAGAGTCCTCAGAACACCCCCATTTTGTTTATTTGCGAACATTTCAGGACACCACAAGTGTTCTTAGAACACAATCAACTTGATAAAGAACACTACGGACAGTGTCCCCAGAACACCGCCATTTTGTTTATTTGCGAACATTTCAGGACACCGAGAGAGTTCTTAGAACACATTCAACTTGCCAGAGAACAATACGGACAGCGTCCTCAGAACACCCCCATTTTGTATATTTAAAAACATTTCAGGACACCACGAGTGTTCTTAGAACACATTCAACTTGCCAGAGAACAATACGGACAGCGTCCTCAGGATGGACAGCGTCATCAGAACACTCCCTACGAACATTTCAGGACACCGCAAGTGTTCTTAGAACACATTCAACTTGCCATCAAACAATACGGACAGCGTCTTCAGGACACCCCCTACGAACATTTCAGGACAATGCAAGAGTTCTTAGAACACTTTCAACTTTACAACGAACAATACGCACAGCGTCCTCAGGACAACCCCATTTTGTTTATTTGCGAACATTTCAGGACACTGCGAGTGTTCTTAGAACCCATTCAACTTGCCAGAGAACAATACGCACAGGGTCCTCAGGACGAACAGCGTCATCAGAACACCCCCTACGAAAATTTCAGGACACCACGAGTGTTCTTAGAACACATTCAACTTGCTATCGAACAATACGGACAGCGTCTTCAGAACACCCCCTAGGAACATTTCAGGACACCGCGAGTGTTCTTAGAACACATTCAACTTGCCATCTAACAATATGGAGAGCGTCTTCAGGACACCCCCTTCGAACATTTCAGGACAACGTGCGAGTTCTTCGAACACTTTCAACTTCACAACGAACAATACGGACAGCATTGTCAGGACACCCCCATTTTGTTTATTTGCGAACATTTCAGGACACCGCGAGTGTTCTTAGAACACATTCAACTTGCCAGAGACCAATACGGACAGCATCCTCAGGACACCCCCTACGAACATTTCAGGACAACGCAAGAGTTCTTAGAACACATTCAACATGCCAGAGAACAATACGGACAGAGTCCTCAGAACACCCAATCAACTTGATAAAGAACACTACGGACAGTGTCCTCAGAACACCGCCATTTTGTTTATTTGCGAACATTTCAGGACACCGCGAGAGTTCTTAGAACACATTCAACTTGCCAGAGAACAATACGGACAGCGTCCTCAGAACACCCCCATTTTGTATATTTACGAACATTTCAGGACACCGCGAGTGTTCTTAGAACACATTCAACTTGCCAGAGAACAATACGGACAGCGTCCTCAGGATGGACGGCGTCATCAGAACACCCCCTACGAACATTTCAGGACACCGCAAGTGTTCTTAGAACACATTCAACTTGCCATCGAACAATACGGACAGCGTCTTCAGGACACCCCCTACGAACATTTCAGGACAATGCGAGAGTTCTTAGAACACTTTCAACTTTACAACGAACAATACGCACAGCGTCCTCAGGACACCCCCATTTTGTTTATTTGCGAACATTTCAGGACACTGTGAGTGTTCTTAGAACACATTCAACTTGCCAGAGAACAATACGGACAGGGTCCTCAGGACGAACAGCGCCATCAGAACACCCCCTACGAACATTTCAGGACACCACGAGTGTTCTTAGAACACATTCAACTTGCTATCGAACAATACGGACAGCGTCTTCAGAACATTACCTAGGAACATTTCTGGACACCGCGAGTGTTCTTAGAACACATTCAACTTGCCATCTAACAATATGGACAGCGTCTTCAGGACACCCCCTTCGAACATTTCAGGACAACGTGCGAGTTCTTCGAACACTTTCAACTTCACAACAAACAATACGGACAGCATCGTCAGGACACCCCCATTTTGTTTATTTGCGAACATTTCAGGACACTGCGAGTGTTCTTAGAACACATTCAACTTGCCAGAGACCAATATGGACAGCATCCTCAGGACACCCCCTACGAACATTTCAGGACAACGCGAGAGTTCTTAGAACATTTTCAACTTGACAACGAATAATACGGACAGCGTCCTCAGGACACCCCCACTTTGTTTATTTGCGAACATTTCACGACACCGTGAATGTTCTTAGAACACATTCAATTTACAAGAGAACAATACGGACAGCGTCCCCAGGACACCCCCATTTTGTTTATTTCCGAACATTTCCGGACACCTTGAATGTTCTTAGAACAGTTTCAGCTTGCTTCCGAACAAAACAGACACATATTGAGTCCTCAGAACACCCCCATTCAGTTTATTTAGAACATTTCAGAACACCTGTGATGTCCGCAGACAAATCGAACACAACAAGAACATCTACCACATGAAAAAACACAACTTTCAACCTATCTCATACTCTCCCACCACCCCCAAACACTCCTACACACCAACACACTCTACTAAATACATATTTTGAACCAAGTTTCACTGCGCTGTCCGCGGACGTCCGCGAATCCAAGATGGCGGGCGCCACTGAAAATCTGATGCGCTTCACGCTCTACACCATCCAATCAGTGAACACGTCGCATGTCCGTGGACATGACGTAAGACGATCAGCCAATCAGGACACTGTCCGCGGAGCGAACAGGGAAGTGTTTCCGCGGACCGACCACAGATATCACTAATTTTTTATGACCCACTTTTTTGTCATTTTTTAAAAAAACTACTTGACGGATTTTCACCAAATCTGCAAAAGCACGCTTTCGGGACCAAGCCGCTGCTCCTGGTTCAAATTTGGTGAAAATCCATCCAGCGGTTTGGGCTGTAGGCGCGAGCAAAGTTTTTTTCCCATTCAGTATATGGGAAAAAAATAAATTTTGGGACCCCCCCTATAACTTTTTCCCCCCTGGACGAATCCTCACCAAACTTTGCAAAAAAATTCAGAGTGGGCCATATACTTTTTTTTTGCAAAGTTTGGTGAGGATTCGTCCAGGGGGAGCAAAGTTATAAGCCGCCCAAAAAGTACTCTGTCCAAAAAATTCATTATTGAAGAGGAAGAGGTTATTCTGTAGGCAAAAATCTATCATGCCGAGAATCATGTTGGAATGTTGTAAGTGGTTGAGGGATCGAGTGTTGAGAAAACATTTTACATGCCTTAATACCGTCTGTATGTTGGA
This sequence comes from Ambystoma mexicanum, assembly GCF_040938575.1. Taxonomy (NCBI): domain Eukaryota; kingdom Metazoa; phylum Chordata; class Amphibia; order Caudata; family Ambystomatidae; genus Ambystoma; species Ambystoma mexicanum. The sequence goes on along the minus strand of NC_090930.1, from coordinate 649,992,505 downwards.
TTGACGTGTACAATGATACCACGTCCATAGTTGCCAATATGTACGTTGGTTCCCATGGGAGGTCATCTATTTTTGACAGGAAATCTGTTGTATCCCTCACATATGATGGTAGTGAAGGTACAAAGTTAAACAATACTTCATCCACAAACTTGGACATATTCTTAAGGAGATAACCAGTTAAGGTCACCATAGGTCTCCCTGGTGGTTCAGTGGGATTTTTATGAATCTTTGGGAGGAAGTAGACTGTTGGGATTGTCGACTATTTGGTAAACAAACACTTAACCATGTCATCTTCAAGGATTCCTACTTTCTGCCATTTCATCAGGAAAGCCCAAATGTTTGTTTCCAATTCTTTGATGGGGTTAGTTGTAAGCTTATCATAGCATTTGGTGTCATGTAATTTTTTATATGCCTCTTTTATGTAGTCCTTTTTGTTCATAATGACGGTGTTACAGCCTTTATTGGCTGGTTTAATGATGTAATTTGACAGTTTGCCTAGATCCGCCAGTACTTTTTTGTATTTGTTAGACAAGTTGCTTTTTGGTTGGAAACTGGCAATTCTCCACAGACTTTTTTAAATCGTCGATGACTACATTCTGAAAGGCATCAATATAACAGTTCGGGATTCCTTGTGGGTTAAAATTAGATTTGCGTTTCAATTTACTGGTGGAAGGACAGTCAGTGCTTATTCCTAATCCTTAAAAATCTACAGGGTATTCATTATCCTCCATATGGTCTCCTTTTTCAAGATTGACAACGGTATATATATATCGATTACCAGAGAACTTTGTGAAAATGCATGCATATGTTCACGTTCTTCCTGGGGCATTCCTGAAATTCACACTTACACTGTGCAGAAAATGAGTGCCATTTAGTTGTGTAATTGCAACATCTGTTATTCACAATGAAAAAAAGCAAACTTCGGCCTCCGCTCGTGATCACACACAAAAAACAGTCCAATTAAATACATATTGCTCCCTTGCATTATAGGGACCACTGCCCTAGGTCTACGTTTACGATACATGTAGTGAAATTCCAACTTCGCCCCTTTATGCTATAAATGTAAAAAAAGGGTTCAGAAATTCTGTGTTACCTGCTCATTACACAGTCGTTCCACTGCGACAAGGGATGGACTCCTCTGTTTTCTGAACCGCCAAATTCAAAGTAATGAAATTTGAACAGTTCATTTCCTAATGCTGTAAATAGAGAGGCGGCTTCATTCAAGAAGTCATCAGTATGCGCGGGCAAGTCTTCCATGTCATGAAATCGAAGTAAGCTACTTCACCCGCGCCCCCATCCTTCCTCCTGTGTTTGCTTTGCCGTCTGTTTCAGCAACTCAGTTCGACATGCGCTATCACGGTGTGTTCTGTGACTCTGGCTGTGGGTGAAATGGTAAGCAGGAGTAGCGAGGGCACACGCTTGAGAACTGGCATAGTCAGTATCTGAACATGAGCTCACACGGTGTTTAGAAGGATGAAAGCAGGAAGCTGAGAGACAGGTGCCTTGCCGACCTTGTGGATCATGGGAGAATCAGCCACTTAGAAGGGATAAAAGAGAGTGATTTATTGTACCTGCTTTTCAATATAAGCACTTTCAAAACCAACATTTTAGCCTTTTGAGTAGTGAAACTGTTTTCGTTATTCCACGATATTCCCATTGTATGCACAATAGCATATGACATGTAATAAGATAATAATTGTACGAATGTGGTGATTTACTTAGGCTTCTTGTCTGATTTCTCCAACTTTTAAGCCCTAATATGTACAAAGAATGTCTACCAAACGCCATGCCAGGAATAGCAATCGTACTTGCATAATGTGTCATGTATTGCTTCTAAATGCTAAGTACTTATTACATTAGCGTTGTATTTGCAATCTCCCTTTGGAAAGTCACCAAATGTGTTAGATGTAATGTAATGTAATTGTATTTATTAAGCGCGTACCAAGGCCAAAAGGCATCTGGGCGCTAGCAGCAATAGTAGGAATACCACAAAAACGCCCCAATCTCAAAACAGAAATCTACCACAAACGACCAGGGAGCGAGTTCCACAATGTGGGGGCTAAAACCAAGAATGAACACCCTCCAGCTCGCGCTTTACAAAATCTCAGAAAGTTCATAAAGGAACACAACGAATCAACTCAGACTGAAGAAAAGTAGGCCTGGAAAAGTAAAAAGCATGTTGTGCAATGCAAAGTATTTTGAATTGCATACGGCTTTTCACCAGAAGCGAGTGGAGCTATGCCAACAATGAGGAAGCAGAAGACCGCCTAGAGGCATTTAAAGCCAGATATGCGGCAAAATTTTGCAGAATCTGGAGCCCTTGGACCAAAAAGTCTGGTTGACCAAAATAAATGCCATTGCAGTAGTCCAAAGAGCCCATAATAGAGGTAGTGACTAGAGTAGAGGGAAACTGCAATGGAATAGAAGGGAGCACCTTCCTTAGAAGTTTCAATTTGAACAAGCCTGAACTGCAGACTGATGCACTCTGCGCTTCTCTTGATTTTGGATAGTTTATATTTATTGCATGTATTCTACGGTGCGAGGGTCAGGTCTACTTGCATGCCCGTAGTAAACTGTGACCTTCATGAATAGGAGGTATAACACCATTCCACTGGAGAACAAAAAAACGTGCAAATTGGGGGAGCCCCTTTACATAGGAATGTGGCAGTGCAGACCTGAGTATTCCGAAGACACCATCCAATAAATGGCCCCCTTAAGTAATGAGGCGCATTACTTAAGAGGAAGAAGGGAACGATTACTGAGTAGGTACTTGGCAAGGAGTTACTGATGGAGAAAGACACATCATACCATTGCTGTGGTCGTCCAGGTAAGGGACCATGCACAACCATTGCCAAAAGGGGCTCCCATATTTTGGAGTACCCCAAGTTCCAACAGAGACCCCATACTATGCTTTCACATCCACCTCCAGAGAGAACAGTTATTTCCCATTGAGAGAACCACCCAAAAGATAAACTGATTGTGGCATGTAATCTATGATTATGCCTATCTATAACACTTGTAACTTGCTTCGATGTCCTTCTGTAATTATTCCTATTGTAACACTTATAACCTGCTCCAATGCACCCAGATACACCCGGGTCTGTTGCGCTATAGAAATAAATAAAACAAACAAATAAACAAACAAGTATGAGTCCCTGGAGGGAATTTGGCACACATGAGTGGCAGCTGACTTGTGACTTGCCCGAAGATGAGTAGAGAAACTCTCTCCCAGGAGGAAAGCTCATCGGCAACATGCTCGCCTTGTAAACAAGACGACACGAAGCAACACAGTTTCGATCCCCGGGTCCGCGTTTAGAAACATCTGGGTATCGCAATCTGAATGATACCTGGCCTAGTAGGATCATTGTCTGTCCTCCCCCTGTTCCCCTCCCTTGCCTCGTCACACCTTGAAACTCTTGTGTATAGGCTTGTTATAAATGCCATATCATATCATATTAAGTGCATTATAAATATGCAACTAAGACAAATTCCTGTAACAGTGCCTCGATGCCCCCGGGCTTTGTGAGCACTTTAAAAATGCAAATAAGTAAAAATAAAACAAATAAGAGACAAAACCATTAGCTCAAGTAGGCCTGCAGATTAGTGACCTTTCCTAATACTGAAACAGGAGGCAAGAAGAGAAGGACAAGAGGGAAGAAAAGAGAAGGAAAGGAGAGTTAGATCTAGTTTTAAAGTTGTTAGAGGTTGTCCTTCTAACTTTAGGACTTTTTGTAGGGTCCTCTGTAGAGGATCCCACAGTTTCAGAGTAGTCTCCAGAAATGGAGAAGCTAACCCTTGCAGTAATCCTATCCGCCTTGCCTGTAGAAGTTGGTGGAGTCAAAGGCTTTTTAACAGAATGCCTAGAGAAAGAGAAACGGTTAGCCTTTCAGACCGCCAAACATATGAAAGAACATATGGCAACTGTAAGGTCTATAGTCCGCTCCTATTTGACCAAGACTCAGGAAAACAACACGTCTCTTTATGGATGGAAAGCCACTTTGAGGTATTTTTCCATAGGACAGAAGGTTCTAGTCTTGTAGCCAACCTCAGAAAACAAAATGTTATCGAGATGGCATGGACCCTGTGAGGTCCTAGAGCAGACAGTTCTTTATAGTTACTGTGTCTCCCAACCGGATAGATGGTAAAAGACCCAAATATATTACATTAACCTTTTTAAAGAATGGAAGGAAGATCCGCTAACCAACACCACTGGGGTAATGGCTAGCCTTCTGATGGAAGGCAAGGAAGAGAATATTGAATACCCACAAATCTACCAGAAAATCGGAGACAAGATCTCCAGGACCTGCTGACTCAGTTCCCAGATGTTTTTAGTCATGATCCATTATATTATTTGTATTTGGAGATAATTGGATTAAAGCGCTATATACAAACAATAAATACAATATTAGGACTACACCACGGAAAGTTGTTAACCTGAAACCCTTTAGGATTTCCGAGAACAGGAAGGAGATAGTCGTACAGGAGCTGAAGAAGATGCTAGCCTCAGATATTATTTATTTTTTATTTTATTTTAGTATTTGTAGAGCGCACTACAGCCCAGAGGCAACGAGGCGCTGTAAGGAGATTTAAAGAAGGCTTGCTTGAGGGTTACAATAATCGGCCCCAGAAGGTATACTTAGGTAGATTCAGTTACATGGTTACAGGCGATATACAGTCCAATTACATAGTTACAGCAGATATACAGTGAAAGTTACAGTTAGTTACTCATATTCATTTCTAGGTAGCACGAGGCATAATAGAAAGTGTGCTAGGTGATATAGTGGAGGTGCAGACCTAGACTGACTGGCTCTTTTAGACAAAGAGCTGGGTTTTTAAGGCCTTGCGGAAGGCTGTATGAGAATCAATTGATCTCATCTGAGAACCATCTCAGAGTCACTGGTCCTCTCTAATAGTCCTTGTCGCAAAGCCTGATCAATCATGGAGGTTTTGTATTGATTTTTGAAAGGTAACGTAGTGTCTCAATTCAATAACTACCCCATGCCAAGGATCGATGATTTAATGATCCATTGGGTTCCGCCGTTTACCCGTCCATGATTGATCTGACAAAGGGCTATTTGCAGATACCAGTGAATCCAGCTAACAAATAGAAAATGGATTTCTCCACCCTAGTGGGGCTATTTTAATTCAAGGTATTACCTTTTGGGCTTCATAAGGTCACTGCCACATTCCAGAGGCTCATGGGCCAAATCCTCTATCCGTATTCAGCTTTCTGTGGAGTGTATTTATATGGCATAGTCATTCATAGTAAGACCTGGACTGAACATATGTACCACCTATATCACGTAACAAGGGCATTGAGGAAGGCCTGACTTACTGGAAACCCCAAGGAATTTCACATTGCCCAATCTGCGGTAAAGTATTTGTTTTTTTAGGGGAACGGCCTGGTACAACCACAGAACGAAAAGTGAATTTTATTTTTTTAGCTTGGTCAACAGACTGGTTTTGCGCACCATGCCATCATCAATGAAGAAGTCACAATACATCTACTAAAAGAAGGCCTTCATTACAGTCAATGCTATAGATAAGTATTTACACCCATAGGTTTCAGAACGCTAAAAAGAACAAAAGACATTATTATCCCACAGAGTGGTACTCAAGATGCCCAGGACAGGTGCAGATAGTATGTCCAGATATCAGGAATCACAGCTTCTGACCTCCTTGACAAACAATGCCCATTTTATTTTTTAGTAAATAATTCCCAAATAGGTTGAAATGACTCTTGTTAAATTTTTGTCCTTTGAATTCTAGTTTGGTTTTAGGGTTCCAGTGACTTACCCACAATTTGCATAGCACATTACACTTAGGCATATTTTATTAGTGTCTCGTTCTTGAAAAGTACACTAAGGTTTGAGACACTTTTTTTTATTTCTCACCTTTCTTACAGGACCCTTGAATTTTGGGTTTTGTTGGCTGTGGGAAGAGAGTGCACCGCTCATATGGCGATATTAGCCATTAGAAGAGTACTTGATATCACGTTTGGCCTCTCACACCTCACATGTTGCACTTTTTCACAAAGACCCAGTTACTGTGTCATTGTGCCAAGTCCTGTAGATGTGATGAACCCAAACCTTTAGTCCTCGGCACTCTGTCAGGTGTGACCAAGGGAAGGTTAGAATGAGCTTAACACCTCTTCTCTTTTGAATAAGGTGGTGGATTGGGGGTTCATTTGGAAGTGTACAGAAGTGTACAGTACCTTGTTTCTGTTTGAATAGAAGGTGATAAATAGACAGCAAATAACAATAAACACTGCACGAATTCGCTGGCACTTATTTCCGGTGCTTATTTCCTGCACCCATGTGTATAAAAACACAAGCGAAAAAATCAAAACCAAAACAGTAAATAAAGAATTAAAAAGCCGCAGGTGTAAAGTGACCAATTACACATTCAAGGTAAAAGTAGTAGGCCATATCCTGAGGCCTGTTGATTGAGGGGTCGCCCAGTTGGTGAGGAGTTTGCCCTGTTGATTAGTCTCGTAAAGGGCTCAAACCAAGGTCCCCAAATGGTCCTGGTTGCCCTAGGGAGGCGTTCAACTCTGCAGCCACTAGTAATACAGAGAGTGATGAGTGGCTAAAAGTATTCCTATGTCACACTCCAATCGAATTCCCATTGAGCCTTTAGCCAAGGCCAGAGAATGAAGGCGGGAATGCATACACCCCCATTGAATGGCAAGGAGCAACCGACTAGTGAAATGATAAAGGGCATCTTAAAAGATTGTGTATGGCCAGTATCTTAGATACATTGGGGCAAAAAGAGTGTTGAAATGTATGGACGATGTGGCCGATTTTCCTGATGAAAAAATGATATGCACAAACGTTGATGACAGCCCTATAGCTCTTTACTTAGCAATCAGTGTGAGCTGTAAACGTGTGTAATCACTTATTGTGCAATTCACTGCTTAGCTGCAACGTAAGGAGTACTTCACACGTTTACAACATTAACAGCCTTCAGTGACTCTCAGAGAGAGATTAGCATGATAAAGAGTTTCAGGAAGAGTAAAGCAGACTTTACTCCAAAGGAAGCTAAATTGGACAAAGGTATTTGAGATACTTGAAATTGTAAGTAATACATTTTTTTGGAGCAAGGGAAATAGTGGTGTGGCGTCCAAACGTGTCACGGTACAGATTAACCATAAACTTATTTTGCTGTACACGACATATGTACGTATGGTTTATAGCTGTTAGGAAGAATTCTCTGTTTAGGCTGAATTTCCTAACCTAGTGAGTCCCCCAGCAGCTTTGCTGGATTTCTGGAGTTTGTTTTTCCCATCCTGCCAAGAGTGTGACCCTTTTCCTCTCACTCTTGGACATGTATGTGTGTAATTCCTTTGAGATGTCAATGTGTTCGATGGGCTATGGGGTCTTTTACTCCATAGGGTCTCATAAGTTTTTCTATGTGTGTCACTCTGCACCCTACGTGTCGTGACACGGGGGCGCCCTAGCAGGTCCCCCCCATAGACTCCATACCCGGGGACTGACTACTGTCTCCCCGGGCATGTAAAGTCACCATTGGCTTTACTAGACCTAAATTTACTAACAGAACTAGTACCAACCATCTTATTGTGGACGTGCTAGTAGGGGTAATACGATTACTCCTGGATCTGTTACTCGAGGGGGCACTGTCCCGTCCCTCCTCATCGAGTTTTGGCTGGTGGCAGTGGAAACTACTTGTTATGTTCGACCCCGAGCATAACCCTATGGGATTCGTCCCATTGTTGAAGATTGATACTGTTTTTCGTTAATCTCCAACGTACCACCGATCTACTTATCTTAAATAGGTTTATCGAGTGGTATTTTCTGCCAGAACTCGGGTTGTAAAATGGCGTCTGTGTTTTTCTCTGTGACTCCTAAACCAAAGGTTGAGCCCTTTGTTCCACTTTTGGCGGGCCTCTGGACAGAGACCCGCGAAGGTGGCGCCATTCTGTCTGGGTTACCTCAGGGGTGTGGGAGGGGGTTTAGACACCCTGGACCGAGTTGCCTTGCCAACTCAGGTCGCACTCTGAAGTGATTGGCCCAGGTGGTGAGCCTTCCCGCTCACCACTTAGCATGTGTTGATTGACAAGCTAGGCTGAATGAATGGGGACGTCTGCATAAAAGCAGGGCCTTTGGGACTGGATCTTCAGGAAGTCGCCACTGGACCTAAAGAATCCGACGAGGGTAACGTTGACTCGACCTGCACGATGACACCTCCGGTGGAGCCCTGCGGAATCGTCTCACAATCTCCCGACGACAGAAGAGATCTCCCTGCCGGAGAGGCTCTTTCCCTGGCTGGTGGGAACAACCAGTCTCCTTCTTCTTTGTGCTTTTTGGTCGCCCAGGACGCAGTGGTCGAATTGCCCGTGCAGAGCACCCGGCAACCGGATAGCCACTACTCCTGCACCGTGATCGAAAGGTGGTGCCTTGTGACGAAGCACTCCGCGGCTGGTTTCTTCCCTGGTGGTGCACCGGACATCTTCTCTTCGACGACGAGAGCATCTCTTCTCTTGGCCAAGACCCGTCGTGCATTCACCACCAGGAACAACTGCCCCCGTCGGAGCTGTCTTCCACAACAAGGTACCGTAACCGCCTGGCTTCCCTTTTCGATCGGTTTGTGTGAGGTATCTGATTCCTCTCCGTTCCGTTGGGTTGCCTCCAAGCTTTATTCACTCTTTGTTCTGAACTGGTTCCACCTGTCGCTAACCAATTTGCTAAACGAGACTTGAATGCATCACCCGTAGAGACTTTCCAGGACATCGTGCCTTGCCTCTCACCGAGTGGGCCTGGCCGCCGAACTGTATGATCTAGTGTGATTAATGCTTTCTTGCCGTGCATTTTTACCCGCTTCAGTGCGAACCGTGTTGACTTCGTTACCTGCCTTTCTCTTCTCTCCCTTCCTCACTAAATATTCGAGTGTCATCTGGGTTGAGGTATACACCTCTGTCTGAAAATAAGTGGTGCCGTAGAACCTAGAGTTGTCGATAGTGTGGTTCAGGGGACTGAGCTTATTCCATTCTGCAGAGTAATTGTATTTTGAATTATTTGCCGTGTTCCGCTTTAGTATTTTTCATAGACGTGCTGTTATCAATAAATAACTTACTATCTTTATACTAAAGCCTGGTTGCGTGTTTACTCGTTTTGCTGCAGAGAATTACCCTATCTTGTATGCTCCCTATACTGACCAACTTTTCTTGAGAGAAGTCTGACTCCTCAGCCACAGCTACCAATTGAATCTGTGTGGTGCAGACTGCTACCAAGTGGGTTCATCGCAACACCTGAAGTCCTAAATCTTTTGCAGTGGTCCCAGAGGGAACTGCACAGGTTTCCGCCTAACACTGGTGTACAGCGGTGGGATTAGTATCGAGTATACAGTTTAGAGTGTTTTTCGACGCTGTAGAACGACTAACCACAAAACGTTACAAAAGCAACTTTCAAAAAACATGTCTACAATGGAAATTTACAGCCAAGAGTCTTTGTCGGATAAAAATACTGAGAGTCTGCGAGCTCTCTGTAGACAAGAGAATCTTCCTGTAAAAGGCAAGAAGTTAGAACTGATAGAGAGATTGCTGGCGAACCAAAGTCTGGGTACTGGTTCAGAGGAACCAAACTCTCCAGCAACTGTAGATAACAGTAATGGTGTTGATCTGAATCGTAATTCTGATGATAGCGATGAAGAGGCTGACGAGGACGGCGAGGCTAACGAAACTGTCTCACCTGTTCCTCTACCTGCCTTACCAACTGTGCCTACGGGGCCAATACCAGGTCCCACGAGTAATTCTGCTTATTTTGAACTTGAAAAAATGAAGCTCGAATTAGAATATAAACGGTTCTTGGCTCAAGCTGAACGAAACCAAGAGCTCGAGTTCAGACGAATGAATGCCCAGGCTGAGCAGAAACAAGCTGAGTTAAGACTCAGGGAAATAGAGCTTAATCATGAGTTACAAATGAAAAAGTTGTCTATGGAAAATGCTTCTCTCTCCTCTGGTTCCTCTAGGAGCTCCAGTCCCAAAAGACCCCGGATGCCGAAGGAATTAGTGGGTATGTACGAACCGAGATTGGATGTGTTGGATTGGTTGAAACTGTTTGAATACAATCATGGGCTCCAGGACATCACCGGGAATGGGTTGCTTCCCTGGTTGTTCTCTAGGCTTCCTCCTGTTGCGACTGATGTGGTAATGGAATTGGGGGAGGTGGATAAGACGGATTACGAAAGTGTGAAACTAGCTTTGATAGCTAGATTCGGGAAGACCCCTTCCCAGTATCTTAAGAGGTTTAGAACCCTCAAAAAGCATGATGGTACCCCTTGGGCTACCTGGGTGAGTGAAGGGTTGAAAAACTTAGAGGGATGGATTAAGGGTTACAAAGTTGACACTTACGAGGGTATGCGAAATCTTTTTATGTTGGAGTCGATTTATGATGCCTGTTCTCCTGAGCTCAGACAGCACTTGGCTGATTCGAAGGAATTAGATTCCAGGGCTCTAGCTAAGGCTGCTGACTTGTGGGTTGCCAACAGGGCTACTCACAAGGATTCTGGGGCAACTCAGAAAAAGGACGAGGGAAAACAGCCTAAAAAAGACTCAAAAGAGAATTCGAATAACTCACATTCCAAAGAGGGCCCCAAACAAAACCAGAAGGGTAAGCCACCGGGAAAACCACAGCAGAATAGTGTGTCTTCTGGTGCCAAACCGGAAGGAGGTCAGAACAAGCCACCATTCCAGAAAGCATTCGGGAAATGCTTTGTTTGTGGCTCGACTGATCACGTGAAAGGAGATCCCAGATGTAAGGGTAAACCTTCAGGGGTCCAGCTTGTCTCCTTAGCCTTCGCTCCAGAGGAGGAAGTCCAAATGGCAAGTGGAAACTTTCTACTGCTAGCTGACGAACCCATTGGAGTCTCAGCCAGCGTTTCTTTAGTATCTCTGGGGTTGTGGGAACAACAGAATTTAGATGTCTATAATTCTATCCCCGATAATACTAAAGAGTATTATAAGGACAGTGTCCAGGTGAATGGTCAGGAGACGCCTGCCATTAGGGACACTGGGGCCAGCATAACTGTGGTGGATAAATCGTTTTTTCAGGCTGAGGATGTTGCTAAGGCACCCAAACGCCTCACCAAGTTAGCTGGAGGGCCTGTGCAGATGCTTCCCCAATTACCAGTTCTCATCCAGTGTAACGACATGACTGTAAAGATACCTGTCAGCATACAGAGTGAGGTACCAGGACGCGTACTGTTGGGTAACGATTTGAAAACTCTCGGAGTTGTATCGCATACTCCCAGACCTCCTAGTAAACGGTTACAGGAGCTAACCAGACCTGCAAGAGAGAGGACCCTGCGCGGTACTCTCGGGGAGATGATGAAGAAAGAAATCACTCCTGCTCCATTGGAAATGGCGGCCGCTGTCTCTAGGAACACAGAAGTAAAAGGGAAACCTAAAACTTCCAAACCGAAACCAACAGCCCACATTCCGATGCAGCCGACACGGACTTCCCCGCGGTTGTCCAACGTCACACCCGTAATTCCACCTCCAGCTGCGGCTGAGGGGGAAGTACAACCCTGTATGGTAGAATTAGACTCTGAAGAAGAGCTAATGGAAGGCCAGGAACTCATTGGAGATCTGGATCCTGTAGACCATCCTGAGCTGCAGTCGTTACTGGCAGAAGGTGGACCCAGCAGGGCAGACTTCAGTAAGGGACAGAGGGAATGTCCAACTCTGGAAGGTCTTCGCCGTCAGGCAAAAACTCAGGCTGAAGGGCAAGAGCCTGGGAAACATAGGTTACACTGGGAAGATGGCCTCTTCTATAGTGAACCAACCGAGTCTGCACCTGGAGACTACAAACGCCTTGTAGTACCCCAAGAGAACAGACCACAGTTCTTGCAGTTAGCCCACGAGATTCCTTTGGCTGGTCACTTGAGTTTCAAGAAGACTAAGGAAAGGCTCTCACTCTACTTCTATTGGCCAAAAATGGGGGCCGAAGTAGAAAAACACTGCAGAAGCTGCCATACCTGCCAAATCTCTGGTAAGGTTGGGTCCAAGAATGTGGCACCGTTAGTGCCTCTTCCCGTTGTGGGAGTCCCATTTGAGAGAGTAGGGATTGATATCGTTGGTCCCCTTGATCCTCCAACCTCCTCAGGCAACAGGTTTATACTTGTTGTAGTAGACCATGCTACTAGGTATCCTGAGGCAATTCCTATGAGGACTGTTACAGCTCCGGCTGTGGCTAAGGCCCTCCTTGGTATTTTTACTAGGGTCGGATTTCTGAAGGAAGTTATCTCTGACAGGGGGTCAAATTTTATGTCCCACTACATGAAAGCCATGTGGAAAACCTGCGGAGTAACTTACAAGTTCTCAACGGCTTACTACCCACAAACCAATGGGTTGGTAGAACGGTTCAACCGAACCATGAAGAGCATGATAGGTGCTCTAGAAGAACCCCTTAAGCGTAAGTGGGACCTTCTATTGCCATGCCTTCTTTTTGCTTATAGAGAAGTCCCTCAGGAGGGAGTAGGCTACTCTCCCTTCGAACTACTCTATGGTCATCCCGTCAGAGGTCCGTTGGCCCTGATTAAGGAGGGGTTGGAGAGTGCTCCTTCCCCCAAGCCAGTCAGAGTGACTGACTACGTGATAGGTCTCCGGAGGAGAATGTCGCACCTGATGACAGAAGCAAGCGATAACTTGAAAGCTGGACAAGCATTGGTCAAGCACTGGCACGATCAAAAGGCTAACATGGTTGAGTTCGCTCAAAACCAGCTTGTTCTTGTTATGATCCCCACAAGGCAGAGGGCCTTGCAAGATAAATGGATGGGACCCTACCGAGTAGTGGGTAAGCTCGGCGAGGTGAACTATCTGGTGGACTTGGGTAACCCCAAGGAGGCTCCGACAGTCTTTCACACCAACCGACTTAAAGCGTATGTCTCACGACCTGATGTAGGAGCGTTGCTTCTAGCATCGGCCGAGGAAGAAGAAGAGAGTGAAGCTCTTCCGGATCTCCTCAGAGGCTTACCTTTAGATGAAAACATTGAAGGAGTAAACCTCTCCTCCAATCTGACACCCGAGCAACAAGAAGAGTGCAAGTCTATGTTGAATCAGTTTGCCTCTCTGTTCTCGCTCTCACCAGGCTTGACCCCTTGGGGCCAGCACGAGATACTCACTGGTGACTGTCTGCCTGTCAAAAGCAGAGGATATCGCATGTCAGAAAACGTAAGAACCCACATCAAAGGTGAGGTCAGCAAGATGCTTGATCTCGGGGTAATAGAGCCCTCTACTAGTCCATGGTCTAGCCCAGTTGTGTTAGTACCAAAGGCCGGATCTAAAGAACTTAGATTCTGCGTGGATTATAGAGCTCTTAACGCAGTCACCACGACTGATGCCCACCCTTTGCCAAGAACAGATGAGTTGGTGGATAAACTTGGCGCCGCCAAGTTCCTCAGCACATTTGACTTGACGTCAGGCTATTGGCAAATAGCCCTGACCAACCATGCCAAGGAGAAAACTGCATTTTCTACCCCCGTTGGTTTATACCAATTTACGGTAATGCCTTTCGGACTAAAAAATGCACCTGCTACGTTTCAACGGATGGTAAACCAAGTTCTAACCGGGATAGAGGACTTCTGCATGGCATACTTGGATGACATAGCAGTGTTCAGCAATTCCTGGGACGAACATGTAACCCACCTGAGAGATGTTTTGCAGGCTCTTAGACGAGCCAATCTGACCATAAAGGCGAGTAAATGCCAAATTGGACAGAGTAAGGTAGTCTACCTTGGGCATGAGGTAGGCGGTGGCGAAATAAGGCCTTTGCTCAGTAAGATTGAAGCTGTGCAAAATTGGACAACACCGACTACTCAGACTCAGGTGAGAGCCTTCCTAGGCCTCACCGGGTATTACAGGAATTTCATAGAGAACTATGGGACCATAGCTTCTCCACTGAATGTCATCTCCTCGCCCAAATTCCCTAAAAAGGTTAAATGGAACGAGGAGTGCAATCAGGCTTTTGAAAACCTGAAAAAGGCTCTTTGCCAAACCCCAGTACTCAGAGCTCCTGATTACCGCCAACACTTCATTGTGCAGACAGACGCTTCCAATGTAGGGATAGGTGCCGTACTCAGTCAACTGGATGGGAAAGGTAGGGAGCACCCCGTTTGCTACATCAGCCGCAAGCTGAAGGATCCTGAAACAAGGTGGGCAACAATCGAAAGAGAATGCTTTGCCATCGTGTGGGCTCTGAAGAAGTTTAGGCCGTACTTGTATGGTTCTACTTTTGTTATTCAGACGGACCACCAACCCTTGAGATGGTTAATGCAAATGAAAGGGGAAAACCCAAAACTACTGAGATGGTCGATCTGCCTGCAAGGGTTCGATTTCACCATTGAGCACAGGTCAGGATGTCACCACCAAAATGCTGATGGTCTCTCTAGGATGTATATCATCGACTAGAGGTATGAGATTCATCCAGGAGTGGATTAAATCCTCCTGTCCCTTAGTCTGGGGGGGCGAGTGTTAGGAAGAATTCTCTGTTAGGCTGAATTTCCTAACCTGCAGCTTTGCTGGATTTCTGGAGTTTGTTTTTCCCATCCTGCCAAGAGTGTGACCCTTTTCCTCTCACTCTTGGACATGTATGTGTGTAATTCCTTTGAGATGTCAATGTGCTCGATGGGCTATGGGGTCTTTTACTCCATAGGGTCTCATAAGTTTTTCTATGTGTGTCACACTGCACCCTACGTGTCGTGACACGGGGGCGCCCTAGAAGGTCCCCCCCATAGACTCCATACCCGGGGACTGACTACTGTCTCCCCGGGCATGTAAAGTCACCATTGGCTTTACTAGACCTAAATTTACTAACAGAACTAGTACCAACCATCTTATTGTGGACGTGCTAGTAGGGGTAATACGATTACTCCTGGATCTGTTACTCGAGGGGGCACTGTCCCGTCCCTCCTCATCGAGTTTTGGCTGGTGGCAGTGGAAACTACTTGTTATGTTCGACCCCGAGCATAACCCTATGGGATTCGTCCCATTGTTGAAGATTGATACTGTTTTTCGTTAATCTCCAACGTACCCATCTTAAATAGGTTTATCGAGTGGTATTTTCTGCCAGAACTCGGGTTGTAAAATGGCGTCTGTGTTTTTCTCTGTGACTCCTAAACCAAAGGTTGAGCCCTTTGTTCCACTTTTGGCGGGCCTCTGGACAGAGACCCGCGAAGGTGGCGCCATTCTGTCTGGGTTACCTCAGGGGTGTGGGAGGGGGTTTAGACACCCTGGACCGAGTTGCCTTGCCAACTCAGGTCGCACTCTGAAGTGATTGGCCCAGGTGGTGAGCCTTCCCGCTCACCACTTAGCATGTGTTGATTGACAAGCTAGGCTGAATGAATGGGGGACGTCTGCATAAAAGCAGGGCCTTTGGGACTGGATCTTCAGGAAGTCGCCACTGGACCTAAAGAATCCGACGAGGGTAACGTTGACTCGACCTGCACGACTACACCTCCGGTGGAGCCCTGCGGAATCGTCTCACAATCTCCCGACGACAGAAGAGATCTCCCTGCCGGAGAGGCTCTTTCCCTGGCTGGTGGGAACAACCAGTCTCCTTCTTCTTTGTGCTTTTTGGTCGCCCAGGACGCAGTGGTCGAATTGCCCGTGCAGAGCACCCGGCAACCGGATAGCCACTACTCCTGCACCGTGATCGAAAGGTGGTGCCTTGTGACGAAGCACTCCGCGGCTGGTTTCTTCCCTGGTGGTGCACCGGACATCTTCTCTTCGACGACGAGAGCATCTCTTCTCTTGGCCAAGACCCGTCGTGCATTCACCACCAGGAACAACTGCCCCCGTCGGAGCTGTCTTCCACAACAAGGTACCGTAACCGCCTGGCTTCCCTTTTCGATCGGTTCGTGTGAGGTATCTGATTCCTCTCCGTTCCGTTGGGTTGCCTCCAAGCTTTATTCACTCTTTGTTCTGAACTGGTTCCACCTGTCGCTAACCAATTTGCTAAACGAGACTTGAATGCATCACCCGTAGAGACTTTCCAGGACATCGTGCCTTGCCTCTCACCGAGTGGGCCTGGCCGCCGAACTGTATGATCTAGTGTGATTAATGCTTTCTTGCCGTGCATTTTTACCCGCTTCAGTGCGAACCGTGTTGACTTCGTTACCTGCCTTTCTCTTCTCTCCCTTCCTCACTAAATATTCGAGTGTCATCTGGGTTGAGGTATACACCTCTGTCTGAAAATAAGTGGTGCCGTAGAACCTAGAGTTGTCGATAGTGTGGTTCAGGGGACTGAGCTTATTCCATTCTGCAGAGTAATTGTATTTTGAATTATTTGCCGTGTTCCGCTTTAGTATTTTTCATAGACGTGCTGTTATCAATAAATAACTTACTATCTTTATACTAAAGCCTGGTTGCGTGTTTACTCGTTTTGCTGCAGAGAATTACCCTATCTTGTATGCTCCCTATACTGACCAACTTTTCTTGAGAGAAGTCTGACTGCTCAGCCACAGCTACCAATTGAATCTGTGTGGTGCAGACTGCTACCAAGTGGGTTCATCGCAACACCTGTAGTCCTAAATCTTTTGCAGTGGTCCCAGAGGGAACTGCACAGGTTTCCGCCTAACAATAGCTAGTATTCTCTTTGCACTATCTACTTCTTTGTAATGCATTATTCAATTATGCTACTGCTTTGTTCAGTATTTCCACTTAGAGACAGTGAAACTGAATAGCTTAGAAATGTCTATTGAAAGTATGGTCTTGCACCATTTCTTGTGAAGTGCCTTAAAAATGTCTCATTCACAGCTACTCATTTCTTGGACCTCTGGCAACAGCTAAACTGTGCTAACTGCTGGTGCTTGCTGCATATTTCCTTGTTTGAGGCACAAAAAACGTTGCACTTTGATATACACTCTATCCAAAAAAAAGAGCAGCATGTTTTTGCCAAAGAAATGTCTCCAAGCATGTGATTTTATCACACACTCTCCGGAAGCGTCTAAGGACCTCATTTAAACATTCGGTACATTGCACGGAGGGGGACGTCTATGCTTGCCCTTTCCTGCCAAACAATCCCCTCTATGCAAGTTTCATCATTTGCTGTATTGAGTGCAAAGTAAGTATAAAACAGGCAAAATGACCTTGACATGCTACCAACACCACGTAATGCAACTAGTGTAACTGCCATCTGCCATTTATGTGTGGAAGTCAGCATTTACAATGGATTCATATGGAAGCCACCTTCTCTTAGTGGGTGCTAAAAACATGCAGGTTCCTTAGGAATCCATTGGTTTTATGCCAGCACGAGAATGTGATGCTGGAGTAAAACGTTGTGGCATTTCATAATGACGGGTGTAAAAGACAGACAGACACGTTTCAGGATGTGTTGGGGGACAGTTAAGGGTGATTGTATCTCTGCATATACCTGCTTTCTTTACTCTGTTTGTTCTTCATGTTGTAAAACTCATTAAAGGAATTTAAATTAGAAAGAGGTAGAACGACAGTTATTTCATTTTGCGCTCCACTTCACCTCCAAAATTGTGAATGATTGTGTAAATCCCTTATACACCAGTTCTAACACCTTTATTTATGCTGCAGGGACTTGGAAAATTAGGTCCTTACTACTATAGGCCAAACTATCTAAAGGTGTCCCATTCCAGTTGTGAAATAAGTAGTTTAGCGCTTTATGCTCACACCATATTGCATTCTGGTACTTGTAGGCTAGTATTTATAAATTGTAAAGGAAAGCTTAATGAAATGTTAGCCAAGCCAGGACTCCAAGAGCATGGTTTTAGAGCCCATTTTCACCCTAGTTTTATGAAACAACAGTGTGAATGAAGTAGATGGTGAGAAAGGTGGGCAGTGGTTGCCTGAATCAATATGCTTCAGAATGCTCATGCTCAACAAATATTTTGCATGCAGATGATTAGCAGAAGAGAAAACTACATTTCATGTTGATATATATATATATATATATATATATATATATATATATATATATATATTCACTGAAAAAACTTTGTTAAAGGGACGTTATGGTTAAGTTGCGCTATTAAAAACCTATGAAATTCAGTAAAAAAACTTTGTTAAAGGGACGTTGTGCTTCCAAGTAAAACTGAAAACCCCCTGAAATTCGTCAGTTATAGTAAACTAAGCAACCATAACTCGCGCCACCACCGTGCATTTCTAAGACTAACACCCATGACATCAAAGATTACATCACAAATGGCATTGATGACATCACTGATGACATCACATATCTGGCTCCCTCTTTTTTCCTTTACTGATATATCTTAGCCAGTAATACTTAGGAACAAAAAAATCAAAAAGTACTATATTTGTAGACTTATACTTCAAATGTGTTCTTACAGTAATTAATTTGGGGTTCACTCACAGCATATGAAACATATACATAGGGAGAATACACACTTGAAAGATAGCAATGCTTTCTGTGTATGAAGACAATAAGTAAGGTTATCAACACTTTCTTATTGTTCTGCTGTTTTTTTATTACTGTACTTTCTCTGTATATGCTCATATTTGTATTCGCATTACTCTCTTTAGGGTGCATTCACATCATGTGATAGTTATACATAGGGAAGTAGTAGGTTTGAAGCAGAACTATCATTTCTGTGCATAACGATAACCAGGAAGGTTATGAATACTTTCTGGTTCTACTGCTGCTTTTTTGCGTACTTCACTTCCCCTGTATATACTCATATTTGTATGTGTTGTTGTGTCTTTGTGTTTTGTATGTAATAATGAAATTATATAGGAAGTGGGTTTCATTAGCTACTTATTACATGTTGCACAGTACACAAAACTCTAATAAGAAAGCATTTATCATTTCACTATTCAACATGGGAAGATTATGAATATTGCACCTCCATCATGTATGCTGGACACAATGCTTATGTTTATACATGAGCTGCTTATTATGCTGTAAAGATCTTCATAATAAAATGCTATTTATATCAATGCATTGCTTAATGCACTACATAGCTCATGACATCTATTCCAATGATTCTTGACATTTTTTTGTCAACATTATAATAAGAATCCCTTGTACAGACTTTTCATGAAAAATACATGCACATGTGATGTCATCAGTGATGTCATCAATGACATTTGTGATGTCATCTTTGATGTCCTGGGTGTTAGTCTTAGCAATGCACAGTGGTGGGGCGAGTTATGGTTGCTTAGCTTACCATAACAGGCGAATTTCAGGGGTTTTCTGGTTTTAATTGGAACCATAACATCCCTTTAACAAAGTTTTTTTACTGAATTTCATAGGTTTTTAGTAGCGCATCTTAACCATAATGTCCCTTTAACAACGTTTTTTCAGTGAATTTCAAAGGTTTTTATTAGTGCAGATTAACCATACCGTCCATTTACCAAAGTTTTTCATTGAATTTCATAGGTTTTTATGAGTCCAACTTAACTATAAGGTCCCTTTAACAAAGTGTTTTCATTGAATTTCATAGGTTTTTATTGGTGCAATTTAACCACCATAACATCCCTTTAACAAGTTTTTTCATTGAGTTTCATAGGTTTTTATTAATGCAACTTAACCATAACGTCCATTTAACAAAGTTTTTTCATTTAATTTCATAGGTTTTTATAATTCCAACTTAACCATGACATCCCTTTAACAAAGTTTCTTTCAGTGAATTTCATGGGTTTTTACCAGTGCATACTATTTTCCTACAACTTACTAATATCATACATACCCAATATAGCAATATGTGTGTCAAATTTAAGTGTCACCATAACACTCAGTAATTTCCCACCTTCTAGAAACATTTTTAACACTTCTATACACTTTTTGCAACTATGTCAACTAGTTTTGCATCCATAGACGTCTACGAACATCTGACTTCCTTGCGGACCTTCCAGACAGTGCCACATGACCATACGCTGCCGCGTGGCATGATGACGTGTCCGAGAAACCGTCCGCACTTCACGATAAGATCCGTGCATCACAGACAGGTCGGAACCGCATTGTCTACTCATCTAGTAACTTTCAACTTCAAAATGTCCCTTGCACAGCTCCAACACCTATTCCTACTCATTATCCATTAGCAATCTAGTACATAGTAAATACTTTTAGCAAAACTGCTATTTATCTTAAGGTGGCATCAGCTAATGCCATCCCTCCTCCCCAAGAGCCACCACCACTGCTGTAATCAAGGAGCATGAGAAACACTGTCCCCTACCTTAGAAATAACACACGTGCAGCATTTTCCCCTGTCCACCTACCCCTCCATATTAGTGTTTGGTGCCTCTTCCGTCATTTCCCTCCCCACCTTTCGTTCTCAGCTCTCATGCCAAAAAAATTAATAATTTCAAAAACAACAAAAGAAATGTTCCTTTATGAGCCACCTTTCACAGTTAAAAAATAGAACTAAAAAGAAAACTTATAGACTCCATCTACTTTATATTTCTCAGTAAAGTAAATAGACTAAATAAGATTTTCCAACATTTCCATTTGCATTTTGTGTTATGTTGATGGGAATATTGTGGCGTTCATCCTCAGTTCCAGGGACTGGAACAGTGGATGCCGGCCCGGCAGCCCAAGTTATCAGCCCAAGCGAAGCAAGGGTGGATAATGAGGTCTCTGGACCATTATCCCCCCATTCCAGCCACTCTAATAGGGGATGAAGGCCATCAGCACCCTAGGTTCCCAAATCGGGAACCGGGGTGCTAAAAAAAAAGGATTTTTCTTCCTAGACTGGGACACCTGCGGCATCCCAGTGTAAGAAGGAAAATCCTTTTCCAAGATGGCCACCATAGAAAGGGCAGGCAGGGTTCCATCCAGGGCCCCTCTTCGTTTTCCATGGCAGCCTGCAGAAGGCGAAAAGAGAACCCTATGACCATATTACCACAAGCACATTTTTCTTTCCTTTCAAACATATCCCAATTTTGAATAACTTTACCACAAAGCCAGTCTCAGGTGGACATGGCCTCTTTAACCCCATGTTTTGTCCCTTGTGGTCATGGCCAGTAGCCAGATTGTCCGGATCATGACCTTATTCCATGACCCGGACAATCTGGCCACTGCCCATGGCCACAGGCTGCACCTCAGTCACCAAAGGTATATCACTATTTTGTTTACCTAAATTATGACACTCGTCAAAAAATAAAACACGGGCACATTTGCAAAACCATGCTTTCAGGTCCTTGCCAATGCTCCTTACACAAGTTTGCTGGAAATCCACCCATGTTTTATTTTTTCAAAAGTGTCAAATGTATGCACATACAATCATCATATAACCTAGCCCCCACTTGACAAAATCCATTATGACTTTACAAAAACATTTATATCTAGATCTATAATCTTTTTGCAAACCTTTTTGTAGATTTGTCAAATGGCACCACATTTATAAGCCTTTACAATATTTTGGGAGCCCCCTTTAATTTTGCCCCCTCTTGACAAAATCCCACCAAACTTTGCAAAAACATTTATATCTAGATCTATTATCAGTTTGCCAAATCAAGTGTTGATTCGTCAAATGGCACCTCATTTATAAGCCTTTACATTATTTTGGGACCCCCCCTCTAATGTTGCCCCCTCTTGACAAAATCCCACCAAACTTCACAAACACATTTATATCTAGATCTATTATCAATTTGCTAAATTAAGTGTAGATTTGTCAAATGGCACCTCATTTATAAGCCTTTAGATTATTTTGGGACCCCCCCTCTAATTTTGCCCCCTCTTGACAGAATCCCACCAAACTTTGCAAATCAGATCATAAATATAATTGTAAAATTTCATGCAGTTTCATTAAGAGGCGCCAAAGTTATAAGCCATCCAAGAACTGCTTTTCACCAACCCTGTAATGCTGAGGTGTCCGCAAACTTCTCAGGACTGTTTGCTGACTTTTGCGGCAAAAAACATCTGTTTTTTTGCTTCTTGCAGCCATATCCCATCCTCATTACCCCTCACCTCCACAGAGATTATTTGATAAGTTTGACAAGTGCAATGTTGTGTTTTTTAATATGCTTTTTACCGCAATGTCCGCAGACACCGGCCACTGTCCGCGAATCCAAGATGGCGGGCATTTCCAAAAATCTGCCGCACTTCACCCTTTTCACCATCCAATCAGTGGACACCTCTGATGTCTGCGGACACCACCTTGCCCTCTAAGCCAATCAGAGTCCTCTCCGCAGACCGAACAGGGAAGTGTGTCCGCGGAGTAGACATACATATCACTAATTTCTTTAGACCTACTTTGTGGTCGTTTTAAAAAAAACTACTGGACGGATTTCCACTAAATTTACAAAAGCACACTTTCGGGACCAAGCTGCAGCTCCTGCCAGCAGATTTGGTGAAAATCTGTCCAGCGGTTTGGGCTGTAGGCGTGAGCAAAGTTTTTTCTCCATTCAGTCCACGGGAAAAAAATAATTTTTGCGACTCCCTTTAACTTTGCCCCCCCCTTGAACAAACCTCACCAAACTTTGATGTCCTGAGTGTTAGTGTTAGCAGTGCATGGTGGTGGCATGAGTTATGGGTGCTTAGCTTACCATAACTGCTGAATTTCTAAGGTTTTTTCGGTTTTACCTTTAACCATAACGTCCCTTTAACAACGTTTTTTCATTGAATTTCATAGTTTTTATCAGTGCAACTTAACCATAACGTCCCTTTAGCAAAGTTTTTCATTGAATTTCATAGGTTTTTATTAGTGCAACTTAACCATAACGTCCCTTTAACAAAGTTTTGTCAGTGATATTTTATATGTTTTTATTGGTGCAACTTAACCATAATGTCTCTTTAACAAAGCTTTTTTCAGAGAATTTCATGGGATTTTACCAGTGCATGATAATATATTTACCAAATATAGCAACATTTTTGTCCAATTTACAAAATGTCACCTTAAAACTCTGCCATTTCCCACCTTCTAGCATCATTTTTAACACTTCTATACTTTTTCCACTGTTTTTGCTTCCGTCAGCATCCACGAACGTCTGACGTCATCGCGGACCTTCCGGACAGTGCCACGTGACCATGCGCTCGATTGCAGCATGATGACGTGTTCAATAACACATTTGCACTTCGCGTTCGGGTCCTTGCTTCAAGGATAATTCAGAACTGCATTTAAAACTGATCTCTGAATTTTCAAGCTCAAAATGTACCCTTGCACAGCTCCTACACCTATTCTTACTCATTATCCATTAACAATCTAGTACAAAGCACATACTTGGAAGAATAGCAGCAAAACTGCTATTTATCTTAAAAAGGGCATCATCAATAGAAATGCACTGAGTGCAGCTTTGTACTCAGTCGCGGATTACCTTGACATTACTCCTACAGGACCACCTCCATGCTCCACCACACCAAATCCAACCACTGCAATGC
Source organism: Ambystoma mexicanum (assembly GCF_040938575.1). Lineage (NCBI taxonomy): Eukaryota > Metazoa > Chordata > Amphibia > Caudata > Ambystomatidae > Ambystoma > Ambystoma mexicanum. The sequence goes on along the minus strand of NC_090930.1, from coordinate 649,969,184 downwards.
TCTCAGAAAGATTGTTCCTGTCTTAGCATGTAGTAGGCTGTCTTCCTCCACATTATCTTCCTCAACCAATACTGTAACCACACAGCCTACTTCTGTGGGACACAAAATCCCACCAGCTACCTTGCAAGCAATAAAAGAGGCTATTCATCCATATCCTTCGAAGACAACAGTCCTCTGTATATACTGCAACACACCACTCTGCAGGGGGAAGCAATTTCGAAATGCTTTTAAAGCTGTAATCAAGGAGCATGAGAAACACTAATAACGCCTGTGGCGTCTGGCTGTTGGAAGGAAAATCCTTTTCCAAGATGGCCACCATGGAAAGGGAAGGCAGGGCTCTGTACAGAGTCCCTCTTCCCTTTCCATGGCAGCCTGTAGAAGGCGAAGACAGAACCGTATGACCATATTACCACAAACACATGTTTTTCCCTTTCAAACCTATCCCACTTTCGATTAGCTCTACCACATAGCCGGTCCCAGGTGGACATGGCCACTTTAACCCCATTTATCTTCCCAACCGGTCATGGCCAGTAGCCAGATTGTCCGTGTCATGACCTTACACCATGACCCAGTCAATCTGGCCACTGCCCATGGCCATAGGCTATACCTGTCACCAAAGGTATATCACTATTTTTTGTACCTATATTATGACACTTGTCAAAAAATAAAACACGGGCACATTTGCAAAACCATGCTTTCAGGTCCTTGCTGATGCTCCTTACACGAGTTTGCTTGAAATCTGCCCATGTTTAATTTTTTCAAAAGTGTCAAATGTATGTACATATAATAGTCATATAACTTAGTCCCCACTTGACAAAATCCATTCAGACTTTACACACATATTCATGGTTGGGTCTATAATCTTTCTGAAAACTTTTGTCCACATTTGTCAAACAGCAACAAAGTTATAAGCCATCTAAAAATGTTGAGACCGCCCTCTAATTTAACTCCATCTTGAGAACATCCCACCAAACTTTACAAAAACATTTATATCTAGATTTAAAATCGTTTTGCAAACTTTGTGCAGATTCGTCAAATGACACCACATTTATAAGACTTTACATTATTTCGGGCCCCCCTCTAATTTTGCCCCCTCTTCACAGAATCCCACCAAACTTTGCAAATCCCTTCAGAACCAGGTCTAGAATAGACTGCCAAGAGTTCATGTAGTTTCATTGAGTGGTGATAAAGTTAAAATCCATTCAAGAATTGCTTTTCACCAACCCTATAAGTGTCCGCGAACTTCACAGGACTGACAGCAAACTTTTACGGTGAAAACCACCAGTTTGTTGGAGTCTTATGGCCATATCCCATCCCATCCTCATCACCCCTCACTTCCCCAGAGATTGTTTGATGTGTTTGACAAGTGCAATGTTGTGTTTTTTTAATATGTTTTTACTGCGATGTCTGCGAACACCGGCAGATGTCTGCGAATCCAACATGGTGGGTGTTTCCAAAAATCATTTCACGCTTTTCACCATCCAGTCAGTGGGTGTGTCCGGTGTCCGTGGACATCACACCATCTTCTAGGCCAATCGGATGCTGTCTGCGGAGTGAAGAGCGAAATGGGTCCGCGGACCGCACCCAGATATAATTTTTCATTTTTCATTTTTGGGACCTACTTTTTCGTTGTTTTAAAAGAAATTACTGGATGGATTTGCAGCAAATTTACAAAAGCACGCCTTCGGGACTAAGCCGCAATTTTGTTAAAAATCCATTCAGCGGTTTGGGCTGTAGGCGTGAGCAAAGTTTTTTCCATTCAGTCTATGGAAAAAAAGAGTTTTTGGGACCCCTATTTAACTTTGCCCCCCCCTTGACAAAACCTCACCAAACTTGCCAAGAGAATTCAAAGTGGGCCATATACTTTTTTTGCAAAGTTTGGTGAGGATTCGTCCAGGGGGAGCTATAAGCCACCCAAAAAGTGATCTTCCTATAAGTTGAGCAACTTAACCATAACTACAAAGCCGCTACCCAGGCCGTGTAATATATATATTTATATATTACAAAGCCCGTGGTAGCGGCTGTGTAGCTATGGTTAAGTTGCTAAACCCCTAGGAAGAGCACTTTTTGGGCAGCTTATAACTTCGCCCCCCCTGGAGGAATCCTCACCAGACTTTGCGAAAAAGGTATATGGCACACTCTGCATTTTTTTGCAAAGTTTGGTCCGGGGGGGGGGCAAAGTTATAGGGGGGTCCCAAAATTTCTTTTTTTCCCATAGACTGAATGGAGAAAACATTTCTGTCGTGCCTACAGCCCAAACCGCTGGACGGATTATCACCAAATTCGTGGCAGGAGCGGCAGCTTGGTCCTGAAAGCGTGCTTTTGTTCATTTGGTGAACATCCGTCCAGTAGTTTCTTTTAAAACAACCAAAAAGTAGGTCTAAAAAAATTATTGATATCTATTTCCGCTCCATGGACACACTTCCCTGTTCGCTCCGCGGACAGGACACCGATTAGATAATCGGCTTACGTCATGTCCGCGGACACACAACATGCTCTCTGATTGGCTGGGATAAGGCGTGAGGTGTGTCAAATTGTTTCGATGCGCCCACCATATTGGATGCGTGCACATGCCCTGGAAGTGAGCATGAATCCAATTTTGGGGAGTATGTTGGTGTGTATGAGTGCTTGGAGAGGGTGGGGGAGTAAGAGATGGGTCAAATGCTATATTTGTTTAGGTAGGAGAAGGCTGTGATGTGTTTACGGGGTCCGCGGTCACCGTGGTTGTCCATGGACATACTAAACACTCGGAGCACTACTGGCTATTTTAGTTTAGTATGATGTTGGTTTTGGGTCATTAGAAGAGAAATGGGTGGAGAAGGTATGTATTGAAGAGTTTGTACCTTGGTTGCAATTATTTTTTAGAATGTTAATTGAAGTGCATTGTTTTGAGGTGGATGTATTATGTTTTTGGGTTGTGGTTGTTGGGTAGGTGTTTGTTTCTATGGGTGTGTTATGCTGCGGTGGTTGTGGCCAGGGCCTAGAGTCTTGGGTGCATGGCCGAAGTCTTACCTCTTGTAGTCTGAGGTGAATTAAAGCCAACATTAAGTTGGAGACCATGCTAATCTCATCTATTAGCAGCATTTTCTTTGTTTGAAAACTGCGTAGTTCCATTGCAGCTTCTGTAGAAAGTTTGTAATAGTTTAATTTGTATTGGTGTTCTACTGGAAGGAGTAGTAATCAGTGTAAAGTCACACCGCCTATGTTGTAGGCAGCTAAACCTGTGGGGGCAGTTACAACAGCTGACAGTTCATTGTTTGTCAATTGTTGGAGGAACTTGCTGATGATTTTGATTAAGAATGTTTTGCCTGAACCAGCTTGACCACTCATGTATAGCAGTATAGGTTTGTAATATTGGCAGGTACAGTTTTTATTTTCATGTTGCACAGCATGTTCAATTTGTTTTGTTATTTCTTGGAAAATGCTACGCTGCTCAGTGTTTAGTTGTGATTTCAGTACAGCAAAGTCTTCTATAGATTGCTCATACTGACACATGGTGTTTTCTACTTCAGTCATGGCTAATTCTGCCTCACTTGCTATTAGTGGCTGTCCAAGTGGTTCTTGTCTTCCTCTTACAGAAGGTTGACTACTATAAGTAGCGTCCACATCGAGTTGGGCCTGGAGTTCTTCTTCCTGTTGCTGTTCATTGTGCAACATTGTTTGGTACTATGTAAAGTTTACGTTTGTTATAGTGCTTTCATTTGCTTTGAAAGCATCTTCATAGGAGTCATACGTATCCAGTAACTTTTCTTCTTTTCTCCATGGTTTAAAAAGTTGTAGCAGGGACATGTAATACAGTTCTTTATGTTGAGGAGTTTTTAATGACAATTTCATATGATTAATTAAGCTGCATTTGGTAAGTTTCACTAAACTGCCTTCACAATGTGCTACTCTGTATCTACCTTTCTTTTCATCTGGTTTAATATTATTTTTGTATGTGAAGTTTTGAGCTACGTGGTAGAGACACATGGTTTCCAAAGTGGTACTCCTGTTTGAGTAGTATGTGTCTAGTAAATTGTTTTTTAAAATGTCTTGGCTGTTGGGATCAGTTTTGACTATTGTTTCTATGTCCTCATATGATTTGAGAACTCTTTTTCTAGATATACAGGCTGATTCATGGAATTAATGTGCGCCGAAAATCTCCACGCAAGCGTGCAAAAGCGTGCGAATCCCAGCGCAAGTGCGAAAATCACAGTGCAAGCGTGCGAAAGCCGCACACATCGATTCATGGAAGTCGGTGCGTGTGTAAATACTGGGATGTGCGCTAAAATCCTGCGTGGTGCATGCGGGCGCACAAGTCATCAAACGGTGTGCGCTACGTGCACAACGAAAGCGCACATAGCGCGGCGCACACAACAAAATTAGGCGTAACACGGGGCGTAGCACGCAGAATGGGGAACAACGCGTGAAAATGTGAGCGTTACGGGGAAGTACAGGAGGCAAATGCGCGGAACATCCACACGCGCGCCTACAACACGTATTCATGGAATCAAACAGGGGAAACGCGTGCGCCAAAAAAGACGCGCTAATCCGGAAACACGTATGCCAGCAGGAAGCAGGTGTACGCGGACCCGCGCAGCATAAAAGTGTGTGCAAACAACAAACAAGCTCAGACGCTACGATGATTATACCGTTCCTCACAGCAGTGGTCGTGGGACACCGCAGGAGGAGGAGGATAGTCAGAATTTTTACACCCAGGAACAGCCTTTTTGGGATGCCTGATGACCAGGTGTATGGGAGGTACAGGTTTCCACCTCACATAATACTCGACCTGGTGGGTGAGTGGGAGGATGACCTCACATCACCCACCTCTGCTCCCAAGCACTGAGCCCCTTGGAAAAGGTGCTCAATGTACTGCACTTCTTGGCCACTGGTTAATTTCAGTGGACAAGTGCCATAGTGCGGGGGTGTCACAGGCCACGCAGTCACGCTGCCTACACCAGGTGTTGGCCATCATGACTGCACGCCCATCAGTCCGCAGGCACATATACCTGCCCAGAACACCTGCAGAAAGGCAGGCTGCCGTCCAGGATTTTTACGGGGTGGCACACTTCCCCAAAGTGCTAGGTGCCATTGGTTGTACCCATGTGGCTCTACGTACTCCCAGGGCAACTGAGCACATCTACAGAAACCGCAAGCACTGGCATTCCATCAACGTGCAGGTAGTATGTGATGCCAAGGGAATCATCACCTCAGTATATGCCAACTATCCAGGGTCCATCCATGACACGTTCATTTACAGAATGTCAACCCTATACTGGGACCTAGAAGCTGGGCGGCATGGCGATACATGGCTGCTTGGTGAGTATAAATGCCTCTGCACATGCATGCATGTCAGATACTGAGTAATGTCACAACCCCACTAATGATACCCATCACCACCTCCCCAGGGGACAGTTCCTACCCTCTGAGCACCCACCTGATGACGCCAATTCGGAACCCCACCACACCACCCGAGGTAAGATACAACACAGCCCATATTGCAACCTGGGGCATAGTGGAGCACACATTCGGAGTGCTCAAGTCATGCTTTCGCTCCCTTGACCGCTCTGGTAGGCAGCTGCTATACGCGCCCCCAGTAGTGTGCAGGATCATAGTGGCACCATGTGTCCTGCACAGCGTTGCAACCCGCCGGGGCCTGCGTGTGGACATGGTGGTGCCCCGACATCCCCAACCACATGCAGGCCACTGCGCATGGGAGGGGAAAGTGCAAGTGGTGAGGCAGCCGTACGCAGCTGGTGGCTAATTACTTCACATAAAATCACACCCCTGTGGAGTGCACACAGCCCTGGTACATACCAGCTGACAATCAATGATGATGACATAAGGGACAGTCAACTGTCACAACCATACCAGCCTGAGATTAGCCTGAGATTGGTCACCTGGAAGTGTTACATTGTGTGCATCCCTACCTACCGAAAGGCAACCAATGCTGTTTCACGAAAAGACACACATTTATGCTGCATGAATGACTACCCCCTTGCAAAATACAACATGAAAACAGCTCCATGTCACCCAACCCCTCCCCATCTCCGCTACCCAACACACCATGGCATGTCATGTAATATGAAAGCAAACAAAGGAATGCACAACACATGACACAAGTGTCACAAAGTGCACTGTCCCAAATGGAAACAGGCCATAGACAATATTCTCCCAATAACAAACAGCACACATGACCAAATACTTACCAGCAACACAATACAGCAACACAGGATGAAACATTGCCAAAATATGACAGTACCAAATCAAAGTAGTGCAAGTTTTACAACCTGAATAAGCCAGCACATCCACCCCTTCCAGCTGCAGAGTGTTGAGGTCAGGCAAATGTGTCAGTGTACTGCATACAACATGAACTGCATCCGCAAAGGAGATAGCCTTGTGAAGACATGAAGAAGGTACCTGTGAATAAGGAGGAAGACATGGATGCACAAGCACATATCAATACACCATGCAGTGTTCAATTGAACAACAATCCCCACTAGGGATGTACACACAGTTTTGACTACAGACTGGGAGCCCAATGTCACTGTGTAAGTCACTGTCACTTGGTCACACCCTTTGCAAGCCCATGAAAAAGGAAGCAGGAGGGGTGTGTGTGTCAGGAACCCAAGCATCTAACCCAAACACAAGACAAGCCTGCATGTGCCCAGCTGGAATACACAGTGGATGCCCACGGGAGCCACACAAGGCAACACACTGCAAAAAAAAAAATATATCAAAAATGGCCATGTGGGGGTGGGGGGGCACCCAGGAGGTTCGAGGACAGAGTGCACACCAACACCCACATGCATGGATGTTGCAAAAATAAAATACCTCCATGGGCTCATGGCCTGAACGGCTACGCTATTGTGGGAGAACTACTGCTGTCGCTCTCTTCACCCTCTTCTTCTGCATCAGGAGGTGGTGGTGCTATGGGAGGCAGCCCACGCAAAGCCCTGGTATGGTCCTCCATGGCAGCAAGCATGCGGGTTTGGAAGGTCTCGTTCTGGAGGATGATAGTACGGAGATCCCCATGCAGCACCTCACGGGTTGCCTGCATTTCTGCACGCATGGCCTCGCGTGATGCCCGGATCTCCTCCCGAGTTGCCTGCAGCTCAGCTGAGAGTCAACGTGTGAGCTGCTCCAGCTGCTGTTCTGACCTTAAATTTCGGGAACCCTCAAGTTCACTTAGAGTCTGCCTGAGGAACTGGAGTTTTAACCTCAGGGCTTCCCTGTGGCCCTTTGACTCCACAGAAATTAGTTCCCGCAGAGTCTCCAGAGCCGCCCGTCGGTCACTGTTGGACGCCAACATGTCTTCCCTGTGTGATTGGCAAATGGAGTCTGTTGCCTGTTGTTGTTGCTCCATCTGCCTTTCAGGGGGGAGAATGGAAGTGGCCACCCTCTCCATTGCCTAAGCCATCATTTCAACTGATGCTCCCTGTTGTGCTGCTATACCGTACATGGAGTTTTCCCATACAGTATTGCCTGGTGGCGCACGGCCACCGCGTCGGCGGGCACCACACCTGTTTGGGGCAAGGCATTCTGCACCTTGCTGTGCCGGCACTGCCTGAGGCTGCAGGACTGCATTTCCCCTCTGATCTGCTGGCCCAGGAACAGGATCAGATGTTGTGGAGTGTGACCCTGCATCCGTAACCGCCAAAGGTGGAGTTACCAACACTGACATCCCCATAGAGGGTTCTACCCCTGGTGCAGGTGGGTTGGACAGAACAGAATCCCTGCCAGAAACACTCACCTGCGACAGCACATTAGTCTCATCATCCGATTCAGCACCTGAATCATAGATGTCTGGGGAGGTACAACCAGAGACACCCCTGGACAGTATGGTCTGCAATAAGATTGGATTTTCACCCACCACCACACCACGTCCTCCACTGGTGCCCAGTCGTGCCTGAGATCTGGGTCTGCATCATCTCCTCAACCTCAACAGCATCAAGTGCGTAATCATCTGCAAAAACATGAAAGACAACAAATGGAAACAGGCATGAGCACCATAGCACACACATAGGCCTGACAAGCCAGAGATCCAGTACATGATTTACACATGTCCCACATGACAATAACCCTGGCATGCATGCACTGTCAATGAGTTGGAAGGGGAGGCAAAAAGCAGACACTGAGGACACCAAGATGGAAAAGCAACACATTTGCTGCATGCTGGGTAGCACTGGCATCACACATTAGCCTGTGAGTGGCATGTCCAATACACATACATGACACATGCCAGCTCACAGATGGCATGTGGCCTAGCCATGGTACATTTGACAAGTACAGCCATATGTCAGTGAATGAGTACTGTCACCCATCCACGTGAGGTGGACATGATGAGATGAAAATGCTAAATAGTGTGCCAAAATACGCATGTGCCACACACTGCAACACATCCAGTGTACAATAATACAGTGATCACAGGCAGATCTACACATCAATGGTTGGTCACTTCAACATGACAGGAAACAACTATCATGTTCCACATTCAAACAGGCCCCAACAATTAATGTGAGCAGGCCAATACTCAATCAGCCTGAATGGTCTAATCATTCACATAACAAGGCAACAAATGTGGGCCAATGTGGGGTGTAATCAATGACAGAAACATGTCACATATGTGGCATTAGGGCTGAAAAATGTGTTGCAAAAATGGGAGAATTGAAACAATCAGCCTCAATGAACACTGAAAAATTCAGAACAATGTTGTAGCAAGATGACAGTTCAAGGGCAACTGAAGTAATGTGGCGCTAATTGGCTACTGTGGGCATAAGGGATACTGTCATACCCAAATCCAAGGCCGGTGAATGTTTTGGAGGAAGCACATGGGTGACCCATACCACTCAGGAGTACACACCCTCACCTGGCCCTCAATCAGAACCCGTCACCCAAACAACATACACATGGATTACACACACATGCATGGGCACTCACCGGACAATGCGTTGTAATCTGGTAGGTCTCCCACGCCTTGGATCTGTTCCTCTGTGACGAAGGTTCCAGCAACAGACTCATGTTTAGTGAGTTGGTTGTCCTATGGTGGAGACCCACCGCCAGTCACCAGAGTAGAGGCATGATTTGAGGCCAGCTTGTTCTTTGCTCTGCGTTTCAGGTCATTCCACCGCTTGTAGCAATCATCAGCTGTGCGCCTCACAAATCCAAGGGCACTAATGTGGTCTGCGATGGTCTGTCAGTGTGCCCTACATTGACCAGGTGTGGTCTTGCACCCTGCAGTCACCACCATTTCGCGGCTATGTGCCGACACATAGGCCACAAGTGCATCAAGTTCAGCGTCATTAAAGCTAGGCTTCCTTGACGTGCCGGAGTGTGTAGCCGTGTCTGGGGTCTCAGCCTGTAGTGCCAGAGCACCCTTCTTCTTCTTTTTCAAAGGTGGTGCGGATCCTGACTGGCTTACGCCGCTCTGGTTAGTAGGGGCAGAAGCGCAGGTGGACTGGGTACTAGAAGTGTGCTAATGCACAATGACCATATGTCTTGGTGCAGGCATTGGCTGCAGGGTGACGTTGGCAGGGTTTGATGGACCTGGACCGACACTGTCCCGGCTGGGACATTCAGAGCTGGGGTGGATGGAGCTGCAGCTGCCCCTGCAGCCTCCCCACCCTGCCTACTTGGGGCAGCAGATGACATTGCTGCCCCAGATCCACGTGGCCTGGTGACAGGAACTTGCACCGCCACACGTGGCTTAGACTTGCTGACCTGGAAGTCAGCCTGGGAGTCATCCTGTGCCGGTTCAGGTGCCAAAATGGGCCGGTCCAACAAGGGCTGAGCTGGGATGGTGTCAGCTACGTTTTCCACAACCATGGGGGGGCATGAGTGTCCCTGATTGGTCCTCCACACGTGGGGGTCTAGCGGCACCCTGCAAATCCTGGCCTCGTCCCCTACCGCGCCCACCACGCCCACCTTTTGGAGGTCGGCCACCTTTGCCTCCCTTACTGCTTGGTCGCCTCCCAACCATGGCACTGATGTTGTTGTGCGTATGGGAGTTGTAGTAAACAATTGTCCTGGGCAATTGGGGTGAAAGGGGTAGGGTACTAGATGGAATTCGTACCCTAGTGCTCTAGCAAGGCTGTATGTGACCCATGGGGGAAGATGACGGGTCACGCAACCCACAGGTACCCCAAAAACAAAAGCACACATGCACGCAACCCCTGGAAGACCACGTGCGTGGAAAAATAAACCCACACTATGCTGTGGCACCCAGAAACACAAAAATAAGCGTACGCGTGTTACACGCAGCCTACAATGACCTCTGAAGGGGTACGCGACACACGGGGCAACCACAGTTGGAAAATACGTGCACGACTCACCGTCTGCCTTGAAAAAGAATGTGACAAAGAAGCGTGTGTGCGCGTAGGCAACACTCCCGCCAAAAGAAGAAAATTACGCAGTCTGAGGAAACAGGGAGTACGAACTGGAAACGTTGTGAAGTAATCGCATGTGAACCGACAAGAAGTACAAGATACATCCGCTCGCTCTCCACAAAAAGCACGTACAAGGAAATAGCGTGATACTCGTACCTTTTAAGCCAGCCCACACGTGAAACGTCACTACGCGCTTACACGCTAAGGCCCTTTCCTCCAATAGCACGGCGACGTGCAGTTTTCTCACGTGCTGATTCACTATGCACCCGTGTTGTGGGCAACGCCTGCGCGCCTAACGTCACAGACACGCTTACGCGCTAAGGGCCTTTCCTCGAATTACACGCTGACGTGCAATTTCTTCACGTGCCAAATCACTCCGTATCAAGCTGGCCACACGAATACACACGGAAGACCATGCTCCTGCCCAAAAGGGCATTTTCCTGCCCCCCAGAGCCCTGAGCACGCTGCCTGACTGCCTCCTGCCCACGTGCCCTGCTATTTGCTGCCTGCACGTCAGCCAGGGGTGCAGTTGCTGTGACCACCCCTGCTGGAACTGAAGACTCCCAACTGGGATACCATCGCTCCACAGCCCAGCCCCAGGACCCAGTTGCCCACCCACACCTGCCTCTGGGGTTGCCATGTCGGGCACAACACCATCTGACACCACTGGCAACCCCCAGCCAGAGAGGCAGAGGGCCACCAGCTTCAGTGCCAGGGAAGTTGGTGTCCTGGTGGAGCAAGTCCTGGGGCAGTATGATGCCCTCTGTGGAAGTTCGTGACTGCCATCAACGAGGAGGGGGTGGCAGTCCGCGACATCAAACATGTCTGGAAGCGCTGGGAGAACGTCAGGTCCAGGACTCTCGACAAGGCCCAGCGCATCTTGAAAGCAGTGGATACCAAGGGGCGCCGGGGCCACCTGTCGGACCACCAAATGAGGGTCCTGGAACGCACACGCCCAGCGCTCCACGTCCAGGTCCTTGAGAGGCAGACCCATCTGGAGTCGAGCGGTAAGTGTACATACATACTGAATGGATGCTGCGCGTGTTGTGCCAGTAGTGTGCAGGTTACACATGTGCTTTTGTATGGCCATGTATGAATGTGTATGTACAGGGGCGTGAGGCTGACTCATGTGAGTCCTCTCATGTGTGAGACACATGGATGGTGTATGTGTTGGTAAGCATGCAGGCCAAATGCAGGTGTGGGAGCACACATGTTTGAATTACTGTGTATGTACTTTGGCATGGTTGTGGTGTCACACATGGATGGTGGTTCCAGCTGCATGTATCTGCACTGTGTACATGTGCATGTGTGTGTATTTGACAAGTGTGCCACTGTGATGCAATATGGATGCATGTGACACTGACATGTAGAAGGCTGAATGGCAGATGTGACATGGATGGCGATCTCATCACTGCGACAGTTGGTGGAGATGTACACATGCATGTAAGTGTGGTGACCTGTGTGCATGTGTTGTGCACTCCCCGTGTTTCATGTGACATCAAGCTCACCTTCGGCTGCTCGTGCTGTTGTTTGTGTATGGATGGTGCTGCCTGGTGGAATAATGCTGTTGAATTGCTCATGTGTGTGAGTTGAAATGACATGTGTGTTGGGGAGTGTGATGCCATGTCTGAAGTTTGACACTGACACTCATGTACAACTGTCATGTGTGTATCAGTCCATTGTCCAGTGCCCTGATGCCTGTGTTCTATCGCTCCCTGTCTGCAGTGTCAACTGATGAAGAGGGCGGAGAGGGTGCTGTGGAGCAGAGCGGCAGGGGTCGCACCACCAGCAGGAGACGCAAGGCCCGGCTCCCCTCCCAGGTTGCCATCTTGTCGGGGAGTAAGGAGTCTGGTGCCGCGTCCCAGGCCGCAGCTGCCGAGGGTAGGTCCAAGAGGCGGAGGTTGGCGGTGGACTCCTCGGCAGCAGAAGGGGCAGCTGAGACCCCACAGGGTCCGACGGAGGAAGATGGCACAGACTCATCCAGGTTGGTGGGGGGTTTGGTGGAGGAGGAGGCCGTGGAAGGGACACACACGGGGTCTGGAGGTGGGGACTCCACTGGTGCTAGTGGTGCAGTGCAAGAGCAGGGACAGGAGGCAGCACAGGCCACTGCGGAAGTGCCTGTGCGTAATCCTGTCCCCGATCCTGTGACTGCATCATCCGCACCAGCAGGGATGCCTACGTCAAGACCCGTTTTCAGGGAGGGGATCCACTTACAACAACTGGCCTTCCTCTCCTTGCAGACGTGGCTATCCGGGACCAGGTTGAGCCTGTCCTGAGTGGGATGGCGTTGCGTCAACGGGGCATTCGAGCTGACCTGCAGTGTTTTCGTGAAGACACTACACGTCATCTCGAATGCCTCATTGACCGCGTTGACCTACTGGGACTGGTCACCAGGGCTGGATTCCTCCGTTTGCTGGACCTTGTTCTGACCCCCTCATTACCTGAACACCCTACGCGCCAGTCGTCCTCCATGCCATCTTCCCACCCAGGTATCACCTGGGTACCCTGTGGAGCTGCCTCTGACCCAGCAACCAGGCTGGTGGGGGACACATCCCTGCCACAGTCGGGAGTCGGACATCCAGCAGGGGTGGCCACCACGAGAACTCCACCCGAACCAGAGGAGGACGTGCAGGCAGCAAGAGCAGGGGCACAGGCACAGCAGCAGCAGCAACAAGGTGGTAGCCATGATGGCTCGGGGCCATCGACATCGGAGGGGTAGGCATCGGCCAAAGGGCAGAAGCACCCAGGATTACAAGTGTCTTCCGTGTGGCAGAGGTTGGGCCACGCCATAGATGCGGAGCGGCAGCGGGCGGAAGAAGCACGGCTCACAATGGTCAGGGCGGAGAACTCCATGCAGAGGGCACTGAGGCGGGCCGAGTGCCTCGAGGCAATTCGCAGGGAGTTGGAGGTCAACATGTCATCGTCCCTGTGAACCCTCGGGGGCCATGGAAGAGGACCGCCTCCAGGACATTGAGCGGGAGTTCGATGATGCCCTGGCCCTGGCCCGAAAAGTGAGCCGTCGGACTAGCCCGCTGCCATTGTAAATAGTTTTTAGTGTTACGTTTCATTTTAATTTTCCTTTGATTTGGGGTGATTGGACTATGCCCCACACATCATTTGTATATAGTTTTTTTTCATAGGTAGTTTCTTAGGTAGGCTTCATTTCTTTCGCTGGGCTCATGGACCCTTGACAATGGATTGTACATAGTTGGACAATGGATTTATTTGAACTTTTCATTTGGATTTGAACATGGATTAATGGATTTTTCTTTTTACGTTTCCTTTGGATTTGCTTTGGTGGAGGGAGAGTTTGGACTATTTTTCTTTTGGATTTCTTTGGATTGGTTATACTTTTCATATACTCATCTTTTGGACATGCTTTTCATTTCATATTTGCTATATTTTTATGCTTTCATTTCATTGCTTTATTTTTGTCCATAATACATTTTGATATTTTACTACTATGGGCCTCATTACACGGTAGGCGCTAAAAAATGTGATTTACCGTCATGACGCTATTAGCGTGTCCGCCATCGTAGGAGACCGCTAATAGCGTTCCATTACGAGTTAGCGGACACGCGCATAGGGCCATGCCGGTAAATGACCCTACCGCCATGGCGGAAAAGCACCTTACCGGCTCCGACCAAAGTGCTGATAGCACCTCCGCCCTCATGCTGCACGCTATTAGCGGTCACCGCTGTTAGCGGTCACTGCTATTAGCGGTCACCGTAAAACACCGGAACCGGAAATAGCGTCATCGCACCGGAACGGGAAAGAGCCCGGCGGCCATCTTTAAAAACACAATCCATTGCCATCCCCTGCACTCAGGACCTGCAGCAACACCACGACTGGCAAAACCACATCCCAGAAGAACAAACAATGCCCAAGGCCCTAAAGAAAGCCGATGCGCGCCAGCGCAAAGAACGCTTCTCAAACGAGGAATTGAAAATGCTGGCAGACACCCTGGCTGCAAATGCAGACGTAGTGTTCGCTAGCGACATGCGGCGCCCGGCACTCCTGAGAAAAAAGGAAATCTGGGCTGAGGTGGCGCAGAAAGTCAGTGCGGTGGGCTCCACCCCCCGCACCGTAAAGGACGTGCGCAAGCGGTGGGATGATCTGCGCCTCCGTGTACGCAGCATTTTATCGGCCAACAGGAATCTGGCCATGGGCACAGGAGGCGGAGGTGGATCCCCGATGAAGATGCAGGAGTGGGAGGAGACATGTGCCAGCACCATTGGCATAGAATCCATCGAGGGAGTGGGCCGAATGGAGTGTGGTGTGGCAACAATGTCAGACGGAGGTGAGTGACCACGCAAGACACAGCAATGCCAAGCATGAGTCCCTCCCCCAAATGTGAATTGGGAATCAGCTAATGGATGGGGTCATCACACACACATGTACACAACCTTGCATATATGCCCTGCACATCCCCACACAACCACATGCATGCAGCACCTCACACACGTGTCACCCTGACACATGTCCGGATGACCCACCCATCTGGCCAACAACCTGCAGGCCCAAAGTAGATGTCCAAATCCAAAGAACTGCAGCAACAACAACATATGCATGATGCACGTTGACCCATCACTGATGTTATCCCTGTCTTGCTCCCCCACAGGGTCACAATCTGACAGTGAGGAGCTGGACTCTGCAACGCAGGCCCCACCACCCAAAAAGCAGGCCAAGGGAAAGGATGCAGGCACCAGGCCCAGTACATCGAGGGGCACTGGGATATCTGGAGTGGCCCAGCGTTCAAAAGCCACCCACGCAACGACCACACCAAGGGTCGAAATGCCATCCGACACTGTGGCAGCACCCCCACCACCCACCCCCACCACTCAGGAGCCAGTGCCAGAAGGCACACCGTCCGCAGCCAATAGCTCCGTTGGGGAAGCAGCAGCCACGGCACCTATGAGTGATGTGGACGACCCATGTCCGACACCGGAAGGGCAGCGTACACCCAGCCCCCAGCTGTCCCCACTCCACAGCCCATGCAACACATCCAATGGCAGCATCCATGAGGTGCATGCCGGAGATGCAATGGATGGGTCATTCAGTCCGGTGGCAAGCTCACCTGATGTCGGCCACATGCAGCAAGCTGCGCCGAGGAGTAACAGGGGCAGGGCCGCAGACGACACCATGAGCCTGATACGCCAGCGCCAGGAGGAGCTCAATGCCCTGGTTGCCCGGCAAGTGAGCGAGGCTGCCTCGACCAGGGAGGAGATCCGGGTGTTGTCAAGGGACATGAAAGCTGCCATGGACAGCAACACGACGCGCCTATGTGACGAGATGGCCGCTGTGAGGCAGGTCCTAACGCGCATTGCTGAGGCGATGGAGAGCATGCGTCACTCACAGGGAGCAGATCAACCAGCCACGCCCTCGTCTACTAGCTCCGACCAGACAACCATCCTGCGCAGGTCCAGCCGGTCCTTGCGGCGGTCAGACTCACAACCCCCCAATGGTGGTAGTGGAGGAGGGAAGTAGGGCCAGCCTGTCCCTGTTGACACTTGGGAACTAATGCAGCACTGATGTGCACACCATGTTCGGTGGAGTTGTGGGGGGAGGGGGGTGAGGGTGTTTGGGGGAGTTGTGGGGGGAGGGGGGTGAGGGTTGTTGGGGTGGAGGGTACATGCACGTTTGAATGTCATAATGCTCAATACACACGTAATGGCATGGATAATCACATGACTGGACATTGATAATTGTGTATGTGTGCTTTATTGTTGAAGGGTGCACTGTGATTATGTCCTCCATACACCCCGTGCCCTGAGCTGAACACCAATTGCACCCTCCTAATCCATGTGCATCAGAAACAATGGTCTATCAGGTGCTGCCGCACAGCACGTCCCTCATGGGCATCGCCACCTGCATGACCTGCAGCCCCCTCTCCTCCATCCTCATCCCCGTCATCATCCTCAGACGGTGGTCGCAGTTCTATGTCAGGGGGCATTGGCACATTCCATCTGATACACATATTGTGAAGCATGACACATGCCATGGTGATCTTGGCCACCTTCTCATGCCCGTACAGGAGTGCCCCGCCCGACCTGCTGAGGCACCGGAAGCGTTCCTTCAATAGGCCGAATGTCTGCTCGATCACCACGCGGGTACGGGTGTGTGCATGATTGTAGTCCTCTTCGTGCCTGTTCTGTGGGTTCCGCACAGGGGTAAGGAGCCACCTCTTCAGGGGATAACCTGCATCACCTGCATGGGTGCAACAATGGGTATGTGTAAGTGTCTACATAATGTGGAGCGTGCACATATCACACAAACAAACATTGCATATTCAACGACATCCACTGATCCAAGCACGCATGGCAATCAGGGTAACTGCAATGTGGGAAGGTGAGGTGGTCCTTGCAAGTGGACATGCACCATGCATGCATACAGCAGGGATTGCCATGTCCCGCCAGAGTTTAAGTGATTTGTGTTTCCTGGCCCTGGCAACGTTAGTGCCACACTGCTAGTACACTGCCATTCCTTAGTTGATGTCCCCATGCTGTTTGATGGCAATTCTGTGGTGGGGTACGGGTGTGCCTCACCACAATGGCTACAGGGGATCCATTTGTATGCACTCATGTGCGCGGACCATTTCTGATGTTGTTCAGCGTACATTTCAGTTGTGATTTTGATATGCATGTTGCTGATTTGTGTAATGGGGGAATGGTGTGTTGTGCGGTGTGCATGTTGTTTGGAATGGCCTGTTTGGCGTAATGGATTGATATGTTTGCCGTGGCACTCACTTCCGGCATGTGGTTTTGTCTCTGGTCCATTGTGGGCTGCCTCACTGTACAGTGATGCAAATATGTATGTCCATTCTTCTCATGACACAAGTTCACGCCCAGTTGGAGTATGCATCTCCCCCCCCCATTCACGCCCAGTTGGAGTATGCATCTCCCCCCCCCCATTCACGCCCAGTTGGAGTATGCATCTCCCCCCCCACTCACAATCCACATCACACTGACATGTGGTCGGCCTGCTACTCACCAAGTAGCCACGAACGTTGTCCAGCATGTCGCTCCATGTATCGTGGTATTGTCGAGTTCCGCAGGACCATTGCATCATGGGTTGAACCGGGATATCGGGCACAGCAATGTGTGATGATCTTATTGGAGTCACATACCATTTGGACGTTGATGGAGTGGTATTGCTTTCTGTTACGGTACACTACCTCATTGGCATGTGGGACCAGCAGTTCTACATGGGTACAGTCGATGGCCCCGATGCAACTTGGGATGCCTGCCAGTGAATGGAAGCCAACTTTGGTGTTGGAGATCTCCTGGGCAGTCCGTGGCATGTATATGTGTTGACTTGTGTGCTGCAGGAGGGCATCGAGCACCTGGTTCAGTGTGCGTGAGAATACTGGTTGTGATATGCCATGCATCTGACCTACCGTATGCTGGTAGGTGCCTGTGGCCAAGAAGTGGAGCACTGTTACTACCTTCAGTAGAGGGGGGATGGCAGTACAGATGTCAATGAGACTCACAATGTCGTTGTATATCATGTCTACTATGGTGGTGATGGTATCCCAGTCCAGACGGTACAGGGTGTGTATCTGCTCAGGGGTTAGGTTGACTGGACTGGCTCTGATCCTGGGAATTGGTGGCTGCCTCTGTGGTATCACTAGGTGCACTGGTGGTGCTTGCTGCGCCTGTCTTGCCCTCCTCCTCCTCCTCCTGCGTCTCCTCTGTGCTGCCTGTTGTTGTAGCTGCTGCACAGCAATCATGTCCTCTAGCCCATGTAATGCTGCTAGTATTGCATCCATCTTGGTGTGGGAATGGGTGTGGGGAGGGGTGTGGTGTGCTCTTTTGTGCTGCCAGTCTCCATTGCCTCCACCTGTGCTGATTTTGTCCACCTGTGGCAGGTGGGAACTCTGCTGTGCTCTTTTAACGTGTGGTTCGCGATGCCGGTATTAGCGCCTTGCCGGTAAGGGTTCTTTGGGTCTACTACATGCCGGTATTGCCATGTACGCATGGCTCGTGATGCCGTGATATTAGCGCTATGCCGCTATTTCCGGTCTGAGGGGCCGCGCGCTCATGGACTTGCCGCTAATAGTGCCACCGTACTTTGCGGTGCCGCTAATAGCGGTATGTCCGGTTCGTGATTGGGGAGGGGATTTACCGATACCGGTAATCCCTTACCGGTAACGGTATGTCCCTACCGCCTACCGTGTAATGAGGCCCTATGTGTTTGATTTGCTCATTGGGTTCATGCATGTGAAAATTTGGGTTTACGCAATCAATGCCAACCAGTGTGTGTGTGTGACGGACATGTGTTGATGTACATAGTTGACTTTTGGTTTGTGTCTTCAGATAGGCATGTCAGTGTGGGGTGGATTGGGAAATCATTGCGTCTGGGGTGGCATGCTGTGGTATTTTGGTGTAGAAGTGGGCCATGATTGTGCATCTTTATGTCATGTAGGGGGGACATGAGTGGGGGCCTGCTGGCAGGTGCCCCTCACTGCTGGGGGTTGGGAGTGCAGGGGGACATGAGTGGGACATGAGTGGGGGCCTGCTGGCAGGTGCCCCTCATTGCTGGGGGGTGGGGGTGCAGTGGGACATGAGTGGGACATGAGTGGGGGCCTGCTGGCAGGTGCCCCTCAATGCTGGGGGGTGGGGGTGCAGGGGGACATGAGTGGGGGCCTGTTGGCAGGTGCCCATCAATGCTGGGGGGTGGGGGTGCAGGGGGACATGAGTGGGGGTCTGCTGGCAGGTGCCCCTCAATGCTGGGGGCTGGGGGTGCAGGGGGACATGAGTGGGGGCCTGCTTGCAGGTGCCCCTCACTGCTGGGGGGTGGGGGTGCAGGGGGACATGAGTGGGGGCCTGCTGGCAGGTGCCCCTCACTGCTGGGGGGTGGGGGTGCAGGGGGACATGAGTGGGGGCCTGCTGGCAGGTGCCCCTCAATGCTGGGGGGTGGGGGTACAGGGGGACATGAGTGGGGGCCTGCTGGCAGGTGCCCCTCAATTCTGGGGGGTGGGGGTGCAGGGGGACATGCGTTGGTGATCACTAGTGCAAGGTGACATGTGGCCTGGCTGGGGGGCATGCCCATGGTGGATGGGCTGCCTGCGGGACATGACCAGGGGTGCATTGTAGTCCCCTGTGGTGTGGGCTGCCTACATGGCCCGTGGAATGGGTAGAGGGCACACCTGGGAGGACCCACACTGCCAATTCACGTGTGGGACTCCCCGCGCACCCCACTGGATACACGTACCCCGCTCGCACAGGGCCAATCGCGTGTGAAACTTCCCACGCACCCCCGAAATACACGTACCCCGCTCGCACAGGGCCAAAAGCATGTGAAACTTCCCGCGTACCCCCGAAATACATGTACCCCACTCGCACAAGCCAATCGCATGTGAAACTTCCCACGCACCCCCGAAATACACTTACCCCGCTCGCACAGGGCCAATCGCGTGTGAAACTTCCCGCGCACCCCTGAAATACACATACCCCGCTCGCACAGGGCCAATCGCGTGTGAAACTTCCCGCGCACCCCCGAAATACACGTACCCCGCTCGCACAGGGCCAATCGCATGTGAAACTTCCCGCGCACCCCCGAAATACACGTACCCCACTCGCACAGGGCCCACCGCATGTGAAACTCCCCGCGTACCCCAGTAATACACGTACCCCGCTCGCACAGGCCCTACCGCGTGTGAAACTCCCCGCGAACCCCAGTAATACACATACCCCACTCGCACAGGCCCTATCGCGTGTGATAATTCCAGCGCACCCCAGGAATACATGTTCCCCGCTCGGCGTTTGGGGTGTAGCGGCCCTGTAAGCTGGTCCAGGGTTAGCACAGCCCTTTGCGCTGGATTGGGGATTTTGATGGCTTTTCCTTGCACGAGGGGCGTTCTTGGGGCCGTGACTGGCGATGTGGGATGTTCTCAGCGCCAGGGCTCTTTTTGCCTTGGGAATTCCATGAATACGCAGTGCACCAGAATGCTGTTTAGCACACATGGGTGGCGCACGCTGGCGCACGATCCCTCTCTGCGCTGCTCACGTGCACTGCCTCTGCGCTGAAATCTGTGAATTACCCCCTTAGCAGGACCAAGACTTAGACATACTATATTGTCAAATTTTCCATACAAGGCAGTACCGTTAAACAGTGTGCAGCTTCATAGCAGCCACATTCTCTATGAGAGAGCATTTTTATGCCTAAACTGTACAATTTCTGTGATAGTGTTTTGTCAGATGATATGTCATCCCAGAGGTCCTGAAGCTCTGTTTTCTCAGCTTTGATTAAGTAGGCTTTGACATATCGTGCAACTGCAGTGGAATTGTCTGCACATCTATGTTAGCATTCCATAGGAGGGCAATGATTGCATTGTAATCATTGATGTATTTTGATTCTTCTGTTCTTTTTATGCTGCAATATGTGTTCTTAGGTGATTTACCGTTGACACTATGTCTAACTGAAGACATGAAGTTGTCTACTTGACCTGTTGTTGAAAATGGTCTAGGGAAACAAAAGCAGCATTTGGTGTAGTATTTCCCTTTGTTTTTATATTTGCGATGACAATATTTTCCATTTGTGTCTTTGAAATTGTAAAATGTGTGCATGAAGATCACTATGTGTTTTTGTGAAGGGATTTCACAAGTGATTCAAAACAGGAGGGAAAACAGGTATAGGAGCAGAGGGAGTAAACCTGATACAAAATATCTTACCTATAAATAACAAACTCCCTGTCTCATAAGGTTAGGTGAGGTAGCTTACTAGACTGAGAGGGTATGAGTCACTTATGCTCACTAAACATCATGTACACTTGTGTAGGTGTGCATTGAGAATTCAACCAAGGAACACTTCGACTGATCATAAATATACATATCTTTAATACACAATTATAAAAGACAATTTAATAAAACTTCATAAAAGACATACAAAATATCCCAAAGTGACATGTTTGCTAAAAGATTTGTAATGCTTGACTCTAAAGTCTCATCTTTTTCTTGCACTTATTGTAGTAATTCCATAGCTGACATATTTGGAAAATGGGTACTCCCCGCGCACCCCAGAGAAGGTGGAATATGTATTTAACATTTTGTCGGAATCTGGGGTCTTCAGAATACATTCGTAAAGAGCGGTATTCTGATGCTGTAATTTGTGTGGGTCTATCATCGTACCTTCCTCCTTTTCCAGTAGGAAAGAGTAGAGGAAAGGCACATGCTTCTATACTTTTTTCTCACATGCTGATTAGAGATCCTTTGACTTGTCGCATTTGGTAAGTTTCCAGTGCATCATCTATGGTGTCTCTAGAGTGTAATGGGTGAATTGTATAATGCTCTAAAATATTAGGTTCTGTAGCAGGATCTAGAAGTTGAAATTGACCAGTTTCTGATGTCTCTTGTGTTATTTCAGTGGTTTCCCTCAGGTTTTCTTCAATATTAATTTCTCTGTAGTATTCATTGTTGTCTTTTAGATATTGCAGGGCTTGTCTAACTTCATGTCGAGTTGTTGGCATTTCTTTTGTAGGTAGGCCATTTACTAAGATAATTAAAGATTGATCTATTGGATGTTGCACTCCCAGAGTGTCTACATTTTCTTTGAGATCTAATGGCAAAACTACTTTGCCACCAATGCCTTTCACTAATTCAGAGGGAGGTAGTTTTGCTGTTTTTGGTTGAAGGCATATTATTGCTTGAAATGGGTGCACTGTTTGAATTATGATGCTCTCATATAAGTTGAGTTGTTGCAGCGGTTTTGGTAATGGGAATAAATCCAAGCTATTTGTGATAGCCGTTGAAGGTGTTTGGTTGTTGTCAAGTTTTGCAGTGCAGTAACTGCAAAGTATTAAGGGGTCAGTAATCTCATATTTCTTTTCTGCTATAAGATAGAGAGCTAATTGGAACCATTTGGCATCTTCATTGTCTTCTATTTTGTACATTATGTCTATAGTTTTTATGCTATTTTTATAAAAAGTCCTGCAGCAACATACACACACATGGTTTGGTATTTCAGCAGATGTACTTTTAAACTTTAATATTTATTTTTTGTATGTGTGTAAAAGAAGCTTGCCAGTTGTTGCTAGTCTGTTGTAAATCTATTGCATTTTGTAAGTGGCGTTAAATCCCAAATGGTTTTCTCTGGATATGCTCTATTTCTTTTAGTAGTTGTTTGGTTGTACCATGTAGAAGATTGTTATTTAAATTGGCCAGTGCTAAAGCAGGACTTTTGGCATAGTACAGTTTATGGACCAGATTTCTTATAGTTGAATCATGTGTTGACATCATTTTGGCATGGTGGAAGGTGCTTTTGCAAATAGGTCCACAATTGCAGGCTAATGAATGTCCTTGTAGCCCTGTGTATTTGTGCAGTGGACATGGGTCCATATTTTGTTTGCCTTTCGCATACTAATTGAGGAACTGGTGTAAAGATTTGAAAGAGTTTTTGGCAGTGTTACACATTGATGTGCACAGCTATTTGTAGACTGGACGTGCTGGTTTAGTGGAATGGACAAGTTATACTGAGTTTTCTGGGGATATTTTTGTAAGCAGTGTTTTTTGTTCCATAATGGTATTATTAAGTTGTTCATACCCTCGTCCACTGCTATGTATGGCAATTGGGTTTGTTTGCTTTTGTTTGTATGCTTCTTCATTGAAATATGGTTCTGTGCTCGTGGTGTGACTCCATTCACCTCCATAGATGTTTGTGAAGTTATCTTTGTTGATATTTCGTTTATTGAGAAGTCTTTTTTGTAGTTTAGAACTTTTGTTAGTGGTTTCATTCTGTTTAAAACTAAAAATAAATAATTACCTTTTGAGAAGGATTGCACTGTCTATAAGAGCTTCTAGGATAAACTTTCTACGCTAGGTTTTAAGGGTTGTGCGTGATTTCTCTCCTGTTTTTATAAGGTTCTGAAGGACTCTGTGGCGGAACATTTTTTGTAAAAGATATTTTTTGGTATGCTTACTTGCCGCTACATCAAGATTTATAGGTGCAGTGTTAGCACTAGTGGTAGCTGCCGTCTTGTTAATCACTTTCTGTTTTGTTTTACATTTTGAAAGAGGAGGCAATGTTTCTATACTGGAAGCTTGTTTTGTTTCGCATAATGACTGTATTAGCTTTTTTGTTTGAACTTTTTGTACAAATTCTGCTAGAGGTGGATGCTTATTTTGGAGAGTTTTAATTTGATTTTGTTTACATTTGCATTGCTTTCTACGGAGTTGCTTTTTGGTAGGCATTCTTTGGGGTCTGTTGGAGAAAAAATAAACTGTGGGATTTTGTGCAGTGTATGTGTGCTTTGTACATGAGTGTCTGAGTATGATAGTAAGGATGTATGTAGAGGTGTGTGATTGTGCAATGGGCTGCTTCATTAGGTTGGGAAGGCTATTCTTTTGTTTGTGTGTTACTATACTGGTCTTCAGATTGCAATAGAAAGTATGGAGCTGGTGAGGGGAAGCACTAATACTGAATCTAATGTTGCAGGGTTAATACAATTGATTGTTCTAGAATACTAGAATTCTACAGTGTTTGAGTAACAGTTAGAACATTATGGCAGTATTGCACTTACTTTTTTGGATGGAAAATCTGAGTTCTCGTTCGTACTCCAGATGCTGCTGCTTTTCGGGAGAGTGGTCTGCACTGCAATTGTGAAAGAAAGAAGTTGAAAGAAAGAAGTTAGTAAATATGTGTGTTAATAGCACTGTTGTTAATGTAAACATGGATTTCTTTGTTTTTGCAGTAGTAGTGCTTTCTGATAACTGTGCATAGCATGTACATGCATGTTTCTTTGCCTATGTGCATTCTGTATATATTATTTAGAATCTGTTAGTTGAATGTGCTTTAGAAATGAGTACACTAGTAAGCGCACAGAGCACACTTGGCTTTGTAAGGCAGTGTTATTGGATGTTAGGAGATAGAAGAAATAATCGTATGCTTTGTTTGCTGTTTTTACAGGGTAAATGGCAAGAACTGTTTGTAAAAGTATGCAATGCATGTATTTGTGAAGGTGTGGGAAATAAATCAGAAGGATTTGATGGGGTCAGCAGCTTATTACTCAGTAGGTGATTACTAATGTACTGGGTGATTCTGTGGTGCTTGGATATGGGAGAGTCTGAAATAAAACAAGGGTTGGAAGGAAGGACCTGGTGCTTGTGTTGCAGACTGAAGGGAAGGGGGAGATGTATGTCTTGCTTTACAACACTGCACATAGTTGTAGATGATTTGATAGATATGACTGCACCTGTCCATAGTTGAATGCTGTTGTGAAATCTAGAACGGAATGGGCAACCAGCTGGAATGAGAGAGCTGTGTAGATTGGAAGAACAGTTGTATAGGCAGTGGTGTTGTTTCAGATGGGAGCCTTTCAAATGATATTGGCTATCTGTGTGCATAAATAAAGATGCATGTACTCACCCTGGCTGTGTGTAATTTTATAACACACTAGAAAGACTTTTTCCATAATTATACTGTTATTTTGCCCATCTTTTAACATGAAATGGCACTTTGTTAGATAGCTGTGTGTGTTGTGTCTGATTACTAATATAGTCATTTGTAAAGGAAGTTGAAATGATAGAATGTATGTGAAGTATGCAGAATGTATAGAAAGGAAATTGTATGTGCATCTTATGCACTATAATGCATTAAATGCTATCATGCTTAAAATGTGGTTAAATAAGTGGCCGTGGTTACAGAAATGATATAATGAATGAAGAAAATAACAGTTTGCACATTGCAGTTAATAATATGGGTAAATAAAAATTTAGAGAGCAGACAACTTTGCAAGTGACACATGATCATAGCAGATGGGAGAAATGGCAGTAAGTTTGTTTTTCAGGTTACACATGCTAAGTGGCAGTTACTCTGTTTATATGCATTTATACAAGAAATGTAAATGTACCCTACATGCCAATCCTCCCAATTTTGTCAGGAGACTCCCCATTTTGCCATGAAAAATATTGTTATTTTTTACATTCTCCCGCCGAAAATACATCTTTGCTCAGTTCATTCTTATGACACAAATGCTGTTTCGGAGGAAATGTGCCTCCCAGGTGGGTCGGAATGTTGGCATGTAGGATGTACTGTGCAAAAAATAATCATACCTGTAGGTTGTGGTCATGCATGTGGATGTACATGAATCTGCAAGTAGAAATGTTGGAGAGTTCACTAGTAGTTGCTGTAGGTGCTTTGCAGTCACAGCTCAATTGTACTCGGAATAATCAACAGTACATCTAAAGTGCTGAATTGTGATGATCAAGTTAGCTGTAGAGGTCTTGCATGTGATTGGTGGATGGTTGTGTGACTGCTTAACAGTAGTCAATGAAGGAATGGTGCAGAGAGTAAAGTGGAAAGGGTAGAAGGGCTGCCCCAGTGTTACTTACGTGCTCTGCGTACAGCGCGGTTGTTCGCAGACAGGACATGCCACATCCGGGGCTTCTGAGCATAAAATGGGAGTGTATTTTAAGGATTAGCCAATCAAGTGTTGAGTTTCTGCTTCGTATTGAGAGGGGCTGTGGGTAGTGAAGATGGTTGAGGTGGCGAAAGTCATGGTGGTGGTACTTGGAGATATGTTTGTGAATGGTTTGGAGCAATATGCATAATGTAGGAATGTTGGAAATAATTTTGATGTAAAAGGAGTGGAGGTGGTGTGGAGCAGTGTGCCTGGTTTGAATTTGCAGGCAACAGTAGAAGTTTGCCAAGATATGGCTAGGGGTAATAGTCCACATGTGGTTGTCCTGCACTGTGGTGCTTTGCATTTGGGTTATGTCAGTGCCCCTACTTTGTTAAAAGATCTAGACAACTCGGTTCAGGCAGTAATGAAACTACTTCCAAATGCCAAGGTAATTTTTTCTGGTTTGGTACCTAGGGCAATATGGGACAATAGTTCTGTTTTTTGTCCTCAGCAAAATATTGGTAAGTGTTTAATCAACCGAGGCATGTTTGCTTTTATGCTTAGAGCTGGCATGTTTTTTTGCAACAATGATAACATTGACTCTGGTAATGTTGATTACTTTAAAGAAGATGGCATGTCTTTATCTTTTGTGAAATGGCATGCTGTTTTGGAACATAAGGGTTGCTTTGGAGAAGCTAATGTGAAGATTTTTGCAGGAAAATAAGGAAAAAAACCAAACAAAAAATACTAAATATAAGGTGTTTCTGAAGCATCTGCAAAAAACCCCCCAAAAGAGGCTTGTTTCAGAGTCAACCTCAAAGGGGAAATGGGGCACACTATTTAAATTTTTATTCCCCACACTCACACACCCGCGCTGTCCCTGAACATTTCGATCACCAAGAGCTGGCTCAAAAAATTCCAAAAAGTATGCAGATCGCCAGGGACATAGCGTGGGACATGTGCAAGGCTGGACTTTCCCAGGAAAATACCTTGGATTGCTGAAAAAAAACACTTCTTATGTGTCCGGGGGGCCCGGACAGTGTTCATTATGCTTAGCGCGGGTGCAGTCACATGATGACTTCGAGGACACATTGGCGAAAGGGACGGCTGTCCGTGGGACACCAAATGCACGGGGTCGGGTCTACGCATGCGTGCCTGTGTTCCATGGACAGTGTTCCAGTCCCCGAACTAATTAAAAGTGCGATACACATGCAGCTGACAGGCACGATGTTCGTAGGGGCAGGAGTGTGCTACGCATGCGCGCGGGTGTTCTAAGGACAGTGTTCAGGTCCCGAACAAAACAAATGTGCATCACAACTTTGCGGACAGGCGGACGGGCTATGTGTTCTACGGACATACTCATTCTGGTTACGGACAATGCGAACAGGGGGAATGTTCTTAGGACACTTTATTTTACATAGCTTCGAACATGCGGACGTCTTTAGTGTTCTGCGGACACCCCCATTTTGACTACGGCCAATTCAAACAGGTATAGTATCCTTAGGAAACCCCCATTTTGGTTAACTGCAGACAGGCGGACATCTTGTGTGTCCTAAGGACACTTCCATCTTGATTGAGGACAGTGCAAACAGGTATAGTTCCCTTAGGACACCCCCATTTTGGTTAATTGAGGACATACCGGACAACCGTGCTGTCCGCGGACACCCTAACTGCCTTTTTTATAAAAAATAAGACACAGAGGAATATACTAACAACACACTTAATATTTTATTATTGTATAAAAGTATAAAAATTATGAAAGAGAGGGGGAAGCAGAAACAAACAAATACAGGGGAATTAGGAGTTTGGACAGGGTAGTAGGGGAGGATGCTTCTATTTCTATGTATTGTGGTCTCTTTATGTTTTGTGTGTAGAAGTACAATTATGCAGTAAGTGAAGCATTGGTAAGTACTTATGTTTCACAGTATACAAAATTATGAAATGAGAGCATTCATCATTTTACTATCCAACATGGGAAGATTTTGAAAATTTCACCTCTATGGCGCATGCTGCAGACAATGCCTACGTTTCTTCATAAGTTTGTTCATGTACTGAAAGAACTCAGTAATGCAATGGTATTTATAGCAATGCCTTGCTTAATGAACAATTTGGCATATGATAGCTCTTCAATGATTTCTTCAATGATCTCTGATACTTTTCTACCAACATCATAATGACAATCCCTTGTGGAGGCTGTGCATGAAAACTAAATGCACATGTGATATCATCAGTGATGTCATCAATGACATTTGTGATGTCATCTTTGATACCCTGGGTGTTAGTCTTAGCAGTGCACGGTGGTGGCATGAGTTATGGTTGCTTAGCTTACCCTAACTTGCGAATTTCCAAGATTTTTCGGTTTTACTTGGAACCATAACATCCCTTTAACTAAGTTTTTTTTACTGAATATAATATATATATATATATATATATATTTTCAAAAGAACCGACTTAGCGTCAGTCATTTAAGGAGCACTCTCCTCCTCCTTCATACCAGGCTTCAAAAAATAGGCGGTTATCTTCGTGTCATTAATGGCTTCTTTATTCGTTTAAAATACATCTTCCATGCTTCCCAAGAAAATCGACGCGTTTCGCAGCATTACTTGCCGCTTGTTCACAACACCGTTTTTCCACCACCATATTGTTTAAATACAAACATGTGCCTACAGACATAGAAATGGGACAAGAGAGTTCTACTACAGTAAACATAGAAGAAGGGACTTAATGTTGTTAACAATGCTGTCGGACATCTTTAAAGGGTTTTAAGTCCCTGTTCTTTTGAGTTGCATACATCGTGATCAAGTGACCATGTCGACACAAATGCTAACCTCCAAACGAATTGTCCTCATAATTTGAGCATTGCATTGATTTTAACCAAGGTCCTTCTTTAAAAATACTACGCTTAACAGAGTTACCATAAATCTGACGACAACCTTTGCCATTCTTTGAAATGAGAATGTGCCTTTTCTTCACACATAAAGTGCATAATGCATAATAAAGTGACTAGTGCTAGCAGCTCACTAAAGTGCCTAGTGCTTTAGTGTTTTTCAGCCTCTAATTTTTTATATAAAGTGCTTAATGCTAAGACTTGTATTGTATTCAGTGTGAAGATCTATTTCAATTGTATGGACTAAGTTGCAACTCTAATTTATTTCATCATAATCAATAGTCTGTGGCTATGTTTATTTTAAAAATACAAAACTTAATAGATAAAACTACACCTGCGTGGTGAAATTTAAAAATAGAAAAGTGCCTATAAACCCAATAACAGCATACAATAAAAGTGCAATTTAAAATAAGCAACAATCCAATTGTTTGCACTTATTTAAACCCAATTTATGAAATCACTAATTTGCATAAGTCAATCCTTACAGGTAAGAGGTGCCAAGTTTTCTTAACGATGTTTAGATTAGTGCCCTAAAAAAGTGTACAGTTCTTCATCTATGTTGTGCCCTTTTGGCTGTTTGGTTTCGAAGTCTAAAATACAGCGGGTTTCTTGTTGTCTGAGTCTTCTTTCACGATCCCCCCCTCTAGGGTCATTCTCGATTGCACAAATACCAAAGAAAGCAAAACCATTCATATTGCTTTCGTGGCATTCAGTAAAATGTTTTGCCATAGGATAGTTCGCATCTTTGTTTTGTATGGCTCTAACATGTTGTTGGACCCTTATTTTCAATTTACATTTAGTACTTCCAACATACCACTTTTTACATTTGCACATTAAAACGTAAACTACATATTCAGTGTCACAGGTAATTTTTTCATTAATATGTTCAGTTGAACTTGTTACTGGATGCTTGAAAGTGGTACAATTCATAGCAAATTTACATACATTGCATCTTGTGCATTTATGAAAACCTTTCTTCCGATTACTTAACCAGGCACTTGCATCTTTGGTTTCTTCTTTACCCATAAAACTGTGGACCAATTTATCTTTGATTGAAATGTTTCTTCTATAACTGATCTCTGGGTATTTCTTAAGCAAACCCCCGATATCTTTATCGATGGTTAAAACTTTCCAATGTTTCTGTAACACACGTTTGACCTCTGTTGTTTGACTGTCATACGTTAGTATGAGACGTACTTCCTCATTTGATTTATTCGTAGTTTTTTGTTCTTTGTCAACCAAAAGTTTAAGTCTATCATGACTTCTGGCTTTTAAATATGCTCTTTCGATGACTCTTTTAAGGTAACATTGTTGTTGAAAACCTCTCGCCGTGATTTGGCTTTCTTCATCATATGTTTTGAGAGTTGTACTATTTTTTCTTATTCTTACAAACTCTCCATACGGTATACTCCAGATTAAACTCTTTGGATGCCCACTCTTGGCATGTAGTGGCGTGTTGGATCCCGTGGGTTTCCTGTGTAATTCACACGTTAGATTTTGTTCCACTATTCTTAAATTCACATCCAAGAAGGTTATAAATGAATAACTGTGGGTTTCTGTAAATCTGAGATTGTTATTATTTTGATTCAATAGTTTCACAAAATCACACCAGGCATTCTCAGTCCCTTTCCAGATTACAAATAGGTCATCAATATATCGGAGCCAGATAACCACATTTTCGGTTAGTTCACGATTTTGTTCTGTCCATATTTCTTCAGCTTCCCAGGCACCCATAGTCAAATTGGCATAAGATGGGGCAAAGGTTGTGCCCATAGCCGTGCCCTGTATTTGCCTGAAATATTCTTCATTAAAGACAAAGATATTGTTGGTAAGACAGAGGTCAATCATAGCTATGATCATTTGTGTGTGTTCTAGATAATTGAGAGATCTAGTATTTAAATATTTCTCGCATGCTTTTTTACCAAAATTGTGGCCGATTGACGTGTATAAAGACACCACGTCCATTGTTGCCATCATGAAGTTGGATTCCCAGGGTATGTTGTTAACTCTTGATAGAAAGTCCTTTGTGTCTTTGAGGTAAGAAGGTAGTGAAGAGACGAAAGGCAAGAGAATTTCATCTACAAATTTCGACATATTCTCCAACGCTGACCCTACCAGGGAAACAATTGGTCTTCCTGGTGGTTTTTTGCTGTTTTTATGTATTTTCGGTAGAAAATATATCGTTGGTGTAATGGAGTTGGTCGTTTGTAGAAATTTGCAATTTTCTTCTGTCAACATGCCTTTAAGTTCCCAAATCTCTGTGAAATTCTTTTTTTTTTCTTCTAATGCTTTTATAGAATCTTTTCCACATCTTTCATAGCATTCTTTGTCATTTAACTGTTTATAAGCCTCCTTCACATAGTTTTCTCGAGTCATAAGGACTATATTACGTCCCTTATCTGAAGGCTTAATCACACAGTTGGGTAAGTTGCTCAGTTCTTTGAGAGCCATTCTGTCCTTCATAGTCAAATTGCTTTTTTCTTTATGGCTTTTCTTTCGTCTCAATTTTTTTAAATCCTCAATTACGAGTGTTTGGAATGCTTCTATATTATTGGCAGTATTTACCATAGGATTGAATTTAGATTTTTGTCTCAATCGACTCTTTACTGTCCAATCAGTTCTTATATCTAATTCTTCGAAATTAATAGATTCGATCTCTTTGTCCTCATTCGCTCCTCCACCTTTTTGGAGCTCTACTAGATCGGCAAGAACCCCAATTTCAGCAATGGTGATGTCAGTTTTTCCTTCAGAAACCAATTTTTTCTGTGTCTTAAAATCTGTGCTGGCAAAGAATTTTTTTAGACGCAGTTTTCTAATAAAATGGTCGAAGTCTATCCGAGTTTGGACATAGTTGAAAGTGGCTGTTGGGCAAAAGTTGAGACCCATACTTAACAACTTGGTTTGATCATTGGTTAAAGTGTGATTCGACAGGTTTATGATTTTGAAGCTTGTCTCAATATCTTCACTTTCTTTTCCTACTTGCCAGAGCGTAGCGGTCTGCCCGGGGTAGTCTTCGGGGCATTTATTTCCCCTCTGCCCCCTCCTCGTTTTCTTCGACTTCCTCCTCCTCTGCCTTTTGCTGATATTCCACCTCTGGCTTGTTTTTGTTTTTGTTTTTTGCCATCTTCGCAGAGCAGTCTTCGCAGAGCAGTCTCATTTCGTCTAAAAAATTTAGCCTAATACTTGGCTATATATCAATCACCAGAGAAATTTGTAAAAATGCATGCATATGTTCACGTTCTTCCTGGGGCATTCCTGAAATTCAGACTTACACTATGCAGAAAATGAGTGCCATTTAGTTGTGTAATTGCAGCATCTGTTATTTACAATAAAAAAAGCAAGTCTATAAAAGCTCAAACTTCGGGCTCCGCGTGTGATCACACACAAAAAACAGTCCAATTAAACACATATTGCTCCCTTAGATTATGGGGACCATTGCCCTAGGTCTACGTTCACGATGCATGTAGTGAAATTCTGATTTCACCACTATATGCTATAAATGTAAAAAAAAGGTTTGAGAAATTCTGTTACCGGCTCATTATACAGTCGTTCTACTGCGACAAGGGATGGACTCCTCTGTTTTTTGAAACACCAAACCCAAAGTGATGGAATTTGAACAGTTCATTTCCTAAAGCTGTAAATAAAGAGGCACTTCATTCAAGCAGTCATCAGTATGCGCGGGCATGCCTCGCATGTCATAAAATCGGAGTAAGCTACTTCACCAGCGCCCCCATTCTTCCTCCTGGGCAATGCTGCATGGGCATCCCACAAGCGAGGCAGGGTAACTGCTGTTACCATCGGTAGCTGGGAGAGGGGCAGTCCCAACCTCCCCGTGCCTGCTCCTCTCCTCCCCTCAGCTACGGAGACACGCAGTCTCAGCAGCACAAAGCCACGAAAGGGTAAGGTGCGAACAGTCATCTCACCCTTCCTCCAAACAGCAAGGTGCTAAGCGCCATAAGGAAAACAACCGTCAGGCAGGGCCCAGGTTCAAAAGATCTGCCCCCACCAGGGGGTCAGACAGTCGGCTATCCGGCCGGGGGTTGCGACAACAGCAGCCCCCACCACATACACAACAGAGACCCAGGGCCTCCCTGGGTCCTATAAATATGAGCAGCATGCTCAGAGTAAACACAATCTGTTTGTGGACCCTGAACGGGGACCCAAGCAAACAGGAGGTTCACTGTTTACTCAGTGTCTTCCAAATCTTCTTGCTTCTTTAGCATTTCTTGAAGTTCACTGTACATCGCAGCATCTTTTTTCTTTCCTGAACATTGTACTGTTCAAAGCAATTGCATTGCAGCCTTAACGAAGGAAGAAGAGGCAACCGAACAGCCAGCGCGGACGGCGTCAATCTCAACATCTCGGCATAGAGGAAAAAGCGAGCGGAGAGCGTGTCCAAAACAAAACAAACAAAGACGCATGCTGCGGAATCATCCCAAGCCAGTGTGAACGAAGGAGAGAGAGGCACCCGAGCAGCCCAGCGCGGACGTTGGCCGATTCAACAACTTACAGGTGAGCCACCGCGCTGGGGCTACGAGGGAGGAAAAATAGACATTTGTGTCAGGAAGAGATACAATTTGTTACAGTGGACCGGAGCCCCCGCGTTATAAGGCAAGCGGGGCAAGATAACACAAGCCAGTTTTAAACTCGGGCAGAGTCACAGCCAGCTTGGTAGCACGGCGAGCCGGGAGATCGTTTTTTCTTGACATCCACGCAGAGCTTGCGAACACAATTTCAAGCTCGGCGGGCCCAAATACTGCAGATTTAAAATCATTTCTACAATATTGCACGGGCACCCTCACAGCGAAACCAATTAGTTAAATACCAGTGAAACAAGCCTGGGGGCTGCCCATTTTTAAAATAAACACTGCACAAAGTGGACACTAGGAGACACTTTTTCTTTGAACCCTGTCAAGAAGGCACCAGCCAACAGTTACCCAGCACGGGCAACAAATAGAACAGGCTCATAGAGCTCGCCGATAGCAACATCTTAACTCCTTGATAAAACTTTTTCATTTTCCTATAACAGGTATAGAAGACCATGGGGTCCAAACGGAAAACACGGGCACCCTCAACACGGTGCAGAAGCCCAAATCACCACAATTGTTAGCAGCCATTGAAGCGGCAGAGCACTATGGATGGGCATGGGTGAGAGAAAACATGTACGGCCTACCCAGGGAAGAAATTACCAGCCCACCCAGCCAAGAGGAGGTTTCTGCACCATTAAAAAGGAGAGAAGTATCCGAAGGCGCCAAAAAAGGTACCAAAAAACTGTCAAAACTATGTGAGAATGTAGCGGAATCACAGCAACTAATGGTAGAAATGTGGGGTAAACAGACACAGCCCACAAGGGAACCTGGGGCCTCAAACCCTACCATCGCAGTAGAACCTACAATAACGGTCGTCAACCCACCCGTAACACTACCTACAGCAACCCCGCCACAACAAGTACAGCAGTTGCCAGTAGCACCCACAGCTATAAATACAACAGCCTCCACAACTCCAGCAACAGCTTCAGCAGGTGCTCTAAAAGCATGGGCAAACCCATGACAGACAACACGGGTGTGACAGGGACACCCGGCAGCAATACAACTGACATTGTAACAATCTGTAATGCACAGTACGACCAAAAAATGAAATCTTTCCAAACAGAGATATTAAATAGATTCAATAGATGCCTGGCATGGAACATTGATACCACAATCAAAGAGGCCATATGGGCCAAGGAATTTATAGAAATCTTTTACCTAATAGAAGCCCAACGCAAAGGGAATGACGCTTTCAGAGACCCCAAAAAGATAGAAGAAAATGCTATTGCCAGAAACGCCCAGGTCGAACAAAACTGGGACAGCTGGTTACAGGCCTTTGCCATCTTAGCAACAATATATGAAGAAAAATTCCCCATGGATGGTAGGAAGATCTGGGCATACGTTGATAAAATAAGGGAAGTAAAAGTAACACAGAGGGGGAAGACATGGCTAGCATACGACATCAGATTTATGAGGAGCATGTCAGAAAGGCCGGCCATTGAGTGGGATGAAGTCCAGAACGATTTATACACCCTCAACGCCGAACCTCCCCAGAAAGAAGATACCATGCATTCTTCTTCCAAAAATAGCAAAAATTTGCAAGGAAGCAAATCCCATGACAATGATAAATCCAAAAAAAGGGAGCAGCCCTTTCGGAGGAACCAGTCTTGGGCGACTAAAAATAATGCCCACAGACAGAACAAACAGCAGGCTAACAAATCCAACATCCCATGCAGAAATTTTGGGAAAAACCAGTGTACATGGGGCAAAGAATGCTGGTACAAACACGCCTGCACAAACTGCAACGGCGACCATGCAGCAAGCAACTACACCAGACTACCAGCCAAGAAAGAAGGATATCCCAATTTTAGAACCAGGACGAACACCCATCAACCCGGGCAACTTTAGGGACGCCCTAAACAACTACCCAGACAAGGAAACCAGCAGGATACTATGGCAGGGTTTCACCAAAGGTTTTTCCATCCCATTTAAGGGCACTGGGTCACATCCCAGCCCGATGAACCTAAAGTCAGCCAGGGACAACCCCCAGATAGTAGAAACCAAAATCAAGGAAGAACTGCAACTAGGCAGGGTAGCAGGTCCCTGGGACGCCATGCCTTTAAAAAACTATTTAATATCTCCACTAGGCCTGGTCCTCAAAAAAGACCCCGGGAAAATGAGACTAATCCATCACCTCTCCTACCCTAAAGGCCAGTCTTTAAACGACGGCATCCCACACACAGAATCCGCAGTATCTTACACTCATTTCCAAGAGGCGGTAAGGCTCATACAAGAGTGCGGCAGAAACGCCTTGATGGCCAAGCTGGACATCGGATCTGCTTTCAGACTTTTGCCAGTCCACCCAGAGTTACAGCAGTGGCTAGGTTTCACTTTTAACAAAGAATTCTATGTAGATAGATGCCTCACCATGGGGTGCACAGTATCCTGTGCACTATTTGAGCAATTCAGTTCCTTTTAGCAATGGACTTTCCTAAAGCAGAGACCAGGGACAAAAATAGTGCATTACATAGATGATTTGATGGTCATAGGGCCACCAAACTCCGGGGAATGCGGCAGGGCTTAAGGAAAACTTGAGCACATGGCCGCACAGTGGGGAATTCCCCTAGCGAGGGAAAAAAACACCAAACCAGACACAAACATAATTTTCCTGGGCATCGAAATAGACACAGCAAAGGGGCTCTGCAGAATCCCCAAAATAAAAATATCAGAATTCCTGTCTAAAATACAAAACCTGATAACGAAAGAAAAGGGGACAGTAAAGGAAATACAATCCTTAGCAGGCAGCCTCAATTTCGCATCCAGAATAATACCTCAAGGGAGGATATTTTCCAGAAGCCTAGAGTTCAAAATCAAATCACTCACCAAACCACACTTGCATATCCGGCTAGGCAGAGAGGTGAAACAAGACCTGGAAACATGGGGAAAATTCCTCAGAGATTTCAACGGGTCTTTACTTTGGCGAACACCTTTAAATACCCGGTCAAACAGGGTCCTATACACCGACGCAGCTGGAAGCAAGGCGTTTGGAGCCATACTAGACTCCGAATGGGTGGCAGGACACTGGCCCAATTCATGGCAAGCAGCAGGGTGGACAAGAAATATCACCCTACTAGAAATATTTCCCATCTGGCTAACATTACACATCTGGGGCAGGCGACTAGCGAATACGGAACTTTTGATCTGGTGCGATAACATGGCTGTAGTGGGCTCCATAAACAGAAGGTCTACGAAATGCCCTTTAGTACTGAAAGTATTACAAGCCATTACAACAGTCACATTACAAGTAAACATTGTACTCAGAGCGAAGCACATTTCAGGGGCAGATAATAACATTGCTGATGCCTTATCTCGCTTCCACTGGACAAGATTCCGAGAGCTAGCGCCGCACGCCCAAGAACAGATGACGCCAATACCAGCAGAATGCTGGGCAATAATGGGAAGACAAGAATAATGGCATCAACGCCACCGCCAGAGAGCACAGGCCGGGATGGCCAACGAAAACCAGGCACCTCTAAAACAGGTGCCAACAACACATTGGCCTCAACGCCAGCACCAGAGAGTGCAGGCTGGGATGACCAATACAAAGTAGGCACCTCTAAAACGGGTGCCAACAACACATTGGCATCAACACCAGCACCAGAGAGTGCAGGCCGGGATGACCAATACAAAGCAGGCACATCAACAACGGGTGCCAACAACCTCACAGGTTTCCTAACGGAGATGGCAGAGAGGGCAGTGGCAAGCACTACTGCAACACAGTACAGTAAGTGTCTGCAAACAGTATTTAAGGCCACAGGTGTAAACCACGTAGAATTAATAACGATTAAAGATATAGAAGTATTTTTAAAATGGGCTCGGGAACAAGGTTTCAAAAGGGATTGGGCTAAAAGACACCTGGTGGCAATTTCATAATTTACAAAAATACGGGGCGATTCAGACCCCACCCAGAACGCCCTCATCTCTTATGCAATGAAGGGATGGGGCAGAATAGAGGGTGCCCAAGTGGACACCCGCCGACCCCTTGATTTCAGCAAACTGGTGCAGATAGCAAGCCAGTTGGAAGCCATATGTTGGCACCCATACGAGATAATGTTATTTAAAACAGCCTTTTTCCTAGCCTACTTTGGGGCTTTCCGGGTAGGAGAACTCATCGCTTCCAGCACCAAGGCCACAAACGGCCTGGGTGTCATGGAAATCAGGGTGAGACAAGAGAGTGTTAACACAGAAATGCAACAGTCGAAAATGGGTGCAAAAAGAACCATCAACATTTGTTGCATCGATGAAGCAACAAACTGTCCGGTTTGCATCACCAACCTCTATTACACACAACGACCCAAAGTGGGGGGGGGAGTTTTTTAATCCACAAGGATGCATCGGCCCTAAACCGCTACCAATTTAAAGGAGTCCTGATAAAAGCAATCAGCAAAGCAGGGTGGGATTCCAAACAGTTCGGCACTCATTCCTTCAGGATAGGTGCTGCCACTGCAGCATGGCAGGGAGGCTTAGCACTGCAACAGCTAAAAAACATAGGGAGATGGAAGTCAGACTGTTATAAAAGATATATCAGACCACAACTGATATAGCCATCCTCCCTAAAAAAATTCTTTCTTTTCCCTCCCTCCCACCACCACAGAAACAACAGGCGAATCGAGGACCACACTCCGATCAGCATGGATAGTTGGCCACTCATTCGTTTTCAGGACAAGGTAGATGGGCAGACGAGACTAAAGAAGGGCCACCTTTCAGAAACACCATTACTTCATGGTGGGGATACAGAGGCCTACGTTGGTCAGACGTCCACGAAACACTAGCAGAATTGGTGGCATACAGGGACCCCCCAGAATTCCTGATCATTCATCTAGGGGGCAACGACCTAGTCAACACGGCTAGACGCGTCCTATGTGAAGAAATCTGCTCCTCCCTAGCAGGCATTTCGCACAACTGGAGGGGTACTGAAATATACTTCTCAGCCATCTTACCAAGAAAGAAATGGCTAGGGGCCAACTGCTACAAATCTATAGACATATCCAGAAGACCATTGAAATGGACGATAGAGAGATTCTGTATGACAAGAGGACTGGGTTTCATAAAACACCCAGCCATTACACTAGGCAACCCAGACCTCTTTCTCCACAATGGCACCCATTTGTCTAACCAGGGCATGGAGCATTTCTTTCGGGAAATCAATGCAACACTTGCTCACAGGGGCTGTCTCTAGGGCATACTCTTGGGGGAACACAGTCAGCCGGCAACCTGCCCATGTGTCGCGGCACGGGTCAGAGGGGGTAACCTCAGGACCCGGTGCCCAAAAGTATGGTACCATCATGATATGTGATATTGTTATTGCCATAACTCATATCTGTACAATAAAATCCTACGGCCTTTTATTGCCAACACTTGACACAAGTTGTGAGCCTATCATTACGGGAGAGGGTTTGGGGTTCGGCCAATACTAATGCATGCATATGGGTTCAGCAGTTATGGGCAATGCTGCATGGGCATCCCACAAGCGAGGCAGGGTAACTGCTGTTACCATCGGCAGCTGGGAGAGGGGCAGCCACAACCTCCCCGTGCCTGCTCCT
Organism: Ambystoma mexicanum; assembly: GCF_040938575.1. Lineage (NCBI taxonomy): Eukaryota > Metazoa > Chordata > Amphibia > Caudata > Ambystomatidae > Ambystoma > Ambystoma mexicanum. The sequence continues at coordinate 649,930,461 of NC_090930.1, read as the reverse complement.
CTCCTCCCCCCAGCTACGGAGACACGCAGTCTGAGCAGCACAAAGCCACGAAAGGGTAAGGTGCGAACAGTCATCTCACCCTTCCTCCAAACAGCAAGGTGCTAAGCGCCATAAGGAAAACAACCGTCAGGCAGTCCCCAGGTTCAAAAGATCTGCCCCCACCAGGGGGCCAGACAGTCGGCTATCCGGCCGGGGGCTGCGACAACAGCAGCCCCCACCACATACACAACAGAGACCCAGGGCCTCCCTGGGTCCTATAAATATGAGCAGCATGCTCAGAGTAAACACAATCTGTTTGTGGACCCTGAACGGGGACCCAAGCAAACAGGAGGTTCACTGTTTACTCAGTGTCTTCCAAATCTTCTTGCTTCTTTACCACAGAACCCACCCACCCTAAAAAAGGGGAGAACAAAAAGAAGTACAAGGCACTGTACGGTGCCCACAACAAGTCGTGGGACACAAGTAGGTGGCACGAGTCAGAGTGGGTTACCTCAGGACCCGGTGCCCAAAAGTATGATACCATCATGATATGTGATATTGTTATTGCCATAACTCATATCTGTACAATAAAATCCTACGGCCTTTTATTGCCAACACTTGACACAAGTTGTGAGCCTATCATTACGGGAGAGGGTTTGGGGTTCGGCCAATACTAATGCATATGGGTTCAGCAGTTATGTGTTTGCTTTGCCGTCTCTTTCAGCAACTCAATTCGATCGGTGTCATCACTGTGTGGGGTGTCTCCGGCTGTGTGTCAAATGGTAGGTGTTGTGTGCGGCCCATTTAACTGTGGGCGTGTTGCCCCTTTGAGGAAACGAGTCATGAACTTGTCATGACTCGTTTTAATAAAAGGGGCTCTGCTGGCACGTGAGCAGCAGTGAGCAGGGCCCGAGGAAGTGGAAAACTCTGTCTCTGCGTGCTTCTTTGGTCTTTGTCCCGCCGTATGACCACAGCCTGTGTGACAGCCTATGGTGTTTGAATCCAGTCATCCGGATTCTGCAGCGTGGCCCCTGCGGTCTGCCTGCTGCGTGAGCATAGCTCTTTGTTCACCGGGAGATCCCAGCATTCGGTGCAACATGGCCTGGTGACTGTGGGTGGGTCGCCACGGTAAGCAGGAGTAGCGAGGGCACACGCTTGAGAACTGGCAGAGTCAGTATGTGAACATGAGGTCGCCCAGTGTGTAGAAGGAGCAACGCAGGAAGCTGGGAGACAGATGCTTTGCCGACCTTGTGGATAATGGGATAATCAGCCACTTAGAAGCAAGGCATAAAATAAGCGGTATCGCATCGCAGTTTGCGATACAATACCGCTTATTTGCTTTATATTTCAATATTCATGTTGCACTAACTGCGACATGATTCACAGAGCAAAGATCTTAAGTACAGTTTGCCTGACCTGTGCTTGGAGAGCACAGCACACAGGCGAGGCAGAGGCCAGGCTCCCGGGCTGTGCTGATACATTTTATCAATATTTGTGCCCAGGCAATGTCCCTTCCTGTGGAAATCCCAGCAGCACCAGAGCATGGAGAACGAGTTAAAGGCATCTCCAATTACAGCCCCCATGACCACGACCCAGAACCCCCCGTCGTCCATGTGTGGAGGGGGGGAGGGGATGCAGCACAGCATGTATTTGTGGGGCCTCTGCCGGCCCCGGCGCAGATTTAGAGACCACCTATTTCCCCTGAGGCAGAGGGTAAACACAGGCAGGGCCTGATCAGGAGCAGATGGGAGGGGGGGAGGCGGAGACACGTCCTTCAAGGGGTTTGTGCCCTACATTAGACAAGTGCTGACTTGAGAAGCAACTAACGTGATTGTTATAGTAGCTCAGTGGGTTAGCGCATCTGTTACTGAGCTATGCATGTGAATTGTCAGGTTAATAGTACAGCTTCTTGCCCAGTGAGGAGGCTGAGGTCACAACTCGTTGGTAGGATCCGTGGTGTGCCTTCTTAAGGCCTTTGATTTACTGCCGTCCTGCGCTTCAAAAAAAGTTTAGAAAGACTTGGCCCTGCATGGTGTGTTATTAGTACGGGACTCGCACAGCCCAGCACTGTTAACACAGCATGCATCCATATTGCATTCTAATGTTCGTTGAAGAGCAGAACTGCAGTGATCTGCTGCCAGACAGCACTTCAAATTACATTTAGAAGGTCTTAGGCGTGCAATCCTGTCTACATTTAAAAATCCAAAACCTTGAGATTTGTACGGCTCAGAGCATCTATAATTAATATAAACTCTGTCCTCGACTCAATGCTTCAAAACAATTTTTAAGGTTTGCTAGTAGTACACCCAATACTTAAAGCCACATGAGATAGGTCAGCAGGTTGAGCGCTCACTGCTGCGATCTGAGTGTGGTCTGCAGGTAGCAGGTTTCGAATCCCAGCAAGGCCAACTCAGCCTTTCATCCTTCCAAGGTGGATAAATGAGTACCAATTTCGGTTGGGTGATATTGTATCTAAATGTGCTCTGTAAAGCGCTTTGGATCAAAGCGCTATATAAATAAAGACATCATTATCATGACAAAAAATGCAGTGATCTGCTTATTGATTAATCCATTCAGTCTGCATATGCAGTGTGGAGAAAATGGTAATTTCAGCATGAATGTAATCCCGTTTGTGTACCAAATAAGAGCACATCATGAAAATGAGACGGTTTTAATTTTTTTCTCTTGTAAATGAGACAGACTTGGGTACTCAACTGGTGTTTTATTTGAGCTTTGATACAATATAGCCAATGCCTACTCAGTTTGGATCAGTGACTATTATATTAACAAAGAGGTGTTCATTCTTACAGTGGGGGCACTCTGGCATTTGCTGATTGAGCATCATTGTGTACCCTTTCTCTTTTGGGCATCCTATGATCACTGCTGAGGGAAGACGTGCACTGCTTTTATTGCAAGCCTTGAAAATCACAGAGGCTTCATGCTCTTTCTCGGATACCCAGAGAAAAGCATGAAAACACGGAGGCTCTGAGACTATCCTGGAAGTTAGGCAGGGCTGTCTGCAGGCTGTGGTATCAGTGTGGTGTTGTGTGCTATCCAAGTGTCTGTGAATAATATTTCTCCTGCCCGATGTTTTGCAGAAGATGTTATTCCCAGCCGTTTGCTAGCAGTCAGCCCTGCACTGTAACACAACCTGCAGGCTTCAGGCCTTCTAAATGTCTTTAAAGCGATGGACTGCAGCAGGGCGTGCTGAGGACGTGTCACAGCTTGTGCAAGCCCATTTCAACATGCTTGGTGGCCTCTCTGCCTAGAGCTAGGATAAAGTCTGAGGCACGCGGTGGTGCATACAATCTAATGACAAAGAAAAACAGCCAGGGGGTAAATAGCTGCAGATTGACACAAGACTGCCATGCAACAGGTAACTGAATCACTAAACTTCCACCGAAAAACTATTAATCCTTCTTTATCAGCAATGGTCTATTTTAGAGACAATGAGGTGATCACACTTCTAGATACCGCAGAGGCCCAGGGAAGGTGACGGCCTACAGCAAATGCAGCTTGTGTAATGTGTGCGATGCAAAGTGTGCATTTAAAGTATGGAATAAATGAGTATGTTGCTGTGGCATAAGATTCCTGGCTGCCAACATAGGGCTGTTGCTGGGGGGACACCTTGTGGTGCAGGCCCCTTTCAACTGAAAAAGTTGAAAGGCCTGGCCGCTGCCCCTGGACTGCAGGAATTTGCTGCTGTCCTGCGCTTCCAAGAGCATTTAGGAGACATTTGCCTGCATGCTATATGTGTGCTATAAAGTGGCTGGGAATGTTATATCTCCCGCCCGATGGTTGGCGGGAGAAATATTATTCCCTGCCATTTGCAGTTGGCCCGCACTAATAACCTATAGGCATGAGTCCTTCTACGTGTTGTTTGAATGCCCACATGATAAATGCATGGTGCCTGCACTACATAGTTAAAAAGACCCTGCAATTACTACTGCTAAACATTTCATGGTTAGCCACAACTGCACCTTATTTAGGCAATTGCGGCATTGCAATTAACTGCTCATCCCTTTGAAAATAGATATATAAAAATTGCTAATCATTTAGGTTGGCTTGCTAATCAAATTTTTTTTGTAGCAATTTCTGCTTATCATTGTGCAAAACTAATTTATGCCTTGTAGAATGGATAAAAGACAGTTAGTTATTGTACCCGTTGTTCAATATCAGCACTTTCAAAACCCACATTTTAGATTTTTGCGTAGTGAAACTGTTTTAGTTTTTCCAAGAAATTCCTTATTCAAGAAATTCCTTTCCAAGAAAGATCTTATGGACAATATCATATGACATGTAATAAGATAATAATTATAATAATGTGGTGATTTGCGTAGGCTTCTTGTACGTGATAGGTACTTGCATAATGTGTCATGTATTTCCTCTAAATGCTAAGTACTTATTTTCTTTTTTTAAATATTTTTTTTATTTATTGTGCTTTTAGTCATACCCTGACTTTTTACACAGTTCTTATTAGTGAGTAACAAACATGAAAGTTGCAATACTTCATCGTAAAACAGATAATTAATCAGAGTATAGAAGAAGAAATAGATTTACATTTCATTGATTTCTGTTCATAAGGAGATGTTTACAAGATTTATTTCATTGAGCAATTTCAACAGCTCTATTGGCAAGAAGATGTTGTTACCAGCCGATAGCCTATGCCAAAAGTCTTGGGAGTTGAGCCACTCTGTGTGGTGCACAAATCTTGCGTAATATTTTTCTCTTATTGATAGTGTGGCTGTGAAGGTTATTATGAGATGTCTAATACCGTGAACATACTCTTCTCCACATAGATCGCGTTCACCTTCTTCATGATAGAATGTATAAAATATTGTCATGGTTTTGTTTGTTTTTAATAAATGTAAACGAAAACGTAGGAATTCAGCACACCATGGGGATTAGGAAATCTTCTTAAATATGGTAATACATATTTACTAGATTTTTCGCAAACACTGAATTGCTTTGCTCTTTTGAGGTCACAGAATAAAGCTCTAGTTGTAATTCAGTCATTTCTTAACAGGGCATGCTTTACTTTGTCTGGATTTTCCATCAGAGATTCACTTGTTACCTCACTATTCTGTAAGATTTGGTCAGTGCCTCTTTTTAAAATGAGCAAGAACTCACTCTTATGTAAGATGGTATGATCTCTTATGTTCTCAAGCAAGGAGTGTTTACAATGATCTAAAATGGATCTATATATGAGTAGTATCTTCCAGTCAAACTGTGATTGGAGAGAGTATAAGCCCAATCCGTATCTAAGACATGCAGTGGGAAGGAACATGGGGAGACATAGAGTTTTATTTCCATATTCGACCTTCTATTATTGCCCAGTTCAATTTGCGTGCGTTATGATTAAGTTCCATGCCACAGAATAATGCTGGAAGCACCTTCCTTTACAGATCTTTAGCAGCGGTAGCAATGAGAATCTGCATAAGGCTTTCAGTCGTTTTTTGTTGTTGACTTATGCACTGAGTGACTTTCGGCTCCAGGTCATCAGTCAGATCTTTCAACGACTGGGTTGTTCTTAGATTGAAGCCTAGATATTTGAACTTTTTTACAACCGGCAAGGTTCAATCATTCATACTGCAGTTCATGACTTTTTTACCTTTTGATTGTTGGCCAAAAATCATTATGTTCACTTTAATAGTATTAATTATTAACTCGTTTTCATTTGCGTATTGTTCCATAGCCCATTAAAAGGTGTTGTAATCCAACAGGTGTGTGATCTATCAAGGCTTTGTCATCTGCATATGCTAGGAAATGCATAGGGTTTTCACCTATGCTAGGGCATGCAAGCGAGTGTGCTCGCAAAAAGTCTACCAGGTCTCCCAAGTAGAGATTAAAAAGGCATGCAGCTAAAATACACCTCTGCCTTACCCCATTTACGATAGTTGTTTCAGGAGAAAGGTCTTCTCTGAGATTTAATCTTACTCGGAAGGTAGTGTGTTGATGGAGGGCTATTATGATGGCAAGCAGACCCTCTGGAATACCCCAAATTCTTAATTTGGGCCACAATTTGGCTCTATTCAACAAATAAAAGGCCCTTGCGAGGTCGATCATGGCAATGTATGTAGGTTTTAGTTTGGTGCGAACACTAAGATCTTTTAAAGTGTAAAGTATTAATCCATTAAGTGTAGTAGAAAGTCCTTTCCGCAAATCCAGTCTGTTGTTTAACAAGAATCATTCTGCTCTCGGGTCATTTTACTAGATCTTTAAACACCAGGACTAAGAACATTTTGCTATCACAATCTAGAAGGGCTATTGGACGATAGTTACTAGAGTCCATTCTGTCTCCCTTTTTATAAATGGCTATGACAATAGCTTGCTTCCAAGATTTAGGCAATGATTCACTTTTGATGATGTTTACAAAGAGACCATATAGAATGGGTACAACGTCCTTTCGTCGCGGGATGTTTTTTCGTGGGGTTTTTAACGTGAATTTTTTTGGGAAAAACCCATCAAATTTTTCTGAAAATGGGGGGTTTGGGGGAGGAATCTCCCCAAACAAAAAAAAAAATTCGATAGCTTTTTTGGAGAAAACCCTACGAAAAAACATCCCACGATGAAATGACATGGAACCATAGAATGCTGGACCAGGATTGTGTGTCTGATTTTAAGATCATATTTGTGAGGTCATTGGGACCAGCTGCTCTAGATCTTGATGGTTTTGTGACTCTATTTCAACTTTAGATATAGTAAGTGCCCAATTAATTCTTTCCCTGACTGTCTTTTTAATATAGCTTTCCTCATCAAAATAATGCATACTGAGCTTGGATTTTGAAGGTTTTTTTGCTTGGCTTGAGGTGTAGCGGTTTATTGAGAATCCACTCTCAACACGGGGAGTCCCTTCCCTCCCCACTCAAGTGGTTGGTCAACAAACTGTTTAACAGATTCTTTTTTAGCCCTATCTCAGACACATATCATGCCCCTTGGACAGTGAGCCAAGAACCATGCCGGTGTGCGGGAAATCTATTGGTATTTATTTAAATAAAAAATAATTGAAATTTGCATAAATATGTCAAAAACAGCACACACAATCAACTTCTCTCAGCACAAAGAAATCACAAAAGTTATTAAAAAAGAACCCAGACATAATTCTTTCCATAAATTTCACTTCACAGAATAATTACACTGATCAATAAAGAAGGTATAGGCGACCCAACCTTTGGTACAAGCTTGTACTAAACAGTTTTGGTAGCGTGTTGAGCAGTCAGGCTTATCTCAAGAGGGGAAATGTGGGCTGTAGTGGAGTTACACAAAGATTCACAGTTACAACTATTCAAATAAACTATTACACTCAAGGCTTCTTGTATAAACAATTATTAATTTATGTATCAGTCAGTTATAAAGTCTTCTTTAGAAGGGAGCGATATACTAGTAACATACAAATGCACTTCAATACTGTACACTCTAAGTTTCTGAATCAGACAAGACCCTTTCAGGATGGTCCACAGACACAACCTACACGCACAGGTGACTTCAGTAACAAGGGTGCTGGGGACATTAATATCTTACTGTTGGCATTCAGAACACTCTTAAAAAGTTGGTAAAAGGCAAAGGTTATTAAAACACAAGAAATTACAAATATTCATAAGCAGGGCAAATACTTTCAGATTGCACTTAGGAGAGTCATTCAATTCAAATAGGTTAAGCCAAAGTCAATGGGCAAAAGTCTTTGTATAGGATGCAGCACTTCATGTAAGTAAATAGAAAAGTCTTTGCACAAGTTCTTAGGAGACTTTGATAAAAAGAAGAATGAAATGTAGGGCCACAAGCTGATTACAAGAACTTCCACAGCAAGAGGTAAGTTCTCTTAGACTTGTTTTACAGTGCCTTGGTAAAGAAGAAAAGATGCAGCTGATGATTTTGGTTCCTGTGCAGCTCTGCAGATCTCACTTTTCCTGGGCCTCAGTCGTGGGGACAAGAGGGAGTATGTCGGGGGACTCCTGCACTGCACTGGCACTGTCAAAACTGTCAAACTTTACTTTCAGTGGCTGTTTTGCGTTTCAGCTCCTTGCGGTACAGAAAATAGCAATAAGCGCGGTTCTTGGCTGTCAAGGTGGACTGTTCTTACTTCTGGGGTCCCTCACTCTGCTGAGGGGGCTCAGACTTGGTCAGTCCTGCTTCGTGGAGTCCGGAGGATCTTCCAAAAGCTTTTAGGCCAGTTTAAAAGTAACACACACAATCTGGTGTTCCTCTCCCTGGCTATACGGTTCCTGCAGCAACTCTGGGAAATTCAACCAGCTCCAAGATGGGTGTCCAGGTGGTTTACTTTGGAGTTGATTGGTCCCACCAACTTAAAGGGAGAAGTCGTCCTTGCAGGGGCTTCTCTGTCAATGTAAACTTGGCAAGTAGTCACTGCAGCAGGGCTTCACCGGACAAACCAACAGTCCAGGAGTTGCAGCAGGTGTCCTCTTCAAGCTCTTCTTCGGTTCCTTCGTCCAGTGGTTGACTCTGCCTTCCAAACCAAAAGACTCACCTTTTATTCAGTTCTCTCCCATTCATTCCAGCCTAGCTGTCACTCACCCAGCAGGGTGGCTGTCCTTGACGGACAGTCAGCCAGCCAATCACCACAGAGTGAATTTGGGTCTCCTAGGAGACTAAGCATAGGGAGTTTCGGGCACCTCCCTCACTTCCTTCCTACCTAAGACACTCTGGAGCCAGAGGCGGGTTTCTCTCAGAAACCCAGCCAAAGGCGAAATGAACAAAGAGACCAAACCTAGTTTGGCACGCAGAGAAACTCTCTAGAAGGACTTTCTACAAAGACCTGGCGAAAAAAGAAAACCGGCACCATTTCAGCAAAGATGGCTATACGTCATTTTGAAAAAGATGAAAAAGATGGCTCCCGTGGTTACTTTACCGGAGCCGCGAACGGTCGTGGTTAATGCAAACAAAGGTAGTTCAAAACTAAACCACAGCCACCAGCCAGTCAATTGAGGAAAGGGCAGACTAAAAAATGTTTCATGAACATTTAGACACAGTGGATACTAGCACTCTGTTGTGAGATAGGGTGTGCTGGGTCTAGCAAGTACAATGCTAAGTAAAGTCAATTTCACTTTACTGCTCTGAGAAACAGTAGTTGATTCCAGAGAAGGTATTTAAACCTTAGGAAATCTGCAAGACTTCCCTGTGGCACTGCATTGAATGTGCTTTGTGACACAATTGTGAAAGATAATGCCTATGGAGTTGGTTAGGCTCCATAACCAAAAAGAAACACAGTGTATAAGATAACATTAAAATACATGAGAGAGTGGGAAAAAGGATCTCACTCTCTAGGTTAAAAAATCAAGTCCTGAAAATCCAGCAAAGTTGCTGGGGGTCTCTTAGGTGGGGGGAATTAGCACATTTTTGAGAATTCTCCCTAACAATGTTGTGCGATTTTGATTTTCCTGCAGGCTTAAAAGGCTAGCAGTAGGAGTTCAAGATTGGTAAAAATATATATAGCAGTTTTAATTTCGGCCAAACCTTTGCTTTAAATAAACACAGGGTGATTTCTTGCTTTGTTTTTCAGAACCCCCTTGCTTTGGTCTAGGTTGGGAAGTCAGACAGAAAATTGGAATGCTTTGGGGAATTTTGGATTTCAGGACCCCCTTACTGAAAGGCCTGTGTTGGGGAAGCTGGATAAAAAGGGTTGGACTGATTTAAGAACAAAGACACCTCTCTTCCTTCAAGAAGTCTGGGTCAGCTGGACAACAAGTATTACCTAATTAAATTATAGACTATAGTTTTCAGCGGACACTGGGAAGTGAGCTTTGTTAATTTCGAATTTTAACAAAATTCACCTCGTAGTGTTCTGCCAAATGGGGAATTCATTAAATTAATATTTTTGGTTACATAGGCTAAGGATCTATGCAGTTTCGCCCCGCTACCCACTATAAAGGGAAAGGATTCAAGGCAAGCAGACTCCCCCCGCCTTTTGGTTTTCCAGGGCTTAGTTCTACTTACAAAGCAAGCCTCTTTTTAAGGTTCAGGAAAGCCAGCTGCATCTCAGGACACTCTGGAAAGATAGGGCAGGGGTCTGGTCACTCCACTCTCAAAGATGGCCTCCCACTCTCCACAACAGGACCCAGTCAGCTTTGAGACTTTCCTAGAAATAGACAGCTCCACCCAGTTGCACTCTCAGCAATCTCCTCTCGTGTCTCCTTACAGCTGTCAGATGGTAAGTTTCAGCAACATTCCTGTCTTTCTCCTTTCTCTGTTTCCCCAGTTTTTGTGTGTCCCCTGTCCTAATGCAGCCCCTCTTATATAGCAGAAATTACATCACCAATTTTACAATCTGGGGGAAGTACCCTGCAATAATCCCTGCCACTAGGATTTGACAGTTACCCTCTCTCTCTCCGCCCCCAGTCAGGATAGGTTTCGGGGTTTGGATCAACATCGGTATATTCCCGTTTGTCATCATCCTTGGTTCTCCTTTCAACTTTTTGGCAAAAAATAATTATATATCACAACTTCATAATTGTACTAGCAACTGTCATACTAAATACGGCCATTGACCATAGTGTTTCTCCGAGTGGCACAGGCTAAAAAACACAGTATTGTTTCTTTTCTAGTGTGGGTAATGTTGCTATGTGGCAGGGTTTTCAGGGTACAGTTATGGCTCTACACCTCAACTGGGCCACTCCTACCTTACTAGTCGCTGCTGGTTGATGGCTGGCCACTGGCTTCACCTGCTGACACCTGCAGACACCACCTGGAGCCGCCTCAGTAGGAGCCGCCCTTTGCCTTAGGCCCTTAGTCACAGGGGCTGCCGGGCAGAGGGCTGCCCTGGAGGGGTCTTTAAGAGGGCTCTACGGGCCAATGGGAAGGTGCTCGGCAGGATGGGAAGTGGGTGGAAGGGCCAACACGGAGAGGTAATGGAGGGACAAACGTTACAGTACACGAAGGGGGAAACAAAGAGAACAAACACGGGAGCAGGTCAGGGGAGGGAAAGGGCTACAACATGGCTACTGGGTGTGGGAGAAAGCTCAAGGCGCCAAGAGTCAGAACAAGGGCACCTCACTTACCTGCTATGCAGGCACCACGCCGGAGTGAGGAGGACCAGCAACGGGGGACACACCCTAGCAGATGGTGTAACAGGGCCAATGGGCCAATGGAAAGGTGCTGGGTGGGATGGGAGGTGGGTAGAAGGGCCAACACAGAGAGGGAGTGGAGGGACAAAACATTACAGTACACAAAGGGGAACAAGGATAAACAAACACAGAAGCAGGCCAATGGGCCAATGGGAAGGTGCTGGGTGGGATGGGATGCGGGTGGAAGAGCCAACACGGAGAGGGATTGGAGGGACAAACGTTACATTACACGAAGGGGGAAACAAAGATAAACAAACACGGAAGTGGGTCGGGGAGGGAAAGGACTCGAACACGGTCACTGGTTCCCGAGAGAAAGCGCTAGGCCCCAAGGGTCAGAACAATGGCACCTCACATACCTGCTTTGCAGGCACCATGCTGGAGCAAAGAGTACCAGAAATGGGGGTCACAGATCCTAGCAGATGGTGTAACAGGGCCAACGGGCCAATGGGAAGGTGCTGGGTAGGAGGGCAAACCCAGAGAGGGATTGGAGGGACACACATTACAGTACACGAACGGGAACAATGATAAACAAACATGGGAGCGGGCCAACAGGCCAATGGGAAGGTGCTGGTGGGATGGGAGGCAGGTGGAAGGGCCAACACAGAGAGGGATTGGAGGGACACACATTACAGTACAGGAAGGGTGAAACAAAGATAAACAAACACGGAAGAGGGTCGAGGAGGGAAAGGGCTACTACACGGCCACTGGGTGCCAGGAGAAGGTGCAAGGCACCAAGTTTCAGAACACTGGCACCTCACTTACCTGCTATGCAGGCACCACACTGGTGCGAGAAGGACCAGTAATGGGGGTCACGGACCCTAGTAGATGGTGTAACAGGGCCAACGGGCCAATGGGAAGGTGCTGTGCGGGTTGGGAGGCGGGTGGAAGGGCCAACCCGGAGAGGGATTGGAGGGACAAATGTTACAGTACACGAAGGGGGAAACAAAGATAAACAAACACAGAAGCGGGTCGGGGAGGGAAAAAGCTGCAACACGGCCACTGGGTGCTGGGAGGAAGTGCAAGGTGCCATGGATCAGAACAATGGCTCCCCCGCCAGCTGCACACCTGCACTGCCTCCTGGCAACCCCTTCACTCAGGGCTGTTTCTGTATCCCTACAAACCCCAGCTCTTGACACTTGATGTCTGCACTTACCTGTGCACTTGCAACTAGCTGGCAGCACTTTTTACCTATTATTTTATTTATTTACTAGTGTTGATCCTATGTACTGCCCCTTTCTCCCCTGCACTTTTCCCTTCCCCCTGCCCCTGCACTTGCGCAATTTCAATGTCACCTGGCCTAGTAAGATCGTTGTCTCTGTCTTCCCTCTGTTCTCCCTCCTTGCCTCCTCGTGCCTTAAAACACTTGCGTATAGGAGCATTATAAATGCAATATGATATCATATCCTATTATACCTGGGGTCATGACTCTAAAATAGCAGGACACAAAGGAGTGGCAGCCACCTCTGCCCTTATCACGCTGACGTTTTGGTGGCCTACTATATTAACCGACATCAAGCATTAGGTTCAAGCCTGTACAGTTTGTGCGAGGAGCAAGTCTTCTACCCCCCGGCCAGTGGGGCTGTTAGAACAACCCAGACTCCCTACTGAACCTTGGAATCACATCTCTACTGACTTCATAGTAAAACTACCTCCGTCCCAAAGATGTACAGCCATTATGGTTACTGTGGATAGCTTTAGCAAACTTGCCCATTTCTCACAGTTGAAAGGGGTTCCTTTGGCCCCAGAGATGGCTCAGATCCTCCTACGAGACATCATCAGGCTACACGGTCTACCAGAAACTATCATATCTGACAGAGGGTCTCAGTATACATCAAGATTTAGGAAGACTGTGTGGACTTTTGGGAATTGAGCGGGCACTCACATCAGGATGCCACCCAGAATCCAATGGCCAAACAGAATGCCTGAATGGTACCATGGAGCAGTACCTCAGGCTTTTTCCTAACAATGAACAAAGCAATTAGGCTTCTCTTCTATCCACTGCAGAGTTTGCCTATAACACATTCCACCACAAAGATGTCTCTGTTCTTCTGTCTTTATGGCAGACATCCCCGGGCTTTTCCATCTGCATCCTTTCCCCCAACTACTCTACCTACTGTCGACTCTCTGATGGACTCCATAATCATAGCACAAAGAACTGCTTTGTTCAATTTGGAGGAGAGTTGCAAAAGATACAAGGAGCAGGTGGACGCCCATCGTCGACCAGCGCCAGAGTGGAAGGTGGGTTAACTCTTGTGGCTTTCCACCAAACATCTCCGTAGGTGGGCTCATCCATCCAAATTAGCGCCCAGATTCCTGGGTCCATATCCCATTTCGTCTCAGATCAACCCAGTGGTTCACAAGATCAAACTACTGAAACAGTTAAGCCGCATCCATCCAGTCTTCCACACATCCCTATTGAAGCCTTACATCCCTGACCGGTTACAGATGAGGGACACCTTCAAGACGTCTATTAAGGATCCATCTTTAGACTCCTACGAGGTCAAGAAGATAGTTGACTCCCGCTATTACAAGGGTAGTCTAAAATATTTGGTCAGATGGAAGGAATATTCCCCAGTGGAGGACTCTTGGGAACCAGTTTCCAACATATCAGCTCCCAGATGCCTACAGAATTTTGCCCATCTACATCCGAGGAAGGCAGGGGTGTTCACTCCTGGAAGGAGGCATAGTGTCTAGAATGGCCGTGAAGGGAAGTTGTGGAGCCAATTGAGAAGCCACCATCGATAGTCCCACCACGCTATTCCCAGCGCAGTCTAGTCTTTCTGACCGTCTTTCTTATCTTTCTCCTGACCACGCCCTCCTGCGCGTTGCAACTTTAATGTATGCTGTACAATGCTTCAGCTGAGTTTGCTTGCGTCCTTGGCTGAATTCTGACACTAGTGCTTTCCGAATTCCACCCTTCGTCCTCCTCTGCCTTCTTCGGCCTTGCTGTTTGTTATTTGCCTTTCTTTCTCTTCTTTTGTTTAACTTCATTTCACCCTTTCGTGACCTTTGCCGCTTCCGCCTTTTACTATATTCCTCTTCTTGACTTTCAGCATTTCGTTTCCCCCAGTCACTTTTTTTCTTTTGCTTTCCTGCCTTTCCTCATCTGTACAACCTTGGCGTACTGCGTCTGGGTTCGGTAGGATGTCCCTGCCCATTTTTATCTTGACTGGTGCTTTATTTTTACTGACTTTAGTCACGCCTCCGGGTTTCTTTCCCTCTGCCTGAGTTTCCGTTCCTCTGTGCTCCTCACATATTGCCAACTCTGAGGAGCAGGTTCTTGTTCTGCCTCTCTTTTCATTTTTCCTGTCTTTGGGGTTCTCCTGAGTTTTCCGGCGTTGTTGGCTCCACCCTAACTACTTATCTCTGAAAACTATTGGCACTCAGGTTCTCTGGGTTCTTTTCTCAGGTTCTCCTGACATTGGTTCTCCTTCTATTTCTTCTGAGAGGTTCTCCCTCTTGTCAGGTCTTTCTCGCCTTCCTGGTTCCCCTGCCATTCTTACCTCCTACACTCAAGGTTTTTACTGCCTTTCGGTCATCTCATCAGATTCCGTGAAAGAGACTTCATCTACCAACTTCCAATGGAATTCTAACCATCTAACCAGTATTCAGAGTCTGCAAGTTTCCAGGATTTTGTTCTGCCAATGGCTTTTTCCCCCTAACCTGGACTACTCAGGAGAGGCGCCATTCTTGTCTTGGTGGTACTACATCAGACGACAGTGGTGAATTCCCAGAACGGACCCTACCACCCTACCTCTTCAAGAAGAAGCCAGGAACACCTGAGGAAATCTTCACTGAACTTTCCGCATCTGATGCTTGATCCAGTGGAAGTGACACCGAAACTCATATGAGGTCTGCCCAACTTGACAGACCCAGCAGTGCAGGGACACTTCCCTTGTGAATAAGCTTTAGCGGCAGCGACTTTGCAATTCAAAAGTCTTCAACCATTACTATGCGTTGTCCGGTGACATAGTGCGTGTAGCATGCAGTGTTTTCGATCTTCGAAAAATCCAAGTCGACTTTCACGACTCAAAAGGATTTGGGGTATGAGGTTATTCTATCGAATGCATCCATACTTCCCATACACTGTCACCTAGTCAATCCTGCGACATTTGTTGCTGAGCCAGTGAAACCTGATGATATTGTCCACGATTGTGCAATATATGAGGGAGAAGAGGAAGAGAAGACAAATGTTAAGGAGCATGCTTTGGAGGGAGGTGAGGTACTTTTTATTGATGGGTCCTCGACAATTAGTCAGGATACTGATGGACATACGGGTGCAGCTGTTGTGGGCCTTGTGGATGGGGAATACCAGGTAAGAGTAAAGAAACGGTTGCCTTCACATTACTCCACACAAGCGGCGGAACTAGTGGCACTCATAGAGGTACTAGAAATAAGTAAGGGGAAGGTGGTCACTATTCATTCTCACTCTGTGTATGTAACCGCCATGGTGCATACTGGCTTGTCAAGGTGGCAGAGAAGAGGGTTTAGGAGATCTGACAGCACCCTTGTCCAACCTGCTGCACTGCTATCCAGATGAATCGAAGCACTAACCCTGTCCACAGAGGTAGGGATTGTTAAGTGCGCTGAGCATATTGTAAGGAAGGCATGGTATCAACAGTAAGACAGACACAAGTGACCACAGTTTAAGAGTGTTTATTGAACTTTCACAATGGTGTGTTAAACGCCTATTTGAACATAAATCTAAAGATGGGAGCAAGCTACGACCATCAAATAATAAAAATGCAGTCCTAGTGGAGTCTTGTCAACATAAAAGGGCCTATACTAAATAACCTATTGCCAATCCTTACTACTAAATTACAAATAAAGGTGGGGTGATGTTCATGTAAAAGTAGTGTTCACAAAATGATACTTCAGGATGTTCGGGCTGTTGGCCTCCTTTCCCCACATTTTCAGCATGGGACAGGTGGTTCACTCGAGCAAAGCACACACTGTGGCTTCTGCGGCATGAGGATACAGTTCATTTTCACAGTTCACGACCTCCTGTGTCCAAGTCTCTTCGCATCTGGCAAATCTCTTGACTCAGAGGGCCTGGTGTGCACAAAACAACACATAAATGTTCTTTTCCTTTATCAATATTTCAATTTGGGTATTCTGCCTGGATCCCCCTCACCCTGGCTCAGATCCGTTACAAACCAAAAAGTGCAACATTGGATCCCCCTCTTCTGGGCTCAGATCCCTTTCAAACTATGTTCAGATAATCCTTTCTCGGGTGACTCACGGTTCACCCCGGATCCCCCGTCAGCCGGGCTCAGATCCCTTTCTGTCTCTCAATTAGTCTCCCTCATCCGGGCTTGGACCAATTGTGATGTACTTTAAACTATCAAAGACTTTCAAATGCACACAGGATTTAGCAAGACCCGTTGCATGACCACTTAGATCTCAGTATTCCTTTTTCTCACCCTCAGCATCAATTGGATACCTAACAGAGACATTCAAATGAATGCCCATGTGGTGCCGGACCACTCTGTGTATCGGTATATTTGGTTGCCTCCCAAAGTTCAATCACAAAGTTCAATTACTTCTTTGGTTCCAATTATATCCATGTCGCTATTTGCAAATGACTAGCACACTGTTCTCTGTGTACAATGTTGCTGCTTACATCCTTGATTCAAAACACAAGCTGGTTCGGTATCAGACTCGACAGCACAGCCGTCTTTTCTGATGCTACTTTGTTGTAGGAGTAAAGGACAATCCCACGGCGGCAATCGCTCCTCCCCGCCTTGGTTATCGACTCGGGCGAGCCCTGGGTACCACAGACACACTGTGCAGGTTTGATCAGCCTTAGTTCCTCGTCTTCGGTTTCTTACTTTCCAAGGCTCATGAAAGTAACGGCCTTTAGAGGTCACAGTGCTTCCCTCCTTGTGACTCTCTCTGCTCTTGCCATCTTTATCCTTGCATTCAATTGCCATCTTGGAACTGCTGTTTCCTCGTGTGGTTTGCCTCGCTCAGAGTGTGCTTTCGTGCTCCTCCTTTTATATGTGTGGGGATGTCTCATGGAAATCAGGTGTGTGTAATAATCCGTAATTGCCTGACCTTGTCTGTCCATGGTGTTGGGACATGTCAGGTATACGGCTCTGGTGTTAGTCCATTGTCGCTCACAGTGAACTGTCTGTGAGAAAGTGTTTGTGTCAGAAAGGGGGGTTGAATTCCTAGGTATCCTACCTGGTAGGATGGGGAAAAGGTATTATTGGGAAGAGAATACTGCGTCTCACCCTTCATTGTCCCACTTCCACTCCTCAAAGATCCCTCATCCAGGTGATCCTCATGCACTGGTCCATCCCCAGGGACTGGATCCAAAAGGGATGGCCATGTCCTGGCCACCTGGATGACAGATCCCCAAAGACTAGTGGGCGAGACACCTTCTAGTTTCTCACAATACTAATTTTACTAACTCAATAGCACTTGGAAATGATGCCACAGACAGGGCTGCAAAGCAAGCTGCATATTTGCCATTCCCAGATCCCAGAAACCGCTTCCCATCAGGTACACTTGCCAGCTGCGTACACTGCAGTCACTTTGCTTCAGATTATAGAAATACAGGGAAAGGAACCTAAGCAACAGGGGCTTTGGGCAAAGAGAGAATATTTCCTCTAGCCACATATTTGCTGTAGAGACAGGAGCTTACGGGGAAGGTAGTAATGCCTGTAGAACTGGTTCTTGTGGCTCTAGAGCAACTAAATTACCCAGCACACACTTCTCGGTAACAAACTGCACCAAAGCTCCAGGAGGAATGGTTCACTCCATACCAAACCACCAGGAACAGGTAAGTAGATATGTATGAAACTGCATAGTTTTTAGGGAATTCAATTCTGGAAACACCATGAGGTCAGTAATGGGAGTTACGCCAAGGCCCTCTGGGCCATTTCGGTAACTTCATGTTGTATTTGTCGATATGATTGTAAGATGTAATAAGTACAGTTACATTTCAGTCGTCGTTTTCCCATTTTCCCAATTGGCTTGAGGTTGGTACCTATGTACACCATGATGCTACCACTGCAGAAAATGTTTTGGTGAGGGAGGTAGTTCCATGGTGGGGAAATTGTGAGGTCCTGAGGTCTGGGAAAGGAACCCATTTCTTGAATGCCCTATTCACAGAGATGATGTTACTCTTGGGGATTAAAGGAATGGTTCGGTCAAAAATGTGTATTGTCCCTACGGGTCGGCCATGTGTTTTTAAGCCTAAGTCGCTCGATTTTAGAAAAATTTCCTATGGACCTTACCCGAGTTTTCGTCCATTAAAAGCACGCGAAAACAGGCATCAGGGCGCTGCCATTTTGTGATAATCCTATCACTTGCCCCATCGCCCTGGCTGACCTGCTTTTGCAGCACTAAATCATATCCCCCGCCCCTGAGCCTGACATTATCAAAACATTCATATTCCCCGCCTCTCTCCGTGACGTTACTGTGCTGTGTAGGCAAACGCGCCCAGTCGTCTTCTACGCGACTTCACACAGAACCCGAAAACCAACACAGATCATCTCACAACACAGCATGCCACAATTCAGAATATGAAACTGTGCTTTCAAATCAAACAGCAGCACGGTACATTTGGTAAAGTACATTTATTTAACATTAAATGTTTATAGAATATTCAGCAATTGGCATATTAAATGGGAATGTGATCTTTTTCTTTTCTCTCTATCCGCAAATCCTGTTCCGTTTTATCGTGAGTCACGCGCTGTTCCTTTATGGTACACAGGGTGTTGGTTTTCGTTAAAAGAAGCACTTTGGTCGCACGGTGAACTGCAAGGCTGTTCCATCAACTAGGCACTAGGCCAGCGTAAATGTTGATATGTTGCTTCGAGCTGCTAGTACCACGTAAGGGCATATGGGCCCTTGGCAATCGTCCCATAGGATCGTCAAAGTGGTGCAGTTGTTTACGATAAGCTGTAGCTGGCGGTTGAAAAAACCATCTGCCGGCGTCTGAAACTGGTGTCAGTAGCAGTAGGGTAGGATATACCTGTTTTGAAAACATAAAAATTATAATTAGTCTCGCCAGCCGATCTTTATTAATATTATTCATTTTATTTATTATGGCCGATCTGAAACTATTTGCTTGCAAGGATAGTGCAATAGTGCAATGGAGTATGTTCGGCTCTAAAATCAATGCGAAAACTAACAAAATAAATCGAGGTTAACACACAATGAAAAACGACTGTTTGTCTACATGCGTGTGGAATGTGGACCTGCATGCCCATGTGCCCGGTACAAAGACGATCCCACAAATATTTTACTTGCTCTTCATTCATTCATTCATTCATTCATTCATTCATCCATTCATTAATTCTTCATTCCGGTATAAAAGCGTCTAAAGAGTTACTTACATTATATTTGCAATTTACATTGTGTCTCTGCGTAATGCAGTACGTAAATCCCACTGTGCTCTTGACAATGATTTTTCGTATACTGAACTAACATGAAACTCGGTCTAGTTTCAGAATTTTCTGCCTTATCGTCTCTTACGTTATTGCACCCCTCCTTCAAATGAAGTCCTTTCGGCATGGTCCCTGTCTCTCAAGGTCAAAAAACAATAGAACCTTATACTGCCAGTGCGAGTTGTGGGCCTCTTCAGGCCGCCAGCTGAAAATCAAAGCCGCTGACCTTCACTCTAAATGAGCATACATTCTTACTTTGAAACATCCCGTGTAAAGCCATCTTTGAGAACTTGAATTTTCAAATCCATCTATGTACTAGGCCTCAATGTGCAAATGCGAACTGGCTTCTCTCCCATCTGCAACGGCTCGCTTGGCGCGTTCTGAGGCCCCCAATTTTGTCCTCGTTGTCCGCGAGCTTTGCAGCCCTAGAGAACCATAACTATGGAGACATTGACTTTTTGGAGGAAGGTCAGGAAAAGTATAACGTACCCGAGGAGTTGAAAGTGAGATTTATTGTTTGTTTGTTTTATTATTTGCAATACGCAAGCCTCCCCTCGGTTAACAGTGCCCAGCATTTACATGAGATTGAGAAACTTAGTTACAGCAACAAAAATATATACATACACATATTGACAAGGTCAGCGATATGAGGTGAATAGAGAGAGAAGTCAAAGATGACACCCAGGTTGTTCGCCACCCAGGATGGTGAAGGGAGGGGTTAGGGTTAGCATACTTTGTATGTACTCTGTACAATAACATTTATTTACAAAAAGACAATCATATTACAATTATTTAAACCCGGATTTGTACTTCACAACGAGCTCTGCTTTGGGTGGACATGGCACAGTGGCAATGTTTGGTGGCAATGCATCAGTGCTCTGCACAGAAACGTTCAAAATTCCATATCTGTGCTTCTCGAGTACAGCAACAATAAGGCTTTTTACAAAGTCGAACTCCATTTCCTCATAGACTGGTTTGATCACCCATTGCTTACTTCTTTTTGAAAACACCTTAGTGTAGCGAGGCATCCTTAGATTACCCGTAGTCCTAGATTGTTCACGGCAGAGATTCTTGTTATGGGCCAAGACCGCAAGTAGAGTCCTATGTCTCATGCCCTGTATGCTGAAATGCAAGCGCTTTGACCTGTACTTTAGGCACATATTGTGGAACACCTCCAAACCTCCTGTGTGACAGAATTCTGTTAGTCCCCTCAAATCTCTTGATAGAGTTTTATCGAAAACAATCTTCTCAATGGCTTTGTGTGTCGGTGAAGATGGAATCAACCACTTCTTCTTCCTTGCCTCCTCTGGGGACAAAGGGCCATGTTCACATTGGTGGAAATGTAGGTTTTCTGACCAGCGGTGAACGTTGGTACAGTGGTGCATCAGTGATCGCCATTTTTCAAGTAGTATTTCCACTGACCCTTCACAAGTTTTGGAGCTCCACCAAAGATGGTTGCTGATAGACTGGGACCACTCTGAAATACTTTCCAAACCTTTTTTTTGCCAGCAGCCGAGATTTTCTTATTGATTGATTTAGCAAGATGCCATACTTCAAATTGATGTTTAATATGTGGGAACTGCTCTCTCATTGTCTTGGCAATTGAAACGTGTCTGTCCGTGGCTATGAGGTCGATGTGCATTCCCCTCGATTGTAGATATTCCACTGATTTTATAAATCCTAGTTTCTCCATGGCCACTGAGGATGTACATTGTGTTACCTGCACGACCACCGAACTCACAATTTTCTTACTATCCATGTCCTGAAAGTGGTAGGTGCAGTACTTGGCAGAAAATCCAGGGCTGTTGCACTGTCCATCACCGGCTAGCCTGAATCGTTTGCCTTCGAATGTACTTGCTAGAGAAAATTGTTCAATTTTCCAAGCATCACTAATGGCCGGAAATAGATAATCATGGAATTTGTAGTACTGCGTTTTAGAAATGAAATGGAGTCCCACAAACTGAAAGAAAGACTCTAACTTTCTAAAACTGGAGCCACTAAAAAGTGATGCAGCTGCACACAGTAGATTGCCTGCTGGCAGTTTGCCCAGCATTGGTTGTGCAGACCATGAGAACGTATGATTCAATCTACAGGCGGCATGTATTTTGACGTTACTGCCTTGTTTTTGACGAGTCACATGAATCAATGGCCTCCGACATACTTTCCCTCTGACGAAATGCCCACATTTCAGCATACTTATAATATCCATCAAACAACTGTTGAATACTATGTATTTGCCCTCTTTCATTAGACTGTCATCCGGTGTCACACTTGTTTCGGACTGCATCGTTGAGGACATTTCACCACAACTGAAAGAAATATCATTGATATCAGGTTCTGATGTGTTGGTGAATGCTGCTGCTAGTTCATTCTCTGTCATTTCAACTTCTGTTACTTCAACATTGATGGGAGAACACAACAATGTCGACAGCTTTTTTGGTGGCAATTTTTTGACAGGTGTAGATTGTGTGAATTGAACTGCGACTACTTCCGAGCCATCCTCAATACATTCAGTATCATCTTCTTGTGGTGGTGCAGTCGCACTGTAGCAATGGTCCATTACAACTTTACTGGATTCTCCGGACACATTCATTTCATGTTCTGTCCATTGGACATGAGCATCTCTAGTCTCAACACACCGCGTCTGAATTAATAGTTCCTCCATAGTGTAAATGGTCTGGCAAGCAACATCTCTCATTCGCTTCACTGTCTGTGTATGTATAGTTCGTAGACCCACGGGTAACTATAGGACAGATTGGAAAAGGTATGTTCAGTTTAAACACATGATAAAGTATAGTACAATTGACTGGAAAAAACATAAAATAGTCCCCAGCACAAAGAAATTCTAAAGCTATGAACCGTTTGTAATTAACCTTATTTTTGTTTCTTTTCTTTGCAACTTTCTTGACTCGACCTTCAGCATCTGCACGCTGTAGCTCCGATTCGTTTCCGCATCTCTTCCCTTCCTCGTGCGCTGCAACGACTATATTTTCTGTATCCGCATAGACAGCACGGAATGAGGCTCAATCGACTCCCTGAAACATAGTACTTTCATTACTATGTATCACAATATTGATAACATAAAACACACGTGAGGACGAACACACAGGTACATTTCAATAGCTCAACACGAATTAAACATTGTGTAGAACAATCAAACGACAAGTATTCGAGCACTGATGACCTCTTTCCATGGAACTGTCAGTATCCATACCTCTGGCTCAGCATGGACTGCCATGAATGATTGTATTGGAGAGGAGGCATCAGCAACTCCTTGAAACACAGTACTTGCGTTAGTATGGTTTTCAATATTGTAAACATAACACACACTTGGGGTCGACGGCACAGGTACATATAAAGAGATAACCACAAATGATGCATTGTCTAAAAGAATCAAGGAATATTTAAATATGATCAGTTTTAATTGACTTATTTCTCCAATTTCTTTACATTTGCATCATCTAAATGGGATCTTGTGATTGTAGTGGAAGCTCCATCGTCTCCCTGAAACACAGTACTTGCGTTAATAGGGAAGAAAGTATAGCAAATGGAATCAGGTTATATGATCACGCTCGATGGAGCTGTCAGTATCCATACCTCGTGCTGCTGAAGAATATCTATGGAAGTTGTAAATGTGGTGCGCACTTCCGAAAGCTGTTGCGCCGATTCGTATACGCATGGTCCCGCTTCCACTTCCCCTGGAATTACTTGAATGTCAGGCTCCGCATCAAGTGCGTGGGTTGACGCTTCAACAACTGCCTGAAACATAGTATTTGCATTTGTAAGGATTACAATATTGAAAACACAACACACATTTGGGGTCAACCGCACAGGTACATATCAATGGCTAACCACGAATGAAACGGTTCATAGTGATAATACCGAATACCAAAATCTTGAAAACCAAAATCTCGAAGACAAAAGGCCGAAAAAAAAAATATTTAATTTTTTTTTTTTGACGTTTTTTTTTCGAAATGGGGGGGTTCCGCCCCAACCCCCCTTTTTTTTTTTTTTTTTTATTTTAACCATTTTTTTTACTAACCTGACCCCAAAAACGCATATAAATAAATTAATAAATAATTCGATATTTTTTTTTTCGAGATTTTGGTTTCGAGATTTTTGGCATTCGGTATTATGTATTCGGCCTTTTGACTGACCACCGAATGAAACATGGTGTAGAACAATCAAACGACAAGTGTTGCAGTTCTGATGATCACGGTCGATGGAGCTGTTAGTATCCATACCTCGTGCTGCTGAAGAACATCTAGGGCTGTTGTCAATGTGGTGGATGCTTCAGCATCTCCCTGAAAGACAGTACTTGCATTACTATGGATAACATTAATTATAACTGAAAACAAACACCAGTGGACGATAACTAAGGTGTATATCAATTGGAAAGCACTAACCAAACATTCTGTAAAATAATCACACGACACATAAAAACTATTACGTGACATGCATAAAACAAGTCTGTAGCGGAAAAGCCAAGTAAGATTACCTGATACACGCTAGAAGTGGTTGATAACTGCGAACACGTCACGGAAGTAGAATGTTCTTGCTTCAGATTCAAGGGATAGTCAAGAAGTTGTAAAGGTAAATTATTGTTTGATAATGAAATGCCAATATTTAAAATTGCCATATAAGGAGACAGAATACTTGAGAGTAATGCTATTGAAAATGCACAATATAGCACAGTTACCTATGACCATATATAGATTTCGTTTGTGGGTTATGAAATCTATAAAGAACATATTGATAAATGTCATTATTCAAAAAGCTATACACTCATATCAATGTCGAAAGTATTACAAATTGGAAACAACACGTAAAATTTCAATTAATCCATTCGGCTACCTACACACTACCGCAAGGCCTAAAGCTAAAAACGGACACTTGACTCACCAGTGCGGAATGTGGACGAATAGAGTGGGAATAGCGTTTGCAAGCAATTTTCGTGTCGTTCGCCGTTTATTCTTCTTTGTTACCCAAGATGTGGCGTACATGTTCGAGGAAAAGTGCCGGCTGCAGATGCGGTATCGATCACCCCTCTTTTCCTATAAGACTTCTTGGACTCTACTTTCAAGCTCATCCAGTGGATATCCGCAATGTCTGACCCATTCTCTTATTCGATCAACAGTTTTCGGGAATACATGCATTGTAGTGCCTTCAGATTTAGCATGGGTCTTCGAAGGGCAACCGCTAATCGAACAGGCAGGCATTGTTGAAAATTCTGAAAAGTAAATATCGACATTATTAAACAATCTTGATGAATAAAAATGTGATACAAAAGTAAATGAACCATACAATGTTTAATGCAAAGTTTGTTTTACTCGCCGGAACTATACCAGTTCATCATGTGCGGCTTAGTATTTGCATAAGTTACAGAAATTTGTAAATAATGTGACGAAACTCTGAACATTTGACTCGTCCCTTGGATGTTCTGTTTTGCACGAGAAGGAAACATGCTTACATTATAGACTGGACCCCCGAAGGATGCAATTCGATGACAATTGACACAGATGAAAATAAATAGATCTATTGATAGCATAACAATTGAAACTCAAGTCAATAGCAATGAGACCAATGACCATAGCACTATTGGATACTCTAACCGCAAATAGATAGAAATTTAAAAATGACCGAAATATGACTACGATACATGGCCTTACCTTGACCAACAAAAAGTTGGATTCAGCAGGCCGAGCAGTATGTTGCAGGAGAACAGGTAGATGGCCACAGGTAGCACACTGACGAGTTTGCTCGAAGCGGTCACAGATAGCACGACAACGAGCAGATTAGCATAGATCTCAGTGCTTCTCAGGTAGAAGGTTCAGGAGTTGACTTGCAAAGCACAAAGATGTTCTCATGAGACATATCAAGTGGTTTATAAAGTATTAGAAACAGGGGTGTGTTTGTGAATGAATGACGCGTGTATGTCGTGGTATTATGTGGTTTGCAGGGGGGCTGCCTGCCTCAGGGGAGGCCTGCCTGGAGACACAGGGTCTGAGGAGGCCATGTGAGCGATGGCCCCTGGGCGTGGGATACCTTTTGAAGTGTACATGCTGTTTGGCACCTTGGCTGTTTGCACCCTTGACAGCCCCCCATGCCAACGCTCATACCCGGGTGCGAACCGCCTTTGATAAGAGGGGGGTGGGATGGATGGGCCTGGGGCATGCAGATAAGGCACAGGAAGACTGCTGAATGGAGACACACTTATGTGGATTACAGGGGGGCGGCCTGCCTCAGGGGAGGCCTGCCTGGAGACACGGGGTCTGAGGAGGCCATGTGAGCGATGGCCCCTGGGCGTGGGATACCTTTTGAAGTGTACATGCTGTTTGGCACCTTGGCCGTTTGCACCCGTGACAGCCCCCCATGCCAGCGCTCATACCCGGGTGCGAACCGCCTTTGATAAGAGGGGGGTGGGATGGTTGGGCCTGGGGCATGCAGATAAGGCACAGGAAGACTGCTGAATGGAGACACACTTATGTGGATTGCAGGAGGGCAGCCTGCCTCAGGGGGGGCCTGCCTGGAGACACGGGCTCTGAGGAGGCCATGTGAGCGATGGCCCCTGGGCGTGGGATACCTTTTGAAGTGTACATGCTGTTTGGCACCTTGGCCGTTTGCGCCTGTGACAGCCCCCCATGCCAGCGCTCATCCCCGGGTGCGAACCGCCTTTGATAAGAGGGGGGTGGGATGGATGGGCCTGGAGCGTGCAGATAAGGCACAGGAAGACTGCTGAATGGAGACACACTTATGTAGATTGCAGGGGGGCGGCCTGCCTCAGGGGAGGCCTGCCTGGAGACACGGGGTCTGAGGAGGCCATGTGAGTGATGGCCCCTGAGCGTGGGATACCTTTGAAGTGTACATGTTGTTTGCGCCCGTGACAGCCCCCGTGCCTGCGCTCATCACCGGGTGGGAACCGCCTTTGATAGAGGGGGGTGGGATGGATGAGCCGGTGGGCGTGCGGGCAAGTTTGTGGGAGCAAGGGGCCATCAGGCCCCTCTCATCCTTTACTTCTCAGTAGAAACTCAGACCAAGTGCCTCCAGTAGTGGGTTCGCCCCTTGCCCTTATGTGATGTTAACTTTGGTTGACATTCGCGTAGATGGGACCACTGAGCAGGACACGGGGCATCCATTTTTGTACCCCCTTTCCACTCCATCTTGGTGACCAGGCCTCACTGCGCAGAGCACATGGCCCCCACCCTCGTTCCCACTCTGACTGGAAAACTCCAGAGGTATTTGAAACAGCTAATAAATGTAACACATCACTCTTCCTCTGAGATCACTGTTCTGCATGTGAACCAGCCTGAACTAAGCACATAGCTCGTTCATCTCCACAAACGTGTCCTTGCCCACGCACCCTGTGGAAACTTACTGTCATTCTGACCCTATGTCCCTGCAAGGTTTTCTCTTCATGTGCCAGACCACTGACCACGCCATGATGCCCACCTAGCAGATCCCCAACTAACATTAGACCCTACTGCAGTATATCGTTGCCTATCAATAACAAATGCCACATACCGGAGATTCTTGTGAGCACAGACCCACACTTCAAACAGTGTATTATAGTGGTCAAGACCCTTAACCTAAGGCCTGTATAATCCAATGTTAATTGATAGTATAGATATATGTGTGACTTTTATAGAGACATAACCTACTGAAAGACTTTGAACAAGTGTTATTTAGTGCATGCATTATTGAGAATATATTATGTTAGCTTAGATAGTAACCACCCTGCTTCACAGCGACCTGACCTTCACCCATTCGGAGCACAGATGTCTGACGTCCATCCTTGAATGGAGACACACTTGATTAATTTAAAAAATCGAAACAACCGTTGTTAAAATATATGTGGTGTTTTATTTTTTATCTTATTTTGAAGACACAAAAATACAAGACTTTACACATTGTACAGGTCAGGTTGCAGCACAGCGAGAGAAAATCCCCTGTACTGACCGGTGTCACTTGGGAAAGCTTCTCTTATGGCACGAACGGCACAGGCAGGTATTACTCTTCGAACGCGGTGTCCAAGCCTCCCGTGAAGCCACCATGTAAAGGAACGATAGGCCACCAGCCTGTACCACCTGTGAAAAGGAATGAAACAAACTGTTTTTAAATGACCAAGATAAGTTTAATAAACGTTTGTTGTCAATGACAATTCTTGTAACTAATGGCATTCTGCTCGGACAAATGCTATCTAGACACTGCACACTATTGAATGACTTTCATGCGTTACAATGATATGTATATGTAATTTTGGATATAGTAGAAGACCATGAAATAGGAGTGGCATGACAAGCAGAGTATACTTACTCGTTACTCGGATTACGAGGACGAACAGTTGCTCGAAGTTTGTGCATAAGCACCATCATTATCCTCAACACGGACCGGGTGAGGCAGGCTGCCCTGAAGTCTGGCAGCTCGGTGATGCATTGCGGCTGTGGATCGTCTTCCGAAATGTAGGCCACGCATCCCGAGTTTTCACAGCAGCAGCAGTTCTCGTCATCGGTTGGCATTAACTCGCACCGATTGGATGTGCACCAGGTGCACCGTCCATGCGACTAGGTCCAGGCTCTTCAGCTGTTGAATTGTCCTCCCAACTGCTGTCTGAAGACCCATCGTTTTCGCGTTTTTCCCTTTCCAGTAGTTCCTCCTCGGTATATTCGGGCTCATACATGTAGGGCATTATTGTAGCCATTGTGTGTTAAACAAACTAAAATAATTTATAGCGGTGGTACTGGTATCTGTTCACACGGGCTACAAGCAACGAAGGTAGCTAACCAGAGCACAGAAACGAGTCACAGAATACTCAAAGTAACACAGAGAGAGGAAGGGAATCAAAAATCTGCTGCTGTGTGTTGTGAAACGGTCTGTTTATACTTTGTCAGGGAGTTTCTCCCGGGGTCGGCCGGGCTCCTCCCGTGTTTCCCAAAAAATGAGTATGAGACAAACGCAAGAAGCAAGGTGGTTCTGCTGTTTATTGAACAACGGCAGGGATGGGTCTAGGATCGTACGCGTCCGTCCAGACTCTCGAAATTCGTGGGGCTCGCAAGCCCCTTTTTGCCTCAGTATGACGCGCTACTTGCGTCACCTGGGAAAGTTAGCAAAAAACCTATCGCCACTCTGGATTGGTTCCTCGAGTGGTAGGGTTAGTATAGCATACGTATAGAGAACGCTGTTAGTGGTTGAGGGTCAGTCAGGTGGTATACTTGGGTTGTCCCTTTTATTAGATACTTGAAAATTGTTACACGAAGACCCCTAATGATTGGCTAATGTTAGTGGCGTCAGTGATGAGTGCCCCATGTTCTGATTGGTCCACTCGCGAGCCCCCCAGCCTGGGACCATCGTTGTTCCCAGCTCGCGGTGTACCTGTCATTTGCAACAATATGTAACTATGTGTTCATGCAGACAATGCGTGGATTTGCTCATAGGCCTGAGAGCAGACCATTCCCATCGCTGTAGGTGTCCATTGAGTCATTTCATTGTTGCAGTCTGTGTCCCAGA
Source organism: Ambystoma mexicanum (assembly GCF_040938575.1). Taxonomy (NCBI): domain Eukaryota; kingdom Metazoa; phylum Chordata; class Amphibia; order Caudata; family Ambystomatidae; genus Ambystoma; species Ambystoma mexicanum. The sequence continues at coordinate 649,901,501 of NC_090930.1, read as the reverse complement.
CGTGAGACCCAGGCGACTTCTCCCTCGTGGGTCTGGCTCCCTGTCAGGTCTGGCATGGTCACGTGAGGAGAGACCGTGGCTGAGGCAGAATTCTGCACATTTAAAGTTGTATTTGCCTCTGCGTCCCTGGTTTTGCTTACAGGTGTGACCTTGGCGTCGGCTGGTAGCATACGAGTTGCAACATCGCCCCCTTGGCTGTTAGCTCTCGCTGGGCTCGTTCTGCAGGGTCAGCAATTGTACTCTTGCTCGCTCAGTGTTCATGGCGGCTCTTGCTCGCGGCCTACTTGGGCCTGGTTCATAGGTGGGGATGTGTAATGCATGGCACTTAGGTTGCGGTGTCACATGGCTTCATAGGCAGTATCATGTCTTTGTTGTATTTTCATTACGATGCAAGGGTCGGGAGAAGCGTTAGCAAGCATGTAAACGAGTGCTTTGTGCGTCTTGCGTTTCTGCATTTCGGAGAACCTATGTGAAAAATAATAAAGATGCGCGTCAGTGGGTATGTCCGTCACCTACGTGATAGCACTGAGTATATTCTTCGTGTGGATTGGTGTGGGAGTGTCCAGTGTGCATGGTTGCATGTGCGTTCTGACAGTTGGCTAGGTCGTCATGGCATCTCTAACGATGTAGGTCACGATTGTTGGATGGCTTAGTCGAGTTCATCCATGCCGCAGGTGTCGGCTTGAGTAGGGAAGGCTGGCCGGCAGGCTGGTGGGCACATTCGTATATTCTTGTACCAGGGTATTTGGTCGTCTGGTAAATAGACAAATTCATCTCGTGGCGGGTGTCTGGGCCGCGATCCTCTGGGCCAGGGGCGTGAGGAGATTGGGGGGAGTCTTTTCTCCCATTCTCCTACTTCAACTTATTGAGGAAAGAGACGTCCTGCCATTTCCATGGCGACACGTCATTAGCTGAAGCGCAGCAAATGTTGACACGAGACATGCTTTGGCGTTGTGAAATGGGCGGTACGCATCTGCTGATGACAGGCTCAGGGGATATGATTTAGTGCCGCAAAAGCAGGTCAGCCAGGGCGATGGGGCAAGTGATAGGATTATCACAAAATGGCAGCACCCTGATGCCTGTTTTCTCGTGTGTTTAATGGACGAAAACTCGGCTATGGTCCATAGGAAATGTTTCTAAAATCGAGCGACTTAGGCTTAAAAACACATGGCCGACCCGTAGGGACAATAACATTTTTTGACCGAACCATTCCTTTAAGCACATATTGTGTTTGGTGGGCCAATGGAATTGTGGAAAGACTAAATGGTGTTGTCGAAATGATGTAGTGATTTGCAAAAAATTAGCACCATTTCCTACCAATTGTTTTATTTTATTTGAGGAATCAGCCAGGGAAGGATCACCACCTTAGCCCTCACAAGATTGTGATGGAGCCTACGTTACACACACCGCTCTCATTTGCACGCAAAGCATCAGATGCACATAAATCAGCAGAGGTCCTGGTTGAGGAGTTTAGGGAGTACCTCTGTGCCTTAGCTAAAAGTGTCTGAATTATATCTTCACAGGTTGTGTCTTCGCATTAACAGTCCACAGAAGCAAGTGGCAAAGAATCTGATGATCTGCACAGCAGCAATTACTCCCCGGGTTCCAAGTCTTCATCCACTCCTTTGTGTGACACTGGAAGGAGCGGCGTTTCCATGGGCCGCACTGTGTGACTTTCACAACTCCAACTGCTGTGAATGTGTAGGGCAGCAAGAGCTGGGTCCACATCAAGGATACCGGAGCCCCTCCACCGGCACAGGAGCAGTCTCAAAGTTAAGTATGCCATAAGGATTCAAAGTTCATTCTAGTGGAAAAGGGGGAGCGAATAAAAACTAGCAATTGTTCCCCCACGGCTCCCCCACGGCAGATTGCTGGAGCCTAGCAATCTGCCGTGGGGGAGCCACATTAGGAATACAACACCAGACACCGGCAATTCAGTTTTGGTCCCCACTCACCTCCTCTCCCCCGTGCCCCCAATGTGGGGGGTGCAGAGGGAGAGGGGCGCAGGTGGGACTGGTGTTGTATTCATAATGCGGCTCCCCCACAGCACATTGCTGGAGCCCAGAAATCTGCTGTGGTAGAGCCGTGTACTGAATACAACACTGGCATACAATTTGGTTTCAGTCCCCGCTCACCTCCTCTCCCCTGTGGAGGGCACAGAGGGAGGGAGACGCAGTGGGGACCGGTGATCATTTATCTCACTGCAGCAAAGTGGCGGAAACAGCAGGCAATGCAAGAAACCACAGCACAGCTTGGACTCGTGATCCAAATGCAGAGAAGTGCGCCTCCAGGCTGCGTTCATTTCCTGTTTCGTGGCCACACCCCACCACGTCGCACTGGCTGAGCATGTGCATGGGAGCCAGTGGCTCCCCATTGCACATGCTCAGTTCAGTGCAGGAGGAAAAAAAATGAAAATCTTGTTTTTGCCCTCCAGCATCGCGCAACCCCCCAGGCATGTGTCCGCGCCCCTGCCCCACATATTGAAGACCTATGCCCTAGAGTGTTTATCCCAGATGAAAATGGGTTAGCAAAGGCACTGTGTCCAGTGCACCTGGCATTTTGCAGGGTCCAAAGGCAGTTTCAAGGGCAATCAGTCACAGCATCTACTTTACCTGGTGACGAAGAATGTTCAGCTCCAGATTGTAAAGAGCAGAAGAATGTTCAGTGTACACAAAGAGTCCAGTTGAGTTTAAAAGGGGCCATTATTATAAAATATTGATGGTAACAAGGGGTGAAGAGTTGCAGAGCTGGAGGGATGAGGGGATTCTCAGAACAAGGGGTGGCACGGTTAAACCAAGGATTTGGAAATGTGTAGCAGCAATATTTGATGTATCTGACATGGTTCAAGGAGACAGAAAACCTGTTAAGATATCAACACTTACCCATTTTTCTCTGTGTTTTAAGGGCGATGGGGCGGTGCCTGTTGGCACCAGCCCAAATGTGAACTCTAGCTTCACACTTCGCATCACTGATCAGGCTGGCGGTACAGCTGCGAGTCTCGATGTATTTTGGACATGTGGACAGTATGTCTATAGACAATTGCCTCCAGTCTGGTGAGGTGTGTGCAGTTTTACCATGTTACATGTGCCTGTCCTTGTTATTCCTTAGGACCAATTGATACTTGCCCGCTCTATGTTAAAAGCCACATCTGTGCCCCTATTGTCCCCTGTGCCCCTTGCGTCCCCTGTAAACACATGGACTCCTCAAAGACTTTGTCTGATTATGGAGAAGAGGAATTATTGAAACGGACCAAGCGGTTCAATCACATCTCAGCGACATCTTCAAAAGCTTTATTGGACATTCCCGAGGAATTTCCTTTGTTTAGTCGGACAGATGCATTTTTCTCTTCCCTCCTGGCACCTGGCATCCAAGCTGCAGCAAACGCAAGGTGGCGCCAGGTGACTCGGTATGAACTCCTGTTATTTGTGAATTCCTCAGAATCAGCTTCGGACACTGAAGCCCATTACCTTGCAGAATAGATATATTCTCAACCACCTACCTCCTAACAGCTATGGTGGGAGGGGTCTGCCAGAAGATAGGGAGCGCCTGCTGCACATTTGTGCCTCCTAATGATTCGGAGAATGGGACTCCAACAATCACTGCCTTGCACAAGCTTTGGGTGGTCATGGAGAAGGAGGCAGGAATCACAAAGGACCCTTGTTTAAACTCTCTTTTTTCATGGGTGCAGTCTTGGATGAGCCTAACTGTCAAGATTTGTATACCAATTTTTGTCTTGTTCCTTGTTATCTTTTGTTCTTATGATGCCGTTCAGCCCAGGTACCGAAAGCAGCTGCCATGATGACCTTGACCCTGTCCCACGCGAGAACCACTACCATTTCATACCACATGGGTACTGAAGCTATCATTTGTCCCCCACCAAGTTGGGATGATTGTGTGGAGCAGCAGTAGATTCAGAAATGGTGGAGGGACGAGTTGGGTTTGTTCAGCGGAGGAGTATGCCCATTTGGGGCCAAGGTGAGAGATGATTGTAGGGTTTTTTCCCTGGGAAAATGGTTTTATGGGACAAGTTCTTGGACTATTATTTAAAGTATTATCTAGAGGGGAGAATTTGGTCAGGAAAGGTCCTAATGAGAAAGAGGGGTTCACCTTGCACATGCCATATTAGTGAATGGGGGAGCGGTGAAGTTGGTCCGATGTTTAAATAATCTTTTTAAGTCCATGAGAGCTTTCTATTTATTGTTCAGAGCAATACAACCTTTTGCTTTTATCTAGCAATAAACCTGGGCTGAACGGATGCCTGAGACCAGAGTGAACCATTATATATGGGTTTCAATTATTTTCTCAGGTGGTGTCCGGAGGTCATGCGTGTTGAATTGGTAGTTGTTTAGATTAGAGTTTTCCAGGAACACCAGCAAGTGTTGGTAGGTGAGATAGTTATCACCCGTTCAAAGGAAACTTATTTACATATTGCTTGAAGTGTCCTTGCAAACCATGTGGAATCACGTCTGTGGTTATATGTCTCAGGCCAGCTAGAAATTGTAATGAAATATGGTTGGATATGAATGTGTAACTATGTGATGATGTCATGACCTATCAGACAGGACTTTGGAAAAGGGGTGTGCTACAAATATGAGCTGAAGATGGTTGATACGATATTTGTGACCAATGAGAATAGGAGAATGAGAGAATATTGGATTTCCTTTGTATAGGTTTTGACCAATCATGGGCGAGGGGTGGTTTTTAATAAAAAATATGGGAGTGTTTAAACTGTTGAAAAAATGTATTTAGTTGTGTGGTTCAGGGAGACTCAGGTAAGTTTGACTCTATAGAATCACATAGACCCTCCTGGCAGATTGCACAATAAACTTGCTTTATGTGCAAACGTGCACTTGCTTTTTAAGTGGTGGGCATACTTTGGGTTAAGGTGATTAAAGGCCCATCCGCACAATCTCTTCTGATGAATTCTTGGTAAGCGATGGGCACGCCTTTTGGATGGGGGCTTAGTTGGTTCTGGGGCCGGCACATTTATCACCGACAGATGAGAGTCAGGAACTCCCAAAACTTCAGCATGTAGGGTGGTCAGCGAGCATACGCACCTCTATGACTGCGGGAGGTGTAAATGTGCATAGTGTCCACAAACCCAGTACACATCCATCAACGCAGTGATACATTCTGTCAGATCTGGAATAAACAATCTCTTATTACAAAGGGCTCTTTGTTCCTAAAAGTATAGTGCCATTTCCTCGAAAACAAAAAGAATATTATGTTGGTCACTGTATTTTGTCTGGTGTTTGGCTTAGCTCAATCTATGTTAGTTCGGCACATAGTTAAACCATGTTCTGCCACAGTTCTGGTTCACACGTGCCATCACATCTTCCGGAAACCCCGGTAAGCCCCCCGCTGCACAGCTCACTACTCCTGCTACCCATCTATTGTTGGAAAACAATGCTCCTGCCATCTTCAGCAATGGTCTCACTTTACATCGGGATTGTTCTTTCTTCTTGGCACATTCTTCATGATATCTGTCAATTACTACCACTTGGACAGTGTGCCCTTGGAAAAGACTTCCTGCTCTGCACAGGGCCAAGAGTACCAAACACTGCACTATATGAGGCTGCATTTCTTGAGGTATGAACAACTTGGGTGCACCAGTCGCAAGAGGTATCAAAGAGCATACATAGCAGCTCTTATTTGACTCCTCCCTCCCCACATCGCACATGTGATCATACCACATGTCCAATTTGGGGTGGTGCACACCAGCCACAGTGTTGAATACTACCCCTTTTTAATTTTTGTATTTTATCTCTTCCTCAGTTTACCTCCTAGTCTGTGTTATCCACAAAGATTCATCTGTTTCATTCCTATTCCCCCAAAATTTAAAATAAGTACACAAACATCTTATAGTTACTCCACAAAGAAAACAACATATACATTATAACAAATATATTACACAGCGCTTGTAGTGTTAAACCTGCAGAGGGAGAGAAAAAACAGACATCAATGCAAACAAATGTAAATCCTGCAACATGGTTAGGGAACTGATCAGCTGCAGTGTCAAAAGGAAACATGCTACAAAGTATACTTTCATTTAGTCAGCAAGCGGGGCCATTCTAGTGAGAAGGTGGAGCAGTTCCGGGGGCCTGCAGAATGCCAGATAGGTGGCCCAATACTGCAACTCCTTAACCCAAACAGCAAAGGGGGTGGTGAAGATCACAGTATAGGAGGGGCACTGAAACGTCTGGTCCTTTTAGCACTGGACAAAACCTCATATGTACATCTTGTCCCCAGGAAACAGCTGCGTTGGTGGTAGGTACAGTTCATCTGTCAGTGATGCTGTACCAGTATCTTTTCTTATAGGAGCTTTAAAGGATCAGAAGGAGAACACTGTCACAAGAGTGGTACATTGGTTGGCATAAACATGTATCCACCATAAAGAAAAGAAGAAACTTAATTTCCCTAAAACTAAGAGGGTTTTCCCTGCTCACCTAAAACTAAGGATTCTGTTAGGATGTCTGACCAAAGTAAATAGTCCACCCCTGTCTTATGTTCAAACCCTATTTCCGTCCCTTACTCTTTCAACTTAACTAAAGCTGGTACTTATGTCCTTAGTGCAGGAGAATGGCTCCCTTCTCCTGGACAGTGATTTACAGTCCCTGTGGATAAGGGAACTGTTGCCAGAGGGATGACTCCCTTCTCCAGTTTATAGTTCTTTTTGAAAGTGTAAATTAAGGACCCAAATGGTGTAACAAAGAAAGTTCCAAACTGTGGAAACAAAAGTTCCAAAGGATACAACGTTTTTAAAGAAAACAAAGTTCCAATTCGAGCCGTGGGAATCGAGAAAGTGAATCTATTATCTTGGTCTGGTTCAGGCTTCTTCGAATGCCAAGAGAATGCCTTCCTTCTCTTGGCTTTAAACTACTTATTTATTTTTGCATTTTCTTTATTGAGCATTTGTAAGGTGCCTATACAGCAGAAAGTGTTTCCAGGCGCCACAAGACAATGAAGGGAGAAGAGAACAGGGGACAAAACCCAACAATAAACAGTCCTGCTAGGTCTTGTAGCATGCAGATCGTGCAAGTGCAGTAAGCAGGAAGTGCAAGGAGGAGTGAGGAAACAGATCAGGGGAAGGAAAAGGTAAGGGGAAGGGAGATGGAGGGGACCCAATGCTTGGGTGAGTGCTATGGAAACCCAGGAGGGCAAGTTTATGGGGGACGGGCTAAGGGTCAAGTGCGATGAGGTGGGTGGGCTAGGTTTAGTAGTCTAGCAGTGCGCAGGGGGATGGGATGAGGGTAAGCTACTGCGAGGATGGGGGTAAACCGGACTCTGTAGTCTAGTCAGAGAAGGGTGCCTGATGGCAAGTGTTGGAAGGGGGTGCTGATGCAGACTGGATGAGGGAGTACCTGGCCCCGGTATGACTCAGAAGGGACCAGGAAGCAAGTCGAAGAAGTGCAGGGGTGCAGGGGCATTAGTAAGGAAGGGGGAGAGGGATGGAGGAGGAGAAAAGGAAAGTCTTGAGAAGCTTCCGCAACTTAAGAAGATCTGGTTCAAGTCTGAGAGGGGCAGGGAGGTCATTCTAGAGGAAGGCTCCCATCGAAGAAAGAGAACTGCCCCCCACCCTCTGCTTGGAGGATTGTCAGACCTGCAGAGAATTAGAGCTAGAGGACTGAAGGCTCTAGCAGGGAGGTATTTAGGGTGGGAAAGTTGGATGCAGTGCAGTGCAGTCCCAGGCCCCAGAAAGCCATATAGATGATGCAGAGGGTCTTGAATTTGATCCTTGCAGCCACTGGGAGCAAGTGGAGAGATTGTAGGGCTGGAGAGATGTGGTCCCAGGCTTGAGGCCAAGGGTAAGTTTCGCAGTCCCATTCTTGATTAGTTGGAGAGGGCGGAGGGAGGAAAGAGGCAGATGGAGGAAGGGGCTGTTACAGTAGTCTAGCCTAGAGAGAACCAGAGCTTTAGAGACATTGGGCCTCATTACAACTCAGGCGGTTAGGGGTGTACGGCAGCGTTAACAGCGCCGACCCTTACCGCCTGAGTACGAGGTCCCCTAGCGCCATGGTGCTTGTAACACCTGCTTTTAGCAGGTGTTAAAATCCATGGCGCTAAGGGACCATGGAGTTAATTCCGCCACCGTAATTTACGGTGGCGTAATTAACGCCTTCCCCACTCCCATTATGCCCTATGGGGCAAAAATGGGAATGGGGAAGGGTAAATGGGGATTGGGGACTTACCGCCCCGCCTAGGTCGGAATGGGGCGGTAAGTCCGCCAACCACCATGGCGTAAACATAGTTTACGCCATGGTGGTAAAGTCACGGCCCAGGCGGTAACTTACCGCCTGGGTCGTAATGAGGCCCATTGCATTTCTGGCGGAAAGTGAGGAGAGGGAGAATGCCTCTGAGGAGTTGAAGATGAAAGTGAGCCTTCTTTCTAAGGTCGGTGATATAAGGAGAGAAGGAGAGGGAGGATTAAAAGACGACACCCAGGTTTTTTGACTCACAAGAGGGTGAGGGGAGGGGGCCAAAGGAGAAGGAGCCCGAGAGTAGAGAGGAAGGAAGGGGGGGTGCCAATGAGAACTATCCAGGTCTTACTGGTATTAAGACAGAGACTGTTCGCAGCGCACCATGCCTGACTAGCAGTCAGGCAGTCAGGAATGAGAGAGGAAGGAGAGGAGGGAGGAAGCTTACAGGAGTGCTGAGTGTCTTCTGCATTACACTGGAAATGAGGAGAAAAGGTAGAGATCAGGTGAGCAAGAGGGGCAAGGTAAATATTGAAGAGCCAAGGTGAGAGGATAGTGCCCTGAGGGACGCCACAAGTAGAGATTGAGGTAGAAGAGAGAAAACAGCCAGTTGAACCTCGGAGGGCCAATTCAAAAGGAAAGAGATCAGCCAAGCCAGTGCCTGGCCTGTGATGCCCAGAGGATCACATAGGTGATTTGAAAGGGTGGCGTGATTGACTTTTCAAGATACTGTAGATAGGTTAGGCAAGAAGAGGTATTGTGCTTCTCTTTCAAATGGTTTGTGTCCTCCCACGCATTACTTATCTTTAATATTTCCCAATATCCAGCTTGCTGCTTTGGCAAAAAAGAATTCCCAGTAGAGGGCGCTGTGCATTGATACCTGTCGAGTCGATGTCCCTCAGAGGCCTCCATGCTGATGTCAACGTCATCACAGGTATAAGTAGCGTGTGGAGCGTCCATTGCTCAGTTCAGTTTTTCTGCGCTTCACAGCTTCGGGAACGCAATGCTCGGTTCCGTGAGAACATCGAAATTCTTCGATCCTTCTGTGAAAATTTCAACTAAACTTCGACGAGATGGCCTCCTCATCGGCTCGGTCTATGCCCTGATCCAGATTAAAAAAATGCTGTGACTGCTGGGCTAAGATGTCCATGACAGATCCACACAGGATCTGTCTGTGGTGCCTTGGAGCAGACCATCCATGTTCCGAAAGCGACGAGTGTTTGTCAATGACGGCCAAGGCCTTGAGGGAGCACAGAGGGAAATTGGAGAGAGGTAAGCCTCAAACCTCTGTTACCCCATCCAAACGCACTTCTGTCGAGTCGAGGCCTTCGTCTCCTCGTCACAAAAAACACTCCCGATCACGTTCTCGAAGTGGATCACATCATTCTTCCTCTTTGAAACATAGCAAGAAAAGGCACCATAGGTCGCTGTCCACCTCATTCTTCAGTTAACCAGAGAGGGTCAATTGTCCAACGAAACATAGTATCTAGGCACAGTGGGAGAAATTCCGTAAAAGTATGCTAAAGGTGTTTGAGAACGCAGCCTTGCCCCCCTCGAAGACACCTGGAGGCGATAACTTACGAGAAACACCTGGAAAACACAGGAGCCGTGAGTCTTAAACCTCGGCTGGGGAAACTCCTCGAGGGCGTGAAAAACCCTTGAGTCGAGAAAAAGCCTCTATGACGCATAAGAAGCCGTCCCTATCTACTCATACGGCAAAGCCGAAGAGTGCGTCATCAATGCCCTCGGTGCTCCCATCGCAGTAGAAGCCATCGATGCCTTGTGTGTTGACCTCCTCGAAGCCGTACAAGACAATACATTTGACGATTATGTCAAAGACGTCAACATTACAGTCGACTCCATCAACGACTTCGAAGCCATTGATGGTTTCATCGAAGCCGTTGACGTCATCGTCAACGTTTTCTACAATTTCTGCACCAATAATGACATTCATAATACCTTCTTCTTCTATATTTGGAAAAATTACACACCACAACCTTCAGATTCAGATTATTTCCAAGATCCTATCCTCAATTTATGAGGAGGCAGAATCATCTGAAGAAGAAAGGCCTTTTGGTCTTGAGTATGGGACGCCTTCAGTCCCAGAGGAACTGGTGTCAGAAGAATCTAGAATGAAACATCTGCAGGACTCCCTGCATGAAGCAAGTGGGATTGACACTTCCCCGGGAGTTGAATTCGGTAGACCTGATCCAGGAGATCATACAGAAAGCAATTACAGAATGCAGATGTCTAGAGTAATGGAGTATATGGGGTGGTCTAGACCCACACCTGTGTTCGAACATGAGGACCTAACAGATATACTCGACAAGGGACCACAGGAGGACCCTATTGTCCCTTTTCACAAGGTTTTACATAAAAGGGTATCTACCAACTGGGAAACACCAGAGGTGATCCCTGCAGTTAACAAAAGATTAACAGCTAAATATAGAGCATCAACTTTGGATCCTCTATATCTTTCAAAACACCCAATTCCAGAATGTCTGGTAGTACAGGCTGCAACTTCCTCTGGAAAGCAGAATGCATATCCCACAAGATTGTGATGACAAGAAGTTTGATGCCATGGCCAAGAAAGTTTTCTCAGCATGCAGCATGGCGTTAAAGTCTGCTAATGCCACATGCACGCTGGCCGGTTTTATGCACACCCTTTGGGATTGTGTTTCGATGGCGGCTAACCATATCCCCGAGGGGGAGGATAGGGACAGTTTCTTGAACCTTATCAAGGATGGAAAGGACGCTATGTGCGAACCCCTTCAATCTGGTCTCGACTCTGTTGACAGCATCAGCAGAGCCATGGCGGCCAGTACAGTAATCTGCAGATGTGTGTGGTTGCTGAAGTCGGATTTGCCCCAGACATGCAGTCCAGACTTCTAAACATGCCCTTTGAAGGCACACATCTATTTTGGATTAAAGCAGATGAGAGTTTGGAGAAGCTGCAAACTTCCAAGGTGGCAGCCAAATCCCTTGGAGCTATGATAAGGCAAACTACAAACCTCCCCACAGGTGTGCCCTGGAGGGGTAGGTCCTTTCGCTATTATTCCGCATTCAGAAAAGGTAGAGGACAGCCAGCTCAAAGAGGCCAGAGACGATTCCCCTGTGGTGGACATGGTAGAGGTACTAAGACCGAAACAGCAGGTACTACTTTACCCTCACCATCTGCGTCAGACGATCCAAAATGTCTCTGAGGTCTTACATCACAAGGCAACAGTAGAATGCAGATTAACTCAACATCTGACATAATGTCAGGCTATTACTTCAGATGCTTGGTTATTGGAGACAATTGCCCAAGTTTACTGTCTGCCTTTCCTACAAACACCTCAGAGTCATTTACCGGGAGACAACTCTTTTGAAGATTCCAGATCACCTCCTTATGCAGGAGATTTTAAACCTGCTAGAGAAAGGTGCTATAGAACCGGTTCCTGTAGCAGAGAGGAACAAGGGTTGGTACGCCCCGTATTTTTTAATTCCGAAAAACAACAGAGGATTGAAACCCATCTTGGACTTAAGAGACTTGAACAAGTTCCTCAGGCAGGACACGTTCAAGATGGTAAACCTTTCTCAGATCATTCAGGCCTTCCAACTTCAGGATTGGTTGGTATCAGTGGACCTTTAGGATGCTTACTTTCATGTGCCTATCCATCACAAGCACAGAATGTACCTGAGGTTCACCATTGGCAACTTGCACTATCAGTTTTTTGGTTCTGCCATTTGGGCTAACTTCCGCCCGAGGGTTTTCACCAAGTTAATGCTGGTTGTGTCAGGAGAGGGGGATTCACTTCTACCCCTACCTAGATGATTGGTTGATCAGGGCAAATTCCCCAGAACAAGCCCTAGATCATCTAAGTTACACATGCCACTCCCTCAACAGACTGGGCTCCTCCCTCAACTTCAAGAAGTCCCACATGATACAATCACAAAGACTTCAATTTAACAGAGAAGTCCTGGATGCATCCCTGGGAAAAGCCTTGCCACCAGAGGTGAGGGCTCAAGTCGTTCTACAGATGGTTACAAAATTCCAGAATGCCCAACGTCTCCCAGCCTTCGATTTTCTGAGGTTGCTTGGCCTCATGGCACCCTGCATTTTTCTGGTGTCAGAGGCTCGCCTGAGAATGATATCTCTCCAATGGGCTATCTGGACCCAGTGGTCACAGTTCTCAGGAAGGATGTCAGATCTCCTACAAATCCCAAACAGAGGGGGTCATTATGAGTTTGGAGGCAGCCATGGTGCAAATAGCACCATGGCTGCCTCCAAACCCGTGTCCGGGTCTGTGGTGTCGGAATGGGGACTTACCAGGACATTCCGACCTATGCGGACCCAGTAAATCCCCATTTCGAAAACCATTCCCCATTTCCATTTGAGGCCCCATAGGGCTCGAAGGGAATGTGGAAGCAGCTAATAACAGGCCCGCAAATAGCGGGCCTGTTATTAGCTCCATGGTCACTTAATGGGTCCCGCTAAGGGCGGCTGGTAAAACCAGCCAGCCCTAGTGGGACCCGCTACGGGACCGCGGAATGTGGTGGTAGGGGGTTAACGGCACTGGCATCCTTACCGGTGCCGTTAACCCCCTACCGCCATACTCGGAATGACCCCCAGAGTCTCACTGGACCTTCAGTGGTGGGCTTGTCGATAAAACATCTTGAAAGGAGAACCTTTTGGCAACCATGGGCGGAGATAACAGTATTCACGGATGCCTCACTCATGGGGTGAGGAGCTCATACCAACGATTTGACCATCAGTGGTTGTTGGTCTCCATCAGAGTCCAAACTACATATCAACCTTTTAGAGGTGAGGGCAATCAGACTAGCGCTGAAGGCCTTCCTGATGTCTGTACGGGGAAAGAAAGTCCTGATAATGACGGACAATACGGTGGCCATGTACTACCTCAAAAAGAGAGGAGGGGTAGGGTCACTACCACTGTGCAGAGAGGCAATACAGCCCTGGTTCTGGGCAATACAAGAAGGAATCTCTCTGTCGGCAGTGCATTTTGCAGGAGAGGAGAAAACAACAGCGGGCTCTCTGAGCAGGCAGAGTGCAGTCTCCCACGAGTGGGAACTAGCTCAGGAAGTCCTTCAAGAGATCTTCGCCCTTTGGGGAACCCCTCAAGTGGATCTGTTCGCGACCAATGCCAACAGGAAGTGCAAACTGTACTGCTCCAGGGAATTTCCCCCGAGAGGATCTCTAGGGGATGCGTTTGTGGTGGATTGGGAATTTCCACTCCTCTAGGCATTTCCTCTAGTCCCCCTCATTCCTCATGTAATAAGGAGGTTGCGGAGGTTCAGGAAAACCGTGATCCTAATTGCCCCGGATTAGGCCAGGAGAACGTGGTACCCAGACCTTCCAGACATGTCCATCTGTCCTCTGATTCGTCTTCCACAAAGAGAGGATCTTCTCTCGCAAGAGGAAGGTCAGGTGCTCCATCTGGATATCAGGACCCTCAGCCTTCACGCATGGTTTCTCAGAGCCTGAGATACAAGGATTGGGTCCTCCCGGATGACATAATGGAGGTGTTGCTTTCAGCCAGGAGGCCAGCAACCAAATCCTTATACCGCTGCCGTTGGAATAAGATCTGCAGCTGGTTTAGAGATAAAAATGTTGACCCTTTTTCATGCAATACACCAATGGTGTCATCTTTTCTGTTGCATTTGGCACAATCTGGGAGTCCAGATCGGTACGATCAAAGGTTACCTAGCAGCGCTTTCTATTTTCAAGCACACTGCTGAGGAAGTCTCCTACTCTAAAATACCTCTCGTAATGCAATTTTTGAAGGGGTTAACTAATGTGCATCCCCCAACTCCTTTTCAAGTCCCCCTGTGTGATCTAAATTTAGTCTTAAACTTTTTAATGGGTACTCTCTTTGAACCTCTTCATTCATGCCCGTTAAGACTTCTTACCCTCAAAACAGTATTTCTAGTGGCAATAACATCTGCCCGAAGGGTGAGTGAGCTACAGTCTTTGTCTTGCAAGCCTCCTCACACTGTCTTTCACAAGGACAGAGTAGTATTAAAGGTGATGCCCAACTTCCTTCCCAAGGTGGTATCTGAGTTCCACATCACTCAGAAAATAACATTGCCTTCCTTTTACCCTGCTCCACATCCAGGAAAAGAGGAAGAAAGGCTGCACAGACTCGATCCAAAGCGTGCCTTGAGTTTTTACATTAGCAGACTAAGATAAGACAACCTGACCAATTATTTTTGGGTTACACAGGTCATAAGTTGGGCCTAGCCATCACCAAACCAACCATCTCTAGGTGGATTATTTTAACAATTGTAGAATGTTACAAATTGGCCGCTAAAGATCCTGCAGCACACATAAGGGCCCATTAAACCAGGGGTATTGCAGCTTTGTCAGCTCTTCAAAGAGGAGTTCCAATAAAGGATATGTGTGCCGCTGCCACATGGCCGTCTGCACACACCTTTACAAAATACTATAGTCTGGATTCCTCCACTAGCCAAGTATCTAAATTTGGAAAGGCAGTGCTACACTCTGTGCATACTTCATTTCTCTAATTTTACTCCCTCCTCCTGACCATATTACTGCTTTGGTAGTGGGAGTACACAATCCATTCGAAGAACAAGTTACTTATCCCTGGTAACATTCTTTCAATTGGATGTTCCTCTCATGTATTCCTTATCGCCCATCCCATCCAACCTTGCAGTAAAACTTCCCTTGTGATTACAGTCTGCACTTCCGCAAGGGTAGTAACTATCTAACTTAAGACACTTCTTTGCTTCAAAACAGAACTGAGCAACGGATGCTGCATGTGTTACTTATACCTGTGATGACGTCGACATCGGCACAGAGGTCTGCAAGGGACATCGACTCGACAGGTATCGATGCACCGTGCCCTCTACTGGTAAAAACAAATTCCGAAGCAACAAGCTGGATATTGGAAAATATCGAAGATAAGGAATACGTGGGAGGAACATCCAATCGAAAGAACGTTACAAGGGGTAGGTAACATGTTTACCTTTGAGATTCTTCACAGATGCTTCACTTGAGCTACTACTTCTCAGAATAGGGTTATTTTGTCAAATCCTTAACTTCTCTTGTGGGTGTGGGTCCCAGACTCACACTGTCTTCTTCCTGGGTTCCGTCCACCTGGTATACTCTCCTGCCAGGTGTTGGGATTATGATAATCCTCTTGGAAACCTTGATGGTTTCTGTGCATGTAGGTACCAGACTCACGCTTATCTCTCTGCCGGTTCTGTCCACCTGTTATATTAGTCTGCCAGGTACTGTGACTATGAAGATCTCGTTGGAGGCCTTGATTAGATTTGTGGGTGTGGGTCTCAGACTCCAACTTGATTCCCCTCCAATTATGTCCATCTGGTACACTAGCCTGTCAGGTACTGTGACTATGAAGATCTCGTTGGAGGCCTACAGCTTTGCATGGGTCCCAGACCCATCCTCCATAATCCTCCCTCAGATGTCCTGCCAACCGTCCAATCTCCCTGTCCTCTGTCGGACAGCTTACTGGTGATCTTCGGTTGTCTGCGGATGCTTCAGGCCTTCTCGGCTTCCGTCTGCTGCTTTTAGGGACTGTGACAGTTCTGCACTGACTCCCTGCTTCTGAGCTGTGCATCTCACCTTCTCAACGCACTCCAGTCTTTTCATCTGGCTATGTGCTCAGGCCTCTGCTTCTCTTGGGTGTCCATCTGCAACAGATGTTATGGAAACACTTTTGCCACAGGGCAAGCGTCCCACTCCTGATACTCTTCGCATCCTGTCTCCTCTACTGCTGTCAGGATTTGAATCTCCCACTTCTTCCTGAGAAGGTCTCGTTCTTCACACAGTCCTTCTTCACTTTTTATTTCTTATCCACATTTGGTTGATGCAAATTAACTAGTGAGGTTGTACAGGTTCTATGAAGTAACCCACATTACTCCACACTTCTTCCACATCACAATATTACAGTCATCCCTGTGCTCAATGTTCTTCGTCACCTTAGAGGTTTGTGAAGAAATAATATTTTCTATTTTACAAGAATACATGCTAAGCTGCTTCTTTGGACTACCCTGTATGGGTTAATAGGGTGGGTATGGTTGGGTTAAGGTGTGCCCATACCGCATTCCCCCTGAATTGTTCTCTCTTGTCCCATAGGGTTTTCTCCTCCCATGTGATCCTCCCAATGTGCACCACCCCCAGGGGACTACTGGACTATGGCTGTACCGCCCTGGCCACATGAGAAGGGTTCTCCCACACGGGGAAAGAAACAACATCCAAGCTTTTGTCACAGACTAATCTTTCAAGACAAAAAGTGTACATCTTGTTAAGTCCCACAAATATCCTTAGCACTCCTCCCACAAAGCTCCTGCTTCCCTCTGGGCATTGGATGCTGTGCATTTAGTGGTAAGTGGCGTGTGCATCCTTCTCCCTGTCACTATCTCATGCATGTTTTGTTTCATAGGTATACGGATACTTTGTTTTGCTGACATCTCACGGCTGATCTATGAGCCTACAGTAATATGGCTCCTTGTCCGCACTGTCCGCATTAGTGCCCGAATCAACGGCATTCATTTCCGTGCAACTGTGTTGACTGCAGCAGAGACGTATATTTTTCAACTTTCCTAACGTGCCGTTCTCCCAACTAACGTCAGGTTACAAATGAGGCTCAAAAACGTTATGGGTCCTTACTAAAAGCCCACATTTTTACTGGCCCTTCATCTCTGTTTCAGACTGACTGACATACTTGTGAGCAGTCATCTTTGTCCTGGGGCAAGAGTTCATTTTCACTTGCGTAGTGCCAGCAGGATTCTGGCTCATTTGGCACTTACAGCAACGCTTTAGGGAGGGTTTAAAGACATCCTATTTGACTTGTTTCTTCTTTCTCAGCTTTTTTTCCCCTCACCTTTTTACAAGTATTTTATTAATATTGCACAGGGCAGCACCTCAAGGTTTTCTTAATAGTACCTTCACACTACAAACTTGGTACTTCTACGCACCAGCAGTTTATTATTCAGTGATGTACTTTAATTTGGGAAGATGGAAGAGAGTGTTGGTGTGGGGCACTGATCCAAAGAAAAAGGGAAACTCCTGGTCTTCTATAGCATATGTTGCTTTTCAATCACCTTTAATGCTAATGCTTGGCAGTCAGCCAGTCAAGATACCACTTAGTGACAAGGTCATGTCTGATTGTTCTACAGGGGCTGAACAAAGGATTAATATCCTTGAGGAAGGTGCTACACACTTGTTAACATACCACTGAAACGCCATTTTTGCCACTGTCTTTGTACGGGGGTCATGCTTACACCTGAGGCCAGTGGACGTGGTTACCCATGCATACCATCACTCTGGACAGCGGAAGGCGTATTACATTATTTCAGCCTTATGTACATTTTTTCAGCTTCATGATTAACCTGCATAAGTTTACAACTGCACTGTTAGTTGTTTTGGAATTCAAATTTACCTAGCCTTTTTCTACATGTTTGGGTTGATTTTGCCACATAAAAAGGCCAATAGTACTAGCCTTAATTGAGCTAGGGACAGTTAGCTATAGTCTGTTTCATAACCTGTCCAGCACATTTAGCCTCATAGACAGACCTAGGCTGCTGTCATACTGAGCGTGATCTGTTATATTCAACTTTTCTGTTTGTTTTCCTTTCAAAGTTAAATGTATTTGTATATTACCAAGATGTTGTAAGTTTTGTAAATATTTGTAACTTTTTCTGTGAACTTTCCACTATTTTCTTTAAGAAGTAATGATGTAACCAAATGTAGTTTACACAAGCTTTATAATTTTCATTCTCTTTATTAATAAACAATTACACTTTGTTTACATTACTATGTCTTTGTTGTTTTGTGTCAATAATATACTGCACAAGCGAAGTATGTTAGGTGGTATATGATTATTTCTTTACTAAATTATATGATTTATTCATGACAGCTACTAGTAGAGTAATTGCTAGCAGCTTTTCAATCAGTTGTCTAATATTATCTACACGGGAACACGCTTTCGTTTCATTACTATCTCATGCAGGGACAAGTCATGATCTTTACTGGGTTGCATTCTTATGCTAAACAAATCCAGAGGGAGACATTGCACCCAGTTCCTACATAACTTTACACATATCTTAGACAATGTGTTCTTCAAAGGTCTGTTAATCTTTTCTACAATCCTGTTCACCTGAGGATGATATATGGAGCACAGTTTGTGTTTTATCCCCAATAGCGACACTATTTCCTTAAATAGATAATTCAAAGAGTGAGTTCCATTATCAGATTTAAGGACCTCACACACCCCCCCAACGAGGAAATACCTTGCATACCAAACATTTTGTGGCTGAATTTGCATCAGGTTGTGAGCAGAGACATACTACAACAATAAGTTAATGATAAGGACTTCACCTGTTGATCATGTCCACACAGTCGTTGTGAAGCTCCCGAAATTCCCCAGTGGGATGGGGCAATGTGACACACAATGTCCTGAGCGTCTGGCCAGCATTTTACAGTTCACACATGATGCAATTTGCCACAAACAGTTTGAGGAATTCCTAAAAGGTGAGGAAAACCCGTCAGTCCCCCTGAATGTCTGCAGCAATGTGCCGTTTGAAAACATGTGCTGGGTAGTGTAGCTGCTGAAAGGGAACTGTGAGCAAGTCCTGTGGCATTAGTAAATTATATGTAATGTTTTGCCTTCAAATGAAATCAGTTGGTGACTGTGAGCACCCTCGCTTGACGCAAAGGTCTTTCTTGTCCTAGGGCGCATGAACTTGTAATTCAATTATTGTGTCATGGGTACTGCATAGTTTGTTTGCTTGTTTTTTTTTGCGATTATATAGCGCACCGAGCCAAAGGTATCTGGACGCTTTTCTTAAGGTACATGGTTACAGAGTTGTATAAAGTGCAATAAAAAATACAGTAAAATTATACAATGGTGGATACAAAAATAATAGTATTTACAAATATATACATAATCTTGAAATTTACATAATGCACACAACATTTACATAATGTACACAAAACAGGTTCATAATAGAGCTTAAGATAGGAATACAGCTGGCCATTGGCAGCAAAGGAATGTATCCTAGCTGGGCTCTGGGCATGGTCAAGAGGGATGCTGAGGTCTAGAAGTCATGATAGAGAATTATGGTTATTTAACTAGATTGCGAGAATAACCAACATTTTGAAATGAGAGGAACACAGGGTCAGTTCTTAGTGCAAGTGGAAGCTTGTTCTAAGTCTTGGCCGCTAACACCGGGAAACTGGAGCCTCTTGCTTTGTTCAGTTTGAAAGTCGGAATGTTTAGACAATGGGCATATATTGATCTAGTAGGCCTAGTAGACTCTTTCCTAGAAAATGTGTTCATCAAGTACTTAGGAGCTGAATTGTTGATGCATTTGTGTGTGATCATGAACATTATGAAAGTAATCCTATCTTGGATCGGGAGCCAGTTAGATCGTTGTCTGATTTGTGTAATGTGGTTAGAGCGAGGGATGTTAAGGGCAGCTGTGAGAGCATTGTTTTGCAGTACTTGTAACTGGTGTAGATTCCTTTGACTGGAGCCCAAGTAGAGAGTGTTACAATAGTCCAGTTTGGGCAGTATAGGGCTCTTGCAAGGGAAAGGCAGCTGTTAGTGTTCAAGAATGGTCAGCAGGCTGGGGGTCACGTTAACTAGTGTGTTGGATGGTTAACTGTAACTGTTGGTTTTTCACCTCAGGGTATGCAGTGACATCTGGGTCCCTATGATACGCCACTTGTTTGCCAGCCTTATCGTCTGCATCATTGCCAAGAGATTTGGGGTCAGTATTCTGGTGGGGTGGTGCACTTAATCACTGCCACTATTCTTGGGCGGCACAGGGCATACATCAATCTCTCTAATAAGGAGGTATCCTGTACCTTTAATAATTTGCCATTTAATCTTTTAAACCCCCTTATTTTCCATCTAGACAATCCTGAATGTACAGTGGCAGTGATATAGACTGAATCAGATTAAATGGTCACCAAGCATCCTTGGATGCTTCTAATGCTTCAATCAATACACTCAGCTCACCAGTCTGAGCTGAGTATTCTGCTGGCAATCGCTTCTAAACTACAACCTCATATTCCCCATCTACAAGGAGCACCACTGCTGCCCCTGTGTGTTGCTGGCCAGTCTCCTGATCAATCGTCAATGACCCATCACATAAGAGGACCTCAAGTGCATCCTCCCTTGCTCTTATTAGATTGTCTTGAGGGCCTTCATAAGTAACACAACCATGCACCTCCTCACCTTTCTTAACTGTTATTGCGATACATGTGGTGAGCTTAACTGTGTGGCATTGCACAATGTAAATGGACAGGCTTGACAAAATCACTTCATAGGCAGAGGCTCTCTGTAGTCAGGGTAGATTTTGATCTCTCAAGAATTGCAAACACTGCATGCTCTAAATACAGCATTACTGAACACCCCATAGTGATTGTTGCTGATTTATCAATGGAAAATGCGCAGCAGCCAGTGCTTTTTCAGAAGGAATTGACCCTGCATTGCTGAATCTAATATGCCACAGTAGTATGCTAGCGGTTTGTCTTCTAGAGATGTGTGTTGTGCCAATACAGCTGTCATTTCTTGCCCATGAGAATATGAGAATAGATGAAACTCCTTTGTGCAATCAGGGGTTGCCAAAACACTGCATTGCTTATGGCATCTTTGAGTTCCTAGAATCATGTGATAATTTCTCCTTTCCATGTAAGTGACTCTTTTCTTTTGTGTGCCTCCTTTAGTACCCGCAGTAGAGGTTTTGTCTAAGTAGAGTAGACAAACATCCATGCTTTTCAGTAGGTACACAATCCCAAGAATTGCTGCATTTCCTTCACTGTAATGAGCTGTGGTGTGTTTTGTACCGATGCTGCCCTTTCTGGCGATACTATTTTCACTTCTGATGATGTACTTTGTGCCAAACAGACAGCCTCTTTCTGACAGTACTGCATTTTGTCCATGTCTCCTTTGTAGCCTTTCTCTGCAAGCAATTGGAACAGTGTAATTGAATCTGCTCTACATAGTTCTTCAGTTGTACACTTGTGTATAGGCGCGTTACAAATACCATATCATATCATATCATACTGCACACGAAGAGGTCATCCACATACCATGTGTAATATGAAGTAAACACAGACTCTGGAAATGGAGGTGTGAGGAAGTCTTTATTGATTTCAGAGCTACAGAGCTGCAGCCATTCCTCCTCACCTGCAGCTTCAAACTCTCTCCTTTAAAACACAACATTCTTTAAGCTCTTGGCCATTCTAATGCTATCTATGACATCAACACATAATGTAGGATTCTACACATCGGTAAGCAACTATGTACAAGAATGACCTTTTAACTATATACACTATTTAACATAATACTCAGTTAAAATACTGGTCGACTCACAGCACCCCTGAGGGAGTATAGTGTGTTGGAACGTTTGCACATGAAAAGTAAACATGGTGAGATATTGAGAATCAGAATGGAATGGAAAATAACACATTTTTAAAATCAATTGCAGCAAAGTGTGTGGCCTCAGTTGGTATATTGCAGAGGATTGTGGCAGAGTTCGTTACAACTGGGAACTGAGCCTCAGTGATGTTATTCAACAGGCATAAATCCTGTATCATCCTCCAATTTTACCCTTTTGCTTTTTGGCAGGGTATATAGCCATGTTGCACAGGGATTCTGAGGGTACTATAATGCCCTGTTGGCATAGCACAGCAATTGTCTTGTGTATTCCCTCGTCTGCCTCTCTTTACAATGGATACTATCGCAGTCTGGGCAACACTGCTCCTTGTTTCAACTTGATACGTACTGCCCCAATGCTCTTCAAGAGCACTACATCATGGGGATTGTCCGTCCATAAAGCACTTGGGCCCTATACCAAATCCTACTGTAAGTGTGCAGGCATGCCCTTAGCAATGAGTATAGGACAATGGACACTCCTATTCTGAATCAATATTTGACCCAGTGCAAACCTCCAAGATCACCTCACCATTATTATCAACATCTTCAAAGAACTGCCCATTTGACACCATGCTCAGTGGTTAAGCCACGTCAATACACAAAACTGTATGCTACTTGTGTCCCCCTTTGTTAGTCCCTAGGAGCACTACCTTGTAATATGCAATCAACACCTCTCCAAATCTAGTGTAATGATGGTACCCGGAGCATGATCTTGGGGCATGCGGGCCGCAACAGAAATTCTGACTCCAACATCCATGGCTTTTTTCTAATACTTGGCACCCAACTCAACCACACATTTGCTCCATACATAAACAAATACAGGTGTAACAGTATTCTTCTAGTGATGCCATCACTATACAATGCTTGTTTTATTGCCGGGACCATAGCATAACAAATTCCTGGTGTGGAGCACACCACCCCTTCTTCCGAACATGATATTGTCATGTTGATCCCTGCCTAACAAGTTCACCAGAGTTGCAGCTGAAAGCAATAGTGGAGCTAACACCTCTTTGTTATCTAGTTTCATAGGTACATTTTCTGTGAATGGATCTGGATTTCTTGCCCCAGAGAATGTTTGCATGTCCATTACTTTACCTAATAAGGGAAAGTGCCCTTCATTTATGCATGATTTTGTTGCAACTGTGTCAAACATGGAAACAAGTGAAACACCTGCCAGGGGTTCCTCTTCCGGGTCAGCAGTAACAGACAGGACTGGACATACCAAATCTTTCTGTGGGCTGTCCTAATTTGTGGGCTGTCCTAATCTGGATAGGTGTATGACCCTGTCAACACAAAGGGGTTATCACCAACCACCACACTCACCCATTGATACTGTGTCACTATGCCATGCAGCAAAGCATTTTTGTCCCACACTTGTGGTGCTGGCTGTTGTTTGTTGCTGCGTATACACTGGCATGCTTTTGGACACTGTGTGATGTATCCATGATGATACGGTTGCCTGATATTGACAATGGGCCTGTTGGCCCTGTTGGGGCACCAGCGCGGGTGCCGTGCCATATGGGACATTTTGAAGCATAATCCCATACAGCTGGGGATATGTGACCAGGGCCATCAGTCCACTGGGATATGAGGAGGGATTGTATGCAGCCACTTGCCTACTTCTACACTCTCGTGCAAGATCGCCCATTTTCCCGCATGACCAAAATGGTCCTGGTCCACCAAATATCAGCCCCATCCATCCACACCTCCTCCTCTTCCTCAGAATCCTTGGCATCCCCTCTACCTCAGAGATAACCTGCTTGGTGCCCTCCATGATACCCTGTGTTATCAGGATAGCCTTCATACCCTCTTGTCCATTCTGGCACCATTCTTGTTTCCATCGGCTTCATCCGCGGTTCTACTTGCTCTACAGGAGGGCCCGTAATGACCACTTCTTCAATGCTCAACTTGGCTAATTTTTTATTTACTAACTTTGCTTCAGTCTTCTGTGCATTTTCTACCACTTCATTCTCTTTCACTTGCCTTAAGCCTACAATGATGTGCTATGATCGCTTAAGTGTCTGGCCATTCCATTGCTTCAATCCCCCACTACCTTATTCAGATCTTTTTGCACCTCCTTTGGGAGTCCTTTCTTTAACATATGATAAAATATCACTATAGCCTTATACCATAGTTTTCCTGTCTCAGTCCTCCACATCTCTTGAATTTGTAATATATATTGTGCCAGGTTTTCATCCTCTCTCATAGTCCAAGCCATTATCGAATGTATGTCTGTTGTATCAGGATATGCTGCCCATAAGGCAGCCCATAATTTAGCCCGACAATCATTAACATGCAACCAATCATGGTTGTCATCACATATTCATATCCCTGGATACTCTGCTCTTTTCCAAATATCGTCCTCTTGGTCTCCTAATAATGTCACAAACAAACCTTTTATGTGCCCTTCTGCTAATGTGATGCCTGCTGTCTGTTTTTTGAGTGCATATATCCACTTGCTTGTCCCAGCTGTGAACGAAGGCAATGCATTCCACATGGTAATTTTGTCAATGCAATGTGTGGCCAGGAAACGCCTGATTTTTCAAAGCGTTACATCTTTTATAGGCCAATATGCCATAATTAACAATACTAACATAATAATTAATTACAACATTATCTCTCCACCTTCATTGGGTAGCACCTGTGTAACATACTAATGTACCACTATAGCCCCTGGACTTATAGACCTCATCTAATCTAAACCCACTCCCTATACACATGGTTTACTACATCATCACTATTAATTCCAGGACAAGAATGGGTATTTTTACCTTATCGACACATTAATAAATCGTAACCGTCATGTGATGTGCACCCCTCTGAACCAGACATGATCAAAGTAAACTGGTGAGTCCAACTCTGCATTAATGGACAATAGGCCTTCTCATTATACTAGAAGCTGTGGCACACACAAGTTACCTCCCCGACCTTGTGCTTAATTTATTGCCATCACCTCTGCTCCTTCTATCCCAAATCACAGAAGGTTCCACACACGGTTCCCTCCTTCAGACCACAGGTGGCCAGTAATTACATGACTGAAGCACCACTCCTGATTCTGAATTTCAAGGATTTATTTGCTTTTGGTTATGTGTCTACTTGTAACTCATATGAGATGACCGGTCTTTGGGGAGGGCAGTAGCACTCTAAATTTTCCTCTTGCCCATTGGTATTACAAAGCCTTAAACCCTGCTCCCATGAATTTGTCCTTCGAAGGGCACATCCCTACCAGTTATCCTTGCAGCTCACATTCCATTCCCACCCCAGTCCTGCTCTGCAGCTGGATACTGTCAGTGGTTATCTGTGCACTGTGGGTGCCTCTGACCTCAACTTCTCTCCTGGGAAACAGACAAGGGGATTTGTTTTTCAGAGCTAAGCTACCAAGAGCTGCAGCTCCACATCAAGGCCTGTGTCCTATTCAATTCTGACCATTGTAAGGAATGGTAGACACAAGTGATCACAGTTCAAGGATGTATATTAAACTGTATAGGTAGGGTGGAAAAACACCCAATTTAAACCTAAATCTAAGATGTGAACAAGCTACCACCATCAAATCAAAATAAGGCAGACGTATGGCTTCTTGTCAAAATAAAAGGGCTTATACTAAAATAAAAATATTGCCAATCCTTGCAACTAAATACAAAAAAGAGTGTTGGATAGGATTCAGAAGAAAGAAAGAAGTGCTCAGAAATAATAATCAGGATGTGGTAGCCGGGGGTCTCCCCCACATTTTTAGCACGGGACAAGGTGAGACTGATGAGCACAGCACAAGCTCAAGCTTTCCCAGCACGAGACGACAGTTCTGCTTCAGGTATCATGGCCGTCAGTGGTTAAGTCTCTTTTCTACAAAAAGTCTCTTGCCTCTGAGGACCTGATAGGTTTCCAAAATAACAAATAAAAAGTTCCTTTCAAATGTTCGGTGGGTGATACCTTCACCCCAGGTCCCCCTCTTCCAGGCGCAGACCCCTCAAACAGATATTCTCAATATCAGGATTTTCAGAAAACTGTTTCTCCTGCTTCCGAGGATCTGTTAGGTCCAAACCATAAACAAAAAAGTCCTTTTCGGATTACACTTGAGGTGGTGCTTCTTCACCTCTGGGTCCCCTTCTTCCGGGCACAGACCCCTCTTGAATATCGGCCTCCCTCCCGTCGGGTTTATTCTGACTTATATTCACAATGATTTCTCTGTTGCATTCATATGTCGGGATCCCACTCTTCCGGGCGTAGACCCTTGTTGACTGTTTGCCTCCCTCCTTTGGGTTCACTCTAGCTTTTACATAAATACCTTCTCCTTGGCATTCATACATCTTAATGTCTTTTCTAACAGTTTCTTGTGGACCTCCCTCTGCCATGTTCACTTTTGTCAACACATTGTTTGTTGGGAATTTAGACCGCCACACTTTATTGGCATCCATCCTTTGGGTGCACTCTTGCCACTTCATGTTTCGTTTTGCTTTCTCTTGATGCAGGATTCACTTCCCTTAGTTTCTCTTGATGCAGGATTCACTTCCCTTCCTTTCTCTTGATGCAGGATTCACTTCCCTTGTTTTCTCTTGATGTGGGATTCACTTCCCTTGCTTTTTCAATAGTTTGTTGGTTAAAGACTTTTGACTGTACAGGGATTTTGCTAGACCCCTGTATGACCACTTTGACCTTTCTCTGTGGCTCTCCTACGGCCTGGTATCAGTAGTTTCTCTCAACAGGGGATTAACTAGAGTCTCTCAATTGAGCAGCCACGTGGTGCCAATCCCCTCTGCAGCTGGTCATTCCTTAACAATTTACATTTCTTTGAACGTTTCACAATGTGCCACTTTGCAACGTTCATTCAACACTGTTTGGTTTCTTATCAGTTCTTCCCTTGACTCACCGGCCGTGATGAACTGCTTGGCTTTCCTTGTATCTGGAGTCAAGGCAGGTACCACGGTAGCAGGCATCTCCCTCGGCCCTGCTTATCAGCGTAGGCACGCTCCGTGTACCGTTGACATCTGCTGCACCACACTTGAGCTATTTTCCGCCATTTTATGATTCCTTCTGCAGAGGTCTCAAGGTTCTGGGTTGGAAAGGGCAAGGTTGCTTCTATCCTCACCAGCCTTTCGATATTCTCTGCCTTTCTCCTGCTCTTGAACTGCTGTGCCTGGATAGTTGTTTTGTTGTGTGGTCTGCCTTGCTCGTCTTGTGCTCCACCTTTTATCCTTGTGGGAAAAGGAATGGGCTGTCAGGTTTGTGTGGTTCTGGTCAATTACCTGACTTTGCATGACACTTGAATTGGGACATATCAGGTGAACGGCTCTGGTGTTAGTCCGTTGTCTGTGGTGTGCGAAAGTGTTCGTGTTGGAAAGGGGGAGAGTGGTGCTTCTGAATGTCCTACATGATAGGATGGGGAAAAGGTGTCGTAGGGAATTATAACCCTCGTACTGGGGAATTTGATAAACTCAGAAGGGTGAGATGGATAGGGTTTGTGAAACAAACAGGAATTACTGGAATTATTAACATAAGGTGAACAGGGGTGATTGTGGGAATGGTAGTGTTTTGTTTGAGCAGATTGGTAGCATGGGAAATAACAATCAGAGGGACGGGAAGGCGAATGACTGGGAGTATTTGGGTAGTTTCTGCATGTACAGGGGTTCGGGATTTTAGTGGATTTGTTATACATGGAGGGTTTCTTGGATTTGGGCAAGAGAGATGGGATGAGAGAGAGTGAGGCAGAGGTTCTATAGCCTACAAAAGCCTAATGGTCTCCGCCCACCTCACCTTCCTCTTCGGTGTAATACGGCATCTCTCCTGTAGTATTTCCCCGATCACAACCCCGGGTTCCCTCATCCAGGTGATCCTCTCTCGCTCGGCCGGCCTTAGAGTTGGGGTCTGAGATGATGGCCCTTGCCAGGCCACAAGAATAAGGGATTCTCGAGGCCTGCTTGTGAGAATATCCTCACACCAGACCCTAACTTCCAATATGGCAGCACTTCTTTTAAGTCAACACGCTGCCCTTGCTACTACGACAGTATCTTTCAGACTCCATTTTTTACTTGCATAAACTCTTCCTGCACATTGAAGTCTATAACTTCAAAATACATCACCTAAACACTGGGTCTATAATACTACCCTACATATAACCTCTGCAACTGCAACAGGCTTTCTGTGTTGCTATATGTAACCATCTAATATGTGTCAAACCTAACAACAATGCATGTACCGTTTGCTGCACAGACCTCTACCTAGTCCCACAATATTTCACGCTAGTAAGTTTTTCTCAGCCTAAAGCTTTTTGCCTGTGTGGGAAACTGTATATGCATCACAGCACCATCAACCAGGATCTCATTGTCAAGTGCTGTGGTCCCTCATGATTTATGTATTCTTATTTGGTAAAATGTAAATAAAGAATGCAATATTGCAAGACCCTTTATCAATTCCTACCACGGCTATTCTTACTACAACAACTTCACGAAGGAAGTGTAATCCACATCCATACTGCAGGGGCTGTACAAAGGTAAATGAGAACGACATAAGTTATTATCTGAATAATTCTTCTCCAGGAAAATGGAAATATAGAAAATTTGAAACTGGATAGGCATAGAATCTTTCAAATTCAAGCACTCAAAGGGAACAGGGGAGGTCCTTTGTTGAAATAACCATCTTGATAAAATCATCAGTCAACATTGGTGTCACGCTAAGTAAGTGTGAACCAAACTTCATATAGTCCTTAACACTACATTTTGGAGGTAACTGTTCAGTACATTTTTACAAAAATTCATAAAAATACAATGGCCTATCCACTCTAGACAGCTTCAAATCATTCAGGAATTAACTGATGTGATTAGAAACTATTATGAAGGGCTGGGTCCTCCTTGATGGAGATTGTAACTTGAAACTAGGCGATGGCCGCGTGATGATCTCTTTGACTCTCAAGAGGACCTTTTGCTTGACTTGCCTTAACCGTGTCTGACTGATGAACAAATGTGTTCTAGTGGAATCTTGCTTTTTTCCTGGACAACTGAGAGGAGCATGCACTCCATTACTGGCTGCTTTCCTAAGGAAACCCTGGGTACGTTTACTTTCAGGGGACACTAGGGAAATTCTTCAATAGATTATCATCTATTGAGGATTTGTTCATCATTGATGAACTTTTTAGTGATCACCACCCGATTGCTTTACAGATCAACCAATCGAACAATTTTACCCATTTAGCCACTGCATTACTATTGTCTTCCAAAGAAGAATTAAATGGCATTTTTCAGATTGTTTTGTAATCCAACAAAATGTACTCATGCCTAATTTGACAAAGCTTAACATTTTGCTTGATACTAAATCTGATCTGTGTTTTCTTGGCCAACATATGCGCACATCAGCTCAAACACTTTAGTCCTCATTATTAGTTTGCGGGTATCCCACCGGTAATTCCGACGGGATACCGGCAAACGGACCTACCATTATGGCACCTGATATGCCAGAATTTCTGGCATATTACAGGTGCCAGCAACGGTAGGTAAATCCCCATTCCATGGAGTACATAGGACTTGGTGGTGGGTAAGACCAGCTGTTTTTTGCCGGTGGGGTACTTGAGTTACCTCAAGCTCTTGGCTGGAGTTAAATCAGGCCACCCCACCAGCAAACTTGTGCTCTGTCCCCAACGTACCGGTAAATGGAATTACTGGCACATTAATTCCACACTGGCAGAGTTATAATGGGGCCCAATTTGTTTCTAATTTTAAGGGAGGTTGACTTTAGTCAGTGCTGATCTGCACTTTATTTCTTATTGAGGGTTGATTTCCCAATAGTGGCTGGACTTTATGATCTTATTTCAGAAAAAAAACATTTAAAATAAGAAATTGTTACCTTTTATCTTGAAATGTAACCTTCTGATCAATTGTTGTTTTCCTTGAATGCACTGGTTATGAGATTTGTTTATATTTTGTGATATGTCTTGCTGTTTTTACTCTGAAATAAACATGACTAACTGGCTAATTGCATCACATAATATTACATTTACCAGCAGCCAGGCACTAGTTTTTATTAAGCACAACTGAATAACCGTGTCCTACATCTCTGTGTGACTTGAAGTAGACAGCAAGACATCATTAGCATAGCTGGTGTGTTGGTTACAGCTATGAATCTTTATATCTTTCTCAGTGTAGTGCTCGTTCGCATTAATGATCATAATTTACACTAGCAGTTGTGCAGATTAGAAACGATAGGGACCCAGGTGGGAGGAGAGAATGGAGTGGTCTGACCAAGAGAGTGGAGTGACCACGGGAGATGAGGGAGGGAGGTCGGAGTAGATGAGGGTGCACAGAGTCTGTCCAGCAGAGTGGGTTCGACCAGGAGGGAGAATGGAGAGGGATAGAGAAATGTAGAGGTCAGTGAAAAGAGTAGATGCTGCGCCAAGTGAGTCCAATTGGATGTTAATGCACCTAGGAGCAGCAGGGTGGAGGAGATACAAAGTAAAGCGGAACAGAAATCAGCCCAATCAAGAGGAACAGGGAGGTAGCGCCATGAGGTCGGTAGATGTAGTAATGGTCAGGGTGGAGGAAGGAGAGATAACCAACTTGCATACCAGGCTCTCAAAGGAAGAGTAGAGCTGAGTGGGTGAGATGGAAGAGGGAACCCAGTCCTGGAAGATTAAGGCAACCCCACCGCCAGTACGGTGAGGTCGTGGCTTGGAAATGATCTTAATTCTGTTGGGAAGGTGGGAGTCAGAAGCAGTGACTGAGCTGGTATTGAACTGTCTCAGTAAGAGCGAGAATGTCAAGGTCACTGTCTTCAAGTTGGAGGCACATGTCAGCAGAGTGTTTGTTGGCTGAGCCGGTGTTATGAGTCGCCAGGTGGAGGCAGTCTCTGCCTTTGAAGATTTTCTGAGGTGGAGTACAGGGATGTGGTACTTCAGTCAGAGGGGGATAGAGTGAGAAGTAGGGGTTGAGGATGGTGAAGGAAGAAAATGTTAATGAGGGATGGAAGGATCCAGCCAAAGAGAAGGAGGTTGGCCTGAGGACCTTGAACAGAATAGTGCCAGTGTGGTAGACATTATTGATGCAGCGTGAGGAGATGAAGCCCGCCAATAGGACTTCCCACTTAGTGCCACCATTAATGGGAGAGGATGTGAAAGGGGAGAGAGATGAGATGAGAAGTCCATAGGTCTGGAGAGGTGACAGAGAAGAAGACATCAGTGAAGATCTCTATGGAGGATGCACTGACATAGGTGTCTGTGATAGGAAGGCCAGGATTTGCACCCAGGATGTCTTTTGTGTGCTTTTTTTGTCCCGATTTCGTGAAAGAGGGAGAATAGGTGATAGTGTAGTAGTTAGAAAAGATTGGAGAGATGGTGAGTGCCATCTCAGTGGCAGAGAAAAGATGAGAGAAGGAAGAAAGAGGGGACGGGGGCTGCACTGCACAGTCCTGGGCCCTTATTCACAGGCGGCCTAGTAGTCACGGCGAGCAAAATAAATTGCAGATCAATAGGTGAGGTGCAATACAATGCAGTGTACAACAAGAATGCAAGATGTCAAGCACAGATACAAAGCAGTGCACACAGGATGGGATTCAGAATGCAAGCCCATCAAGATACTATTTTTATAAAAGAGGGAATACAAAGCAGTGCACACTGGATGGAATTCAGAATGCAAACCTACCTAGATTTGGTTTGTAAAGAAGGAACAGAAAGCAGTGCACAGAGGATGGAATTCTGAATGCAAACTCAACTAGATTCAATTTTTTAAAGAGGGAATACAAAGCAGTGCACACAGGATGGAATTCAGAATGCAAACCTACCTAGATTTGGTTTTTAAAGAAGGAATACAAAGCAGTGCAGAGAGGATGGAATTCTGAATGCAAACACACCTAGATTCTATTTTTTAAACAGGGGATACAAAGCAGTGCACACAGGCTGGAATTCTGAATGAAAACACACCTAGATTCTATTTTTGAAAGAAGTAATACAAAGCAGTGCACACAGGCTGGGATTCTGAATGCAAACACACCAAGATTTTATTTTTTAAAGAGGGAATACAAAGTAGTGCACACAGGATGGAATTCAGAATGTAAACCCTCCTAGATTCGATTTTTTTAAAGAAGGAATATAAAAACAGTGCACACAGGCTGGAAATAAGAATGCACACCCATGTGCAGGTAGTGACAATTTAAAAGAACATCTAGATTGGATTTTGCACAAAACAACTAAATCAGTACACACGTGAAGGTATCAGCAGAGTAAAAAGCACAGCTGGGTCTGACTGAGCGAAGGAGCACCAGCACAGCATTAAGAAAGAGCTGAGCACAGTATGCAAACAGGAGCAGGTGAGAGAAGGGGTACAGCAGGTGAACATCGTGATTTGGAGGAGGACGCTCATAACAGTGTGACTGGGAGTCAAGGGAGGCCAGAGTCTGAAGGCAGACAGAGGAGAGCGTTCTGGTCCAATGCAGGTGGACTGGAGTGCTTACCGTCCATACCAGAGTGATGTTTGTTATAAGAAGTTTGTGAATGTGAGATTGATGCGTTCAATTTGACACACACAATTCTAGGAACCCCAGTGCACACAGGAGTTGTTGTGTCTGACGTAAATTGCCCTTTAGCTGCATGCCCTTTCATACCTGTGGTGAGCTTACGTGCCCCAGACATGTTTGCACTCAAGATGCTAATTCCTCTTCCTTAGTAAATGAGAAATAGAACATGCTTGCATGTCACTTAAGGTGGCACTGGGATTCATTCTGGTCCCTAGCACTAATAGCAACAAGAAGAGGACACATGTCTTGCTCACTCTCTTACAGCCACTGAGTGTAATTTCCTGTCTACAAATAATTGTATGATTTTCTATTCACTGGTATTCTCTCTCATGACAAAAAGATAACACACTCAGTTACACTCGCCGAATGTAATCTGCCTGCCTCTGGTCAATTCAATTCTATGATGTTCTCTTGTCTGCTAGTCATTGACACGAAATGCCACATGCTTGTTTGCCATGCATGGGGGTTGCTGAGATTCTCTCTTCGCTGGTAGCAGTTTTGCACGGCCAGTTACAGCCGTTAAAGGCAAGCCTCCACCTCGCAAAACATGCTTTGACTTTCTCCACCCTACTAGTCAGAAGAAATGTCAAATGTGTGTGTATGCAGGGACATCATTTCACCAAAATGCCAAGGGTAGCGGAAGTGACATCACACGACCCTTGACCCCTGATGACATCACAGGAAGGGATGTCATTTGACCCCACCCCGAAGTGATATCGCGGGAAGCGATGGAACACAACCTTTCACCAGTTGACAAAACAGGAAGTGCCATCACATAGCATTGTCCCTAAGTGCACTACGAAAAATATGGTTACGATATCACTATAATGTGATGTGCATTTCATACAAGAATGAATCGCCATATGTATCGCTAAGATCAGTGTATATAGGCCCATATTACCAAATTACTGTGAATGCAAGCAGACGTCCATGATCAAATGATAATGATGTGTTATTATGTAGCACTTACGCTTAAGCGCTTTATATGGAAAAAATATACACCCAATATCGCCCAACCTGTGTTGGTACTCATTTATCGACCTCAGAAGGATGAAAGGCTGAGTTGAGGCATTTAAGAACAGACTAAATCAGTGACTCACCCCCTGAAGTGTGCCTGAAATAAACCTTTAATGAGTCTAGTAATTGTATAGAGTTCCAGAAAGACACATTATTTGGTATTCCTATTCCTTCTTATTTAGGGTCAGTGCTGAAAGTGTTACACTTGTGGTACTCCTATTCTTATTTTTCTTCTTTTTTTTTAAGGGGCCTGAACCAGAAAGCTAGCCACTCCAGAAGTAAAGAGTCACGTAGTGCTGGCCACAGCCCAGGAGCTTGCATTACAACAACAACAAAAATCTTTTTTTAGAGCTCGGAGGGAGACCTCAGAGGTCGCAGATGCGACCTCTGGTGACCCCTAAATGACATCCCCGCGTGTATGTCATGCAAGGAGGTCACTGGGAGTCTCAGCCAGAAGTAGTCACAAAAAGATCCCCTATCCCATTTCAATGTTCTGCCTTTCTTCCAATGAAATACTATTTCAATGTTCTACTTGTTCCACTTCAATATTTTTCCTCTACTACAAATGAAGTATGAGTATAGGGGTCATTTTCACAAAAATGCAAATTGCATACAGTGGACCATCAACATTTGCACTTATATGTGGTGGCGTCCCCTGCATGCAATTTTCAACCTTTTGAAGGCAGAATGCAAAAATAGAGATTAAAAGAAGGTGAAATAACCTGTATTATTTCCTTTAACCCTCTGCTTTGCAAAAAATGATGCCTGCCAATACACTTTGCAGGCAGCATATACAGATGGAATCCTTTTGAATCCACCTGTCCGTTAGCAGGTGCTAATGTGAGGCGGATTCCAAAGTTATCCATTCGTGTTATGGCACCTTGGATAAGGGTTCTATATAAATGTTGTAAATAACTAAATAAAATAAATACCTGCATGAATATCTCATGCAGGTGTAAAACGCGAGTTTTCACACAAGACGGAGGAGGGACGCACAATAGAGATGTTATTTCCAGTCTATGCTCCTCCTCCGCCTTGTGTTAGTAGGAAAATTGTTTGGAGCATAAAATAAAGGCATAAAAGCATAACTTTTACGCTTTCATTTTACGCTCCAACTCTTTTTCAAATGGCCCCCAATATATAAATGGACATATGTTTCTGGACCGGGGCTAAAATGGCACTAGCTGAGTCTTTGAGGCGCCACCAGTGACATCCTGCAGTACCTGGTCGCATGAAGTTCAACCTGGCATATGACTGAAGGATTTAAAAGCGTGAGGCGGTGGCGTTTGTTCGCTGCAGTGAGCATATGACTATGAAAGTAAAGTTAAATTATGCCAGACCTATTGGCTTTGTGAGTTCCTGTTTGTAGTTTGGGATTATTTGTTCCGCGCTGCTGCCAGTGAAACACAGCCTTGGGCAGCATTCTGGCTGCCATGCAGTATCATGTTAACCCCTTAAGGGCTTTGCATAGACTTGATTAAAGCGCAGCAGTTTATGATACATTGCCATTCAGGCCACGTTATAACTGTGTCCTCATTCACCAGAATGCCTTCCTGTCACAAGCTGATACTTCTGCCACAATGTGTATTTTGGGTGACTGCAAAGATCGCTTATTACATTTTATGCTAATAACACACGTTAGGAGTTTGGATGAAATATGCTGATAAACTAGCAGGGGTGTCTTGTGTTTTAGCTGTTCTGTGCGGCCTGCCTGTGTCATATAAAATGACATTACTCCGATGGAAGCTGAGGTAATAAGCTGCCCCCCCCCACCCACAGACAGCTGATCAGAGATTGGGAGACACGCAGGGAGACGTTCTCACAGTTAATAACATTACTCCGTGCTCTGAAAATCCTCACGACACGGTTCTGTTTCCACTGTCAACAAATCCCATCAACTTTCCTTGTTATTTCCTAAGCACTTTGTTATTTCAGGGAGAGCACAATCAAAGAGTCTATTCCCAATGCAAATACACAACGTCAGAAAAGATTTGGTTGAAAGTTCCACTCGCAGTTTTCCATTTGAAAGTCGTCACCTTTTCAATGACCTTGTAACTGAAAGCACACGAAAGCTGCTGATTATTTCTCCTATTCTTTTTACATCCTTTTTGGTACAAATTCCCATGGAGGCAAAACAAATCCCTACCACAGAAGCACAGAAGCTCTGTTAGGCATCTTAAACTCCTGCTCTCAAGTCCGTGGCTGTATAAATGCACATTTCACGCACATATTTGTGTGCTGGTTATTATATAGCAGAAAGTTAATTCTGAAGCAACGCAGGGATGTCCACCAGTGATATATTTTAATAGGGTACAATAATATGGATAGATTTTGATTACCCATGATTACGCATGACTGGAATTGCAGCAGAGATGCAGAGGGTTCCTTTCGGTTTCATGTGATATGGCCTTCCTAGCTGCCTGCACTATAGAGTAACTGGCTCCACATCAGAGATCCCCTGTCACGTCTCCTACCACACACCCTGCTATACATCCCACGGGGGCACGATCTAACCCACTCTCAGTCCCAATCCACCAGGGCATCCAACACTCACGGTTGTGCACACAGAAACAACGTCCTCTCTCCAGACACATTCGAGCACTGTGTGGCAGGCCGGGAGTTTACCGACCTTCCCTTCGTTGGCAGCTTCAAGGGAGACTCCTGTTTACTTGGAACAGTCCACATCGTTCACGGAGAACCAGGCGTCACGTGATGGGATCAGCACGACAACAACATGGTATCACGTGACAATCCCTCACGCTTCCAACGCTTCCGTGTCCACGTCACGTGACTATCTAATAGTTTAAATGCATTGGAGGACACGGAAGCGTTGCTTCACAGCAGATTTCGTCAGGACTGTTTGGCACTCTCGCTCATTTCTTTGCAATCTCGATTCTACGACCACGGACTGTTTTTCGGATTTCTTTGTCTTTGCCCTACATCTGTTTTGGACACCATTTGGATTATCCTGTTGCCAGACCTCGGACTTTGCACATCGAACTGTCTCACAGATTACGTTTTCTTGGAACACTTGGCCTTTGGCCTTATACTGGCGTTTGCCTGGTTGTGCACTCAGGACTGCCACGAGCCACGTTTTGTGCACTTCATATTGTTTCAGGTGCTTACCTGGTACTTCCCTGTCCCGGGCCCCGCTGTTCCTCTTCGCCTTGGGGTTGACGTTCCCAGTGCCTATAGGTAAGCAGGGCTCAAATTGTTTCATGCTATTTGTCTGCCACATTGCACCTCTTGATATAATTACCCATTGCCTTAAAGCGCTCAAGGTGTCCTTCTGGCAGTTCCTGGTTCCAGACTTGACGGCTCACTACACCTGTGGCCTCAAAGACTGTGCAGGAATTACTTTTATTACTGTCTGTGTGGTACTTGGGGACGGAGGTATATCTTAATCGGCACGACCATCAAGATTACAACAGACTGTGAAGCCTTCTTGGTTGTCCTGATTATGAATCCCTCCGCCTGGGACCCTGTGACCGCCCTAATGCAGGCTGTTGCGGACCTTAGGACTGACATGGCTGCCGCCGCGACGGCCATTCACCATCGCCTCGATGCCTTGCAATGTTCACGTTATCCTTTGCCAGCCGATGCAGAATTTGGGGACTCCAACCCTCAGGCCCCTCAGTCCCAGTCTGCCCCTACTCCATCCACAGCCCTCACTCCAGTACTGCTTCCAACTTCATTCCCTCTTGCTGCCCCAGAACGATATCAGGGTGATCCCCGGAAATGCTGCACGTTCATAAACCAGTGTAAACTACACTTCTTATGTAGGCCCCAGGCTTTCCCCGACTCTGTCACTAAAGCTGCCTTTCTTCTGTCCCATTTATCCCGTGTGGCAGCCACCTGGGCAAACCCATTATTGGAGAATGATCATCCTGCCTTGTACGATTTGGATCTTCTAGTAACAGAGATGGCGAAGGTTTTCGATACCCGGTACAAGGCTCAATCTCGGGATTTGGAACTTTTAGATCTCTCACAGGGTAGACAAACACTGATTGAATACATCACCCTATTCAACCAACTTGCCGCAGAGCCTTCTTAGCCAGAAGAAAAGAAAGCGATTGTTTTTTACAGGGGTTTATGTAATGCCCTGAAAGACGCTCTCTCTGTGGTTCCAGCCCTCCCTCTATTTTTTCAGATCTGGTTGATCTTACACTGCAGGTGGACACCCGTAGAACTGAGCGTAAGGCAGAAACCTCTTTCTCCAACCAGTCATCTCCAGATACGGCATCCACTAGCTCTGAACCCATGCAAATCGGCAGGATTCGGAGCCCTATAACACAGGCCGAACGGGAGCGTAGGAGAACCGATAATGCTTGTTTTTACTGCGGTATAAACAGGCATTATGTAAAAGAATGCCCCCGTTGACCAAAAAACAAGAATCCGGGTTTTCAGAAGGCTCGCCCATAAAACCGGGGGTACGGGCGAGCACTTCCTTGACCCCCACTGAACCCGTCTTTGGTCCCATCAGACCTATAGTGGTCGATGCCTTGTTGAAACCCACCAGGGAGATAACATACACTGTACACATTGTGATTGATTCAGGGGCCACTGGCTGTTTCATCAACATTGCACTAGCCCACCATCTCAATTTACCATTGATCAAGAAAGAACATCCAGAACCAGTACAAGCGGTTGATGGCACCTCCCTTGCTTCTGGTCCAATCAAGCATCAGACTGCTCCTCTGGAAGTAGTAATTCAGGACACTCATAAGGAAACCATGTAATTTGATCTTATCACCACCCCGCAGTTTGGTATCATACTGGGTATTCCCTGGTTGAGACAACACAATCCATTGATAAACTGGGGAACCGGACAGGTGACTTTTGAATTGGATATATGCCAACATTTCTGCCTAACAGAATCACTATCACTTGCCTCGCCCGCCACTATACTCGGCGCTATGGCCTCTTCTCATATAGAAGACATAGACCCTGATGTCCCCACATCACATACCGTGGGGACTGTAATGGCTGGTATCCCCATTGAATACCACGACTACTGAATGGTTTTTGATAAGGCCACAGCAGAGGGTCTACCTCCACACAGACCCTACGATTGTCCTATTGATCTTATTCCCGACGCACCGATACCAAAGGGCAGAATATACTCATTGTCACAATCAGAGGAACAGGCTTTAAAAGACTATATCCAGCAAGCCCTACGGTTAGGTCATATCCGACCCTCCTGTTCGCCAACTGTCAGCCCAATCTTTTTCGTGCCAAAAAAAGAAGGAGACCTACGCCCATGCGTCGATTATAGACACCTGAATTCAATTACCATAAAAAAACGGTATCCCATTCCACTCATCTCCACGCTACCAGACAGGTTGACACGTGCATCCATTTTTACCAAGTTGGATCTGCGGGGGGCGTACAACCTGATCCGCATGCGTCCTGGAGACGAGTGGAAAATGGCATTCTGTTCCCGACAAGGCTTGTTCGACTATACTGTAATGCCCTTCGGGCTATGTAACGCCCCCGCTACATTCCAGCGCTTCATCAATGAAGTATTCACTGACATCCTTGATCTATACGTAGTGGTCTATTTAGACGACATCCTGATTTTCTCATCCTCCTTGGAAGAACATGTCGCCCATGTCAGAGAAGTCCTATCGCACCTCAAAAGAAACGCCTTGTTTGCCAAACCGGACAAATTTATTTTTCACTCGAAGGAAGTAGACTTCCTGGGTTTTCATATAACACCTGCAGGCCTATCCATGAATCTGTCAAAGGTCCGTGCTATCACGGAGTGGCCTGTCCCAGTCAACATCAAACAGCACCAATCATTTCTTGGCTTTGCTAATTTTTACCGGCGATACATCGCCGGTTTCTATGCCATTGTTTCTCCACTAACCACCATGACCAGCCCTCTTGTCCCTTTTTCTTGGACTTCTGAACATCAAAAGGCCTTTGAAGCACTCAAGTCTAGGTTTGTCACGGCTCCTGTATTGCAACACCCCGACCCAGAACTCCCGTTTGTCTTGGAGGCAGACGCATCCTCTTTCGCACTGGGTGCAATCCTTTCCCAGCCTTGCCCGGCCACAGGCCGCTTGCATCCTGTAGCGTATCATTCACGGAAGTTCACACCAGCCGAGTCTCATTATACGGTTACGGAAAAGGAACTACTGGCCATAAAAGACGCACTCCAAACATGGCAACACCATCTTATAGGGGCAAAACATCAGACAGTGGTATAGACGGACCATACAAATTTACAAGATTTGGCTACGCTTAAGTGCGTGAACAGCAGACAAGTACGCTGGCACTTGTTCTTTGCAGCGTTCGATTTCATAGTGAAACACAGGCCTGGACTCACCCATGGTAGGGCAGATGCGCTTTCTCGCTCTGCTGGGGGGGGATTCCCTATCTTTGTTCCCTGACACATTATTAGGTAAGGGCCACGTCATTTGTATGTGTACACCGTCCCCTCCCATGCTTTCTGTCATCAGACGATGGGTCTCCCAACATCCACACGCATTGGCAGAATGGGACATGGTTCTCCAGAAGGGATTACCGTTCATTCAAGGAAAGCTATTTCTCCCCACAACAGATGTTCGCAATCAGGCACTCGCTTGGTCTTATGATGCCGCAATCAATGGGCACCCAGGCCAACAACGCACCCTGGAACTATTGCAGCGTTGGTGTTGGTGGCCTTCGATGCGACGAGACATAGAGAATTATGTAAACACATGTTCTATTTGCGCACAATGCAAGTCACGTGGGGGCCGTCCACTGGGTTTGCTCCAGCTTTTGCCTATTACCCCCAGACCTTGGCATACGGTCTCCATGGACCTCATCACAGATCTACCCCGTAGACAAGGCTATAACACTATCTGGGTTATCGTTGATTCTTACACCAAAATGGCCCGCTTTATACCTTGTACGGGTATACCTTTAGCCCCAACGTTGGCCCGTTTGTTTTTCATGTCAGTTTTCTGTCTCTTTGGTTTGCCACAGGTCGTAGTGTCAGACCGCGGCTCGCAGTTTACATTTTGTTTTTGGCGTGCTCTTATGAAACTCCTGGGTATTGATACCCGCTTCTCCTCAGCCTACCACCCGGAAAGTGATGGGCAGAAAGAGAGGGTGAATCAGGCCCTTGAACAGTACCTACGCTGTCTAACCCTCCAGTACCAAGACTCCTGGTTTAATTTGCTCCATCTTGCTGAATTTGCTTATAATAATTTGTGGCATTCGGCTACAGGCTTTTCTCCTTTCTACTCCCTGTATGGCCAACACCCACGTGCCCTTCCTTTTCCTGAATTTTCATCTGCTACTCCTGCTGCTAGTGCCTGTGCCCGCAACCTGGTTGCAGTACATGCCCAGACCCTTGTCCATTTGCGCGAGGCCCAAGTTGTAATGAAAAGAGGGGCAGACAGGAAACGGGTGGCGGCTCCTGACTATCATGTGGGTGATCGCGTTTGGTTATCGACTTGCCATTTGCATATCCCTGGCAGTCGCAAACTACTACCCTGTTTTGTTGGCCCCTACAAGGTTGTGAAGATCCTGAATCCCGTGACATTGCGCCTTTCTATACCATCTACTTGGCGGATTCACACAGTATTTCATACCTCACTCCTCAAACCTTGCCCCCCTCCTACCCGTATCAGTGCTCCTCCTGCCCCTGTCTCTGTTTCCTCCCCTGATGTTTTTGAGGTCAGTGCCATTATGGGTTCCCGTTTTCACAGGGGTCAGCTACAGTATCTCGTGGACTGGAAGGGTTATGGTCCTGAGGATCGCTCTTGGGTCCCTTCCCAGGATGACCATGCCCTGCTTCTGGTTGCACGTTTCCATTGGTATTTTCCTTTCAGCCCACGGGGACGTGGGCCTTTGAGGGGGGGCTCTGTCACGTCTCCTACCACACACCCTGCTATACATCCCACGGGGGCACGATCTAACCCACTCTCAGTCCCAATCCACCAGGGCATCCAACACTCACGGTTGTGCACACAGAAACAACATCCTCTCGCCAGACACAATAGAGCACTGTGTGGCAGGCCGGGAGTTTACCGACCTTCCCTTCATTGGCAGCTGCAAGGGAGACTCCCATTTACTTGGAACAGTCCACATCGTTCACAGAGAACCAGGCGTCACGTGATGGGATCAGCACGACAACAACATGGCATCACGTGACAATCCCTCAAGCTTCCAACGCTTCCGTTTTACACGTCACGTGACTATCTAATAGTTTAAATGCATTGGAGGACACGGAAGCGTTGCTTCACAGCTGATTTCGTCAGGACTGTTTGGCACTCTCGCTCATTTGTTTGCAATCTCGATTCTACGACCACGGACTGTTTTTTGGATTTATTTGTCTTTGCCCTACATCTGTTTTGGACACCATTTGGATTATCCTGTTGCCAGACCTCGGACTTTGCACATCAAACTGTCTCACGGATTATGTTTTTTCGGAACACTTGGCCTTTGGCCTTATACTGGCGTTTGCCTGGTTGTGCACTCAGGACTGCCACAAGCCACGTTTTGTGCACTTCATATTGTTTCAGGTGCCTACCTGGTACTTCCCTGTCCCGGGCCCCGCTGTTCCTCTTCGCCTTGGGGTTGACGTTCCTAGTGCCTAAAGGTAAGCAGGGCTCAAATTGG
Source organism: Ambystoma mexicanum (assembly GCF_040938575.1). NCBI lineage: Eukaryota > Metazoa > Chordata > Amphibia > Caudata > Ambystomatidae > Ambystoma > Ambystoma mexicanum. Next base: position 649,859,755 of record NC_090930.1, on the reverse strand, counting down.
TTCATGCTATTTGTCTGCCACATTGCACCTCTTGATATAATTACCCATTGCCTTACAGTGCTCAAGGGGTCCTTCTGGCAGTTCCTGGTTCCAGACCTGACGGCTCACTACACCTGTGGCCTCAAAGACTGTGCAGGCATTACTTTTATTACTGTCTGTGTGGTACTTGGGAACAGAGGTATATTTTAATCGGCACGACCATCAAGATTACAACATCCCCTCACCTTGACTTCTTCAGCTACTATGAGAGAGAAGCAAATCAGCATCCAGGGCTGGTGCCATAGCCAATCAGGTTGCTCGGAACCTCACGGTATAAACCACTTTCAGAGCGAGTTGGCACTTGCTCATGCCCACCTGCCATTTTCCCTCCCTGCACCCACCAGGCTTGCTTTTGTCTCCCACCGCCCCCCACCTGCCACTCACCTGAAGGGGTTGTAATGTGCGGCAATGTGGCGCCACACCGTTCATGTCTGCCGGACTGCCAAGGAAATGGAAGAAGGGCTCAGATTGGAGACTTGCTTGCATTTCTATGATGGCCATGTTGGGTAAGTATTTCTTTGAAAAAACGGGTCGCTTGCCCACTGCAACACGTTTTTTCAAAGAGATGCCTCTTAGCACTCCCAGATGTAAACCCAGGTGCTAATAGCCGTAATGATGAGTTCATCAGGCCTTTTATTCCCTTCAGAAGACCACCATGAAGGTAAGTCATTAAGCAAGTCCCCATTTCTCACCTTTTCCCATGCCAGTGGTCTTCAAACTGTGGGGCTAGGCCCCTTAGGGACCAGAAGGTTGTACAGGGGGCATGCAACGCTCTTCAGAAAGGGAGCACAGTGACTACTGTAATAGAAAATATAAGCAGATATTGCATCTGGGGGGCCCAGTAAAAATAGTTTTGCCGAAGGGTGGGGTCAGCCTAAACATTATTGAATACCACTATTCTATGCCAATGTTTACAGGCTTTAGAATGCAAATCAAAATATCAGGGTTTTTCTTATTTTCGCTTCATGATTACACACTTCTTATCATAGTCAATTCGATTTTCAATACTCTTAATTTGGAAATAATCCGGCAAAACTATCCACCAAAGAAAGAAGCACTTATTATATGGAGGTTCACTATATGAAAAAAATAGGGTACCTAGCTGCCTTACAGGGAAGGATAGGTGGGCCTAACACTAAATTAGCACCCCAGGTGGGTGTCACAGATTGCTCTGAAAGCGGGCGGAACCTCTTGGTATAAGCCAGTGTTCCAAGCAAGCTCGGAGCTGCAAACATCTGCCCTGCCATTTTCCCTCCCCACTGCTTTCCCCGCTTCCATCCCCTCACCTCTCCCATCTCTCCCCACCTCCAATTTACCTGAAGGGTTTGCAGTGCTGTGGCAATGTGGCACTGCTCCCCTTATGTCCACCATGCCAACATGGAAATGGAAGAGTCGCTCTGCACGGATCCCTGCCTTCCTTCTCCACGGTGGCCATCTTAGGTAAATATTTTGTTTGAATGAATTGGATGGAGGAAACGCACAACCCATACATTCAAACAGAAAAGATGGCTATCAGCACCCCAGAATAAAAACCCAGTGTGCTAATAGCTATAATACCCTCGTCGTTCAGCTGGATAGGACGGTGACTGCACCAGTGCCGATTGATAAGGCCATCGCTTCGATCTGGCCTATGACTTGGGTGCCAGGCTGTTACTGCACGATCCAGCCCGCCGGCCTTGGTCCTGTAGTTTGAATATAAAAAGAAAAAAGAAGGCCATTACAAGTGGGGGAAAGAGGTGTCAGTTCAATATGAAGATTTCATGGGACTTGGTGAAGGGCTGTTGGAACTCCCCACCAGGACAAAAAAAGGAACAGACCTTCACATCTCAGGACAGGCACCTGTCACACCAGTACAGGCCTTAAAGTTGTGTTTTTATAATAACAAATACTGCGGAAAACAAAGAAGGCATAGCACACACCAACCAGGCCTCACAACACGAGGAAAGGCCCCTTAGATCAGGAAAGGCAACAACAGCATTAGAAAAGGATTAAAGTTGTATTTTTGTGTGTCACAAACTGTCAAAAACCAATGGACATACATGTGGATTAGTTCACATCAAACAGGCCTCACAACATGAAGACTGACCCAGTGGTAGAAATGGAAAAAAATTGGTGGGGATCCCACAAGGGCCAGGGTGGGGGTGGAGTTTGGTGGGGCGGTGCCCGAGGAGGCGGAGTTAAGGGGGCACAGCTTGCAGTTAACCTTCGATCAAAGGAAATGTCCAAAATTATAGTTTAAAACGGCACTATTTCTTTCATGCTGCTTCTTTTCCAAACTATATATCAATTCCACTTTAAACCACTTCCATGCCACTGGTGCTGAGTAACTTCAATATGCGGACCAGTTTTGCTGAGTAAAAATTATTTAAAATGCATAATTTGCATTCCTTTTTTTTTTTAACTTCCCCTTGGATACTATTCAAACACAGGGATTTCTGTTCACCATACGCAACATTTTCCTTTACTTGAACCACACCCAGCACAGCTCCTGCAGCTCCCCTCTGAAAGCAGTTGGGTGACTGCATTGTGTGTGATGTTAATAGGGGTATTTATTTATGCAATGTTTGTCGGATACCTGTATATTTAATCATTTATGCAATGTTTGTCGGATACAGGTATCCGACAAACATTGCATAAATAAATAATCCGGGTTGTGGCTGAGGACTGTAACTTCCTCTTGTGACCTCTTGCATGGGGTCACCAGAGGAATTTACAGGTTGCTCATGGGCGCTTGTTTTTTTTCTTTTTTTTCTTCTCCGCAGCACAGAGCAGGGGTTGGGGATGGCTGACTCTGGCTACATATGCAGTGCCAGATCTGGGATCCAGCGAGAGCCGGCCCAATGACCAGCGCTGGACTGACCTCTAAAATCAGCACAAGCAAAAATCTCAGCAGCACCGGCCTCAGAGATCTAACACAGAGAACGCAACAGAAGTCACTCAAAGAATGGCCATCCCTCAAAGGGACTTCAAAGTACCCTTCTTAATGGCCAGCTGACCCTTACAGGCCAATCAAATCCTTTCCGTTAGGGAAAGTGTGCTCCATGGCGTCTACAAAGGTATAGCCCTTGTGATTTGAAATGTGTTTTTGTTGGTTGTATGTGTTTTTAACGAGGTCAGTTTCATCGTTTGCACATTACTTGTGCATTTTTCCCCTTTGTCGTTTCTGTCGATTTTATTTTCAATGGGGGGTTGCCCCAGCTCCACCATCTAACCCAGGCCCCACCACCTCACTCTGACATCCACTGCACCTCAACCCCCTACCCAGAGACACACAAAGTATATTTAAAAAAGAATTGATGAACACGACTACAGGGAACAATGCACGAGTAATGTGCAAACGAGTAAAGTTACCTTGTTAAAAAGACAGCAATTTCTGTGTGTGCTGTACATAGAGTTGGAAATGCTAAGAAACCACACAAGGAATCATTTTCTATGCACTGGGGCAGTATATGAGGTGTAACAATAATCTGAATCATTTCTATGCATTGTTTTACACCTCAAATATTACTCTGGGGCATTTTCATAGTTTTTGCTGGCATAACTGGGTCATGGAACAGAACTACCTTTCCTGACTGCCACAAGGCTCCATGAGCAAAAAACGTAGTGTATTAATGATACTAAATAATCTGCTTGTTTTTAGCATCTACTAAAAGCAATCAGATTGCAGTGGAATTCAATTTAGTTGCCATCTGCCATACGTAAATGGCAGGCGACATTACATATATATTACACAGCCCTCAGTAGCGGCCGTGTAGTTATGGTTAAGTTGCTGAACCCATAGGAAGATCACTTTTTAGGCAGCTTATAACTTTGCTCCCCCTGGACCAATCCTTATCAAACTTTGCAAAAAAAGTATATGGCCCGCTTTTCGGGAAAGTTGGGAGAGGTTTTGTGGAGGGGAGCAAAGTTATAGGAGCGGTCCCAAATATATTTTTTTCTCCATAGACTGAATGGGCAAAAACTTTGCACACGCCTACATACTGAACGGCTGGACGGATTTTAACCAAATTTGCGGTAGGAGCAGGGGCTTTGCTCCGAAAGCCTGCTTTTGTGTGTTTGGTGGAAATCTGACCAGTACTTTTGTTGCAAAGAACTGAAATGTACGTCTCAAAAAATTAGTGATATCTGGCTCCGCGGACCCATTTCCCTGTTCGCTCCGCTGACAAAAGTCTCATGGGCTTGCAATACACCGTGATGTCGGTGAACATTGGACGCAGCCAGTGGTTGGCTGGAGGGAAGCGTGCTGTGTGTCAACATTTTTGGGAAATGCTGCCATGGTGTATCAGAGGATGGTGCAGCGCCGGAAGGGCCTGGAAAATATACTGTACGCCATGTGGTGGTGGGAAGAAGGGATGGAAAGGGTGGGGGAGTGACAAGTGGTTCATCTGATATATCTCATTAGGTGGAAGAAGACAGTGGTGTGCCTGCAGTATCCGTTTGTATTGCTTCAATTCGCGGGTACCTCCACGGGCGATTAGCTTGTGTGGTGAATGCAGGCAGCCTGCGTTACAGCACGATAGTTGGTGCAGCAACCTCTTTCAGTGATGACTGATGGCAGATCAATGGCAGAAGGGAAGTGCATTGCACGTGACATGAACATTTTAACATAAAGTGTACTATGGTGTGTTGCGTGCGGTAAGGCCGAAGGCCCTTCGCTGCATGGGTGGAGGCCTTGCACCGACAACTATGTGCCCTGGTTGCAAGTAGGTTTCACATTGTTGCTTTGTGTTTGTGGTTTGTCAACATTGCATACACTGTTGGTTCCATGGGTGTGGGGACTGATAGAACATCCTGCAGTGTGTAGTCCGTGGCTGGACCTGATGGAATGAACAGTCCTGCAGTGTGCCCACTGGATGCAGTGTTGAAGTACTGTGTGCATAGAAGTGGACAGGTTGAACTGCATATTTTATTGGCTTCGGTACTGTCCATTGCACAGAGTGCTGACTACTCTACTGCACCATGAAGTATTGGTTTTGAGCACCTAATAGAGTGCTGGGATAAGGGCCACTGTTGTGAAGATTTTTTAGTTGTGTTGGCAGTAATACAATGCTATGTGAATAGAAGTGGGTAGGGGTGCCGGACCCTGTGGTATGTTTGTGGATACTTCTAACTGTTACATGTGTGCATGCATCAATGTATTATGGTGCAGGAGTTGGGTAGAGGTGTTGCTGCCTATGTTACGTTTGTGGATTGTGGTACCTGGCCACATGTTCGCCTGCATGGCTCTGTTATGTTGTGCTGGGTGTGGGCAAGGCCTACACTCTTGGGTGCATGGCCGAAGGCTATAGGTCATAGTCCATGCACCCAAGAGCCTAGGCTTTGACGATAGCCACGGCAACATAATGCAGCCATGCAGGTTTAAGTCTGCATCCCTCCGATGGTGGTGACCTTTAAAGAATGGTTGTGGAGGACATTTTAGCCTTGGTAGAACACCCGAAGTGAGGTGCTATGCGTACATTACCATATGGTGTAGGTCATTGCATGTGTTGCACATTATGGAACCACATGTTAGCATTTGCGTTTGCTATGGTGTGCCCCTTATAAGACCCTTGCTATAGGAAGTGCTTTAAGATATTGCGCCATGAAAGGAAGTCCTCAGCATCAAACATTTCAAATATGTCAATGTACACAGCTAACCACAAACCGTTCACCACACCCAACGCAATGTCATGCAGCCACTATTTTTTCCCAACACTCTGTAGTGAGGTTGGCAGAGATGGAGAGACGAAGAGTGCTGATCATGGATGATACCTTTGTGCAAGATCTGCACAGGTATGCCATGCAAAGAGGCATTGCTGTTAATTTTGAGTTGGAAGGAGTGGAGGCTTTCTGGGGCACTGTCTATGAGTGCAGTTTTGGCAGTATAGTTGACCTTTGCAGATATGTTGCCTCTGTCGGTACGATTGATGTTGCTGTGGTGCATTTTGGAGATCAACATTTGGTGTACATGTCATGTTGACATTTGCTCCATCACTTAAAGAAGGTGAGGAAAGCAGTGATGCAAACTTTTCCCACAGCCAAGGTGGTTTTCTCAAGTATACCACCAAGAGGAGCATGGGACCATGCCAGTGTAATTTGTCCCCAGCTAGAGGTCGGAAGGTGTTTTATAAATAGAAGCATGTGTCAGTTTATGTGCGCTGCTGGGATGTTCTCCACTGACTATGACATCATTAATGAACAAAATGTGCACTGGTTCCATGCAAATGGCATTCTTTGACCGCCATTGGCAATGCTGTGTTGTTTTACACTGTGCAAGAAGCGTTGAAGAGAATCCTGTAAAAATGTAAGGAGGAAAAGGAAACAGAAACTGAGATAAAGAGCAAAAACAAAGAAGGTTCTGTGCAAGCACGTAAATAAAAAAGGCTCTCTTTAGAGCCACCACTACAGATGAAATCGCCTACCCTGGTTGAAATGTATTCCCCCACTCCTGGCGATGTGGATGGATCTGGATGCAGAAGTCTTGGATAGTTTTACTAAACTTTGGACTGGAGATGTTTTTGATTCACACGACACTTGCAGTCTGAATGTGTAACGGTACATATGAAGTGTTGTACAGAACTGACAGTGTTAGTTGCTGATGTCTTACCTGTGATTGGTGGATGCATGTGTGACTATTTAACAGTACCCAATGAGGTAGTGCTGGACAAGAAATAGTGGAAAGGGAAGAAGGACTGCTCCTGCTTTAATGGTGCGCAGCCCTCGCAGTACTTGGGGAAGCGCACATGCCACAGTCTGCGCTTCTCACCATGCTGGCCAATGGATATGGGACTGTGTGGTGATATCCAATCAGGTACTGAGTGTGTGGTTCACAGGAAGGGGTGGTAATACTATTTTTCATTACAGTATGGGACCATGCCAGTGTAATTTGTCCCCAGCTAGAGGTCGGAAGTTTAGTGAGGAGGGCTGACATGGAGAAACGCATTGTGTTGATTTTGGGTGATGCCTTTGTGGTAGATATGCACAAGTTTGCCCAGGAAAGACACTTTGATGGCGATTTCAGTTTGGAAGGAGTGGACGCATTGTTGTGCGCTGTCCATGTCCACAGTTTCAGCGTTATGCTTGAACTTTGCAGACAAGTGCCAGTTTCGTTACATTGCATGTTGTTGCTGTGCATTATGACAGCATGCCTTTCGGTTACCTGGCTTGTTCACATTTGTTCCATCAACTGACGACTTTGATGAATGCATTGAAGAGGCTTTTTCCCACTGTCCTGGTGGTTTTCTCAGCCATACCACCAAGAAGAGTATGGGACTATCCTAATGTATGTTGGTCTCAGCCAGAGGCTAGAAGGGGTCTCATCAACAGAAGCATATGTGATTTTTTTGTCCGCTCGTGGGATGTTCTTCTGCAACAATGACAGTATTAATTCTCGAAATGCAGTGTTTTTCCATGCAAATGGCATTTATTTGTGCAGCATTGGTGATGCTCTTTTGTTTGTCCATCTACAGGAGGAGTTCAAACGTTTACTGTAAGAACGTGAGGAGGAGAAGAAAACAGAAAACCATATAAAAACCAAAAATAAAGGTGTTTCTCTAAAAGCATCTAAAAAAAGGCTCTTTTCAGAGCCACCACTGAAGCCGAAATCCCCTACCCTGGTTGAAATGTATTCCCCATGCCCGCACACAGCACAAAAGCCACATGCAGGACTTTTGAGGATGGTGGGCGTGGGAATGGGACTGTGGAGGCTAAGGGATTGCGCAATAACATTTCTGGGTGTGGTATCTATGCAGAGGAATGTTGTACAGAACTCATAGTGTTACATGGGGAGCTCTTTACTGTGATTGGTGGATGCATGTGTGACTATTTACCAGTACTGAATGAGGGGGTGCTGGAAAGAAGATAGTGGAAAGGGAAGAAGGACTGTTACTGCTTTACTGGGGCACAGCCCTCACGGTACTTGGGGAAGCGCATGTCCACATACTACCGTTTTCAGCATGCTGCCCATGGGAATGGGACAGTGGGGATTATCGGTACTGAGGGTGTGGTTCACAGGAAGGGGCGTTAATACTTTTCTCCATTACTGTGCGTAGTGAGCCGAGCTGACATGGTTGCCATTACTTGCAAAGGTGATGAAGAATAGCTGAAATTGTTCCAAAATCAATTACAGCTCAAAGCTATGTGGGCCGCTACTCTTTTCTGGAAAGCTACAGAGAGAATGCAGAGCAGTTCTGGGGTGTTACCTTTTTTTAGGGCTGCTGCAGAGACTTTGCAACCGGCAAAGAGGCCTACATTGTTGAACCAAATATATACATGTGTAATGACACATTGTGGGGTGTTCGTAAGCCTGTAATTTTCCAATAACACTCCGTAGATCGCAGAACATTGTTTTATTTTATTATTTATTTGTTTGTGGTTTTACAAAGAAAACCTTTACAAAGTATAAAAATATAAAAAAGAATGGCATTTTAGTTGTGTTTTGATAGGATCTGGCAGTTTTCCAGAACCCTGACGACAGCCGTAGTCAGCATGACTTCTTGACCAGAGATCAATCTATCCCAAAAAGAGTCCTGTGTCAGGGTCTCTTCTCTATGGACGAATCTTCCGAGCAACTGCACTCTTGCCATCCAGGTACCCTTGCCTTCTAACAGCAGATGTCTCAGTGATTGTGAGTTCGGTGGGGCACAAGACCTGCAGAGCTTTTTGGCCTTATCGCTCTGGTTTCTTTTGGCCAAGATTTCTCCAGTGTGGGCCAGATTCAATCTTAATCTTAGAAAGTTATTTCGAATGTTCTGATCCGGAAATTTTTGAAGATAACGTGGTAGTGTGCCTGCTTTTCTCTCGACTTTCAGGAAGAGGTTTGGTGGTTTCAAAAGTCTGACTCCCTCGATCGTGTGGATCCAGTCACATATTTCTAGTTGTTTTTTGATTTTCAGAGGATTAACGAGGAGTGCTTCTGTTTTTAAGTTCAGCCTCAGTAAAATGTCGCCCACTTTTTTCTCCAGACCAAGAAGATGTTTTGATTTACCCTTATTATAATGTTCATTTACGTCGAAGAAGAGGGTAAAAGGTCTGGCAAGGATAATGTCCCGGTAGAGCGACAAAAGCTTCCAGTCCGCACGACAGCCCAAGGAGATCAGCCCCAGTTCGAATCTCAGGCTGGAGAGGGGGGTGCAAGCGGGTAGATGTAATACAGCTTTCCACACCCTACCCTCGATTTTGTTCCATTCGAAGTTCCAAAGCAAAGGTTTCGCTTCTAAACCGTAGAGGAGGATTGGTACCGCTTTGCCAATATAGAATTTAACAAGTGGGGATAGTGAAAAGCCACAAAATTTCCCATTTAAATTCTTCATCTGAGCTATGATGTTACCGATCTTTCCCAGAATAACTGGAAGCAGCTTGCTCAAAGATGGAGATGCGAGGATTTCGTAGCCCAGGTAAGTGAGCTCTTCAACTCTGGGAATTTCCATGTCATCTAGAGACCACTTCCTAGACTGGGGGTTTTTCCTCGGATGTTTAAATATCAAGATTTTAGATTTTGAAGGGTTGATTAATAGGCCATTTAGCTTAGCATACTCGCCTAGTTTGAGGAGGAGGCGTTGCAACCCCAAAGCCGAGCCATCTAATAAGACGATATTGTCTGCATATGCCAGCCAGTGTATGCTTCTTCCATTGATCCTGGGTGAGATCATAGATGCTGAGGCCAAAAATTTTCCGAGGTCTGCTAGGAAGAGATTGAAAAGTAGGGGGGCGCCTAGGCACCTCTGTCGTACTCCCTTGCAAACCTGTATTTCCTCGGAGAGATTGCCAACATCGTCCAACCTAACCCTGATGGTGGTGTTCCTATGTAGTTCCATAAGCATTGCCAGTAGGGGGGCTGGCATCCCCCAGTTATGAAGCTTCTGCCAGAGGAGTGACCTGTCCACCAGGTCAAATGCTTTGGACAGGTCTACCCAAGCCCCAAAGAGCGGAACGCCCTCCTTCTCGCTAGATCCTTCACTGAGTAAATTCAGGATAAGGCCATTTAAACTGGTGGAGAGGCCCTTCCTGAAACCCGTTTGATGCCGGGAAAGAATGTGGTTGGTATCTACCCAGTGTGTAATTTCGTTCAGGAGGAGTCGCATGAAAAGCTTACTGTCAATATCCAGGAGGGCGATAGGACAATAACTTGCCGGGTTAAGCCTGTCTCCCCCTTTAAAGAATGGAATAATTAATGCGTTCTTCCATGATGGAGGGAAGATCTCATTCTCTAAGATTTCCTGGAAAAGATGGTATAGAAGCTTTGCCCACAATGAGGGCTGTTTTTTTAAAACCTGGTAAGTGAGTCCGTTGGGCCCTGCAGCCTTCGACGTGGAAGCAGAGAGGATAAGCTCTTTAATATCTTGTTGGTTGAATGACAGTGTCCATCTCGTTGAAGGTCCAATAAAATCTCTGGAACCTGAGTATTCAAAATTCTTGGACAGATAGTCGATCCAGGTTTGCTCTGAGACCAGGTTGCAGAGTGAGCTGTTACGACCTGTTTCCAACTGATTGAGTGCTGCCCAAAAGCTTCTGCAGTTGTTTGCGTTAAGTAGGCGAAGCATCTTTTCCCCGTCTTCTTGTTTTAGTTGATGTTTATGGTTGCGGGACCAATTTCTATAAGATTGTTTAGCTTTCTTGATTTTTTGCAAGATTTCTTGCAGGTCTCCTCTTCCTTTTTTCTTTATGATTCGTATGGATTTACGAAGTAATCTCTTTTGCATGTGTATTTCTTCGTCAAAATGATGAATATGTATTTGTTTCCCTGTGGCTTTTTATTTCATTTGGTGGACAAATTGACCACACAAATTTTCCAAATTTTTCTGGGTGGAATTCCTCGATCCAAGATGGAGCCGGAACTGCTTCTAGCAGTTGGTTCAGTTTTTTCCCTCCATATTTATATTTGGACACTCTCAGTTTTCCCTTGAATGCAACTAGATCCTCCGGGCGAGGTGGATTTGGACCTCTCTGTTGGACTGGAAACCGGAGTTCCAAGCAGGCGTGGTCACTACCACCTTCCCAGTTGAGGGTGAGGGTCGGGCACAGCACCGAAAGGCCTGGTGTCACAAATATATAGTCTAATGTGGAATGCCGGGAACCCTGGGACCATGTATGATTTCCTGTTTCCTTGCCCCCATTTTGCTCGAGAATCCTTTCAAAGTCCCAAGAGGAGAGGAAGTCCCACCAGGTTTTGCCCTTTTGTGACGTGGCCAGCTTGCGATGAGCGACCTGATTGTTTCTTAGGGAAGTGAGGTCTGCGTTTAAGTCTCCTGCTATGATGATGAAGGCTCTCTCGAAGTCGGTCTTCGCGACTATTAATATATTGTGCAAGATTTCTATGAAGTCTTGAAGGTTTATGGTGGCTTGGTTCCAGTAGATGTTGATAACCAGTAGGGTTGTTGTTGCGTTATGTAAGTCAAGCTCCATTTTGCAGGCCTGAATGCCTGCTGCATTGTTGCATAGTGGGACAACTTGTTTAATGCTTGAGTTTTTTAAGATCATTAAAAGGCCGCCCGCAGGTCTCCCTTTAGGTTTATGTGAGGCCCCGAGATTTAGGACTGTAAAGCCCTCTATCTCTATGGGGTTAACAAGCCAAGTCTCCTGGAATAACAAGATGTCAAAATTTTGTAACAGCTTGTTTTTTAGAAGTTTTTTTTTTAGAAAGCTAGAACCTCTTGTGTTCCAGGAGATTAGTCCCAGGCCATTGAGCCTAAAGACTATTTTGATCCTCACCTAACTTCACGAGAATTTGAGAAATGATCTCAGGAAGTTTTGTAATTAGATTTTCATTAAGGTTGAGACTGAGGGTCGGGGTCCTTGAGTGTGCTGACCCTGTACCAGCTGGTCCTCCGAAGCTTGGACTGACTTCTCTGTTTGGAGAAAGGCAGGAGTAGTTTCTGTCTCTATCTTCCTCTTCTCGCTCAAACACCAAGAGGCCTGACCTGGCCAGGTCGATTTTATTCCTGATAATTGCCTGATGGGCTCTTCTAGAGACGAGGCCGACCTCCACGAGAAATCTGTCGTTTGCCACTGGAAATTTGACATATTCAATGTCATCTGACGCAAAGAGAAATAGATTGTAATTTTTCCTAATTTCCGTCAACAGTACTGATCTGCAAAGTGATGTATACCTATTAGGTCTTTCCAGTCTTAGCCAGATCCTGGGAATTGAGAAGTCAGCTATTTCCGGCTCTAAAGCCCTCGCAGGTGTGAAGAGAGGAGAGCTCTCTAATTCATCTACCACTCCTCTGTTAAATGAGCGGAGCTCTAGGTTTGATGATTTTCCTAGACCGTTCCGACAGACTATTTCATTGGATGTGGGTCCAGTAAAAGCGTTGTCGATGGTAGGCCGGGGCTGGGAGGAGGCGACCGTTGGAATTTCAACAGCCGGGTTCACAACGGTGTTTGGGCTGGTAGACGCTGGTCTGGTGTTGCTTGCACAATTGATGATGTCTTTTTGGGTTTTATTTTTTAGAAAAATAGGTGCTAACTTAATGTTAGTCTGGGCCACCTTTGGGCTTTGGTTATTGGAAATGCCGCTCACAGGGTTTATTGGCTCCGTTTGAATAGCCATGTTTGCGGTTTGTACCTTACTGTTGGTTTGAACCTCCCCCGCTTGTGCAGAGACCTCTTTTTTTCCGTCTTTCCCCTGTCCCCTTGTAGTGGACCTAGAGGAACTTTGGTTTTCACTCTGAGATGGTCCAGCTACTGAGAGTATTTCAGCTTCAAAGTCGAGGGTCTTTTCCTCGCACGCTGTGATTTATTTTAGGAAGGCATTGGTTCCAGATTTTTTTTGGTTTCTGTTTTTCTGGTTTTTTGATTTTTTTTGGGTTTTATCCAACTGTAGGTAGGAGCGAGAGTCTTTTGCAGTGAGTTTTGTTTTTTTTTGCTTGTTCCTTCTTCTTTTTCGGGGGTAACCTGGGGTTGCAAGGTCCAAGATCGTTTCGTTGTGTGGGGAGACTTGAGTATTTGGTACAATGGTGTTTCTCGAGCTCTCCGGGATCTCTTCAGTGCCATCCCAATCAACATTCGCTAGTCTACGAAATTCTTCTAGAACTGAATTTGATAGTGGAGTGTCATCAAAGCAGTCTATAGGGTCCTCTTCTGACTGTAGTTGATTCTTAAACATACTTTCATGAAGGACCACTGGAAGGTTTTTTACAAGCTCTTGTGTTGTGAGGTTGTTCTTGGCCTCTTCCTTCAATAGACAGTAGATTTGAATGAGGTCCTGACCTTGTTTCGCTCCCTCTGTTTGTGCGTCTTTTATGGTTGGAATCAAGATTGTATTCATGATGTTATTGAGAGCCGTTGTTGTTGATTCGTTCTTTGACACTTCATTCGCGAGTTCCAGTAGGACACCTGCTTGTGTTTGGACCTCTGTTTTTAAAAGTTCAAAGACGGACACTAGGGAGTTCAGCACAAAACTCAGTGCTGTCAAAGTATTCTCATTGGCTGTCAGGGGAATCCCTTGTGAAGGAGAGGTATGTCTTTCTTGTGCATCCCGTAGTCCGTTTTCTGATGCTCTAAGTAATGATAGTTCCGAGTGGCGGAGAGAATCTGTAGACGAAGATGGAGGAAAGATGTTATCACCTTCCTGATTTATACAGGAGGACTGGCTGGAGGTAACAATTAAATCAGCTAGATCATTTGTGCTCTTATTTCTTTTCCTTATGAAGTGATCATTGATTCTGCTTTGAATCTTTTTAGTTGTTAGAGTGTATTCCAGTCCTCTTTTCCAACCTTCCTGAATAAGGGGTGGGGGGACATAAGATTTAGAGCCTGGAAGATTATCAACATGAACGATGGCATGGGTGAAGTGAGAAGGAGTCAGGGATGTTCCTGGTGGGGAGGGGGCTGATGCGATGGGTGCTTCAGTACCCTCTCCCTCGAGGTATGATCCTTCCTGGTCTACCATATCTTCGAGGAGGGGAGTGCTCCGGAGTCTCATTATCGACCTATCTTCTGTTATGGATCAATAGGTGGTAAGGATGGAAGCCCAGCCCAGAGGTAATGTCAAACAGAGTGCGGCGCCAGGGATTGCAGTTTCACGGAGTAATATGAGAAACAATATAATATAGATGTACCTTATGCTCACCTCCGCGTAACAGCCGCTTAACAGCCCAGTGCCTTTACCCCTGTCGGGCTTAACGCCGCAAGGGTGGCTGTGTCCGGCTTTTACAGCTGGGAAGAGTCACGTGACGCTGCACGTGACCGCCAATAGGCTCCGCCCCCTCCTGGGAGCGAGCGCAAGGCTGCAAGGGTCTCCGGTACTCGAACGGGCTGGCTGGGTTCCGGCGCTGGATTCACTTGACGCAATGGTCTCGCCACTCGGGCGGCTGTGTCCGGCTTTTACAGCTGGGAAGAGTCACGTGACGCTGCACGTGACCGCCAATAGGCTCCGCCCCCTCCTGGGAGCGAGCGCAAGGCTGCAAGGGTCTCCGGTACTCGAACGGGCTGGCTGGGTTCCGGCGCTGGATTCACTTGACGCAATGGTACTTCTGGGACAGGTACTCTCCAGGTCTTTAATGCCGCTGCAGTCGCCCCACGGACAGAAGGTAAGTTTGGAAAAAAACTGTCGCATGGTGATGTTGCGCATGTTCTTGATTGGGATGGCTGTCGCAGGACGCGTTTTGGGCAGAATACTTTGTGCGCATATGTGTCCTATGCACACCATTGGGATCTCTGGACTGATTAATAGTGCGACACACATGTGGCAACCATTTTGGGACATGCTGGGTGTTTGTAGGGTTTAGTAGGTGGGATGTTTATGTGTACAGCTACCTGTAGGACGTGAGTGGGGGCCTCGCATTACATAAAGTTTGTCACAAGTTTCTTCGCATATGCTGGATAGGGGCGGTGTTACCAGGAGTCAGAGGAAGAGATACGCATGCGCGTACTTGTGCAACGGACAAATGTCTGCTCCCACAATTAGTTATAGATGGTTCACAAGGTGCCGACATGCAGTTCCTAATGGCATGGTACGGATGCCTCCATTGTGATTGTGGATAGGCCGGGGAGGTGCGATGTCATTAGGACATCTCCCTTTTGCTTAATTGCAGTCATTCCCACCAGTACTGTGCACTGCTGAGTCATAAGGGGATTTTAAAAACAAAGGAAAAGCCACGTATACATATCAATCTTCATTTGCACACATTCTTAAATACTATTAGGAAAGGGAAGGGGTAGCAGAAGTGGATTAATATTGTGGGAAATTGGGGATTTGTACATGTTGGCCATGAGGGCAGGAAGGGATTGAGGTATCATTGTAACGTCTTTGATCACACTGATGTTTAGGGGATGGTGGGCTATGTAATGGGGAAGGGGTACATGTGCAGGTTGGGCAGTGGTATTTTATTTTGTCAATAATGTGTCCTTTTACATAATATTTTAAGGCGGCAAAATTGTTCACCAATTGCTCCATTTTGTCTTCCAAGCTGTCCAGTTTGCTATTCACAGAGTATCTTTCCTTTCCTGCGTCTGTATGTTGTTGTGGAAGGAGTGCTGCTTGTGCTGCATTCTTAAAGAAAACAAAAATATCTGTTAGGTGTACATGAAGCAATAGATATTAAATATTTCACATTTCAGACTGCAGTGCATACCAATGGGGTTACTATCGTAAGTGATTTCGTCATGAGGGAAACTCTTTTCCAGCCACTCTAAGGTGCTTGCCATTGCTTCCTACAAAAAGAAACGTTATGCTTATCTACCATTGTATACCGCACCACCTGTACAATTATCAGTCAAATTTTAGTGTGCTTACTATGTTTTAGTGACTTTCTGGTCTTAGTACTTTCGAGTCCTTACTGTGGCTGTTCGTTCTTTGATCAATGTAAAGCAGCAGTGCGATCTTATTGGTGCATTATGTTATGGTGCACTCCTGATGCCTTTGTTCTGTTTCTTTCATAAGTACACAGTTTCCAGACCTACTCTATTTTCCCTTGTAATGCATGTACATGGTGCTGTTTGTATATGTTCCTTGTGTTTGCTGAATGGTACCACTATGTACGAGAACCTGTGCCTTTCTAAGCAGTGTGGATGCCACCCGATGTCCGCGACCAGGCGCATACTCCGCGACTGCTGTGCGCATTAACGTGGTACCAGCGGGTTTAGTATGTTGTACGGTACATGTTTACAAACTAAGGGTATCTTGGTAAAAACCTATGAAATTGAGTGAAAAAACGTTGTTAAAGGTTTGGTATGGATAAGTTGCACTACTAAAGAGCTATCAAATTCACTGAAAAAACATTGTTAAAGGGAGGTTATGGTTCATTTGCCCTAAGAAAAACCTATCAAATTCTGTGCAAAAATTTTTGTAAAGGGATATTGCAGTTACTCTGTAGTAATACCAACCTATCCATATTAAGGTTACATGTAAAACCGAAAACCCCCAGAAATTCACTAGTTATGGTAAGCTAAGTAACCATAACTCCCACCACCACTGTGCACTATAAGACTAACACCCATGACATGAAAGATGACATCACAAATGTCATTGATGACATCACTGATGACATCACATGTGCAGTTAGTTGTCATGAAAAGCCTCCACAAGGGATTGTCATTATAATGTTGGCAGAAAACTATCAGAGTTCATTGGGACAACTATCATGACATACATAGTTCATTAAGCAATGCATTGCTATAAAGACCATTGCATTACAGAGTTCTTTCTATTACATGAACCTACTCATGTAGAAATGTAGGTATTGTCTGCAGCATGCGCCAAAGAGGTGCAATATTCAACATCTTGCGATGTTGGGTAGTAAAATGGTGAATGCTTTCATTTCAGAGTTTTGCATACTGTAAACATGTCATAAGTAGCTAACAATGCCTCACTTACTAAACAATTGTACCACTACACACAAAAAATAAAGAGACCACAACACATGCAAATATGAGCATACACAGGGAAAGTAAAGTAAGCAAAAAAGCAGCACTATTACCAGAAAGTGTTCATAACCTACCAGATTATCTTCATGCACATAAATAATTGCTGTGTTTCAGGCTTGTTTCCCCTATGCATATGTATCAAATGATGTAAGTAAACTGTAAAGAAACTAGTGTAAGACCATATGAGAAGGATAAGCTCTACAAATATAGTACCTTTTGAGAGATTCCTTGCTGACTGTTACTGAAGAAAACCACCTGGCCTAGATATGTCAGTGAACAAAAAAAGAGGGAGCCAAACATGTGATGTCATCAGTGATGTCATCAATGACATTTGTGATGTCATCTTTCATGTCATGGATGTTCGTCTTAGCAGTGCACAGTGGTGGCGGGAGTTATGGTTGCTTAGCTTACCATAACTAGCGAATTTCTGGGGGTTTTCGGTTTTGTAACCATGATATGGATAGGTTGGTATTACTACAGAGTAACTGCAATGTCCCTTTATAAAATTATTTACACAGAATTTGATAGGTTTTTCTTAGGGCAACTGAACCACAATGTCCCTTTAACAATGTTTTTTTCAGTAAATATATATATATATATATATATATATATATATATATATATATATATATATATATAAATAAAGGTGCGGAACATAGTCCTACAGAACAGAAAGGACTACATACGAGAAGCCAACAAACAGCTAAATGATAGCAAATGTTATATGAGAATGGCACCTTCTATCTGAAGAGAGTAGCATATTCTTATCGGCCACCAATTCTATCACACCTACTATTTATTTCCTCCCCAAGGTCCACAAAAACATGAAAAAACCCCAGGAAGACCTATTGTCTGCTTGATAGGTTCAGCATTAGAAAATATGTCCAAATACATCGATGAAGTCCTTTTTCCATTTGTCTCAGTATTACCATCCTACCTAAGAGACACGACAGACTTCCTATCAAGAATTGAAGACATTCCTTGGGAGAAAGAATATCTACTAGCCAGCATGGATGTGGTTTCGCTGTATACGTCTATTGGTCACGAATACGGGAAGCAGGCGTGTCAACACTTCTTACAGACCAGATCTCTCAATTATCTAGAACACACTCAAATGGTACTCTCTATGATAGACTTATGTCTGACCAACAACACTTTCCTCTTCAATAATGAGTATTTTAAACAGCTGCAAGGAACCGCTATGGGCACCACGTTTGCACCGTCCTATGCAAATCTTACAATGGGCGCATGGGAAGAACGGGAGGTCTGGACGGACATGAATCACGAATACACAGACAACATCATTCTCTGGCTGAGATATATTGATGATCTCTTCATAATCTGGAACAGAACCGAGCAGGGATTGATGGAGTTCGTTAACTGGCTAAATCTTAATGACACCAATCTCCGATTTACGAAAACGCACAGTCGCACTTTGATTACCTTTCTCGACGTGAATGTGAGAATTGTAAACAATAAATTAACTAGCGAACTGCATAGAAAAATTACAGGGACGAACACACCACTCCATGCACACAGTGGACACCTGGAAAATCTTATATGCAGCGTTCCCTACGGAGAATTTATCCGGCTGAGAAGGAATAACAGCACCTTGAAATCCTATGATACAGAGAGCAGAATCACAGCTCACGGGTTTGCCAGACAACAATACCCAAGAAGAGTCATCGAGAGAGTATATCTCAAAGCCAGAGCTAAAGAACGTTCTAACCTTATAGCAGGAACCGAGCACAATGAGAAAAGGAACATTGAGAACAACAGCACTCGGCTTATTTTAACTTTTGACACCCAGGCACCAAAGATCAGGCAAATTTTAAACAATCATTGGAGAATCCTTATGGTGGATCAGGATCTCAACAGAAACCTCCGGAGCAGTCCACAGATAACCTTTAGAAGAAATCAATCCATAAGGGACATCTTGGTTCAAAGCTACATGACTCAAGAAGAGAATAGCAACAAGACGAGTTGGCTATCCAATAACAGAAAAGAGGGCTTTTTTAAATGCAACCGTTGCAACATCTGCAAATATGCCAAAACCTGTGGCTCTTTTAAACATCCTATCACCGGCCAAATGGTTTCCATATCGGGTAAAATCACCTGTGAAACGGAATACGTTGTCTATGTGCTGACCTGTGCATGTGACAAGTGGTACATAGCAAGCACCAAATGTAAACTAAAGACACATATTCAACAACATCTACGGGCAATCATCAACAGTGACGTCAATTACCCGATGGCTAAACATTTCGCAGAATGCCATGACAAGAATATGGGAAGCTTTGGGTTCTTTGGCATCCACAAAATTGAGACAGGACCCAGAGGAGGTGACAAAGAAAAAATCCTGAGGCAAAAAGAGACTCGTTGTATATTGGACTTTGAAAGCAAATTTCCAAATGGACACAACATAGACGAGGAACTCTACACATTTTTAGGCCAATGATTGGTAGTGACTAATCCCCTCTTTTTTCCATGCTCCCCCGTTTCTTTTCTCTTCTTTTCTTTTCTTTTCTTTTTTCTAAAGGTTTCAGATAATTTTTGTAGAAAGCCAGAATAATACATCTTTGACCTACAGATGTCCAGTCTAAAAGAATATTGCAATATGCTTTAATTTTTTTATCCGTGTGATACGTTCTAAAGTAGTACTGTAATTAATCTCTTTTTTTTAATTGGATTTTACCATTGTTTTTTAACATTGTTTTTTAATCTGTTTGTATGCACTTTTTATTCACCAGGTGATTGTCTTTTCAGGTTAGATGTTTACAATGTGTGATATTTGATTCTGTTTCCGAATCAAAGTCTGATTTTGAATATGTGGTGGAGAGCATTTGTGATAGTTGCCGAGTCAGAATGCTTAGGAGACTATTTGGTTGGAACTAGGATCAACAGAGGAATGCTTTAGTCTGATGACTTGTGCACTTTGCACTTAACAGTAATCGATGGACCTTAATATATGTCTTCTGTATTATGCACTTTACAGTGACCGATGCACTTTATAGTGATCAATGCACTTTACTATATGTCTTCTGCACTATGCACTTTACAGTGATCAATGCACTTTATTGTATGATTCTATATCCAGCAATAAATTGCGTGTTGGTTTTCAGGCAAGACAATAGAAAACGTATGTTCACATGAAATACAAAATATGTATTTCAGGTGTGCAGTGATTATATTGGGCACGTAGGATCCCCAGTCAAGAGCATACCCAAGTATCATGCAGCCCTTATCACACAATGCCGATCACTGTTGCAAGTACGCATAATGCACTTTATGCCAGGGACCCAATAGGAAGCAAGAACGACAGCACTGTGTTGTGGTCCGCTCTCCCTTGCCATGGGCAGTAGTTTTAGAAAAACCTGAATTAATCAGGAGACAGAAGCCTAATTTACGGACAAGCATAGCCGATTTAAATAAAATGATTAATTCCATCTCACGACGTGTGCACTATGCCAAAAAGTTGTGATTAATTTGTGAAAACAATGGATATCTGTTTGTCCTGTGCAATTGTTATCAAAGCAATTACGATGCAAAGATTCGTGTGATGCATTCAAGCACATATTCAGCATTGAAGGGCTCCATCGGCGTACGCTCACTAATTACGGCGGGGCATGGTGGAAAATCGTGTAACATATACACAAGGTAAAACCAGACAGGTCACCAATAAACATCAACGGTAGGGACTGTCTTTTCCAGATTAGATGGTATTGGCACTTCCATTCCCACTTATCATTTGTGTGGCTTTTACAGGCAAAGATGGCCACCACTGTTTTGCCGCATGGAGAGTGTACTTCTTCCATTTTTGTGAAACTGCTCTGCACCATGTTTATAACTCACTGGTTGTATGGGGACCCGTTGTTGTGATCAAGCGACGAGTAAAGCCGCGAAACACGTTAATGTTCCCAACGCGCACCTTTATTATGCACTTTGGGAGTGCAACATATTGATGGCCTTTTAACTTTTGTGCCATTTTGCAAGGCACAAATAAAGATGGAAATTTTACTACTACTTTACTCCCTTTACTTTATGGATGTGAAGAGTGCTACTCACCCTGCCTGATGTCCATCAGTGTCCAGAAGATATATATATATATATATATATATATATATATATATTACACAGCCCGCGGTAGCGGCTGTGTAGTTATGGTTAAGTTGCTCATAATATAGGAAGACCACTTTTTGGAAGGCTTATAACTACGCTCCACCTGGACGAATTTGCATTAAACTTTGCAAAAAAAAGTATATGGCCTGCTCTGAAGTTTTCTGGGAAGTTTGGTGAGGTTTTGTCTGGGGGGGCAAAGTTATAGGGGGGTCCCAATTATTTTTTTTCCATAGACTAAATGGACAAAAACTTTGCGCACTCGTACATCCCAAACCGTTAGATGGATCTTCATCAGATTTGCGGCAGGAGCAGAGGCTTTGCCCAAAAGTGTGCTTTTTTAAACTTTGGAGATAATCCGCACTGTACTTTTAAAAAAAGCATGTAAAATGTGCATCTGAAAAAATTACTGATATCGGCTCCACTCTGCTGTCCCATTTCCCTGTTTGCGCCGAGTTCAAAAGTCTGATTGGCCTGGAGTGTGGCGTGATGTCGACGGAGATAGGATGCACCCGGTGGTTGGCTGGTGGGAAGCGTGATGTGTGACATAATTTTGGGTAACACCGCCATGTTGTTTCCGAGGATAGTGCAGTGCCGAAAGGGGCTGTAAAACATGCTTTCCAGAATCTGGTGGTGGGAAGAGGGATGGAGAGGGTGGGGGAGTGTATCCGTGCATACTGTGCCAATTCACGGGTACCTTCTCAGGCGACTAACTTGTGTGGTGACTGCAGGCAGCCTTCCTTAGGACGCGATAGGTCATGAGGCAACCTCCTTTTGTGGTGAGTGCTGGCAGGCTGCATTTCTGATGGGGAGTGGATTGCACATCACATGAGCATTTTCACTTAGGGTGTACTATGCTGTGTTCTGTGTGGTAAGCCCCTAGTGCCTTGGATGCATGGCTGGAGGCCTTGCACCAAAAAGTATGTCCACTGGTTGCAAGTAGGTTTCACATTGCTGCCTTGTGTGTGTGGGTTGTCAACATTGTACACATTGTTGATTGCATGGGTGTGGTGATTGTTAGCACATCCTACAGTTTTGGGTGCATGGCTGGACATGATGGAGTCAACAGTCCTGCAGTGTCCACTGGTGAAGTGTTGGAATACTGTGGGTATAGAAGTGCATAGGGTTCCAGTGGTTGTTTCATGTGGTTGGCTTGTGGCCATTTCACAGATTACTGAGTACTGTATTGTACTATGATGTATTGGTTCTGTGTACTTAATCGAGTGCTGGGAGCAGGGGAAATTTTCTGAAGATTTTGTTGTTTGGTTGGCAGCAGTAAAATACTATGTGAGTGGAAGTGGGTAGAGGTGCCAGAACCTGTGTTATGTTTGTGGATTCTCCGAACTGCCTACATGTTTTCATGCATGGCTGTATTATGGTGCGGGGGTTGGGTAGGAGTGCCGGTGGCTGTATTACTTTTGTGGGTTCTGGTACCTGGCCACATGTTCGCATGCTTGGTTGCATTATGTTGAAGTGGGTGTGTCCAAGGCCTAGGCTCTTGGGTGCATGGCCAAAGCTGTAGGCTGCAGGCCATGCACTCAAGAGCCTAGGCCTTCACCACACCCACCGCAACATAATGCAGCCATCCATGCCAACACTGTGATACTGCTGTATGGATGCCACAAATATGTTTATGGTGCCATTTCTTTTTTCCCTTCGCTCCTTAGGATAAGTTGTTACAACCATACTTTGCTGCGTTGTACACAGTTTTAACTCTGCATCTCTCTGAGGGTGGTCACCTTAAAAGAATGGCTGTGGAGGACATTTTAGATTTGGTAGAGTACACTACCATATGTTGTAGGTAATTGCACTTGTTGCACATTAGGGAGCGACATGCCACAATTTGCGTTTTGCTACGGTTTGCCCCTGATAAGACCCTTTCTTTAGGAAGTGCAGTAAGATATTGCACCAAGAAAGGAATTCCTCTGCATCACACATTTAAAATATGGACAATTTACACAGCCACCCACATAAAGTTGAAGATGTACTTCACATACCCATGTATGAGATGTGTTCTTTACAGAAATGCTTTGGAAACAAAAATATCCCATTACAACAAAAGGAGCAATTCACAATGACCTACCCTTGCACTACATAATTGGTTATACAAATCTCTTCAGCTACATGCGTATGCTGTTATTCTTTTCCCCCATCCAGCATCGATCCTCCAGATAACGATGAGCATCTACAACCCGCTTATGGTACTCTTGTAATGATTGTTCCACAATCAGTTTGTTGGCATGTGGAAGGTATTACACGGCAAGTAAGGTATCAGGTAGCTGCGAATGCAGAAGAATAAGAATACATTTCATTAGCCATTTTCAGGGGCAGCATAAAAGACAAGGGCTCTGAGGGAAGGATGTCACACAGAGCCCTCGATGGCTAGTTCATGCACCTTACGGTGAGGTACTGTGTGTTAATGAGTACCGTCGGATGTTCACCCACAGGCTTGCTGTCTGTTTTGTAGGAGGCACTCTCCTTCCACGGCTACACACCTGCCGTCTTTCAAACGTTGCCAACAGACCCTTCTTTCATGGGCTTGCTTTTCACAACAGATGTCACTGGCAGTGAGTGTCATCAGACCTACGGCACATTCTCTTTGTGTATGCCCAAACAAACATACAAAACAAATAAATTCTCCTACAGGACCGCTCCAGCTGCAGGACATTGCAGGAGGTGTTTTTCCAAACCATTCAACAGTAAAATATTAGCTGTCCACGTCTGTGTGCCAGCCGAGTGCTATATGCGCCTCTGACCATTAATATTTTTAATAAAATGAAGGCACGTGAAACTGTCAAGTGTTTGAAAGGTCATTGTAAGGACCATACTGTGAATCTTTTACCACACGCTTGAAAATAAGTTGTACTGTTTCAGTGCAGGAGTTGTGTACATTCTCACTGTTGTACTCCGTACATAGGTTTGAATGGCCTGGAGAATCATGTGAACAAAATGAACACCAATCATAGTGCTCATTTAATCTGAATGCTGCAGAAATGGTACTGTAATGCACCGTGCACGAGTACTCTTAAAAAAACACTACATTGTAAACGGACAATGTGTACGGAATGGTATGTTAATAGTTATACACACAGAGCTGCATCCTACTACATATTAAGCCCTACTTACATGTTATGTACAGTTGTACTTACATAATTCCTGCAAATTCCATGGTTACACTGTGTCTCCAGGAAATCGCACTGTACATCGTACTAAACACTTGCCGACTACCTTTACGGAAAATGTGCACTGCGACAACACAAAGTTACCTTTTATTTTCTTTTTACATTGCATAGAACCTGTACATTTGGAGCAATTAATGCATACCACTCAAGCCTATTTTACAATGAGCTTTTACCCTGTTGATAGAGAGGTATGGTAGGTATCCATTTCTGCCCACCATGCGGCCATAACAAGAAAATCAGGTGGCAACGTGTTACCATTTCATCATGCATTTCCAATGCTAAGTACTCCAGTTACGTAGAACTTACTTTTACGTACATGGAGACATGCTGGTACCTTATACATGGTGCAATGAATGTACAGCTGATACAATATATAAATGTACATTTACAGCCCCTATCTACTACTTATATGTGCAGTGTCTTACGAATCAACTGTGGATGTTGGCAGACTGTGTGTGGCAGGGCCATCTTATGCACTTTAGTGCCTTTGGGGAAGGACATTTTTGGGTCTCTCCTTCATGAAAGGATACAAAATCCTTCACAACTTCACCAAAGATTGTATGTGTTTTCAAATGCATGCAGTATAGTGACCTGACCTGGTTGTGTCACCTGTTTGGCAGATTACGAGTATTGGTGTGAAGGTTTTGTTGCCAAGTGATACCTGTCCGTGTGTGAATGTAGTAAGCTTGCAGTTATTTTTTTTTCATCTTCATTGTACGTTGAAGGCCTTCATATTACGAATTGCCTATGGGATTGTATATGTAAACTGGAACGATTATCGGAATTGCAAGGCCTACAGAATATGCTATGGTTTGAATTTTGTACCACTTGCAGACATGGACTGGACTCACAGTTAGGTATTGATACATAGAGAAAGTGTTTATTAGGGACTTCTTCCTGAATGACATGATTGCAGAGAGTGCATGTACGTATCCACATATAGGAAATCTGAAAGATTTAATTTATGGGTATGTTTCTGCTTTCCAATACTTGTAGTAAGTACAATACAACTTCCTGTGGATCTCCTTGTCTGTTTAACGTGCATTTGCCATTCCAGCACAGTAGTCTAATTCCTGCCTTATTCCTGAGACACAGAAACTGTTTCCAGGATTGTGTGCAGTATATCTGTGTAGGCCTATTATTTCTAAACACAACTGGTCTGAGCCGTTTCAATATATGTTTTCAACAATTGCTGCCATTTGCAATATACCATTGGTTGCTACCTTTAGTGATTTACACCACTTGTATTTGGAACAATTCAATGGACCAGGCAGTTTTGTGTCTGAGTACTTTTTGCTTACTACACTTTGTAAACAAGATTTATTACACTACAATGGTGTGTTGCTTACATTTTGACATGGTGGAAGGTGCTTTTGCAATCAGGTCCAGAAATGGAGGCTAACGAATTTCCGTGTACTCCTGTGCAGTTGCGCACTGGACAGGAATTCATAGTTTGTAGTATTTTACTTTTCCCTCTGTCGTTGCCTTTCACATGGTGCTTGAGGAACGGCTGCAACAACTTGATAGAGTTGTGGCGACCGTTATAAATTGATGTGCAAGGCACTTTGTAGTTGCGCACATTGGTTCGGTACCATGGACGGTGGCATCTAAGTTTGCTGGGTATATTTCTGAAAGCAGTGTTTTTCTTCCATTATGCTATTGTCTACCTTTTCATACCCTCATACAGTGATACATATGGCAATTTGGTTTCTTTGCTCTTGTTTGTATGATTCCTCATTGAAGTATGCCTCTGTGCTGGTGGTGCCTCCACTCACCTGTACTGATATTGCCAAAGGTGTCTATGCTGATACTGCATTGGTTTTGAAGTAGTGGTGGTAGTTTACAGAGTAATTTTGTTAGTGGTTTCATTCTCATAAAATTTAATAGAAATAATTTTCGTTTCAAGAGCATTGCACTGTCTACAGCAGCTTCCAAGATTACTTTTCTGCTGTAAGGTTTAAGGCTTCATCGGGATTTCTCCCCTTTACTTTTAAGGTTCTGAAGGACTCTGTGGTGGAGACTTTTTTTGTAAAATTACTTTTTTGGAATGCTTCCTTGTGGTGACATTAGCATTTGTACATACTCTATTACCGGTAGTGACAGTTGCAGTCTTTTCAGTACCTTTCACTACCTTTGTTTTCATTTCTACATTTTGACAGAGGCATTACATTCTCCTTACTGGTAGGTGCTTTTGTTTTTCTTAGTGACTGTATTAGCTGTTCTCTTTCAACTTTCTGTACAAAATGTGCTAGGGGTGGATGGCTACTTTCTATGCTTTTAGGTAGAGCTGGTCTATTTCTGCGTTGTTTTCTATGGAGCTCCTTTTTGCTAGGCATTCTGTAGCAGCTGTTGGAGAAAAAGGGAAAGTGTAGGGGCCTCATTACACGGATGGCAGTAAAATACCGCCTTTACCGGCATGATTGATTGATTGATATTTTATTTCTATCACTCTTGTACACAAGTGTTTCAGAGCGAGACAAGGCAAGGGAGGGGAACAGGGGAGAACAAAACAGCGATCTTACTAGGCCCAGTGACATTGAGAACGCGCAAGAGCATGGGAGAGCGGGAGGGGAAAAGTGCATGGAAGGGGGAGAGGTGGAAAGTGCGAAGCAGAGGAGAAACAGATAAATAACAATAAATAAATAATAAAGGCAACACACAGTGGTAATGCAGCCAGCAATTTGCAAGTGCTAGGTTTAAGGCAGCAGACAGGGTAGGTCTGATAAGTGCAGGAAGAAAAAGGGGGGTCTGTATGGGTACAGATACAGACCCCAGTGCAAGGGGTGGCCCGGAGGCAGTGCGGGAGGGTGGCAGGATGAGCAGGTACCTGGGCCCAAAAGACAGAGGGTGGCCAGGTGCACGGTGCCAAGAGAGAACAGCTCAGCAGGGGAGAGGGGGAGCGAAGGCAGAAGAAAAGAGGAAGGTCTTGAGGTGCTTCTGGAACCGGAGATGGTTCTCCTCAAGTTTTAGAGTGGCAGGGAGGCTGTTCCAGAGGGAGGCCCCAGCCGAAGACAGAGATCTACCCCCAGCTCGTTTCTTAGAAAAACGACTGACCCTGAGTGAGTTGGAGGTAGAGGAGCGAAGAGCTCGAGAGGGGAGGTATTTACGGAGGGATAGCTGAAGGTATTTTGGACCCAGGCCCCAGAAAGCCTTGTGGACAATGCACAGGGTTTTGAATTTAATCCTTGCATCCACTGGGAGCCAGTGGAGAGATTTCAGAGCTGGAGCGATATGATCCCAGGGCTTGAAGCCAAGGACAAGTCTCGCAGTCCTGTTCTAGATTAGTTGCAGAGGGCAGAGATTAGAGGCAGGTAGATTTAGAAAGAGGCTGTTACAATAGTCCAAGCTAGAGAGAACCAGAGCTTGAGATACCATGAGCTTCTGGGGGAAGAAGAGGAAAGGCAGAGTACCTCTGAGGAGGTGCAGTCGGAAATTTGACTTTTTAGAGACCTCAGAAATGTGGGCAGAGAAGGAAAGGGTGGAGTCAAAGATGACCCCGAGGTTCTTAGCCTAGCAGGTGGGGGTAGGAGGAGGACCAAGGGAGGCCGGCCAGAGAGTGAGGGGAAAGGTTGGTGAAGGAGTGCCAATGAGGAGGATCTCCGTTTTGCTGGCATTCAGACAAAGATCATTGGCGGCACACCAATCTTGAATGGCAGTTAGGCAATCAGAGATGAGAGAGGGAGAGGAGGTGGCAGAGGGCAGCTTGAAAATGAGTTGAGTGTCGTCAGCGTAGCACTGGAAATTTGAGCAGAAAATGGCAATGCAGTGGGCGAGAGTTGCCAGGTATTGGTTGAAAAGCTAGGGTGAAAGGTTAGACCCCTGGGGAACACCACAGGTAGAGAGGAAGATAGATGAAAGGAAGGACACAAGTTGGACCTGGGAGGGTCGATCTGAGAGGAAAGAGGTCAGCCTATTGACCATGGCGCTATTAACGTGTCCGCCTAGGCAAGAGGCCGCTAATTGCGTGCCATTGCGAGTACGCGGACACGAGCATAGCACCATGCCGATAATGACCCTACCGCCATGCCGCTAAAGACCCTGAAAAGACCCTTAGCGGCACCGATGAAAGCACTGATAGCACTTCCGAGCTCCAGCAACACGGAATTAGCGTCATCGCACAGGAACAGGAAAGAGCACGGTGGCCATTTTTAAAAACACAATCCATTGCCATCCTCTGCCCCCAGGACCTGCATACACAGCAGTGCCATACCAAACCATCCAGGAAACCCTGACAATGCCCAAGGCAATCAAAAAAGGAGCGGATCGGCAGCGGAAGGAGAAATTTACCAATGAGGAGCTCATCATGCTCATGGACACGCTTGCCGCCAATGCAGATGTGGTCTTTGCGAATGACATGCAGCGTGAGACCCTAATTAAAAAAAAGAGGTGGCCCAGAAAGTCAGTGCGGTGAGCACTGTGAAACATTGCAGGAAGCAGTGGGACGATCTCCGCCTCCGTGTCCGGAGCATACTGTCCGCTAATCGGAACCTGGCCATGGTCACAGGAGGTGGTGGAGATTCACCGATCAAACTGAGGGAGTAGGAGGAGACCTGCGCGAGCACCATAGGTGTTGAATCCATCGAGGAAGTCGGCGACATGGAGCGTGGTGCGCCCATAACATCAGATGGAGGTGAGTGTCCACATAAAACAATGCACTGTGAAAGGTGAGGTGCCCCCCAAATGTGAGCCCTAAATCAGCTCATGGATGTGGCCACAAACATACATGCACACAACCCTGCCCATGTGAGTGTCACACCCCAACACACACACATGCACGCATCACCACAGACACGTGCCACCCACACCCGTGCATGAATGACCCACCCGACAGTCCCATGACCTGAATGCCCACTAATGAAGTCCCAATGCATAGAATAGCATGATGAACAACATCTGCATGAAGCACGTTGACCCATCACCAATGCCATCCCCCTTTTTATCCCCCACAGGCTCACAGTGTGACAGCGATGAGCAGGACACTGCAACACAGGCACCCCCTGCCAAGAAACAAGCCAGGGCAAAGGACCCAGGGAACACCGCAAGCACATCAAGGGGCACAGGGAGGAGTGCGCTCCTGCAGAGGGGCAAACACAGCAAGCCACCCACGTCACCAAGACGTGAAGCTATGGCTGCAACAATTGCTGCACCCACTCCAGTGAACCCCCCAATGCAGGAACCACCCACGGAGGGGCCACTGTCTGCTGCCAACAGTTCAATTGGCGAGGCAGCAGCCACCGCACCGCTGTCCGATGTGGAGGACACCTGTGACTTGGCCATGCAAGAGCACACCCCCAGCCCCCACCAATCCAGAGAAGCAAGCCCACGGCCAACATCACAAACCAGCAGCCATGCCCAGTCTGGCGATGAAATCGGGGCAGGGTGCTGGAGCCCACAGGTGCCCTCACCTGATGCCCTACCCATAGATCAAGGCGCGGCACACGCCCCACGAGCAGGGCACAGTGGCCATGACAAGGCCACCATCAGATAGCGGCAGGAGGAGATAACAGCGCTGGTTGGCCAGCATGTTGATGAGGCAGCCCGTCTGAGGGAGGAGTTCAGGGAGAATGCAAGGGAGACGAGACAGGGCATGGAAGCCTGCACCAACAGGCTCTGTGAGGAGACGGCACAACTGAGGCAGGTCCTCACCCGCATAGCGGATGATATTGACAGACAGTACCCCCCACCACCACAAGAACAACCAGGCACCTCCTCCTCTGCCAGCTCAAGGCAGAGGAGCCCCCTGCGCCGCTCCTTGCGCTCCATGAGGCGCACACCCTCCCAACCCCCTAATGGTGGTGGTGGGGATGGGAAGTAGGGCCAGCCCGATGTAGCTGGCACATGTACAGCAAGACAGCAACGTTGTGCCACCCATACATGGGGTTGTCGTGGGGGGAGGGGGGAAATGGTGTTTTGGGAGTGTTGTGGGGTGAGGGGGGAAAGGGTGTTTTGGGAGTGTTGTGGGGGAGGGGGGAAAGGGTGTTTTGGGAGTGTTGTGGGGGGTGGGGGGAAGGGTGTTTTGGGAGTGTTGTGGGGGAGGGGGAAAGGGTGTTTTGGGAGTGTTGTGGGGAGGGGGGAAAGGGTGTTTTGGGAGTGTTGTGGGGGGAGGGGGAAAGGGTGTTTTGGGAGTGTTGTGGGGGGAGGGGGGAAAGGGTGTTTTGGGAGTGTTGTGGGGGAAGGGGGAAAGGGTGTTTTGGGAGTATTGTGGGGGAGGGGGGAAAGGGTTTTTGCGTTGTTGGGTCCATGCACCTCTTCATCTCCTAATGTATTAAACACATTGGTGAAAAGTTAAAACACAGGCTTCGACATCATCATTGAGTATGTGAGCTTTATTGGGGGGACAGGGACCAGTGTGTGCTTCACCACAGAACCCAGTGGACAAATACCCACATCCATTCAACAGAGTAGGACCTGGGCATCGCCTCCTGCATGACCTGCAGCCCCATCTCCTCCCTCCTCATCCCCTTCATCATCCTCATCAGGTGGTTGCATTTCAATGTCATGGGGCATTGGCACATTCCGTCTGATACACATATTGTGCAGCATGACACATGCCATGGTGATCTTGGCCACCTTCTCATGGCCGTACAGGAGTGCCCCACCCGACCTGCTGAGGCACCGGAACAGTGTCTTCAGAAGGCCAAATGTCTGCTCAATTACCAGGCGGGAACGGGTATGTGCACGGTTGTATTCCTCTTCGTGCCTGTTCTGTGGGTTCCGTACAGGAGTAAGGAGCCAGCTCCTCAGGGGATAGCCAGCATCACCTGCATGGGGGCAACAATGGGCACTTGTTACTGTTCACATCAAGTGCAACCTGTACATATCACACAAATCAACTTTGCATTATGATTGGCATCCACGAATCCCAGCATGCATGGAGACGAACTGTGTAACTGCAATGTGAGAAGGTGAGCTAGTCCCTGCAAGTGGACATGCACCATGCATGCCTCCGGCTGTTATTGCCATGTCCTGGGTGAGGAGAGGTCTTAGGTGTTCCTGGCAATTCTGGTACCACACTCCTAGTGTACTGCCATTCTGAGTTCGATGTCGCCATGCTGTGAAGCGTCACTTCAGTAGTGGTGTACGGGTGTGGTTCAGTACAATAGCTACAGGTGATCCCTTTGCATGCACTCAAGGGCGCATAGCTGTAGTGATGTTGTTCAGTGCACATTTTCATTTGGCATATTGGCGCCATGTTGCTGATTTGTGTCATATGGGGTATTGTATGATGTGCAATGTGCATGTGGATAGATGTGTCATGTTTGGCATATTCGATTGATTTCAATGTTGTGCAGCTTCAAAATTGCATGTGGTTTTGTTTCCGGTCCATTGTGGCCTGCGTTGGTGGACATTGGCGTACATCTGTATGTCCATTTGTTCTAGGGACAACAGTCCACACCCAGTTGGAGTATGCATCTCTTCCCCCCAATCACACCGAGTTGGAGTATGCCTTCCCCCCCAATCACACCCCACATCACACTGCCATGTGCTTGCCCTGCTACTCACCAAGTAGCCATGAACATTGTCCGGCATGTCGCTCCATGTAGCGTGGTATCGTTGAGTTCCGCAGGAGCATTGAATCATGGGTTGATCCGGGATAACAGGCACAACTATGTGTGATTATCTTGTTTGAGTCACATACCATTTGGACATTGATGGAGTGAAATTGCTTTCTGTTTCGGTAGACTGCTTCATTGTAATGTGGGATCACCAATTCCACATGGGTACAGTCGATGGCCCCGATGCAACTTGGGATGCCTGCCAGTGAATAGAAGCCAACTTTGGTGTTGGAGATCTCCTGGGCAGTCCATGGCAGAGATATGTGTTCACTTGTGTGCTTCAGGAGGGCATCGAGTACCTGGGTCAGCGTGCATGAGAATACTGATTGTGAGATGCCATGCATCTGCCCTACTGTATGCTGGTAGGTGCCTGTGGCCAGGAAGTGGAGCACAGTTACCACCTTCAGTAGAGGGTGGGTGGCAGTACGGATGTCTATGAGGCTCACAATGTCGTCGTGTATCATGTCCACGATGCTGGTGATGGTATCCCGGTCTAGACGGTACAGGCTGTGTATCTGCTCAGGGGTTAGGTTGAATGGACTGGCTCGAATCCGGCGGGATTGGTGGCTGCCTCTGTGGCATTACTAGGTACACTGGTGGGGCTTGCTGGGACTGTCTCAAACTCTTCCTCCTCCTGCGTCTCCTCTGTGCTGCCTGTTGTTGTTAGTGCTGCAATGCAATCATGTCCTCCAGCCCATGTAATGCTGCTAGTACGGGAACCATCTTGGTGTGGGAAGGGGTGTGAGAAGGGGTGTGGTGTGCTCCTTTTGTGCTGCCACAGTCTCCATTGCCTCCACCTGTGCTGATTGTGTCCACCTGTGGCAAGTGGGAACACTGCTCATGTCTCTTAATGTGTGGTTCGCGATGCCGGTATTTCCGCCATACCGCCATGCCGGTATGGGCTTTTTGGGGCTATTCCATGCTGCTATTAGCATGTCCGCATGCCTTGAGATGGAGTGCTATTAGCGCCATGCTGCTATTTACGGGATGAGGGGTCGCGCGCACGCGGACTAGCCGCTATTAGTGGCACCGTTCTTAGCGGTGCCGCTAATAGCGGTTATCCGGGTTGTAATTGGCAAGGGTATTTAACGATACCGGTATTCCCTTACCGGTATCGATAATCCCTTACCGCCATCCGTGTAATGAGGCCCTAGGTCTGCACATTTTGTGATCTATATATGTGCATCTGTGCACGAATGGATGAATATGAGGGTAGGAATACAGATAGAGGTGTGTGATTGTGTAATGGTGTGTTAGTGTACGGTGGGAACACTATATTGCTATTTGGGAGTTAATATAATGCTGGCGACATGATACCACAAAGTGAACGCCTGCTGATGTGCAATGAGTAAGCATGAAGCAAATACAAGTGGGTTGAATCAATTGTGTACCTTAATAAACAAGAACACTGCACTGTTTTAGTAAGAGGTGCACCTCCACAATAACATTGCACTTACTTTGTTGGCTGTCGAGCGTAGGCTTCCTCTGGGTTGCATTTTCAAGTTGACAGGCCACTGGCTTTCAGGACAGAGGTGGTTACCGCAACTGTCAAAGAAGACAGTAAGAAAATATGTTTGGAAATGGCAAACTGACTGCATTTGGAGAATACATTACATGAAAGGGTAGGGG
The DNA here is from genome assembly GCF_040938575.1 of Ambystoma mexicanum. Taxonomy (NCBI): domain Eukaryota; kingdom Metazoa; phylum Chordata; class Amphibia; order Caudata; family Ambystomatidae; genus Ambystoma; species Ambystoma mexicanum. The sequence continues at coordinate 649,826,388 of NC_090930.1, read as the reverse complement.
GATATGTTGGCAGGAAGACATGGGGGTCGATTCATGGAACAAACGTGCGCCGAAAATCCCAGTGCAAGCAGGCGCAAGGTGGCGCAAGCGTGAAAAATCAAGCGCACGCGTAAGATTCAAGGAAGGCGCTGCGCTTGTTTCCCGCTGGTCGTGCGTCAAATCCAAGCATGTCGCACACGGGCACACACGTCATCAAACGGCGTGCGCTACACGCACAGCAAAAGAGCACATAGCACGGCGCACACAACGAAAGTGGGCGGAACAGTGGGCGTAACACGCGAATGGGGAACAACACGTGAGAAAGAAGGCGTAACTGGGGAAGTACTGCAGGGAACTACACGGAACGCCCACACGCACACGAACAACCCGTATTCATGGATTCGAATACGGGAAACCCGTGCACGGCAAAAGATGCACACAGGCGTCAACGCGTCCGTCACACGAAGGCAGGCGGAAGCGTCCCCGCGTACAGTATAAAAGTGCGCGCAAACAACAAACACGTATATACAGCTACGATGAATGCCCCATTTGTCGCAGCACTGATCGTGGGACACCGCAGGAGGAGGAGAATAGCCAGGGCATGCATTTTCTCACCACGGACAAGCCTTTTTGGGATGCCTGACGACCAGGTCTACGGCAGGTATAGGTTTCCACCCCATATCATCCTAGACCTGTTCAGGGAGTGGGAAGATGACCTTACATCCCCCACCCTTTGCTCCCAAGCATTGAGCCCCTTGGAGAAGGTGCTCAATGTCCTGCATTTTTTGGCCACTTGGTCATTTCAGCGGACTACTGCCATAGTGGGGGGGTCTTACAGGCCACGCAGTCATGCTGCCTACACCAGGTCTTGGCAATCATGACAGCGCGCCCGTCAGTCCACAGGCACATATACATGCCCAGAACACCCGCAGAAAGGCAGGCCATTGTCCTAGATTTTTACAGGGTGGCACACTTCCCCAAAGTGCTTGGTGCCATAGATTGCACCCATGTAGCCCTACGTCCACCTAGGGCCACTGAGCACATCTACTGAAACTGCAAGCACTGGCATTCCATCAATGTACAGGTGGTATGCGATGCAAAGGGAATCATCACCTCTGTCTATGCAAACTACCCTGGCTCCACCCATGACAGTTTCATATACAGAATGTCCGCCCTGAGCCGGGCCCTGGAAGCTGGGCAGCATGGCGACAAATGGCTCCTAGGTGAGTACAAATGCCCTTGCACATGCATGCATGTCACACACACACACACACAAATACACAAACCCCAATAATCACAACCATTTTCACCTTCCCAGGGGACAGTGCCTACCCTCTGAGCAACCACATGATGACGCCAATCCGGAACCCCACCACACCACCGCAGGTAAGACACAACGCGGCCCATATTGCAACCAGGGCCATAGTGGAGCGCACATTCGGAGTGCTCAAGTCACGCTTCCGCTCCCTTGACCGCTGTGGCGGGCAGCTACTCTATGCACCCCCAGTAGTGTGCAGGATCATTGTGGCAGCATGTGTCCTGCACAATGTTGCAACACGGCAGGGCGTACCGGTGGACATGGTGGTGCCCCCACATCCCCAACCACAGGCGCTGCCCATGGGAGGGGATAGGGCACGTGGCGAGGAAGGCCGGACCCAGCTTCTGGCCACATTTTTCACCTAAACTCCCACCCCTGCGGAGTGCTCACAGGCCTGGCACATACCAGGTGACAATCGATGATGACAAAGATACAGTCAACTGTCACAACCTTACCACCCTGAGATTGTTGCCATGGAAGTGCCACATTGTGTGCATCCCTAGCTACTTAAACACAAGCTATCCTGTGTGACCAAAAGGCACACATATGATATATGATATGATATGATATGATATGGCATTTGTAACGCGCCTATACACAAGTGTTTCAAGGCGCGATGAGGCAGGGAGGGGGGAACAAGGGAAGACAGACAACGATCCCACTAGGCCAGGTGTCATTTAGATCGCGCAAGTGGAGGCATAGGGGGAAGGGAAAAGTGTAAGGGGAAGGGGGGTGTGCAGTACAGGGTAAGTAGAATAAAAAATAAATAAATAGGCCAGCTGGTGGCAAGTGCAAAGGTAAGTGCAGACAAGTGCTGGGAAGGGGGGGCTGTAGGGATACAGAGACAGTCCCGCAGTGCAGGGGTTGCCAGGGAGGCAGTGCAAGTGGAGAGTGGCTGGGCAAGGGACCGAGGTCGGTGAGAGTGGCCCAGTTGAAGATTCAGTGCAATTTCAGTGAAGAAATTAGCAAGGGAGAGGGAGAGAGAACGCAGAAGCAAAGAGGAAGGTTTTGAGGTGCTTCCGGAACCGGAGATGGTTCTCCTCAAGTTTCAGGGAGGCAGAAGGCTGTTCCAGAGGGAGGTCCCTGCCGCGGAGAGAGATCTACCCCCAGCTCGTTTCTTCGAGAAGTGGCTGACCCTGACATGCAAGGTGTGAATCACACACACCTGCAAAACAGGCCATGACCATCACTGTTATGTCACTCAAACCCTCCCAAACCACAACATGACATGGCAAGCAATAGCCATACACCAACACAGTACCAATAAGGTACACATTGCCATGTGAAAAATGTAATTTGGCATCAGACAATGATGCCTGACATGGAATCAGATGAAATGACTGACCAACAACCTCCCACCCAAAATAAGTCATTCCCAAATGCATTACAAAAGTTGTAGCCGTAACATAACAATGAATGCCTGTCTACATGCACATTGTGCATTGCAAAATCAACACTGCAGCTTCTGTGTCCTGTGTCCAACTCCTGCAACACACTGCTCAGCGCACAGCACAGTGAAAGCGATTGTGTGTGATGCACACCCTGAGCATCACATCTAAGCGACAAACCACATCAAAAAGCAAATTAGGTATTTACAGGATCCATAATTGGTCACAGAACATGTGCTGCAGGGACACAGTGGGCAGCAGAAGGCAAACAGAGTGTACACGTGGATATCGAAGGGTGGTTGTATATGTAGTGCATCATAGTGCGAGTGTGTGGGTCAGTAAGGACATGCACTCAACATATGCATGTGCAATCAAGTGACCATCAGTGTTCTCTACACATCACATGTGAACATTCACCATGTGTACACCCCAGCATGTCAAACCACAACTATCCCCTCACACCTGAAAGGTAAACACAACACATGAACAGGCATTGATCAGCAGAACACATCATGTACATAGGATACCACAATTACAATGTCAGGGTTCCTATCACACTGCAGGGCAACGCAACTATCAACAACAAAACACCCCCCCCCCTCCCTCACAAATGACCATGACCCACTGAACATCTGCACCTGGGTCATGGAGCCTTCAACCCTCAATTTCACTTGGCCACAGGATCACCCTTCCCCTTTGTCACCATCTCCCACCTTGTGTGTAAAAAGTTGCCTGCAACCTCAGAGTCCACCTTCATTTGCAAAAACACAAAATCCAAGGCAGAAAAACGAACCAGAACAGCCTCCAGTAGATAACTTGAAGTAGCAGTACCTCACAAAGGCCAAGTACTACCACAATGCTGTAACAACCAAGGTAGCACAGTAAAACAATGTCACAACAGGATGTGAACCATGTGTGGTACATAACATAGAATGATGCACCACAAACGGATGTGTACTGTCACAGCTCCCGTGTACAGGCGCAGGAGTGGCACGAACCAACCACCCCCACCGTGGCCTGGGTGCCTGCAAAATCAAACTCACACAGGCCTCTGAGACCCTGGTGGGGAAGGAGGGTCAGGGATATGTAGTCGGCACAGGCTTTGGCATACTGGATAACTGGAATGAGGGGCAGGAGAGGGGAGTAGGAATGACACGTGAAAGTAGGGAATGCACTAAAATGTAGTACTTGCATTAACACATACACAATCATAACAAACGTGTACATCATTGTCAGGGCCTTCCGGAGTCCAGGCGCAGGAGTGGCACGAACCAACCACCCCCTCTAGGGTTTTGGCGCCTGCAAGCTTGGGGCTTACACAGGCATCCGCAACCCCAGCGGGGAAAGAGGGTTAGGGAACGTTGGTTGGATAGGTACGGGAAGCAGGAACACCGGGTAGAGGGTACAGGGTTTAGAATTGGATAGGACTCAGGCTGATTAGGGAAAACAAAAAACATACCAAATTGAATTACACATTCATCCATGCATTAGTGCACCCCCAGCAAGCCCATGCAGAGCAGTTTGAAAGAAAAAAAACAAGACACTTAGCTCTGGTTTTGAGTACTGGCCTCCTGCCTGTGCACTCTCAGGTCCGGTTACAGGAGCACTTCAATGCTGCAAAGAGAGCCACAGTTAATAATCTGTGCATGCCCATAACACACAAACACACCACCAAATATGCCCCATAGCAACATACTACTCTACAAACACACAATCTGGTGTGGATGCTTCGTACCCATACGTAACATTACCCCTGTGATGGTTCATACACAGTTAATGCAGTAAGTCAGGCGCCGGTGGGTGCGTGGCAAATGGAACATCAATATGTCACGATTCACACAACATGCAATGTTCCCTGGGTAAGCAGACAGACGCATATAGCAAGGTATGACTTCAGAAAAAGTCGTGTTCCACCATGACCGAAACAAAGTAGGCAGTGCATGTTTCAAAATGTACATGGAAATAAAATGCACTGCACCCATGTCTGTCCCTTGCTGTATGTCCCTGTGAGCTTCTCCTTTCCATGTCTCGGAAGGCTACATGGGTGATACAAGTGCCTCAGTGGCCCATGGTGGACCGGAGGGTATGTGCCACTGCCCCTGCAGGTGCCCCAGACAACCTTACAATCAACTAGTCATCAGTCCACCAACACATCTGAGCTTTATTGTGTGCTTCAACACCAATATTCGTCCAAGCTCACCGTCAGTGCTGCTACTAAGCATGCATGTGCAACTGGCCTGGTAGAAGCTTTGCTGTGTTGTGGCCCCCCTGTGCTGCTCACCTTGCCTGGAGTCCCTTGAAACACGTCAGCAGTTCTAAGATGTATGTCTGCAATCCCTGTGCCTCTGCTTGCGCACACATGTGCACGTGGGCACCACCAAAGGTGTCCAGAATCCAGACATCCAATGGGCCATGTCTGCTGGCAAAGGTGGTCTGGAGGCTCATTCCCCTGCAGAAAGGGCATGAAACACATGATTAATGCTTTAGAGTCATCTGTGTGTGTCTCTACAGGCATCTCATTACTGGACCATGTCAGAGACGTACATCAGAAATCACACCATCAGTCCGTCTTTCACATCCAAAGTGTGGAACACACTATCTACGGCATGAATTGCAACAAGCATGTGTACAGTAAAGATAAGAAACATACTACACAATGCATAGCAATGAATTTACACATTAATCATGAAACACCCCATCTAGCAAAAGCAGAACAGTGGACAATAACACCACAATCATCCCCACTAGGGGTGTTAACACAAGTTACACAGCACCAGACATGCCACAGATATGACAGTCCAAAGCCCTTGTGTAATAGGCTGTTACACCGAACCATCCTTGCGAGCCCATGGATAAGGGAAGCAGGAGTGGCATATGTGAGTCAAAGACCCCAAGCAACAAACACATTCACAAGACAAGCCTGAAGGGCCCAGCTGGAACAGACAGTGGATGCTTTCAAAAGCCACAAAGCACTGCACCGTCACATGAAAGCACAATAGACAAGCAATTTTAAACTATATTAACTAATTACACTAACTATGAAAAACCTATATTACCTAATTAAACTAACTATCAAACAGAAACTTAACTAACTAAACTAAAAGAAAAAGAAAAAATAGCCACATACGACCCAGGGGGGCAGGGGGGGTACAGGGTGCTGCTCAACACCCACATGCGATGAGGCTGAGCCAAAAAAAAAAAACCTCCATGGGCTCAACGCTTGCACAGCCCGACCTATGTGGGAGATAGATGGTCGTCCGAGTCTGGCTCATCCTGGAAAGGAGGACGTAGCACAGTAGCCTGGCCACGCCTAGCCACAGCTTGCCCCTCAACGGCAGCAAGTGTGCCAGACGGGTGAGCCTGGTTCTGTGTGGCGATATGACGTAGGTCTGCATGCAGAACCTCACATGATACACATGCTTCCTCTTGCAAGGTAGCACATGTAACACGGAGTTCCTCCTGCAAGGCCTGGCTGGACAACCGCTGCACCTCCCGGCAAGCCTGTAGCTCAGCCGAGATGGTACGCTCAAGCTGTGCAAACCTCTCCTCTGCCCGCTGCCTCTGGGACATCAGAAGGACACCCAGAGTGGATTTGAGGGAAGCATACTCCTGCCTCAGGGCCTCCATGTGCGCCTCTGCGTGAGCAGCAATTGCTTTACGCAGAGACGACATTTCAGCCTGGCGTGCCCTGTCTGAGGCCGCCATGCCCAGCCTGAGCGAGCGGGCCGTGGACGGTGCCGCCTGCTGCTGGAGAAGCACCTGCCTAGCAGGGGGAGCACAGATCGGGCCACACGCTCCATGCTCTCAGCGATGTTCTCCACTGCTGCCCCCTGCCGTTCAGAATTGGCAGTCATGTCTTGCTCCCACTCAGTATACTGCGGTTGCGCGCGGCGACCGCGTTGCTGGGCTTGACCCCTGCGGGACCCAAGGACCGGGTGTCCTCGCTGTGTTGGCACCGCCCGCGGCTGCACGACTACATGCCCCCGTCAACGTGATGTCCCAGGCACATCAGTGACTGGTGTGGAGGGTGACCCTGTGTCCCGATCCACCACGGGCGGAGGTACCAAGACTGTCTGACCCCTAAGTGCAGATGTCACGGACAGAGGAGTGTCCACATCAGAATCACTCACCCCTGACACATGGACTTGATGCTCATCCAACTCGACATGGACGTCAGAGTCGTCATCAGGGCTGGACTTATAGGCAGCCAGAGACAAGATGGACTGTAGCACTTGGGGGTTTTCGTGGCCTACCACCCCACGACCCGCACTTGTGCCGGGTTGATGTAGTGGTAACAACCCTGTGTCTGGCATGACAACACCATCCTCCGGCTCCATTGTGTCATCATCTGAAAAATATAGAGAAAAAAGGTCACTACACATGTCAGAAGCACACAACACATACACACACTGACAACAAACACATCAGGCAGACATGTGACACACAAAATAGAACCTGGCATGCATGCTGGGTCAACTTTGAATTGCTTCTGTGATCAGACCTGTTGAAAGGTGGCAGTTTGCATAGAAGCGGGTCTATGCAGTGCAGCAAATGTCTATGTCACTCACTATCTACATGTACAAGGACTTCATGGTGTGTGTCAGGAAATGTGAAGGCAGTGCAAGGTCAACTTCAGGCATCACGTGCAATGTGCATTTAATGGGTAGCATATCTACAAGCAAAGCACCCCTCCACCCAAGTGCAAAAGCAGGGATGCCTAGCATGGTATCAAAAGGCTGACCATAGTCCTGTGTATTGACAGGCAGTGTTGACTGGCATCAACAGCTTAATGTGATTCAAGTGACAACACTGCAAATGATGATGGGACAGTAAGCAGGACACATGATGAAACCTCTGGAGGCCGCCCACGTGTGAAGAAGACACTACAACAGTCGGACAGAGTCATTGGCCATTAAACAGGCTGAGCCCTGTGACCCACACAGATTGTCAGACCCTAAACATGTGTGCAATGTAGTACTGAGCCACAGTTGACATGGGAAGGCTGATGAGATGCCATGCAATGTATGTCACCCAGGACTTGTATTACAGTGATCATCCAGTCAAGGACACATAGGGGCATGCTTGCAATGCACATGGAGCATGAATGGGCACTTATGTCCCTGCGGGGCATCTGACCTCTGCACAGTACAAGTGAGATACCCTGCATCAAGTACTAAGGCTGTACCACACAGCATATGTCTGGCAGATTGTCTGCTGGAAGTTAGCATGTACACAGGACGCATGAACAGGAAAGTACCCAATGGCAAGATTGAAGCAGACCAGTGCAAAGGTGGAACTGGGGTGCAGAGTGGCGGAGGAGGGACAAGGGAGCATGCCTACATGGAGTACCCGCATGCAGGCAGAGGACACATGCACGTCAGTCATGCTATGACATTGTGCCTGGGCTGAGAGGAAGGTCACCCCATGCTACATGCAGAAGGGCCAGTGAGCTGGAACATGGACCGGAGGGGTATACTGGTAACCAGCATGTGAGTAGGGTGCAATAGTGGTGATGCGGACACTCCCCGTCTGCTCCACATGTCCACCATCCAGCACAGCAGACATGCATCATGGAAGCATTGCATTACTTGCACATCAGAACCATGTAAACGTCACATGTAGTGGCAATCATGCACAACACATCCCACAAGTAAAACACACACGTCCTCAACAAACACGCATCAACACTCACTGGACTGGGCATCAAAGTCCAGCATCTCTCCCACTCCTTCGACCGATTCAGATGGTATGAACTCCGCAACAAGTGACTCATGCGGAGTGAGCTCTTCCTCCTCTGGTGCAGGCCCACCGCCAGTCACCAGAGTCAAGTTGTAATTTGAGGCACACTTAGCCTTAGTGCTGCGTTTGAGGTCATTCCAACGCTTTTTGCACTCTTGCGCCGTGTGCACCTCATGGCCGAATGAACTGACATGTTCCGCAACTTGCTTCCAGTGGGTGTCACGGTGGGCAGCCGTAGTCTGACTATTGGCACCCACTACCATGTCACGGCGGTGTCCCCGCACGTAGTCCACGAGGAAGTCCAGTTCCTGCTTGCAGAAAGGCTTCTTCCTCGACGTGCAGGAGGGCGTGGCTGTGTGTGGGGACCCAGCCTGTGCTGCAGGTGCAACCTTCCTCCTCTTGGACTGTGGCGCAGACCCTGGCTGGCTAATTCCGCCCTGACCAGTATGGCCAGTGGGTTCGGTGGATTGAGCCAAGGGAGTGGCAGGTGGAGGGACGACCAAAGGCCTGACTTGTGTCAGTGGCAGCTGGGTGCCCTCTAATGGACCCTGCGCAGCAACATCCACTGTGGCAGGGACATTGACCACAACGGTCCTGGTTGGCAGACTCACAACCGGGGTGTTGTTGGGTGCATCTGCCCCTGCACTTGCCAACATCCAGCTGTTCGTGGCAGCAGATGACATAACTGCCCCAGGGACACGTGTCTTGGTCAGAGCAGCCCTGCGTGCCCCTACGGTTTCCCTCCTGGCCTGTTGGAAATCTTCCAAGGGCTCCTCAAGTGCCAACGCAGCCTGCGCTGGCAGACCCTGAGCCTGGGTGGCGGTGTCCACAGCTGCACCTGCAGCTACCCTTGGGCCCGTGGCAGTCGATGGAACGGACTGCCGGGTCACACGGGCGCCAGTGCCAGATGCAGAAGCTGCATTTCCCGGAACCACAGAGGGTGGTGGCATGACTGCACCGACACATGGCACAACATTGTGCTCAAATGGCGCAGCCCAGCCTCTTCCCCCTCTGTGGCCGCCCTGGACACCCTGGAGCCCCCCTACACCCTGGTCACCATGGCCACGTCCCCGACCATGCCCGCCACGAGGAGTACGCCCAGCTGAGGCATCCCTCACCTTTCATGGCCTCCCAACCATGGCACAGATGTAGTAGTGCCGGCACAGATGGAGTAGTGCCAATGGGAGGTGTACACCACAATTGACCTGGGCACTTGGGGTGAAGGGGGTGGGAAGCAAGATGTTAACAGCCCCCCTGCACCTGCAAGGCTGTATGTGACCCCGGTGATGTAGTGACGGGTCACGCAACGCTCAGGCACCCCAAAACTGCAGTAAAACCATGCACGCAACCCTGCAGCCTACGTGCGTGGAAGCAACCTCCCGCAGTACGCGGTGGTAACCAGTAACACGAACGAATAACGCGTACGCGTGGGACACGCAGGCTACTATGACCTCAAAAATGGGTGCGATACACAGGGGCACCCGCAGTGGGAAAACTAGCATGTGCGACTCCCCGTCTGACTAGCGCGATGCAGAAAAACACGCGTAGCCAATACCCCCGCCAAAAGAAGAGATACGTCCTTAATAGCTGTGAAGTTGTGATGGAGCGCGAAACAACAGGAAGCAGCAACACACGTCGGTCTCCACGAAAGGCACGTACAGCGAACTGCTGCCCCTGCTCACCTTTAACCCGTGCTGAGGGAAAAGCCCACGCGCGTCACGTCACTTACGCACATAGGCCCTTTCCTCGGATTACACGCATTCACACGCGGATGTGCAGTTTTTTCATGTGCGCTGAGCCACTATGCCAATGTCACGAGGGAAACGCCCGTGCACGCCCGCGTGCGTCACGTCACAGAGTCGCTTACGCTTGAAGGGCCTTTGGTCCAATGAAAGCGCATACGAGTGCTGACGTGCTTACGCGCTAGGGGCCTTTCCTCGAATTACACGCAGACGTGCACATTTTTCACATGCCAAATCACTCCGTATCAAGCTGGCCACACGAAAACACACGGAAGACCACGCTCCTGCCCAAAAGGCCGAATCACTGCCCCCCAGAGCCCCGAGCACGCTCCCACCTGCCATCTGCTGCTGCCTAACTGCCTGCTGCCCACATGCCCTGCTATTTGCTGCCTGCACATCAGCCAGGGGTGCAGTTGCTGTGACCACCCCTGCTGGAACTGAAGACTCCTGACTGGGATACCATCGCTCCACAGCCCAGCCCCAGGACCCAGTTGCCCACCCACACCTGCCTCTGGGGTTGCCATGTCGGGCACTACACCATCTGGCACCACTGGCAACCCCCAGCCAGAGAGGCAGAGGGGCACCAGCTTCACTGCCACCGAAGTTGGTGTCCTGGTGGAGCAAGTCCTGGGGCAGTATGATGCCCTCTTTGGAACAAGATGCGCCAACAAGGAAGGACGGACTCAGATCTGGACGGACATCGTGACTGCCATCAACGCGGAGGGGTTGGCAGTCCATGACTTCCAACATGTCAAGAAGCGCTGGGAGGACTTCAGGTCCAGGACCCTCAACAAGGCCCAGCGCCTCTTGAAGGCAGCGGATGCTAAGGGGCGCCGGGGCCACCTGTCGGAACATCAGATGAGGGTCCTGGAACGCATATGCCCAGCGCTCCACGTCCAGGTCCTTGAGAGGCAGACCCGCCTGGAGTTGAGCGGTAAGTGTACATGCATACTGATTGGAAGCTGTGCGTGTGGTGGTGTGCCAGTAGTGTGCAGGTTGTACATGTGGTTTTCTAGGGCCATGTATGGATGTGTATTTACAGGGCTGTGAGGCTGACACATGCAAGTCCTTTCATGTGTGAGACACATGGATGGTGTATGTGTGGGTAAGCATGCAAGCCAACTGCAGATGTGTGAGCACACATGTTTGGATTACTGTGTATGTCAGTTGGCATGGTTGTGGTGTCACACATGGATGTTGGTTCCAGCTGCATGTATCTGCACCGTGTACATGTGCATGTCTGTGTATTTGACAAGGGTGCAACAGTGATGCAACATGGATGCATGTGACACTGATATGTGGAAGACTGATAGGCAGATGTGACATGGATGCCGATCTCAACACTGCGACAGTTGGCGGAGGTGTACACATGCATGTAAGTGTGGTGGCGTGTGTGCATGTGTAGTGCACTCCCTGTATTTCATGTGATGTCTGGCTCACCTTTGGCTGCTCATGCTGTTGTGTGTGTATGGATGGTGCTGGCTGTTGCGATATGGCTGTGGAATAGCTCATGTGTGTGAGTCGAAATGACATGTGTGTTGGGGATTGTGATGCCATGTCTGAAGTTTGACAATGCCACTCATGTACAACTGTCATGTGTGTATGAGTCCATTGTACAGTGCACTGATGCCTGTGTTTTATTTCTCCCTGTCTGCAGCGTCAACTGATGAAGAGGGTGGAGAAGGTGCTGTGGAGCACAGCGGCAGGGATCGCACCGCCAGCCGGAGACGCAAGGCCAGGCTCCCTTCCCAGGTTGTCATCTCGTCGGGGAGTGAGGAGTCCGGTGCCGCGTCCCAGGCCGCAGCTGCCGAGGGGAGGTCCAAGACCTGGAGGTTGGAGTTGGACTCCTCGGCAGCAGAAGGGGGAGCTGAGACCCCACAGGGCCCAACGGAGGAAGATGGCATGGAGTCATTCAGTTTGGTGGGGGGTTTGATGGAGGAGGAGGCCGTGCAAGGGACAGAGATGGGGTCTGGAGGTGGGGATTCCACTGGTGCTAGTGGTGCAGTGCAGGACCAGGGACAGGAGGCAGCACAGGCCGCCGCGGAGGTGCCTGTGTGCAATCCTGTCCCTGATCCTGTCACTGCATCATCTCGTACCACCAGGGATGCCTACGTCCAGACCCGTTCTCAGGGAGGGGATTGGCTTACACCAACTGGCCTTCCTCTCCCTGCGGATGTGGCTTTCCGGCACCGGGTTGAGCCTGTCCTGGGTGGGGTGGCATTGCGTCAACGGGCCATGCGAGCTGACCTGCAGTCTTTTCATGAGGAGACTGCAGGTCTTCTCGCATGGCTCGTTGACCGCGGTGACCCACTGGGACAGCTCACCAGGGCCGGATTCCTCCGTTTCCTGGACCTTGTTCCGACCCCCTCTTCAACTGAACCCCCTATGCCCCAGTCGTCCTCCATGCCATCTTCCCATCCATGTATCACCTGGGTGCCCTGTGGAGCTGCCTCTGACCCTGCGGCCAGGCTGGTGGACAACAGATCCCTGCCACAGTCGGGAGTCGGACGTCCAGCAGGGGTGGCCACCTCAACAACTGCACCCCAGCTGGAGGAGGATGTGCAGGCAGCAGGAGCCAGGGCACAAGCAGTGGCACATCAGCAGTATCAACAAGGTGGGAGCCATCATTGCTCGGGGCCTTCATCATCGGAGAGGCAGGCATTGGCCAGAGGGCAGGAGGACCCTGGATGGGAAGTGTCTTCTGTGTGGCAGCGGTTGGGCCATGCGATAGATGCGGAGCGGCAGCGGGTGGAAGAGGCACAGCTCATGATGGTCAGGGCGGAGAACTCCATGCGTAGGGCCCTGAGGCGGGCCGAGTGCCTGGAGGCCATTCACAGGGACCTGGAGATCCAGATGTCATTGTCCCTGCGAACCCTTGGGCCATGGAAGAGGACCGCCTCTGGGACATCGAGCAGGAGTTCGATGGTGCTCTGGCCCGGGACATCAACATGTGAGCCATTGGACTTGCCCGATGCCCTTGTAAATAGTTAGATAGTGTTAGATTTCCTTTGGTTTTTTCTTTATTTTGGTTGCTCTTGGACAATGCACCACGTTTCTGTATATAGTTTTTTATTAGGTAGTTTTTGGTAGGTTTCATTTCTTCAGTTGGGATCATGGACCCTGGATTGTTCATCTGTATATAGTTCACTATTGGATTCATCTTTTGTTTTTCCCTTGGATTTGCTTTGTTGGACTGTGACTTTGGACACCTTTCCTGTGGATTATGATTTCTTGTTTTTCATTATTTTACGGACATGCAGCTTTTCTTTTTTTATTCACATTGTTGTTTGTTTGATTTTAATTACATTCATGTTGCTTTTAATACATTCTTTTCTTCATACTTCGATGTGTGGTATTATCTCATTGTTTTCATGCATGTCATGATATGGGTTTTGACATTCACTTGCACCCATTGTGTGTGTGTGACGGACATGTGTTCATTTACATACTTGCCATTGGGGTTGTATCATGTAATTGGCATTTCTATGTGGGTGGATGCAATACTTGCGTGGGTCTTTGGCATGTGGAGGCTGCCCATAAGGGCCAGGGATCTAGATTGTGATGACGTGTTGGCTGGGGGACATGTGTCGGGGCCTGCTGGCAGGTGCCCCGCACTGCTGGGGGTGCAAGGGGACATGAGTGGGACATGCGTGGGGCCTGCTGGCAGGTGCCCCGCACTGCTGGGGGGTGGGGGTGCAAGGGGACATGAGTGGGACATGAGTGGGGCCTGCTGGCAGGTGCCCCGCACTGCTGGGGGGTGGGGGTATAAGGGGACATGAGTGGGATATGAGTGGGGGCCTGCTGGCAGGTGCCCTGCACTGCTTGGGGGGTGGGGTGCAAGGTGACATGAGTGGGGGCCTGCTGGCAGGTACCATGCACTGCTGGGGGGTGGGGGTGCAAGGGGACATGAGTGGGGGCCTGCTGGCAGGTGCCCCGCACTGCTGGGGGGTGGGGGTGCAAGGGGACATGAGTGGGGGACTGCTGGCAGGTGCCCCGCACTGCTGGGGGGTGGGGGTGCAAGGGGACATGAGTGGGACATGAGTGGGGCCCTGCTGGCAGGTGCCCTGCACTGCTTGGGGGGTGGGGGTGCAAGGGGACATGAGTGGGGGCCTGCTGGCAGGTACCCTGCACTGCTGGGGGGTGGGGGTGCAAGGGGACATGAGTGGGGGCCTGCTGGCAGGTGCCCCTGACTGCTGGGGGGGTGCAAGGGGACATGAGTGGGGGCCTGCTGGCAGGTGCCCCGCACTGCTGGGGGGTGGGGGTGCAAGGGGACATGAGTGGGGGCCTGCTGGCAGGTGCCCCGCACTGCTGGGGGGTGGGGGTGCAAGGGGACATGAGTGGGGGACTGCTGGCAGGTGCCCCGCACTGCTGGGGGGTGGGGGTGCAAGGGGACATGAGTGGGACATGAGTGGGGCCCTGCTGGCAGGTGCCCTGCACTGCTTGGGGGGTGGGGGTGCAAGGGGACATGAGTGGGGGCCTGCTGGCAGGTACCCTGCACTGCTGGGGGGTGGGGGTGCAAGGGGACATGAGTGGGGGCCTGCTGGCAGGTGCCCCTGACTGCTGGGGGGTGGGGGTGCAAGAGGACATGAGTGGGGGCCTGCTGGCAGGTGCCCTGCACTGCTGGGGGGTGGGGGTGCAAGGGGACATGAGTGGAACATGAGTGGGGGCATGCTGGCAGGTGCCCTGCACTGCTTGGGGGGTGGGGGTGCAAGGGGACATGAGTGGGGCCCTGCTGGCAGGTACCCTGCACTGATGGGGGGTGGGGGTGCAAGGGGACATGAGTGGGGGCCTGCTGGCAGGTGCCCCTTACTGCTGGGGGGTGGGGATCCAAGGGGACATGAGTGGGACATGAGTGGGGGCCTGCTGGCAGGTGCCCCGCACTGCTGGGGGTGGGATGCAAGGGGACATGAGTGGGACATGAGTGGGGGCCTGCTGGCAGGTACCCTGCACTGCTGAGGGGTGGGGGGTGCAAGGGGACATGAGTGGGGGCCTAGTGGCAGGTGCCCCTGACTGCTGGGGGGTGGGGGTGCAGGGGGACATGAGTTGGTGATCAGTGGTGCAAGCGGACAGGTGGCTTGTCTGGGGTGCATGGCCATGGTGGATGGGCTGCCTGCGGGACATGACCAGGGGTGCGGGGTAGTCCCCTGTGGTGTGGTCTGCCTGCAGGGGCCGTGCAGGGTGTAGAGGGAACACCTGGGAGGACCCACACTGCCAATTCAAGTGTAGGACTCCCCGCGCACCCCCGAAATTCACGTACCCCGCTCTGACAGCTAAATCGCGTGTGAAACTCCCCGCGAACCCCTGAAATACACGTACCCCACTCGCACAGGGCCTATCGCGGGTGAAACTTCCCGCGAACACCAATAATACACGTACCCCACTCGCACATGGCGTATCGCGTGTGAAACTTCACGCGAACCCCAGGAATATTGGCCCTGTGCGAGTGAGCGGGGTGCGTGTAGTTCTGGGGTACAGTGTGAAGTTTTACACGTGAAAGGGCCCTGTTGAGCGGAGTACGTGTATTCCTGGGGTTCGTGTGCAGTTTCACCCGTGATTTCAGCAGGGTATGTGTATTACGGGGTTCGGGTGACATTTCACCCGCGATTTCATCAGGGTACGTGTATTCCTGGGGTTCATGTGAAGTTTCACCCGCGATTTCAGCAGGGTAGGTGTATTACGGGGTTCGCGTGAAGTTTCACCCGCGATTTCATCAGGCTACGTGTATTCCTGGGGTTCGCGTGAAGTTTCACCTGCGATTTTAGAAGGGTACGTGTATTATGGGGTTCGCGTGAAGTTTCACCCGCGATTTCATCAGGGTATGTGTATTCCTGGGGTTCGCGTGAAGTTTCACCCGCGATTTCAGCAGGGTACGTGTATTACGGGGTTCGCGTGAAGTTTCACACGCGATTTCATCAGGGTACGTGTATTCCTGGGGTTCGCGTGAAATTTCACACGCGAAAGGGCCCTGGTCGAGGGAGTACATGAATTTCAGGGGTGCGCGGCAAGTTTTACACGCGAAAGGGCAACGCCAGTGCATAATACGTCACAGACGCGCTTACACGCTAAGGGCCTTTGGCCCAATGATATCGCGTACATGTGCTGACGCCCTTATGCGCTAAGGGCCTTTCCTCGAATTAAACGCTGACGTGCAAGATTTTCACGTGCCAAATCACTCCGTATCAAGCTGGCCACGCGTTCACACACGGAAGACCACGCTCCTGCCCAGAAGGCCGAATTACTGCCCCCCAGAGCCCCGAGCACGCTCCCACCTGCCATCTGCTGCTGCCTGATTGCCTGCTGCCCACGTGCCCTGCTATTTGGTGCCTGCACGTCAGCCATCTGCAGGGGTCCAGTTGCTGTGTCCACCGCTGCCCGAACAGAAGACTCCCGACTGGGATTCCATCGCTCCACAGCCCAGCCCCAGGACCCAGTTGCCCACCCACTCCTGCCTCTGGGGTTGCCATGTCGGGCCCATCTCCATCTGGCACCACTGGCAACCCCCAGCCAGAGAGGCAGAGGGCCACCAGCTTCACTGCCACCGAAGTTGGTGTCTTGGTGGAGCATGTCCTGGGACATTATGATGCCCGCTTCGGAACAAGACGCGCCAACAAGGAAGGACGGACCAGGATCTGGACGGACATCGTGACTGCCATCAATGCGGAGGGGGTGGCAGTCAGCAAATTCTATCATGTCAAGAAGTGCTGGGAGGACTTCAGGTCCAGGACCCTCAACAAGGCCCGGTGCCTCGCGGAGGGGGGCCGGGTCAGCCTGAGCAACATCCAGATGAGGGTCCTGGAACGCGTATGCCCAGCGCTCCATGCCCAGATCCTTCGGAGGCAGACCGTCTGGAGTTGAGCGGTAAGTGGCCAAGCATTGCTGTGTGAGACAGGGCATGTTACAGTGTGCTGGTAGTCTGATACTTGCCTTTATGTGTGACATCGGCCATGTATGGATATGTGTGTGTGCAGGGACATCATGGTCATGCATGTGGGACCAGTAATGTGTGAAGCACATGGTAGGTGCATGTGTTTTCATGCAACATGGGGACCTCTATGCAGAATGCACACCTGAAAACATGCCAGTCTCTGTTCCTGGACATGGAGGGGGGATGAGGAATGGGTGCTGATGTCATATACATGTATGGTGCACATGTGTGTGTGTGTGTGTGCGCCAGAGAAGTGTGTGTTTCACTTTGAAACACCATGGATGTATGTGACTTTGAAGGCAACATCTTGGTTTACAGGGGCACTTGTACATGGGTGTTGATGTTGATTGCAGGCGCCGTAAGTGTTTCTGCATGTGTGTTGCATGCATTGACCCATGTGTTGTGGACGGACAGGATGGAAGTGACATTTGACAGTGCCACTCATGTGTTATTGCTTCCTGTCTAGGGTATTTTGTGCTGTACCCTGATGCTTGTTATCTATGTCTCCCTCTACGCAGCGTCAAGTGAAGAAGAGGGCGGAGACGGCGCTGTGGAGCCAAGCGGCGGGGATGCCTCCACCGGGCGGCGACGCATGGCCCAGCCACCCTCCCAGGAATTACCATAATCCGGGAGCGAGGGGGCTGGTGCGGTGTCTGCCACAACGGCTGTGGCGGAAGGGCCGGGTGAGCCCCCACAGGGGCTTCCAATGGCGGAAGACGGTGTGGAGACATCCAGGTTGGTGGTCTCCACAGAGGAGGAGGAGCGCGCTACTGAGCCGCACATGGGGCCTGGTGGGGGTAGTACCACTGGTGCAAGTCGTGCAGTCCAGGGCCAGGGTCAGGAGGCAGCACAGGTCACCGCGGAGGGGCCTGTGCTTGTCGCTGTCCTTGACCCTGTGACTGCACCATCATGCACCAGCAGGGAGGCCCTGTCCCAGGCCCGTCCGCAGGTAGGGGAGTGTGCCATATCACCTGCCTCTCCACTACCTGCGGACGAGGGGTCCCGCCACCGTATGGGATCCGCCCTGGTGGGTGTTGCGTTGTGCATGCGTGTCATTCGTGATGACGTGCGTTCTTCCTGGGCAGAGAATGCACGCCATCACGAAGAGCAGCGTCGTGACGTGACACTGCTGGGAGGGGCCGTGGTTGGGGGGTTCCTACATGTGACGCGCACTCTGGTGGACCTCTCCTCCTCTGTGGAGGCTATGCGCCAGTCGTTCTCCACATCGTCTTCCGGCCCAAATTCCACCAGGGCCCCCTGTGGACCTGGCCTGACCAACACAGCCAGCTTGGTGGAGATCCCATCCCTGCCACAGTCGGGAGTTGGCGGTCCAGCAGGGGTGGACACCACAACTGGAGCCCAGCAGATGGAGGATGTGCAGGCACCATCGGACAGGGCACATGGACAGCAGCAGCAGCAGCAGAAGCAGGCTGTAGGTGGGAGCAATGATGGCTCGGGGCCATCAACTTCGGAGGGGCAGGCATCGGCCGGAGGGCAGGAGGACCCTGGACGGGAAGTTTCTTCCGTGTGGCAGCGGTTGGGCAATGCAATAGATGCGGACCGGCAGCGGGCGGAAGAGGCACGGCTCACGATGGTCAGGGCAGAGAACTCCATGCGTAGGGCCCTGAGGTGGGCCGAGTGCCTCGAGGCCATTCGCAGGGACCTGGAGTTCCAGATGTCATCGTCCCTGCGAACCCTATGGGCCATGGAAGAGGACCGCCTCCGGGACATCGAGCAGGAGTTCGATGATGCCCTGGCCCGGGACATCAACATGTGAGCCGTTGGACTTGCCCGCTGCCCTTGTAAATAGTTAGTTAGTTACTTTTAGGTTTCCTTTCGTTTTTTCTTTATTTTGGACCGCTTGGACAATGGACCACATTTTTGTATATAGTTTTTTTATTAGGTAGTTTTTGGTAGGTTTAATTTCTTAAGTTGGGCTCATGGACCCTGGCTTCTTCTATTGTACATAGTTCTACATTGGATTCATCTTTTTTAATATTTCTTTTGTGTTCACCATGGAGCAATGGTTTTTACTTTTTATTTTCCCTTGGATTTGATTTATTGAACTGTGACTTCGGACAACATTTCTTTTGGGATTTCTTTTGCTTATGTTTTCTTGATTTTCATAATTTATCGGACATGGACCATTTCTTTTGTTATTCCCATTGTTGTGTGTTTAATTTGATTTACGTTCATGTTATCTTTAATATATATTTTTTTATGCTTCCATTTGTGGTATTATCTCATTGGTTTCATGCATGTCATGATATGGGTTTTGACATTCACTTGCACCCATTGTGTGTGTGTGACGGACATGTGTTCATTTACATGCTTGCCATTCGGGTTTTATCATGTAATTGGCATTTCTATGTGGGTGGATGCAATACTTGGGTGGGTCTTTGGCATGTGGAGGCTGCCCATAAGGGCCAGGGATCTAGATTGTGATGACGTGCTGGCTGGGGGACATGTGTCAGGGCCTGCTGGCAGGTGCCCCGCACTGCTGGGGGGTGGGGGTGCAGGGGACATGTGTGGGTGCCTGCTGGCAGGTGCCCCTCAGTGCTGGGGGGTGGGAGTGCAAGCGGACATGAGTGGGACATGAGTGGGGGCCTGCTGGCAGGTGCCCTGCACTGCTGGGGGGTGGGGGTGCAAGGGGACATGAGTGGGGGCCTGCTGGCAGGTGCCCCGCATTGCTGGGGGGTGGGGGTGCAAGGGGACATGAGTGGGACATGAGTGGGGGCCTGCTGGCAGGTGCCCCTGACTGCTGGGGGGGTGGGGGTGCTGGGGGACATGAGTGGGGGCCTGTAGGCAGGTGCCCTGCACAGCTGGGGGGTGGTGGTGCAAGGGGGTAATGCATTGGTGATCACTAGTGCAAGGTGACATGTGGCTTGGCTGGGGGGGCATGCCCATGGTGGATGGGCTGCCTGCGGGACATGACCAGGGGTGCAGGGTAGTCCCCTGTGGTGTGGTCTGCCTGCAGGGACGGTGGAGGGTGTAGAGGGAACACCTGGGAGGACCCACACTGCCAATTCACGTGTAGGAATCCCCTGCACCCCCGAAATACACGTACCCCACTCGCACAGGGCCTATCGCGTGTGGAACTTCCCGCGCACCCCAGTAATACACGTACCCTGCTGAAATCGCATGTAAAACTTCCCCGCACCTCAGAAATACACGTACCCTGCTGAAATCGCATGTGGAACTTCCCGCGCACCCCAGTAATACACGTACCCTGCTGAAATCGCATGTTAAAATTCCCCGCACCCCAGAAATACACGTACCCTGCTGAAATCGCTTGTTAAACTTCCCCGCACCCCAGTAATACACATACCCTGCTGAAATCGCATGTGGAACTTCCCCGCACCCCAGAAATACACGTACCCTGCTGAAATCGCGTGTGGAACTTTCCGCGCACCCCAGTAATACACGTACCCTGCTGAAATCGCGTGTTAAACTTCCCCGCACCCCAGAAATACACGTACCCTGCTGAAATCGCGTGTGGTACTTCCTGCGCACCCCAGAAATACATGTACCCTGCTGAAATCGCGTGTTAAACTTCCCCGCACCCCAGAAATACAAGTACCCTGCTGAAATCGCATGTGGGTCGTCCCGCGCACCCCAGAAATACACGTACCCTGCTGGAATCGCGTGTTAAACTTCCCCGCACCCCAGAAATACACGAACCCTGCTGAATCGCGGGTGAAACTTCCCGCGAACCCCAGTAATACACGTTCCCCGCTTGCCGTGTGCTTTGTGGCAGCCCTGTATACTGGTCCAGGGTTAGCGCAGCCCTTTGCGCTGGATTGGGGATTTTGATGGCTTTTCCTTGCGCGAGGGGCGTTCTTGGGGGCGTTACTGGCGCTGCTGCAGGGTCGCTGCGCCACTCTGCGCCGCGGCTGCTTTTGGTGGCTAAAATCCATGAATACGCTGTGTGCCGAAATGGATTTTAGCGCATGCGGCTGGCGCAGACTATCGCACGCGCACACTGTGCGCCAGCGGCGTGCGCCACTTGTGCGCTAAATTCTATGAATTACCCCCTTAGTGTGTGTGTGTAATTGGATGGCTTTGTATATGCATGGGGGTTTGGGAGCATCAGCATTATTGGTAAGGGGTACATGGTTCATTTGTAAGTGTGCCGTATGACATGCCGTTTAGCAAGTGTGTGCATTGGTGCAATAGTACTTACTTTGCAAGTGGATTAGTCCTAGCTGTAGAAGGGTGAGAAAAAGGTTGGGAAAGCTGTACAGCTTAGAAGGGAAAATGATTTTGTGTGTGAAATTCCATTAAATGTTCTGCACATATATGCTTCCTACATGAGTACAGCAACCATTTCACTTATGTATCCACATTTACGAGTGGTACTGTTGTCAATGCACACATACATTATTTTGCTTTTCTAAGTAATGATAGATTCTATGAAGTGTGCAAGGTAAGTGGCAGGCACCCTGTTGTCATGCATACAATGTATGTGCTTGGTTTAGGTTGGTAGGATACATTAAGTGCTTCTTTTCTGCAACAATTTTACACATTTTTTCAGGAGATGCATTAGTGGGGAAAACATTTGTACAATTGATGGAAGGAAAGAAGAGAGTAACTGTTTGGCTATTACAATGGCTAATATGGGTAAATGAAAAGTTTCAAAGCACATACCATTGCAAGTGGTATCTGATGGTAGGTGATGGGAGAAATTACAGTATGCTTTTTGAGCACATTATGGAGGTTCAGTGGCAGATTCCATGCTCAGATGCACTTATAACAGAGTTGCAAAAATACTGTACAAAAAATATTCATACCTGTACTTTGTGGTGGTGGGTGCCGATGTGGATGAATCTAGATGGAGGTGCTTTTGAATCACACACGACATGCACTCTGAATGTTTAACGGTACATATGGAGTGTTGTACAGAAATGATATTGTTAGAGGCAGAGGTCTTGGATGTGATTGGTGGATACGTGTGTGATTATTTAACAGTACCCAATGAGGGAGTGCTGCAAAAAAAAAGTCATGGAAAGGGAAGAAAGACTGCCCCTACTTTACACGAGCGCGGCCCTTGCGATAGTTGGTGAAGCACACATGCCACATCCTGCCCTTCTTAGCATGCTGGGGATGGCAATGGGACTATGGGGATTATCCAATCAGGTGCTGAGGGTGTGCTTCACAGGAAGTGGCAGTGATACTTTTTTTGATTACTGTGTGTAGTGAGGGTGGCAGAGATGAAGAGACGCACAGTGTTGATTGTGGGGGCCCCCTTGTGCAAGATCTGCACAGGTATGCCCAGGAAAGAGCTTTGCAGGCAATTTCGATTTGGAAGGAGTGGAGGCTTTGTGGTGCACTGTCCATGTGTGCAGTTTCGGCACTGTGCTTGCACTTTGCAGAGATGTGGCCAATGTTGCTACTGGTTTCTATATACAAAAAGAAATTCCTATATTCTATCCGGTGTCACCTTACACTCTTCCCACATCAAGTGGAATCAAATATCACAAAAGTTTATTAATCATAAATCCAACAATTTCATAAAACAATCATAAAAATGATCATAATACATAAAACACATACAATATGTTAAAATAACACAAGTAGAAAGCACCATGTGTGAGTCACGTTGCAATAATTTTTCAAGGATCTTAAATGTGTAAAAAAATAACACTCTGATTCCTATGCCTCACATCCTTCAGCCTGTTTCCTGTTAGTGTATTTAAAAAAAAACGACGTGTACAAGTTTCTGTCCTTAGTATACAACAATGTAGGACATTCTTCAGGGGAGGATGTCTTGTGTCGGTATTAAAATCTTCTTTGGTAGAGGAGAGTACCCTGTTAATCAAAAAAATCAGGTATAAATCTCTATTTACATATAATCACACCCTCATCCCTCATATGGTATCGTGGTATGTTACTTATTACATACCTCTCTTTCCTGATAGGAATTCTTGGACCTTTTCTGGTTCTTTCTGCAATTTCCCAATTTCTTAAGGGAGTTCTTGCATATCCTTTTCTCTTCTCTAAACTAATGCACAGATGACATATTAATACCACTGGACATCTATATAGTCCATATATGTTATTTCATTTTTCAGTGTCTAGGCAGCATAAAAAAGTTATGCTTACCAGTCTGGAAATCTCCAAACAATTAAATTGCTGAGTCCCTTCAAGTATGGATAGCCACCCTGTAAGGCAGAGTTAAAGCACTCTGTTATCAATACTGGCTTAAAATCAGGGAGGATGCAACAGTACATTGTAAAGTGGCAAATAAAACACTCACTTGTTAGTACCATATGGATCCGAAAGCTGTGATTCACAGTTTGATCCCGGGGGGACTCCAGCAGTAGAAGCAATAATATGCCTCAATCATTAAGAAAAGGTCAGGTGTGTAAAAAACACATGGATGCACTTAACCATGTGAGCCCCTGCTCCTATCTGGGGTGTACTACAAAGACTCCAAACCCTCCACTGTTCCTCACTTACTTAGGTAGACGTCCTAGTAAACCAACTCGTCCTATTCAAGCGAGCCCGAACTGTTAAATTCGCTCTACACTTCCTCATTAAAATCGCGGGTGAACAACGCAACAGCCCGTGATTAGATGGAACTTGTAGGCCATTATTGAAATATATTGCGAATCTCACAATTATCTCTATTTAAAGCAGAGATAGCAACTTTTAGCATGAGAAATCCTCAAGCTCTGTTGGTGTAAGATTGAAAAAGATGTTTTAAAGGAGGAGAACATGGACGTCTGATAGGCATACTCCTGCTACCCTTAAGTGGATTAGGACACCGTGCAGAGATATTACAGCCAAGTCGGGCACCAAATAAAGGGAAAAAGGACAAAGGACTACGTTCTACAAGAGTGCATAAATCCTCCTCTTCCTTACACAGATACTGCACGAAGTTACATACAAATTAGTTCTTAATTTAAGCAATAATTAGAAGAAGTGACATATCACTTAAACAGGCAGTTACTGCAATGAGTTACGTACATTTTGGTTCTACATTTTACAGTTATTTCAAGAGAGAGCATTTCATTATAGTTAAGCTAAAA
Source organism: Ambystoma mexicanum (assembly GCF_040938575.1). Classification (NCBI taxonomy): domain Eukaryota; kingdom Metazoa; phylum Chordata; class Amphibia; order Caudata; family Ambystomatidae; genus Ambystoma; species Ambystoma mexicanum. The sequence goes on along the minus strand of NC_090930.1, from coordinate 649,802,266 downwards.
GCTGGAAGCTAAACAAGAATGATGTAATTAGGCATTATGCATTATGCCATTCGACTCCTTCGTTCAGACCACTAATATGACTTTTTGATAAAAAAATCTATTTCTGTTCTAAATGCAGTAGTTTCTTATTGATTGCTGTTTGTGATTGACCTTTGATCTGTTTCAAGATGCACCACTCGAAATCGTTTCATGTATGTTTCATTTCCACAAAATGTTTGACCATAGGAGCTTGTTCAACCTCATTCCTGATACAACTCCTATGTTCAATCATTCTTGTTCTGCATTTTCTGTTTGTTTTGCCTATGTACATGCGTTTACATGGACATCTGATCAAATAAATGACATTATTCGTGTTACAGTTTGTGTGTTCATTAATGTTCCACATTCTTTCAAGGCCTAAATCTACATCCAGGTTTTTTTTTCGTTTGGGTACACATTGTGCAATTGCCACAAGGATAATGCCCTGCCACTGGGGGTAAACCCCATAGGGTGGTTTGTTGGGAGGGCTTTTTTTTGGTACTTACATCATTTCTCATTACCAAATTGTGTACATTGGTGCTCTTCTTGAAAGCTACAATTTACTTGCCTACTTCCTTGGTCATGATCTTATTCGAATTTCTTGTAATAATACCCTAATCTTATATGACAAATTACTGAAAGTGTTAACAAAAACTAGAGGTGTATCTTTCTTATTTTTTTCTTTTTGACTTTGCTGATCAAGAAGGGATTCCCGGTTATTATTAAACGCCCTTTTGGCTGCTTTTTTCACCAGAGGAGTAGGGTAGCCCCGATGCACCAATTTGGTAATCAAGTTGTTTGCTCCATTTACATACGATTCATTAGTACTACTGTTCTTTTTCAAGCGTAAACATTGCCCAAAAGGGAGATTGTTCTTAACATGCTGTGCATGGTGGCTCTAGAAAATGTAACAAAACATTCTTATCAGTAGCTTTTGTGTATGGGCGTACTAGAGGTGTCCCATTCTGATGGTATATACAGATATCTAAATAATTAACGTCCTTGTTACTTATATTGCTGGTAAATTTCAAATATCTGTTTTGTTGCTTCAACCTCTGCATATAATAGCCGGTTTCTTCTTCACTCCCTTTCCAAATGACAAATACATCGTCTATATAACGTAGCCAACATAGAATATTATTCTGAAATGGATTACGATCAATATAGACGACAGTTTCCTCGAACATGTTCACGTACAGGTTAGTGACATTTGGAGCCATGACTGAACCCATTGCCGTACCTTCAATTTGTTTATAGAACTGTCCCATAAACTGGAAAACATTCTTTGTGAGGGCCATTTCTGTGCACCATTTGATGAAAGAATTAGACACTGGATTTTCATCCTCTCTTTTCAATAACGTTTCCTCTACTACTTCCAATGTGGCTAGTTGAGGTATGTTAGTGTATAATGCTTGGATGTCTAAACATACTAACAAATTTACCTTAGGGTCAAAAGTGTTTCCCTCTATTCTGTTAATAGCGTCTGTGGTGTCCTTTATGTAGCTTCTCATAGTTGGAATAAAAGGTCTTTAATAAAAATCAACAAATTTGGAAAGTGGTTCCAGAAGGGAGCTCACACCTGAAACAATGGGTCTACCCGGGGGGTTCTCTAAACTTTTATGAATTTTAAGGAGTGTATAGAAAATAGGAACCCGACCATTCTCTCAAATAAGATATTCACCCTCTTGTTTACTGATAATATGTTCCTCTACAACCTTGTGTACCTTATCTCGAATAAAGTTTAAAAGGTCACTACTGGGATCTTTGTCTATTTTTTGGTAATGATTCTCATCTGATAGTAACCTTTCACATTCCTTGATGTAGTCATTCCTATTCAATATAACAATGGCACCTCCTTTTTCGGCTTGACGGATGATCATTTTATCATTGGAACCCAAATTCTTCAAAATCTTATATTCCGTAGTACTCAAATTGGAATGGTGAGGGAAATCTCTAGTTTCCAACTTGGTAATCTCCTCTAAAACCTTCCTTTCAAAAACCTTAGATTCCGCAGAGTGTGCACTAGCCAGAACACAAAATCTAGAAGGATTTCTCAACCCACTGCAATTATCACCTTTATCGAATGTATTGTCCTGGAAGAACTCTTTTAGATGTACTTTTCGCATTAAAACTATTGAATTCAATCCTAAATTCAAAAGGATTATGGAATTTGGTAAGGACAAAATGTAAACCCTTGTTGAGTACTTCTACTTCTTTTTCAGTGATCTGGATATTAGCGAGATTCACTACCAACCACTGTAGCTGCGTGTTTGCACCCATTCGGGTTCCCACTGTCTCTGGTCTCCTCATCTTCCTAAAAATGATTGTCTTTGATTATTGCCACATTGGCCATTGTTTCTTGAGCCTCTTCCTCTAAAAGGGCAACCTCCTCCCCTATTATTCGAAGTATCCGTATCCCCAGATTCTTCATAATCAGAGGACCCCCTCCACTCGAGCTGTAAGATGTATTACGGAAACATACTCTCCGGTTCTGTTTTGTGTTGGGTCTAGACTCACCGATTTTATAATCTTTATTGGTATAGCGGAATGCCTTCTCATGGGAAAAATTTTGAATATCCTTTTTCATTCTTTTCACCCTTTCTGAGACAGTTTCATCTTTGAAGTCTTGCATCTCTTTAAGATGTTTATCTAGGCCTTTTTTTAAAGCTTTCCACATCAAATTTACTCTTGATTTTTTCTTCTAAGTTCTTCAGGTCAATCTCAATTTTTTTGGCTGTTTTTTGTGCTGTTTCAATGATCAATATAAACCAGTTACGGCCACATTTATTAGAAATGTAACTCCAGTTCAATTTAAACTCTGGATTGTCTAAGAACAATCTGGGTTCATTTCTCACAGTGAGACCCTGGGGTAAAGCCTGATTTTTAACATACTCCAGCATGACAATAGCATGTAATTCTGTATGGATGAGTCTTTTCCTCATCTGAACTAGTTTGTCCCATTGGTCATCTTTATCGAGTGCTTCAAGGTCTTTATTTAAGCCCACTATAGGTAAAGATTCTATCAATTTTCGAACATACTCGTCATCATAAACAAGGCACTTGTCGGACTCCATAATAGGATACCGGTCAACTGTCTACATGCGCACTAATAAGAGAAGAATAGGACAAAATCGTGTCATATATCACGTCAACCACCGAGACCCTATCGGTCTCCAACAATTGTATTCTCAAAACGGTTCTAAATCACAGATCTACAGACTTCTTGCTCTGTGAGCATATAGTTTCTGTATACAAAAAGAAAGTCCTATATTCTACCCGGTGTCACCTTACACTCTTCCCACATCAAGTGGAATCAAATATCACAAAATTTTATTAATCATAAATCCAACAATTTCATAAAACAATCATGAAAATGATCATAATACATAAAACACATACAATATGTTAAAACAACACAAGTAGAAAGCACCATGTGTGAGTCACGTTACAATAATTTTTCAAGGATCTTAAATGTGTAAAAAAATAACACTCTGATTCCTATGCCTCACTATCTTCAGCCTGTTTCCTGTTAGTGTATTTAAAAAAAACCCGACTTGTACAAGTTTCTGTCCTTAGTATACAACAATGTAGGACATTCTTCAGGGAGTATGTCTTGTGTCGATATTAAAATCTTCTTTGGTAGGGGAGAGTACCCTGTTAATCAAAAAAAGGACACCCTATTAATAATCAATAATCAGGTATAAATCTCTATTTATATATAATCACACCCTCATCCCTCAAAGGGTATCGTGGTATGTTACTTATTACCACCTCTCTTTCCTGATAGGAATTCTTGGATCTTTTCTGGTTCTTTCTGCAATTTCCCAATTTCTTGAGGGAGTTCTTGCATAGCCTCTTCTCTTCTCTAATCTAATGCACAGATGATATATTAATACCACTGGACATCTAAATAGTCCATATATGTTATTTCATCTTTCAGTGTCTAGGCAGCATAATAAAGTTATGCTTACCAGTCTGGAAATCTCCAAACAATTAAATTGCTGAGTTCCTTCAAGTATGGATAGCCACCCTGTAAGGCAGAGTTAAAGCACTCTGTTATCAATACTGGCTTAAAATCAGGGAGGATGCAACAGTACATTGTAAAGTGGCAGATAAAACACTCACTTGTAAGTAGCATATGGCTCCAAAAGCTGTGATTCACAGCTTGATCCCGGGGAGACTCTAGCAGCAGAAGCAATAATATGCCTCAATCATTAAGAAAAGGTCAGGGTCTGTAAAAAACACAAGGATGCACTTAACCATGTGAGCCCCTGATCCTATCTGGGGTGTACTACAAAGACTTCAAACCCTCCCCTGTTCTCACTTACTTAGGTAGATGTCCTAGTAAACCAACTCGTCCTATTCAAGCGAGCCCGAACTGTTAAACTCGGTCTACACTTCCGCATGAAAATCGTGGGTGAACAACGCAACAGTGTGATACCCTGACATCACCACATCGCGTAGAAACGTGCGCCGTGACGTCACTACGTCGCATGAATGCGTGGGCCCGCCTACGTCATTCGCGGCACGGACTTACACCCGTGATTAGATGGAACTTGTAGGCCATTATTGAAATATATTGCGAATCTCACAATTATCTCTATTTGCTACTGTTCATCTTGTCTTGGTGCATTATGGAGCCCTACATTAGTGTTAAATGCCTTGTGCAGTTGATGAAAACAGTGATGTGGATTTTTCCCACTGCCAAGGTGGTTTTCTCATGCATACCACCAAGAAAAGTATGGGACTATCCCAATGTACTTTGTCCCCAGCCAGTGGTCGGAAGGTGTATTATAAACAGAAGCATGTGTGATTTTTTGTCCTGATGGCAGGAGCAGATGCAGAGAATGCTGTAGAGGAAAGTAACCTACTGTCTTGTTTCGAAGGGCACTACCCTCCGAACTACTGCCTTGTGTTTTGATTTGAGGTGTCATCACATGGAGGTGGTGCCGTAGCTGCACAAGCCAGGTTTTTCACACCTGAGTCAGTGCATCTCACATGGTTAGCACAACATTTCGGCACCTCTCCTACGCTAGTTTCTACACCCAGCAGTCACGCTGGCTGCAGACATTGGGGATTTGCTCTACTTCATCCTCTTTCTTCCCTTGATCCCTATCTACATCACCACGCCTGTTCTCTTGTCCAAGCCCTTCAGAAGGAGGTGGTGGTGGTGAGGGTGTGGGTCCTGCTAATTTAGAGGCAGCAGCTATGGTTGCCATTAGTTGCAAAGGTAATATAGCACAACAGAACCTAACTGATTATCTTCATGTACAAAAATGAATGCTGTGTTTCACTCTTGCTTCTTCCCCTACTTATATGCATCGTATGATGTGACTTAACTGCAAGGAATATGGTGTAAGGACATATGAGAAGGGTAAAGTCTACAAATGTAGTACCTTTTGCATTTTTACTTCTGGACTGGCAGTGAAGAACACCAACTGGCCTGGATATGTCAGTGAACAGAAGAACGGGGGAGCCAGAGATGTGATGTCATCAATGACATTTGTGATTTGTGACATCATCTTTGATGTCATGGGTGTTAGTCTTAGCAGTGCACAGTGGTGGTGTGAGTTATGGTTGCTTAGCTTGCCATAACTGGTGAATTTCTGGGGTTTTTCAGTTTTACGTGTACCCATAATATGGATAGGTTGTTGTTAGTGCAAAGTAACTATAACGCCCCTTTGACAAAGTTTTTGCAACGAATGTGCTAGTTTTATCTTAGGGCAACTGGACCATAACATGCCTTTAACAACGTTTTTTCACTGACACGGACACAGGGTTCTCATATTCTTGCTCAAAGACATTTTTATTGAATAAAAATGGGTAGGAAAAACACCTCTCTAGCCCTATTCTAAGGAGGAACTTCCCTATATAGAAAACAAAAATTGAGGAACTGGCCCTCATTACGACCCAGGCGGTAAGTTACCGCCTGGGCCGTACCCTTACCACCATGGCGTAAACTATGTTTACGCCATGGTGGTTGGCGGATTTACCGCCCCATTCCAAGGTGAGTGGGGCGGTAAATCCCCATTTCCCATTTTACCCTTCCCCATTCCCATTTTTGCCCCTTAGGGCATAATGGGAATGGGGAAAGGCGCTAATTACGCCACCGTAAATTACGGTGGCGTAATTAGCACTAAGGTCCCTTTGCGGCATGGGTTTTAACGCCTGCAAAAAGCAGGCGTTAAAATCACCATCCCGCAATGGGACCTTGGAATCAGGCGTTAAGGGTCGGCGCCGTTTACGGCGCCGTAAACCCCTTAACGCCTGGGTCCTAATGAGGGCCACTGTCTGTGGGAATCCATAGATAAAAACGAAACAGAACATTTTGAAGGTAGAAATGACAGTTTTTTTGGCTGCATTATTTAAAAATGTTTGCACATTTGTATTGAAAAATACATGCGGTGTGCAGTAGGGGTATAGCTTAGGGTAGGGAGTAGTGGCAGGGGAGGGAGTAGGGTGTCTCCCCCACATTCATTCTTTTTAAAAAGTTCAAAAAGGCAAAAGACATGTTTTAAATTCATCCCAAAAAACTCTGTCATTTTATCATGGACATCCCTGTCTGTTTCGGGATGTCAGTAACTGAAAAGTCGTCCTTATGTCCAAAACATCCCATCCTGACCCTCACATTATAAACAAACAATAAAAGGGTGCAAGGAAATGTCTTGAACTTGATGTTGGCAAAAACCAAAAGTATAAGAGTGACTCCTACAAAAATGTTCTCCAAGGTAAAAACCTTTGGTTCCAGAGGGTGATTACATTCCCTTGGATTCTTTAAACATGATGGCAAAAATGTCTGTTTTAGCTAACAGTTCCTTTGTGTCTTCACTGGACTCACAAAGTTCTGGTTTAAGCAAAAAGTTCTGTAACAGTCTTTCTGTAGATGTTCTTGTAACTTTTCAGATTAGCTGGTATATTCCCCTGCCAGGAATCTTTATACAATTTCAGCTGCCTGGCGTGCTCACCTGCCAGGACTTCTCTTTAGGGTTTCACATCACCTGGTGTACTCTCCTGCCAGGAATCTTTGCACAATTTCAAGTTGTACTGCACAGTTCTTTGATATAACTTCAACAGGTGTACTCGCTGGCCAGGTCTTCTTAGGCGTTTCACAGTTCCTTGACATACCACTAAAGCATATTCCACAAGGTGCTTGGTATATCCATCTGTGGTAATAAGTGCTCAAATGTATTGACTTCTTCCCCACATTGACATCTTATGCATCTGAATTTGTTTGATTGATTGATATATTTATTTATTGAGTGCCTAGGGGTTTGTCTTTGTACTGTGTCTTGTCTGCATTCAAACATTCTTCTTATTGAGCTTTGAGTTTGCAATTTCCCTTGTCTGCATTCAAACATTCCTCTTATTGGATGCTGAATTTATGGTTTACATTGACTTCATTTAACCAAACTTTGTGTGTTTTCTGCATTAGCACTCTTGTACCATTCAATCACTTGTTGGAGCGCTTGTCGGATTGCTCTGGGGTCCTCAGCTGCTTTTGGCAGATTCACCAGCTTTTCCCAGCATGTCGATGCTTCTTTTGCTTCTGTGGTGTGGCTTCTTCACCTGCCTTCAAGTTTGGAGTGTGCTGTCCTCCCTGCAGCATCCTGTGTGGCTCCACAGTCACACGCCAGCTTTCCCCGTCAGCCCGTTGTGGAGAATGCTGTCTCGTCGAGCGGGCCCACCTCCAGTAGCTCCTACCCGGGGCCCGGTGTCTCCACAGCCTCTACTGCTCAAACTCAGCATCTCCTCTCCCATCCTAGCAGCCTTCTCCTCTTCACCAGCCATGTTGGTGCAATAAAGATGCAAGTTCAACATGGTATAAAGGTATGCATTTATCACTTGCGAGAGTAGCACAGTAAAAGGGTAGGGGGCTCTTTCTAACTCTTGTGAAATAAAATCCAATACAATCCATAATAAAACTACAGGGGCACAGTTAAGTATAATCGAACTTAGTGGTAGAACAAAACGCAGTAAATAGACCTTAAAAGATTTCTTTTACAGAAAATGTGTCTTAGCTATTTGTGTGCGGAAAAAGCCGCTGTGGCTGGTGACCTAGTGCAGAGTCTGCAATCCCAGGCCAGTACTGAAAGAAGTATATAGTGGTTGGTATTTTTCAAGGTCATAAATTAGAGCTTGCTGATCCCGCCAACGAATGATGAATGTATGACCATTTTATAATTCATAATTACTACCAAAATACGATTTTCTAATGGTGCAGAAAAGAACCATAGTGGTTTCAAATTGCCCTGTAGTACATTTTCTGTGGAAAAAAGGTTAAAGGGTCCCCGATGTACCATATTTGTGTAACAGCGCGTCCGCGGTTCAAGGCTATGGCGGTGACACGGTGGTAAACTCTTCTCATGGGAAACGAGATAAGGCAACCCAGAGCAGCTTATTAAAGTTCTGCTGGTCGTCTCAAATGTTTCAATGAATTAACTTTGTGATGTGGGAATTGGGGGTGGATTGTGATGTCACATGTTGTAATTGAGGGCAGTGTGGGAAGGTTTGTGGACCGATTTAAAAAATACAATGCAAGCACCAATCAGCTCGTTGTGGGGAGATTATTTCTTGTTGTTAATGTTACTAATGCCATTCGGAATTATTATTATAAAAGTCTTAGATTTAGGGGCATTTCTTTGACAGCACCTTTTCACGCAGTTCTGTTACGCGATCTGTTTGAATATAGCTGTCCCAGCTGCCTCTGTGCCTGGAATAAAATGACGTTACTTCTTGCACCGGTGTACACTCTTTTTTGACTGGTTTTATCATTTTTATTGGTGAGATCTGAGGCAACCCCCGACACATCGGTGTGCCTCACGTTCAGCAGACTGCGTGTGGATGGCAACATCTCCTCCTGCACTGCTCGTCTCAGTATTGTGGTCACCATCTTAAAATGTCCTTCTCACTAAATGTTTGGAAAAATGACTAGTCTGCACATTGTGCTTTGAGCACCTGTCCCTTTGCACAAACTCCCTTGTCTTCCTCCTCGTCTCAGTACCTATGATATTATGGGAGTTGGAGTCCATAACTGTCTTTAGGTTTTTAACTTCCAAATGGTTTTTCTCATGGATTTCGCATTAAAAGGTACATTTAAATCAAAAGGTATTATGTGTGAGTTGTGGTTAGTGTAGGTATCTTGGGAATAGAAGTCCCTTTTAGAGAATGTTGTATATATGGTTGCCATGGGTTTTAAAGTCAAACTATGTTTGGACCAAGAGTATGTGGAGCTGGAAAAAGTGTCTTATATAAATTTACAGGGCTGGGTAGTTGAGAGTTGGCCTTTGGGATGTGACTAATGCTTTCCACTATTCTCTATGGGTAAAAGAGGGAAGATTTCACAATGGGCCATTCAATTGTTGCAAATGGCGGATTCACCCTGAAAGGGGAATGGGGAATACCACATCTCAACCAATGGACTCAGTGTATCTCCTCGGAGGTTGCCTCCACCATGCAATCCTCCCTCTAACAGCCACCCCCAGTGTTAGGATAAAGTAGCGGCTGCCGTCCCCTGGCCACATTGGAGGAGGTCACTGCCGGTAAAACAGCAAAGAGTCCATTGTGCTCCCCACAAAGAAATTCTGCCAAAGTAAATTACCATGGACAGAGGGAAGCATATGCTATGCATTGCCTTTATACGTGTGCTAACTAATCAGATCTCTTACTGGTGCATTCAACATGCCATCTTCTAGTTATGGCTGCAGTTTTTGTCTGCCGATGGCTCATGTATGTCTGTGGCTCATCATAAAGAAAATGCTGTCTGCTTCAACACAGGAGAGGCTCAAACATGAGGACCTTTTAGCTTCTCCCCGCTAAGCAAGGTCTGCAGTCAGTTTACTGTGGGTCTCCCTGTTTGGCAATGGCTACAAGAAAACTATTTCTCTGAATGTTCCTTCTATATACTATCTACCAGCACACACATTTCTCAAAGTCTCTCGCAACGCTGAAACTGAAAACATTTCTCTGGTTTCCCCTTCTATGCAACAGTTCCAACCAAAAATATTTTGCAGCGTCTCTCTGTTATGCAATAGCTGTAACTGCAAACATTTCCTATGGTATCCCTGCTGTGCAATAGCTGTAACCGAAATACATTTCAGCGTCTCCCTGCCACTATTTTATGGGTCTCCATCCTATGCAATAGTCGAAATAACAAATATAGTTTCCCAAATACATGTGGGCAAATTCCTACCTCGTATTCAGTTTAATGGAGGATGATCATCGACAGTATCTTGGACTGCTATTTTAGGAACTGTCCCTCAGCGGACTTCCACAGCGCAATGAAGGTAATGGTACCTGCATGCTTTTAACAAAAACAAATATTATTAAATGAGTTAGTTTATTACAAACTTTTCATTATTAGAAGTCCTTATAGAAACATATACAATAACTAGATAGGGAAGCAAATGCTAAGTAAAGTAAAAAATAAAAAAAAGAAAAAGAAAAAGAAAAAGACAGCACACACTGCCCTGGCAGTCCAAAACCGCCATCAAGATTAAGTTGAAAGAAAGTAACTAGAGGTGAGCAGACAGATCGCTAGAAATCTTTGGATGTAGAAACTTCAGCCCAGAATTGCAGAATTGCAGAACTTCAAAGATCACAGTTTTTTCTTCTTCATGTAGAAGTGAGTTCCATCTTTCCTCTAGTGTTAACGGGAAAGTAGTCAGTGGTAGGGCGCTCTGTGTATTTATGTCTTATGGTTGGCAAGCCTTCACAAACCATCACAACGTGGGATTCCAGCTGCAGCTTATTTTTGCAGAAACGACAGGTGTTCGGCAGATCTCTCAGTTGTTTCATTTGCCCCAGGACCTCGCAGCAGGTTAAGCCTAAAGCACAGGAAAAGGTCACACAATAGCATTTGAGCCTGTTTCTGGCAATATATGCACAATTTATAGTGCGAATTCAAGACCTGGGTCTCTATCCAATCTCTCCTCTGTATCTTCTTCTTGACGCCAAGTGGATTATGCTTTAGTGTTTCCATTGAGGCATCCAAGGAGTCAATCTAGTCAGAGCAGTTGGTCTTCCATTTATTTTTGGATCAAGGCATTATAGTTGGTCCGTCTTGTTCTCAAGATGTCAATGGGAGGCACACTGTCATCAACTATCGTTTTTACGATACAGATCTAACGATTTCCATAGAACTTGTGAATGGATTGATTGTAGGCCTGTTTCATAGCGTATTCTTTGCACTGGAAACGAAGGTGACAGGGCAAGCACTTTCCTCCAGAAAAGTCCCTCGAGCCGTTTCCAAAAGTGGCATGATAGGTTTAGGATGGCGTCCGCTCCATAGCAAAAAATGGGTAACACTTTTTCAATAAAAAGTTTGGAGAGGAAGCATGGAGTTTTTACCATATTTGTTGTGTAGAATCAGACCTTGGCGTGCTAGGGATTCAGTTTTCACTTGAAAGATTCTCTCCCATTCTTGTTCACAGATACTTGAGTTGAGACATATTCCTAAATATTTGTATGAATAGACCTGGGTAAGTTGGGTCGAGTGCAGAAACAATGAGACCGTTTTCCTTCTAGGGCCTTGCATGGATGAAAATATCATGGCTTGTGACTTAGCAGTGTTTATCGGCAGCCTATTGATTTTGACATAGGCTGCTAGTCGATCAAGTCGGCTTTGGAGGCCGATCTTGGTTTTGTCCAACAGGACCAGATTGTCTGCATATATCAGCCATGGCACCCTTGTGCCGTCTAATATTGGAGGGGAATCTCATCTTGCGATGTTGTCATGTCTGATATGTAGATGTTGAATAGCGTTGCCGCAAGAGGGCAACCCTGTTTAAACCGTCTCCAATTATCAATTTTTCTGGTTACAGTTCCCCTTGAGGACAATCAAACCCGTATTGAGGTGTTGGGATAAAGAGCTCAGATGGCATCAAGTATTTCTTCAGGACAGTTCCACAGCTGTAACTTTTCCCACAAAATGTCTCGATCTACAGAGTCGAAAGCCTGTTTCAGGTCTATAAATACCACGTATAATTTGGTCTTATAGCCTCCAGAGTGAGTATGTTGAGTATTATGAGATTGACATTTGTGCCAACGCCCTTGACGAATCCCGTCTGTCGTGGATCTCCTCTATTGGTCGTTTTCATCCATCCGGTTAGATGTTGAAGCAGCATTTTTGCAAAAAGCTTCCCCAAGGGGTCCAATAATGCTATTGATCTGTAGTTTGTGGGCATTGATCTGTCTCCTTTTTTATAGATTGGAACCAGTATCACAGTTTTCCACATCTCAGGGAGCTGTTTGGAGTCCAGAACCGCTTCAAAGAGGGACTGGCAAAACTCAGCCCATGCCTCAGGATTGGATTTCAGGTGCTGATTAGATAAGCCATCAGGGCATGGTGCACGGGAGGCATTAAGTTGTTTAGATTTAATCTGCATCAGGATCTCCTCTTGGTCCCACTTACGGTCCCGTCTAGAGTTGCCAGAGACTTCCAGGTGGTTCTCAGAGTCCGTTTGCTTTTTGTCAACAGTCTTTGGTCGTGCTTCACAGTTGACAGGCTTTGCAAATAGTAATGTGAAGTGGGTCACCCATGTTGCTTCTGACACCTCTGGAATTAGAAATGAAATACTGTTTGGTTGTTATTGCCATTTAGAAGTGACCATAAGGAGCGGGTATTTCAATTTGCCAAGGCTTGCAGCATGCATTCAGAGTCCCATTGAAAGCAGCAAGTTCTCGACATGAGCAACCAGTTTTTATATCTTTGCTTAATCTTTTTCTGTTGATTCAGGCATTCCTCTGGTGGCAGAAGCTTCGTTTTCTTTAGATCAAAGCGTTTCTGTTTTCTTTTTTCTAACAGTTTGCGATGATAGGCATGGTTATACTTAACAGTCGGTATTGGAGACCTTGAGGTCACAGATCTTTAGGGGGCTAGCAGCCAGTTATAATAAAGATGCTCTAGACTAGTTTGAGCACTATTGAGGAATGCTGTTATGACTGTTGGCCCATCTTGTGGGCTGATCCGCAATCTGGTCTGGGCGTTATTCAAGAGTAGGACAAACATGCTGATAAAGGGTCTTCTCTCTTTGGGAGAATTCCATGATAGTGACAGCATCCTGTGGTCACTCTTGGTAGTGTTGGCAATCTCGGGAGGTCTGGGGAGAATTGCTCAGGGCCAACACACTCACCTTGGAAGCAAGACAACAAGGAGCAACACAGGTTTGATCCTCCACCTCCGGGTATTAAGCACCAATAATAATCATAATCATAATCTGCAAAGAGTGAAGCTCTTGTAGTAGGGGTGCTGAGATCAAAATGTAGTCTAGGAAAGCTTGCGACTTTCCCTTATGCCAGGTAGGAACTGGGGGATGTCGCCCTTCAACTGTCCATTATTCAACAGAATGGATCAGGCCTTCAACTCTTGTGTCCACAATTTCGTCTTCAAAGGTTGGTTTCTTTCAGGAATCAGAACTCCCAGCATTTTGAATAGATGTATGTTGAAATCTCTACACAAGATGAAATTGATGGAGGGATAACGGATGAGTAGAGCATCAATAGCCTGGAGAAGGTTGTCGATTAAAATATTGTCATTCACCCCGCAGGGTTCCAGTACACATTGCACATGGCTATGGCTTTCCATGGCTGGTCATGAGTAGATAGTGTCGAAATGACGGTCATATGGGTGAAAGGATTCGGTGTTAAATTCTCTTTGATCCTAAAGTTAGATCCAGATTTGAATAGGTCAGGAGACCCGGCGAAGGCCGACCTGTAGATCGGGCAATTGCAGGATTCAGAAGTACAGAGTAACCGTCACACAGTGGTTGGTGACGAAGCGAAGTCTCCTGCAGGCAAATGATGTCATAGCTGCAGAGTTCTAAGTTGACGTTGGCAAAAAGATGCACAAATCCTCTTGTGTTCCAAGAGCAACGTTTCCACGGGGATCAGGCAACACAAAGCGGTTGCTAATGGTTTAGATGTGCTCATGGCGGTAGATGCGTGCTGCTGTACATGGTTCGATGTATGAGTCCATCAGACCCACGATGGTTTGAGACTTTTCTTTGAGCAGTTCTATCTTGAGGATCGAAGTTGATTGTTATAGACCTGTCACCACATGCCTGCACCGGTTCACCGTTGGAATAGGAGTCTGACCGTTGGTTGGTCCGAGCAATAGGGTCAGCAGGAGATAACCTCCATGTATTTGGAAGATTATAATATTGTGTCTTTTTTTAAGTTCCTGGTTAAGTTAGAGCTAGAAATATCTATTTCAAAGCAGAGAGGCAAGAAGGCATCGCTTTGGGACAATATTTCCGAGAGGATTCTCTCTGATGTTCAGTGAAGTGTGATCCAGTCAGTGCTGGATTCCTCTGCAAATTTAACTATCTGGATGTCCTTAGAGCCAATTGAGTGTCACAGAGGCAAAGCATGGAGCAGTTTCATCCCTTTTGCCCGGTTTAGTATTAACCTGTCCGATGATTTTGTGAGTCTCTCTATCGTCACTTTGTGCGGCAACGCTTCGCGTTTTGGATCGTCAAAGTCTGGGAGGCTGGGAAGGGTTCTAGTTCATAAGGCATGGTGTTCAACAGCTGCCGGCTTGATGGTATGGCTCTTCAATGAAAGGGCTCGCTTCTGTGCCACTGTCATGAATAACACTCCCTGTGAAGCCACTAGAATGTTGTGGGGCAGTAGCTTTGGATCAGGTTGTGCAGTCTCTAGCATGGAGCACGGAAGTTCAGTATTGGAGATGTCTTCACATGATATGTCACCAACGTGGCGTTATTCAGGATTTTTCAGCGGTTTGTCGTCTGCTATATATATTGACAGTTCCATTGAAGCCTTCCTGTTATTGAGTTCTTCGTCCATCAAGGAATCAATGTCAGTGCACACAGAATCCAACTGCTTGGCAGGAGTCTCCTCAGTTAGCTTTCTTAGTTTAGGTTTGGGGCTGTAGCTTGCTCCCTAGTGATTGGGAGTTTTAGGTTTTGTAGAAATGATCTAGAGCCTTTTGATCTGGGTTTGCCAGAGCTTGTGAGATTTTGTGATTTCTTCAGTCTTCTCGTTTTTGGTACGGGAGCTTTATATTACAACAAAGAATGTTGTTTATGGAATATGGCACAGGAGCCTTTTATCAGGGTGTCTGCCATCAGGTGAGGGAGAGAGGGGAGATTTGGGGGACCCACTTCTCTATTTTCAACCATCGTCACAATCGGCGCAACAAGCTTGTCTTGGTGAACTGAGTTGGAATTCCGCATCGCATGGTTCTGAGTGTCTTGTGCTGCGATATTGGTGTTACTAGATGGAGGAACCGTCTTGGGTATATTAGTGACTGTTGGCATTACAATTTAAGTCACTGCATGGATCTGAAGGTCTTGTGCTGTAGTATAGGTGTTACAAGGTGGATGGACCATCTGAAATATAGTAGTGTGTGTTGGTGGTATATTTGCTGCCACTTTCACATAAGGAGGGTAGGGGGTCTCTCTATATGGCATCGTCTGAGGATGATTATTTGGAAGGTCACATCCAGGAATATCACTGCAGCTATCCAAGTTGATAGTGGGCAGTGCAGGAATATGTCCTGGGTGCCATCCCTCTTGTCGCAACGATTTGGCGGGTTTCGAAAAGGGCTGTCATCATTATAGACTTATCTACTTGTTCCCCTCTTGACAAATTGAAAAGTCTTGCTTGCCACATTGAAGAATGTTCTGCCTCTGTGTCTAGACTGTTTTGAAGCTTGTTTGCAAAGGCTTCTAAGTAGATCTGTTTAGCATGAATCAGAGCTAGGATGGTAGCTTGATCTTTCGTGGCCTCACTATATGATTCATACAATTTGAAAAAAGGGAGATTGTCAATGTAGCCATCAATATGTTTTGTAATTCCATCATCGTCGTTGGGAGGTGCGGGGGACAGGGGAGTTGCTAGGTCTGGAAAAGACCCCAGGCTATGCTGATGTCAGAACTGTTGGGACTGGGGGCTAGCTAGTCTTTTGGCTGTAGCTCCTGAGATTCGATCCGGGGCTACAACCAAAAGATCAGGGGCTATAGCCCCCTAGCTCCCCCTAGAAACGCCCCTGGTGGGGGATTCGAGAGCCCAGGGGAACAGTCTGGGCTAATGTTTGGTACCAGTCCTCTCTTATCTGGTGCAGTGTTCGTGAAGGTGGGAAAACATCATCAGAGGGGGGATGGCACAAGTAGGTGTAGAGGTGTAAAGCCCACAGGGTAAATAATGCCCCTCTTGGCAATCAGTGCGGTTTGGAAGGAACAGTGATAGTGGATAGAGGAGTACAAGGTGGGGCAATACCAAAGAGAACCCCTTCTTGTTAGTGGTCCCTGAGAATGGCGCCAGATGCAGTGGTAGAAGCCAGCATCTTTAAGGAGCTGTTAGAAGCTGCGCTTCCGAAGATGGTCTTTCGTTTTTCAATGTTGTGCATCAGGGAATTCATCTCAATATTGTCCAGTGACAGTCGAGCTTCCCTTTGCATGAAGGATTTGTGCCGCATGGAGGGTTCAGAGGTATTGAGAGTTTGTCCGCACAGGTTACGGCTGCAGAGTGTTGGACAAGGCTGTTAGCTGCGGTGGCCGGTGGGTGTCATTTGATTTGCTCCCTGACAACACCTCTTTTTCACTGTGTCTTGAGTCTAGCCCCACTAGGGGCGAAAGGCCTGGACTGCTGTAAAGCAGTGGGGCAATCAAGATCTCCTCTTGCCATCCATGTGCAGATGCCTGCCGCCCAGCACCTCCAGTGTGTTGTGAGTTCTGTGAGCCTTCCGCGCCCAGGTTGTTCGAACAGCAGAGTCTGATGGGCGATTCTGGATCTTGCGCTATGTTCAGACTCGAACCCCAAGATATATCTTTGGAGTCGCTAATGTCATGTACATGTATCTGCTAAGGTACTGCATGCGCCAAGCTAGGTGCGGGGCTCGCAGCAGTTGAGCCACACAGCAACGTGCTCACCTGTGTTTGTGCAGCGGCTGTTCCTTCCATTTACAACATCCTCAGAGTCCTTGTCGCGCCTGGGCCTGATGCTGGTTCAGTTTACAGTTTACTGGGCCAGAGCTGGACATTTCCCCGACGCCTCCTTCACACCTCCTAAACAACTCAATGCCAAATCTTGTGTCGGCGCTTCACCCCCGGTGTGGAATATATGGAATAGGAGGGGGGCTTCTGTAAAGGCACATCATTCAGGTTCTCCAACAACCAAGAGAGCTACCTGCATGCTAGAAAATGTTTCTCCCCTGTTGGGGTACAGCCAGCCGCATGGGTATTGGTGACCAAGACAGGCATCATGGGTTGGGCCCCTTATTGTGGTTGGGTCTATTTCCAATGCTGCTGCGCTCTAATTCGAGGTGGTGTACGCCCTGCATGTCCAGAAGCACTGGAGATGCTTACTCCACACCACTGGAGGACAGTTCTATGAGGCTGATGCAGTTGCCTCTATGTGGGTCTTAAAGTGTTCTTCATGCACCCATCGAATGTCGTTACATATTAGAGTCATGTAACAATCACTATTCTTTTCCTACCCCACATTTTCTTCCATAGAATTTCCACACAACTGTGCACTCTTCTGTCTGCATCTTCCCCTTCGGCAGGGAATGTACTACCACAACGAGGAGACTCACATTCATGGGGCAGTATCCCGTCCTTTCTTGCATCATTGGTTCTGCTTTGCTGCCTTTAAGGAGGTGAAACACAACTCTCCGAGTTCAGCTCCTCATCTCCTTCAACTGGCTATTACTCCTCCTTCTCCTCTCTTCCTTCCACTTCACATCCGCATCCTTCTCTTCCTCCTGCTGCCCTATATCAATTTCTGCACGATCCTCCTTCTCCTCATGTTTCAACTGTGCCCCCATAACTGCTTGGTGTGTGTTCCACCTCCTCCTTCTGGTGCAGCTTCTGCTCCAAAGCTCTCTCCCGTAGTTCCACCTTCCCCACATGTTCCAACTGATGGCCGTAAATTAAATGAAAACAAGATTTACAGCTATGACTTCAGTTTCTTAGGGACATGACATTAATATAATGTGAAAGGGCTAGAGGTGCAGGTACTACTGTGATTTAAGTAATCAATTTGAAAAAGATAGACTTAGTCACCATGTAATTATTGGACACTAGGCTGACACCCCTTTTATAATGGGGAATGAAGACATTACAAGGCTGTCCCTGCTTCTGAATCAAATTCTTTGGTCATTGTCAAAGTGCCCAAACAGTTATCATAAAATGAGCATCAGGTCCCCACTCTTTACGATTGTCATGCAGTAGAAAGATTAAAACATTAGCCAAAGCCTAGACATTGTGGTAATCTTCATGCTAAACAGAACAAGCTCAAAGAACCTAGCTTAGCTTTAACAAGGAGTAGCATACTGTGGACACAGTAAGATTTTTACCATAGCAGGATGAGAAGGAGGAAATGAGCAATCATTAGAGGAGCGTAATGGCCATACATCAGTAATATCACATGGTAGAAGTCAATGGGGGGATCTGTGTGATTTTACTGCTGCGGAAGGGTCATCGGCGGAAATGTGCACTTGGGAAATGTACGCAACACAAACATTTTCGTACATTTCCCATGCAGCATCCATTGAAAATCACACAGATTCAAACACACCGCCTCTCACACACCCTCACTCACACCCCCCTACTTACCTTTCCTTCAGACACGTTGAGTCCCTGCAGCGCCGGTTCCCTTTCACTTCCGTGATCGGGAACTGCCAGTGCACAGTCCTTTTCTTTTTTTTTGCTCGGGTGAGCTGCAGGGGTGTCCTCCGCAACCCCAGCTCACTATACTGTATAGTAAAGTGAGCTGGATGTTGCGGAGGACACCCCCACAGCCGCTGGCTTTTTTTTTATTTACGCTCAGTTGAGCTGCAGTTGTGTTCCCACAACCCCTGCTCATTATACTGTATAGCATAGTGAGGGGGTTGTTGCAGTGGACACTCCCGCAGCCCCCGCAGACTTTGTGTTTGTTTTTTTTTTACCAACACCACACCAATACACATTCCATAAAAAGTTCAAACTTTTGTTGGTGGGGTCGGTAATTTATATTCGGTAATTGTGGCCTCTTCCAATGGGGGAGAACAACTATTCCTTTCTGTTCATATTGCCAAAAATAAAGGTGACATGAAGGTGTTCATTTCATTAACACACACATTTTAATGAGGAACTAGCAAGACATTAGGAAATAATAATAAAACATTTGTTTTTTAAGTTCCAATAATTTAGATAGTTTCCAGCAGGTCTGGTCAAATCTTTCAACATATTTCAATATAATACGTTCTTAAACAATTAGAGCAGTTACAGTAGTCATTATAATTTTTTTTGCAGAGTGGGGAACACAAAAACACACCAGTGGAGTACAAGGTTTATTTATTTATTCATGTACATATATATATATCCGGAGGAACAATGCTCTTTTGATCACAAATGAATGTACAATACATAAGAAATCAGATATGATGGGAAGCAGTAAGCTTCTTACAATTGGGTGAGTTTGAGGGACATTCTGACCAGTTTGTGGAGTGGAGTAAATGGAACAGTCACCGGGGACAATACATAAGTGGACATAGATAGGTTAAGGACAACCAAGAGTGGACATTTCTAAATGCAGGTAGGCAAGGTGAGACAAGCAGGACACATGTGGGTGCTGGGAGCCTGTCATATGTTAGTGACTGCAGCAAGCATGCAAGGGGCTTGCCAAAGCATCATTTGCTCTGTTGCCCAGCCCTCTAGAAATGTGCACGTAATCTTCGACCCAAAGTGTCTTAAACTAAGACTACCACGTTTGGCCAGGTGTCAGGCTTTCTGCAGCGCGCTTTTTTGGCTATATGCAGGGCCTCCGAAAAGTACTTTTTGCTAGTCCATGACCGTTCCAGGATCTCTGGTATAAGACCCACACTGAAAGTGTAAGTGTGCCTTGGCATGGTTAGACCTCTGACCATTGATATCCCAAGACTTCGTTCTAAAAAGACTCAAGCGTCTCGCAACTTCAGAACATATAGAGGTCTTATAGCTCTCTCCTTGTTACAGTAGTACAAAAGACCGGAGGACTCATTATTTGTACTAAAAACGGACAGGGGGATGACCTTACTTATCAATTTTTAAAACGGACTAATGGTTTGTTCTAAGCAAAATAATAAAAATAACACTTTTGTGAATATAATATCATGTCCTTCTTGTAATTCTATAACCCATCACAAATGCTTTCTTAAATTGTAATAAAATCCTTAGGATTGTACCACATACTGAGTTAAACTGGAGGCCACTTTAAAATAATTCTTTTCCGCGCCTCACATGTATTAATGTTTAAAATGTGTTTTTAGCACCAAGCTATCTTATTTAAATGTCAGTAAGTAATTCTCTTATTAATAAACCAAAAATATGTTAGATATTGTTTGTGATCATATATGCAAGTTTACTAAATACAGAAAGCTTGTTTAAAAGTAGAAGTAATAGAATATGCAGTATAACAAAGATATTTGCAACACTGCAACATGTAATATTCAACACCTAAAGCTAGAAATAAATTAGACGTTTTTCAAACACATAATACTATTTACAGATGAATACATATATACATTTTACGTATATGTTAGAAATATATACTGCAGTACTTTGCGTACAACTATTTTCCCTATATATACGAGCAAAACCTTGGACTAGTTAGAAAAGTACTGTCCCAAAGAAGACATGACTTAAGAAGAAGTAAATGCAGATGGTAAATAATTATGCATGTTAGGATGCACTCAGATTCTGTTCTCATTTAGAAAGAAGAAGGCACCCTCTCATGTATTAAACATATCTTGTATTCCACAATTTAGAACAGCAAGGCAATAATATGCAACAAGAACCAAACAAGGATGAAGACACATCATCAGCTGAAATGGACTGTAACCAATGGCACCATAAAATAGGAAACAAATTTAAACAATTATGTTAGAAAACAAGGGAGATTAAGTATAAATTAATAAGATTATGTGAGGACATGAACAATTATGTTAAAAGAAAAATTGAGAATCATTGTGAAACGTGCACATGCGAACAATGCCCTCACCAATCCCCCCTTTCATTTACAGAAGACATACCTGATCAAAGATTTGATGACATTTCAATCCCTTCTTCCCTAATCATGAAACTATAATGCGTTACCATTCTTCTGTTTTTGTAAGCCATAGTGATTTTGCTACTGTGTCTTAATTGTAAATAATTTGAAAACAAATATTGACCTTTTCATATATTTTGCAATGTTTATACTATGGGTTCTGCAATAGTGACCTTATAGTTTTGATAAAGTTGGCTTTCCCGTAGGAAGAGCTGTTTTGGGTGATTTATACATTTTGTGCTGTTTGAAGAATTTGCACAACACCTTTTAAAAATACTAAGGACCTGACTGTGAATGATTGTGCGAAGTTTCATGCAGATTCGTGAAGGGGGGAAGTTGTAGAGGGTCCCAAACATTTTGAAATCTGGATACACTTGAATGTGAAAACATTTTGCTTGCGACTACAGCCTGAACTACTGGACGGATTTGCACCAAACTTGCGCATGCAGTGGCGGCTTGGTTTAATTGGGTAATTCTGACCAGTAATTATTTTAAAAAATGGCCAAAAGGTACCTAAGAAAATTAACACTCTCTCCATCCGGTCTACATACTCACTTCCTGATTTGGTGTTCACAGACAGCTCTAGACAAATTAGGAACCCACGTAAAATTCACATACCTCATGCTATGGCATTGATTTGTAGAGGAGCAGGTAGATGCTTTTTCACAAGTTCCTGCTCCCTCACCGCCATCATACTGGAACAACAGGAGAAGAGCTATATGTGGGATACCATGTATTGTTCCTATACCACATCAAGTGTATGAGAGATGGTATGCACTCAGATAGCCATACAGAATGTACTATAACAATGAAAGTGTGGAAGAATGCCACATGGAAGGATGTTAGCACGCACCTATGGACGTTATGGAACGTTAAAGAGAAATCTGGCACGGACAGAGTGATATCATAAAGAGGATATATAAACCTATGCTGAAATGATATGAAAATACTTGTACGATTTGACCGACTTTAAAAGTCTGACCACACCAAAAGACCTGAAACAAACACCACGAATAGTTTGGACTACGAAAAGTCCGAACTTTTCGTGGTGTGTGTTTAGGTGTTTTGGTGGGGTCGGACTTGGGGCTGGGGAGTTGTCCGACGCAACACCCCGCTCACTACACTACAGTGAGCGGGGGAAGCGGGTACAACCCCCAGCCCCACGCCAAATGTAGAAAAAAAACAGGGGCTTCAGGGCTGTCCCCCGCAACACCCCGCCCGATATACTTTTCAGTATAGTGAGCAGGGGTTGTGGGGGAAACCCCTGCAGCTTCCGAAAAATAAAAAAAAAATAAAAAAGAAAAGGACCCTGCGGCGCCGGTTCCCGATCACAGAAGTGAAAGGGAACTGGCGCCACAGGGACACAGCGTGAAGGAAAGGTAAGTAGGGTTTGGTAATGTTGGGGGTGTTGGTGGGACTGTGTTAAGAGTGTGGGTGGGGGTGTGCCGTCGGTGTGGTGTGGGTGAGGGGTGTGGGTTTGTAGGTGTTTTAAATGTGTGTTCGCATGGGAAACGTACAAACATTTTGTGGTTCGCATATTTCTCATGCAAACTTTTCAGTCGCAGACTTTTCCGCAATGTAAAAATCACGCAGCTCCATATCCACTATGTAACATATGTACAATAATGTGATTAGCCTAAGGCTGATGATGGGGGAGGAAATAACCACAAGCTGCAACAGAAAGGGGTTAGTTCAGCAAATATATCAGTTTAGGTAGTCCTTCATCAATAATCCCTAACTGATGTAGTCCAGCCCTATGAAATGTGGAGCCTAGCACTCAAAGTACAGTTGTGCGTTAACAACGCACGGTCATGTGCAAAACGAAAAGATGGTTATCTTCAGGGAGCTGTAGCTGCTCAGGAAGGGACTTGTGGAAATGAAGAATAAGTTCCTATTTGTAGAGGAGAGTCTACCCTTGTGGATAGAGTGACTTTCAGAGTTTGGGAATAGCTGGGGAGTGCAGGCTATCCTAAGCAAGGTGAGTATCTATTAAGGGATTCTCATGCGTAAGAGGGGAAGGATCTGCCAGGGGGCCACCAGTAAGTTATGAAAAGTACTCATCGACCCTTGACACAATCTGGACCAAACTTTGGCAGTCTAGCCCACTTTGCTCATAGGTGTTACAGTATCAGGTTGTTCCAGCTGTCAGGTGCTGAGAGTAGTTCCCACTGCTGCAAAGGGGCAAAGCAACAGCATGGTCAGGGTGCCAAACCTTCCTAGCACGTCACCAGCAGTTCCTCGAGTCTGCTCTCTCATTAAGGATACTTGGCTCCTTATGAAGTTCAGCGTGAACCTAAGCAGATTGACCTGGAATGGATGCACAGCTACTTCTCTTATCCAATATTTGTTTCACGCTCAAATATCAGATAGCCAAAGATAAATCTGCTCTCTTGCATGCACGCCAGGTGTGGGCCAATCGTGGCCCACGGTGGTTCTAGTCATTCAGGACTACCAAACATACTGGAACCAGTAGTGTGGATTGGAACCAGACAGTGCCAATCCTCTTCCTTGGCACTAGCACACGTGACATGCAGGAGCCTGCGAAAGATGCACTTTTTGCAGGAGCCTGCATGCCCAAATAAGGAATACTCTCTCCACCTTGAAGGAGGCAAAGGGACAAAATGGCCAAAGGACAGAACAAAAGACTTTGTGGCATGGCCATTTTCGGCACTGGCCACAGTTTTGGGCCAGCTGCAGTAAACATGGTATGATCCATAAAAACAAAGTAAAAATAATTCACCAGTAAACTGTTGCCACCAGTTTGTCCTAGGCACACTTGTACAAACACCAAAAAATCCTTAGAGGGTGGCTAGGGCCATAAAGCAAAAGGACCCCATATGTGCGGTACTGTAATGTACTTGGCACATAGGTAAAAAGTTACCAAGAAATGGCAACATAGTAGAAGACTAAGGGAAACATAGTTTCCCAGTGCTGACAGTCTGAAGGACATGTCTGTTTCCCCATAAGAAATGAGCGAAAGCCCAGAGGAGTGCAGCTGAAGGCTGTGCTACACTGGAAAAAGTCAGGTTAGGTAAACCAAACAAAAGCAAAAAGGTTTGGGGGGTTCACAAAGGAGGGAGAATTGCACCTAAGGGAAATCTTTCATAACAACGTGCACAAAACCCAAGAGAACGCAGAGGGATCCTTATTAAGGGGAACTGAAGGTAGGTTTGATGACATCATAACAGACGACGAGAGAACTTTGTCTTTAAATAGATTAGATCTCGTTGATACAGGAAAGGGCAACAGTCACACGAGTTGGAGCATAATGATGTCAGACGAAGAAAGGGAGGAGAATGAGAGGGCGCGAAGAGAGGGCGCATGCAGGTTTTTAAGAGAATCAAGTGTAGAAATGGGGGAACAATTGTCAGACCAGAAGGGCCCTAAAGAAAAAACACCATAACCAACACCATAAACTGAGCGACCGTAAGCACGATCGCACATTACAGTGGATATATCCTCGCCATATGTAAATAGATTAAGATTATTACCAGAAAGAAGACAAACAGGTGAGACTAGTTCCGCCCAGAAGACGAGGAGTGCAAGTATGACTATGGACCAGGATTTTCACAATTCCCATTATTGGAAAAGGGGGAGGACAACCACAAAATATACCATGGCTATAGATTGATAAAGACAATTTAAGATGTAAATTGACAAGTTTGACTTCTGGTGCAGGAAATTGGCAGAGAATGACATCAGGAATGACATAAGCTATAGGTGACGTAAAAGGTTTACCAGCAGCTATTCTAGGGGAGAGAGCTGACAACATTTGGAAATGAGAAGGATATGCAGGTGTGACTGTGCAAAACACGACTCATGATAGAGCACCATTTAATAATTGCAGAGCAGACGTTGGCGGGCTCTCAGAGTACAATATCACGATACATCAGATATGGGTGCTATTATAACTAGGAAAATCAGGGAGGATGATGATCCTGTTGCTTATATTCGATGTTCAAGATAGATGGCATCAGGAGACTTGTGAACCGTGGGATAAAATGGTAGCATCATTGTATCACATTTTATGTCAGGGACTGCCCGAGCCAGTGCAATGGCAATTGAAAAAACAGGTGGGAATGGAAGCAAAGCCATGGCAGGAAGTACATTGACAATTGTGCATCACTGCCAAATCAATGAAGATGAAAAGTTGAGCATAGAAAGCAGGAGGAAGCGAAGTTGGTCCAGAAGAATTTGTCAAAAATAGCCATAGAGGGAGCGGTATTGATGAGTAATGAAGGAGGGGTGACACAGGAGATGCAGTCAGGGCAGAGAAATAACAGCGGGTATCCCACAGACCAGAGTGGGTACAATATTTGGCCATGGGGAAGAGGGAATGGGCCCAGAGGAATAGGACGAGGTGAATTTCAAAACCCTCAGGGAAGAGGAGGATTTAATGGTGGACATGCAGAAGAAGGGGAGGCATGCAACAGAATTGGCAAGCTCTAAGAGGGGGGATGGGTAATGCTCCACAATAAAATACAGAACCGCAAGATTATTATGGCCAAGATAACACACAGGCTCAGACATATGCGCCGCAACCCCAACAAATGCAGCCAGTGCCGCTGCAAATGCAAGTACCACAAGGCCAACCACAGCAAGTACCCGTGAAAGCACAACAAGTACAACCACAGCAAGTACAGACACAGCAGGCTATGGTACCACCATGGAACATGACCCAAGGAGCTCAACAAGCAACAGCACCCAAAGTGTGACTGTGATGGGATGAAATCCTTTCAGAGGTACAGGGATGAATTTATACCCACAATAGGACAGCCCACAGAGCGACCTGATCTGTTTAGTACTATCGGTGACACCAGACCCCAAGAGGATCCACCGTTAAGGGTAACGATAGGAGCTAAGACATTTTCATTTCTTGTAGACACTGGAGCCACTCGTTTCCATGTCTGTGAGGGAAAACCCCAATGTCAGGTACTGTCATGAATGCTGAGGGATTCTCTGTGGCAATGAGTTTAGTTCCTTTCACAGATGAATTGCCAATCACTATAGGAGAACACGATATGTCAATGTGATTATCATATTCTAGGCAGACGCCAGTTAACATATTAAGATGTGACCTGATGACAAAGCTTGCCATGACAATGGGCCTCATTACAGGTGTGCTGGTCCGGAAACAACGGTACTGGTAAGCATTGTCTTCCGGCAAACTACGATTTCTGCAAGCAGGTGCCCTTCAGCCTACCAGGTCTGACTTGGTGGTCGGAAAGGAACCCGCACGCAGACCTTGACCTTGACAGATGCACCAGCACTATTCTTGAATGGTGCCGGTGCATCCATCCTCCCCATTCCCATTGAGTCTAATGGGACTCGAATGGGAATGGGGAGTACTATTTTCCGGCGCCCAGCAATGAGGAATTATCGGGACCGCCAGGGCTGTAATGCCCTGGTAAATTCCCATTGCCGGGCGCTGGAAATAAAATTACTCCGGCAGCAGCTGTGCTGTTTTTACCGCTGCTACCGCCGGACTCATAATGAGGCGCAATATTTTTTAATGATGAAGGAATAGTGTGTTCTACTCCAGGGATACACTATATGAATGTGGGAGAGTTGTATTAACCTTTACACACCAGTAGGCACTACGAGGAGTTCCTTTAGATCCTTTAGATCCAGAGGTATTTTTGTATCAAGTGACTATTTTATTATCATGGTTACCCAGATTGGTAGGTACGATTTTGAGAATATCTGATGAATTCTTGTTTAGACCAGAGATTCCCATGGACAATGAGGAAGGGCAGATTATCCCCTTAGAGTTAGAAGCAGCAGTGGTCAGAGAAGAACGAGTGATTCTTCATGGGTCAGGTGATGAGGGAAGAGGATGGAGGACAGTGATTGCCCTCAGTGTAGGATATAGGCTGACAGATTTGACAGACGAAGAACTGTTTAGAGATGACTACTCTGATGATGCACTCTCACTTATTGGATTAAAATAGAGGATATAGAAATACTGCAGAGAATGGCATTGGTAAAAAAAAGACCTTCATTCTTTCAAGACTTAGAGAAAGCGCCAAAGATGTTATGGACAACAAGCCCATATGATGTGGGTTAAAATTAAACTAAAACCAGGAGCCCCTTTACAATGCACGATTTCCCATGTCCAGAGAGGTAGATTAAGGTATATTTGAGACCATTTCCGCTTTCATGAAGCAAGGCATATTAGTACCATCAAATTCATCATGTAACATGATTGTGTACCCCATGAGGTAATGAAAGGGGAGGGTCGTCGAGATGTATACAGGACCTTTGCCCCTAAACAATATAGTCAAAGCTCAGTTTCCTTTAGTTCCAAATCCTACAACAATTGTATGTAACATCCCATCTAAGGCCAGATATTTCACAGCTATACATTTGAAACATGCATTCTTTTTGATTCCCCTTCATGAAGACTCTCAAGATTTGACTTCCTTTTCATTTAGAAATACCAGTCTGAAACATACTCGTTTGCCCCAGTGGTACTGTGAGTCCCCTTCAATCTTTAACAGAGTCCTCCAGATGGCCCTGGGTAGCGTCCCATTGGAAAGCGCAATAATCCAGTATGTGGATGACATTTTGTTGTGTAGTGAGACAGAAGAAAGATGCAGAGAAGATTCAGTTAAACTCATGACTATACTCTCAGAGAAAGGATACAAGGTAGATAAAGAGAGATTACAATACTGCCAGGAAGAGGTCTTGTACATAGGACAGTTGATCCCTCACAAAGGGAGAAAAGAGACACCTGAACAAGTAGAAGCAATCATGAAAACCATAGCACCTAAAACAGTGAGGGATGTGCAACAGTTTCTAGGCTTATGTAACTATTGCAGTGCCTGGGTTTTTGATTACAGTACATATATTCAACCA